>NC_141687.1:13055759-14472009 GCF_964263255.1 Lissotriton vulgaris
TATTCGATAGAGAACTAGTTGACCTCAGTCCTACGTCAAATCTATAGGATCTATTATTCCAATGCGCTGAACATAGTGGGAATATAGGAACTACACTACAGTTGAACAATTAAATTGATCAAGAATCTACTATTGCAGCTGAGATTGCTAGAGACAGTTCTTAAGACAGTCATGTTTCTGCTCCACTGAGTCAAGATCCACTAGGACAACCAATTTTTGAAAATGAAGCAGCAATCGCCATGAATGAGGTTTAAAAAGCATCAAGCTCAAAAAGATGTAATGGAGTTAGCAAACATCTAAATGTTGAACAGAAAGATATATATCAGCAAGTGAGACAACAGATTGACCATGGATTTCATCAAGAAAAGAAAGAATGCACATGTACATCATTTCAACCTATCCGAATGTATGTGATTGGAGAAGCTGGATCAGGAAAGAGTTTCTTAATTAAAGAAATCACCAGTTATCTACAGAAAATAACTGAGTCACAACTGTCTTGTGTTGTAAGTGCTCTAACTGGATGCACTGTAATTCCTTTAATGTGGTGTGCTACAACATTAAAGAAATTACAGTGCATCATTTACTTATGCTACCTGTGGAACATGAAAACAAATTGGAATATCACAAGCTATCAGGAGAAGCTTGTTGTGAAGTTTCAAGAGTGCTAAAGAAAATTAAACTTCTGATCATTGATGAGGTAAGCATGGACTCAAACTTAATGCTTGCTGTTGTGCATTTAAGAATACAGCAAATTCTTAAAACAGACTGTGAAGTCTTATTTGAAGGAAAACATGTCATAGTATTTGGATATCTACTGCAACTTACTCCCGTAAAAGGAGAACCAGTATTTATTGTGCATGAAGACACCAGAAAGTCTTTGGGTAGTGTTGGAAACGTTAACATTTGGTCATATTTTGAATACAAAGAACTCATTACAAATATGCGACAGGCAAATCATGCTGATTATGGAACTATTCTTCAAGATATAACAATTGGAGTACTGACAGAACATGGCAAAGAAGCTTGTCAGAGTCAATTACTTTCCAATTTGTTTCCAAATGAAAATATAGTTCCTGAGAAAATATATATGAAAATTGCAGAAAAAAAATCTATCATCTCCTTAATGCCAACACTACACGAGTGTTCTATATTCAATGAACAACTTTTGAAGCTGGAAAATGAAGACTGGAAAATGAAGAAATAATAAAAATGGAAGCCATTGATAAAAAAAAGGATGAAGGAATCACTATTATTTTGACAGAAACATTGAAAACAAAATTGGATTCTTTAGAAAAAACGATATCTAAAACTGCTGGTTTAGAAAAGAATCGATATGCATGTATAAATTGTCAGGTAATTATAAGGCGTACAAAAAGGTTTAGTTATTGGAGCAATGGGCAAAGTTGTGGATTTTGTTAATTATCAGAATAAAGATGGAATTGAATTTTTAAAAATTAAATTTGATTAGATTGAAGAAGTAAAGCAAATTGGTCATTGTTCAGTTTGTTTTTTGCTTGTTAAAGATTTATATGTCCGTAGAAAACAGTTTCCACTTTCTCCGACATATGCAGTAACTAATCATAAATCTCAAAGTTTAAGTGTAGACAGTACTTTAGTGAAGATTGGAAGTACCGTGTTAAAGGAGGGTATGGCATATTGTTGCTTTGTCCCCAGTCAGAACTTTACCTGTTTTTTTTTATTAATTTTGATGAAACAAAGGTTACTGCAGATTCCAACTGTTTAAAAGAGTATAATAGGTTAAGAAGAGTTTATGCTCCTAATTTAAGTCAATTTCCTGTATTTGAAAAGCGTGTCATAGGTCGAAAAAGAAGGTATGAGAATATCTGTAGTGAAGATATACAGTAGGAAAAAAAAAATGATAATGTTGTGATTGCAAGCAAAAAGAAAAAGGACACTGTTGAAGAGATTGTTGGTTATCAGTTTAAAAATAGTCCAGGTGTCAACTTCTATGCTAATGTAGTGGTCAATGTTGTTTTTTCTCCTTGAAGGTTTACAACAGCAAATTATGGAAAATCGGGAAAAAAGATTGTGTTCCTTGATGCATTGTATTTATGAAAAATTGAGAACTGATAAAAGTACAATGCAAAGCGTTTGTGATATTCGTAATCGTTTGGATGAATGTTCTGGTAAAACACAATTTACGCAGAATATCCAACAAGATACAAAGGAATTTCTAATGTATATGCTTACCATATTGGAAAATGAAGGCTTAGAAATTGAAAATATTTTTGGACTTTCTTATCAATGCAAACATAAATGTGAAAATGGTATGTTTACATGTAGCACTAATATAGACACTGAAAGATTTATATATTTGACATTACCAGACTGTAAATCAGTGTTTTTCAATAAACTAGTTAAAGCAGCAAATCAAAATATGGAGTGTAGCAAATGCAAATCAGACATGTTATCAACATTATTTATACAAAGATATGGACAATATATAATTTTAATGATGTAACATTGTACAGCTGATGGAAGAAAATTGGACACTTTAATAAAACATTTTGTAGCAAGTCAATTATCAAAATCAGGAAGGACTTTTGTAGCACTAGCAATAATTTTCCATGATGGCCCTTCCAAAACATCTGGACATTACACTGCCTATCCAAAATTTGACAAAGGCTGGACATATTGTAATGATGCTCTGTTGTTTTTTAAACAATGTTTGCCTATCAAATTACCAATTCCTACCTAATATTTTTAAAACCAAAGTTTTAGGATAATTTGGCCTCTAAGGAATTTATTAATATGTGTTAATACAATTACTATTGGACAATTTCAATATTAGGGATTTCAGTAATACCATTTGGCCATCGGCCTGGAGGAGGGAGCACCGAACGTCCGGGGGAGGACTGCCCGGAAGCCATGGAAGCCGTCCGGGGTACTTTGCCATGCCATTGGCCTGGAGGAGGGAGCCCCGGTCGACTGAGGGAGAACTGCCCGGGATCCAAGGAGCCCGTCCCAGGCAATTTGCCATGCCGTTGGCCTGGAGGAGGGAGCCCCGGATGCTTAGGAAGGTGTTGCCCAGGCATAGCCCATTTAATCCCGGCAGGGAACCGCCAGCCCGGGAGGAGTGTCCGGGCATTACCTATCCCTAGTAATCTGGAGGAAGGCTACCCTTCTTTCTTGGAATCCGTGCCCACCGAGTGATGGAGGGAACCCAAGCCGCACAGGCACCCGACCTCCTGCTGGGATCGGGGAGGCGAATGGCACCTCGTCGGGACTTCCAGGGAAGCCCGGCCATCTGGTTGTCCCACTGGAAAGCTCTGCGTGCGACCAGATGACTGGGATCGAAAGGACTCCCAGCTTCCCACCCCAGCCATCATGGTAGGGCTACTGCCTGCCCATGCAGTGCAGGGCTTGGGGGCTCGGGGACCCCGGCTGGGCCTCAGGCACGGGGAGGACCACCTGAGCTCTCGGTCACGGTCGGCTGGGGGAGGATTGCCCTGGAACCATGGAGCCTATCCCAAGCACTTTGCCACACCATGGTCCGGAGCCCCCGGACTGAGGAGAGGTGTTGTCCAGGCCTAGCCCATCCGGTCCCTGGCAAAGAACCGCCAGCCCGGGAGGGGTGTTCCGGCGTACCATGCCCCTAGTAATCTGGAGAAAGGCTACTTTACATTGCAGGAACCTGTGCGCACTGCGAGACTCAGGGGACCCTAGGCCCGGACGTGCCTGAACTGCTGGAGCCCTGGCTGGGATTGGGGAGGTGGACAAGCACTCATCTGGACATCCAGGCCAGGCCTGCCCGGCCCCAACACCTTCCCTAATCGACTTGATCTAGATGACGCTCCAATATAAAGAATATTCCAACACCTTCCCTGCTCGACATGCTCTAGATGGTGCTCCAACATTAGGAATATTCCAACACCTTCCCTTCTCGACATGCTCTAGATGGTGCACCAACATAAGGAATATTCCAACACCTTCCCCGCTTGACATGCCCTAGATGGCGCTCCAACATAAGGAATATTTCAACACCTTCCCTGCTCGACATGTGCTAGATGGCGCCCCAACAAACGGATGTTCCCAACACCTTCCCTGCTCAACATGCTTTAGATGGCACTCCAACATAAGGACTATTCCAACACCTTCCCTGCTCGACATGCTCTGGATGGCACTCCAACATAAGGAATATTCGAACACCTTCCCTACTCGACATGCTCTAGATGGCTTTCCGACCTAAGGAAAGAATAGTTTAGGAATACTCAAATTGCAATTCTCTAAAAATCGGTATTTGAGAATCACAAAACTAGTCTTTGATACATCTGGCTCTTGGTGTTTAGAATTATACATCTGAATTAAAAGATACAAACCTGGCGTTTAATAGTTGTTTTAATTGTGTAATATATCACATCATCATTCATTCTTTAAGTTTAAGTTTAAGTTTAAAGTATTTATTGAGCGCAACATACACCTGAACGGTTTCTTGGCGCTAAAGTAGAAGACAGCCCACTGAGCGGGGACAGTCACTGAGGCAGGGCTGGAGAATAAACGATGGACTAGGGAAGAGCCTGAGGGAATAAAAAGGTCTTCAAAGCTTTGCGGAAAGCGGAGTAGTCAGTGAGAGACCTAAGATAAAAAGGGAGAGAATTCCAAAACATGGGGGCAAGAATGGAAAATTTAGAGCCACCCTGTTTTTTTTCCGGTAACGGGGCACATCTAGTAGAAGTTGGGCCGAGGAACGAAGGTCTCTGCCAGGGACATAAGCCTTGATGGCCGATGATATAAATAGGGGGGCCAGGCCAGTCCTGGCCTGGAACACCATGCAGCCTAGCTTAAATAGGGCACGCTCCCGCACCGGGAGCCAGTGAAGAGTTTTCAGGAGGGGGGAAGAGTGGTGGAATTTAGGGAGACCAAAGGCAAGACGAGCAGCCTGGTTTTGCACTAATTGCAATTTACGGAGGCTGTACTGAGGGATGCCATTATACAGAATGTTCCCGTAGTCCAGGCGGGACAGGACCAGTGCGGACATAATTAGCTTGAGTGCAGGGAAGGAAAAGAAACGGGAAATAGAGCGAATAGTGCGGAGAGTAAGAAAGCAAGAAGAAACCACAGAACCAATCTGGGAGTGCATAGTGAGTTGATTGTTGAGCTTAATACCAAGAGTCTTAACAGAGGAGACCGGAGTAGGAGGAGAACCAAAAGAGGGGGGCCAGAAAAGAGAATTCCAGGGACTGGAACAACCACCCGTCACCACAAGTTCCGTTTTATCGGGATTGAGTTTCAGGTGGTTGAGGTTCATCCAGTCCCTGATGAAAGATAAAGTAGATTGGAAATTAGAGATAGAGTCAGGAGTAGAAGAAAGATTAAAGATGAGCTGGAGGTCATCGGCATAATTAAATACCGAGACCTCCAGGTGCTGTAGAGAAAAGATGAGCGGAGCGATGTAAAGATTGAAGAGTAAAGGAGAGAGAGAAGAACCCTGAGGAACACCGCACTGGACCTGGCAGGGGGTAGCTGAAAACTCCCCAAGATGAACCGCCTGGGTCCGGTCCCTCAGAAAGGATGAGAGCCAGATGAGGGCTGATCCTCCTATGCCCGCCGCCTTGACACGGGAAAGCAAGATGGAATGATCCACCGTGTCAAAGGCGGCGGACAAATCGAGAAGGACCAGCGCCTGAGATCTACCGGCATCCATGCCCTCTCTGAGGGTGTCTGATACTGACACCACCACTGACTCAGTTGAGTGCCTTGGCCGAAATCCCGCCTGACAAGGGGCCAACCTCCCGTTCTTCTCGGCGAAGGCGCTGAGTGCAGATGTCACATGCCGCTCCAGCACCTTCGCCAAAAAAGGGAGAAGGGAGATGGGGCGATAGTTGGCCATCACAGAAGGGTCGGCTCCCGGCTTCTTCAAAATGGGAACGATGGAAGCGGCTTTTAGCGATGGGGTAACAACCCCTCGGGCTAGTGAGTCGTTAAGGAAGCCCAGAGGGGGCGATGAGCAGACAGTGTAAATCTGCCGTAGAATATGAGCCGGGCATATATCAGATGGGGAACCGGACTTAATTTTAGGGAGAAGGGACAGAAAAAGATCTTCCGAAAGTGGAGGAAAGGAATTAAAAGTAGCTGAGGACAGGTGAAGGATGGGGTCAACAAAAGAGGGAGAAGGGGGAGGGATGTTGGATTTAATTGTCGTAATTTTATCGACAAAATAAAAATTCAATGAATCGCAAAGTTTCTGGGAGGGGGGGGGCTTAAGAGTGGTCCGGTCCGAGAACGCCAGATCCTGGGTGATGGCAAAGATCTCCTTTGGTTGATTCTCGGCCGATAGGATTTTCGCCGAGAAATATGCTTTCTTGGCCTCAATGATTTTCTGCTTATAGGTCCCCAGGAGGTGAACGTAGCGGGTCCTGGTACTCAAAGAGTAATCCAGCCTCCACTTGCGTTCAGCCCTTCGAACGGTGAGCTTCAAGTCCTTCAGCTCGGTGTTAAACCACCGATTGGCGTCTTTAGGGCGCCTAATCGAGGTACGTCGGAGAGGAGCTAAACGGTCGCTTCCCTCCGTGAGCCATGAGTCAATGGCTGAGGCTTGGGCTGCGGAATCTAGTCCCGATAGGGGGGGAAGAGAGGCCAGGAGTGAGGTCGAGAGGTCAGGCAGGTTAACCTTACCCCAGTTGCGGGCCCAAGAGTTTTTGATGTACATAGGGGTCTTAGCCACTGAGAGACTGAGAGAAAACGAGATAATAAAATGATCGGACCAAGTGCAGGGGGCAACAACCAACGTGGAAAGGGTGCAGTTGAGAGACCAGACCTGGTCAAGGATGTGCCCGTGAATGTGAGTAGGGGAGTGGACAAAAGAAACAAAATTAAGGGAAAGAAGGGTTTCTGAAAATTCCTTAGATGACACAAACTCCTTAGGGTCCGAAGGCCAATAATTAAAGTCCCCGAGGACTAAAGCCGAGGCATAATTGACCAACAGGGTGCCAAGTAAGTCTTGGAAGGCCGGGAGAAAAGAAGGAGTTAGTTGAGGAGGGCGATAAACAAGTACTATGGCTAGATGGGGGGAAAGGGAGGAAGAGCGGACCACCAGATAGTCGATTCCGACCAGGGGGGGAGAAGGGAGGACTTGAAACTGGAGATCAGAGCGGGCGATAAGAGCTACACCTCCGCCCGTTTTCCCGCCGAGGCGGTCGGCGCGGATGGCATAATAAGTCGAGGGAAGGGTAGCCAGGAGGGAAGGGAGGGAGGCTTCAGTAAACCAAGTTTCTGTAAGCAGTAGAAGGTCGGGTTTGTCAGTATCTAAGAGAGTAAAAAGTTCATGGTGATGTTTAACAGCAGATCTAGTGTTGAGTAATATGATAGATAATGGGGGGGAATGTGAGTCACCGGTGATGAGTGGGGCGGGGGACGGAGATGGTGCGTGAGAGGGCGGGCAACCTCAGTCACTCACACCATCACTTTAAAATCATCCTCTGACATACACTTCAAGCTCCTGTTTACAGCCGCTTGCAGCACCGTCATCAGTGTTTGCCCAGATTTTTGTCTTCTTTCCTTTACAGGTTGATCAATAGGCAACGTCTTTTTTTGCTAGGTACATTACTTTTACCTGTACTGTAATTTTTCCTCACTTTTATTAGAAAATTCTGGTATTAGTTAGAGAAACGTGAGTAAGGTGGGGATTAGTGCACCCCGTCCTGAAGAAGGTGCTTCTGGCACCGAAACATGTCGACGCACACAAAAAGGAGGTAACGCACATTGTCAGCGTAGTGACCTCCCACCCTCATTTTTAACAGCACCAGCCCGGGGGCTTATTAAATAATTTTTAGTCACCCCACGAGCCAGGTTCTTTTTAACTATCACTTTTTCCCAAACCCCACAATATACTCACATTTATTCAAAATACCCCCTCACCAACACCACACATAGTCCAACAAGTGCTCCCACGTCTCCATAGGTCGCAGCACGCCGTACCGCGTAGAGGGGTACGATGACCCCGATGATGAAGCATGACACCAAGGGGTCGTGTGAGGGGATCTAAAAACATAAAGGTGTTCCCCACTGTGGAGGAGACACCCTTAATCTCAAGGAGTGGATTGATATATGTGGAAAGCCACAAAGTAGTGCTCTAAGCCTCTGATAACCATCGTTATTGCAGCTCTAAACTCGGAGAGAAGCTGTATTTGATACATATTCAAGCTCTCCATGTTCTAAAAAGAGCTGTTATTCATGTCGCCTTAAATGAATACGACAAATTACGATGCAAACTTTAACATCGCATGCCTTTATAACGTGTATTTTACATTGCAACATACATTACAATGCATGATTTTACAACGCATGCCATCACAACGCATTTTTAGAAACTACACTTACAACGCGTTCTATTAAATCGCATACCATCACAATGACTAATACTTTTAGGGCAACAGAAGTGTAAATGTTGGATAGTGTAGGGGTAAAAATTACTATTCCCACTCCAGTGAGTGCAACAGTAGGGTAAGTGTTGGATAGTGTAGGGGGGAAAAGTACTGGTTCCCATTACTTACCTAATAATGGTACACAGACAAAATATTGAGTTTTAAATATCGATATACAAAAATATCGAAGTTTAAATATCGATGGGACAAAATATCGAAGGTAAGTAATATCGACAGTCTTAATATCGATATTAGTATGATATCAGTAATATCGAAGTTTTAAATATCGATGTCAATAATATCGAAATAAATAACTTCGATGTTACTAATATCAATTTTTAAATAAATTTAGTGTTTATTATATTGTATTTATTATGTTTTTTTAATTATTTTTAATGTAATTTAATTAAATATTGTCTTTTACTACTGTAGCGGGTTGTGGGTTTATAGGGGAATAGGGTGGGAAGTAATTTAATTATGTTAAATTAATTATTAATTAGTAGGAATTATTAATTAATTAATTGAGAATTAATTGTTATTAATTTTAATTAATTGATTAATTGATAAATATGTTCTGTAGCGGGTAATGGGTTTATAGGGGAATAGGGTGGGAAGTAATTTAATAATAATTAATTAATTAATATATGTTTGTACATATTTTAAATAATAATTAATTGGTAATTAATTTATATTAATTAGTTAATTAATTAATATAATTTTGTACACATTTTTAATTATTAATTAGTTGGTAATTAATTAATATTAATTAGTTAATTACAATAAATTATAGTAATTTTTTTATATATATAATTTTTTGTTATTCCTAATTAATTAATTGGGAAAAATAATATTAATTATTAAATTAAATTAATTACAGCTAATGTGCTAATATATTTACTTTATTGTTATTGTTAATTAATAATTAATTGGTAATAAATATTATTAATTAATTTTGGGTAAAGGAGTATTTTTAGGGTTCAGGGTCAGTTTTCAGTTTTTGGGTAAAGGGGTATTTTTAGGGTTCAGGGTCAGTTTTCAGTTCTTGGGTAAAGGGGTATTTTTAGGGTTCAGGGTCAGTTTTCAGTTTTTGGGTAAAGGGGTATTTTTCGGGTTCAGGGTCAGTTTTCAGTTTTTGGATAAAGGGGTATGTTTAGGGTTCAGGGTCAGTTTTCAGTTCTTGGGTAAGGGGTATTTTTAGGGTTCAGGGTCAGTTTTCAGTTTTTGGGTAAAGGGGTATTTTTCGGGTTCAGGGTCAGTTTTCAGTTTTTGGGTAAAGGGGTATTTTTAGGGATAAGGGTCAGTTTTCAGTTCTTGGGTAAAGGGTTTTTTTAGGGTTCAGGGTCAGTTTTCTGTATTTGGGTAAATGGGTATTTTTAGGGTTCAGGGTCAGTTTTCAGTTTTTGGGTAAAGGGATATTTTTAGGGTTCAGGGTCAGTTTTGGGTTTTTGGGGTACAGGGATATTTTTAGGGTTCAGGGTCAGTTTTGGGTTTTTGGGGTACAGGCGTACAGGGTAAAAAAAAAAAATTACTTTAAATCAATTAAATTGCATTAAAAACAATAAAATTACATTAAATTATTAAGTGTTTTATTTATTTTAAATGTATATGTATTAGTTTTAATTTTGTTTTAATATTTTTATTTAATATTTGTAAAATTATATGTATTTTACAATTATTTTTACGTTATTATTAATACATTTAAAAAAACGATATTTTTAATTCCGATATTTTTGTACTACGATATTATTTTTTCAATATTTTTGTACTTACCTTTATGAAGATATGATTCCGATATTTTTGATGTCGATATTTTTGTGCCGATATTTTTGTATTTCGATATTCTGTCTGGCGATATTATGTCAGACATTCCCTTATAATGCATTGCAATGTCATGTGTTGTAGTGGCATGTGTTGTAATGGCATGCGTTGTTGTGACATGTGTTGTAATGTCGTGTAGTTCCTATAGTACCCATGTAGGACCTGCGCATTTGGAAAACATAAACTGTAGGATTGGTGGCAGACTAGTTCCGTACACCCCCAATGAGAAGTGTTATCCTATTTGCATTTAGGCTAGCCCTCAATGCCACTAGTGTCTCCTCTTATCGGGTAGAGATTAGTGTCTGGCAACCTTAGAACATGACAACCCTGATCCCTCAAGATCGTGGAAACAATGCACTACTTTTCGCTCAGTTACTAGTGCTCATTTTGTTTATCTCAGAGATACACAGAATAAACAGCCTGGGCATTTCAATAAGAGTTTATTGAACAGTTGTTATTCTTGTGTAAAATATATGAGCTGTAGCAACCATTAGACAGTAGCAGGGATATATTATTAGCAGCACCATGAATATAAAAGGATAGTACAGTTCTATCATTGTGCATGAAAACATACATGAATATAAAACACATTATAAAAGTGTGCATTCTCCTACGATGCCTATCTAGTTGTACCTAAGTGGAACTAGCATTTGAGTAGGTGTAAAGCTAAGAATCCCACTAGGATTTAGTCAAACCCCATTACCTGAAGTGTGAGAATATCGAGGACCTTCTTGGTCTCGAGTTGGACACCCTGCAAGGGGTGTTCAGCCCACTGTCAACTGGAGTGTCTGCATGCAGGAGCCTCAACATCCCTGGCCAGTGTGTCGGCTGGGATGTCTTGGCTCCCTCTAACTACTGCTAGCAAGAGGTGCTGTTTTTATACAGAAAAGTATATAGAGTGCCGTTGTCCCTTGTTGTAATGTTAGCCATTGTTGGGTATGATGATGATGTGTGTGATGAGCCTTGTGCCTCGATATTAGGAAGGTGTTGTATAGCCTCTGCCTGGTTTCCAAGAAGCCTTATGAATAATCATTCATGCTGTGTCAATCTAAAGATGAAATCATAAAACACTTTTGTTCAGGCACACCCCCCTTCTGCACCCAGGCCTCGAACTAGGTAAAAGGTTCAGTCCATCAAAGGCGTTCAATCCTTAAAAGGCTTGTTACTGTTTAAAGTAGGGGAGGTGATGTAGGCGAAAGTGCATGATGTTACCTGGGCCTATAATGGGGTACCTATATGAAACATCTCGCCTACTCCTCTTCCGAATAGTCAACAATAATAATATGCATGTGAACCACTCATTTTACTAGGTTTCAGCTCATAAAATTATCAATACGCCATTTTTGAAACTTTTCTTTAAAAACGTTAAGATTGAGGGGAGGAGCCTAGCTCGCGACCGCGATGGCCGCATTGTAGCTCGGCTCCGCCAACCTTCCTGCCCAACACGCATATCCTGATATGTATCCTGCCCGAGGCGACACACTCGGGAAGAAATAGAAAGGTGAAGAAATGCTCATACTCACCGTCTGTCCCGGGGGCTCCTGCGAGCTGCATATCCAAAGCTGTGCCCCTGTTTGGTCCGGGGCCTCCGCGGCGTGGAGACCGGGGACTTGCCTGTGAAGGTCGGCCGGAGTGAAGGTCTCGGCGGCGGCCCCTAGTGGAGGAGAGGGGTCGGCTGGCGAGAGGCCGTTGTGCGGTTATGCCGGTGGCGACTGACCGGGCCCGGTCTGGCGGCCTGGGGGCCCTGTGGTAGGGTGCGGCCCGCCGTGGATGGGGGAGGACGCGCAGGAGGCATACCCCCTTTGTTGCCCTGTCCGGCCATCTTGAAGCCCTGCGCCCGGACTCGGCGGGCGGCGTCCGTGGGACGGTGGCGCTGGCGGTCCCCATTTTTGGTGGCCCTCCTTTCTGTACCCGTGATGCCATTCCTGGGCTCGAGGGGACTCCAGCGGTGGCCTTGCTTGAGAGCCCGCTCCAGAAGTTGAGGCGCGTGGAGACAAGACTGTACGCCTGTGGCCCAGAATCTCCACGTAGCTTTGATTGTGGTGGGTGCGGATGTGGGCTCCGTGCTGGGGCCTGTTCCTGCTCGAATGATTGGGGAGCGAGGTGGATTTTAGATTCGAGCTGCCTCAGTGAGGTCCCACTGTTGCCTCGTGGGGGAGACCTCGCTTTCCTGGACGGCGAGACTACACCCGTACTGTTTGCTGCTCCAGTTGTCACTATTGGAAAGTCTGGACTGCCGCAAAAAGTACTTGCTTTGCTGTTGGTTGCCGGGGTCCCCTGGTTTACACCCTTGGCTTGTTTTGTTCCGATCCTGTGGCCTCTCCACCTCGAAGTGTTTGCTACCCACTACTCTATTACGCGTTGTAGCGATGACTAGGAAAGGACAGGGGTGAGCCGGTCTGAATCCGGTGGACTGCTGATTAACGGATGGAGATGAGGCATGCCCCCAACTACGACAATATGGCCGATTCCCCTGATTGTTTCTGATACCTGAGACTGTGTCGATTTCGTTTTGATGTGGCATAAATGTGTGTGGAGGCGGGGGGTAGGGGCCGAACGACTCGATTGATGGCCTCCTCTCCCCCTGGTTCTTCTCCCTTTTTTCTCTTTTGCTTCCTTTCCCTCTTTCTAACTTTTCCTATATTTCGGGTTCTATTTAGGGCGACAGGCACGCTGCTGGGGGGTAGGCCGTAGCCTTCTGCAGGGGTGCAGGGTGGGGTGGGTGGGACGGGGTATCTTTCCTGTTCGTTTTTCTTTAGTTCTATGGCTCTTTTGTATCCCTTTATCGGGAAGCCGTGTCTGTGCGTGTCTCCTATGGCGTGATAGCTGGTGGGGTTGGGGAGTGAGCTGCTTCCTTTCTACTGTATTGCTTGCATATATATCATGACTCGCATTCCCTAACCCCGATAGCGGGCCTTTCAGTCTTATGCGCCTTTATCGCTGTGGGGCGGGTGCAGCAGCGCGGCGTTCTTTCTTTTCCTCTTTATAATATTTCTCCTCCCCTTCCCCCTTTCTTTCTTATTACTTGGGTTAGTATAGAGGATGATTGTAACTACGTTGCTGTTCTGGTTCCTCAGTAATGTACTAGCACAATGATTAGGTGTCGATGAGCGCGCAAAGGGCCACGGTGGGCATTGATTTGAACTATGGCCTCTATAAGTTGATTGCTGTGAACCGCTGCTGATACCCGTTTTTATTGATGCCTTTATGTTTTGATGTTTGATTCGTGGCCCCCTATGGGAACTGTTGGAAATGGGATCCCTGGCTGGCCAGGGCTTTCGCCAAAGTCAGCCAGCGACCACCACACCCAAGTCAGGGCAAGGGAGTTACACGCCAAGATAACCCCTACTCGCCCTCTAGGTAACGTGGCGCAAGCAGCAAGGCTAAACTTGGAGGCGATATGAGTTAAGTATTTGCGCACGCACCCCAGCAACAACACCCAAGGCCCACCACAAAGGAAACTCCACACAAGGGTATATATAAAAATAGCCTTTGTATTCCAATAAACATACATTAGATAAAACACACACTTTACATTGTGCCAGAGGCACGGGCAGAATTTACAGGGGATATGTACAAGACAGGGCCACCTGGACCACTGTCAGGAATCAGCACTTTTAGAAGTAACACTTGTAGCACATAGAATTAAAACTGTAGCACAAAAATAACATATAACCAGTCACTACTGGTACCAGGTGAGCACCACCTATGCAACCCTCACTATCTTAGGAGATTACACTAGGGAACCTGGGCTCTGCTAGCACCACCTGTACTAACAAGAAGGAAACAACCACCTACATATCACACTACCTGTAGGGGTGTAAGAACATAACACATGATGCAATGCATAACATTCATTCAGAGGTGTAAGGAGGGAAAACACATGATGCATCAACAATACATTCAGAGGTGTAGCAATCACAATTGCGCCAAATCCACATTAGCCACCACCTATGGCAGTCCCTGTGTCCCAAGGTCAGGGCCTAAACGTGGCAGTTGCCCACAAAGTGCTGGGCAACTGGTGCAACATCAAAAATGGGCCAACGCTGGAGCCTCGCAGGCTCTGCCCAACTGACTGTCTCTCAAGAGCCTCACTGGGCTCTGAATACAACTGTGGCCCCTTTGAGCCTCGCTGGGCTCTTTGCACAAAAAGAATGTCCCTCTGTGCCTCTCTCAGGCTCTCCAACAGGAATTCCACCTCACTAGGCAGGGGGGTCCCTCACGGGGGACCCAGGAACACTTAGGGCGCCTGGTGCCCCTCTCAGGGCTGTGAGCCTCTCAGGACTCAATAAACAAATGTGGGCACGTTGGAGTCCCTCTCGGGGGACTCGGAACAACAGGCAGAGTAGGCAGAGTCCCTCTCGGGGTACTCGGAGCAGTTATGGGGCCCAAGAGCCTCTCGGGCTCAGAACACAGGCGGAGTAGGCAGAGTCCTTCTCGGGGGACTCGGAGCAGTTATGGGGCCCAAGAGCCTCTCGGGCTCAAAACACAGGCGGAGTCCCTCTCGGGGGACTCGGCATTAGGTGAGGCCCCACGGGCCTCTGCACACAACGAGCCTCGCTCTGGAGGGGAGGGGCGGGCACCGGCAAGTGCCCCGACGCCCCCCTTCCTTCCGCACGCACTCACCGGGTCTCTGGTGCTCGGCGGCGCTCTCCTCCCACCGGGGCTCCCACCGGGGCTCCCTCCTGGTCCTGGGAGCCCCTCGACATCCGGCGACTGCTTCCTGGCTAGCCCGCGGCTCTCCCCAGCTCACGGGATCCCCGGGCGGCCATCACTCCTTCGGGGACTGCGGGGGCGGGACTTCCGGCCGGCCGCGCTCTGATTGGCCGGCCGGCCAAGCACTTCCGGGTCGCACTTGGCAGCAGCCCGGCAACGTTTTCCAAACACTCCGGGCTGCGGCGGTGAAGTCCTGGGCAATGCCGGGTGGGCACCGGCCTTAATTACCATAAAGCGCGGTGGGCACGCGCTCGAACGGCGGCAATGTCCCCGGCAGGGTGGGCACCTGCCAGGGGGCTCAAGACTCGTCACGGAGCGGGGCAAACGCCGGGTGGGCTTCGGCTTCCAAATAACAATAAAGCGAGGTGGGCACTCGCTCGGCAAAAACAGCGGCAACCTCTGGGCCAATGCGGGGTGGGCACCGGCTTCCAAGAATACAGCGCTCCCAAGCGCTCTAACAGCTGATCCAGCGCTCCCAAGCGCTATAGGTAGAAATCCAGCGCTTCCAGGCGCTAGGCAGGAACAGAGAGCAACAAAAGTCCTTCAGGGGTCCATCAGCAAGCCAGGGGCTGGGCAGGACCCAGGGGGGCAAGCCTTCCCCTGGGCCCAAGCAGCAGCATGCCCCTGGCAGATTCAAGTCAGCAACCAGAACAAGAACATTTTCATGGGGTCACAGCCCCTCTTTTATACACCCTTTTCTTTTGTCTGTAGGTGCAGGGTGGGGCAGAACCAGTCGCAGCTGGTCTGTGAGCACTGTTGATGGCTCAACCACCCCTTTCATTCATCAGGCAGGCTAGGGTCATCAGTCGCACCACAGGAGGCGGAGCCAGTATTGTGTGGGGGAAACCCAGCCTCATTCAGGACACAGGCGCAGCCCCTCCCTCACATCAGCATGCTAATCTCTCCATTCACCACCGGGGCAGACCCACACAGACTTCCTGGAGCCTGGCATCCCAGCCAGCCCCAGCCAATCACACGCCAGCACCTTCACAGCACAGACTCAGCCATGTCTAGAAGTGGCGCTTCCGCACAAGACACATAAACGCTGCACATACCATTGCGCAGCATTCACTCTCACGAGTTCACACATACCAAACTTGACCATGCACGCCTCACGCATCAGGAACTACCAGGGACAGACATTCCCCATGCATTCCTATGGGAGAGCAGGCCAATCTCACACACGCACTCAGGGAGAGGACGCACTTTAAACTGCGCCACAGTGTCAAAGTGCGCAAAGACCAGAAATCACTAGGCAAAAAGTTCAGGGGTGAACCTGCCAGAAGGGCCAAGTCCAACAGGAACTTAGATGATTAACAACTGCAACTGATCCTGCTATAATTCCTATTATAAAATTAACCTTCTTTAATCCTGCTTCCAGCGGTCGTATTCAGCTTTTTAATATTGGACTGCTTTCTTGCACAACGTTGGGCGACTGCCGGGAAACCTCCTTATTGACTTATGTGCTTCACATACTGTGTCGTGGCCGGCCTGATTGGTTGTAGGCCCGTATTTGTATGCTTCTATCTGCACAATAAAGGTTTAAAAAATAAAAATAAAAAAAACGTTAAGATTGTTTTAATAACATTTTTTTAAAGTAATAATGTTCTCCCAAAAATCACTTCTTAAAATTGTTCTGTAAGTCAGTCCTAAATGCGTTTGCTTATACAGGTCGAACCCCTACCAGCTTTTTAGAAGGCCATGCTTTTCTAGTGAAAGTGTCAATTTTAGGAAATGTTCCAAATTTAGTTAGTTATAAAATGAAAAGGAAAATCTGAATTCTTCACCAGCACATAATGAGCCAATTATAGATTAAATGTCTTGGCTGTGAGATGCAACATCATCGATGCTTGCTGCTGCAGGGGACAGTCCTTGTAACACTTCGCAGAGTAAGTCATGGGAGCACAGAGGATATTCAGTACTACAACAACTGGTGTAGATGCAGCCATTGCTGTTGTCGATACCTGGGTCGAAGTGGTGCTAGTGGTGGGGCTAAAGCTCAATCCAGTTGTAAAAGGCACCTGCAGATTCTCAAGGAATGCGGTCATCAATATAGGAATACTCTGGGGACATTGCCGAGCATGAGAGCTCAAGGGTTCCAGTCTGGTATTCAAGTCCCCAGCATGTCCGTTGTGAGTGTCAGACAGAGGTCCAACACAAATTCTTCACCGCAAAACAGTCATCGAAGAACAGGTAAGATGCAGTCCATTCAGACTGGTCTAAACGATAGGAACCAAGAGGCGCTTAGTTAGCTTAGGCGGGGTGTACCTATATGTTGTACCATGAGTTCACAGTATTTCTGCTCCAGGAGCGCTTTTGTCACTCATTGGTGATTGGGCCGTCCATTGCTTAGCAGGTAAATCACAATCAGGATGCCAGCCATCGAGAGCAGGATCAGAGGTAGACCTACAAAAAAACTTCCAAATACGGAGTGTATAAAGTTTGGAATAACTCCGAGGATTGTCTGAAAGGTGCTAAGAAATCCTGACCATATGGTCTTAAATAGGAGTACAATATCACTCGTATCAGATATATTAAGAATACAACCAACCATTTCTGTGAAATGAATGGGGAAGTCCTTGCGATTTGAAGATCAAAGGTCTTTTGAGCGGAGGATAAGGGTAAGGGTACAGTTTGCTGTAAAAGCATGGCTTTTAAGTCTGCTCAAAGTATTAAATTGTATAAAAGAAACATTCAACAAAGGCCATAAAGGCACCTGCCTGACTGTGTTTGTAGGGGGAAACAATACGTGATTACAGCAAGTAACCCTGGAGTGCGCAGTGACCAGATAGGCAATGCCCAGAAGCATTCCCCAGCAACCTTGATAGTTCAGCATCAAGTAACTCTCATTTGAGAGCAGCCCGAACACCTGTTTAATCATGGCAGCTGGAGCCCCTTTCATTTGGCAGAACAGGTTTGCTACTGACCCATTACAAGCCCAGTGCAACGTAATGTCCTGGTACATGAGAGAACCGCTCAAAGCGTTCTTGCGGTTTGTACCAATTAAAACACATTTCAATCCCCACTCCGACATTGAAATCTGTATGGTAAATCCTAGGATTCCCTAATGTAATCCTTACCCATTTTTTTCATATTTGCCTGCATGCCTCTGTTCAAGGCAATATTGAATAGTGAAATAGTGACCGGTAGAGTGATGTGGTCAGGGATAAGCCATTCAGTAGACGGAGCTTCGGCTACTGTAAATGGAAGTCAGTCCAGTTTCTCAATGCACAGAATTGTATATTTAGCTTCCCTTTGTGCCATTTCAACCTGTTTATCTGTTTATTATATTCAGAAAACAGAGACATACTATTTATAAAACACCAAGGCACAAAGCCGGCACTCAAAGATTACAGCGTCCAGCTCAATAACATAATAGATTGTAATTGATATTGCCCGTGTTGTAGCATGGCCAAATCTTGTTCTAGGATGTCTATCGCCGAAGACACAATGTTGCCTAAAGAATATATTCTGGAGATCAAAGTTGTTAACCCATTGTCTACCACAGCTAACAAGTTTTCCAAGTTAATACCGTCTATTTCTTGTATTCTCTCTGCAGTCTCTTGTTGAGATATTTTCCAGATTTCATTATAGGCAGCATAAATGCCAGCATATATGACACTTTTTTGACTTGTCTTTCTGGGACCTAATAAAAAATCCCTAAGATCCATGTCTTGTGAGAGTAAAGATAAGTTTTGTTTCACGTCTGTGAGTGTGGAGGTTTCTACCCTATCAAGGCACAACTTCCCAACACTATAAGATGTCAATAACCCTTGGTGTTCTAATTGTACATAACGTGGGTCTGGCCTATGGATTCCATACCCTTCGGTGATACCCAAGAATCTTTTATGACATATGTTCATGTCTAAGGGCCAAACCACCCATTCTTTGCAATTTGGGTCTGTTCTATTGTACTGTAAAATGTCATCTGCTGTTGCCCCTTTCTTTGTAGTTGTATTTTGCCACCCCTGTGATGGTGTTGGGAACCAAGGTGTAGTAAGATCCTTTATCTTGGCTAGTCCAAGACAGGATATCTGTTGCACAGTTTCATTTACAAATATCATCTGCTGTGAAATGAGGCATGCTCTAAATAGCGCTTCTGTTACCTGGACTTGCCAGTCTCTAGAACCCCAGACTGATTTTGAGTCTATTGTGTCTTTCCATAAGTCAAACCCTTGTTCAGACAATCGGGCAATAAAGGAATCAGAGTAAACCCTGTTTGGTATTAGTCAGCATAATTTTCAGTGCTGATGTTGGTGTAACCTTATAATATTATGAGGTCGGGTCTGAGGTGTTAAACCCAGAAAAGTATGAACATTTCTGTGCAAAGGTATGCAAACTATTCTTTGGTAGTGTAGGGCAATATTCCCATTGATGGAAATCAAAAACATTTGTAGGTGAAGTAGATTTGTGCAGAAAATGCTGACCATGATGTTGGTAACAGTACAATGCGTCATAGTCTGAATTATCTTCTAACATTTCAGTATACGGAAATGCAGCAGTTTTTTCTAAATCAGACAACATGTTCTTAACAGTTTCAGTGCCCTAATCATCAGAAAAAGTTCAGTCGGGCAAAATATATCGAAATCAACCTTGTCCCAAACTATACCGTACAGTATAGGAACTGCTGTAATGTTCACTAATGACACGTCTCTTTTTTCACAATGTGATGATTGATGTGGCTGTAGATCTTTGCTGGAGGTTTCGTCGATTAATAAGCATGCTAAAAGTTATAACTAAGCCAAGCCAGAAAAGGAAAAACACTATCCCAATAATTACCCAGAGTTCTACCCAAGGCAATACCAGATATGTCTTTTAAAGAAAAATTAAAGAAAGTTGTTTAACCCCTTCGACGCTCATGACGAGCTCAGCTCGTCATGAGGTACGCCTGTCGTACGCTCATGACGAGCTGAGCTCGTCATGTAACGCGGGTTTTTAAAAAACTCAGCACACAGCGGGAAAACCGCTAGCGCGCATGAGGTTAATTGTTGCTTGAGTGATTGTTTTGGCTGGTGTTGTTTCCGGTTCACTTGGATCAAAAGAAAATGTTCATGAAGTAGCCAGAAACAGTCCAATCAATTATTGGAATTGCATCGGTATTTGTTGAAATTGTATGTTGCTCTCATCGAGGCATGTTGATGTAGACGTCTGTGTGTGGTCTAAGTGCAACCTGGGTGTTGCTTTGAGTTTGATTTTAAAGTTCGGGTTCAAGAGGAACGTGTTCCATACTATTGCTGCATAGTCCATGATTTGGTACAGGTGGCTCTTCAAACGTGATGAGTCTTTCTGTTTGAGCTTCTTGGATTGTAGCGAGAGGAGGGCATCTGCTACTGTAAGTAAAGAAAGAGACAGCAGGGTTGCATAAAGAAGCAAGACAGATGCAGAAAGAAGCATACAACGTGCAGAATGAAGCAACAGGGATGCCCAAAGAGGCAAGAGAAGTACAGAAAGAAGCAATGGAGGTACAGAAAGACAAGAGAACTGCAGATAAAGCCATGAAAAGTATAGAAAGAGTCAAAAGAGACAGATGCAGAAAGAAGCATACAACATGCAGAATAAAGCAACAGGGGTGCATAAAAAGGCAAGAGAAGTGTATAAAGAAGAAAGTGAAGTGCAGAAATAGCCAGCAGTGGTACCAAAAGAGGCAAGAGAGATGCAGAAATAGGCAAGAGAAGTGCACAAAGAGGCAAGAGAATTGCTGAAAGAAGCAACGTAGGTGTAGAAAGAAGAAAGAAAAGTGCAGAAAGAGGCAAGTGAGATGCAAAAACAGGCAGGAAAGTTACAGAAAGGGAGAAGACGAGTGCAGAAAGAGATAACGGGTGCCGAAAGGAGCAAATGAAGTGCAGAAAGAGGTAACAGACTTGCAGAAAGAGGGAAGAGAGGTACCGAAAAAGGCAAGAAAAGTACTAAAAGAGGCAAAAGAGGCACATCAAGAGACAACAGGGGTACAGACAGGTGCAGAAAGAATAGACAACAAGATGTGGGAGCACACCGCTGACCTCTCAGGCAAGGCTCGCCCCTGGCATTCTGGGAAATGCATTCTCTTATAGCTCGCTCTGATATTTTTGAGTATTTCGCCAAGGTTGGCGCAGATAGTGCTGATCTCTAGACGCGTGGTTCTGGTTTATTAACCGTCATCAGTAGAGAATACGGTTTTGTATTTTGGGGTTTGCTGAGTAGGCTGCCAAACATTATGTCAGGTCCGGTACCTCTCACTTGCACGCAGGTGCTTCATCCACAAGCTCGTCAGCTCAATGACTCATGGGAGTATTTTAAATAGACAACAGGATGTGGGAGCACACGGCTGACCTCTCAGGCAAGGTTCTCCCCTGGCATTCTGGGAAATGCATTCTCTTGTAGCTCGCTCCGATATTTTTGAGTATTTCGCCCAAGGTTGGCGCAGATAGTGCTGATCTCTAGACACCTGCACGCCAGGGAGAGGTACCTGACCTGATATGATGTTTGGCAGCCTACTCAGCAAACCCCCGAATTGTAAGCCTGTAATCTCTAATGATGACGTTTAACAAATCAGAAACACGTGTCTAGAGATCAGCACCATCTGCGCCAACTTTGGCGAAACACTCAATAATATTTCTACAAAGCGAACTACAAGAGATTGCATTTACTAGAATGCCGGGGGTGAACCATCAATCAATCAATCAATGACGGCATTTATAAAGTGCGCTACTCACCCGGGAGGGTCTCAAGGCGCTGGGGGGGGTATGTTACTGCTCGAACAGCCAGGTCTTGAGCTGTTTCCTGAAGGAGAGATGGTCCTGGGTTTGCCGAAGGTGGGTGGGGAGGGAGTTCCAGGTCTTGGCTGCCAGGTAGGAGAAGGATCTTCCTCCGGCCGTGGCTCTGCGGATGCGTTGTACGGTGGCGAGGGCGAGGCTGGTTGATTGTAGCTGGCGGGTGGGCGTGTAGAAGGTCATGCGGTCGTTGAGGTACTTGGGGCCCAGGTCGTGGAGAGCCTTGTGTGCGTGGGTCAGGAGTCTGAACGTGATTCTCTTGCTGATGGGGAGCCAGTGCAGGTCTCTCAGGTGTCCGGTGATGTGGCTGTGTCGGGGGATGTCCAGGATGAGTCGTGCGGAGGCGTTCTGGATGCGCTGGAGTCTTTTTTGAAGGTTGGCTGTGGTTCTGGCGTAGAGGGCATTCCCGTAGTCCAGTCAGCTGGTGACGAGTGCCTGGGCGACGGTCTTCCTGGTTCCGGTGGGGATCCATCTGAAGATCTTGCGGAGCATGCGCAGGGTGTTGAAGCACGAAGATGAGACGGCGTTGACTTGTCTGGTCATCGACAGGGAGGAGTCCAGGATGAAGCCCAGGTTGCGTGCATGGTCCGTAGGCTTGGGAGCAGTGCCCAGGGCCGGGGGCCACCAGGAGTCGTCCCAGGTGGAGGGTGATGATCCCAGGATGAGGACTTCCATCTTGTCTGAGTTCAGTTTAAGGCGGCTCCTCCTCATCCAGTCGAAACTTGCCTGAGAGGTGAAGCGGTGTGCTCCCCCCCCTGTTGTCTGTTTAAAAGTACTCCTGTGAGTCATGGAGCTGACGAGCTCGTGGATGAAGCACCTGCGCACCATGGAGAGGTACCTGACCTAATATGATGTTTAGCAGCCTACTCAGCAAACTCCAAATTGTAAGCCTGTAATCTCTGCTGATGACGGTTAACAAACCAGAAACACGTGTCTAGAGATCAGCACCATCTGTGCCAACTTCGGCGAAACACTCGATAATATTTCTACAAAGCAAACTACAAGAGACTGCATTTACCCGAATGCCAGGGGCAAACCTTGCCTGAGAGGTGAAGCGGTGTGCTCCCATCCTTGTGGTCAGGTGCAGAAATAAGCATGGAAAGTGCAGAATGAAACAACTTGGTGCAGAAAGAGGCAGGAAAAGTGTAGAGAGAAGCTAGTGAGGTGCAGAAAGAGAAAACAGAGGAGCAAAAAGAAGAAAGGGAGGTGCAGAAACAGGCAAAAGAAGTGCACAAAGAGGCAAGAGAATTGCTGAAAGAAGCAACAGAGGTGTAGAAATAATCAAGAAAGTGCAGAAAGAGGCAAGTGAGATGCAAAAATAGGCAGGAAAGGTACCGTAAGAGGGAAGACAAATGCAGAAAGAGACAACAGGGGTGCAGAAAGAGGCGAGGGAGGAACAGAAAAAGGCGAAAAAAGTGGAGAACGAGGCAAAAGAGGTATAAGTGCAGAAAGAGACAACAGGGGTACAGAAAGAAGCAAATGGGGTGCAGAAAGAGGCAACAGATATACAGAAAGAGAGAAGGGAGGGACAGAAAAAAGCAAGAAAAGTGCAGAAATAGGCAATAGTGGTACATAAAGAGACAACAGTGGTGCAGAAAGCAGCAAGACAGGTACAGGAAGAAGCATGGAAAGTGTGGAATCAAGCAACATGGGTGCAGAAAGAGGCAAGAAAGGTGTAGAAAGGAGCAAGTGAGATGCAAAAACAGGCAGGAATGTACAGAAAGAGGGAAGGCGAGTGCAGAAGGAGACAACAGGGGTACAGAAAGAAGCAAATGATGTGCAGAAAGAGGCAACAGACATGCAGAAAGAGGTAAGAGAGGTGAAGAAAAAGGCAAGAAAAGGAAAGTGCAGAAAGAGCCAAAAGAAGCATATAAAGAGACAACAGGGGTGCAGAAAGAAGCAAGACATGTGAGGAAACAAGCATGGAAAGTGCAGAATAAAGCAACAGGGGTGCAGGATGCAAGAGAAGTGTAGAAAGGAGAAAGTGAGGTGCAGAAAGAGCCAACAGAGGTGAAAAAAGAGCCAAGAGAGGTGCAGAAACAGGCAAGAGAAGTGTACAAAGAGGCAAGAGAATTGCTGAAAAGCCACAGAGGTATACAAAGAAGCAAAAAAAGTGCAGAAAGCGACAATTAAGATGTGAAAACAGGCATAAAATGTACAGGAAGAGGGAAGACGACTGCAGAAAGGGACAACAGGGTTGTAGGAGAGTAGGATCTGCTTACTATGGTTAACCCCACTTTTTGCTGGTGTTTCGCTGTTTTTCGACTTTAGTATGGCTGGAGACCTGCTATTCAGGACCCCAGCCTAGCTTCTTCCTCTCTAAAATGATTGCATGTGTTTTAGGTACTCTCCAGATTGGTTACTAGGCTACCCTTGTGGGTCCCTAGTATATGGTACCTTAGTTACCAAGGGCATAGGTACCCCAGAGGCCTACAAGGGGCTGACGCATGTATTGGTGAGCAGAAGAATGATGGCTGGGTCCAAAATGCAAGGGTATGGTAAGCGCAAAACCGAGGGATTTAGGCCCAGTGAATGTGTGGGGTGAATCTATGACATTGTTCTGCATTCTGTCCATAAATTGTTATTTTTGAATTTGTCACCGCGAGTGAGACGTGTATGCCCAGACATGGGTCCCATGCTCTCCATGCCACTGGAGTCAAACTATTCTGGCTAATGATGGCTGAAAGCCCGAATCCGGTCCTAGGTTGCTTGTTTCCAGTCCAGGGACAACCTTGCCTGACAGTTCGGGTTGACTGTTCCCATTGGGCGCAGGGTCAAGACTGATTTGCATACAGCTGGGTCCAAACTGGAATGGCATGTTGAGCAAAGCAAAGATGGATTTAGGCCCTGATCTCTGTACTGGGGTGAATGTATCACATTGTTCTGCATTCTGTCCATCAATTGTTCTTTTTGCATTTATCACCCTGATTGGGACAGATACGTCCAGACATGGGTCCCACGCTCTCCACGTCACTGCAGTCAAGGTATCCTGGCTTATGAGGGCTAAAAGCCCGAAACCGGTCCTAGGATGCTTGTTTCTATTCCAGGGAGGACCTGTTCTGGCAGATCGGGCTGGACTGTTCCCATAGGGCGCAGGGTCAAGACTGATTTGCATACGGTTGGGTCAAAACTAGAATGGCATGTGAGCAAATAATCTATAAATTTAGGCCCAGATATATGTACTGGGGAAAATGTATGACTTTTTTTGCATTCTGTCCATCAATTGATCTTTTTGCATTTGTCACTCTGAGTGGGACGGGTATGCTCAGGCGTGAGTCCTGTGCTCTCCATGCCACTGGAGTCAAGTCATCCTGGCTGATGAGGACTGAAAGCCCGAAACCGGTCCTAAGATGCTTGTTTCCAGTCCAGGGAGGACCTGGCCTGGCAGTTCAGGCTGGACTGTTCCCATTGGGCGCAGGGTCTAGATTCATATGCATTCGGCAGGGTCAAAACAGGAATGGCATGATGAGCAAAAAAACAATGGATTTAGGCCCAGATCTCTGTACTGGGTGAATGTATGACATTGTTCTGCATTCTGTCCATCAGTTGTTCTTTTTGAACTTGTCAACCCAAGTGGGAAGGGTATGCCCAGAAATTGGTCCCATGCTCTCAATGCCACTGGAGTCAAGCTATCCTGGCTGATGATGGCTGAAAGCCCAAATACGGTCCTAGGATGCTTGTTTCCAGTCCAGGGAGGACCTTGTCAGGTAGATCGGGCCGGACTGTTCCCATTGGAAGCGCAAGGTCAAGACTGATTTGCATACGGCTGGGTCCAAACTGGAATGGCATGGTGAGCAAAAAAACAATGGATTTAGGCCCAGATCTCTGTACTGGGTGAATGTATGACATTGTTCTGCATTCTGTTAATCAATTGTTCTTTTTCATTTGTCACCCCAAGTGGGACGATAGATTAGACGTAGGACTGAGGTCGACTAGGTCTCTATCGAATATACTAAACTTTATAGTGAGTGCAAGCTAGCTCATAGGTCACTAGAAACTTTCTTGAATAAACAAGAAGGGATTCGTTTCTGACAACCATATAAACATGACAACTTTGTTTCGCAAGAATAAGATATATATCTCTAGAGTCACGGAAATAATAGATAAGTATTTCACTCAGCCAATCATGCATGCTTCATTTTGACTGAGTTGCAGAGAAGTAGAGAGACTGGCGTTTTCAATAAAAAGGTTTATTAAACAGTCTTCTTTCTCATGCAAAGAAGTGTACTGCTAGAATCGTTAGGCAGGCTGCAAAATATAATGCGTACAGCGAGAACAATATTATAAAATAATACTGTAAGAGCATTGTATGGTTTCTAAGCCATATAAAATACCATACATAAATAACAAGGACTAAAAATACTCAACTGGTGTTTCTAAAATACGCCTACCCCAGTGTACCTAACCTAAGTCTAGTGCAAGGGAAGAAGTAAATATTGTGTAGCATAGGTTTAGTTTTCTTTGCCAAGAATCTATCCAAAATTTCTCTTAGGTTCTAATCAGCCCTATACCTTAGTTAGAATGAAGGAGGTCTGGTATCTCTGTCTCGTGACTAGATTTCCCAACAACTCATAAGGGGAGCTTGGAAACACTTGAACTGGATTCTCGGCAGGAGAAAGGCAGTCTCTGTTCAGTGCACCTGCTGGAGGGTCGGCATCCTTCGGCACTTGCTGTAGAGAGCTGCGTCGGGCAAGTAGATAGTCGAACTGCTCCGCACCACCGTGTGTCTTGCTAGAGCAAGTGAAGGTATTTTTATACCTTGAAGGTGTCTATGAATGCCATAGTTTATTGTAAAGTCGGGCATAATAACATCAGGAGAGAACCTCTAGGGAACAGTTGTTCTTTGCAAATTACATGAGTTCTTAGAGAAATCAATATTCAGGCAAGGGGAGGTCCTTGTCTGCTTAAGCCGATTTTCCAAGATATTGTTGTGACGTTTTGTATGGGTGGAAGTAGCCATGCCTGTATTTGGATTGCCTGGGCTATG
Organism: Lissotriton vulgaris; assembly: GCF_964263255.1. NCBI lineage: Eukaryota > Metazoa > Chordata > Amphibia > Caudata > Salamandridae > Lissotriton > Lissotriton vulgaris. The sequence goes on from NC_141687.1 coordinate 13,082,414, forward strand.
CCTAAATAAGGGAATGATTTCCATGTCTATATTAGGGCAATGTGAATTGTACCTATATAAGGGCATGAATCGGGAAAATTCACTCGGAGCTTAAAACGCCACACAACACCCACTCCACTTTATAATGTACGACATTTCTAAGTTCTAAACATATTTAAACATATCTAAAACATGATGCGATAAAACCCACCCATAATACACAAAAATGCATTGGTATTGGTTGTACACGAAAAAAGCATTTGTGCTGTATGCCCTGTTCCCATCATGCACTGGGACAGGAACAGACTAATTTGCATACAGCCAGGTTCTGAAACTGGGATGGTGCATTTAGCTAAAAAACGGTGTTGGATCTAGCCCTGATCTCTTGACTGGGTGAGAGCTTTCTGCTTAATTCAGAGACTCTGTCCCTCACCACCCCTTGTTGTAAATATTTTTGTCCACCCTAAGCGTGGAAGGGTATTCTCAGATGTGAGACCCTTGCTCATTGCACCATCAGGATTCAAGCAAACCGGGCCGAAGACGCCTGTAATGCCAGAAACCGGTCCCCGGGAGCTTGTTTCCTTCCCAGTGTAAGAATTGGCTTTTGTAGTTTGGTTTGCCCTGTTCCCATCATGCACTGGGACAGGAACAGACTAATTTGCATACAGCCAGGTTCTGAAACTGGGATGGTGCAGTGAGCTAAAAAACGGTGTTGGATCTAGCCCTGATCTCTTGACTGGGTGAGAGCTTTCTGCTTAATTCAGAGACTCTGTCCCTCACCACCCCTTGTTGTAAATATTTTTGTCCACCCTAAGCGTGGAAGGGTATTCTCAGATGTGAGACCCTTGCTCATTGCACCATCAGGATTCAAGCAAACCGGGCCGAAGACGGCTGTAATGCCAGAAACCGGTCCCCGGGAGCTTGTTTCCTTCCCAGTGTAAGAATTGGCTTTTGTAGTTTGGTTTGCCCTGTTCCCATCATGCACTGGGACAGGAACAGACTAATTTGCATACAGCCAGGTTCTGAAACTGGGATGGTGCAGTGAGCTAAAAAACGGTGTTGGATCTAGCCCTGATCTCTTGACTGGGTGAGATCTTTCTGCTTAATTCATAGACTCTGTCCCTCACCACCCCTTGTTGTAAGTATGCATTTAAAGCAATGTTTCATTCAAAGCATATAGTATGTCATTTGAAAATGCTCTTCGAATGAATCACGAAAATACATTTATGAAATGGCTCTTAATTACAGAAGAAAAAGGTTGAGACCATTCCATGGCAGAATATATAAACTATTTGAATGTGGACAAGGTCATATATTTTCTATTTGGAAGTGTTTCAAAGAATGTCTAGTTCTCTATGAATAGTTCTACTTCAAGCAGATTACTGTGTGCCAAAAGAAAAAAAAGACATTTTAAATTTGGAAAAAGTCTGATCATAGAACAAAATAGAGTTCCAAAGTTAGAAGATTGTTTTGAAAAATGAAGACCGAATTCAGAATCCCTCAGAACACTGTGAGCCAACTTCAAAAGTCAGTGTTATTGTTAGGAGAAAACATCAAATCTACTAAACTGGCAAAGAATTTGTCTACTACTGTAGGTGAAAGTTTGACTACCTCATTAAGCAGATCAACCGCACATAGATGTGAAGCATCGTCGTCAGCGTCAGTCGCATTAGCAATGTTCGCAGTACATGGTACCTGTGCGCCTGTTGCATCACGTATCTCACCGTCAGCAGGTTGCGTCTGTGAGATCTCAACAAATGCCATCACCGCCGCTAACCCCGCCCCTTTCTTCATTCTGTACCCTCCCCGCTCCCGCCTCCCAGCTGCTCCGCCCCCCCCTCGCACTTCGCCATATATGGCGACCGTGCGAACGCGCAGCGGTCACGCGCAGCGGGCACGCCGATTGTGCACCGCAGGTAAGCCCGTCTATGCCCGTCCGCGCCTGGACCGCGCCCAGCGCCAGGACCCCTGGCCCTCGAGGACCCCTGTCCACCCGCCTGACGTACACCGCCGCCTCCCTCAACGCACTCAACACCGGCCGAATCCCAGAATGCTACCGAGCCACCCCACGACGCACCCACGGACCCTTCAGCTGCCACGCCTGCAAGTTCACCTGCATCCGGACCTGCCCTGCATCAGCACCCGCCAAACCGAACACCAGCAGCAACCACCTCAAGTGCATCCTGCTCAACACCCGCTCCGTCCACAGGCACGCCATCGAACTCTGGAACCTCCTCGACACCACAGCCCCTGACGTTGCCTTCCTCACGGAGACCTGGATGAACACCTCTTCAGCACCCGACATCGCCATCCCAGAGGGACACAAGATCACCCGGAGGGACCGCTCCGCCAACCAGATGGGAGGAGGCATCGCCGTCATCCACAGGGACACCATCCGCATCACGACCTACACCGACGACACCCTGACAACCGCCGAACACCTGCACTTCCAGATCCGCACCGACCCGAAGACCACTCTCAGAGGCACCCTGATCTACCGACCCCCGGGACCATGCACACAATTCAGCGAGGACATCGCCGACTTCCTCAGCCCGCACGCCCTCCCCTCCGCTGACTACATCCTCCTGGGGGACCTCAACTTCCACCTGGAGAACAACAGCGACCGCAACACCATCGCCCTGCTCGACAACCTCGCCAACCTCGGACTCAAGCAACTGGTGTCCACCCCCACCCATTTCGCCGGACACACACTTGACGCCATCTTCTCATCCAGCAAAGACATCGCCTTCAGCCACGCCACAGGATTCCACTGGACGGACCACAGCTGCGTCAACTTCACCTTTAAAAGAACGACGATCCACCACCACCAGCCAAAGGTTGCCCGAAGAAGCTGGAACAAGATCACAGCCGACCAGCTCGCCGCTTCCCTGAGCCAGCACCCTCCTGCCAGCTCAGCGAACCCCATCCAGGCCGCCGACAACCTCACGAAGTGGATCAGCAACTGAGCGGACGAACTCGCCCCTCTGAGGACCCCGCCCAGCAGACCCGCCAGCAAGAAAGCCCATGGTTCACCGACAAACTCAAGAGCTCCAAGAAGAACTGCCGAACCCTCGAGAAAGTCGGGAGAAGGGAACCAACACCGGACAACTTGACCACCCTCAAGCATGCCACCCGGAAGCACCACCAACTGATCCGCGCCGCCAAGAAAACTGCATTCAAAGACCGGCTGGACAACAACGCACACAACTGCAAGGAACTCTTCAACATCGTGAAAGAGCTCTCCAACCCCAACGCCGGAAACAACGACATCACCCCATCGCAAGACCTCTGCAACTCCCTCGCCTCCTACTTCCACAACAAGATCGCGGACATACACAACAGCTTCAGCATCCAACCGACGCACGCCACAACCACAGCAACGCCGCCCACCACCACCATCCGCGCCTGGACTCCGATCAGCACCGAAGACACCGTCCGCATGATGAACTCCGTCCACTCCGGATCTCCGACCGACCCCTGCCCTCACCACGTCTTCAACAAGGCCGACGCTGTCATCGCACCCCACCTGCGGGACATTATCAACACCTCATTCGACACCGCCACCTTCCCCGAGAGCTGGAAGCACGCCGAACTTAGCGCTCTACTCAAGAAACCCACAGCAGACCCCACCGAACTCAAGAATTACCGCCCCATCTCGCTCCTCCCGTTTCCAGCCAAAGTCATCGAGAAGACCGTCAACAAACAGCTGGCCGCCTTCCTCGAGACGAACGGATCCCTCGACCCCTCACAGTCTGGCTTCCGAGCCAACCACAGCACCGAGACCGCCCTCATCGCCGCCACCGACGACATCCGAGCCCTGATGGACAACGGAGAAACAGCGGCCCTCATCCTCCTAGACCTCTCCGCGGCATTCGACACTGTCTGCCACCGCACCCTAGTGCAGCGCCTCAGCAACGTCGGAATCCAGGAGAAGGCACTGGAATGGATTGTCTCCTTCCTCGACGGAAGAACACAGAGAGTCCGCCTACCACCGTACAAGTCAGAGGCCACCAAAATCATCTGCGGCGTCCCTCAAGGATCCTCGCTGAGCCCCACCCTCTTCAACGTCTACATGAGCCCCCTCGCGGCCATCGCACACCAACACAACCTCAACATAATCTCCTACGCTGACGACACCCAGCTGATCCTCTCCCTGACCAACGACCCCGCCGCCGCCAGAGCCAAACTGCACGAAGGGATGAAAGATGTAGCCGAGTGGACGACGACCAGCCGCCTGAAACTGAACTCAGACAAGACGGAGGTCCTCATCCTGGGCTCCTCACCCTCCGCCTGGGACGACTCCTGGTGGCCCCCCGCCCTGGACACCGCACCCAAACCGACGGACCACGCACACAACCTGGGCTTCATCCTGGACTCCTCCCTCTCCATGACCAGACAAGTCAACGCCATCTCCTCATCGTGCTTCAACATCCTGCGCATGCTACGGAAGATCTTCTGGTGGATCCCCACGGAGACCAGGAAGACCGTCACCCAGGCCCTCGTCACCAGCCGACTGGACTACGGCAACGCCCTCTACGCAGGAACTACCGCCAAGCTCCAGAAGAGACTCCAGCGGATCCAGAACGCCTCAGCCAGACTCATCCTCGACGTCCCACGAAACAGCCACATCTCCGGACACCTGAGAGACCTGCATTGGCTCCCCATCAACAAAAGAATCACCTTCCGTCTCCTCACCCACGCACACAAAGCCCTACACGATCTAGGCCCGAGCTACCTCAACAACCGAATCAACTTCTACGCTCCCAAACGCCACCTCCGATCAGCCAGCCACGCCCTCGCCGCCGTCCCACGCATCCGAAGAGCGACAACAGGAGGAAGGTCCTTCTCCTACCTGGCCGCCAAGACCTGGAACTCCCTCCCGGCCGACCTGCGCTTGACCCAAGACCACCTCTCTCTTCAGGAAGAAGCTCAAGACCTGGCTGTTCGAGCAGTAACGGCACCTCCCCCCCCCCCAAGCGCCTTGAGACCCTACGGGTAAGTAGCGTGCTCTATAAATGTCTTTGATTGATTGATTGATCAGCATTGGTAGCCGTTGGGGACAACACAGTGCATGAGCCGTTACTGGTCCAAGCAAAGTATCAAAATCAGTTGGCAGGACTGATGGGAGTGTAAGAAAGATGTCTAACACGCATTCTTCTCCACATAGCAGGCATCATATAACAGGTAAGATGCAATCTTGCCAGATTGGTCTGAACAATAGAAACCAGGAGGTATTCAAATCTCTCAAGTGAGTTAATCCAAGTATCTGTATCATGCGCGTTCATGACACTTCATTGCCCGGAGGTTGTTCTCTAATGTGATCTGGGTATCGAAAGTGAGTTGGCTTGCCATATCGGAGCAGAAGGAGCAAAAATAGTATCCCTAATGCAAGTCCCAAAATGAGAGGCAGTCCGCCGAACACAGAGTGCACAAAGTTTGGAAATATGCCTAGGACTGCTTGAAAGGGTGCTTATAGTCCCGACAAAATTGTCTTAAATACAGGTACAATACCACTCGTATCAGACATGTTTAAGAAACGACCAAACATTTCTGAGAAATGTATGGGGCAGTTTGTGGATAAAAGGGCATGTATCTCTGCGGAAGTCCTTGCAACTTGCAGATCATACGTTTCTTTTGCTGAAGTCAGTAGTACATTGTTTTGTAAGAGCATTGCTTTCATTCTGCTTAAAGTATCAATTCATATAGAAGAGATGTTCAGTGAAGGCCATAACGGTGACTCCCAGTCTGTCTTGGTTTTTGGGAACAATACTTGCATACAGCAAGTGACCCTGGCTGACACAGTTACAAGATAGGCTATTCTTGGCAACATGCCACAGCAGCTGTGATCATTCAACATTAAATAACTTCCATTAGAAAGCTGCCCAAAATTGGATCAATCACTGCAGCTGGAGAACGTTGTAGGTGGCAGGATAAGTTGTTTGAGGAACCATCGCAGGCCCCGTGTAAATTAATACCCTGACATAGAAGAGAACCGCTTAGTGCATTTTCACAATGTGTACCACTAAGAAACACTTCTTTACTCTAACTCCAACATCTGTGTGTAAAAGGTAAATCCCAAGATGTCTTGATGTATTCTTTACCCAACCTTTCATATAGGCCTGCTGGTATATGTTTTAAGCAATATTGAAAATGGAAAATTGTAACTGCCAGAGTGATTGTACCGTGTATTATCCATTCCGTTGCTGACTCTCAGAAACAGTTAATTGTATTCTTTCCAGTTTTTCAATGCTCAGCGCCGTATAGTCTGCTCCCCTTTGTGCTAAAGTGATTTGTATATCTGTAAGGTTAAATTCAGAAAACAATGACGTGGTGTTGATTAGACGCCATGGCACGTAGCCAGAATGAAGGTTTTGTAATGTCCAGCCCAATAGCATCATAGAACGCAATTGTGACTGACTATGTTGCAACATGACCAAATCCTGTTCCATTATGTTTATGGCAGAGGATACTATACTGTCCAAAGAATATATTCTGAATGACAGAGTCATCTACAGAGAGAGTTTTCTCTAAGCTAATACCATCAATTTCTCGTAGTCTTTCAGCAGTCTCTGCTTGCATTATATATACAGCATAGAGACTAACGTATATTAATTAATTAATTAATTGTGGGTTTTTAATGTGCTAGAATCGACTCCCGAAGGAGTATCTCTGCGCAGTAGACCGCTAGAGAACCCGTCCTGGCTTTCCCTGTGAGATGGTCCCTACTGGGTATCTCCAAAGTGAAACTAGGCATCCCCGGCGTATGTGGGGGGCCGTTGTGGAGATGAGGCAAGCTAATGCCCAGAGTTGCCGAGTGTGATCCCTGGTTAGAGTAGGCACCGAGGTGAGAATTATCGAGTCCGCTGACCCTGGTCCACGACCCTGCCGTGTCGGGAATTGAACCCTGGTCCCAGGCCGTCCTCTGCTCTCGGGTCTGCCGCCTCTAACCAGTGAGCCACACCACCACACCACTATAAAACGTTTATGACTCGGTTTAGCAGGTCCTTGTAAAAAGTCTCTCAAATCAATGCCATCTTTAAGTAAAGATAAGTGTTGTTTTACTTCCTTTAATGTAGATTTTTGTAGCCACTGAAGCACAGTTTTCCTACACTGTATGATGTTACTATCCCTGGATGTTGTCCCTGGACATATCTTGGATCTGGCCTAGTGAATGTGAAACTTGTGTCTTATTCAGGAATCTATCTTGAAAGATGTTTGTGTCTGTGGGCCAGATTAACAATTTTTTCCAATTATGATCAGTTCTGTTTAAAGACAAATAGTATTTTTGTCGACCACCCCCTCTGAAGTGTTCTTACTATCAGGTGTAGGTGTAGGTGTAGGTATGGACAGTTTGCTTAAATCTTTTATGTTGGCTAACCAAAGACACGATGTCTGTTGAACAGTGTCATTCAAAAACATTATTTGCTCTTTGATGATGCAGGTCCTAAATAAAGCTTCTAATCCCTGCACTTCCCAGTCTTTTGTGCCCCAGACAGTTTTTGTCTCAAATTAAAGTTGTCTTTCCAAAAGTCAAAACCTAGTGAAGACAGCTGAGCATAAAAGGCCGCAGAATACATTTGTTTAGTATTAGTCAACATACTTTTCATTTCTGTCTTATCAACATTTTTAAAGTAAAATGATTCAGGGTTTGAAACATTAAAACCTGAAAAGTACGGAAATTTGCCCAAAAATGTTTTGGAGCTACCCTTTGGTGGCATAGGACAATGTTCTCATTGATTACATTTTAAAATATTTCTAGGATTTGCAGATTTGTGCAAAAAATGATGACCATACTGATTATAACAGTGCATTTGTTCACAATCTGATGAACCTTCTAAGTATTCATGATTTGTAAATTTTGCTGACATTTCCAAGTCTGACATGATATTATTAACAGTTTTGAAGTCCTAATCATCAGAAAAGGTACTAGTTGAAACAAAGTCACTCAAGGAAATCTTGAATTGGTGTAGAATCTTCAACAGCTCTGCAATACCAAAGATGTCATAATCAGTTCTGTCCCATGCTATACCACCAGGTATAGGAACGGCTGTGATGTTCACTGATGACAAGTCTTACTGTTCGCGATGAGATGACTTGTGTGGCTTGAGGAGCAAGTTGATGTTCTTACTTGCTGTTGCCTTTTGACAATATCTTTCCTTTATCAGCATTCCCAAGGTAATTACCATAGTCAACCAAAGTAGAAGAAAAAGTACACCCAACACAATCAAAAGTTCAACCCAAGTTGACCCAAGACCACCTCTCCTTCAGGAAGAAGCTGAAGACCTGGCTGTTCGAGCAGTAGCGGCTCCCCCCCCCCCCCAGCGCCTTGAGACCCCACGGGTATGTAGCGCGCTTTATAAGTGTCACTGATTGATTGATTGAACCCATTGCGAAACTAGATAAGTCTTTTCCAGTTGATGAAAAAGGTCAGTAGCTTGTTCTTTGAAAGTTCTTTTTACTGGCATTGTTTCAAGTTTGCTTGGATCCTCGAAAAACGTATCAAAGTTAATGAAATAGCCAGAAGCAGTTCTGTCAATTGTAGGGATTGCATCAGGATTCGTTGAAATCGCAGGAACCAGTTGCTATTTCATTGTAGACAGGCGTTTCTTGACAAACTGTTATTTGGGTCTCAAGAGGTACAAGTTCCATGGCTTTGTTACATAGTCCTTCTTTTCGCACTGCAGATTCTTCAAAGGTGATGAGTCTCTCAGTTTGAACCTCTTGGATAGTAGCCAGATTCAGGCATCTGCTACATTTTTGGAGTCCACTTAGCCTACTACTTATGATCGGCCACATGATGTGGTTTGACCAGGTCGATGGACACAAACTTATTCTCCTTTTTACCAGCAAGGTGTCGTAATTGGCCCGGCCGCGTTAGCGATTAGCTGAACCTACACGTTGTCCTCCTTAACTTGGCTATATACGAAAACGCCATTTTGAATGTTGCGGCGGCCATCTTAGATCATGAGCGGCCTCGTTGGCGACGTGCCCTTTAGTCCGTTGTCCGTTCCACTGACCACTCCAATATGCCCAGCAACAGGCTATTTTTAGTACTGGTCAAGCCGCACATGCGCAGTTCTAGCTGACCCTTAAGCCTTCAGGAATGTGCACCAAACTGACTAGCGGAGTTGTGCCCCCTCCAATGAGCTGGCAGTATTCCAAAACATGACCATATATGTCCTTAAAATGTGTCTTAACTTGTGCCGCCTATCTTTTATTGCCCCAAAACTGTATATAAACGGGGTCACACCGGTGTTCGGTGTGATACCTCTTGCATTACCGAAGGGTGCTGTTTGAGTGTACCACCACCCCATGGGGTCTTAATAAACTTGTTCTTTGCCTTTTACAGTTTCCGTGCCAACAGTTCTTGAGTGTAAGTGGGTTATCTCCGGAGCGTGTAGGCCTTGGGAACCCCGAAATTACTTCAATTGGCGACCACGAAGGGACTCATCGGCGACTCGGATGCCCGAAGGAGAGGTCGTGACGAAGGCTTGGAAACCCGCCATGGGCGCGCGCTGCCACGAGTGACCTGAGTCTTGGCTGCCACGGTGTCTTTTCCTTTCCTTCCGATCTGACCTTCCAGGTGGCGCCGGTCTCCGACTGAGTTTTCGAAGTGTCTGCATCGCCGAGAAAGTGCCGTTTGGCTGATTTGGCTTACAAAACCTTGGCAGTTGGAATCTGGACATTTGGGAATTTGGGTAAGCTTTGTGATCGGTAAGGTAGTCTTCGGACGCTTACTGAGGTCCTATGATTTGTGTTCGGTAAGGTAGTCTTCGGACGCTTACTGAAATTCTGTGATTTGTGATCGGTAAGGTAGTCCTCGGACGCTTGCCGAAGTCCTACGATCTACGTCTTTTGATTTGAGTTAGCTAACATTGTGAATTTGTGATCTTTGAACTTATATGTGTAGTGCACTTCACATAGGCAGGCATGTAGAGATGTTTCTCTAACTTTGTTTTTTTTCCTCTGAGCGGCACAATCGTGTGAAGAACTGTAAGTGTCATTTTGTCCGGTGTCACGCTTTCGTGATACTTTTCGAACATGCCTGTTTTCAGCACACTCCAAGGAATGTGTTGTCTTGGAGAAGGTACCTCAATTAGGTTAGCAGAAGCACAGCCGGCTCCCCCAGAGGGAACACCAAATAGGGAAATGTATATAAAATTTGGCCTTCCCCCTATTATGTACAGTAAATTATGGCATAAGTACACCAAGGCCGATCCTGAATTGCAATGGCCTCTACACGGGTCGTTTGATTTAAGTAAAATACAATTTGTAGAGCAATGTCTGTTTCAACGTAGGTCTAGACAAAATATGTTTGATTGCATGCGAATGTGGGAGAAAGCGGCGCGTGAACGAATGAAGCTTGAGGTTGCCTTGGCGGACAAAGAGCAGCGCAAGGCTGCTCGGGATAAGGCTTTAAAGCTTGAGGAGAAGGAGGCTCAGGAGAAGAAAGAAAGGGGGGAACGGGAACGTAAATTGCAAACGACTGGTCAATTTCCTATTCGCCGACCACTTTATCCTGTCCTTAATAATGAAATTGATGATTTTTCTTTGTTAGATCGGTCACCGCCTCCGTACGTTTCGCCGACGGCTCCGGCTGCGGATTCAGAGGACGATGGACAGGATCAGTTGGGTCAGAAGGGGGTATCGGCTCTCAGGTTTACTGCGGAGAGGTCCGCTCATTTATGCAGTTGGGCTCGTAAAGTGAATAAGCATTGTGTTACTCAGGAGCAGTTGCTAACAGAAAACTGGTCGGATCTTGAATTAATGTATTTTCTGTCCAGTCTGGCGGATGAAGTTGTAAGCGCATATCGTGAACTTTCTAATACGTTAGAGCCTAAAGTGTTGTCAGTGTATCGTGAGAATTTGGCTAAAGGTGATTTTGATCTTTAAGATGTTGACGACCTGTTCAAGCAATTGATCAAGCTGCGGGATGAGACAACCCGATTGCGGGAGGAACGGAAAAGGAGGCAAAAGGAGTCCAAATTGGAGAATAACGGGCAGGCTAAAGAGTGTTCTCTCCGTGGTTCAGATAAGAGTTCTGCGTTGCATGTTATGCCTATGCGTGAAGCCGCGCCTTTGTATGTTCCACCTAAAGGGGAAGGTACGGATGATGATAAATTGTCGAAGGATGCGAAAGGGTATTTTGTGTATAATTGGGTATATACGCCGTGGAATAGAGCAGATATCATGGAATTGAAAAATTCTTTACCTGATCTTCGGAAGAATCCGGCGGCATTCTATGAGGGGGTGGAGGGGGCTATATCGTCTTGTGTGATGACTCTCGTGGATATAGATTTGTTTTTTGGGCTAATTTTACCACCTGATATGTGGAGGCAAATTCGTAAAAATAATGATGAAACGATATTGGGGGGAACATGGAAAGAAATAAATGCTGCAGATCTGGATAGAGAACCAGCATGTAAGCCTTGCCAGCTAATTCTAGACCTTCCGGCAGCTATCTTGGATAAATTAAAAACGCTTGTTCCCTCCAAAAAGATTGATTGGACCATGTTAACGTCGTGCAAGCAGAAACCCGATGAAACGGTCTCAGATTTCTTTACACGCTTCGAGGAGGCGTTTCATGATTACAGTGGTCAATCTTTAACTGACGATACGGGTCGGCATTTGTTTGTAGATAAGTATGTAGCTAATCTCCTACCAGAGATTGCAAAGCGATTGAAGTCGAGTGAAAGTTCCTGGGCCACGGCGACCCCTGCGTCCTTGTTAACTATGGCTCAGTATTATGAGCGGCAGGAAGTGGAGGCTAAAGAAAGTGTAGAGAAAAAGGCGAAGGAATTGAAAACGAAGGTGATGTTGGCGCAGGTTCGGGGAACACAGGGTAGAGGGAATGATAGAGGTAGACGAGGTGGAGGAAATGCATCGTATGGTCGTACGGACATAGCGGAGGATCAGTGTGCGTATTGTAAGGAGTTTGGGCATTGGGCCGATGATTGTCCGGTACTTCGCGAACAGCGTAGTCAGCGTGGTCGAGGAAGTGGAAGGTCAAGAGGAGGTTATACTGGAACGAGAGGTGGTGGAGGTGATCGTAGGCAGGTTGAGGAGAGGGGCCGTGGCCAGGACGAACGAAATACGTTTGATAGACGGAATCAATATCAGATTTCGGAAGGAGAGAATGTGGAACACCAGGATTATGTGCATGCATAGGATTGCGTAGGATGGGGTAAGGAATCAGTTGAAGTGCCGGTAGATCAGCAAGGTCCATATGTAACAGCGGGCATTCTGGGTTCTACTGATCAATTTCTAGTCGACACAGGAGCTACTCGTAGCGCTTTGTCGAAAAACTTGGTTCCGAGGGCTCCCCTGTCTGGCGAAATGATTACGTGTGTAGGGTTTGATGGCACGCCCTCCCCCAGCCCATTGTCCAAGCCCCTTGCACTATGCATTGACAAATACTTTAGTTTTGGCCAATTTTTGTTATCACCCCATACCCCAGACAATATCCTGGGCATTGATCTGCTTAAATATTTTCGAGCGACAATACGTTGCGCTCCAGAGGGAGTGCGGGTTATCCTGAATGACAATTACCCTGACCCTGACAGATTTTATGCTATTTTAGACATCCCTGCTTTGGCCTCTCTACCGCACACGTTGTGGGCGACCTCAGATACGGATGTGGGAGAGATGCGTATTCCACCAATTCACATTACTGTTAAGGAGGGGGCCCCTCTACCACGAGTGCCACAGTATAAGATTTCGAGAGAAGGTGAAATTGCATTGACACATATTGTTCAGGATTTGATTTCTGCAGGGGTTGTGGAGGAGGTCCCTTATAATGTTTGTAACAGCCCTATTCTCCTGATTCTTAAGAGAGACACTGACAGCAAAATCTATCGATTTATTATTGATTTGCGAGAGATCAACAAAATTGTCATCCCCCAATACCCGGTGGTGTCTGATATTACGACCTTGCTTACCCTGGTCCCACCGACAGCCACCACTTTTAGCGTTATTGACTTAAAGAATGCGTTCTTTTCCATCCCTGTTCATCCTGATAGCTGATATCTGTTCGGCTTTACACTCAATAATAAATCGTATAGATTTTGTCGTGTTCCCCAAGGATATACTGAAAGTCCTAGCATCTACAGCCAGGCTTTGAAAAGGCAGCTAGATTCTTTTACATTGCAGTCTGGCGTTGCGCTCATCCAGTACGTGGATGACCTTCTGCTTGCCGCTGACTCCTATGCACAATGTGAGCAGAGCACACTTGCGTTGCTTTCCTTTTTGGCGCACAACAATCACAAAGTTTCCAAGAAAAAGCTTCAATACTGTAGACCCCAGGTGACCTACCTCGGTCATCTGTTGTCTAAGGAGGGGCGTGCATTAACATCTGATCGAATCCAAGCAATTTTAGACACACCAGTCCCCCGCACGCAGAGAGATGTACGTGCCTTCATAGGGTTGACGTCCTTTTGTAGGCAATGGATCATGGGTTTTTCACATATCATAAAACCTTTGCTAGCATTACTGTCCAAAGCTACACCAATGCCTCTTGAGTGGACAGATGAATGTCAGAAAGCTTTTGAACAGTTGAGGCAGGCCCTTTGTTCCGCACCCGTGTTAGGTACACCAGACTACACGAAACTTTTCACATTGTACGTGCACGAGAATGATGGGTACGCGTTGTCAGTGTTAGTGCAATTACACGGGGATAAGCAGAGACCATGTGCATACTTCTCTGCCATTTTGGATCCTGTAGCACGAGGGTTGCCTGGGTGTTTTCGAGCGGTAGCAGCAACAGCAGTAGCCATACGACAGAGTGAGGGAATAGTGTTATCACACAAATTGTTGGTGTTAGTTCCTCACGCAGTAGATGCCCTGTTAAACCAAACAAAGACCCAATACCTTACGAGTGCACGGCTAACAGGATACGAGCTGACACTCTTGGCGCCACATATTACATTGAAAAGATGCGCTACTTTGAACCCTGCCACTTTATTGCCCTATCCGGCCGAGGAGGGTCAGGAAGAAAAACATCATGACTGTGTTTTCCTGACCGAGGAACAGACAAAGGGTCGTGTCGACTTACAGGATGTGCCACTTCCAGATGTGGATGGGGAACTGTGGGTTGATGGATCGTGTCTAAGGCTGCCAGATGGTACGACTTCCGCAGCATATGCAATCACGACGCTTAAGACAGTGGTAGAAACAGCTAGGATACCACAAAAGTCGGCTCAGGCAGCAGAGCTGATAGCCTTAACAAGAGCCTGCGAATTGAGTGCCGGATTATGTGTGAACATATACACGGACAGCCGGTATGCCTTTGGAGTGGCCCACGACTTCGGGCTACTTTGGAGGGAACGTGGGTTTCTGACATCACACGGAGAGCACATTATGCACGGAGAGCTAGTGCGTGATCTCCTAAATGCGTTGCTTGGCCCTAAGAAAGTAGCGATAGTGAAGTGCAGTGCCCATAAAAAGATCACGGACAAAGTGGGCCAAGGAAATGCCTTTGCAGACAGCATAGCAAGACAAACGGCTATGTCCCGAACTAGCTCCCCCATGTACGTGGTACAATCACAGGCTGAGCGATGGAGTGATGCTAGAGCAGAAATACAGGATATTCAAAAATCAGCCACTGAATCTGAACTCGCGGCTTGGGCAGCAGATGGGGTACTAGATGACGAGGGTTGTTGGAGAAGCAAAGACATGGAGAAGTGGAAATTGCCTGCGGCTTACTTACAGGCGATGGTCCAGATGACACATGGACTGGCTCATGTTGGAGCTCTTGCAATCACTCGGCTTTTAACACGAGTTTGGGAACATCCCGAGATTGCTAATACTGCAAAGAGAGTAGTGCAGACCTGCCTGGTATGTTTGCAACACAATCCTGGAAAGGGGACCCATACTCCGAAAGGAGGGTTCGTTCCACCTTCTGCACCATTTGAGGTGCTTCAAATGGATTACATCCAACTCGAGCGCTGCAATAACCTGAAGTACGTCCTAGTGGTGGTATGTGCTTTTAGCAAATGGGTTGAGGCCTACCCCATGAAAGACAACACGGCTTTGACAACAGCTAAGGTGTTGCTTAAGGAATTCTTTCCTCGCTTTGGAGTTTGTAAATTTTTGTGGAGCGATAATGGGCCCCATTTTGTTGGAAAGATTGTGGAATATGTACTGAAGGGGTTAGGGATTCAGCAGAAGTTCCACGCTTTATTCCACCCTCAGTCAGCAGGTTTGGTCGAGCGGTACAATGCTACGTTGAAGCTTAAGCTGGCCAAAATTGTGGCGTCTACATCATTGAAGTGGCCAGACGCTTTGCCGCTAGCACTGCTCTCTCTTAGATCAGTACCCCACTCACGAACTGGCCTTACGCCTTAAGAGGTGGTGTTTGGCCGCCCGATGAATATCTGGGGGGTGCCCAAGCCGCGATTAATACATGATGTGCCTTGTGTTATGATGAACTAGCAGCCCGCCCCAGCGTTGCCTGGGGCAGAAAGGGGCTGGGGGCAGTACACCCGCTCCCGCCCGACCCCCTCCCGCACCGACTCCCTCCGGCCCGACATATGGTTCAGTTAATGGCTTTGGGGTCCTCGATGTGTCTGTGAACAGCCAGTAAGAAATGCAGAAAAAAACACAATGGAATTCGCACAAATAAGAAATACATATTTCCTTTCATTCAATATTTATTTGAAAAAAAAAATTTCCTTAAGTTTGAGAAGTTACTGTTAGCTTGACCAAGACGGCTATCCTATTTTCCATCTTCGGCAGAGCTTTTTGATAACCAGGCCCTCGGTGGACGAACACGTGCTCCAAAGACAGAAGCCTCGCACTGGTTGCACCTGTGCCACTTTGTATATGTCAGAGGAGGAGGGCTGCAGTTGAAATGTGTTTTTCAATAAGGTGCAAGGTGATGGCTGGTTTCCCTTTCTTCCCACACAAACATGTTGTTCACTTCTTCCTGAGACCTCAAAAAAAAGGGGGCCTGGCGCCAAAGCCTATTTCCCGAGCGTGTATCTTTCCAAGTTCAACAGGGACACCAATTTATATATTTTTATTTTTTACAGCGACCGATGTCGGCCTCGCCATCCTTCCTCTGACCAGTCCTCGCCCTCTGAAAGGCATTAAGCCAGTGGTTCCCAAACTTTTTCAACCTGTGGCTCCCTTTATCTATTGACTGTTGTCCGCGGCTCCCCTTTATGTAACTTTTTTTCCGGGTGAGGAGGATGTAAGCCCAGCCTCTGGAGTGCTTCCATTTTTCTTCTCTTTTGTCCGGTAGTTGGTTGCTTGCTTGCCAAGACATGCAATCAATGTTAAAAAAACACAAGGGTGTTCCGCATCACAGACAGACTTTGCTAAAGTGGCAGGTACACAAAAACCCATACAGTAAATAAATAAATGAGCCAGTTAGAGTTGCCACCTGACCGGTTTCCTACCAGCACCACTGGTATTTTGATGTCCCTAGTAGTTCAAAAATGAACAAGTCCACCCAAAGCTGGTGTTTTAGAGCACTTATGATCTGTACATACTTCATACAGCAAATATAACTTGAGATCAAAATGTTATTCTAGAGCTGTGTTAATTATCCGTGACTATTAACTGAAGTAAGCACCATTATGCAGTGCTGCTGCCTTTTGAGCCTTGTAGCCGACACATTATCAGGCATTGTTCAGGAACTTTCCCAGTGCAGACAGTAAAACCTTCGAACTGACTCACGCTGATTCATGAGTCACACATGTAAACAAATTCCACTATAGATGAGTGGGGGTTTATGCACGTTTGTATACCACCACATTCCAAAATTTTTACAAAGTGGTGAACATTTGAAAGAATGGGCAGGGAGCGTAAGCAGGTTGAAGACTTAATTTTTGAAGGTAAACCAACTGACACAACATAGTTCTCCAGTCATTTCAAACACCCCCAAACCTCCACGAACACGCACAGCTGTATGTGATATGACCCCAAAAGTGTGTTAGGAAAACATCTCATTACTCAACCATGCCAGCTCAAGGCTTCTCGGAGAACTCTTAGCTACCAAGTGAAACAGAGAAGCAGATGCAACAGCTTGGACCCAGGTATCTCAAATTATGAGAATTATTTTGGTTTTCATGCACAAATAAAAAAGAATATAAAGTCACACGTGATGTACTTCCCCATTAGCTAAGCACCACCATCATTCTAGTTTCTTTTGTTGTTGAGCTGATTATTGGAACCAGCTGATATTAAATGGGTGTTATTCTCCTGCTATTATCAGTGCAGGGAGTGAATTAATATTTAATTGTGTGCTTCATTCTTGGGGTTGAAATTGGCAGGTCCGGTGCTAGGTTTCAAGGGAAGGACAGACTGCATGTAATAAACCTGAATGAACCGCACAGCGCTCACTCAGTGATCTGCAAATTAGCGTCATACATGATTAGGATATTATTGTGATGTGTATTCAGAGGAACGTTAATTAGAGTAAGCAGTTGCGCCCCTTTTCCAAGGCCTTTCTCTTATTCGTATCCGACATTCTTTTTACATGAGTCACCTTCACTCACTGCACATCTTCGTATACACATGAATGACCCGTTGTCGGAGTGAAGGGGCGATGAAGTCATTTGCTGTCCTGGTAGAAGCCATTGCTACAGTCAATGCAGAAAACGGGCCGCAATAACGCTCAGCATCATTCTCCTGAATGTTTGTGCCTGGCCCTGCAACACGTCACATGCTGCTCCAACCCATTCATGCTGCTGACAGGTGCGGCTTCATAAACTCACCTGCAAGACGTTCCCACTTGGCACGTGCCTTTACTGGGGCACACAAATGCACATTTCAAATATGAATGTGCCGGGGCAGATCAAGTGTTTAGTTTGCTAAATGCAGCTTACTTGGAGGCGGGTACTCCTGCCTGCCAGGGTGGCTGGACGTCTCCGGCCTCCCAAAGGTGATTATCTGTCTAAAGGAGGGGGAAGACGCACGCAGGATATCTTGTTTGTCATTGCCCAGACTCACTCGCGCCCCCCTCCCGCCCGACATTTTAATTTACTGCTGCCTCCTTACCTGTGCCGCCTCGTCACTGCACCGCCCTCCTCCTGTCGTCATCACGCACGTCGCGTCGTGCCCAGTGCTAGGTCCCGGCCGGCGCTACTTTCAGGGGACTACTTTATTTACAAACGTAATTTTTTTTATTTACTTTTTAAAAAAAATTTATATACCCTATGTCCATCTACACACCCGGACATTTTCATAGATGTATCGGGTGTGTAGATTGGCGCTGTGGTTCCCGAGTTTACCTGGCCAAAAGGTGCAAGTTCTCTCTTTATAATAGTAGTATAGATGATTATTTGGCACGATTAACAAATGATTTGCTCTCTATTCATCAACAGGTTCGAGAAGCGCTCCCCGACAACTCTACTGGAGAGGGCCATGATCTCCGCCCTGGCGATTATGTGATGATACGCTCGTTTGAGAGAGCAAGCAGTCTGGAGCCCAGGTGGAAGGGCCCCGAGCAGGTCCTCCTTGCGACCCGCACCGCAGTGCGAGTGACAAACAGGAAGCGGTGGGTGCATTCGACACATTGTCGCCGTGTCTCTCCGGATCTGGTGACTCCTGCTGTGCTGACTGATTATAAGGAGATCTTGGAGAAAGAAAAGAGCCCAGCTGTGACGTCGTCCGAAGTTGAGGGAGCCTTCCCGGACCAAGCTGCTGCCGGACGAGAGCGTTATAACTTGCGTCCACGATAAGAAGATTTTTTTTTGCCTTTTATGACTGGTTGGTTACCGCTCCAGGTTTGTGAAACGGAAACCGGGAATTCCAAGGGGGGGGGATCAGTTCTGCCAGAGTAGCGACACCCGTCTTGGCCCGGAGAAGAAAACAACGGCTACCTCGGAGTTCAGCACCGTATTTTTCCTTTTTTTAGGTATACACGTACGTGTATCTGAGACTTTGTGAACAATTTGTGAACAATTTTTGCTATTTGAGACTTTGCACGAACATTCTTGAACTATGGCATCAACGGCATCTCGTGATAAGAAAATATTGGGTGCCTTTCTCTTTGTTTTGACTATTGTGGTGATAGCTGTTATAGCCTGGGTAGTCGTACTTGTGGTGCCTGTACGTGAACATTTGCTGCCGACTACCCCGGCTCCGTCTGAACATTTTCATTTTACACTGCCTTTTCATGAAGAGCGCCACCGCCAAACGTACTTAAATAACAGCTTCATTCAGATTCTTCACCACACACATAACATGACTAATACCTCAAATTGCTGGGTGTGTGGGATGTTGCCAGGGCACCAGAAGAGAGGGGGCACCCCACTTATTCCACTCCCGTTTTCGCATAATGGGTCATGCAACGCTTGGTACACCCTCCTTTTTACTCTGAGATGGCCAACCAAAGGGGGGGTGCTTCTCCGCTTGAATAAAGTATGTTCCCATGACAAGGATGGGTTTCCCCGGGCTGAGGGCACTCGTTTCGAATGGGAAGAGTATAGGCCTGATAATGTGTCTGCCCCACGTGTATACAGCAATCAGCGGAACATTAATGTATCTAGTGCCCATGTTATAAATGTCATTGCTACAAAAGCCGATTTGTGTATTAGGAACAAGGGCTCGATTGCAGTGGGGAAAAGCGAATGTAATACCACTCTCACGTTTGATAGCCCGAATGGCATTTCATTTGTTGCATCACGAAATACATATTTTATCTGTGGAACGAAGGGCTACCATCAGCTTCCATTGGGGTGGTTGGGCACGTGCTACGTATCGTTTGTGTTACCTCCTGTATTCATTGCCCCCCCATGTATCATAATGATTACACCTTGTACCATGACTTCGTCCTGAATAGGGTTAAACGAACTGTTGTCCTGGAGGACATTGACCAAACAGACACTGCATTACAACAGTATGTGGACTTTAATCTGGGACTATTCTCCTTTGTGGGGGCTGCACTGAACAGCCGGAAAATCAGACGACTGACACGTGTTGTCGAGGCTGTTGCGAATGACACTGCCATTGCCCTGGGGAATATTACTGAGGAACTACAGATTTCTAGGATTGTTACCCTCCAAAATAGGATGGTATTGGATGTTGTTTTGGCTGATCGTGGGGGGGCATGTAGAATTATCGGAAGCAGCTGTTGTGTGTATATTCCGGACAATTCTCCATCCGTGTATGATGCCATCTCCAAGCTCCATAAAATTGCAGCTGAGATACACCCGGACAATGGAACTTGGACACTTTCAGGATGGTTCTGGTCCATGCTTGCAATTTGGGGCTGGAAACTGTTGACGATTCTCTGTATACTTGTGGGAGCCATGTTTTTCATATGCCTATGTATTCAATGTGGCCCAGCTTTATGTTCAATGTGTTTATCAGCCTGCATACCATCAAGGCGAGCTCTTGCCCATGACAAAATTATGCTTCACAAAGAGGTAACACAAATCATGTTAATAGACATCGAGGACGAACATCCTGATTATGTTCACTATGAGGTAGATTCAGCTAAACGCTAAAAGGGTCGTCTGTCGTAATTGGCCCGGCCGCGTTAGCGATTAGCTGAACCTACATGTTGTCCTCCTTAACTCGGCTATATACGAAAACGCCATTTTGAATGTTGCGGCGGCCATCTTAGATCATGAGCGGCCTCGTGGCCGGCGTGCCCTTTAGTCCGTTGTCCGTTCCACTGACCACTCCAATCTGCCCAGCAACAGGCTATTTTTAGTACTGGTTAAGCCGCACATGCGCAGTTCTAGCTGACCCTTAAGCCTTCAGGAATGTGCACCAAACTGACCAGCGGAGTTGTGCCCCCTCCAATGAGCTGGCAGTATTCCAAAACATGACCATATATGTCCTTAAAATGTGTCTTAACTTGTGCCGCCTATCTTTTATTGCCCCAAAACTGTATATAAACGGGGTCACACCGGTGTTCGGTGTGATACCTCTTGCATTACCGAAGGGTGCTGTTTGAGTGTACCACCACCCCATGGGGTCTTAATAAACTTGTTCTTTGCCTTTTACAGTTTCCGTGCCAACAGTTCTTGAGTGTAAATGGGTTATCTCCGGAGCGTGTAGGCCTTGGGAACCCCGAAATTACTTCAAAGGGGCGGAAGTATCACTGTTCTTGATCCTTGGATTGCTAGGGCAGGTACTGCTTGTCTGTAAGAAGGCCCAAATTCCTTCTTGTTTGTGATCTTTTCTCAGCCTAGATCCCTAATCTTTGGAATCCAGGCTGGCCTTGCTAGGACCAGTGGTTTCTCTTCAGTGGTCGTTGAATTCAGTAAGACGTTGCTTTGACTTTTTCTCATATTATTTAAATCCTGCAAAACAGCCAGACGATCTTTGATATCAAAGGGTTTTTGTTCTACCACTGAAGTGTGACGATAAAGGTCCTGGACAATCATTCTAGTTCCAAAAAGGATTTCATATGGAGCGATTCCCCTCAGAGAACTTCTTGGCAGACTGTTAAGACTACGTTCGATACTTATTAGATGTTTGACCCACCCGTCACCTGAGCCTAATACTCTAACTGTTATAGATTGATTTATGTCCCGTTTTTTTCTCTCCACTACTGAATGTTCCTTCAGGATGGAATGGACGAAAATACCGCAATGCAATGCCCAGATTGGCCATGGCCTCCTTGTAAGCTCGAGAGCTAAATGCAGGAACTGGTCAGAATGTATCGTGCCGACTACATTTGTGCCGATAAAGACTCGCAAATCTTTTATAACAGTTTGGGCATCAGCCAAGCACTGAGGCCACAACCAAATGAATCTTGTATTAATATTTGTCGGATTGCTTTTGTCCAGATGGACGTCTGCTTGTAGAAAGTCTAATGCTGTCTAACAATGGTGTCGGTACTGGGCTGGCTATATTGTAGTCAGGTATCTGGTGGCGTTCTCTGCTGCAATCTCTATTGAAGTAATGGCAATTAATTGCAAATGTGTGAATGTGACCATTCATCCCTGGCAACCAGTACATCTCTTTTAATTCCAGTATAAATTTAGAGATCCCCTGATGTATCAGACCCTCCCCATATGTGCTTCGTGTATCAAAGCTACTCTACGTTTCCTATTTAGAATGACTCTATCCCCCACTGCAGGGATTCGAGCAAAAGGTACGGACTTTGCATCAATTATGTATGAATATTTGAGTGGATAAATTTGAGGTAACGCTGCACCACTGCCTTTGCTTGTGGCATTGACAGCTAGCATTATTTTGCCATCTATTTTCATTTTTGAATCAGTGATTGCAGCTACGGAAGCCGTTTGCACAGCTGCCTTCGCGGCTTCATCATCAGTCAAAGAATTCCCTGCAACGTGAATGCCATCACTCTGATGACTCAGTGTATGTAACAGGTGAATCTTTTGTAGTTCTTTTTGTAATAGAACTACTTGTTCCCAAAACAATTTATGCTTGATTGTGCCACCTTTTGCATCTTTGAAACCGTTTTTTACCCAGTTCTGCAAGTATTCATTGTAAGATTGGACTCAGTAATAGAAATCGCACACTATGAGTGTGGGGAATTCGCGATCAGTATTTTCAAGCTTCATCTTTAATTCTTGTAATTCAGCTCGCTGACCAGTGCAATCTGCTAGTAATTGAGTTTTAGTGACCATAGGTCTGAATTTACCATCTCGCCAGCAACCTTTAACAATCGCGCACACAGCACTATAAGCTTGTTTACCCCTAATTGCGGGTTGTGCTGATCCATCTATAAATTATACATTCGTACTGTTCTAGAGGCAGAATCTCGGTTGGCAGAGGACATTCTTGTTCATATTGTAGAAATTCTTGAATTTTCAAACAGGGGTCAAAAAACGTATTCAACGTCTGTTGCAACAATAGAATTAACTCATTGTATACATCTCGGATGTAAAGCTTTTGCATTCGGAATGCTCGCTTTTGTCACTGCCTCTAAAGCAGGTACAGGTGTAACAACCATTATGCGCTTTCCCTGTGTGAGGGCTCTCTCTTATTCTACTGCAGTTTGAACTGCTGTCAGAATTTTTTCTACAGAAGTGAATTTCATTTCTGCTTGTGTGTACAAGTGTGATTTATATGCTATGGGCACTTTTTCTCCTTTATTAACGGTTAAGTACGTGAATCCTCATCTTCCTGGAATGATTTGGATTAAAAGATTGCAAAAGGTTTACGCGTGTCTGTAAATGTGTTGTTGCTAACATGTCTGTATGCACTGAACGCAACATTTCTGTGTGATTTTGTGCCCAATGAACTCATTTGAAATCAGGTTTTATTAATTTGTAGAGAGGTTTAACCCTTCCTGCGTATTTTAAAATGTAAGTTCTTCCAAAGTTCAGGAATCCAAGAATCGACTGCAAGTTTTTCAGCATTTTTGGAGGTTGGAGCAGCGGAGAATTCTCTAGAAAGTTTGCTGCCAGGCTTTTGCCTTCACTTGAAAGTTCATATCCAAGAAAAAGGACATTTAGGTGGGCAATTCTCAATTTCTTAAAATTTTATTTGTACCCTTCAGAGGCGAATCCAAGTATTATGGTAGTCACTCTGTTCAAGTGCCTATCCAAGTCATCGTCTGTTAGATAGATGTCATCGACATAAGATAATGCCTCATCATCATACATTTGTAGAAACTCTGTTACTCTGGCTGAAAATAACCCTGGACTATTCTTGAATCCCTGTGGGAGACGACAGAAGTGACGATGTGTCCCCATAATTGAGAAAGCGGTTGAGTACCTACTTTCTGGTGCAATGTTTTGACAGAAGAAACCGTTAGAAATATCTAATGTGGTTTTATATTTTTTACGCACAATGTTCTTCAATAATGCTGCACTGTCTGCATTTTGTACTTCAAAAGTTTTGCAACAAGAGTTTAAATGTCTGTTGTCCAAAACGACCATATGTATTGGCTGGTTTGGACACAGGAAACAAAGGATTCTTCATAGACGAGGTGCATGTTTCAATTACCCCTTGGTATTCAAGTTGATCTAAGATCTCCCTGACCTGTTTTTTAGCTTCTTGCTTAACTGGGTACTGCCATTGTGCAGTTGGATGATTTTTGTAATTGGATTTTATGGTGAGGAGAATCCTCATCCCATCCTACATGATTTTTGTATAATGCAGGAGCCTGGGCTACAACCCATTTCCTGGCATAGGTAATTTTCAAATGAATTAGAACATGATTTGAGAAGGCTGGCATAATGATATCTTCTCCACGTGGGCACTCCCTGACAAATTCAGGTGGCCAGTCTTTTTCAGCTAGAAGAATGTCATAACCCTTAGAGAGCTTCTCCCAAAACAGTGCTCTTATTTTTCTAGTTATGTCCCCCTCCATCCGGAGTGTTACTTTCTATAACTTGTGTGGGACACTAAACCTGGTATCTGCAGTTTCATCTTGGATGTTCTCATTCAAGTCCATTGTCTCCAGATGATCTTGCGAACTATCGTGACTTCTGCTGCGCTGTCCAACATTGTCTGAGCCCACTTACCGTTCTTGAGTTGTGTACTCAAGATCCTCGGCATGTCTGATTTTTAAACCTGCTACCTTCATTTTGGTGAATTGGGTTTCCTTTTTTTTTTGGAACGTGTTGATCGTCTTTGGACTTAACACTTTCTTACTTGTGTTCTGACTGTCCTCTACTTTCGATTTCTGTGATGAAGTCTGAAAGGTACGAGAGGAACGTGTATCAGTATCTTGATATCTATCAGGTTTTCTCAAATTATACCTATTCCTGAGGTTATACCTCTTTTCAGAGGGCTCCTTTTGAGGAGACCTACCTCTGGAGAACGCTTCTCCTGTAGGAGTCTGCTTTGTGTTTTCCTACTTCTTTTTAGGAGTGGTAAGAGTGTTTTTAATAAAGACTGTTTCAGGACTTTTAGTCAGTTGGAGCTTCACAGGTTTACCACCGAAACTGTCTCTATCTAGTTCTTCATAGGATTTTTCAATTATTCTGGCCAGTTCTTGTGGTCGCTCAGTCACATCAAATTCCCTTAACTTTCACCACGGATGCTGCTTCACCTTTAATATTAGCTAATATTATTGCTGAGACCTGCTTGAAATCCTTCAGTAATTTCATACCTAGGTTTAAAGCAGGCTCTGCACCGTATACATTTTGAATTTGTTTCAGGACGTCTAATATTACTGCCATGGACGGAACACCATGTGTTTTGGTGTAGATTGGTGTAGATTGCAGCAAAGAATGTACCACAAGTGTCAAAATCCTCAAAATGTGTTGCGATCCCCATTGGTAAACATATTGTTAGAATTCTGTGTTTTTGATGAAGGATAGTATCAGGAAATACTGCCTCGATTTGTGTGATTTTTTGAGCTATCCAGAATGGAATTAGTTCCCGTTTTGTGGGTAATTTACCAATGACTGATTGTATAGTCTGTGGTTTATTTTATTTGTGTCCCCCTGATAAGGGGTGTGTTGCTGAATGCTTATAGCAGGTTGGACTGTTAGAGTCCGCATGACAGATTGGACCAATTGTCTATGTATTTTGATTAGTTGTTTTAGTTGAACTAATAGTTCTGCATTTGTCATTTCCTCAATGGCAGGATGTGGTGTATAGCTGGCTAATACCGGCCATGTTGGTCCTGGTCTACCTAGTGGACCGAGCCTGGTAAAGTGATTTTGATGTTGGAGGGCGCCTTTAAACCAAGGAGCATGCCTTGCTAAGTTAGTGGAATTTCAATATCCTCTAAAGGAGTACATTCCATTGGAGGTTCCTCTTCTTTGTTGAAGTGAAACACATGTGTTACTGGATTTGCTTGTGAGAAGATAATCCATGAATAGAATACCTATTTTTGACGATATTCGTGTGCCTCGTTTACAAAAATTACCCTACAACCTCTTGATGTTAAATTTATTGGCATTTATATAGCGCACTACTTACCCGTAGGGTCCCAAGGCGCTTCGACCGCTGCGAAACCCTTCCTGGCTTCCCTGAGAGATGGTCCCTTAATGGGTATCTCCAGGGTGAGACCAGGCATCCCCGGCGGTCTGGTGGGGCCGTTAGTGAAGATGAGGCAAGCTAATGACCAGAGTTGCCGAGTGTGATCGCTGATCAGACTGGGCACCGAGGCGAGAGAATTATCGAGTCCGCTGACCCTGGTCCAGAAACCTGCCGCGCCGGGAATCGAACCCTGGTCCCGGGCCGTCCTCTGCTCTCGGGTCTGCCGCCTCTAACCAGTGAGCCACATTACTTCACTAACACAAATGTTAGGCCATTTGTTATGAGTTTTATAGTGATGGTTTCCTTAAATGTTCCGGGATGATTATAGCATAGAAACCTGTAACGTCAAAGCCTGCTGCGGCATTTTTGCCTGCAATTCCACCGTTCTCGGTATCGTTATCTGGCATTTTGTTGACTTAAAGTTCGCAGACCAATAAGTAATACATAGGATTTTTGTCCTACTCAGTTATGGCGGATATTTTATCCTTTTACCCATTCCAGACATCTATTGGAGTATTTTACGGGAGAAAGGGGTCTCTGAGAAAAGCACGACTGAGTTACTTTAGTATCTAGCATTAAATTAGTGCCTTACCAAACGTTGGGTGCCATGTAGTGTAGTTCCTATATTCCAAATAGGCTCTGCGCATTGGAATAATATATCCTATAGATTAGACATAGGACTGAGGTCGACTAGGTCTCTACAGAATATAGTAAACTTAATAGTGAGTGCCAGCTCGCTCAGAGGTCACTGGAAATGTTCTCAAATAAAGAAGAAGGTATTAGTTTCTGACAACCGCATAAACATGACAACTTTGTTTCCCAAAAATAAGAAATATATCAATAGTCGCTGAAACAATAGATAAGTATTTCACTCAGTCAATCGTGCATGCTTGGTTTCGACAGAGTTGCTGAGATATAGAGAGACGGGCGTTTTCAATGAAAAGCATTGTATGGTTTCTAAGCGATATAAAATAACATACATAAATACCAATGACTAAAAATACTCAACTGGAGCTTCTAAAATACGCCTACCGCAGTGTACCTAACCTAAGTCTAGTACGAGGGAAGAAATAAGTAGTTAGTATGAATTTGTAGAGCACACGTTCATCCTGGGGTTTCTTGGCGCTGTGTACCGCTAGGGAACCCGTCCTGGCTTTCCCTGTGAGATGGTCCCTATTGGGCATCCCCAAGGTGAAACCAGGCATCACCGGCAGGGGGCCGTTGTGGAGATTAAGCAAGCTATTGCCCAGAGTTGCAGCGTGGGACCCATGGTTAGAGAGGCACCGAGGCGAGATTTATCGAGCCCACTGACATTGGTTCCGTACCCTGCCGCGTCGGGAATTGAACCCTGGTCCCGGGCCGACTTCTGCTTCTGGGTCTGCCGCCTCTAACCGGTGAGTTACACTTCTCCACAAGTAGTGTGTAGCATAGGTTTAGTTTTCTTTGCCAAGAATCTATCCAAGATTTCTCTTAGGTTCTTATCAGCCCCATACCTTAGTTAGAATGAAGGAGGTATGGTATCTCTGTCTCGGGTCTCAATTTCCCAACACCCCACAAGGGGAGCTTGGAAACACTGGAGCTGGATTTTCTGCAGGAGAAAGGCAATTTCTGATCAGTGCGCCTACTGGTGAGTTGGCTTCCTTCGGTACTTGCTGTAGCGAGCTGCGTCGGGCAAGTAGATAGTCGAACTGCTCCGCACCACTGTGTGTCTTGCTAGAACAAGTGAAGGTATTTATACCTTGAAGGTGTCTAGGAATGCCATAGTTTGACGTAAGGTCGGGCGTAATAATGCCATGAAAGAACCTCTAGGGAATAGTCATTCTGTGCAAAGTACATGAGTTCTTGGAGAAATCAATATTCAGGCAAGGGGAGGTCCCTGACTGCTTAAGCCGATTTTCCAAGAAATCGTTGTGACGTTTTGTATGGGTGGAAGTAGCCATGCCTTTATTTGGATTGAATGGGCTATGCCTAATATAAGAGAATAATGTCTATGCCTACATTAGGGCAATGTGAATTGTACCTATACAAGGGCATGAATCGGGATGGGCGTGGCTTAGACACCGATGAGTGAGGCGGCGTGAGCTAAAGGCTCCGTACCCGATCTCGAAAATAATCCTGAAAACGACCCTGAAAAGTGGCGGAATTCGACCAACTGACGTCGGAATCCGAGGAGGCTGATATCCGATCGAAGCAGTGCTGCAAGGAGGTCCCAGCGTAGCCCAGAAGTGGGTTAAACAATCCCTGAGGCCCGAGGGCGGCAAGATGGCGGCGGAGCGAGCTAGTGCCAAGGATCTTAACGAGCGGTGCTGTATTCAGGGTGACAAACGGACCCGCGCAAAGCCCCTGGCCGGCTGGCCGGCCTGCGGGATAGCGCAAGGGTCCGACCGGCTTTCCAGGGCCGCGGGTGCGTAGAGAGCACGCTGATCTCCACCGCAATACGGAGAGCCCGGACCACCGCTGAGGTCTGAAAATTATGAATTCGTTCGTACTCAGCCTCCATTTTGTGATCAAACAACAGGGGGTGGTGATGGACAGAGTTTCTGAATTAAGCAGAATACTCTCACCCAGTCAAGAGATCAGGGCTTAATCCAACACCGTTTTTTAGCTCACTGCACCATCCCAGCTCAGAACCTGGCTATATGCAAATTAGTCTGGCCCAGTGTATCATGGGAACAGGGCAAACCAAACTACCAAGCCAATTCTTTCACTGGGAAGGAAACAAGCAACCGGGGACCGGTTTCTGGCATTTCAGCCGTCTTCGGCCCGGCTTGCTTGAATCCTGATGGTGCAATGAGCTAGGGACTCACGTCTGAGTATACCCTTCCACGCTTATGGTGGACAAAATAATTAAACAACAGGGGGTGGTGATGGACAGAGTTTCTGAATTAAGCAGAATACTCTCACCCAGTCAAGAGATCAGGGCTTAATCCAACACCGTTTTTTAGCTCACTGCACCATCCCAGCTCAGAACCTGGCTATATGCAAATTAGTCTGTCCCTGGCCCAGTGTATCATGGGAACAGGGCAAACCAAACTACCAAGCCAATTCTTTCACTGGGAAGGAAACAAGCTACCGGGGACCGGTTTCTGGCATTTCAGCCATCTTCGGCCCGGCTTGCTTGAATCCTGATGGTGCAATGAGCTAGGGACTCATGTCTGAGTATACCCTTCCACGCTTATGGCGGACAAAATAATTAAACAACAGGGGGTGGTGATGGACAGAGTTTCTGAATTAAGCAGAATACTCTCACCCAGTCAAGAGATCAGGGCTTAATCCAACATCGTTTTTTAGCTCACTGCACCATCCCAGCTCAGAACCTGGCTACATGCAAATTAGTCTGTCCCTGGCCCAGTGTATCATGGGAACAGGGCAAACCAAACTACCAAGCCAATTCTTTCACTGGGAAGGAAACAAGCTACCGGGGACCGGTTTCTGGCATTTCAGCCGTCTTCGGCCCGGCTTGCTTCAATCCTGATGGTGCAATGAGCTAGGGACTCACCCCCTGTTGTTTAATTATTTTGTCCACCATAAGCGTGGAAGGGTATACTCAGACGTGAGTCCCTAGCTCATTGCACCATCAGGATTCAAGCAAGCCGGGCCGAAGACGGCTGAAATGCCAGAAACCGGTCCCCGGTAGCTTGTTTCCTTCCCAGTGAAAGAATTGGCTTGGTAGTTTGGTTTGCCCTGTTCCCATGATACACTGGGCCAGGGACAGACTAATTTGCATATAGCCAGGTTCTGAGCTGGGATGGTGCAGTGAGCTAAAAAACGGTGTTGGATTAAGCCCTGATCTCTTGACTGGGTGAGAGTATTCTGCTTAATTCAGAAACTCTGTCCATCACCACCCCCTGGTGTTTAATTATTTTGTCCACCATAAGCGTGGAAGGGTATACTCAGACGTGAGTCCCTAGCTCATTGCACCATCAGGATTCAAGCAAGCCGGGCCGAAGACGGCTGAAATGCCAGAAACCGGTCCCCGGTAGCTTGTTTCCTTCCCAGTGAAAGAATTGGCTTGGTAGTTTGGTTTGCCCTGTTCCCATGATACACTGGTCCAGGGACAGACTAATTTGCATATAGCCAGGTTCTGAGCTGGGATGGTGCAGTGAGCTAAAAAACGGTGTTGGATTAAGCCCTGACCTCTTGACTGGGTGAGAGTATTCTGCTTAATTCAGAAACTCTGCCCATCACCACCCCCTGTTGTTTAATTATCCATTTTGTGATCGCCGCCATTTTGTGTTGCCCTCACTCAGGCAGCTTGGCGAACGCAATGTTTTTGTTGTTTCTGCCTTTGAGTGTCAGGTGGCTTCTCTGCTAA
Source organism: Lissotriton vulgaris (assembly GCF_964263255.1). NCBI lineage: Eukaryota > Metazoa > Chordata > Amphibia > Caudata > Salamandridae > Lissotriton > Lissotriton vulgaris. Next base: position 13,112,577 of record NC_141687.1, read on the forward strand.
TGTTTAGTAGTGAGTGTCAGGGTCTGGTCGAGTACACTAATTCCTGTCTGAGCTGATTAATCCCCGACCGGACTACATGTTGGTTCACACCATTGCTTCCTTTAGGTTATCTTATCTGCTGTCCTTTGCTACATGTCTCCTGTATTCTCCTGTTTCACGACTGTCCTCCTACGACACACAGCTGTGTGTTTTCTTTGCTCGTAAACTGAATAATGTGGATTCATTTGTAATTTACTTAAGAGGTCGAGTGACAAACGGGACTGGGAATTTGAGTTGCCTTAGTCTTAAAACATTGTTTCTAACGTTTGCCTATAGCTCATGCTCTTGTGAAATTGCCTTTTTGCATTGTGTTGTGCTGTATATAAACCTGTGCGCCACGGAGTTAAGTGGCAGTCTCTTTTGAACCTCGTTGCATTGACGACGTCTAAGACCACTGTACTAGCTGCAGCTAATAAATATCATCTTCTACGCCAGGCGAAGAGTCTGTGTCTCTGTATTTGATAAGGCAGGTGAACTCCGGGGATTTAGCCGTACCCTGCGCTGCCGGGCCTTAAGGCTGTGGTTCTCCAACTGGCGCCCAATGTAGGGCGACTTCAGCGGTAGCGGTTGAGCCCGAGGGTCGTGAGGAGCCCCGCAAGAAAATTCTGGAGGAGGCGCACCACCTGATCAACCCCTGTATGTCGGAAGTGGACCAAAGGTCTTTGACAGCGTGGCTACTCCTCTCCGACGGCTGCTGACGACTGCTGCCCTGACTGTCTTGGACCCTTCTGATGACGTTTGGTAGAGCGAGACGATAGTCTGTCAGAAGGTACCTGGAGATTCCGGCTCCGCTGGAGTGTCAGGCCCAAGGAGATGCTAAGCTCCCAATTCCCCTTCACCACTGTGCCGGATTTCTCTTGCAACAGTGATAACGGGGAAAGGGGAAGTGGATAACAAACAGAGAGACTGCTCACACATATATCTTCTCCCGCTCAAGGAATGGTGTAGATTATTCTGTAAAACATAAGGACAACATTACTAAGTTCTGACCTCTCAATACCCTAGTTCCTAAAACTCACTCCAAGGAAAAACCTGACCTAAATTACCTGTGTGAGTGTGAGCTTTAGCTGCTCTCTTATTGACCTAGTTCTCAACTGATTTGATGATGATAGATGAACTGACCAGTTGACCAGGAGAAGCAGACGATAGAGAACAGTCCAGCTGCACAGGAGGAATTGGAGGTACACAAGAATATATATATATATTTTCATCTACATAAGTAACTGTCCCTTGAATGTGAGTTCGCAGCTCCTGACATATATTTCTCAGAGAGTTCAACAAGGAAGTTCCAAAAGATTACAAAAGTTTAAAGCTGTCAACTTCGTGCAAGTCTTTGAATGAAACTCGAGAACACTGCTAATCTGCCACAGGAATAATGTTCTAGCATAAACCAAACTGGTTCGAGCTCACCGACATGAGGCAGCTGGCCGCTGGTAACGCTGAGCGGAACTGGTCTCTGGAATTCACTGCGCACGAGTACAGCTGACTGAGGAATGTCGAAGTCGCTCCAGGCGTTCCTAAGCAGAATCCAAAATCGACGAGAAAGGGCAAGGGCGGAACGCTGCTAGCTAGGCAGAGGGAAAGGGAATTGCCTCGTTTAAGTCCGAGAGGCACAAAGGGACAAAAACGTGAGGGAAAAGGTGCAGCCGGGAAAAGCCGCCGGGCTCAAGGGAAAAACTCAGGAAGGTGAATGGAACAAAGGAAACACCTATCCTGACTGAACTACTCACTTTAACTATGAATCTAGACTTTGAGAGAGAGAGCGCAAAAGTACATTCGCCTCTCAGGGATAATACCGTTGAAGTGCGCCGTTTATCGAACGCTCGCGCTCCAAGTCACAGAGACGGCGTTCTAAGAAACACTAGAACGCTAACGGGTCCCCTGACACTGGCAACCAGGAAGTGAATGTTTCAAGGCGAAACGATAACTCGCCACTAGCAATGTCCAGTTGAGGGAAGGGGGGGAATACTTGCTGATAGAGGAAATCTGCGCAGAACTGCCTGCCCTGGGTCCAATCCTGACAGTACCCCCCACCAAAACCCCCTTCCTAGGCTTGTGTGGATAGGTGTTGTGAAACTCTCTCACTAATCTGGCTGCGTGAACATTAGAGCTAGGTTCCCAGGATTGTTCTTCAGGACCAAAACCTTTCCAGTCCACTAAATAGAAAATCTGTCCTTTCCTGATCTTAGAGTCTAGGATTCTCTTAACTTCATATTCCTCCACTGAGTCTACCTGAACTGGAACGGGTGGAAGAACCTTACGAAGATTTGATGGATTCTTTCGAATCAAAGAGACATGGAATGTTGGATGAATCTTCAATGTTTTGGGCAAATGGAGTCTCACACTAACAGGATTTATCATTCTGTCCACTGAATAGGGTCCCACATACCTGGGTTGAAACTTTCGATTTCCCCGCAAGCGCATATGACGCGTGGAAACCCAAACCTTCTCCCCAGGAAGATAAACTGGATTTGCCTTGCGACCCTTATCTGCTTGCTGCTTAAAAGCTGCCTTAGCCTTGACCAAATTTGCAGTTGCTGACTGCAGGGCGATCTGTAACTTATGGATAACTTCCTCAGCTGCTGGAACATCCCCTACAACTCTGCCCACCAACATATTGGGATGTCTACCAGAATTCAAGAAAAAGGGAGAAAACCCTGTGGCGGTATGCACTGAGTTATTATAGGCAAATTCCGCTGGAGCTAGTAAAGATGGCCAATCTCCTTCCTGGTCCAGCAAATACAGACGCAGGTACTGTTCTAAATCTTGGTTTACTCTCTCCGTCTGTCCATCAGTCTCGGGATGATAACCCGTTGACAAACGAGAATCCACCCCCAGACCTCTTAGGAAAGATCTCCAAAATCGGGACACAAACTGGGACCCCCTATCTGAAATCACTACTTTTGGAATTCCATGCAGTTTGACTATGTGTTGAACAAACAGGGTGGCCAAATCAGTAGCATTAGGGAGACCCTTGAGAGGAATGAAATGGCTCATTTTGGAAAATTGATCTACCACCACCCAAATGACAGACATCCCTTGACTAGATGGTAACTCAACAATAAAGTCCATGGAGACGGTGTGCCAAGGATAAGGTGGGACTGGTAAAGGCATTAAAAGGCCTTGTGGGGATTGCCTGAGACTTTTCCCTTTCAAACACAGTTCACAAGTGGCTACATACTGTCGAACCTGAGCTTCCATGCCTGGCCAAAGAAAGTTTCGTTTTACCAGCTCCAAGGTCTTCAAAACTCCCTTGTGGCCCGCCAAGGGCTGATCATGGAACATTCGAATGGTCTCCTCTTGTAGTTTCTCTCCTGGGACAAACATTTTCCCTTGAAAATAAGGTTTCCCATTTTCCACTAGACGATCCGGACCCATGTTCTCCCAATTCATGTATTCGTCTTTTTTGAATTCCAAGACTATCTTCTCTTCCATCTCGTCTTCAACAGTTACTGCAACAATCTTATCCGCAGGGATGAGGAATTTCTCAACTTTCTCTTCAGAATTCTCTCCCACACTTAATCGAGAGAGGGCATCAGCCTTTCCATTGATCACACCTGGCTTGTATGTGAGAACAAAATCATAATCCGCAAAGAATAAGGACCATCGAAGCTGCCTTGGGGTCAAGGTTCGCGCCGTCTTAAGAAACTGCAAATTCCTATGGTCTGTAAACACAGTTACCACATGCCGGGCTCCCAACAAATAATGTCGCCACTCAAGAAACGCCACCTTTACTGCCAGCAACTCCTTGTCGGCTATAGCATAGTTTATTTCGGCTGCAGTAAGTTTTCGAGAGAAAAAGGCGACTGGATGAAGTTGCCCCGTCTTCTTATGGCGTTGGGACAAAACTCCCCCAATAGCCAGATTGGAGGCATCTGCCTCCACAAAAAATGGTTCCAACGGATCCGGGTGTTGCAAGATGGGTGCCGAGACAAAGGATTCTTTGAGGAATTGAAAAGCGCCTTCTGCCTCAGTTCCCCATACAAACTTTTCGTTCTTCCGCAGCAAGCGAGTAATGGGGCTCACCTTTTCTGAAAAGTTCTGGATGAATCGCCGATAAAAATTGGCGAACCCTAAAAAACTCTGGATTTCTTTCACAGAACTCGGAGCTGGCCAATCTCGGATCGCCTTGAGTTTGGATTCATCCATGGAAACTCCCTCTGGTGAGAGTATATATCCCAAAAACTCCACCTTGGTTGCATGAAACACACATTTCTCCAACTTCACAAAGAGTTGATTCTCCAACAGACATTCCAAAATGGTACGTACATGCTGAATATGTTCCTCGGTACTTTTGGAAAAAATAAGAATATCGTCAATATACACCACTGCGAAGCGGTCCAAAAATTTACGAAGGATGTCATTCACAAAATTTTGAAATGCCGCTGGCGCATTGCACAACCCAAAAGGCATGACCTGATATTCGAAAAGCCCATAACGAGTTCTGAAAGCCGTTTTCCACTCGTCTCCTTCTGCCATCCGGACCAAGTGGTAAGCCCCTCTCAAATCCAATTTAGTATAGATCTGGGCCTCCTTTACCTGATCCAAAAGTTCTGAAATAAGTGGCAATGGGTATCGATTCTTCTTGGTCACCAAATTCAAGGCCCTATAGTCTATACAAGTCCTCAGACTTTTGTCTTTCTTCGGAATAAAGAAAAGAGGAGAGGAAACTGGGGATTGAGAGGGCCTGATGAATCCGTTAGCCACATTTTCGTCTAGGTATTCTTTCAAATGCAGATTTTCAGATTCCGAAAGAGCATATATGCGACTACAAGGAAGCGAGGCTCCTGGTTCCAACTCAATTTTGCAGTCATATTCCCGATGGGGAGGAAGTCTCTGCGCCCCTCGTTCATCAAAAACGGCTTTTAAATCTTGATACTGTTCTGGAATTTCAGGGAGTTCCACCACACAGATTACTTGTGGTTGATTGGCCAAACAGTACTTTTCACTCGACTCCGTCTTCACAGGATGGGAGTGGAAACAATGTTCCAGACAAAAATCAGAGGTCAAATCTACAGTTCTCCTAGTCCAGTCAATCTTCGGATTATGCTCTGTTAACCAAGGCAGGCCCAAAATCAGTTGGAATTGTGGAGCATCAATTAAACTGAATTGAAGATAACTCTTATGCTCTCCAGGGCCTATCACTGAGATGTTTTCTGTATCGAAAGCTATCGGACCGGAAGATAAAGGGGTTCCATCCACGGCTCGCACAGGTTCCGGCCTTTCCTTCCTAACAAAACTAATGCCCAATCTTTTTGCAAACAGAATATCACAAAAGTTCCCAGTGGCTCCAGAGTCAATCATGATTGCTACATTGGCGCTTTGTTCTTTTCCATATATTATTTGACAAGATAGGATGAGATGAGGTGCCGATAACTGCATGGTGTTTGACAATGACTGAATTAAAGGAGTTGTCTTACGTTCGGCTTCCACCAGGGCAACCCCGTCTACTGGTGAAGCTTGTCTTTTACCCACGTCGAAGTCTTGGGTCTGCGTGGACACTCCTTGACGAAATGCCCAGAACCTCCACAGTACATACATAGCTTGCCTTGTCTTCTCTTTTCCCGTTCCTCCGTACTAAGCGGTCCCCGGACGGTACCAATTTGCATTGGTTCCTCTACTGTGACTTCTTCCTTGGACTTAATACTCTCAGGCCGCATGCGATCAAATCTTGGAGGAAAGGTCCGAGTTTCTTTTCGTCGCTCCTGACGCCTCTCCGATTGCCTCTGGTCAATTTGAAGTACTAAGTCTATGAGTTCTGAAACGTCGGTGGGTCTCTTGGGAATCTGGGAGAGTCCATCCTTCAGTTCGTCACGTAGACCTCTGTAGAAAATTGCTGCTCTTTTTTCTGAAGGCCAATTAGTCTCCACAATAAGCTTATTGTACTGCGCCAAGTAGGCCACCAACTCTCGATTCCCTTGCTTTAAATCCAGTAACTCATTGTCTGTAGTTTGAGAGATTGCTCTCCTATCAAAAATTCGTAAGAATTCTGCCTTGAAATCCTGAAAATTGTACAACACAGGATCATTAGTAGACACCAAAGGCAATGACCAAGAAGCGGCATCTCCACTCAGGTACGACAGCATGAACGCCACCTTGGACTGATCTTCTTTGAAAATTATTGGCTTGCAGAGATAGTGCAAAGAACACTGAGTGACAAAAACCTGTGCCTTATTTGGGTCACCCAAAAATCTTTCGGGAGGGGCTAATGGAATAGTGGGGGACATGGCATGCACAACCTGAGTGGAAAACTCACTGGTGGCAGGCGAAGGGTTAAAGGTTGATGACTTAGGACCGCCAAAATCAGGACTGGGACTAACCGTGAGTTCATTTATCTTTTGACGAAGAAAACTAGTCTCCTGATTAGATTTCCTAACCTCCTCTCTGGTTTCTATCAACTGTTTTTGTAAATCTTCTAAAATGGATCCCAAAGCTTTTAGGTCGAGTCCTTCAGCCATGACACCCAAGCGGAATTTTCTGCTGGCACTTCAATCTGTCAGAAGGTACCTGGAGATTCCGGCTCCGCTGGAGTGTCAGGCCCAAGGAGATGCTAAGCTCCCAATTCCCCTTCACCACTGTGCCGGATTTCTCTTGCAACAGTGATAACGGGGAAAGGGGAAGTGGATAACAAACAGAGAGACTGCTCACACATATATCTTCTCCCGCTCAAGGAATGGTGTAGATTATTCTGTAAAACATAAGGACAACATTACTAAGTTCTGACCTCTCAATACCCTAGTTCCTAAAACTCACTCCAAGGAAAAACCTGACCTAAATTACCTGTGTGAGTGTGAGCTTTAGCTGCTCTCTTATTGACCTAGTTCTCAACTGATTTGATGATGATAGATGAACTGACCAGTTGACCAGGAGAAGCAGACGATAGAGAACAGTCCAGCTGCACAGGAGGAATTGGAGGTACACAAGAATATATATATATATTTTCATCTACATAAGTAACTGTCCCTTGAATGTGAGTTCGCAGCTCCTGACATATATTTCTCAGAGAGTTCAACAAGGAAGTTCCAAAAGATTACAAAAGTTTAAAGCTGTCAACTTCGTGCAAGTCTTTGAATGAAACTCGAGAACACTGCTAATCTGCCACAGGAATAATGTTCTAGCATAAACCAAACTGGTTCGAGCTCACCGACATGAGGCAGCTGGCCGCTGGTAACGCTGAGCGGAACTGGTCTCTGGAATTCACTGCGCACGAGTACAGCTGACTGAGGAATGTCGAAGTCGCTCCAGGCGTTCCTAAGCAGAATCCAAAATCGACGAGAAAGGGCAAGGGCGGAACGCTGCTAGCTAGGCAGAGGGAAAGGGAATTGCCTCGTTTAAGTCCGAGAGGCACAAAGGGACAAAAACGTGAGGGAAAAGGTGCAGCCGGGAAAAGCCGCCGGGCTCAAGGGAAAAACTCAGGAAGGTGAATGGAACAAAGGAAACACCTATCCTGACTGAACTACTCACTTTAACTATGAATCTAGACTTTGAGAGAGAGAGCGCAAAAGTACATTCGCCTCTCAGGGATAATACCGTTGAAGTGCGCCGTTTATCGAACGCTCGCGCTCCAAGTCACAGAGACGGCGTTCTAAGAAACACTAGAACGCTAACGGGTCCCCTGACACTGGCAACCAGGAAGTGAATGTTTCAAGGCGAAACGATAACTCGCCACTAGCAATGTCCAGTTGAGGGAAGGGGGGGAATACTTGCTGATAGAGGAAATCTGCGCAGAACTGCCTGCCCTGGGTCCAATCCTGACATAGACGGACCTTCGCTGGTGTGGAACGATTCTTAGTTAAGTATTTGGTGGGTCGCTCCCACAGACCTTTGTTTTGTTTTGTTTTTGGTACATTCAGGTATTGCAATCCCTGAAGCCAAGTACGATTGTAATGTCTTACTGTTCTATACCCTTGTTGTTTGTGATCAGTCTAGAGAAGTAACGATGCCTGGGCTGAGTAAGTTTAAGAGATTTTGTTGTTTAGGTTGTACAAGGGATTCCCAGTTAGAGGAATCGTGCCCGATCCCTCTAGTTGGAACTCCCACTTATGAGCTCTATTCGAAACATGGTATTGGTCCCATTACCCTTACCGAGACATGGGTCCGATATACGAAAAATAGTGGAGTTTTAAGATGGCCCCAGAAAGGTAGCTTTGACCCCACTATACTAGATAATCTAGGAACGATTTTGTTCAAAAGAAAAGCCCGGCCAGCTATGTTTGACTCCTTTCGCCTTTGGCGTAAAGAAGCCAAACAGAAAGAAATTAAACAAGCGAAAAAGGATAAGAAAGCACAAGATATGTCGATTTTACAGGCTGCCCAACAGCTTAAAGATAATGAAGAAGATGGTGCGAAGGAGGTGTCAGAGAGACAACATCGTATGGCGATAGATAGATGCTATCCAATGTTGCCTACTTCCTCTTCAGATAAAAATAAGGAATTAGAAGAAGATGCCCTAATGACCTACTTGCTGAGTTCTCCTCCGCCCTATGTGCAAAATGCCACTGCACCTCCGTTACCCCCTCCTGTTGCTCAGCAAGTGGTCGCTCAGTTGCCAGTTGTTCAGCAACAGGCTCAGCCTGTCAATACTTCTTTTCCTGCTTCTGCTCCATCCTTGCAGTCTGTGATTCAGCCTCCGTCTTCTCCTGCTCCTACTCTTCAGTCTGCTATGTTTCAGTCTCCGTTGCCTTCTACATCTGTTATGCCTCCTATTCTTTTGAAGGATTCTCCTACTTCACAGAGGAGGATAGCAGATGCTGTTTCAAGTTTCCTTTCTCCTCTCATCGGGTCTTTCAATCTGTCTCCAGCTTTTTCTAGACAACAATCTCGTTGTCAGCTTCCTCTTACGGACGAGAAAGTGGTTTTGGGGTCTCTCGCTTGTAGATGGATTGAGCAGGGATTAGAATACAGTACTGCAGTTATTATGAGTAACTTCTATCCGTGGTCAGAACCTACGCAGAGATATGTTTTTAATGTTATGTGTCAAACTCGTATTAAAGGTTGGGATGATATGGAGTCAGAGACAGTTACCTTGGAATTGCTGAAGTTACAGGCTGACTTCAATAAAGGTGTTATAGTAGGAAATGGGGTTGAAGAGGCAGTGAATAAACTCATTGCTTTCCGCACTATGTTCTTGTCCTTGTCTGTTTCTGAGGTTAACACTGCCAACAAACAAGGTAGTAAGAATTATCCGATGTGTGAAGTTCCTCCCGTTTGGAGAGAAGCGGTAAATGGTCCACCTCCTGTCCCCGCTCATTTCCAGCGTATATGGGTCCATGAACCTTGGAAGAGGTCTGAAGTTTTAGCGCTTAAGAACACTCTTCCGGACCCTCGTAAGAATACTGCTGGATACTGTAAAGAATTGTCCCAAACAGTCGACGCTTGCATTATGAATTTGGCCGACATTGATATGCTATTCGGAAATGTGGTTCCCCAAGGTATATGGGCACGGATTCACAAGGAAAATCACTTGGCTGAATTAGGTGGCGATTGGGCTGCTATTAGAGCCGCAGATGCGAATCAGGTAGGCAGTGCGAAGCCTGAGGATTTGATTACGGCTCTTCCAGGTAGAATAATTGAATTAATGAAGACAATGATGTCTGCAGTGCGAGTAAATTGGGATAAGCTGGCCGCGTGCAAGCAAAAGAAAGACGTAAGTGTCTCGGATTTCTTCACTCGTTTTATAGAGACGTTTATAGACCACAGTGGTCAGGATTTGAGTGTAGGAGGTGGTCAGCGATTATTTGTGGATAAGTTTGTATACAATTTGCTTCCCGAGTTATCGAATAAATTCAAGAGTTCTGAAAGTGCATGTGCTGTCTCTTCCCCTGCTAAAATATTGGCTACTGCACAGTATTATGAGAACAGAGATAAGGAGGAAAAAGAGAAACAGGAGAAGAAAAATAGAGATCTGAAAACAAAGGTTCTCTTGCAGCAGGCGTATCCGCCTCGCTCGAATCAGAATCAGCAGTCTTCCCAGTTCCAACAGCACCCACAGTTTCAGAGATTGTTACAAAAGCCCGAGTATTACGCGCCGCAACCTTCGTTAGGCCCTAATCAATGTGCATATTGTAGGGAAGAAGGGCATTTCAAGAATAATTTTCCGGTTCTATTACAGCGTAATAATGGGATGTCTGCTCCTCAAGGTCGTGGTAATTTTCAGGCAGGATCTAGAGGTAGAGGACGAGGTGCGTCCTCCCAGGAGCAACAATCTTTTCCTTCATCTACTTCGAATTATTTTGATCAACAGGAAGTTCCGTCCACACAATATTACAATGATGATTATCATGTTGATGTTCAATCTGAGTCGACGATTTTCAGATTGAATAAAACAGCCATGGACAAAGTGAGGGAGTTGTGTCGATTCCAGTAGATCAAAATGGGCCATATGTTACTGTCAATACTATGGGCGTTTTAGAGCCGTTTCTTTTGGATACTGGTGCGATGAGAAGTTCTATTATGCATTCTAAACTCCCTGGGGCACCTTTGTCTGGCTTTATGAATACATCTGTGGGATTTTCTGGCACCCCAGTCTGTAATCCAGTTTCTTGCCCTTTGCCTGTCTTGATAGGCCCTTATGATTTTAAAACTTCCCTTATCTTGAGAACTAGTTGTGGGGAGAATTTGCTGGGTTTGGATTTCTTAAAAAGATTGCATGCAACATTGTATTGTTCCCCTTCGGGTGTGCATCTTACATTGGGAAAGAAATTGATCTCCCCCATGTGTTTGTCTCGAGATCAGTTTCCACCTGAGTTGCTTTCTCTCCCGGAAAGTCTTTGGGCCACGGGTCCGAATGACATGGGTCGTCTTGCGATCCCGCCGTATGTTGTTACAGTTAGAGAGAATATTAGGATGCCACGTATTCCCCAATATCGTATCTCAAGTGATGGAGAAAGAGCACTGTTGGCTATTGTTGATGACTTTCTTCGGAAAGGTGTGGTCGAAGAAACGAGAGGCATTGTTTTTAACAGTCCTGTTCTTCCAATCCTTAAAAGAACGGATCCCTCACACCTCCTGTCTATCGTTTTGTTATTGACCTGAGGGAGGTCAATAAAATAGTGGTACCACAGTTCCCTGTTGTTCCGGACATTGCGGCCTTGTTAACGATGATCCCTGCTTCGGCAGCTTGGTTTTCAGTGATAGATCTAAAGAATGCTTTCTTTAGCATTCCTATAGCTGAGGAAAGTAGGGACATCTTTGTTTTCTCTTTAGGTGGCTGAAGTTTCCGCTTTAAGAGAGCTCCTCAAGGCTATTTTGAAAGTCCTTCTATTTACAGTAAAGCTCTTAAATCCCAGCTTGATGCTTTTTCTTTACCTCCAGGTGCAACACTTATTCAGTATGTGGATGACTTACTGGTGGCTGCAGATATGGAAGATGTGTGTAAGAGTGCGACTGTTGCTTTGTTGCATCATTTGTCTGCTTTGAATCATAAGGTGTCACCCTCTAAGCTGCAATATGCCCGCCAAGAAGTGACCTATTTAGATCATCTCTTGTCGAAGGAGGGAAGGCGATTGACCCCAGAACGCATTCATGCTATTTCACGGATGTCTGTACCTACCACACAGAAAGAAGTGCGTGCCTTTTTGGGTATCACTTCTTATTGTAGACAATGGATTCCTAATTTTTCACTCCTGGCGAAACCATTGTTGGCACTAACATTGGAAGATACGCCCCATCCGCTCCCTTGGACGGATGAATGTCAGCAAAGTTTTGTTGATTTACGTACTGCCTTGTGTTCTGCTCCGGTGTTGGGTACCCCAGATTATAGCAAGTCCTTTACACTGTACGTTCACGAGAGAGAAGGTTGCGCATTGTCAGTCTTGGCACAGCAATTCGGAGATAAGCAAAGGCTGTGAGTCTATTTCTCCGCTACATTAGACCCAATAGCTAAAGCTTTGCCCAGTTGTCTCAGAGCTACAGCAGCTGCCACAATCTCTATTAGACAGTCTGCTGGATTAGTATTGGATAACACACTCATTGTTATGGTTCCACATACAGTGGACACCTTGCTGAACAGAACTAAGATGCAGCATCTCACGAGTGCTGGTTTGTCTGGTTACGAGCTGACACTTCTAGCGAGTCATGTACACATTAAAAGATGTAACACGTTAAATCCAGCTACGTTGTTGCCACTCCCAGATGAGAAAGATGATCAGGAGAAACATGACTGTTTTCTCTGAACGCAAGAAGAAATGAAGGGTAGGATTGATTTAAAGGACACTACGCTCAAGGACCCGGATGGGATCCTTTGGGTGGACGGTTCTTGTTTTAAGCTTCCGATTGGAGAAACCACTTCTGCCTATGCTGTCACTACTTTATGCACTATTGTTGAGACGGCACGTATTGAACATAATTCAGCCCAAGCAGCTAAATTAATAGCCTTGACTAGAGCGTGTGTGTTGTCAAAGGGAAAGAGAGTGAATGTGTACACGGATAGCCGGTACGCCTTTGGCGTTGCACATAGTTTTGGCAAGTTGTGGAGGGAGAAAGGATTTTTCACTTCCCATGGAACAAAGATTCAACATGGCCAGTTAGTGACGGATCTTCTCGAGTCACTTACCTTACCGACACAAATAGCGATCATAAAGTGTAGTGCACATAAGAAAGTTGCAGATGATGTGGGTCGTGGAAATGCATTTGCAGATGAGGTAGTGAAAGCAACAGCTAGAAACACCGCTAGCCGAATGTATGTGGCAGGCCCTGCAAATTGGGTTAGGGAAATTGGAATGTGTGAAGACACGATTGAGAGTGTGAAAACGATTCAGGGAGAGGCTACTGAAAAGGAATTGAGTACGTGGAAAGAAAGTACGGGAATGTTAGACCAGATGGGCTGCTGGACAGAATTGTCGGAACATCAGCGATGGTTATTAACAGACGCTTATGTGTTACCGGTTGTGACTATGGCTCATGGTCCAGCTCATATTAGTGCAAAGGGCATATGTAAGCTTTTTGCCCCGGTATGGCAGAATGAAGGGATTCCGAAATGTGCAGAAAATGTGGTTAAACATTGCATTGTTTGTCAAATGCATCCAGGAAAGGGTACCCCAACTCCAGCAGGTCATTTTGCTCCTCCGTCATATCCTTTTGAGGTATTGCAGATTGATTACATTCATATGGATCGCTGCAACAACCTCAAGTATGTTCTGGTGGTGGTATGTGCCTTTTCCCAGTGGATAGAGGCCTACCCCTTGAAAGATAATACTGTTTTGTCGACTGCTAAAGTGCTAATGAAGGAATTCTTCCCTAGATTTGGTTTGCCGCGCATTGTCTGGAGTGACAATGGAAGTGAATTTGAGGGCTAGAATATGCAGAAAGCTCGTTCTGGTCTTGGTATACGGCAAAAATACCATGCGGCAAACCATCCACAATCAGCAGGTTTGGTTGAGTGTTACAATGGCACACTCAAACTGAAATTGGCTAGGATTCAAGCTAGCAATGGTCTTGCTTGGCCTGATGCTTTGCCCCTAGCTCTTTTGTCAACCAGAACTACTGTACACTCTCGTATGGGACTTAGCCCCTATGAAGTGGTATTCGGACGCCCGGCAAATGTTTGGGGTGTCCCTCGTCCCAAAAGATATTCCGACATACCATATCCTTTGTTGATTGACTACCTGCACGATTTGACTACTAAATTGAGTGTTATTCGTCAACAGGTGCAAAGTGTTTTGCCGGAGGCCTCCACAGATCCAGGTCATACGATTCGACCTGGAGACTGGGTCTGTGTGAAGAATTTTCAACGGACAAAGAATCTGGAGCCTCGCTGGTCTACGCCTACGCATGTTTTGCTCGTCACCCGCACAGCTGTCAAGGTGGTGTGAAAACAAAATTGGGTCCACGGCGTGCACTGTAAAAGAGTGCCACTGCCGTTGCCCTTTGACCAGTGGATTCGTAGTGGTGTGAGAGAATCGGACATTGCATCTATCCCTCGCTTCGTTCCCTTCAGTGACGCTCAAATCTATGGGACTCAGTCAGAAAAAGCGGATGATGACATTCTTCAAGCTGCTGTGCCTATGCATCGTTGGATAGATACTACAAATCCAGAAGCTCTATTTCAGGACCAGACTGTGCTGAGCAAAACACGTTATGATTCAAGACCCAGAATTAATAAAAGGAACTGAATTTTTTTGTGAACATTCTTCTATTTAAAGACATTTCTTTTTGAACTCTCCGTATTTTTTGCTTCCTTGTTGCTATAATTTTTTAGTTTATATGTGCCATCTGTCTCCGTCGCAGGGTCACGGTAGGAGTCTCAGACTGTAACCTGGTTTTTGACATTTTAGTAAGTGGCTGATGCCTCAGGATTTACAGAAATAAGTAGCTGAGTGATTAAGGAAGAGTGCCGTGAGCGACAATTCTTTTTAGACAAAGATGGATGGCGCAACAACCATAGATAGGGAAAACAGGAAGCAGGAAATGCGAACCAAGTACTGTAAATTACTGCGTAGCCGCTTTGGCGTAACTTTGTGTGTTTTGATGGTTTTATGTATTTTATTAGCTTGCACAGGATGGATTGTTCATATTTTGCAAACCAGAAATGTTGCTAATTCTACATTTTCTTTGCCTTCTCGTCTTTCTGTCTTTTCACATAAAATGCATAAGCTACCCCCTCATGAGCAGATTAGGAGAGCCGAGTATATGAACAATACGTTCATTCAACTGTTGCACCAACATCAGTTGGCTATTAACATGACTGACTGTTGGGTGTGCGGTCTTATGCCACATAATGCGCAAAAGGGAATGCCATATCTGGTTCTTCCTTTTTCATAGGAAGTTTCAGTTTGGTCTTATCTGACAATGTTCTCAGCCGCATACCAGAACAGACTTAGAAGCCCTGTAAGAACGTCTGGGATTGGACTAGATTTTATTCATAGCTCTCTGATAAAAGGCATAGTAATAATGGCTAAAATGGTAGAGAAGAGTGAGATTCCATTAGATGAGAAGAGAGCTTACGATGGATGGAATGTTACCCACTATGTCTCTATTCTTGGGGACAAAACTAAGAAGGGTGAGTCTTCCCCAGTATGGACTGTGCCTCATCAAGGTAATTTTTGTCTCCAAATGAATAACAAGAAAGCTGACATACAGCAGAAATGTGCATATACATACTTCTTTTCATCCCTTGATTTTCCTCCGTTGGTCCCGTCACACGGAACGTATTTTGTCTGCAATGACCGAGCTTATACTTGGCTTCCTTCTAATTTCTCTGGAACTTGCTACATAGCTTTTCTCCTTCCCCCTACATATACGGCTCCATCAGACCATCACAAAGTTAGACATAGCAGAGGTGTAATTGATGCCAAAGACACGGCAGAGCAAGAGGGAGGAGACTTCCTTAAAGGATTCCTTCCCTTTTGAGGTCCGATGATTAACAGCAGACATATTAGGCAACTGGTTCGAGTGGTTGAGACCAGTATTAATGTTACTACAGGTGCGATAGGTAACATTACAGCAGAGCTGTATGCTAACTTTGGTTTGACTTTATCAAAACATGTCGAGTAAGGTGTCATACGATTTGGAATACTATCCCCATGACAGTTCTGTCGACGGGGATAGCATTCCACCCTTCTAGAGGGACACGACATGTACATAGCCTTAACCCCGGTTAAAGTTATCCAGAGCCTCAGCATCACAAAATGGATGCTGCCACCACAGACACAAGTCTGACCTCCTGCTGCTGAGAGTCCTTCCAGTGAGGGAGGCTTGGACAAAGGGTTTCCTGCCTTGGAAGGTGCGAGCACCACCCCAGACAGGATTTTGTGTATTGGGTAGGACAGGGCTGAATAGAATCAGACATGCCCGGGGCACACATGGTGTCCCCGTGCATAAGCCAGTCCAAACCGGTCCTGGGACTCTCCAGACCCAGGCCTGGTGAGGAGCTGGAGAAAGGAAAGGGGGTGTAACCGCCCCCCCTTCCTGGTCCCACCCAGAGGAGGGACCTAGCAGGTGATCCACCCCTCAGATTGGGAATAAGAGTGGGAGCAGTGCCATAGCACCTCAGATCATCCTGAAATCAACTTAAAACTAAGAAGACGCCGGACTTCGACATTCTGGAATGGCAGGGTGAGCAAAAAAACTATGTATTTAGGCCCAGATTTCTGTACTGGGGTGAATGTATGACATTGTTCTGCATTATGTCCATCAATAGTTCTTTTTTCATTTGCAACCCCGAGTGGATCTGGTATGACCAGACGTGAGTCCTGTGCTTTCCATGCCACTGAAGTCTAGCTATCCTGGCTGATGCGGGCTGAAAGCCCGAAACCGGTCCTAGGATGCTTGTTTACAGTCAAGGTTGGAACTTGCCTGCCAGTTCTGAGTCCACACTGGAATGGCATGGTGAGGAAAAAAATGATGGATTTAGTCCCAGATCTCTGGACTTGGGTGAATGTATGACATTGTTCTGCATTCTGTCCATCAATTGTTCTTTTTGCATGTGTCACCCAGAGTGAGACTGGAATGCATTCTGCGCTTTGCACTGTTCTTTTTCGGACGTCAGGCACCTAGTTTCCTGCGCGCTCTCTGAGGGGCAATATTTAGGTGAGACTCTTACCCTGCACCATAATTCTTTGTCACCCCACATTTGGTGGGATTTAGGGCGCTTTAGGGCGTGCTTGGGGCGTGACTCCACCGCATCGCGGCGATCTAGGCCGCCATTTTGGGTGAGGGTGACCAGGTGAGTGCCGATTAGCGGGCGCCATGTTGGTTGGGGGGCTAGTGTTCACATCAGAGGACTCCCGCGTTTACGGCTATTTAATATGCATACCTATCAAGTGTGCAGCGTTGGCGTGCAGAGGACGCGCCGTTGGCACGCCGGTGTTGCGCCAGAGGTAAGCCCGTTTGCGCCCGATCAAGCACTGATCGCGACTAGCGCTAGCTATGCTGCCTCTGCAGCAACACACCGGCTAACATATACTAGAGCAGAGCTCTGTGAGCTCGGTCATTGCCCTCCTGAAAATAACTTTGCCGACCTTGACGTCTATTAACTCTGCGGTGCTATCTTGCGGGTTACTTAATGTTCGGTCTCTTTGTAAACATCATGTTGAAATTGCACTCTTAATTGAATCTTATGGGTTGGATGTGCTCTTTCTTACAGAGACCTGGACTCGAGCAGACAGCAAGGTGGAACTTGGGCTGGCCTGTCCTTCGGGATATAAAATCAGGCATAACCCCCGTGAGGGGAATAGAGGGGGAGGTATAGGGTTCATATTTAGGGACACTCTGGATCTCTCTCAGATCGAGGTAAAGAGGGTCCAAGGATTTGAACTCAAAGGACAGAAAGGAGCATTGCACTCCGGCCTGTTATGCTACAGGCCTCTGGGTAATGCATTGTCCAGTCTACCTGATCTGATTGATCTAATTTATGATCTTTCTAACACTCACTCTAGACTGCTTATTTTGGGGGATTTAATCTATTGCCAAATGGGCCGATGGACACAGCTTATAGAGAACTGTGCCAGGCGTGTAGCAATCTTCAACTGCAGCACTACTCTCTCGGACTCACCTGAAGGGCCATGCTCTAGATCTGGTTTTCGCGGAAACAATGCAGGTTGAGATCAGGGATATAGTTGCTAAATTTTGGACTGACCACGCCATAGTCCATTTTTCCCTAGGTCTCCCCGCCAACTCTGTTGTGTTTTTTTTTTATCTCTTTCCAGCGCCAAGAAGCCCTCGGGCGTATGCGCGCTTTATAAATTTTAAATAACATAACTCTGCGCGTGAGTGCAGCTCGGTTCCCGCCAAAACTAGCACACAATGGTCTAAACTTCTAAATAGCGGTGTCCTACCTACTCTGCTCTCAGGAGGTTTTTCCCTGGAGGCGAGCTATTCAGGCCTATGCATGCAAATCACTAATTCGCTGGACAAACTGGTCCCCTTGCGGAAATCAAAAGTTAGAGGAAGGCCTACCCTGCCGTGGTACTCTAACGATCTTCTCCATGTGAAAATAAGATGTAAACAGGCAGAAAGGGTTTGGAGAAAGCATTATGCAGAGCATGTTAGATCCCTCTATAAACAAGCACTGCTGGACTACAAAGCCCAGATTAAGCGCGCAAAAAGCGAAACACCTAGAGGATATGCTATTACAGGCGTCTAACAAATCTCAGACCCTGTTTAAAATAGTTAACGGTCTTTCTAAGCCGACATGCGCGGCCAATAACATTCCGGCCTCACAGTCTCTCTGTGATACTCTGGCCGATGCATTTGAGGACAAGATTGCTACCATTCTGAGTGGACTTGCTAGTTCGGGTTGCTCATGTCCCCAGCCTTTGGCTGTTCATGTACCGCTATCTCTTTTTGATGGTCCAAGGTTGGAAAATGTTGTCCTCCCGCCGTTTGAGGATTTCTGCTCCCTTGCAAATGGGGTATCCTCGGGTTCTCCCCTTGACCCGCTTCCTCATAAATTTTGGAAACGTATTCAGGAGGAGCTTTTCCGCCCTCTCTACTCCATCTGCCTCCAGTCCTTTAGCACTGCCACAGTACCGTAGTGGTGGAAGTTGGCTGTGGTCTCTCCACTCTTGAAGAAACCCACACTTGACCCCACCTGCCCGGCGAATTATCGGCCTATATCGCTGCTTCCCTTCCGGTTAAGATCATGGAAAAACTGGTGACCCAGTCTCTATCCAGCTTTTTGGAAAAGAACATCTGCTTGGATTTGGATCAGTTCGGCTTTCATGGTACGGGGTCGGCGCTAGCGGTCGGGTTGGATGGTTTACGATCAAGGGTCGACGCTGGTCGGGCAGCCTTTTTTGTGCTGCTCGACATGTCGGCCGCATTTGACACGGTCAGCCACCCCATCCTTATTAGTCGGCTGGAGGAGATTGGGGTAGCGGGACTGGCATTAGACTGGCTCACTTCATATCTTCAGAATAGACACCAGGTGGTGGCTTTACCTCCTTTCAGGTCTGGGATTAAGAGAGTAGGGCAAGGTGTACCCCAGGGCTCAGCGATTAGCCCTATCCTATTTAATTTGTATCTTCGCCCATTGATTAGTCTTATTAAGTCCTTCGGCATCTCAGTGATCAATTACGCTGATGATACTCAGCTATCTTCTCCCTTGAAGGAGAAGACGCTGTGTCTAAAGAGACCTTTCAACAATGTGTGTCTGCTACGGCCGACTGGTTGAGAACGAATTCTCTCCAGTTTAATGGCTCAAAAACTGAGGTATTGTATTGCTCATCTGATCGTACCCCGCGCCCCCTACCAGCTGATTTTTGGCCAAGGTCAGCTATGGGCATAGTGGTGGCGGCGGATTTAGCCCGTAATCTTGGAGTCATGTACAACCCCAATCTGCAGATGGATGGTTTTGTTAACAACACCATCTCCACTTGCATGCTGCTATTACGCCCTCTGCGTAAAATTCTCCCACTTCTTCCAGCGCAAACTAGGCCGGAGGTGGTGCACAGCATTATCCTAAGTAGGATTGATTATTGCAACGCCTTACTTTTGGGCGGACCTACTACTCTGCTCAATCGGCTGCACCGTGTTCAGAACATGGCAGCGAAGCTTGCCCTATCTAGGCCACGCGCGGCTTCTTCTTCCCTAGCGCTAAAAGATCTTCACTGGCTACCTGTTCAACAACGAATCTGCTTCAAAGCTGCCTGCCTGGCCTTTGAGGCACTGCATGACCAAGGACCTGTGTTGCTGCAGAAACTTTTTTTGTGGTACCATCGAGCAAGACAGCTTCGTTCTTCCTTGGCATGTCTGGCGGTGGTTCCGAGAGTTCAGAGATTGCGATTGGGCGGCCGTTCTTTTAAATACTCAGCCGCCAAACTCTGGAACTCCCTCCCTCTCTCTTTGCGGAGCATGAGGGATCTGCCATCCTTTAAAAAAGGTTTGAAAACCCACCTTTTTCCTAGAATAGTATAATGTGGTGACTGCGGATCTGGTTTAGTGGAGTCAAAGCGCCAGGATGCCCTTCGGGTGACAGCTTGCGCTATATAAGTGTACAATACATACATACATACAATGCCCAGACAGGAGTCCCCCTGCCCTCCATGCCACTGAAATCAGGATATCCTGGCTCATGAGGGCTGAAAGGCCGAAACTGGCCCTAGGATGCTTTTTTCCAGTACAGGGAGGACCTGGCCTAACAGTTCGGGGTGGACTGTTCGTATTGGGCGCAAGGTCAAGACTATTTTGCAAATGGCTGGGTACAAACTGGAATGGCATGGTGTTAGAAATGGGGTTAATAATTCTACAGGGGGTAGCATGGAGCAGAGCGGGCAGGCCAATCTTCAGAGGACATGTGTAAAGCGTCTACGCAGTACTCACAGACGACTCACCAGGCACACCACAAAAGAGACACGACACCGCTTCTGGTTGGAAAAAGAATAAGTGTTGTATTATCTCCAACCTGCAAAGGTAAAACACAACAATAGCAGTAAATCACAAGGGGGCGCCACCTGGCGCCAGAGCAATGAATGCAAAGGGGATTATTTACATGGAAAAGGGGCAGGAATAAAAGGTTAAGTCCGTGAGTTCAAGGCTGGAAAAAAAAGTGTTATCATTGGCATTAAACCTTAGGAGAATACGTGAGGGAAAGAAATACTAATGCTGAAACCCAAGGTCGATATCGCAGGGCCAACTCAGGCCTTAATCCTTGGTCTCACCTAGAAGTAAACTGTAAGCATAAACTCAAGCATTAGACATAAGATACCCATTAGGTAGGACGGCATAGCATAACTTGCATCAGCATAACATCGAACATGGGAGGTAAATCTGAAACCTGTCAGGCCTAAAAACACCTTTAACCAGGGACCTCCATAACTCTTGGGAGCACCGCGGGGCAGGTAAGTACACACTCCAATTAAACATTAGATGCAAACCATTGACATCGGGCCTACAAGCTCAGTAGGGGGACCTCTGGGCGTCAGGCAGGAGCCTTATCCTTGGGCAGGAATCACAGTGCTCATAAGAATGGCAGAGCACACATCCACATTAGCTCAACTAATCATGAGTAGGGGCGTAGTGACCTAAGCACCCAGCCTTAACCGAATAGGGGCTCAGAAGCACCTCCCGGTGACATAAAAACACTAGGCACCCAAGACCGGCATTCCCCCCCCCCCCCCCAACAGTGGTATCACACATGAGGCAGGACCATCTGCAGCTAAACTTCCAGAGCCTGACTTCCCCGATTGGCCTGGAATCAGGCAACTCACTACTGCAGGCACAACCCAGTTCCCTGAACCACCCGGGCCCCACACATCCTAGTCTCTGTCCTGGGTCTACTGGCCCAGCGTTGCAGGTGCCCGCTGCCAGGCGGGGCGCCTGCAGAACAATACTGTTCCTGGGGGCGGCAGTTCACCACAGAATGCTGGCACCGGGGGTTGGGCACCGACAGTATGCCCGATACACCCCCCAACACAGTCTGTTTGAGCCCCACACTCACCGGGCACTTGGCAATGTCTCCACGCTTCTCCTCCTCGCTCCGGACTTCCTGGGCAGTAGGGTAGGAGGCAGGCACCGACAATGTGCCTCAAGGCCTCACCAGACAGACGCATACACTGCTCCCTGAGCGGAGGTGGGGTACGCTCCTGCCCTATTTACTAGGCTGAGAAGCGTCAGGATATGGCGCGGTAGGGATTAGGAACACAAAAGCAGCCTCTTCCAGCTGCGCAGCGCTAGCCACCATACAATGCTTCTCCTCAGCCCAGCTCCTCATACAGTGCTTCTAGATCACAGCGCTTAGAAGGCAGCACTTATCCAGGGCCAGGCAGCCCTTCCAGCAGTCCAGCGCTTGGTTGGAGCAGCGCTTTGCAGGCACACACAGCGGGCAGTTCAGTTCAGGCACTTCAGGACTACCCAGGGCTTCTGCAGCACAGCGCTTCCCAGATTATAGCGCTTTGGCACGCAGCACCTCCTCCAGGCCCAGCACGTCCAGGAGCACAGCAAAAGGGGTGCGGACAGTCCCAGCAGCAGGCCCAGGGTAACACTCCTCACCTCCTGGGTGGGAGGGTTCAGGATGCTCCTTCCCTTCTGGGCGCTTCTTTGCGCAGGGCTTGCGTGGTGCAAGGTCCCAACAGCTCCAGGGACATAGGGGGGCCCTCCTTCTTCAGGGGCCCTGGGGACAGAGCTGTAGGCACTACTGGGCCAGGTCAGCAGGTAATGGGGGCATCATGAAAACAGGGTGATAGGCTTTCACCATCCCCACTGCAGCATGGCCCTCCTCCTACACAGCAGGATGAACTCCTGAAGTGGGACTCCACAAGCCCTGGGGACAGTAGGCAGGTTCTGGATGGGTGCAGGCTCCAGCACACAGGCCCAAGTGGCGGTATCCCCTTGCAGCAGGTCCCCTCGCATTCCTGTCCCAGTTCTGTCTCTGCTCATCACTGCTCTCCCTATACCAGAAAGGATGGAAGCTTCTAGAAGGTCCCTCCAAATGCTGGGATTGCTGGGTACCAGACAACTAGACTGCTAACCCACCTCAGACAGGCGACCTAGTTCTAACTGGCTCAGTGGGAGGATTAGAGCACCCTGTGTGCAAGGCTTCCCTCCAAAAGCTAGGGGTGGCTGGGTACCTAACAACTAGACTGCCAACCTCCTGCGGTCAGGTGGCACAACGCACAGCCTTGGCATCCATTTTAAATGCAAAACACAAATTCAGCATTTCACAAGGGTACATGTTTACAATGGGGGGGGAATAAATGTACACACCATTGCATTGCATTTAACATTAACATGGCGTCTCACAAAACACATGGCCTATTCGGTAATCTTCACCATGGGGCAGACATCTCAAATTAGGGGGGCAAAAGCAAAACAAATTTGGGGAAAAGGGCCAAGTACAACACATGGTGATTTAAGCCCAGATCTCTGTACTGGGGTGAATGTATTGCATTTTTCTACATTCTGTACATTACATTTTTTTTTGCATTTGCAACCCGAGTGGGACTGGTGTGCCCAAACATGTGGTTGTGCTCTCCATGCCACTGGAGTCAAGCTGTCCTGGCTGATGACGGCTGAAAGCCCAAATCCGGTCCTAGGATACTTGTTTGTAGTCCAGGGATGACCTTGCCTGGCAGTTCTGGCTGGACTATTCCCATTGGTAACAGCGTCAACACTGATTTGCATACGGCTGGGTCAAAACTGGAACGCTTGGTGAGCAAAAAAAGATGGATTTAGGCCCAGATCTCTGTACGAGGGTTAATGCATGACATTGTTCTGCATTCTGTCCATCAATTGTCTTTTTGCATTTGTCTCCCCGATTTGGACCGTTATGTCCAGACGTGGGTCTTGTGCTCTCCATGCCACTGGAGTCAAGCTATCCTGGCTGATAAGATGAAGGCTCGAAACTGGTCCTAGGATGTGTGTTTACAGACAAGGGTGGACCTTGCCTGCCAGTTCGGGATGGACTGTTCCCATTGGGCGCAGGGTCAAGACTGATTTGTATATGGCTGTGTCCAAACTGGAATGGCAAGGTGAGCAAACAAACAATGGATTTATGCCCAGATCTCTGAACTGGGGTGAATGTATGACATTGTTCTGCATTATTGGGTCCATCAATTGTTCTTTGTTGCATTTGCCAACCCGAGCGGGACGGGAATGCCCAGATGTGGGTCCCCATGCCCTCCATGCCTCGAAAGTCAAGCTATCCTGGCTGATGAGGGCTGAAAGCCCTATACTGGTCCTAGGATGCTTTGTTCCAGTCCAGGGAGGACCTGACCTGGCAATTCGGGCTGGACTGTTCCCATTGGGGGCAGGGTCAAGACTGATTTGCATACGTCTGGTTCCAAACTGGAATGGAATGGTGAGCAAAAAAACGATGGATTTAGGCCCAGATCTCTGTACTGGGGTTTTTGTATGACATTGTTCTCCATTCTGTCCATCAATTGTTCTTTTTGCATGTGTAACCCCAAGGCGGACGGGTATGCCCAGACGTGGCTCCCATGTTCTCCATGCTATCCTGGCTGATGGGGGTTGAAAGCCCAAAACCAGTCCTAGGATGCTTGTTTGCACTCCAGGGAGGACCTGGCCTGGCAGTTCAGGCTCGACTGTTCCCCTTGGGTGCAGGGTCAAGACTGATTTGCATATGGCTGGGTCCAAACTGAAATGGCACGGTGAGCAAAAATACAATGGATTTAGGCCCAGATCTCTGTACTGGGGTGAATGTATGACATTAGAATGCATACTGTCCACCGATTATTCTATTTGCATTTGTTACCCCGAATGGGACGTATATGCCCAGACGTGGATGGTGTGCTCTCCATGCCACTGGAGTCAAGCTATCCTGGCTGATGAGCACTAAAAAACCCGAAACCAGTCCTAGGATGCTTGTTTCCAGTGCAGGGAGGACCTGGGCTGGCAGTTCGGGCTGGACTGTTCCCATTGGGAGCAGGCTCAAGACTGATTTACATACGGATGGGTTCAAACTGGAATGTCATGGTGAGCAAAAAGCTATGGATTTTAGCCCAGATCTCTGTACTGGGGTGAATGTATCACATTGTTCTGCATTCTGTCCATCAATTATTCTTTTTTCATTTGCCACACCGAGCGGATCTGGTATGCCCAGACGTATGTCCTGTGCTTTCCATGCCTCTGAAGTCAAGCTATCCTGGCTGATGAGGGCTAAAGGCCCGAAACCGGTCCTAAGATGCTTGTTTACAGTCGAGGTTGGAACTTGCCTGCCAGGTCTGGATGGACTGTTCCCATTGGGTGTAGGGTCAAATCTGATTTGCATACGGCTGGGTCCAAACTAGAATGGCATGGTGAGCAAAAAAATGATGGATTTAGTCCCAGATCTCTGGACTTGGGTGAATGTATGACATTGTTCTGCATTCTGTCCATCAATTGTTCTTTTTGCATGTGTCACCCAGAGTGGGACTGGAATGCCCAGAAGTGGGTCCCCATGCCCTCCATGCCACTAAAGCTCAGGATTCCTGGCTTATGAGGGCTGAAAGCCCGAAACTGGCACTAGGATGCTTTTTTTCCAGTCTAGGGAGGACCTGGCCTCGCAATTCCAGCTGGACTGTTCCCATTGGGCGCAAGGTCAAGACTGATTTGCATACGGCTGGGTACAAACTGGAATGGTACGGTGAGCAAAAATACGATGGATTTAGACCCAGACCTCTGTACTGGGGTGAATCTATGACATTGTTCTGCATTCTGTCCATCGATTATTCTTTTTGCATTTGTCTCCCCGAATGGGACGGCTATGCCCAGAGGTGGGTCCTGTTCTCTCCATGCCACTGAAGTCAAGCTATCCTGGCTGATGAGGGCTAAAAAGCCCACTACCAGTCCTAGGATGCTTGTTTCCAGTACAGGGAGAACCTGGGCTGGCAGTTTGGGCTGGACTGTTCCCATTGGGAGCAGGCTCAACAGTGATTTGCATACGGCTGGGTCCAAACTGGAATGGCAGGGTGAGAAAAAAAACTATGGATTTAGGCCAGGATCTCTGTACTGGGGTGAATGTATGACATTGTTCTGCATAATGTCCATCAATTGTTCATTTTTCATTTGCCACCCTGAGTAGATCTGGTATTCCCAGATGTGAGTCCTGTGCTTTCCATGCCACTGAAATCAAGCTATCCTGGCTGATGAGGGTGGAAGGCCCGAAACCGGTCCTAGAATGCTTGTTTACAGTCGAGGTTTGAACTTGCCTGCCAGTTCGGGCTGGGCTGTTCCCATTGGGTGCAGGGTCAAATCTGATTTGCATACGGCTGGGTCCAAACTGGAATGCCATGCAGTGGCGGCTGGTGACATTTGAAAGTGGTGTGGCGTATACTTTCTGTAGGAGTGCACCGTGGCGAGCAAGCGCAGCGAGCGAGATCAAACATCTTAATGGGGGTTTGGGAAAATTTTGAAAAAAGAGTGGGTAAAGGGTGCATTTTCAAGCAAATTTGAGAAGCACAGAGACTAGAGATGGAAACGCACATAGAGCCCGCTGCAGAGGGTATGTTCATAGGTGAAGTCCTGCTGAAACTAAAATGCATTAACATTATAATCTCAATTTTCCCACTTAACAAAGAGAGTCTTCCCCAGAAAATGAGTTCCCCATCCTGTGTCTTCATTACATTTTCAGACAAAATTAGGAACTTTCATAGACCACCCACACATGCATTAAGCGCATTGTAAAAACATTAAAAAAGCATCATGTACCAAAAAGCACATATACGCACAGACAGTCGCACATACAGACTCACATACCATAACACACACATCCAGACATACAAAGGCACACGCGCCTCTTGCTCTTTGACATCTTGAGACTCAACATACTGAAGAAGACAAAGCGACTGAGGGAGCAAAAATGTTTTGTGTTGATGGAGAGTTAATGTACTCACACTATGCCAGGAAATGGGAAGGCAAGAAAACAGAACACCAGCCAAACGCTTCGACCAGAACTCTGGCCGCAGCAATAACACTAATCGACCTACCAATGACTAAAACACAACAGCAGAACCACCGGACACCGGTGATGTGACAGCTCTCAGGACGGAAACTCCCTGACTGTGCTGTCCTGTCTCCAGGTGTTCAGCATCTATATAAATTCTGCTTCAGTTCTAAAGTGTGTAATACAATAGCTGTAGTATGGGCTCTTCACAGAGTGACAACATTGCTGTTCACTGCCTTCCACATGCGCACATTCGATATGGGGAAGTGACGCACACGTTGTAATTTACCATCATGGCCTGCAGAAGAAAAAGACAAGCATTACCTCAGACTACGCAGATGAAAATGTCAAATTCTTTGAACAATATGCGCATAATGCCACGTCACATCCTAATACAAAGTGCGCAATCCGACGAACCTCTTTTCACAAGTGAATAACAATGTAATTCTCTGCTTAAGATAATAAGGCCCGTTACAGCTGTTCCCTTCAAGGCTCTCCCGAAGGCGCAGCTAGATCACTAAACAGGGGGGATTTCTGAAGCAATCAAGTGAACTGACCTCTGACATTTTAATAAAGGATTGAGGCGGGAAAGTCATTATTCTTCTGTTGGGAAAAACCCACACTTTAGCACAAAAATCGCTCACAATCACACACATCCCATCATGGGCGTCCGCAGAAATTTTTCCAGGGGGGGGCAAAATGTTAACGTCATCACCATCCTCCGATGCTAGGTGTGCAGACTTCCGGGTCCTCGATCCAACACTAATCAAGGCTGTCTTCAGCACGATTCAATTTTTATCAGAATACTTTAAAACAGCCTATGATTAAAGCACTGAATTAAATATACTGTATGCAGTGTATGTTAGGGATTATTTGTAGCACACGTATTCACCAATATTGGCTTCTTGGTGCTAGAATTCATGATAACTTTTATCCAAAGTTAAAGTACAATGTCAAAGTTAGTAATAAATAATGCAGCAATCACACACGCTAGTGATTCGCCAATGGGTGCTGCCTTTACTCGAATTCCCTGGGCATTGCTAAATTTTACACACATTCAGTTAATTTATACAAAATAAAATGTATAGGTCCAAATGTTAGCTATATTTTTTAAAAGAAACTTAGAGTCCCTCTACGTGTAGTCAATGTCAAACTGACAACGTGCGCACGTTTAGGGATACAATAATGGCCAGCTCCCTTATGCAGAAGCCCATCACTGTAAATGTGTGGCACATGCGGCGCCCGCAGCGGCGGCACATCACAGGCCCAGGGATGCTGAGTCTTACACAGTGGTCGAAGTGGGGAAAAAAAGTAGGGGAACAGTGGGCAGAGAATCAGAGGGAGGGAATACCCCAAGGATTGGATCTGTGGGTGGAGCCAGAGGTGTGGCCAGAATGCGCAGACATCCCAATTTTTAGTATTTTTTGGCATTTCACTGCCCAGTTTAATCAACCAATAGATACACATGATTATTTAAGGTTATAATGAGTTATTGACATTAAAATATATTCACAAAGTGGGATATGCTTCTAATAATCACCGAATGTACCAAATACGATAAAATGTGGAAACACAAGCCATTTGTCTCCGAGCCATGGAGTTTCTGTCATCAGCACTTCTCCCTTTTCCCACAACAGCAATTCAAACATGAATGGCAAAATATCCTAGTTTGCAAATGTTTTCTCTAAAATTATGTCTCTGCCATATTTGCCTCATAATGCAAGATCTGCTGCATGATCTGACCATTTAAACTAATAAATTGTTTGTAGCTCAAACATATCAAAAGTTAATATAAAATGTGACGTGTGTTGCTGCGGAGTGGATGGCCTATTGTAAAGGTTGACTGGTCACCTTTCTCACTGCTGCGTTTGTATGTTACACTGGTACTAATAAGGCAAAATTTTTCCAGAGACCGTTAGCATGTGTACACACGTCAAAATAATAAAATATCTGAAAATATACTGCATTACGCTGCATCCTTTTTTTTAATGCATAATTTAGTCAACACTACGGCATAATGTAGTCATCCTTTGCTACATAATTAATTCCAGTGGCCCCACAGCAGGCAGCACATGTTAAAAGTGCATGTGAATGAAGCAGGGAGACTGTGAAGTTTGTGAACTTAGTTTGGTGTGCGTGAAAATCCTGCATTGCCAATCCCTGGTGAGTTGCAGCTACTACTGCTGAAACAAGGCCAATGGAGGTACCTATCGGTGAGGCAGACTGGCCTCAAGGGCAGGCCCAGCCATAGCACTAGTGGTGTCCTGTGCATTAATGTTTGTTAGTGCCCCCCAATGACCACCTCTGCCATGGATTCCCTGACTACCATCCTTTAACTGTGCCCCACCAAGTCTCCATAACCACTCTCTCTCAGATGCATTTAATTTGATTTACAGCGCCACTTATACCATTGTATGGTGTCAGAGCGTTTTTCATCACACACATTACACAGAGACAATCAATATGTGTGTAAATCCCTGTATAGAAAATGTTACATAAGACTAAGGACTACAAGGTGTAGGAGTCACATGACAACCAAACTAGTAGCCGGTATAGTTTTGTAGTGATTGGTCTGGAGAAACACAATACCCGGAATTTAAAACGTAATACCATGGTTGGGGGTTCTCCTTAATAATCAGAATTGATTTCTGTCCAAAAGAACACTTTTTGGGACATTAGGATAATCAAAGATGGGGGGGGGGGACATAATGCTCTAATTTATACCGTGCAGTTTGTATGCAGCTCTTAGATGGCAGTTAATAGCTCACTGTTCTAAGTTAGGATTTTACCTTATAAACTGCAAGTAACAAGGATCTCTCTGACAAAAGCAGTAGTCCACTGACCTATTTACATTATGTGCACTTTGTGATCTGCATGGCGCATGTTCTTTGCAGCTGGTACATTAACCCTCTGAGCTACCTTTCCATGAGTCAAAACTTCCACTAGACAAAATTCTGATCTCTCTCTAGGAAGAACATTAATCACCAGAGTCATCATGACATTTTTATTGTTGCCGAAAAGTGCTGGAGACCAGGAAGGAGGCAACAAGCATTTTTAAAACCATAATAAACTTGCAAACATGATGCCTCCACCTAAAGTCAGTACCCAGTGCGGTCACACTGGTTGCACCGCCCTAGAGCTGGCCCTTCTCAAGAGTCCTGTGACCTCAGTGACTGTTGTTCTAGGGTGTGCTGCTTCATAGGCCTGCCCGCAAGACTGGAGGTGAACTTCAGTATGGATAGTGGTGGACAAGCCCTGAAGGTTAACCTACACTTGTCATGCTAGGGTCCACCTGCTTGTGCGAAAGACACCAAGACTTCTAAGGTCTTGCGAAGCCTTCTACAGTCTAGCATGTGATTGTGTTCTCGCAGGAGAGTGGTCTGTTGGACTGGTTATTAAGGCTGAACCTGGTTCCCAGTTCCAATTTCAGCAGCTCTGACCATAGTGCCACATCCTCTCCCGCACTGAACACCGTACTGCCCCACTGAGAAAAACTCTCACTGTCTTCAACTACAACCCAATTGTTACCCGTTCTAAACACCTGGATGCAGCTCAATTTAAATTACGCACTACACAAGAGCAATATGCGACCTACAAAAAAAAAAGTAACAACATCCTGAAAAAAGGAAACACTTATAGGGAATGCAAAATTTAGCAAACCGTGGGAAATGTAAGCAGGAACAACATGGTTACCTAAATGCTTTTACACTCACTATTCAGAAATCAGTGAGTGCTTTTGCCTGAAAAGTTAAGGACACGACTACAGGGCCTTGAATGGACCCATTTCAATGGCCATTGCTTATATCCTTACAAAACGGAAGCAGTATGGCAAAAAGACCACATCCCTGGACGCAGAGCCGCAGCACACATTTTGTTTTCCAATCCACACATTGCAGTACCCCCAGGATTGGTGCACTAGTTCCAAGTCCAGGGAAAACAAAGACAAGAAAACGAAAATAGCGCTTCACTGGCAAACTCTGTAAAAGTGGCGCTAATGTGTTTCAGTGTGAATAAAATCAATTTTGTCAGTTTGCTACCACTCTGTCTTACTTTATTTTGTTATTTATCTGTTTTTCATATTTTTAGCCTTTCATTCCCAATGCTGCACTTTGGAATTAAAATGCAACATTTCTAGCAAAAGCGTCTCTTTTTTGGATCCATTTCACAAGGAAGCAAATAAAAGAAAGGAGAGGAAAGAGAGTGAGAACCCCGTCTTGAAGTCATGGTTTTCATGGGCGTCCGCAAGGGGGGCAAGGAGGGTTGCTCCAGGGGGGGGCAAGCGCCCCTCCTTGCCCCTCCCTGCGGACGCCCATGCATCCCATTAACGTTCGCCCAGAAAAGGATCCCTCAATACTTCTACTCCCATATGACTCTGAGCACAAATGCTGGAGGTTGGCGACCCTCAGCAATGCCATGTCCACGCGCTCGTGTTCCGAGGAGCGGTCTGCGCCATGTAAACACACACTGATGCCAAGGCCTCTGAACTGAAGGGTGGCATATGAACCAGAAAGGGACCAAGATGTGACACACGTCTATCACCACACCACTGCAGTCACGGCCCTCGGGCGGCATGACGGGTAGCTGGGGGGGTCGCATGGGGGGGTTGCATGTGGTGGGGGTAGTGGGGGAGGCGCGAGGGGTTTATAAAACTTATGTTGCGGCTCTGGGGGGAGGGGTCATTAACATACTGTGTTTCCCTCTGTGAAGCTGGCGTCTAACACAAGCCTCTTGTTGACTTTTGGTGCAATTAATCTGTCTGTGTCTCTTGTCTAAACTTCCAATCGGTTGAGGATACGCCGCTCTCTCTAACCAGGATTTACACATGGTTGTCACTCTTTACTTCAGCACAGCGTGTCCGTGTGAGTGCGGCCTTAATGTCCCTGTGTTACTTAAATTCATAATGGGGTGTCACAGGGGTTAGGGGGGTGTTGCTCGGGTGAGGACCGGGGTGGGGGGGAGTTTTAAAATAAAAGAAAACAATCCTACCTGACGAGTCTACGTGGCAGGCCTCTCATCTTTCCTGGCACCACAACAAAGTCTTCGCCGCCTTGTGTCCTTTGCCGCCTACACTGCTGGCAAGGTGTAACCTCTCTCAGCCAATCCTGGCTGTTAGGAGACCGAGGTTTGAGCCTTTGCTCACCCCTCGCTCTCCTAATGGGCATGCGTCAACAGAGCAGACAGTAGTGCCCATGAGTGGGCAGGGTGCCCTCAGTCCCCACTCATGAGTACTTGTGCTGCTGCATGCCCCTGGTGACGTCTGACTGACAATGCATGTCTGTCAACATGACGTCGGACTGCGGTGGGCTGTCCGACGTCATGCTGACTGACATGAATGTCAGTTCTCCTTCGGCACGCCGAGGGAGCTCCGGGCGGGGGTCTACGCCCCCACACCCCAATGGAAGCATCACTCCTGATGGCATGGTGAGCGAAAAAATGATGTGATGGATTTAGTCCCAGATCTCTGTACTGGGGTGAATGTATGACATTGTTCTGCATTCTGTCAATCAATTGTTCCTTTTTGCATTTGTCTACCCGATTGGGACAGGTTTGCCCAGACGTGGGTCCCGTGCACTCCATGCTACTGAAGTCAAGCTATCTTGGCTGATGAGGGCTGAAAGCCCATAACCGGTCCTAGGATGCTTGGTTCAGTCCAAGGAGACCCTAGCCTGGCAGTCCGGAACGTGACTGTTCCCACTGGGCTCAAAGTCAAGACTGATTTGCATGCGGCTGGGTCCAAACTTGAATGGGATGGTGAGCAAAAAAACTATGAATTTAGGCCCAGATATCTGTAATTGGGTGAATGTATGACCTTGCTCTGCAATATGTCCATCAATTGTTCTTTTTGCATTTTTTCAACCCGAGTAGGACGGGTATGACCAGACGTGGGTCCCGTGCTCTCCCTGCCACTGGAATCAATCTATCCTGGCTGATGAGAGCTGAAAGCCCACAACCGGCCCACATAATGCATTTTTCCAGTTGAGGGTGGACCTTGCCTGCCAGTTCAGGATGGACTTCTTCCCATTGGGTGCAAGTTCAAGACTGATTTGCATACGGCTGGGTCCAAACTGGAATGGGATGGTGAGCAAAAGAACTATGGATTTAGTTCCTGATCTCTGTACTGAGGTGAATGTATGACATTGTACTGCATTCTGTCCATCAATTGTTCTTTTTGCATGTGTCACCCCGAATGGGAAGGAATGCCCAGACGTGGATCCCCATGCCCTCCATTCCACTGAAATCAAACTATTCTGGCTGATGAGGGCTGAAAGCCCGAAACCAGTCCTGGGATGCTTTTTTCCCGTCCACTGAGGACCTGGCCTGTCAGTTCAGGCTAGACTGTTCCCATTGGGACATTGAGACTGATTTGCATACGGCTGGGTCCAAATTGGAATGCCATGGTGAGCAAAAAAACGATGGATTTAGGCCCGATCTCTCTACTGGGGTGAATCTATGACATTGTTCTGCATTCTGCCCATCGATTATTCTTTTTGCATTTGTCTCCCTGATTGGGACGGGTATGCCCAGACGTGGGTCCTGTGCTCTCCATGTCACTGGAGTCAAGCTATCCTGGCCGATGAGGGCTGAAGGCCCGAAACTGGTCCTTGGATGCTTGTTTACAGATGAGGGTGTACCTTGCCTGCCAGTTCGTGATGTACTGTTCCCATTGGGCGCAGGGTCAAGAGTGATTTGTATACGGCTGTTTCCATACTGGAATGGCATGGTGAGCAAAAAAACAATGGATTTAGGCCCAGATCTCTGTACTGGGGTGAATGTATGACATTGCTCTGCACTCTGTCCATCAACTGTTCTTTTTTGATTTGCCACCCCGAGTGGGACGGGAATGCCCAGACGTGGGTCCCCATGCCCTCCATGCCACTGACGTCAAGCTATCCTGGCTGATGAGGGCTGAAAGCCCGAAACCAGTCCTAGGTTGCCTTTTTCCAGTCCAGGGAGGACCTGACCTGGCAGTTTGGGCTGGACTGTTCCCATTGGGCGCAGTGTCAAGACTGATTTGAATACGGCTTAGTACAAACAGGAACGGCATGGCAGCAAAAACAATGGATTTAGGACCAGATTTCTGTACTGAGGTGAATGTATGACATTGTTCTGCATTCTGTCCATCAATTGTTCTTTTTGCATTTGTATCCCCGATTGTGACGGGTTTTCCCAGACGTGGGTCACGTGCTCTCAAAGCTATCCTGGCTGATGAGAGCTGTAAGCCCGAAACCGGTCCTAGGATGCTTGTTGCCAGTCCATGGAGGACCAGGCTTGGCAGTTGGGAGCTTGACTGTTCCCATTGGGCATTGGGCGCAGGGTCCAGACTTAATTGCATACGGCTGGGTCCAAACTGGAATGGGATAGTGAGCAAGAAAACAATGGATTTATGCCCAGATCTATGTACTCGGGTGAATGTATGACATTGTTCTGCATTCTGTCCATCAATTGTTCTTTTTTCATTTTCCACCCGAGTGGGACTTGTATGCCCGGACAGGGGCCCGTGCTCTCCACGCCACTGGAGTCAAGCTATCCTGGCAGATGACGGGTGAAAACCCAAATCCGGTCCTAGGATGCTTGTTTCCAGTCTAAGGAGAACCTTTCCTCGCAGTTCGGGCTGGACTGTTCCCATTGGGCGCAGGGTAAAGACTGATTTGCATACGACTTTGTCCAAACTGGATTGTATTTGTATTTGTATTTCTATATTGGATTTGTATAGCGCCTTATCACCCAGGGGTCTCTAAGCGCCTAAGCACCATTGGCATGGTGAGTGTTAGATTTGGGGGTCTCTAGTTGGCAATGGTATTCACCTTTGTCCAAATAGGGACCCTTACTTCTAAGTCAGGATAAGGGGATTACTCTGATTAATAACCCCTGCTCACCCCCTTGGTAGCTTGGCATGAGCAGACAGGCTTATCTCAGAGGCAGTGTGTTAAGCATTTGTGAATATACACAGTAATACAGTGATAACACTACAGATGGACACAACACAGGTTCTATAAAAATAAGTATTCTTTATATAGACTTAAACACAAGATCACAAACGACAAAAATCCACAATACTACACTTAAGTTTACTCAAAAGATGATTGAAGTCTCTTAGTTCAAGTTGTTGGTTGACGCAACAAACTTCTCAACAAAGTACCTGGATGCGGGACCCAAAGTAAACAAAAGGACTCGCAGACGGGGAGATGTGTCAGTTCACAGACCCGGGGGAACGGTTGCGTCCTTCTTCAATGCTTGCACAGAGTAGGGGACTCGTCGTGAGCCTTACCAGTGCGGAGGTGATGGGTAGATTCTCGGCCTGCGGGCCCGATGCGGTGCGCAAGATGGCACCTGGATGCGATGCGACAATCCAGTGGCGATGCGAGAAGATGGCGCCCTTGATGCGGCGATGCGATGACGCCCTGGCAGCCTGGCAATGACTCTGTACTTTGGAGCCGCAACAGGCCCTGCGACGCGCTTCTCCAGCGATGCAATGATTACTCTCTTGATGCGTTGCGCTTCTCCGGAGATGCGACAGCAGACAGCTTCGATGAACACACGCTTTCAGGGAGAAGCGGCGAAGACTGGCTTCTCCGGCGATGTGACGATTTCAGCTGCGGTGGTGACAAGCTTCTACTCGATATGTCGCATTTCCAACTCCCAGCGGCATGCAAGTGACGGGAGTCAGAATTCCCAGGAAGAAAATTCAGGAGGGAGCTGGAGGTGAAGTCTTTTGGCCCTGAGGCTTCAGCAGGAGGCAAGCACAGTACAAGCCCTTGGAGACTATTCTGTAGATAAATGAAAGTCCTTAAAAGTTCCTTCTCCTTTCCCTTGGCAATGAAGCAACCACTGCAGGCCAACCCAGCAAACAGCACACTGGCAGAGGGGCAGTCCAAACTCCTGCAGCTTCCTTCGTTCTTCTCCTTGGCAGAAAGGTTTCTTGTTCCAGAAGTGATCTAAAGTCTGTGGGACGGGGTCCCAATATTTATACCCCAAAATCCTTTGTTCTCTGAAGGCAGAGAGGCCTGTGCCTAATTCAAACCAGTTCCTGAGCACTGTGTTTTACATGACACTTCTCTTCCTTTCACTGTGCAGGGCAGAAACATCAGACGCCCCACAGGAGGTGGAGCCAGCACAGGGGAGGGAAGATGCAGCTCTGGAGTACTCTGTTGACATGATTCCTCCTCTTCTTTCACAGTACAGGGCAGAGACATCAGACAAGCCAGAGGGGGTGGAGCCAGCATTGTAGAGGGAAGGCTCAGCCCTATTCAGGTCCCAGGTGCAACTCCTCCCTCCCATCTGGGTGCTGATCTCTCTATTCAAAAACTGGGCTGCCACAGCCTGTCTCCTGGAATTCACAAACCCAGACAAGGAATACACAATTCAGCAGAGGCGGGCTCAAATGGTTAGGCAAGCAAATACCTGCTTTCTAAAAGTGGTATTTGCAAACACAGAATATTAAAAAAAACTTAACTAAAAGATGTATTTTATTATTCTGAGTTCAGGCATACTAAACTCGAATTTCTACCATGTTCCCATAGTCAGTTAGGATTGTAGGAATGTAACAATCTTAGCAGCCGATTCTGGCCTATGAGAACAGGTAGCCTTCAATAGTGAAAAACGAAAATGGCGTAATTCACTATTAGAGCATGCTACACACGCCCTACCTTATACTTACAATGCACCCTGCCCTTGGGCCTACCATAGGGGTGTCTAATATGAAGCAAGGGGAAGGTGTAGGGACTGGCAAGTGGGTGCACTTGGCCAAGTCGACATGGTAGTCAGAGACTACACACAGGCCTTGCAATGGCAGGCCTGAGGCACACTTTACAAGCTGCTTCTGTGGGCGGCACAACCAGTGCTGCAAGCCCACCAGCAGCATTTGCTCTACAAGGCCTGGGCACACTTGGTGCACTGTACTAGGGGCTGACAGTAGCTCAAATAACCCAATCATGGAATAACCAATTAGTATATCAATTTAACATAGGGAGCACTTGCACTGTGGCACTGATTAGCAGCGGCACAGGGCCCAAAACA
This sequence comes from Lissotriton vulgaris, assembly GCF_964263255.1. Classification (NCBI taxonomy): domain Eukaryota; kingdom Metazoa; phylum Chordata; class Amphibia; order Caudata; family Salamandridae; genus Lissotriton; species Lissotriton vulgaris. The sequence goes on from NC_141687.1 coordinate 13,148,950, forward strand.
TACAACCAGCAGAAACATATCAAAACATGAAGGCATGCCATCAAAATTGGTAGGGAGACTCATACCAATGATGTCAGGTCTAACAGTGAGCAAAAATACGATGGATTGAGGCCCAGATCTATGTACTTGGGTGAATGTATGACATTGCACTGCCATCTGTCCATGAATTGTTCTTTTTGCATTTGTCACCCCGAGTGGGACGTGAATGCCCAGAAGTGGATTCCTTGCTCCCCATGCCACTGACGTCAAGCTATCCTTGCTGCTGATTGCTGAAAGCCCGAAACCGGTCCTAGCATGCTTGTTTTCAGTCAAGGAAAGACCAGGTCTGGCAGTTCGGGCTGGACTGTTCCCATTGGGGGCAGGGTCAAGACTGATTTGCATACGGCTGGGTCCAAACTGGAATGGCACGGTGAGCAAAAAAACGATGGATTTAGTCCCAGATCTATGTACTGGGGAGAATGTATGACATTGTTCTGCATTCTGTCCATCGATTATTCTTTTTGCATTTGTCTCCCCGATTGGGACGGGTATGCCCAGACGTGGGTCCTGTGCTCTACATGCAACTGGAGACAAGCTATCCTGGCTGATGAGGGCTGAAAGCCCGAAACCAGTCCTAAGATGTTTGTTCCCAGTCCAGGGAGGACCAGGCCTGGCAATAAGGAGCTAGACTGTTCCCATTGTGTGCAGGGTCAAGACTGAATTACATAAGGCTGGGTCCAAACTGGAATGGCACGGTGAGCAAAAAAATGATGGATTTAGGTCCAGTTCTTTGAACTGGTGTGAGTGTATGACATTGTTCTGCATTCTGAACATCAATTGCTCTTTTGGCATTCGTCTACGTGATTGAGATGGTTATGTTCAGACTTTGGTCCCGTGCTCTCCATGCCAAAGGAGTCAAGCTATCCTGGCTGTTGAGGGCTGAAAGCCCGAAACCGGTCCTAGGATGCTTGTTTCGAGTCTGGGGAGGGTCAAGACTGATTTTCATATGACTGGGTCCAAACAGGAATGGCATGGTGAGCAAAAAAACAATGGATTTAGTTCCAGAACTCTGTACTGGGATGAATGTGTGACCTTGCTCTGCATTATGTCCATCAATTGTTCCTTTTGCATTTGTAACCCCGAGTGGGACGGGTATGCCCAGACGTTGGTCCCGTGCTCTTCATGTCACTGGAGTCAAGCTATCCTGACTGATGAGGGCTGAAAGCCCGAAACTGGTCGTAAGATGCTTTTTTCCAGTCCAGGAAGGACCTGGCCTGGCAGTTTGAGCTGGACTGTTCCCATTGGGCGCAGGCTCAAGACTGATTTGCATACGTCTGGTTCCAAAGTGGAATGGAATGGTGAGCAAAAAAAAAACGATGGATTGAGGCCCAGGTCTCTGTACTGGGGTGAATGTATGACATTGTTTTGCATTCCGTCCATCAATTGTTGTTTTTGCATTCGCCACCCGAGTGGGACGGGAATGCCCAGACATGGGTCCCCATCCCTCCATGCCACTGGAGTCAAGCTATCCTGACTGATGAGTGCTGAAAGTTCAAAACCGTTCCTAGGATGCTTTTTTCTAATACAGGGAGGTCCTGGCATGGCAGTTCAGGCTGGTCTGTTCCCATTGGGTGCAGGTTCAAGACAGCGCTTAGAGACCCCTGGGTGATATAGCGCTATGCAAATCCAATATACAATATACAATGCAACTGTTGCAATTTAGGTTTCAAGAGGCACAAGTTCCATGGCTTTGTTGCATAGTCCTTTTTTAATCATTGATGGTTTATCGAAAGTCATTAGTCTTTCAGTTGGAACCTCTTGGATTGTAGCAAGATTTGGTCTTCTGCTCCATCTTGGGAGTCCACTTGGCCTACTACTTATTATTGGCCACATGGTTGTGGTTTTACCAGGTCGATTGATACAACTCTGTTCTCCTTTTTACCAGCAAGGGGCAGTAGTACTACTGATCTTGTTCCGCTGACTGCTAGGACAGGTACTGCTTTTCTGTAAGAAGGCCCAAATTCCTTCTTCACCGCGATCTTTTCTCTGACCAGATCCCCAATCTTTTGAATCCAGACAGGTCTTGCTGGGACAGGTGGTTTTTCTGCAGTGGCCGTTGGCTTTTGCTTTGTGTTACTTAGACTTCTTCTTGTTTCATTTAAGCCCTGTAAAACAGCATGCTGATTGCATATGTGCCGATAAATACTTGCAAATCTTTTATAACAGTTCTGGCATCAGCCGAGCACTGGGGCCACTCCAAATGAATTTTGTCTTCGTAGTTGTGGGGCCGCATTCATCGGTACGGACGCCTGCATGTAGACAGTCTAATGCTATCTAACAGAGGTGTCTGGGCTGGACTGACTGTGCTATTGTCAGTTACCTGGTCCGATTCATAACTGCGATCTCTGTTGCAGTTCTGGCAATTAATTGCAAAGTTGTAAATTTGCACGCTCATTCCCGGCCACCAGTACTTTATTTGTAATTCTATTAGAGATTTCAAGATTCCTTGATGTGTCAGACACTCTCCCATATGTGCTTCTTGAACCAAGTAAGCCCTCCGTTTCCTGTTTGGTATTACTCTATCCCCCACTCCAGGGATTTGAGCAAAAGGAACGGAGTTCACATCAATTATGTATGTATTTCCGAGTGGATAATTTAGAGGTAACGCCGCAAAATTGCCTTCCATTGAGGCTTTTACCGCTAGTAGCGTTTCACCATGTATTCTTTTTTTTAGAATGCTTAATTGTAGCTACAGAAGCCGTGTGGACAGCTGTCTTAGTGGCTTTATCAGCAAATGAATTCCCCGCAACGTGAACGCCATCACGTTGATGACGCAGTGTATGTGTCACGTGAGTCTTTCGTAGTTCTTTCTGTAAAAGAACTGCTTGTTCCCAAAGCTTTTTGTGCTTGATTGTGCCACCTTTCGCATCTTTGAAACCATGTTGAACCCATGTCTACAAGTATTCATTGTAAGACTGGACACAGTAATACGAATCGCACACTATTAGTGTGGGGAATTCGCGATCGGCATTTTCAAGCGTCATCTTTAAAGCCTGTAGTTCAGCTCGTTCACCTGTATAGTTTCTGAGTGATTGAGTTTTAGTGGCCATTGGTCTAAATTTGCCTATGCGCCAGCGACCTTTTACAATCGTACATGCTGCATTTTGTACTTGTTTTTCCACAATCCAATGTTGCGCAGATCCGTTTGTGTAGATTACACATACGTACTATTCAAGAGGCAGAATTTCGGTCGGCAGAGGAAATTCGTGTTCATATTCTAGATATTCTAGCTTTTTCATATTGAGATCAAAAGCGTGTTCAACGTCTGTTGCAGCAAGAGAATTAACCCATTGTATCCATCTTGGATGTAAAGCTTTAGCATTTGGAATGCTCGCTCTTGTTACTGCCTCTAGGGCAGGTACAGGTGTAACGATTGATATGCCTTTTCCCTGTGCCAAGGCTCTTTCTTTTGCTATAGCAGTTTGAACCGCTGTCAGAATGTTCTCAGTTGAAGTGAATTTTATTTCAGATTGTGTGTACAAGTGTGATTTGTAAGCTATTGGTACCGTTTCACCTTCGTTATATGTCAGGTACGTGAATCCGCATCTTCCTGGGATGACTCGGATTACAAAGTTGCGTACGTATACGCATGTGTTTGTAGCTTTGTTCTTGCTAACATGTCTGTTTGTGCTGAACGTAAAATTTCTGTGTGTGTTTGAGTCCAATTAGTTGGTTTGAAATCAGGTTTTATTATTTCGTAGAGAGGTTTAATTCTCTCTGCGTAATTCAGAACGTAAGTTCTTCCAAAATTCAGGAAACCTAGAATTGATTGTAAGTTTTTCAGCGTTTTTGGAGCTTGGAGCAGCGCACATTTCTCTAAGAAATTGACTGCTAGGCTTTTCCCTTCACTTGATAATTCTCCCTGACTTGTTTTTTAGCTTCTTGCTTAACAGGATACTGCCTTTGTGCAGTAGGTTGATTTTTTAACTGGATTCTATGGTGAGGAGAATCCTCATTCCATCCTACATGATTTTTATATAATGCAGGGGCTTGGGCCACTGCCCATTTTCTTGCATATGTGTATTTTTTATGAATCGGAATATGATTTGAGAAGGTAGGCATAATTATTTCTTCGCCACGTGGGCACTCCCTAGAAAATTCTGGTGGCCAGTCTTTCTCAGGTAGAAGAATATCATAGACTTTAGATAGATTGTCCCAAAAGAGACCTCTTATTTTCCTAGTTATGTCCCCTTCTATACGCAATGTTATTTCATATAATTTATGGGGTACACTAACTCTGGTGTCTGCAGTTTCCACCTGAATGTACTCATTCATGTCTACGGTCTCCAGAAGATTCATCAGGTTCTTGTGAGCTATTGTCATTTCTGCTGCGCTGTCTTGAGATGTGTCCTCAGGATCCTCGGCATGTTTTATCTTGATGCTTGCTACCTTCTTTTTGGGAAATTGAGATTTTTTACTTTGGTGAGCGGGTTCCTTGTCTTTGGACTTGACGTGCTCTTATTTATGTTCTAACCGTCCTCTTCTTTCCGATTTCTGTGAGGAAATCTAAAAAAAGATCGAGAGGGACGTGTATCATTATCTTGATATCTGTCAGTTTTTTTCAAATTCTGAGGTTATATCTTTTCTCAGAGGGCTCCCTTACGGGAGACTTGTCTCTCTGTTGAGGAGATCTTCCTCTGGACGTAAACTGTTTCTCTTGAGGAAGAGAATTTTTTTACTTTATTTATTTAGTAGTTTGTAGAGCGCACAGCTACCTCCAACGGAGGTGTCCCGGCGCTGAAGATATACCCTCACAAAGGGGCAGTAGGAAAATGCTGCGATTGGAGAATTATTTTAGATAAGGGAGAAGAGCCAGGTCTTGAGTTTTTTTTCTGAAGAGAGGTTCCGATGTCAATAATCTTAATTCAATGGGCAGTTGATTCCACAGTTTGGCGGTGGTCACTGCAAAGCCTCTTCCACCCTTACGGGCCAGGCGAAAGCGGGGGCAGGTCATAAGGCATAGGTGGTTGGATCTGAGGTTCCGGAGGGCTTGTGAGTGTTTGATTCTGTGGCTCAGGTAAAGAGGACCTAGATCATTTATCGCTCTAAAGGCCAGGATTAGGGCTTTGAATTGGATGCGGCATCTTACTGGGAGCCAGTGAAGCTTGATCAGATGTGGGGTGATAGAGTGGCGGAATGGGATGTTGCAAATCAACCTGGCCGCTGCGTTCTGTACTCTCTGAAGTTGGTTTATGAGATAAGCCGGGGCACCTATATATAGGCTATTTGCGTAATCCAAGTGAGCTGTGAAGAGAGAGTGGACAACTGTTTTTCGGGAGTCGGGTGGTAGGTAAGGAATAATTTTTTTTATCATTCGTAATTTGCCAAAGCACGCTGAAGTAACTTTATTAATTTGCGTCTTACCGGAGAGAGCAGTGTCAAATTGGAAGCCAAGGTTACGGGCTGTATGAACAGGTTCAGGGGGAGGGTCCAATTCAGTTGGCCACCAGAGGGTGGAAGGGATTGGGGATTTTTGATTAAATAATAGGACCTCGGTCTTGTTCGTATTCAGTTTTAAGTTGTTAGCTGACATCCAGGAGGCGATATTCAACATACATTGGCGTAATTTATGGAAAGATTTTTCGGAGTGGTCTTTGAAGGAGAACACCAATTGGGTGTTGTCGGCGTAGAGGGTTGCTTTGACGCCCCAAAGTTCAATCACTTTGGCCAGGGGTTTTAAATATACATTGAATAATAGTGGGCTGAGAGCAGAACCTTGCGGCACGCCCCAGGTGCCTTACTAGAGAAATACCCTAGCATTACCGAATTACATAATTTGACCCACGTTCTAGCCATCCCCTGTAAGACCTTTATTTTTATTTTTATTTTTTTATTTGGGGTCCCCAAATTTAAACAAAAACCCCTCCTGTGATGCGAGAATTGGGTAAGTTGGAATGCCAATGCTTACAGTTGAAGATCTGGAGCAGCTAGACCTCCCTTTTCCCTTCGGCACCTACGTTTTTTCCAGGCGATCCTAGGTATATGGTAAGCCCAAATAAATTGATTAATATCACTCTGTAACTTAGATATAGAAGAAGGATCAAAATAAAGAAGGATAGTATTAAACAGAAAAGTGATTCTGGGCAAAATAGACATTTTTATTAAATTTACCCTTCCCAACGTGGACAAGGGTAAAGAAGACCATGATCTCATAAGTTTCCAACAGTCTTTCGCTGCTACAGAAAGATTAGTTTCAGCTATTTTACTGACATCCTGGACGATATTGATACCAAGGTACCTCATATTCAAACTAGACTGCACCCCTGCAACTGACTCCTCCATGTTCCAGACCATGTTCTCTGTTTTAGAGGCATTAATCTCATATTCAGAGATTGCACCAAAATCGTGAGCCAATGTAATCACTGACGGAAGGGCTGTACACAATCCCGTAGAAAAGATCAAGATGTCTTTAGCGTACAGGGCCACTCCCTGTACATAAAAGGCTTGATTCTCACGTCATCCCTCAGTCGTTGGGCGAATGGTTCAATATATAGGTCAAACAGGAGAGGGGAGAGTGGGCAGCCCTGATGCTTTCCCCTTGTAATGGTAAAAGGGTCAGACAAGGCTCCATTCACCAAGAGACAGGCATAAGGATTCTGGTATAATAATCTCACCGCTCGACAAAATTTGTCTCCGATGTTAAAATTACCTAAGACCCCCGACATGTATGACCCGTGCACCCAGTCGAAGGTCTTAGTAGCATCCAGCGTGGGAACAGCCAAAGGAAGAGAGTCCGTGGTAGCCATATCAATAGCCCCTATGAGGTCATATGTTAGTTCAAAAAGTTGTCGACCCTTAACAAAATCCCTCTGGTCTTGGTGCAAGATGTCGCCTGCTACTGACCCCAATCTATAGAGGCAAAGATTTTGTAATCCACGTTAAGGATGGAAATTGGTCTGTAAGACCCGCACTGTGATGCGGGTTTACCAGGTTTTAAAATCAGGGTTATGGATGCATTGTCCCATGATGCTGGGGGTGACATCCCTTCCTGGAGGATCTGGTTGAATAGGGTAGTTAAGAAAGGAACAATTGCCTGCTCCAAGACCCTATAGATTTCAGTGGGAAGGCCATCTGGGCCTGCCGCCTTACCCTTCTTACTACTAGCAATGGCCGCTTTGACCTCATCCTGCGAGACCACCTGATCCAGACAGGCAAGTTGTTCCAAGGTCAGCGAAGGCAATGGTATATCCTTCAACCAATCTTTAATACTATTCAACTCAATACATTATCCTCCTTATAGATGTCTTGAAAAAACAGCCTAAAAATCCTCCAAATCTCTTCATCCGATGTGTATACCAAATTATCATGAGTGATTGAACCAATGTTATTTCATACCTGATCAGTCTTGGATTTCCAAGATAAAAGTCTACCTGCTCCCTCCCCATATTCAAAATGATGATTTTACTCGCTTCCCACCTTTGTAAAACACTTGTATTTAACACTGTGTCCAAGTGTCCCTTTACACGCGTTAACTTGTTGCGTAACTCCTGTAAAGTATCGACGAAGACATCTGAATGTAAATCTATTTCCCCTTGTACTTTAACAATTTCAGCCTCACTGGTGAGTACCTCCTCTCTATATAGTTTCCTCCTATAAGTAGCCATACTGGTAATTTGGCCCCTTAAAAAGGCCTTAGAAGAGTCCCAGACACAACCTAATGAGGCTGAACCAATGTTCACTTTCATGAACCACTCCGATTCATTCACCAAGGAGGAAATCTCCTCTTGTTCCAAGAGAAGCGAGCCATCAAACGATTCAATTCTGGGGGAGGCCTGGCCAATGCCTAACCTTTCTATCCATACAGCTGAATGGTCTGACAGATGTGAGGGGAGGTAAGAGATGGTTTTTACTACACTCTTCAAGGTCTGACTAATCAAAATGAAATCAATCCTCGATTGATGATGGTATTCATAATTACAAAATGACACGCCCAGTTGTTGTCCAGACTTTAGTCTCCATATATCCAAATATCCATACTGTTTTATAGTATCCAATGTGAAGGCCCTGGTTTTCGAAGGTATTGAGGCCTGCCTATTTGGTTATTTATCGAGGAGGTGGTCTAAAACTATATTGAAATCTCCGGCCAGGATAATAGGTTCTGGATAGGGTAATAAATGAGAAAAGATGGATTTAAGAACAGAGGGGTCATCATAGTTGGGACCATAATATTCAACAATTGTAATTTGCACACCAGAAATATTTACTGATACAATGACCCATCCGCCACCTGGGTCTACTAATTTAGAAATGAGACGAGCTTTTGCTGATTTCTCAAAAAGTATTGTGACCCCCTAATATTCATGGTCTGAGTTGTAGATATAGATAAATCGATCCACCTATTTTCTTTAACCAGGGAGAGCATCTCAGAGTCTATCAAATGTTTCTCCTGGAGCACAATGACGTGTGCATCAGAATCACGAAGATATTGCAAAATATTGTCCCTTCTAGGTCTGGTGCGAAGGCCATTAATATTCCAGGAGAGAATCCGTAAACTATTCATAGATAAAGTTGCCTCCCCACCAAACAAGAGGAAAGGGAAGAAGAAGCAGATAAGATGCCGAAAAATTTGTGTCAATTCCCACAAGATAAAAAAAATTGAAAGTCAAAATATATATTTTCCCCCCTTTTTTTCCACCTTTTAAAATAACCTCTTAAGGCTCAATACACAAGCTATAAATATATAAATGCCCAAGCACTACCCTACCAAAAGCTACATTTACCCACTGTTGAATTTGATAATCAAAGATAATCAGAAAGAGGAAGATCTACTGAAAAAAACTAGGACCAGCTCAAAGCTAACCTGATGGACCTTCCTCCTTACCCAAGTCCAGCAACAATTCGTCTGCAGCCTGTACAGATCTGATGTTATACATTTTGTTAGTATGCATTATCCTTAGTGGGGCTGGGAACTTGAGTAGTGCTACCGCCCCTAGCTTCCTGAAGGCGTCCAACCTCCTCCCCAACTCCCATTGTTTATCCAAGGTCACCCTAGATAGAGGTAAATGTTGTAGTGCTTATATAGCACACAATCACCCCAAGGGGTATCACAGCGCTGTACACATACGGATCTGGAACCCCTCCTGGCCTTTCCATGTGAAGTGCCCACTCCTGGGCCCTCAAGGTGAGGCCAGGCATCCTGGCGCTGTTAGGGCCATTGTGGAGATTAAGCAAGCTATTGCCCAGAGTTGCAGCGTGGGACCCATGATTAGAGTAGGCACCGAGGCGAGAATTGTCAGGTCCGGGGAAATTTAGCCCAAGACCCGCCTGAGGCGGGAATTGAACCCTGGTCCGGGCCAGATCTCTGCATCAGGGTCTGCCGCTCTAACCATTGAGCCACACTTTTAGATCTGACCTTATCTGAAAGGCAACCACCTTACCAGTCAGAGATTTCTGTTTTAGGGCTTGGTTAAGGATAGACTCCTTAAGAGAGTAGGTGTGAAAGTTGACTAAGATCTTCCTAGGCTTGGATCTATGTGGGTTCTTCCTAAAGGGGTCCCTATGGATTCTTTGTATATCCATGCCTAGATCTTCTACCGACTGATCAAGCCCTAAGGAATCTTTTAATAGTATGGTGACATATTGCTTAATGTCAGTACCCTCTCTCCCCTCAGGAATATTAAGGATTCTGAGGTTATTGCGTTGAGCATTGTTCTCCAAGATCTCCATTCTTTCACACAAGGCAAGATCCTCCTTTTTAAGATTAACAATGTCAGCTTTGGCTGTATCAAGATTAAGAGAGAGGCCCACCACAGTATCTTCTAGCGCCACCGTCCTAGCATTGAGTCCATCTATTTTGCTCTCCAAGGATTCACAAAATGTTCTGATCTCTGTCTGGTTAGCAGTTGAAACTTTGAAACCCCTTTTTATATCCAGAGACAGAGATGAAAACATAGTTTCCAGGAAGGTTGCTACTGATCCACCTCTACTTCCGCCCTCAACCTGGGAGCTGTTTTCCGTTAAGGCCATAGGCTCCTGCTGAACCACTACCGGCTCCAATGCCTCTGTTGTCTGTTGTGATTCCAATGCAGTCTCATCCAGTACTCCCATATCTCCCATATCTCCCATCACTGACGTTGTATCCTCTAAAGTTTCTATGGTTTCAACAGTGCCCGGGACCCCACAGCTGATATCGCACTTATCCTCCCCTAATGAACCTCCTGCCAGATCCATGGTTCTGGAAGGGAAAGTAGGGGGGAGGGAAGTTTTCCTAGACAAAGCTCTCTCTTTCGCTAAATCTAGGACTTGTGGCACAACATTAAAATAAGACCTTAGAGAGGGCGTTATTTTTGTTCCAAGGACGGCAGTGATGTTAACCGCGTTTGTCGATTTACGGCCTTTTGAGCGTTTAGCTTTCACTACCCCACACAAACATGTACAGATGTTGTCTCTCTTTCAATCACGGAGGGAGCCACGACTTTGGGTTTGAGACTGAGCCCTTGTACATTTACTTGTCTCCAACGAGGGGTCCTCTTCTCCTCTCACCTCTTTCCTGTTACTTTGGGTCTTGCCCCCCGGCTTCCTCTTTTTTTCACTGCGCCTGGCTCTACCACAACAACTATCTCCTGCTCTAACGGGTACCTGGCTATGACGCCTACCAACAGTTCACTGCTCATCTGAGTCTGACTGTGGCTTTGGCTTTGTTCCTCCAGCAGCCGGGCGCTCACAGCCTCTACCTCAGTCTTGCCTGAAATGCCTCTACCTTCGGAGGTCCCGGAGTCATCGGTGCTGCCGCTGCCCCGAGTGCCCCGGAGGAGGCTCCGAATCCGACGCCCTCTTCGAAGCTCCAGGGCGTCCGACCCCCACCGCAAGAGACCCGGCGGCAGGAGAGCTGTTGTGTCAAGACACATTCGCGGTCGGGAAGGGGTGAGAAAAAAACTGTCTTACAGAGTAGGCCGGGACCACAAAACCGCCTAAAAGCACCGGAACGCCGAAACGCCGACCGCTGAAAAGCCGACCCGCTGACACGCCAAGTTGTCAAAGGTAGGGATTACTTTCTTTTAACCAATTCACATTGAAAAGTGGCTCATCTCCGATAAATTCATCATTTCATCAGCATATTGGCACGAAAGATAAAATCCTATGGCATAGATTGAAGAAAGTAGAAGGCACTACGAGAGCCCTAGTGCGGAGCTCTGCAGCGGCTCAACTCGCTGGCACCATGTTTCCCCCAAGCAGTCAAGAAAATAAACTTTTATTAAAAAAAGAGGTACTACAATCTTGTGAACTTCCCACAAATCAATGATGAATCTGTAAATCCTAGTGTCAGTGTCTTTTTTCAAAATAGGAAGAATAGGACTGTTGCAAATGTTATAAGGAACTTCTTCCACAACCCCTACTTCAATTAAATCATGGACAATGCGTATATGTGCTTCTTCGCCTTCTTGAGAAATTTTGTATTGAGGCAAGCGTGGCAATTAAGCGCCCTCCTTGACACTAATATGTACTGGTGGAATAACCATTTGCCCTACATCGGTTTCTGAAGTAGCCCACAAAGCAGTAGGGAGGGAAGCTAATGAATGTCCTCTTTAACAAGACAAGATCTCTCAATCACTGGGTAGTTATAATTCAAAATAACACGTACACCTTCTGGAGAACATCGTATCGTAGCCTTGAAATACTTGAGCATATCAAGACCCACAATATTGTCCGGTGTGTTCGGAGAAAGTAAAAATGGACATGGAGCAGTAAATTTGTCAACATGAAATGCAAGTGGTTGTGACAGTGGGGCTCACAGTGGGGCTCACATTGGGGCTCACAGTGGGGTTCACAGTGGGGTTCACAGTGGGGCTCACAGTGGGGCTCACAGTGTGGCTCGCAGTGGGGCTCCCTGTGGGGCTCACAGTGGGGCTCACAGTGGGGCTCACAGTGGGGCTCACAGTGGGGCTCACAGAAGGGCTCATAGTGGGGCTCGCAGTGGGGCTCACAGTAGGGCTCACAGTGGGGCTTACAGTGGGGCTCGCAGTGGGGCTCGCAGTGGGGCTCGCAGTGGGGCTCACAGTAGGGCTCACAGTGGGGCTCACAGTGGGGCTCACAGTGGGGCTCACAGTGGGGCTCACAGAAGGGCTCACAGTGGGGCTCACAGTGGGGCTCACAGTGGGGCTCAGAGTGGGGCTCACAGTGGGGCTCACAGAAGGGCTCGCAGTGGGGCTCGAAGTGGGGCTCACAGTAGGGCTCACAGTGGGGCTCACAGTGTGGCTCACAGTGGGGCTCACAGTGGGGCTCACAGAAGGGCTCACAGTGGGGCTCGCAGTGGGGCTCACAGTAGGGCTCACAGTGGGGCTCACAGTGTGGCTCACAGTGGGGCTCACAGTGGGGCTCACAGAAGGGCTCACAGTGGGGCTCACAGTGGGGCTCACAGTGGGGCTCACAGTGGGGCTCGCAGTGGGGCTCACAGTAGGGCTCAGAGTGGGGCTCACAGTGGGGCTCACAGTGGGGCTCAGAGTGGGGCTCACAGTGGGGCTCACAGAAGGGCTCGCAGTGGGGCTCGCAGTGGGGCTCACAGTAGGGCTCACAGTGGGGCTCCCTGTGGGGCTCACAGTGGGGCTCACAGTGGGGCTCACAGTGGGGCTCACAGTGGGGCTCACAGAAGGGCTCATAGTGGGGCTCGCAGTGGGGCTCACAGTAGGGCTCACAGTGGGGCTTACAGTGGGGCTCGCAGTGGGGTTCGCAGTGGGGCTCGCAGTGGGGCTCACAGTAGGGCTCACAGTGGGGCTCACAGTGGGGCTCACAGTGGGGCTCACAGTGGGGCTCACAGAAGGGCTCACAGTGGGGCTCACAGTGGGGCTCACAGTGGGGCTCAGAGTGGGGCTCACAGTGGGGCTCACAGAAGGGCTCGCAGTGGGGCTCGCAGTGGGGCTCACAGTAGGGCTCACAGTGGGGCTCACAGTGTGGCTCACAGTGGGGCTCACAGTGGGGCTCACAGAAGGGCTCACAGTGGGGCTCGCAGTGGGGCTCACAGTAGGGCTCACAGTGGGGCTCACAGTGTGGCTCACAGTGGGGCTCACAGTGGGGCTCACAGAAGGGCTCACAGTGGGGCTCACAGTGGGGCTCACAGTGGGGCTCACAGTGGGGCTCGCAGTGGGGCTCACAGTAGGGCTCACAGTGGGGCTCACAGTGGGGCTCACAGTGGGGCTCACAGTAGGGCTCACAGTGGGGCTCGCAGTGGGGCTCGCAGTGGGGCTCGCAGTGGGGCTCACAGTAGGGCTCACAGTGGGGCTCACAGTGGGGCTCACAGTGGGGCTCACAGTGGGGCTCACAGAAGGGCTCACAGTGGGGCTCACAGTGGGGCTCACAGTGGGGCTCACAGTGGGGCTCGCAGTGGGGCTCGCAGTGGGTCTCGCAGTGGGGCTCACAGTGGGGCTCACAGAAGGGCTTACAGTGGGGCTCACAGTGGGGCTCACAGTGGGGCTCGCAGTGGGGCTCGCAGTGGGGCTCACAGAAGGGCTTACAGTGGGGCTCACAGTGGGGCTCACAGTGGGGCTCGCAGTGGGGCTCACAGTAGGGCTCACAGTGGGGCTCACAGTAGGGCTCACAGTGGGGCTCACAGTGTGGCTCACAGTGGGGCTCACAGTGGGGCTCACAGAAGGGCTCACAGTGGGGCTCGCAGTGGGGCTCGCAGTGGGGCTCACAGTAGGGCTCACAGTGGGGCTCACAGTGTGGCTCACAGTGGGGCTCACAGTGGGGCTCACAGAAGGGCTCACAGTGGGGCTCACAGTGGGGCTCACAGTGGGGCTCACAGTGGGGCTCGCAGTGGGGCTCACAGTAGGGCTCACAGTGGGGCTCACAGTGGGGCTCACAGTGGGGCTCACAGTGGGGCTCACAGTAGGCTTCACAGTGGGGCTCACAGTGGGGTTCACAGTGGGGCTCGCAGTGGGGCTCACAGTGGGGCTCACAGTGGGGCTCGCAGTGGGGCTCACAGTAGGGCTCACAGTGGGGCTCACAGTGGGGCTCACAGTGGGGCTCACAGTAGGGTTCACAGTGGGGCTCACAGTGGGGCTCACAGTGGGGCTCACAGTGGGGCTCACAGTGGGGCTCACAGTGGGGCTTACAGTGGGGCTCACAGTGGGGCTCGCAGTGGGGCTCGCAGTGGGGCTCACAGTAGGGCTCACAGTGGGGCTCACAGTGTGGCTCACAGTGGGGCTCGCAGTGGGGCTCGCAGTGGGGCTCACAGTAGGGCTCACAGTGGGGCTCACATTGGGGCTCACAGTGGGGCTCACAGTAGGGTTCACAGTGGGGCTCACAGTGGGGTTCACAGTGGGGCTCGCAGTGGGGCTCACAGTGGGGCTCACAGTGGGGCTCACAGTGGGGCTCGCAGTAGGGTTCACAGTGGGGCTCACAGTGGGGCTCGCAGTAGGGTTCACAGTGGGGCTCACAGTGGGGCTTACAGTGGGGCTCACAGTGGGGCTCACAGTGGGGCTCGCAGTAGGGTTCACAGTGTGGCTCACAGTGGGGCTCACAGTAGGGTTCACAGTGGGGCTCACAGTGGGGTTCACAGTGGGGCTCGCAGTGGGGCTCACAGTGGGGCTCACAGTGGGGCTCACAGTGGGGCTCGCAGTAGGGTTCACAGTGGGGCTCACAGTGGGGCTCGCAGTAGGGTTCACAGTGGGGCTCACAGTGGGGCTTACAGTGGGGCTCACAGTGGGGCTCACAGTGGGGCTCGCAGTAGGGTTCACAGTGGGGTTCACAGTGGGGCTCACAGTGGGGCTTACAGTGGGGCTCACAGTGGGGCTCACAGTGGGGCTCGCAGTAGGGTTCACAGTGTGGCTCACAGTGGGGCTCACAGTAGGGTTCACAGTGGGGCTCACAGTGGGGCTTACAGTGGGGCTCACAGTGGGGCTCGCAGTGGGGCTCGCAGTGGGGCTCACAGTAGGGCTCACAGTGGGGCTCACAGTGTGGCTCACAGTGGGGCTCGCAGTGGGGCTCGCAGTGGGGCTCACAGTAGGGCTCACAGTGGGGCTCACATTGGGGCTCACAGTGGGGCTCACAGTAGGGTTCACAGTGGGGCTCACAGTGGGGTTCACAGTGGGGCTCGCAGTGGGGCTCACAGTGGGGCTCACAGTGGGGCTCACAGTGGGGCTCGCAGTAGGGTTCACAGTGGGGCTCACAGTGGGGCTCACAGTGGGGCTCACAGTGGGGCTCACAGTAGGGCTAACAATGTACCGGGACAGCTATGAATTTGGCCTTCATTTTTCCATGAACAATGACAAACCTTAGAACTTTTTCCTGCAATTAATGGTTTTTTTCTTCTAAATTAGAATTTTTCTCTTTATGGCAAAGTAATCTGCTTACAGTAGAACTATTCATAGAGAACAGACTTCTTTGAACACTTCGAGGGACACATTGTCACCTTTATTCATCACTATTTCATGTATCCATGACATGAAATGGCTTTGAACATTTTTCATGTAATTGTGGACCATTTTATCATATGTATATCTTTATGTTCATTCATTTGGCGTTTACTGTGAAAATATGCTTAGAATGAAACATTGCTTGAATATGTACAGTACCTTTGCATTTCATGTCTAGCAAAAGTTTTACTTTAGTATGCTTTTACAAATGTTTTTTAGCAAACATGTGATACTCAATTTTATATGTTTAGCATTTTATTGTTTAGCATTTAGTACTATTGTTCATTCGTTAGTGGGGTGGGTGTTGTGTTTTGATTTTGATGTACGTATATAGGTTTTCCTGAAACATGTCCTTATATAAGCACAATTAGCATTGCCCTTATTTAGGCACAAGACCCCAGCCCTTATTTAGGCATTAGCCATTTTATCCAAATACAGGCATGGTCACCTACATCTGTCCACCCCAACATCACAACGAGTTCTTACAAACCAGACCCTTAAGCATTGGGCATTTCCCCAGCCTAGGATTATTGATTTCTCCAAGAACTCATTTATTATGCTTGAACCGCTATGCCTTAAGGATTTAGTCAGACACATGGACGGTGTGCTGCGGGCGGACCGTCAGACACAAGGGAGGGGGTGCTACAGGCAGACAGTCAGACACATGGGAGGGGTGTTGCAGCAGGACAGCCAGACACATGGAAGGGGTGCTAAAGTCAGATACATATGTCAGGTGCTACAGGTGGACAGTCAGACACATGGAAAGGCTGCTTTAATCAGACACATGGGAGGGGTGCAACTTGCGGACAGTCAGACACATGCGAGTGGTGCTGCAACAAGACAGTGAGACACATGAGAGGGGTGATACATGCGGGGATTCTGACACATTGGAGGGGTGATGTGTGCGTACAGTCAGATGCAGGGTACAGGTGCTGCCTGCAGACAGTTAAACACATGGGAGGGGTGCTGCAGGCAGACAGTCAGACACATGGAAGGGGTGCTGCAGGTAGACAGTCAGACGGGAAGGGGTGCTACAGTCAGAAACATGTGAGACATGCTGCAGGCAGACAGTCAGACACATTGGAGGGGTGCTGCAGGTTGACAGGCAGACTCACAGGAGGGGCGCTGCATGTGGACAGTCATACACATTGAAGGGGTCATGCAGGCAGACAGTCAGACACATGAAATCGGTGCTAAAGTCTAACACATATAAGGGGTGCTGCAGGTGGACAGTCAGACACATGGGTGGGGTGCTGCAGGTGGACAGTCAAACACATGGAAGAGGTGCTACAGTCAGATACATATGTCAAGTGGTACAGGTGGACAGTCAGACACATGGGAGGGGTGCTACAGTCAGATACATATGTCAAGTGGTACAGGTGGACAGTCAGACACATGGGAGGGGTGCTACAGGCGGACAGTCAAACACATGGAAGAGGTGCTACAGTCAGATACATATGTCAAGTGGTACAGGCAGACAGTCAGACACATGCGAGTGGTGCTGCAACAGGACAGTCAGAAACATTGGAGGGGTGCTGCAGGTGGACAGTCAGACGGGAAGGGGTGCTACAGTCAGAAACATGTGCGGCAGGCTGCAGGCAGACAGTCAGACACATTGGAGGGGTGCTGCAGGTTGACAGGCAGACTCACAGGAGGGGTGCTGCGGGTGGACAGTCATACACATCAAAGGGGGGTCATGCAGGCAGACTTTCAGACACATTGAAGGGGTGATACAGTCTGACACATGGGAGGGGTGCTGCCGGCGGACAGCCAGACACTTTGGAGGGGAGCTGCAGGTGGACCGTCAGACACATTGGAGGGAGGATGCACGCAGACAGTCAGACACATGGGAGGGTGATGCAGGCAGACAGTCAGACATATGGGAGGAGTGCTACAGGCGGACAGTCAGACACATGGGAGGGGTGTTGCAGCAGGACAGTCAGACACATGGGAGGGGTGATACGGCAGGAAAGCCAGACACATTGGAGGGGTACTGCAGGCAGAACGTGGAGAAGTGTGGCTCACTGGTTAGAGGAGGCAAACCCTGATGCAGAGATCTGGCCCGGGACGGGTTCAATTCCCGACGCAGCAGGGTCTTGAGCTCAAAATGTCCACGGACTCGATAATTCTCGCCTCGGTGCCTACTCGAATCATGGGTTCACACTCTGCAACTCTGGGCAATAGCTTGCTTAATCTCCACTACGGCCCTACCACGATGGGATGCCTGGTCTTCACCTTGGGGATGCCCAGTAGGGGTTACCTCGCAGGGAAAGACAGGACGGGTTCCCAAAGCAAGCACTGAGGAACCTGTCGGTGATTTGGCGCTATATAAATCGAAATTAACCTAACATAACAGAACGTCACAAAAATGGGAGGGATGCCGCAGGGGGACAGTCAGACACATGGGAGGGGTGCTGCAGGCAGACAGGCAGACAGTTAGACACATGCGAGAGGTGCTGCAGGAGGACAGTCAGGCACATGGAAGAAGTGCTACAATCGACACATGGGAGGGGTGTTGCAGCAGGACAGCCAGACACATGGAAGGGGTGCTAAAGTCAGATACATATGTCAGGTGCTACAGGTGGACAGTCAGACACATGGAAAGGCTGCTTTAATCAGACACATGGGAGGGGTGCAACTTGCGGACAGTCAGACACATGCGAGTGGTACTGCAACAGGACAGTGAGACACATGAGAGGGGTGATACATGCAGGGATTCAGACACATGGGAGGGGTGATGTGTGCGTACAGTCAGATGAAGGGTACAGGTGCTGCCTGCAGACAGTTAAACACATGGGAGGGGTGCTGCATGCAGAGAGTCATACACGTGGGAGGTGTGCTGCAGGCAGACACATGGAAGGGGTGCTGCAGGTAGACAGTCAGACGGGAAGGGGTGCTACAGTCAGAAACATGTGAGACATGCTGCAGGCAGACAGTCAGACACATTGGAGGGGTGCTGCAGGTGGACAGTCAAACACATGGAAGAGGTGCTACAGTCAGATACATATGTCAAGTGGTACAGGTGGACAGGCAGACACATGACAGAAGGTGCTACAGTGAGACAGGCAGACACATGGGAGGGGTGATAAAGTAGGACAGTCGGACACATGGGAGGGGTGTTGCAGCAGGACAGCCAGACACATGGAAGGGGTGCTAAAGTCAGATACATATGTCAGGTGCTACAGGTGGACAGTCAGACACATGGAAAGGCTGCTTTAATCAGACACATGGGAGGGGTGCAACTTGCGGACAGTCAGACACATGCGAGTGGTACTGCAACAGGACAGTGAGACACATGAGAGGGGTGATACATGCAGGGATTCAGACACATGGGAGGGGTGATGTGTGCGTACAGTCAGATGAAGGGTACAGGTGCTGCCTGCAGACAGTTAAACACATGGGAGGTCTGCTGCAGGCAGACAGTCAGACACATGGAAGGGGTGCTGCAGGTAGACAGTCAGACGAGAAGGGGTGCTACAGTCAGAAACATGTGAGACATGCTGCAGGCAGACAGTCAGACACATTGGAGGGGTGCTGCAGGGCGACAGGCAGACTCACAGGAGGGGTGCTGCAGGTGGACAGTCAGACACATGGAAGAAGTACTACAATCAGACACATGGGAGTGGTACTGCAACAGGACAGTGAGACACATGAGAGGGGTGATACATGCAGGGATTCAGACACATGGGAGGGGTGATGTGTGCGTACAGTCAGATGAAGGGTACAGGTGCTGCCTGCAGACAGTTAGACACATGGGAGGGGTGCTGTAGGCAGACAGTCAGACACATGGAAGGGGTGCTGCAGTTAGACAGTCAGACGGGAAGGGGTGCTACAGTCAGAAACATGTGTGGCAGACTGCAGGCAGACAGTCAGACACATGGAAGGGGTGCTGCAGGTAGACAGTCAGACACATGGAAGGGGTGCTGCAGGTAGACAGTCAGACGGGAAGGGGTTCTACAGTCAGAAACATGTGCAGCAGACTGCAGGCAGACAGTCAGACACATTGGAGGGGTGCTGCAGGTTGACAGGCAGACTCACAGGAGGGGTGCTGCAGGTGGACGGTCATACACATCAAAGGGGGGTCATGCAGGCAGACTTTCAGACACATTGAAGGGGTGATACAGTCTGACACATGGGAGGGGTGCTGCCGGCGGACAGTCAGACACATTGGAGGGGAGCTGCAGGTAGACCGTCAGACACATGGGAGGGGTGATACAGTCAGACACATTGGAGGGGAGCTGCAGGTAGACCGTCAGACACATTGGAGGGGGCTACTGTCAGACACATGGAAGAGGTGGTATGCAGGCAGGACAGACAGACACATTGGAGGGATATGAAAGTCAGATACAAGGGAGGCATGCTGCAGGCTGACAGTCAGACACATGGGAGGGGTGCTGCAGGCGGACAGATGGAAGGGGTGATCGAGGTGGACAGACAGTCAGAAACATCGGAGAGGTGATCAAGGCGGACAGTCAGACATATGGGAGGGGTGATGCAGGCAGCCAGTCAGATACATGGGAGGAATCCTGCCGGCAGACAGTCAGATATATGGGAAGGGTGCTACAGACATACAGTCAGACACATGGGAGGGGTGATGTAGGCGGAGAGTCCGAGACATGGCAGTTGTGCTGCTGAAGGACAGTCAGACACATTAGAGGAGGGATGCAGTCAGCCATTCAGATACATGGAAGGGGGCCTGCAGGCAGAAAGTCAGACACATGGGAGAGTGATGCAGGCCGACAGTCAGACATATGGGAGGGGAGCTATAGGCGGACAGGCAGGCACATGGGAGAGGTGCTGCAGGAAGACAGTCAGACATATGGCAGGGGTGCTGCAGCAGGACAGTCAGACACATCGGAGGGGTGCTGTAGGTAAGAATGTAGGCAAGTGTGAGAGGTGCTGCAGAAAGACAGTCAGACACATGGAAGGGGTGCTACATTCGGACATATGGGAGTGGTGATACAGGCTGACAGTCAGATACATGGGAGGGGTGATGCAGGCAGAGAGTCACACAAATGGGAGGGGTGATGCAGGCGGACAGTCAGACACATGCGAGTGGTGCTACATTTAGACAGTCAGACACATGCGAGTGGTGCTGCAACAGTTCAGTCAGACACATGAGAGGGGTGATATAGGCGGGAATTCAGACACATGGGAGGGGTGATGCATGCGTACAGTCAGACACAGGGTACAGGTGCTGCCTGCAAACAGTTAGAGACATGGGAGGGGTCATGCCTGCAGAGAGAAATACACATGGGCAGGTCTCACAGGGGTGCTGCAGGCAGACAGTCAGACACATGGAAGGGGTGCTGCAGGCGGACACCTGGGAGAGGTACTGCAGGCAGACAGTCACACACATCGGAGGGGTGCTACAGTCAGACACCTGGGAGGGGTGCTGCAGGCAGACAGTCAGACACATGGGAGGGGTGCTGCAGGCGGACGATCAGACACATGCGAGGGGTGCTGCAGGCAGAGAGTCAGTACCAGTGGACAATGTCCTTCAGGAAAGAGGTGGACACTTGTCCGTCCTGTCAACAGAACACACCGGATCAATGTGATGGAATGGTTGGAGGACTGGTTAACAGCAAAGAGCTATAGACTGAAATAGGGACATGGGAGGGCTTATCCTGATGGTGATGAGAGAGGTCAGTTGAAAGAAGCAGGAAGTTGGAACATTCATGGAATCAAAAATAAGGAAGACAAACAGCAAGAGGTAAGAAACAGAGTCAGTCTGGAGCAGGCGGGATGGAAATGAGGTTGCCACGTTTCAGGCCCTTAATGAGAGAACTGCATCTCCCAGAGTGCCTGCTGCTTAGTCTGTTGTTTGTGTCTGCGTTTGATTATTTCTGTTTCTATATCTTTTCCGTTTCCCTTCCTTCCGGTGCTTGTCACCTGTGAAGCCTGTCTATCCTGAACCCAAGCGTTTCTCTAAGCCTTACGGGGCCCCTTGTTATTCCCTCGTGAAGTATTTGATTACTCGGAGTGAGCAGAGACCGAGCAAAAGCCGTGCTGACAGACTTTCCCGCTGCACGGCTTGTCTGTGCCCTTTGACCTGAGCCGCGCTGATAGAAGGAGCCGGCGCCTGCTGCATATTCGGGTAGGTGAGCGTTGTTGGGCATTCTGTACAAGGGCTGAGCCACGGAACGCCGATTGTATGGTGCCTCCTCTCCGTACAGTGATAGAAGCGGATGCTTCTAATTAACATTCCTTCTTGGAGCTCCTTGACTGTTATCTTATGAGCACCGCCCATATGTTTATTGGCTTGGAGATTGTTTGACTAGTTGGAGCTGTTATCTCCTGTGGATCGGAAAAAACATGAACTTATGTACATTTATTTGCCACGAAGACCTGGAACAGGCTAAGTGAAATACGAGACTTCATTGAGAGAGCACATTAGCTTCCTAGATGTGCATTCAAGACTAAGAGTTTTGCTTTCTCTCTGGAGTTGTGACTCTTTGGATTTGTTTTCTTTTATTTCTTCTTCTTTATCAATTTACCTCTTGGATGTTTGTGGCAGTTCAGACTAGTGAGTATTCACTGTGTATCTATATCTCTATTTCTATTGGTTTTCTTAATGGGGAGGGGGTGAGTATTTACAAGTGTCTTCTTGTGTATCCATGCAGACTCAGCAAACAGATATAGAGAGGAACATCTAACCTGTCTTCGCCAGCTGTAGATGGTTTCTGGCTGCCAGCCTGTTATATTTACTTTCTCCATTTTTCCCCTTCCCTGGGGAATGTTTTCCTAGAGGAGTGTTATATCTATGCTCGTCTGGGGAACCGATCCTAGGGAGGAAGGAATTAGGCTACGACATCGCTCCCGCTGCATCTGAATATTAAGGTTAGTCAACCTGCCTAGTTTGTGACAGAGGTCCAGGAAGTTATGTTTGATCACAGTAATGTTGTGCTTTAAGGAAAGGATGAGGGAAGATGTTAAACAGCGGGAGAGACTATTTTAAGGGTGGGGTTTGTAGGGAAGTGCCCCTTTTTATATGATATCCCACTCACTTTTTGACTGATATATGATAGACTTCGACTGAGTGTGCACTGTGTCCATTCAGGTTTCCAGTACCAGTGTTCTTTTTTAAAACTGTACCTTCCTTTCCACAATTGGCACACCTCTGGCTCACAATTAGGTCCGTTGTAAAAGGTACCTGTGGTACTAAATGCCTTGTGACCCACCCTCAAAGCCCCTCACCAAAGACCTACCCACTGCCAATGCAAACTAATTGTTTTGTTGCAAACAAAACTTCAGAGTAAACTTGGCTCACAATTCTGTGTGCCATGTCTACCAGCCACTGCCAGTGGCATAGGAAAGTCACTCCCCTAGCAGGCCTCACAACCCTACGAATGCATGCACTATTCCACAGGTGAGGGCACAGCTGCATGAGCAATTTGCCACTCAATGTCTTTGCCATTCACATACGTTGTAAGTGCAGTGGAGCCATATTGAGTACATGGGCTGGGATTTTGTCATTACAAACTCCACAGCTCCATGATGGCTTTACTGAATGCTAAGGAGTTTGGTATCGAACTCCTCAGCATATTAAACCCACAGGGAAGCCAGTGTTGAATTTATTAAAAAATATACTCTGAGGGCATCTTAGAGATGTCCTCTGATTAACGACCAACTCCCTCATGTCTAGCTTACTGGTCTGCACCAGCCTACCACACACAGACATGTTTTTGACCCCCCCCCTGAGGTGGGAGCTCTAATGCTACTGTTGGTCAGGACAAAGGCTGCTTGGGGTGGAGGTGCTCCATGGCTACCCCTAAGCAGGAACAGCATTTAGGGCAGTGAGCCTCAAAGGCTTCCTGCCCTTTGATATGCTAGCCAGAGCCTCTCCAGCTGTTAGAGATGGCCGCTCACTTGACCAAGCTCACTTTGAGCAGGAAGGACAGTGGGAATATTAGTAGTCAGGAGAGGTGGGCCCCTCCTCTGCCAGGACACCCCTAAGGTTCCCTGGATCGAGATGGCTCTCTCCTTAGGAAATCCTCCATCTTAAATGGAAGTATTTGACCCAATCACGCAAGAGGGATGTTCCTCCCCCAAAGGCAGGGGACATTCTAGTGGGTACTAGTCACCATGAAGTCAAGTTGCCCACAGTCTACCATCTGCTAGTACCTATAACACTCCTAAATTCAGTATTTAGGGGCACCCCTGAACCTTGATCCTCCGAGTTCTGCAACCTAAGAAGAAGATAGACAAAGTGGACTCCATGCAGCAAAGCAGGGTAGGACATGTACTGGTGTGTATGGTGCATGTTCTGGTAGTGAATTACCGTGCATTTTGTTTTTCACTATGAAAGGCTATCTCTCATATAGGACTGAATGGGAATTTACTTATATCACTTCATAAGCATAATGTTAGAATTGGGGGTCTCTAGTTAGCACAGGTAGTTACTTGTGACAAATAGGGACCCTCTCCTCTAGTCAGAGTAAGGGGGGGAAACTCCTAGAATAGCCCCTGCTCACCCCTTGATAGCTTGGCACGAGCAATCAGGCTTATCTCAGAGGCAGTGTGTAAAGCATTTGTGAACACATACAGTAATCCAGTGACAACACTACAAACGGACATCACACCAGGTTTTATATCAAAAATAAGTATTCTTTTATATAGAGATACCACAAGACCAATAAATGACAAAAAATAATCCACAATACTATTAGAGATCAAGAGTTCTGGTTAAAAGCGTTAAAACAAAGTTCTGTGCGAGTCGGTAGCCCAGTCCGGCTACAGCGTTGCTGAAATAACACAGAGTCTAACAAATCCAGCGGACCGCGGCGGTCCGGGCCTACTCAAATGTCGTCAGCGTGCGTGTCGCGTAGCATGCGAGGTGGTACCCAACTCCTGTAGAAGATGAAAAATTAGTTGGCCCTCTTCAATGAATACATTTAAATGAACCGTAGTTTATATTAATTTATGCCTGACATCTGCCTGTAAATGATATGAGCTACTCATAATGGAAGGTAGCTCCGTGCTGCACAAATGGTTAAAATTAAGTTGTCTGAAATTCAGCTGAAACCAGAAAGAATGGCAAGTGAACGTGTACGTGCCCATTCTGCTGTAACTCCAACTTGTTTAATGAGTCACTAGCTTTTCACCTGTGTATAGAGCCAGTTCAGCCAGTTCAGCGAGCCAATTTCTAGAAAGGGCTCGCTGACCTAGGACGTGCCAAATTTGGTCTGCCCCTTGCCCGGTTAAGTGAAAGGGTAAAGTGTTTGCTCATCACAGATAGCAAGTGCGTCATTTGTATGGGAAAGCAGAAAACACGGGCCTCTGCTGATAAGAGCAAACAGGTGCACATTGACATTTCAAAGATAACCGACCAAAGGCTGTGGGTCAGGAGGTAGTGGTGTAAAGATTAACCAGCATCTGCATGGTCAGATCCGTCAGGAATAATGTAAAGTGTGAACGTAGACATATTTCTGAAATGCACCACGATGTTGTAATGTACACATGGACTATTTCTGAAATGATCACCCCATGATATCATTGTTAATAATTAATGTGTCCATGTACACGTGGACTATCTGTGAAGTGCTCACACCATGATGTTGATGTTAATGGTTGATGTATCCAGGTTCTGAAAAATTTATATAAGAACTGATTTCCTTTCTGTAAAACCAGATCACTTTGCAATCCTGCAAATTGTCTCAGCTGCAGCTTATTGGCAATAAAGCCACTTTCTTTTGAAACCTTGTATGTGCCCTTCTTCTTATCCCTAATAACAAAATTTTGTGCTTTTACACTCCAGTGCGTTCACAGGACTCGAAGTCAGCCGCAGTGACCGCGTCGGTCAGACCAGTACGAGTCGGTGTAGGGAGGTGTTGCACATTGCGGTGTCCACCAGTCACGGTGCAGGCAACGGCTCGGTAACGGCATCAGGACGGAGTCGGGGAGCTCAAAGCTTGCATTGTTCGAGGCAGAAATTGTTCGATGTGGTGCCTACAGGACACCGGGTCGGTTGTGAGAGTTGGTCACAGCTCCCTGCCTCTGTAACCACTGAAACAGCGTTTCCAGCAGCAATCCACAAAGGCTGGTGAAGTCTACTGGTCCTGAGACTTTGGTCAGGGGGAAAGCTCTCTTCCAAGGCCTTGGAGATCCTTCACAAGTTGAAAGCAAAGTACACAAAGTTCTTTCTCTTTTCTGTGGCAGTCAGGCAACCACTGCAGGCCAATCCCCAAGCAGCACTTCAGCTTGGGAATAGTCTCTCCTCAGTTTCGTCAGGTTCCTCTCCCCAGCAAAGGTTTCTTCTTGTAGTCCAAAGATGATCTAATTTCTTGGGATCAGGGTCCCAATATTTATACCCCAAAATCCTTTGTTCTCTGAGGAGAGAGGGGCCTGTACTCAGTCCAAACCAGTTCTGAATCACTCTGTTTACCAGACTTCTCCTTTCCTTTCACAGTGCAAGGCACAAACATCAGACGCACCACAGGGGGTGGAGCCAGCACTGTGGGGGGCGGGCACAGCCCTTTTCAGGTCCCAGGTGCAACTCCCCCCTCCCATCTAGATGCAGATCTCTCTATTCACCACTGGGCTGACTCATTCTGTCTCCTGGAACCCTCAGCCCTGTCACTCAAACTCCAGACAAGGAATACACAACCTAGCAGAGGCAGGCTTGAAAGGTTAGGCAAGAAAATAACTACTTTCTAAAAGTGGTATTTGCAAACACAGAATGTTAAAACCCACTTTACTAAAAGATATAGTTTATCATTCTGAGTTTAGGCATATTAAACTCGAATTTATACCATGTTCTATAAGTCAGTTAGGATTATAAAATGTAATAATTCTTACAACACATTCTGGCCTATGGAGAACAGGTAGCCTTGCAATAGTGAAAAAGGAAAATGGCTGTAATTCACTATTAGGACAAGCCACACACATCAGGGCTTGTCCTACCTTATACCTACAATGCACCCTGCCCTTGGGCATAACATAGGGGTGTCTGATATGACGAAAAGGGAAGGTTCAGGGATTGGCAAGTGGGTGCACTTGCCCAGTCAACATGACAGTACCAGACCGCACGCAGGCTCTGCAATGGCAGACCTTGGACACATTTTACAAGGCCGCTTCTGTGGGTGGCACAACCAGTGCTGCAAGCAGACTAGCAGCATTTGGATTTACATGCCCTGGGCACACTCAGTGCACTGTACTAGGCTCTGACAAGTAAACCAAATAGTCAATAATGGAATCACCAATTAATACATTCATTTTTCAACAGGGAGAGCATATGCACTTTAGCACTGATCAGCAGTGGTAAAGTGCCCAGAGTCATAAAATAGCCAACAACAGGTCAGAAAAAATATAGGAGGAAGGCAAAAAGTTCAGGGATGACCCTGCAAAAAGGGCCAAGTCCAACACATAACTTCCTATTGGGACCAGATAGGGAAACGGAGTTCAGTAAGCCTGAAATTAGACTATAAAAATGCATATTTTAGTAAAGATGATTTTTATGTTCTGTATTTGAAAATACCACTTTTAGAAAGTAGGCATTTTCTTGCGTAGCCATCCTGTGGGCCTCTGCTGGGTTTGATGATTGACTGTCTGGCTTTGGAGTGACTGGGGCTGGGGATGTGCATTCTCTTCAGACAGCCACTGGGGGCAGGTGGTGAGGTGTGTCTTGCCTTGCCTGGATGGGTCAGGGTTGGGCTGACTAGACCTGGGCTGCATTTACAGTAGTGGGAGGAGATTTCATTGTACCTGAATGGGTCTGGTCTGCCTTGAGCAATGACGTCTTGACCTCCTGCCAGAAAGCTGGGCCAGAGACAACAGAACTGGTTTGGACTAAGCACAGACACTCTCTGCCTGAGAGAAGAAATTAATTTTGAGTAGAAATATTGGGGCCTAGGCCCCAGAATTTTAGAACTCGCTGTAATCATGGAACCTGAAAAGAAGAAGCGCTGCCAGGAGGAGTACTGCCCCTTTGCTGTGTTGTTGCTGTATTGGGTTGGCCTACAGTTCCTGCTTTTGCCTTGGGTAGTGAAAGGACTGAGCTGAACTTTCTATATTTGTGCTGAGGATCTCAAAGGGCTTTAAGTAGAGCTTGCCTCCTGTTCTGAAGTCTCTGGGGCTGCAAAGACTTCACCAATCTCGAGGTACCACTTCTGGAACAGTTGTTTCAGTATCCACAGAGAAGGGGAAAGCAGCCGATTGTGTCACTGACTCCGTCGCTGGCGCTGTGTCCTGAAGGCACCGCAGAGTGTACCGCTGCATCTTGCACCGCAACCCTGGTCTCACCGAAGACGACAAATGCCACTGCTACCACCGATCCGCTGCTTGCACTGTGACCTGTGGGCACTGAACTCCGCACCACCTTACTTCATTTCGCCACCCTGATCTCACCGATGCCGCTGCTGCCTGCTGACATCGATGCCTGTGACTGCATCATGGCTGGGGCACCACTTGTAAGTTTCACAATGCACCGCCTCATCCAACACCCCAGTCTGGACTGACCGTCACCAGTTTCCCTCAACAAGCTCTGTTGCCTGCACAGAGCACCGCCTACACTCCGCACCGTAGCCCTGGTCTCACCGATGCTGCTGTATGATCGCCACCAAACCTCTGCCTGCACCTTGCTTTGAGGGCACCACATGCTGCACTGCTTCACTTCACATTGAAACCAGCAACAGGTGGCATGACCGGTACGCATCAACGTGTCGGCAGCAACGCAAAAGGGACTGTTTACGAATCTGTCAACACCCACGACCGACGCGGTCTGACAGACCTGTTGGATTCTGTTGTGTTCGATATTGCTGTAGCCCCGGACAGGGCCACCAACTTGGAGGAACTGTGTTTTTGAGTTATTTCTGCAATTTTTAGGATATCTTGCAAAGCATATATTTTCAAGTACTGTACGCTGATATTTTTTCGGATATATGGGTATTTTTCTAAACTGGTGTGGTGTCCTTTTATACTGTTTTCACTGTATTACTGTTGGTTATGTGAAAATGCTTTACACACTGCCTCTGGGATAAGCCTGACTGTGCGTACAAAGCTACCAAGGGGGGGTGAGCATGAGTTATTTAGCAGTGTATCCCCCTTACCCTGACTCGGAAGAAGGGTCCCTACTTGAGTCAAAGGTGCAAACCATTACCAACTAGAGACGTCCATTTTTATCCCTCATTGAAACGCAGTGGGTGCTCGATTCTGATTTTGAAGCCTGCACCCGGCCGCCACTGCACCGCTGATGGTGTAGCTTTGGTGCTGGCTTGTGGCCCCACCTGTGCTCGTTCTAACTCCCAAAGCCAGTGGCCTGAAACCATAGGTACCTACCACCAAACCATGCCTCTACAAGGTTCCCCCAGCCTCCATTGATTTACTTTGGGCACAGTGACCTCTGCACCTGGCTGCCCCAGTGCCGCTGGTGGTGCAGTACCTACCTTGTACTGACCCTTGTAAGATGTTGGTTCAAACCCCCAAAGACTGATATTGTCATTTAATAATCATAGGGCAATTAATCAGTACTGATAAAGAACCAGAGTCTAACATGTGTTGTAACGGGACCACACTAACACAGTGTGCAGTATCTTTTTTCTCCACTCTTGTGGTCAGGTGGATAGTGTCATCATTGGGTCATAATCACCTAAGTGTTAGGTTCTTCAATCAATCAATCAATCAAAGACATTTATAGAGCGCACTACCTATCCGTAGGGTCTCAAGGCGCATGGGGGGTGGGGGGAGGTGCCGCTACTGCTCGAACAGCCAGGTCTTGAGCTTCTTCCTGAAGGAGAGGTGGTCTTGGGTCAGGCGCAGGTCGGCCGGGAGGGAGTTTGTAATATCCTGGTTAATATGTTCTACATGCTTTACACTCCTCCACTGTAGAATTCTATAATGTTGATGTCACCTAGAATGTTGGGGCATGCAGCTGACAGTTGGAGAAGGGCTGAGAGCCTTGCTGGCTGCTCCTGGTGGGGCTGATAGCATCTGTACTTCAAAGCTGTAACTATCTTGAATAAATCCTCTTGAAACATCACAACAGCGTGGACCTAATTACTACATATTTTATGGCGACGAGTTGGAGACCTTCCCACGCAAGAAGCCTGAAAGAAGTGGAAATGTTTCCCTCAACATGTTGGGTAGAAGCTACCACAGGGTGCAGACGTCTGGCACAGCCAACAGTAACAAGACAAAAGAAACAGGAGCAACAAGATGAAACTAAGAAAATCAAGATACCTCAAGGTAAGGAGCCACAAAGGGAACATAAAGAGCACGCCATGAAGCCCCACCAGTGTCCATCAGACCGGACGGCCCCTGCCCAAGCGTGCTGCGTGTGGTTCACCTGGGGTATATGGACATTAATTGCGAATTCATCAGAAGTGAGCGTAATTAATTTAATGGCATTTGGCTCTTGTAAATCTATTCAAACCTGCGAATTGACATTTTTAAGGAGAGATTCTGCGCCAGCTAAAGCGTGCTGTACTTCACACCAGACAACCGCCACACAAGTGTGCTACACACAGTCTAGAGAGGCCTATGATGCAGTTCAGATAGAACCCATATGTACGGTGGGCCCTCTCATCTGCCTAAGCGTGTACAGAGTGAGACTGTTTTATTTTTGGCAACTGCGCAGTTTGTTTTCATATTTAGTCTGGCCATTTATGATCCTACACAATTTGACACTGAACAGTTTAAAAAAAAAGAAGTTTCATCCACTTTCTTAGGCTGTGCAGGGTGATGTCCCTAAATAACGTTCAGTTAAAATGAAAATTCTAAATTTACCGTGTTTCCAAGGAGATGTATTTATTTTGAGATTCAGCTAACATTTTATTCTCAAGTAATACCGCTTTGTACCTGTTATGTCTGGGGACCAACTGCTTTTTCTCAACCAGTATTACCGTTGGTCAAGAGCTCCTTTCTCCTCCTCTGCTCGTTTCTTCTAATGACGCAATCGAACCTTGCATTTGGGTTCAGTCATGTGCATGCGTCATCATGTTTATTTGCCACACGTCAGCACAGCTGCTTGATTCCTCTGCTCCACCGTGAGCCATCCGGAGCAACGTGAGGAGCGTGCCGTGCCGTCTTCGTCACTATGACAACGCTGTCACTTCTTCCTTCATTGACGCCAAGGTCGTTTTCTGTTTCTTGTCATGTAATCCTGAGGAAAAGGACGTGCGCACTCATTCCCAACGAGCGGGAATACATGGTATTCAGTTCAAAGCTTCCAAAGGTACTGTCTGCTCATCGTGTGTGATCTAATGGAAAATTGTTCGTCATGTGTACTGCCACCATTAACGTAGAGTTGACTTTCCACAGTGTATGTACCGAGGATCTGCCTACATTGCCACGAAGCTCAAAATTTGAACTTAAAAGTTGTAATCGATCGATCTCAACTCTGTACTACACAGCAGACTTAAATGGGAATTTAATGCAAAATCGATGTGTTTTCTGTATACTCTACGTTATACATCACTGCCATCTACTGTTTGTTTATCGCATCACAGTTTTTTATCAAATCTTCACTGCTTTACATATTTGTCCATTTGCAGCAATGTTTTCTCAAAATATATTTCTTGCGCAAGATAGAAGTATTTTGAAAATGTAACAATGTTGTGCATTTCTAAGTTTGTGCAAACTGGTTTGTTGTTTTTGATGCATTACATCAGTATTGCTTGCCCTTTTCATCTATGTTTATCTGTGTTGTTTTTGGGCAATTATGCATTGATTTACCCTACTTAGGGCACTTATGTGGTGGGTGTCAGTCCCATGTTTCTGTAGTGGGTTTCAGTCCCATCTACATTGTTGTTATGGGTACCAGTCCCATGTTTCTGTAGTGGGTGTCAGTCCCATCTACCTCGTTGTTATGGGTACAAGTCCCATGTTTCTGTAGTGGGTGTCAGTCCCATCTACCTCGTTGTTATGGGTATAAGTCCCATGTTTCTGTAGTGGGTGTCAGTCCCATCTACCTCGTTGTTATGGGTACAGGTCCCATGTTTCTGTAGTGGGTGTCAGTCCCATCTACCTTGTGTTATGGGTTCAAGTCCCATGTTTCTGTAGTGGGTGTCAGTCCCATCTACCTCGTTGTTATGGGTACAGGTCCCATGTTTCTATAGTGGGTGTCAGTCCCATCTACCTCGTGTTATGGGTTCAAGTCCCATGTTTCTGTAGTGGGTGTCAGTCCCATCTACATCATTCTTATGGGTTCCAGTCCCATGTTTCTGCTTTAGTGGGTGTTAGTCCTCACACGGACATTAGTTGGGTTGAATGTTTTATTTCGATTGTGCACAATAGTTTGATTCTCTCTTGTTAATACCCAGTACTTTTTATTCATTTTTATTCATTACTCAAATGTTTAAAATGTATGGAGAAGGAGTTCTACATTGTATTTCTCTTTCTCTGTCACTTTCTTTTCTCCTGATGTGGATTGCTCACTCGCATGCTTTCCTGGCCAGTTGGTGTGCAGAGAGTAATCTTTGATGGTTTCTTTCTTATTTCTTTTTCTTTGCGTTGTTTCTTTCTCATAATTATCAGAAAAGAGGATATGTCTATCTGTTTCTTTCTTTTATCTTTTGTTGCTTTCTTTGCCTCTTCTTTTGCTTTGTTTCTTTCTAGCACTCTTCCCTCTTCTAGCTAATACACCTTAATGCATTTTGTCATCTCTTTTGTTTTCTTTTGGAAGAGAAGAGGATATGTAATATCCTGGTTAATATGTTCTACATGCTTTACACTCCTCCACTGTAGAATTCTATAATGTTGATGTCACCTAGAATGTTGGGGCATGCAGCTGACAGTTGGAGAAGGGCTGAGAGCCTTGCTGGCTGCTCCTGGTGGGGCTGATAGCATCTGTACTTCAAAGCTGTAACTATCTTGAATAAATCCTCTTGAAACATCACAA
Organism: Lissotriton vulgaris; assembly: GCF_964263255.1. NCBI lineage: Eukaryota > Metazoa > Chordata > Amphibia > Caudata > Salamandridae > Lissotriton > Lissotriton vulgaris. The sequence continues at coordinate 13,181,173 of NC_141687.1, forward strand.
CAGCGTGGACCTAATTACTACAGAGTTCCAGGTCTTGGCGGCCAGGTAGGAGAAGGACCTTCCTCCTGTAATGGCTCTACGGATGTGTGGGACGGCGGCGAGGGCGTGGCTGGCAGATCGGAGGTGGCGTTTGGGAGCGTAGAAGTTGATGCGGTTGTTGAGGTAGCTCGGGCCTTGATCGTGGAGAGCTTTGTGTGCGTGGGTAAGGAGACGGAAGGTGATTCTCTTGTTGACCGGGAGCCAGTGCAGGTCTCTTAGGTGTCCGGTGATGTGGCTGTGTTGTGGGATGTCGAGGATGAGTCTGGCTGAGGCGTTCTGGATGCGCTGGAGTCTCTTCTGGATCTTGGCGGTGGTTCAGGCGTAGAGTGCGTTGCCGTAGTCCAGTCGGCTGGTGACGAGGGCCTGGGTGACGGTCTTCCTGGTCTCCGTGGGGATCCACCAGAAGATCTTCCGAAGCATGCGCAGGATGTTGAAGCACGACGAGGAGACGGCGTTGACTTGCCTGGTCATGGAGAGGGAGGAGTCCAGGATGAAGCCCAGGTTGCGTGCGTGGTTCGTCGGTTTGGGTGCGGTGCCCAGGGCAGGGGGCCACCAGGAGTCGTCCCAGGCGGAGGGCGAGGAGCCCAGGATGAGGACCTCCGTCTTGTCTGAGTTCAGTTTCAGGCGGCTCGTCGTCATCCACTCGGCTACCTCTTTCATCCCTTCGTGCAGGTTGGCTCTGGCGGTGGCGGGGTCGTTGGTCAGGGAGAGGATGAGCTGGGTGTCGTCGGCGTAGGAGATTATTTTGAGGTTGTGTTGGCGTGCGATGGCCGCGAGGGGGCTCATGTAGACGTTGAAGAGAGTAGGGCTCAGCGAGGATCCTTGAGGGACGCCGCAGATGACTTCGGTGGCCTCTGACTTGTACGGTGGTAGGCGGACTCTCTGTGTTCTTCCGTCGAGGAAGGAGACGATCCATTCCAGTGCCTTCTCCTGGATTCCGACGTTGCTGAGGCGCTGCACTAGGGTGCGGTGGCAGACCGTGTCGAAAGCCGCGGAGAGGTCTAGGAGGATGAGGAGTTCTTCAGGTGATTAACCAACCTCCACCAGAAAGGAAACTCTCTTTGTGTTTCACAGTCTTGAAGCGTAACTGGTGATCAAAAATATCTCCTGTCCTGTATGAATAAAACTTTATTAGGACAGCACAGGGACATGATTAAAAGAAAAAGTGGAATGTAAGTGGATTCGTGATTGCTCCACTGCACCTAGTGAGGGGTCAACATGTTTCGGCCTAGGAATTGCTCTTGCAGGTCTGGTGGCCTTCTTCTGGACTGGGGAATGAGAGGTGGTCTTCAATTTTCAGATCACCTTTTTTTGCAGATGAGGTTAGATCATTCACTTACCCTTCTTCGTAAGTGAGCCTGGTGGCTCACGGTTCATGTTGTCAGTGCAGACTTGAACTATGACTTAATAAAGGAGGCTTCAGTCCTCCTAGGATACGGGAGAAAGCAGTTGTTCATGAAGGGCAGGCTCGTCAGGGTGTCTCTAGCCATTCCTCTCCCCTGGCAGGGGTCTGATCTTCCATTGGAGCAGCAGGTGCAGTGGCACCGGAGACGAGAGGGCCTAATTGTTAGTGTATTTCACAGTTTAAACAGTGGTGAGGGGCCCCATTTCCTTCCTTGCACCAGGGCCCAGGACACACTCTCAGACTCACACTTTCATCTTTCATTGTCGGTTCTTGTAGAATTCCAATCACTCTCGCTTTCAAAAAGATAAATAGACACATTTGTTTAACTTGCTTTTAAATAAAACAGTTTTTTTAAATGAATACAATCACTCTTTTCTGCAGCTTTATGTATTTTGACATTATCGTGATTTGAGAATATTATGAAAAAGAATCAATTCATCTGTGGTAAATACATTTACCTATACATTTTTCCGTATAATTATCAATACAAGACAGCTCATTCAAATGAGAGGCAGAGTCCGTGGTATCTGAGTCATAAGGGCTTTAATGGACAATGATCCTCGAGGATGGGATATCATGTTCCGTCACCTCTAAGGTTCAGGAAGGGACATTCAACGTTTTATTAACATTACACATTATATATAGTAAAACGACACAATTGAATCCAATACAGTAGGCGTAACAGGTGAAAAGAGAAAGATAAGAACACATGTGCGTAATAGGAGGCGTGAAAAAAAAGGCGTACACATGGGCGTGCACTGTACATGTCAGAGAAACGTCACAAGAATCGTCACATGTGGGTGGATGCATAGGGAAAAGGTACAGAATCAGCAGAAACCCTTAACCTGGATGCGCGCGCAACTAGCATGACGTGTAACTGGGGGCTTTGACTTTAGCACTAGTGGAGGAGACTGGTGTCTGGAGTGTCAGGGCAACCTGTACCTTTAGCATATCTGGTATCTTATGTTTGAAGGATGTAGTGTCTGAAGTAAAAGGTCTCTCGGGCAGGGGCCATCCAATACTGACTGCTGGTGCATGCATACGTGTCTTGGTGCAACGTGCGGAGCCATGGGCCTACCATGGTAACGGGTTCAGTAAATCACTTGCAAGGAGGACAGGAAGGCCGGGCCCTTTACTCTGCAGCCGGGAATATGTTTACCTATTTCACTAGACTGGAATGTGTTTTCGAGGAGGCTGAGCAGATAACTGTAGGCAAAACATGAATTTGGCAGGTAGTCCAGGCCGAGCCGGGCACCGCTGCGCTGGCAGGAAGTAAGGCAGGGGTCAGGGATGCATACAGCTTTCGGAGACAGGAGAGATGAGGCTCAGGGCCTCGTTTAAGGACCTAGCTCGACTGGGCCAGGAGACATGGAGAAAACGTGGGCAAGATTCAAAAGTGTACCATGTAAAGACGTTGGCATGGCATGTTTAAAGACTGAATTATCGGTCCATTCAGGGTGGATCTAGTAGATGACATGTTAACGTTGGACGCAAATGTATATGCGTCTTCATATTCGGTCACGGAGGGAAATTACATGTACTTCAAGCACGTACATGGAAACGTTGGGGTACACATTAGGGGACATACTTGACCATAAAATTTTCAATTACCTCACATCAAACACCAATTTTCAACCTTTGTGTGATTACTTCAGATGAACGGGTCTTGTGGACTCAAGGCAGATGTACGGATATATTTTCTCTTGAAAAGTGGCGGTGTAGGTGTAGATATGCTGTACTTTTTTATCGTTGTAGAAAGACACCAGCCCCTCCTCATAGTCTACAAAAATTCCCAAGTTGTGAATTTCGCCTGCAAAACGTTGGTATTTGAGCATTTCATCCACAGCCTGATACCTTGACTCTGATTGTCTGAGAACCCAGACGCCGTCACGGGCGGAAAGTTGAATGCTGCTGTTTGTGCCTACTGATTCGCTGGCGACCCCTAGACTCCACTGGTAGAAATCAGACGGCGTATCCAAGGTAAACATGGTATTCACCGTATTCTCTCTTGGGTCTATGGTCATTTGCCAGTACCACTTCCCTGAGAGGACCCCCGTGGTCCCCCGGACACAGCGGATCATGCCGAGGTTGCGGAGATCCTTCCCGTTACTGCTGATGAGGAAGGTCTCGTCTGCAGCCTTCGGATCCACCGACAGAGGCGCTGCGGAGACAAAGAATATCATCAGGTCACTCACCCACCTTTTCAACACTTACGAATAGTGCATAAATTCTACTACTGCAGCGCGAACAGATGCAAAGCTCTCAGTGGTGCAGCAGGTGCAGTGGCACCGGACCCGTCTGTGGCACTCTTGTACTAGTGCAGTGTGAACAAGGGCATAGCAATCAATGGTGCAGCAGGTGCAGTGTCACCCAGTCCAGCCAGTGGCCCTCCTGCAAGAAGGTCAGTACTGCATGTTTTAGATCAGTGTTTATTTTTTGTAAAAATAAAGGCCAGGTGCTTTTCAGGAGGCCACTGCACCACCTTTGCCCCTGCCAGCGCTGCCAATGATAGTTAAATATCACACTCCTCCAAGTGCATCAATGCAATCGATTCCAGTCCCCCGATGCAATAAGAATGGCTTGGGGCTGCTATTGGTCATTTTCAGGTGTATTGGAATGACAAACAGCTGCTGTGCTCATCTGTAAATTAGACAAATGGTGCCACCATGTGGCAGACCATCATAAACGTCGATGTTGACAATTAAGTGCCGTGCCGAGCACTGAACACCACCATCTCAAATTAAGCATTGTGTTAGATGCACATTAAAATACAGAACAAACCTACAAAAAGGTCTGCTAGAATCAGAGACAAGTTAAACTAATGGGCATGTGGTGCAGGTTAGTGTGAAGGGTGTAATCTTGAGCAGTTGTGCCCCACTCCTCAGGTTACACCCGTGTCCGAGGGCTAGAGTGTTTAGCTGCATCAACGTCGCACATCATCTCACATTCTAAGAGTGTGTCCATCTCAGGGGTCGAAGTGAGTGGGATCAGCAGGGCACGGCGTGCCCCTACTTCTTTCATTTCCTAGAGTCCGTTCCCTTAGTTTGAAATTTTAAACATACCTCCCAGATGGCAGAAATCACCATGGCCAATAGTTAAGGCTCGGCTTTTGGGGACGGGAAGAGAAGGAAAAGACATCTGTCTTTTCCTTCGTGCCCAGAGAAGACATGAACAGTGTACAGTTCTCTCCCCCCCTCTCTTTGTCACCCCTCTTCCCTCTCTTTCTGTCTCACTCCGCCTCATTTTGTGAACCTTGACTTCAAAAAACTAGTATTACCCTCTCTTTCCTCCTTTTGTTTATTTGCTCCCCCGTGAAGTGGATCCAAAAAAAAAAAACACTTTTGTTGAAAACGTCATCTTTTTCTGACAGTTTTTCAATTCCTAAGTGCAGCCTTAGGATGGCGAAAAACAAAACATTCAAAATATGAAAACTAACTAAAGTAAGTCAGAGTGGTTGCAAGGTGGCCAAATTGATTTATTCACACCTAAACCCATTAGCAGCACTTTACAGTGTTTGCTGGTGCTACGTTTGTGTCCTCATCTCTCTTTAAACAACAGTAACTTTTCCAGATAAAAGCACTCTCTAATTTCTGAATAATGAGTGTAAAAAGAAAAAGGTAACCATGTTGTTCCTTCTTAAATTTCACATGCTTTACTTAATCTTGCATTCCCTACGAGTGTTTGCTTTTTCAAGGATTTTGTTAATTTTTTTTGGGCAGCATATTGCTCTTGTCAATCAATCAATCGATCAATCAAGGCATTTACATAGCGCACTACTCACCCGGAGGGTCTCAAGGTGCTAGGGGATGGGGGGGGGGGGTCCGCTACTGCTCAAACAGCCAGGTCTTGAGCTGTTTCCTGAAGGCAAGGTGGTCCTGGGTCAGGTGGAGGTGGGTCGGGAGGGAGTTCCAGGTCTTGGCGGCCAGGTAGGAAAAGGACCATCCTCCTGTGGTGGCTCTTCGGATCCTTGTCTAGTGTGTCATTTGAACTGAGTATCATTCAGGTGTTTATAGTGGTCAGTGCAGTGCACGTTTCTCTCAGTGGGCAGTATGGTGCTCAGTGGGGGAGAGGATGTGGCTCTATGGTCAGAGCTGCTGAATTTGGAACTGGGGAACCAGGTTCAGCCTTCATGACCAGCCCACCAGACCACTCTCCTGAGGGAGCATATTCCCATGCTAGACCTTAGAAGGCCCCACAAGACCTTAGAAGCCCTGGTGTCTTAGCACCAGCCGGTGGACCCTAGCAGTGGCAAACCTTGAAGGCCTGTCCACCACAATTCTTTCTAAAGTTCACCTCCAGTCTTGCAGGCAGGCCGATGAAGCAGCACACCCTAGAGTGACAGTGATCCAGTCACTGTGACTCTGTCACTGAAGTCACAGGACCCTGGAGCAGGGTGGCTCTAGGGCAGTGCGACGGCACCAGCCGCGGTCCGTGCTGGTAAAAGTGGCGGGGAAGAGGGTCCTAATACGGGGGGATTTCAATGGACAATGCAGAGAGAAAATTAAATTAATAATACATTTTCCCTCAGCATCATCGCTCGAAATCCCCCCCTTACTCGGCCCCACTGCCCCACTGCTGTTACCTGCACGGACCGCGGTTGGTGCTGACTTCAGGTGGGGTTGTCTTTGCAAGTATAATATGGTTTTAAAGGCACTTGCTGGCTCCTTCCTGGCCTCCAACAATTTTCTGCAACAATAAAAATATCATGATAACTCCAGTGATTGTTCTGATAGAGAGAGCGGGCGTTTTGTCTAGTGGACGTTTTGACTCATGGAAAGGAAGCCCGGAGGGTTAATGTGCCTGCTGCAAAGAGCATGTACCATGCAGATCACAAAGTGCACATGATGTGACTAGGCCAGTGGATTACTGCTTTTGTCAGAGAGACACTAGTGTTACTTGCAGTTTGGAAGTTAAAATCCTAACCTAGAACAGTGAGCTATGAACTGTCACGTAAGAGCTGCAGGCAAACTGCAAGGTATAAATTAGAGCATTATGGTTATTTCCCCAGTATTTGATTATCCTAATGTTGCAAAATGGGTTCATTTGGATTGAATTCAATTTGATTATCAAAGAGAACCCCCAACCATGGTATTACGTTTTAAATTTTGAGTTTGTGTTTCTCCAGACCAATCACTATTAAACTGTGCTGCGTACTAGTTTGTTGTCATGTGACTCCTACACCCTGTAGTCCTTTGTCTTATCTAACATTTCCTATTCAGTGATTTACACACGTATGATTGATTGTCTCTGTGTAATGTGTGTGATGTAAAGTCCTCTGACACCCTACACTGGAATTGATGGTGCTGTACATTTTTTGATACTTTATTATTTTGCCATTTGTACACATGCTAACAGTCTCTGCAAAGATGTTTCCTTATTAGTACCAGTGGAACATAAAACTGCAGCAATGAGAAACGTGACCAGTCACCCTTTGCAAGGGCCCTCCACTTCACAGCAGCACAAGTCACATTTATGAGTGACTTTTAATCCGTTTGAGCTATAAACAATTCATTAGTTAAAATCGTCCGATTATGCAGCAGATGATGTAATATGTGGCAAATATGGCAGAGCCATAATTATGTGAAAAACATTTGCAAACGGGGATATGTTGTCATTCATGTTTGAACTGCTCTTGTGGAAAAAAGAGAGGAGAAGTACTGATGACAGAAACTCCATGGCTCGGAGATAAAAGGCTTGCGCTTCCACTTTTAAGGATATTTGGGACATTCTTTGATTAGAAGCCTATCCCACTTTGTAAATGTATTTTAATGTCAATAACTAGGATTAAACCTTAAATAAACATGTGTATCCACTGGTTAAGTTAAATAATGCAACAAGCTGTAACCGGTTGGTGAAATGGGAAACAAATACTACCAATGTTCCTCTTTCTGCCACACCTCTGACTCCGCCCACTGACGCAATCCCACAGGCGCATCTACAGATTCACTAACCTTTCACACAAGGCAGTGTACAGAGGCAGCGTGCAGAGGCAGCGTACAGAGGCAGCGTGCAGAGGCAGCGTACAGAGGCAGCGTGCAGAGGCAGCGTGCAGAGCTGAGTTTTGTGAAAGGGAGAAAGCAGAAATGTGCCATAACAACTAAGATATCTAAGATGTAGCGCACTGTAGATATGGCTCTCTCCTGCCCTCTGCCGGCCACACACTGCAGCACATATTTCTTTGTGTTACAACTCACACTTGTTACATATTTGTATGCATACTGTACCACACATGGACTAAAATAAACAGATAATTTCAAATGCACAACATAACTTAGAATTGTACCTCTGTAGACTGTTGGGTTAAAAACGCGACTCTCTGCAAAGATGAAAGAGAAACATAGTGAGATATTTTTACACTTTTGTAATTTTTTTTACATTTTAGGACTTTTATATAGCGCTTACATGAACCGAAGGGTATCAGAAAGCTTTACAACAACTTACATGAATACACACAGTCACAGTACATTATACATCTAGATTCTGGAAGTTTCTCAGTTCGATAATTATGAAGTAAAAGTTCCTTTCAGAGTAACTGAACTTCTACAGCTGGTGTGGCTCAGAGGTAATCTGGTTTGCCGGTGTGGAGGGCTTTATACGCTGCAGTCAGGGAGGTATCACGGCATGCAAAAATATTCATAATATTATTAATTCGAAACATGGGGGTTAGGGCCTCCAAAAGTAAACATTCTTGATGACCTGGAGAAGTTCCAGTTCATAAAGTAAAGAACATGAGCACATCTGTGATGACGTGCGCAGAGGTTCTGCCATTGTGCCTGATCTGTCAGCCTTGGGGCAGTCTTCTGCTGAACCTTCTGCATACCTAACTCCCATTGTACGCCTCTGGGCGCTTCACCACTGCTAACAAGTGCTAAAGTATTTGTGCTCACTCTGCTACACATGGCTGAATTGGCACATTCCGAATTAACATTTGCTTTACTTGTAAGTCCCTTGTAGAGTGGTATCCCATATACCCAGGTCCTGCTAATTAAAAGCTAGTAGTGGGCCAGCAGCACTGATTGTGCCACCCTCTTGAGTAGCACTGTACAATATGTCTCAGGCCTGCTGTTGCAGCCTGAATGTGGCGTTATATTACCATATCAACTGCTAATTGAACCCCCTTTGCAAGCCTTAAACTCCCCTTTTACGGTCGAACCTAGGCAGCACATGCGCTGTCTCCCCGAGACATACAGTAATTAGTAGCTACTCAACCTAATGGCTTTTCATTGGTTAATTCCCTTGTCTGGTAAAATCTCTTTCTTTTGACTGGTTAATGTGTTTTAGTTCCTCCTTTTCTTTTTTTGGGAATGCCTATGCAGCACTGCGTAACTACTGTAAATATGCTTCCAGAAAAATAATGTATTTTGCTTCGAACTCCTTCGTTTTGGTTGCTTAATTCAGACCGGTGAGATAGTGTTTACGATATATTATTTTGACTGGTTGGATGAAGTGTATTTTTTTTCTTTGTTGATATTTTTTCAAGTAAGGAGCATATTTTTGGGGGTTCTTTTTGTGGCTTCATTTAAACGTGCGTGCAACCAATCAGTCAATAAACATTTGTTGTTTTAATTAATTAAAATAATAACAATTTGTCACTTGTGTAAAAAATCAACAGCAAAATGTGATAATTTTCCTTAAAACCTTAAAAGCTTTACTTTCTTAGTTATGAATATACAAGCATCTATAACAGTATGTAGCATGTAGTTAACAAGTTCTGTGTGTGAATTAATAGATGTCCCACTGTACAATGAAAGGGCTACATTCCAGGCTTGATTTGAAAATGACAAACAATCTCACTTGAATTTCTTGGAAGGTAAAGTTTGTTTAACCTATCGGGGTGATGGCTGGCTGTATTGTTTTAAATGCTCGCTCATGGAAGTTGAGAAACAGTTCATTCGAGTGTCAGTCGGGTCCAGACCTGCATTTATGGCTGATCTGCCGGTCCGCGCATTCCTTAATAAAGGGGCTCGTGCCGTGCAAAGTTTGGAGCAGATGCAGATGCAATGGGTGAAGGCCTCTTTGCTGCTGCCTCAGAGGCGCCATCTGTCGGCCCTTTAAGGACCCAGGGGGGCTGATCTGCAATGGAAGGGAGGAGTCCGCCGGAGCAAAGGCCATAAGACGTTGCTTTCGGCAGATCGAGGATGCAATGTTTAGGTGCCGGCGCCAAGATCTTATAGTTATTGCTCAGCATCCAAGCGTGCGTTTTCTTACTGAAGGTGTTTTTGTCAATTAACAAGGAGTGAAATTGTGCGGTTTTGTTTATGGCTGGTTTGTGGGATGGATAAGTCAAGTTAGTGTTCCAAAGCTCTCCTTTGCAAGTTCTTTTTAGTGCTTTTTGGAGATATTGGTTGTAAGGTGATAGTGCCCACACCGCCATCGCTCGCTCCACTTGTACCTTGTACCCAATACATTCACAACCAAGAAGACTCATGAGACATAATTGTGGGAAAACGGTGGTGCAGGTTTATTTGCATACAAATAGCAGATAGGTGGGTCATCTTACAGGCGATCCAAGACGGCAGCCCCTCGCTGACCCGCCTGCCTAATTAGCCAATTTGCACGGTAAGTCGATGCTCTTGACGGTGCAATACTTTTAATAGTTATCTTGTTTACTCCCGCCCCCCCTGTCGGGGCGGAGCGATGAGGCACACCCCCGGTCGGTTTAGGCCCCCCGACCGCCCGAAGGACTAACGGGGCACCGACGTTGTTTCCTGGAACCCCCTCGGCTCCAGGTTCTTGGCTCGGGCACCCCTACTGTGCCAGGCAGAGGTATTGCTGTCTCCTTCTGCCGCAGAGGTACCCTTACTGTCCATCTGCTTCCAGATCGCCCTGTGACTCCGCCTGCAACACAAAACAGACCATTAATTGTTCACACCAACCTGCTGCTCTGCCGCTGGGTCTGGGCCAGGGCAGGAACAGCGCAGAGTAGTCCAGACGAAACGCGGCGGAAAAGAGGAAGTACTGAACCAGGCTGGCCTAGATAAAGGCCCTAGGACCGCCCACCACCAACATGCTCGCCCTGCATTGGCCACCCCCTAAAGGGGGCGGCACCCTGCTGTCGCGCTGATGCGTTTTGTTCGCGAGGCATGTGTCACTAAGACGCTGTCTCGCGTTATCTCCCCTTCGCGTCGCGCGGCCAGCGGCATAGTGCCCACACCGCCATCGCTCGCTCCACTTGTACCTTGTACCCAATACATTCACAACCAAGAAGACTCATGAGACATAATTGTGGGAAAACGGTGGTGCAGGTTTATTTGCATACAAATAGCAGATAGGTGGGTCATCTTACAGGCGATCCAAGACGGCAGCCCCTCGCTGACCCGCCTGCCTAATTAGCCAATTTGCACGGTAAGTCGATGCTCTTGACGGTGCAATACTTTTAATAGTTATCTCGTTTACTCCCGCCCCCCCTGTCGGGGCGGAGCGATGAGGCACACCCCCGGTCGGTTTAGGCCCCCCGACCGCCCGAAGGACTAACGGGGCGCCGACGTTGTTTCCTGGAACCCCCTCGGCTCCAGGTTCTTGGCTCGGGCACCCCTACTGTGCCAGGCAGAGGTATTGCTGTCTCCTTCTGCCGCAGAGGTACCCTTACTGTCCATCTGCTTCCAGATCGCCCTGTACTCCGCCACAGCTCTGGAGGAGGCCCCCGTCGATGACAGAGCCCCCCACCCACTTAGCTACTTCATTTCGCTCTCTTTCGCTCCACTTATACTTCCGAGAGGGACATGTTCACCCCAACCCCGACAAGTGTACCCAACCTAAGGGCATTCTTACAACGCGGTAAAGCCTCTCTTAATTCCCTGTGGAACCTTTGCCACGGTATTTCGCCTCCAATTGTACTTTGTTACTCTCGTAGCCTGCCCCTTGTCACTCCCTTCTGAATGCACTGTTAGCTACCTCATGTATTTGTTCACCCAATGGCGTTGCTTATCCCCGCACATCACATTCAGGATCTTCTTCCAGAGGCACCCGTCACCTTGGACCCACCCTTGCCGTTGTAACCCTTAATTACCCCTTATGCAGCTGCTAGAGCCTGACAGTGACCATTGCATTTGGGTGATTGAATTAGTCTCTCCTCCCTACTAAGCCTTTGGGTACACCTCTCTCATAGTTCCATTCACCACACCGCTATGGAGATCTTGTACGGTTCTTAGGACACGCCCCTAGTTGTAATGCCGCACCTCTGATGGGGATTGCTAAGGTACGGTTCTCAGGCCACACCCCTAGCTACAAAACCACACCTCTTAATGAGATTCCTCGGCGGTCAGTTGTTTCGTCTGATATTTGTCCCAACAAAGTAGGCCTTGTGAAGACCTGTCCAGTGCTGCAATAATCATGACCGTGCATGTCCTATCAACTCACTGCAAGGTTTTACCTCATGTGACTTACCGTCTGTTTTTTAGCAAAAGTTGACCTCGAGCAATGAAAGACTGCCTCATACAGGATGACGTGCTTGTTAACCCTGCATTGCATAATGATTTATATCGTGGGCCAGGACAGGGGGCTGTGCCGCCTGCTCAAGCACTTGGTGTTCAGAATCTTTACTAACATCTTTGAATATATGTGCATAAAACCAATACCTTCTCCGTAAGGGGCTGGTAGCCAGAAGGTGGCGATAGTGAGCCATTGCAGTCGTTCATCATCCTTGTCGGAAATGTATTGCTTCCTTGATGAAACATGCTCATGGGCGGGTTCGACTGGCGTCCTAATGACAGTTCTAATTTGCCATAATTACAGCTCTGCCTGAGCCTGACCTGCTACATAACGTACCCATCACTGTGCCTCGATGTCACCTACTGCACACTCTGCCATGTATGTCCCACCAGCTTGCTCCAAAAGGATGCATTCTCAATGTATACATAAACTCGTGCTTTCAGTGGCATTGGACCCGGACTAAAATCAGGGCAAAATATACTTTAAGGAGGAGTGCTATCTCGGACTGCTGCCCGTATGGTTGAATGACATTGCATTAACATGTCAAAACGTCCGGGGTGTACACCTGAAGTGTTGTGGGTTACTGCCTAATCCAGCCGTGCCTTTTAGGATACATGTGCTAGTTTAGACACATTCGGATTTGTGCTTGCATTTAACCTCGTGCCCAAGCCTTGTGGTGATTGCAAGATAAGTGCTTTTATCTAATTAATTGGTTCCAGACATCTGCCCATCCCCCACTCCTTCGTCCCTGCTGCCCTCGCTCTGGACTGAATAGAGAGCACCGTTGTGCCTATCTAGTAGGATCAATGACCCCCATTAGTGGTAATTTAAACCAAGTTATACGTAGGTATTTTTGACCACTGATTAGTACAAAACGATACTGGAGTTTCCTTTCAGGATACCTGCGTTTGTCAGTTGCAAGAGAAAACTCTCAAACTGTGGCACTTTGCAAACTGCCTGAAGATTCCTAGAAGACGGCAAGGCAACAAATGACCCTAAACATGATTCTCTCGAGTGCATTTGTATAGGACTGAAGGAACGCCGAAAAATGTCTCCAATGGGTAAGTTAACTTTACACATTACCTTTAAGTTTACCAAGCTACCACTGGGTGAGCACAGGTTAATTGAGGGTTCGCGTTTGGAAGGACCCAACGAAAATGGTCACACTGGGCACCACCAATTCTAAGCTGGTCCTGATGTGTTTCCTCACACATTATCTACGGCAATCTCTGAGACCACCAAGACAGTACAATTCTCGAGCTGTGGTGGTTAGTTAAGGTATTAATTACATTGAAACCACCCCTTCATGGATAATCATGTCTGGTCCCCCAAGCTGTGCGGTCCAATGGTTTCCCAAATTAGAGGCTGCAATTGCCGGTGAATTTCCTCTCTGGACACACGTTTAGTGCATACTTACGCAGGAGCGGCTATACATTCAAGCATTATAATAGAGAATAGAGCTACACTTTAATTTGACAGGGAAGGGGTTGTTAGAAAATTTAAATCTGGTAAGAAGGTTACCATAGCCCATAACTTATAATGTTTACCCCACCTGATCTGAAGTGCCTTCCATTGAAAAAGGTGTCCTGTCATGTGCTTGGAGTGTATCGCACCGTAACATGGCATGTACATATTGGGTAAAATATTCATTCACCAAACAGATCGCAACCTTTGCTATCACTATGCCATAGCAGTGACCTCATTGTAATGAATAATTACTTACCTCTGCAAGTGTCCTGCAGAGTATTCGTGCAATAACGCGTGCACCCGGTATAAGTTAGCGGCACCGCTGTGCCGGTAAGCATCTCGTACTGAGCAACCGTGGGTCACCTAGGAATCGTTATCAGAGCATACACCTTGTATAGCGCCCGTTCACTTCACCTAATCCTAGCCCCCTGATCTCAGTTCGCCCTTTCACCTCCTGTTCACGCCCGGCGCAGTCACGTGATTCCCCGCGTTCTCTAAAGGCGCTCACGTATTTATTTATAGCTTGGCATCTGAGTCCGTTCTACTGTCAGTGGAATCAGTGACCTCGTACATATGGCGATCGCATTGTGCATAAGCTTTATATGGGGTGAGCGACGTTGTACATAGCATTATAATTGAGGAAAGTGACAGCTCCATCCTTTGGACAAAGCGAAGGCCGGAACATCGCAGCATTCAGACTTCACCCCTTAAATTGCTACCATCCATTGGCTCGGGAAGCTAAACCCCCACTCCATCGAGATTTCCATTTCTTACGCAAATCCCAGCAACAGAATGTAAACACGCACGCAAACATCGAGACAAACGCATGTAGCCAAGCACGTGCACTAATATTTTCGGGGAACGATAGGATATTTCATCTTCTGGCCCTTTCCTGCCATTGTCGGCGCGGTGGCATACCAGCACAGAGCTTTGGGTACTGTGCACGCTCACAGATAGCGCCGTATCAGAACCTTTCACACACCGCTTTTGGCCGCGCGGCAGTGAAGCGTGCCTGTTAAAAGTCATTTACCTACTGCACAGGCTGCCATGGTCATGTTTCTTCCAGTGAGCAGCATTGCAACAAACTGAAATTTACCATGCATTACTGAATCGCCATGTACATTGCTTATGGCAACTTGGCACTACGATGCTAGGCTGTGTGCGTTGTTGGGGAATGCCTAAAAGCCAGAGATCAACACTTGGCCTGCTCCCTGCTCTACATACGAGGTGAAGCAGCTGATAGTTACTTGAACCAGACACATTGTGTATTTATAAGGGAATTATCCGTTATACCCCGCGGGCACTAGTAACGGCCTTTTGCTGGGCACAAAAAACCTATTTTGTGAGCAAATAAACGGTGGATCTGTTAGTCCGACAGCGCACCTACTAAAGGCCTTGTGCACAACATACCCTACGTTGCAAAAGAAAGGAAATGCTTAGGACCAGTATCGATATGTTTGTTTGGAGTCGGTGGGTGTCTTTCATGGAATTCACAAAGAAGCACCGGCTGGAAATCTAGGACAGCCATATTCTTCCAGGAGCATTCTAATTCACATTTACTCATGTAGAGTTTCAATTAGGTGGAACATTTTGCTGCGGAAATAAATGTTCACTCTCACTTTTCCCTCCGCAGAAAACACTTTATTTCCACAGAAAATTATTTTTTCCTGTGGCCAAATCTCATGACCTTGCGTGCTAGCGATTGGCAGCTGGGCTCATGCCATGGAATCTGTCGGCTGGAAGGAAGCTGAGTCATCTGCGTCTGCAGCTTCAAATCCCCGCAAGCTAGCTCACCTGGTTATGTGCCTGCTGCAGCGATCTGTGTGTGGACGCGGGTGGGGGGGGGGGTGATCCCTGAAAGTGCGGGCGCCCCTTACTGCGTTAGCCTCGGAACTCGATTCCCCAGAAAAGTACAAAGCACCTGCAGAGGACCCTGAACACCCGCGCTCCTAACATAATAGAACTATTGAACGGTAGTCAAGCCCATCTGGCTACAATACCGTAACCGTGGAACTGGCTATAGTTCAGCGGGATTATTGCAGATCATCACAGTAATTTACCAATCAAGACCATTGTATAAAAGTAAAACAAGTTACGGGTCTGCTATGCATTGCCTCGCTGCACCCAGGGGTCCGAAGAGACAGACTGGCTCCAATCATTGGCAGGGTCTCCCTCAACTTCCAAAGATTCATATTAAACGTGAACGCGTAAACAACAGCACTACAGTCATGCAAAGCCACAAGGATATATTTCGAATGACAGTTTTAACGTTTAGCCCTCTGGAGTAATGAAGCTCCTTATGCTCTGTGCAAAGGAACAATGTCCAGTTTAAAAGCGCCGCGTGCAAAGACTTGAATTCCCGTGGCCAAACTTTAACTGCTAAAGGATCACGGCTTTGCCGCACGCAATGTGGCATTAATAAAACCAAGCCGTACAGAGTGTAGATGAGTGTGTGTAGTCTGCGCGATCACCCACACGCCCGATACTGAGATTAAACTGCCATATGAGGGTAGGCAGCTATGAATTAAACGGAAATGAAGTGTGTCGGGTGCCACTAACGTGTTCCTTAACTTTCCCGGAACGCCAGTTTTTAGCAAAGAGCTAAAGAAGAACCTCATGACCCTGCGCTATCGTGGCACACTACTGATAAGGGTCTTGTGAAAGAAACCACTCAAGATTTTTACCCATACAACTCGGTTCCACCGCGCATTCCACAATTTACGAGCTGCCTGAAATGGGCCAATAAAGGCCCAGTCCTGCTATAAAAACCGGCTATGGTAAAATTACGCTTTCATTAGTAAGGTATTCTTTTTGCTTAGATGGCGCCTCCAGAAATAGCTCGACTTGCTGTGTGCAGTAAGATCAAACATACCGAGGCAAGACGAATTTAATTTACATAGAATTCAACGCGGCACGTTTGGAGGAAAACTGCGCCTTAGTGGCCTGCTCTCGAATGATGCTAAGTGTCGGCCTCCAGTTGCCCCAGTGGCGGGAATGCATGCAGCTATGCTGGGCCCCTGTGCTGCAGCACTCTCCTGCTGATGGCTGAAAGACCGCGAAACTGGGGATCCGAGTTCTAATCCCTGTAGGGACGCTAACATCCCGTTACTCTGACAATCACCCAATCTCCCGCGACTAACAATAAGTGTGTCCTTGTCCTACTACAGCGCATTTAGACCTACGCGCTCTATAAATCTCAAATAACATGGTGCTATCATCGCCACCATTAATGTATCTACTGTTGATAATAAAATATAAAATTTCTCAATGGCCGCCAAAGGAGAACGCCCAACACTGCTAGGCTGCAAATCAGTGAAGGGGACACGGATGCCTACGGACTACAAAACACTATGCGGGCCAGCCAAGGGCATGAATGCTGGTAGTCCGAGAGCCAGCATGCCGATACCATCGTGCAAGTGGTGGAATAAGAGAATGCCTCCTCGCTGCCAAGAAGTTATACTGTAGAAATAACGAGTTAAAGTGGCTTGCCGATTTGCGGTCGCATAACCCTACATCAGTGCATTTCAATTACGGTATCGCGCTCCATGAAATTACCACAGGCAACTCACCCCCCGACGGCAGCGAGCGGAGCGCGAGCGGCGCCCATGCCGACCCGCACCCTCAGATGGCCCCCCACCCCAGATGACCCCTCACAGGTCGGGTAGACAGATGAGAGCCCCTCGGGGCGCGTCCCGTTATCAGCGAGAAAAGCGGGGATGAGGCCAGCAAGAGCGCCCGCAACCCCCCACTGGAACAACCCTGAAGTACAGTAACACCGAGGTTACTAGACGATAACCGGTCACTGAAGAACCGAGCCCCGGGCATCCAAAGTGTCGTGAACAAAGGACTGCTGATGGCTGCGGCCCTGAATTTGGCGCCATTCGAACTGCGGCTACCTCAGTGGTCATTTCCTAGCCTCTAATTCTGCGCACCGGACTAAATGCACCGAGGTTACTAGTCGATAACCGGTTACTGAAGAACCGAGCCCCGGGCATCCGAAGGGCCGTGAACAAAGGACTGCTGATGGCGGCGGCCCTGAATTTGGCGCCACTCGAAATGCGGCTACTGCGCACCGGACTAAGTGCTGCGCGCTTGAATGCCCTCCTCTAATGTGCCGGACGGCGAAATAGCTAATAGGCTGATACCGAACCCGACAACAGCAGCCTTAGTTTAACCCGCATTCTGCAGTGTGCCACGGAGTTTTTCCATCTGCTCTCTCCCCGCGTGTGCTCACGGTGAGTGGACAGCGTGCCCGCGCAGCTCGACGGATACCACGCACAATACCCACGGCTCATCCGCCCGCCTGCCCATGCGGTCAGACCGCAATTTGGCCACGTCTCTCTCCCCCGTGGTATCGCAACCACAGGCCCCTGTGCAACCTGGGCTTGACCCAGGGACGGGGCGGGGGGGAGTAAAGAGCATGGCACTCACCTACAGACGACGAGACCGAACCGAACGAAGACGTGCAGCAAGCAGGCAAACAGCGCAGAGTAGTCCAGACGAAACGCGGCGGAAAAGAGGAAGTACTGAACCAGGCTGGCCTAGATAAAGGCCGTAGGACCGCCCACCACCAACATGCTCGCCCTGCATTGGCCACCCCCTAAAGGGGGCGGCACCCTGCTGTCGCGCTGATGCGTTTTGTTCGCGAGGCATGTGTCACTAAGACGCTGTCTCGCGTTATCTCCCCTTCGCGTCGCGCGGCCAGCGGCATTTTTCTAGTTCCGCCCACGGAGCTTTGTTCAATGCGGAGTCGGCTTTGTTTCGTTTGCGTCGGTTCCATTGCGTCATACTTGCGTACATCCTCCCTAGTCTTTCGTTTATTAAACCAAGCTCGAGTCGGCTCTGTGCTGGGGATGCAGACTGAAGTCGCTGAAAGACCTCTTCGTATGTCGAGACCATCAATGTTTTAAAAGGTTCGCAGTCTTTTCCACGCAGAGCAATGCTGGCATTTCGCCCGATATCTCTGCAAGTAAAGGTGTGTACGGTGGCCCCTTCAGTGTTTTTGCTGGGGTCCTGAAGGCAAACGTTAGTGCATTTGTTCTCTGTAGCATATAAGCTTTCCATTCTCGATGGTTCTGCCTATTGTCAATATGAAAACCAATGTACTTGTAGTTTGAAACCTCCACTAGCAGTTTGAACTCAAGTTGTATCTTTTGCTTGACCGTTGGGTAGTTTCTAATTCACGTTGTTTTTCTTTTCGATGTGTTATTTTGTAGTCGAGTGGTTACTGTCCATTCCAACCAGCGGACCTGCGGGTCTGCAGACAAGAGAGACCCGCGGAGGATGACTTTGGTACGGCTCCTTCAGACTCTGTAATCTGCATGTGAGAGATGCAAGAGAGATAACGTTCCAGGTTGAGGTGGTGGGAGTGGATCTTGTCGAGCTGTTGTGCCAGATCTGCCATGAACAAATTAAAAATGTGCAGAGTCGCCACCCGGCATCCTTGTTTTAGTCCTTTAGTGGTGGTTAACTTTCTTGTTAGTCTTGAGCCATTTACCAGCTTTGCTCTCATCCATGTGTTGGAAGAAAGACGCAATTCCTCTGACATTTCCTGACATTTTCCAAGTTTCAGCTTTTCCCATAGGAGGTAACGATCCAGGCTATCAAATGTAGACTTAAGGTCTATGAAGCAAAGGTGCAGTTGTAGTCAGGGGCGGATTGGCACTGCGGGCATTCGGGAGTGGGCCGAAGGGCCCGTGCCTCAGTGCCCTCTGTGGCCTTTTTTTTCTCTCCTGTCCCAGTCCACAGAGAGTGGACTAGGAAAGGGGAGAAAAAAAACCGGCCCACGGAGGGCACGAGACAGACAAGGAAAATGAAAGCAGCCTCGCTGTGCGGCTGGACAGCGTTTGTCAGCTGTGGGCTCTCCTTCGCCCCTGCCCTGCCAAGCAATCAAGCTGAGGCTGGGCTGGGGAGGGGTGATTGTTTGCAATAATCGGCCTCCCTGGGGGCCAGGTGTTTCTCAGGCCTTTGAGCCATTTGCACCTCGGCCCCCTGGGGCTCACGCAGCCCAGAAACGGTGTTAGTGTTAACACCTCGCCCACAGCCCTTCACATTCAGGGCATAGTGGGCGAGGAAGAATGGGTCTTGCTGCCTGGTGATGGGGGGCCTGGTGATGTTTGGAATGTTTTTGTTTCATTTATTTATTTATGCGATTTTATATAGCGCGGACTTTACCCGAAGGTGTCAGAGCGCTTCACACTAGGAACAGCAATAATACATGAGGAGAAAATTATAAGTGGACAAATTACAAAAGCAAACGTTAAGTTACATGAATCAAAAGTGACAATAGTGAGCAACCAAAATACAAGAGGAGCAAACGATACATTACAGGAGGAAAAAGTGATATGAGTGCAGGTTACAAAAGCGTACAAAGTACAAGTAGAGGTATAATACAGCAATTAATGGCAGACACTCCAGCACAAGAACAAACGTTACGTAGGCAATGGTAGCACTTGTGCAAGTATCTAAAGCAAACAAAAGTAAGAGGTAGCAAACAGTGTGTTACAATAGAAAAGTAACGTGTGCAAGTTACAAAAGGGTACCATACACAGGTACAAGGGTAATACTACAGTAAATGGTAAATACTCAAACTGCCAGAACACACTGGGAAGGCACTTCCCATGCACCAGCTTCACCTCAGCCTCCCCCCTGGCTACCTGGCTACCTTGGATGACCCAGAAAGCTGTGTTTTGTGCTCCCCTGCCAGGACATTTTCCCAAGGCCTGGAGGGTTGATTAATTTACTAATTGCAGGGGCCTTATCTCTGTTCATGTGCTCCTGAGCTGAAGGTCTGGGGAGGGCTGAGTAGGTTAGTAATAGCAGGGGCTTTGCTGCTTTTCTGGTGCTCCTGTGCTGGAGGGCTGGAATCATTTTGTGACAAAAAGGGGCCTTGCTATTTTTTTAGTTGCTCAGCATGTAGGCCATTGTCACCTTGGCCCTGTGTCCTGTGCAAGAACAGTATCCTCCCACTTTCATTCTTTGTATGTGCAAATGGTGTTTCATGAAAGGGCACGCCCCTTGAATGTGGGTCACGCCCCTTAAATATGGGCCACGCCTCTTGAATGTGGGCCACTTTTTTCGTCAGTGCGCGGGCCGAAATTTGATCCCAATCCGACCCTGGTTGTAGTTTTCTCCGTTTGTACTTGTCTACAATAAGGGAAGGTTTTAGAATGTTTGTGATTGTCCAAATTCCTTTTCTGAAACCTGTCTGGTTGACGGGACTCAAATTGAGCTTGCTCGACCAGATAGGCAGGTTTTCCAGGGTCAGGGAGTACTTTGCTTCAACATCTAGTAATGCGATTAATCTGTATTTTGCCGGACATGTTCTATCCCCACCTTTGTAGATTGGTGAGATTATTGAACCGTGCCTGCTTAAAAGAATTTGATTTAGATTCTCGGCTTTGTTGAACAGAGAATACTTTATTGTTTGATTAATAAAAATCATTACAATGATGGGCATGCGTCAATTAAAACGTATATCAGACAATTGCTAAAATACTCCTGTGTCTTTGCTTACGTTGTCTCCTTGTGCTCTTTTAGAAGCAGCCAAAATGCGTCCATTTGATACATTGACACCATCGCAACAAAAAGTAAATAATAAGTGGGTGTGAATTTCAATAATGAATAATTATTAAAAGACCTGATTATCTCTGTTTGTTCTTGCTATTAGAATGTAGACTTCATCTAGATGAGGAATCCTTTTTATTAAGACACAGTTAGAGCCGTAGTGATCTATTCTAGTTTTAACATCGACTAAAACAGTGGGACATGACATTAGTTGTTGTTAAAAAGCTGCTAACTAAACCACTAATGGTGCAATGCTATTTGTAAATGAGTAAAACCCTACATAAGGTAATTAAAAGCAGCAAAAGCAGAGGACAATAAGTAAACAATGTGGAAAGAGCCATATTCAACTGCTGTCAAATAGTGCAGTAAAGTAAACAGATGGGCAACACAACATCGGGCTTAGATCTCCCCATAATGAATTAACAGTTGTTAGCTTGCTGGATCTCACAGTTTATAAGTCTTTTTACTGATCTTGAAACAAACTTAGTAAACCGGATGTTGAGCACTGGATTGTCCGGATTCATAGATGCAAGAATGGCTTGTCGACAAGAGCGAACTCCAAGTTTGTTCCATACGCCCTTCAGCAAGGTCTTTCGACCGTTAAGAAGTGCAGGGCAAAGACATACCACATGCTAGATTGTTTCCTTACTGCTCCCACATCCCCTGCACGTTATATTGGTGTTTATGAGGCGCCAACTTGGCAAGTGATACAGGAATGGCCTTTCACCCATTCTGAGGGCCAAAAATCCTTTTTTTCCATGACACTGAGTAGGTGCATGACAAATGTTAATGTTATGTTAATGTTATTTGCATTTTAACGCGCACAGCTGCTCCAGCGAAGGAGCGTCCTGGCGCGGGGAAAGGCGAACACAACACAACACTAGGTCCAGTAACAAAAAGCAAACATTAAAAGCAAGGAACATTTAAAACAGGAAGGTTTTCAGGGCCCTACGGAAAGACATTAGGTCATTCGAAAGGCGGATTGCCAAGGGGAGCGCATTCCAGAGGGCAGCAGCCTTCACGCGAAAGGAGCGACCCCCCATCCGACTAAGTCTAAAACGGGGGACGACCACCAAGGACTGTCCAAGGGATCGTAGTGAGCGGGTAGGAACATAGGGAGAGATCAGTGTGGCACCACAAACCCTGGCTTAAACCCTGATATGACAGACCAGGCATGCTTACGTTGTACCAGTTGGGCTCTGTCAGAGTGGGAGGACCAGAAGCGGACATTCCTTTTAACATAGGTTTTGAGGGTATTTTGCTGCCGCCCAGTAAAGGGCTACTAGGGTGCCACTCTACTTTGTCTGGTTACCAGCACACTAACATGGAGCCAGACATCTAGTAGTGCCCCAAGTTTTTCACATAGGTCCTGAAGAAGGCCACATGACTAGTTAGGAGCAATCAAGGCAAAAAACATGTTAACCCATTCCACAATGATAGTCCTCTAGCAACATTACATCCACATAGGGCAGCCACATATTTTTATCCAAGCTGGAACTACCTTTACCATTAAAATGTCTTGATTAGGACTGGTCCAGACTTATTTTAATCACCACATCACCTGCACTACCCCTTGGCCTCTTACCTGCAAGCAACCCACGGCTTCTTCAAAAAGATCTTCGCCAAAGAGCCCCGTTTACGGTGAGCCCGTCGGGCATTGCAACGCGAGCAAAGCCCAATGATGAAGCATGACAACCCCTGGGGTGTGTGAGGGCATTACAAAGAAAGACTTGTCTTCCCCGTCCTCCCTAGGTACTGCATACCTCATGTAGCACAGCTTACTAGGAGCCCCGTTTGCAGAACCTGTTTAAATAACGGCTCCAGGTCCCAAGACCCCTTCTTTCATATGCAACTCTTCCAGAACCCGCATCTCCTGAAGGTCAATTATGTCGCATGTTGCCGGAACTTGAGGAGGACTGTCTTTTTCTAGCCATTTTTTAGCTCCAGCTATGTTTCACGAGCGCAGGTGTAGATTTTCGTTTTTAAGTTTTGCCGTTTGTTGACACGATGGTCAGCTGTTTTCCACATGGTTCATGATTCCTGGGAGCCAGCTCCATTGGTCATTGTCGGGTTCTATGTTCGCCTGTTTGTCCATGAGAGCCCCATTACGCCATGTGACTGATTGGCTCCTTCCTTTTGCTTTCTGGAGGACTGAGTACATCTGTGTTTTTTCATTTGTTTGTCCTGGCCCCAAGTTTACCTTCTGGATGTGATTTTCAACGAGCGGGCTGGGATAACGTAATATGGGGGGTTTAGATAGTGTTATGCCTCATATGTCAAATTGTTGGGTTTGGCTCATTATGAGCTGGGCAACTTCCACTGTTTGCCTTGTGGTGAGTGTTTGTTCGTTGAGGTTTCCTTTTCCATTCTGAGGACATTCCACGGTCAGGAGATGGGTTGACTTTAAATGCTTTAGTACAGGGATGTTGGTTAGCTCTTTTATATTTAAACAACAAAAGAGTGATCATGGGTGTGGATCCAAAACAAGATGAAGGTTACACTCCCCAGAGAAAGGGTCAAAGGTGGGAGCGGGTTAGTGAGGGGACAATTTCTTGATTAGTATGAAGAACCCTCACTCACCGGCATGGTGGGTGACATGCTTCATCATGGGGTTCCCACCGGGTAGACCAAATGTCTTCAACGCCTGAGGTTACAGCGGAGCTGGTTTTTGTGTTGTGAATAGTGCAAAACATAGTGCGCCATTATTGGTGTTGTCATATGGGTTTTGTCTTGGAAGGGTGTTTCTGCATAATCCCTGGTCCCTAGCTCCTGGTTTCAATCCTGCCTTGTAGGTTTTCCACCTTCCCTGAGTCTAGTCTGTGTTCTTTGCGTCGTAGCTTAGCAGTGAGTTGGGCACTTCTTCCTTGTTCGATGTTCATCTTAACTGTTCTTTGTGCTTCAGATTCATGACACAGGTCACAAAGGTTTGAGATGTCAAGTTTGTGGGCTGCACTATGTTTCTATATTGGTTTTTTTTCCAGGTTCCAGTGTTTCTGAGGTACCGGGTTTTTATGGACCCGGCGGTGCCAGGGAGAACACCCAAAGACCTCGAGTCCTTCCTGTTCTGGACCACAGAAACACAGAGTCTTCTAGGTGATGACAAGGATCGAATTTATTGGCTGCAGCCAGTAACAGGTATCCTAGAAGTACAACAGCATATATGTTCTCAGGAGAATGCTCAATCTTACAAAGCCAGACTTCTCCTTTTATACGAAATAATAAGATTCAGGCAAGAATTCCTTGTTTTTACAGTTGGTCATACAAATATTTCTACTACAAAGAAAAAGCAGAGTCATGATGGCAAGCCCACATTTTAGTTTGTCCAGTCTATGATAAATTACCCGGCAAGGCCCAGAACTTTCATCAGATATCGACGGACCCCTAATAAAATCGGGCACCTCCTCCTTGTAAAACAGATCATAAAGAAGAAACAGGGACAGGTGTGTGTGAGATTAGGCATAGCTTGTGTGGGATGAACGGTTTATGACATGTTGTGTCTTGATACTAATCTCATTCGGCCACTGGGAGAGGAACTGCCCGAACAGGTTTGGCTTGAGGCAGTGGAGTCAGCTCGCCCAGGTCACAGAGGAGTCAGCAAAGGTGTACGTGTCCTTTCAGATCGGATTCGGCCTTAGTTATTTGGCTATGTAAGGGCAATCACAAAATGGATGCCGCTCACAAAATGGAACCCGAGGGTTCAAGACGAAAACTACGATTTCAGGGTGATTTTGTCACTCGATCTTGACGCAAATGCTTAGGTATAGTATCTCAATCATTACCGGTCTGCCAATCCCAAAATCGTCATGATACGACGATATTTTGACATGAGTATAGAGCTTCGGTACCACATAATAGCAGGGTCCAGAGTTTTCAGTACCATAGACCCTCCTTTTGCCCTTGCATAGGCAATAACCTATACTCATGCTAGTCTGAGTCTAGGTCTGTATTCATAAAGTCATTGAGATGTTGCTGTAACATCATCCTATTACTTACTTCGTCTCGTGATACAGGTGTCCTTACACATGATGTAGCACAGAGGCCACATATCGCAGGAGCACACTGCACACACAGACAGAACAGGAAAAGGACAGCTAAGATCATCCCAATGACTATCAGAATCTTCCATCCCCAGGCAGCTATCAATTCCCAGAACCACCCCATTAAGGACCAGTCTCCTTTGTCCACGTGAATGGGCTCAGAGATCTTATGCAATTTGGAGATGGCCGGGTATACTGTCGGAGTGTTATCGGGGATGAAAATACAGCAGCTTGATTGGATCACTTTACATACCCCACCACGGTCAGCAAGGATGACGTCTAGGGCAACCCTGTTCTGAAGAGTCATGAGGCGGTCCGACTGGAGCTCCGCAGTCAAGTTACTAAGGGCACCAGCCGTTTCAATCACGGTGGATTCAACTACCCTAGTCAATTGGCGAATGTTCCTGCTGTTCACCATAGGCCCCCAAAACGGCAGAAAACCTTTTGCGAAATCCCCAAACTCCTGTTCTGCAGTGTCGTCTTTACTCACGACACCCCTAACTGTCCTTGTCCTATGGTAATCTGCCGCAGCCGTGTAGGTGGGTGGCAACAGGAACGAGATAAAACATGTGCCCGAAAAGTCAGGGGGTAGCCATGTATATGCTCTATCATGGCAGACAAAGTAGGTACGCTTAGCTGCTAAGAACGAAGGGGAGGTCTGAGACGGGAAGACGTAAGTTTCAGTACAGACACTCTTCCCTAACTGAGCTCTGGGGTTTTTGCCATTTCCCTGCAGACATAGGTGACCCTGATGGGGTACTATCCAAATTGGGGAGGACTTCTTTGCTCGCTGGCTCTCACTCAAGGAAATTCCATATTTTGTTATATTCCATCTACTGTAAGCCTTCAATTCATCTCTGGGAATCGTTTTGTACGTGTCGATATCTCTGCTCATATTTCTGATTCCTGCCACTAGTGCCTTGTTGCTCGAGTTGCTTCCTGTGGAACGTGGGGGATATGGTTCGATGGCAAATAGGAACATTGTTTGAAATGCCCACAAAGAACCTTAGTAGCTAAATGGCAAGACAAAATATTGGATTCCCTTATCTGTTGTGTGTGGCATAAGTTCACATACCCAACAATTCCTCATGTTCATTACAAACTGGTGTTGGTGTAAGAGCTGAACGAATGAGTTATTTATAAATTCTAATCTTCTGGAAGACTCGTGTTCAGGTAGAGGGTAAAAAGAGTGAGGGGAAACAGTAGGAGGAGGTGTGGGCTGTGTGGTGTGTGCAAATGATACTCGAAAGGTGAATAAAGCATAGCCTAATAAAAACATCATTATACTACACAACATAAAAATGCATATTATTAAAAATCGTGTTTTCGCCATCACAGTGCATATTCTGGTTTCAAAGTTCGTTGGTCTGGCAGGTCTCTCCATCTTGGGAAACTCCATCCTCTAAATTGCTGCCCGCGGTGGTAGGGTGATTCTGCTAAGGGGTTCTTCTGTCAGTCCAGGGCAACTCCCTTAGACCAAAATGTCTTCGGCTGCACCCCAAAGACTTTGGGCAGCCGCGACCCTAGCAGCAGAACCGGATGGCGGTTCGAAAATCAAAAATGATCAAGTTTCTTGGATGAGAGAGCTGAACAATCAAAAAAGAGAAAGACTTTATTTGTCCATAGTCATAGGTCTTGGTCTCAAATTGTAGCGATCTCTACCAGGTGCTGTGTGGTCTTGGAATAAGAGTTCAGGCTCTGTAGTGTTCAATCGAATTGACAGAGGCACAGCTTCTTGCAAAATGTTGTTGCTTTCCTTTTCAGAAATTGTTCCTTTTAAAGGTGCATCACTAAAGGGTAGGAACCGAGGCACAGTCTCAGCCTCAGAATCAGCGATTCCCTCCTGGACCCACCGGACATGGGGAAGAGGCAGTCCGACCCTCTTACAATGGCTGCCGTGGACCCAACATTTCTTTCCTTCCACTCGAACGGCGGACCTTGTCGAGAGAAGGACTAGATGAGGGCCGGTCCACCGGGGCTGGTCTTTGTTCGCTGGAAATTCTTAACCAGTACGTAGGAACCAGGATCGATAGGATGCCCTGGAGCTTCAGAGGCCTGAGGTAGAATGTCGTGGACCTGTTGGTGTAATACACACAATTTAGCTGTCAATTCATACAGATAATCAAGCAGTACAGGATGCTCTATCTCACTAAACCTGGTGGGCCTTGGCACTCCCCATATGTTGGCCGGGCGGCCGAACATAATTTCATGTGGACTAAGTCCCATTCTAGAGTGAACAGTCATTCTTGTTGATAGGAGTGCCAAGGGCAGGGCGTCAGGCCATTTCAGAACTGTGCTTGCTTGAATCTTGGCCAGTTTCAATTTTAGCGTGCCGTTATAGCACTCTACTAATCCAGCTGATTGGGGGTGATTTGCAGCGTGTAACTTCTGTTGTATGCCTAGTCCTTCACACACTCTCTTCATCACTCGACCCACAAATTCACTCCCATTATCACTCCAGACCATTCTAGGCATTCCAAACCTAGGGAAGAACTCTTTGACAAGGGCTTTGGCTGTGGATAAGGCAGTGTTGTCCTTAAGGGGATACGCTTCCACCCACCTGGAAAAGGCACAAACAACAACGAGTACGTATTTCAAATTGTTGCACCTTTCCATGTGGATGAAATCTGGCTGAAAAACCTCGAACGGATACGTTGGAGGCGCAAAATGACCAGCTGGAGTTGGGGTTGCCCTACCAGGATTGTACTTCAGACATACCATACAATTCTTGACCACATTCTCTGCACACTTAGGGATCCCACCATTCTGCCATACCGGAGCCAGCAACTTACAAATCCCTTTCACACTGATGTGAGCCATTCCATGAGCCATTGTCACCATTGCAAGCACATATGCATCGGGTAACAACCATCTCTGATGCTCTGATAATTCAATCCAACAACCATTCGCATCCAATTTACCCTTACTTTCTCTCCATTCATTCACCTCTTTCTCTGCGGCTTCAGCTTGGATGGACTTCAAACTCTCAATCGTATCTTCACTCATACCAACATCACCAATCCATCTCGCGGGGCCTGCAACATACATTCGACTCATTACATTCCTTGCAGTTTCTTTTGCAACTTCATCCGCAAACGCATTCCCACGACCAATATCATCCGTAACCTTTTTGTGTGCACTGCATTTCACAATCGCAACTTGTTTGGGCAAGGTCAGTGACTCGAGAAGCTCATTCACTAACTGACCATGCTGGATCTTAGCACCATGCGACGTCAGGAATCCACGTTCACGCCACAATCGTCCAAAACTTTGAGCCACGCTAAAGGCGTATTGGCTGTCCGTGTACACATTCACTCGCTTTCCTTTTACCAACACACACCTCTTGTAAGTGCAATCAATTCTGCTGCTTGTGCTGAATTGTGTGGGATACGTGCAGCTTCAACAATCGTATGCAAAGTTGTCACAGCATATGCTGCAGTCGTATCACCATTCGGCAACTTGAAATACGAACCATCAACCCATAAAGTACCATCACATTCAGAAAGAGGAGTGTCCCTAAGGTCTATTCTCCCTTTTGTCTCTTCTTCTGTCCTAAAACAGCAGTCATGTTCTTCGACCTCATCTGTCTCCACTGAAATGGGCAATAACGTGGCTGGGTTTAGTGTGTCGCACCTCTATATGTGTACATGACTTGCTAATAATGTTAGCTCATAACTTGACAATCGAGCACTAGTTAAGTGCTGTGTCCTTGTTCTGTTTAACAAAATGTCTACTGCATGTGGGACCATGACGATTAACATATTATTCATTACTAACCCAGCAGACTGTCGAATACACACAGCTGCTGACGCAGTGGCCCTCAAGCAACTCGGCAACATCTTAGCTACCGGATCTAAAGTCGCCGAAAAGTACGCGCATGGACACTGTTTGTCCCCAAAAGACTGTGTCAGAACTGATAATGCACAACCTTCTTTCTTGTGGACATACAATGTAAAAGGCTTACTGTAGTCGGGGGTACCCAACACAGGAGCCGAACACAATGCATCACGTAATTCGGAAAAACTTTTTCTGACACTCTTCAGACCACGGAATGGGTTTCGGTGTATCCTTGCAAGTTAATGCCACCAAAGGTTTGGCCAACAGGGAAAAATTCGGTATCCATTGTCTACAATATGATGTAATGCCCAAGAAAGCACGCACTTCTCTCTGTGTCCTTGGGACACTCAATTTTGCAATTGCCTGAATTCTTTCTGAGGTCAGTTTCCTTCCCTCCTTCGATAAGAGGTGACCTAAGTAGGTCACTTCTTGTCGACAATATTGCAACTTTGAAAGAGAGACTTTGTGGTGCAGATCACACAAATGAAGCAACAAGGACAAAGTGCCTTCTTTGCAAATCTCCTCAGTATCTGCAGCGACCAGCAAATCATCGACGTACTGAATAAGGGTAGCGCCGTCAGGTAAAACAATTGAGTCAAGCTTTGATTTCAGAGCCTGACTGAATATTGATGGACTTTCACAGTAGCCCTGAGGAGAGCATTTGAAGCGGAACCTTCGGCCTCCTAAATTGAAGCTCTCCTCGGAAATCGGGATGCTGAAGAAAGCGTTCTTCAAGTCAATCACCGAGAACCAAGTGGCTGAAGCTGGAATCATAGTCAGTAGGGCAGTGATATCAGGAACAACTGGAAACTGTGGTACAACAATCTTATTTACTTCTCTAAGATCAATCACAAACCTATAGACAGGTGGTTGGGAAGGATCAGTACGCTGTAAAACCGGCAGAACAGGACTGTTACAAATGTTGCCTGTTGTCTCTTCAATGACATCTTTCTCAATCAGATCATAAATTATTGCTAACAACGCCTTTTCACCTTCGCTAGAGATCTTGTATTGGGGAATACGTGGCATTCTAACATTGGCTTTCAATGTTACAACATATGGCGATATTTCCAAGAGACCCACATCATTAGAGCCAGTAGCCCAAAGTATATCTGGAAGAGAAGACAATTCTGTTGTAAGTTTTTCTCTTGACAAATACATTAGAGAAACCACTTTCTTACCCAGTGTAAGTTGTACTCCCGAAGGAGAACAGTACAAAGTCGCATATAATCTCTTTAACAGATCCAATCCCAACAAGTTTTCACCACAACCTGTTGTAAGAATGAGGGGTGCTTCTAATTCACATGGTCCAACAGAAAGGAACATAGGACTAGAGATCGGGTTCCTAACCGGGAACCAGAAAAACCTACTGAAACATTCATTTCGCCAGACACAGGTGCGCCAGGGAGTTTTGAGTGCATAATAGAACTCTTTGTAGCACCAGTATCCAACAGAAAAGGCTCTGACACACCTGATGTAATCACCTAAACATAAGGTCTATTCTGATCTACTGGAACTGAAACAACTCCCTCTCTTTGTCCATGGCTGTCCTAGCAATCATTACCCTCCATATTCTCATTTTTTGCATAGTAGTCATCAGCATAGTACTGAGCTGTCCTAGAAAACGTGTTATTCTGTTGGTCAAAACTATTCATAGAATTCTGGGGCGGGAAAGAAGGAGCATTCTGGGGGGAATTTCCACGACCCCTACCTCTAGGGTCTTGCTGAACACCTCGACCTCTTGCACCAGAAACACCATTCATACGCCGTAACAAAGCCGGACAACTAATCTTGAAATGACCCTCTTCCTTGCAGTACGCACACTGATTCGGACCGTACGGTAAACATTGTTGAGAAGGCTCGTTTCTTTGCGAGTTTCTCGAATATTGCTGAGGTTGCTGATAATCGTGCTGACTAGCAGTACGAGGTGGATAAGCTTGCTGCAGAAGGACTTTAGTTTTCAATTCTTTAGTCTTTTTATCTGCCTTCTCTAACTCATCTTTACGCCTATTTTCATAGTACTGGGCCGTAGCTAGAATCTGTGCTGACGTGGAAACAGCCCAAGCACTCTCGGAATCCTTCTACTTATTGCATAGTTCAGAAAGCAGATTATGTACAAATTTGTCAACAAACAATCTCTGACCACCCTCCGTAGACATATCCTGACCACTATGATCTACGAAGGTCTCTTCAAACCGCGTGAAAAAATCAGACACAGTCTCATCTTTCTTCTGTTTGCAGGCAGACAACTTGTCCCAATTCACACGTAATTCGGGCATCAGAGTCTTCATATACGTAATAATTCTACCAGGAAGCTCTGCTACTAAAGGCTTGGGCTTAGAGCCACCGACTTGTCTAGCATCAGCAGCAGCAATATTAACCCATGTGTCGGCCAACTCTTGGTCATGATCTGCATGACGAATCTTTCCCCATAAAGGCTGTGGAACAACATTTCCAAACAACATGTCTACATCTGCTAGATTCATGATACAGGAGCTAGCAGTCTGTGATAACTCCTTATAATACCCTGCAGGATTTTTACGGGGATCAGGCAATGTCTGTTTGAGAGCAAAAACCTCAGATCTCTTCCAAGGGACATGTACCCACACGCACTGAAAATGCGGTGGAATGGCTGGATTAGCATTTGCATCACCTTCCCTCCAAACCAGGGGAACCTCTCTCATGGGATACTGTCGCGCCTTTTTCCTACCTGGTGCGTCATGCTCAGATAGTGATCGAGAATTGCTCCCCTTACTCCTATAAGACAGTAACGTTGCAACCGCTTGTTCAACATCGGTGCCCACAATCATGCCCTCTGCGAACTTGAACCGCACACGGAATAATTCAGGCATGTCGTGTTCTGGATCATTTCCCTCCAAATCTTCACAGAGAAATACACACATTTGTTCAAAAACATATCTCTGCGTAGATGCTACCCACTGACGGAAGACTTCCATGACGTACTGAACGTCATATCTTACAGTATTGATAACCCATTTACGTGCTACCTCATTTAGTACTTCTCTCTCTTGATAGTCAGGCAGTCGACTCCGCAACTGTCTTCGTTGTGGGTTGGGGGTCGTATTAGGCGACCCAAAGAAAGGTGAGAAAAGACCAGTGACAGTTTTTGCCACTCTCTGTCGAACAGAAGGAGAAACTGACGGAAAGGCAGATACGCCAGAAAAGACAGGCTGATGTAAAGCAGAGGTGGAGGCAGTAGCAGAGGGAGTATTAGGATAGGCAGGTGGAGCAGTAGGCAAAGTCGTAGGAAAAGCAGATGGAGTAGGTAGCAGAGTCGGCGGCCCTTGAGAGGGCTGCACCGGAGGAGTAGGAACCAGCTGAAGAGGAGCTGGTGATTGTGGTGGAACCTGTGGTCCAACAATAGGAGGTTGTGCAACCAAAGGTTGCTGTGGTGCTGTAGCACTCTGCGCATATGGAGGTTGTGAACTCAGTAAATGAGACATTAAAGGATCCTTATCAAGTTCTTCTTTTGATCCACGTCCTTTACGCAGCAGAACTGGGTAGCATTTATCTACTGCTAGCTTCCTACTTCTAAGTGTTTGTTCATTCTCTTGCTCTTCCTCATTATCCCTGAACGCAACGGCAGCTTGTACCATTGGCATACCTCATTTATTTTTCTTTGCTAATTTCATTTCTTTCTGTTTTGCTTCTTTGCGCCATAGGCAAAAGGAGTCAAACATAGCCGGCCGGGCTTTCTTCTTGAAAAGTTTTACCTCTAGATTATCTAAAATCTCTGTGTCAAAGCTACCATTTTGGGGCCATTTTAAAACGCCATCGTTTCTGGTGTATCGGATCCATACTTCATTATATGTGATAGGGCCTACGCCATGCTTCACATAGAGCTCATACGTTGGAGTTCCAATCGGAGGAACCGGACACGAGTCCTCCAATCGGGAGTCCCTGCTACAACCAAGACAAAACAAATGTCCAAGTCTGCTAAGACCAGGCATCTTCGCTCTCTAGTCTAGCTTCAAACTTCAAAGGATTATCGAATACGATAGTCTCGTGAATACACGAGTCCTTCGGCTTTGGCGCTTGCAAGTTCCAAATCAAAGCTATCCCAAAGGATATCAAACTAAGAACCAAACTAAGGACTGGGAGACGCTCCACTTATACTTAACTGAAGTATCGATGATCGATGACGTCACCAGAAGACTTGTCTGTCGTTTTGCTCTACCAATCATTAAGGGTCCAAAACAGGGCGATAGTCAGGGCAGCAGTCCTTCGTAGCCGTCGGGACGTGGGGAACCTCGCAGCAAAGACCTTCGGAACCACGTCGACATACAGGGGTCGTTGAAGTGGCTGGCCGTCCTCTGGAATTTTCACACGAAGCTCCTCACGAACCTCTGGCTTGGACCAGTACCGCTGATACCGCCCGAGTTGGGCGCCAACCTAGGTACCGGGTTTTTATGGACCCGGAGGTGCCAGGGAGAACACCCAAAGACCTCGAGTCCTTCCTGTTCTGGACCACAGAAACACAGAGTCTTCTAGGTGATGTCAAGGATCGAATTTATTGGCTGCAACCAGTAACAGGTATCCTAGAAGTACAACAGCATGTATGTTCTCAGGAGACTGCTCGTTTTTACAGAACCAGCCGTCTCTTTTTATACAAAATAATAAGCTTCAGGCAAGAATTCCTTGTTTTTACAGTTGGTCATACAAATATTTCTACTACAAAGAAAAAGCAGAGTCATGATGGCAAGCCCACATTTTAGTTTGTCCAGTCTATGATAAATTACCCGGCAAGGCCCAGAACTTTCATCAGATATCGACAGACCCCTAATAAAATAGGGCACCTCCTCCTTGTAAAACAGATCATAAAGAAGAAACAGGGACAGGTGTGTGTGAGATTAGGCATAGCTTGTGTGGGATGAACGGTTTATGACATGTTGTGCCTTGATACTAATCTCATTCGGCCACTCGGAGAGGAACTGCCCGAACAGGTTTGGCTTGAGGCAGTGGAGTCAGCTCGCCCAGGTCACAGAGGAGTCAGCAAAGGTGTACGTGTCCTTTCAAATCGATTCGGCCTTAGTTATTTGCTATGTAAGGGCAATCACAAAATGGATGCCGCTCACAAAATGGAACCCGAGGGTTCAAGATGAAAACTATGATTTCAGGGTGATTTCGTCACTCGATCTTGACGCAAATGCTTAGGTATAGTATCTCAATCATTACCGGTCTGCCAATACCAAAATCGTCATGATACGATGATATTTTGACACGAGTGTAGAGCTTCGGTACCACATAATAGAAGGTTCCAGAATTTTCAGTACCACATTTCATCGATTTGGTTGCTGCTTTGTGGGCTTTCGTTGTCCCCTTTGTTTGTATGTACAGCTGTATAACCTGAAACCGTGCACTTTGGATTTCTTTTGGGATGCACTAGACTTTTCAACATTGGTCAACGTATGTACAGCTGTTTTTCCACTAGGGCCTGGCCCCTCCAAACTGTGGCTGTTTGTGTCTCTCAATTCATGTTGGTTCACCTCTCCTCTGGTGTCTATCTCTACATGCCAGTCTTTGTGGTTACCAATTGCGATGTTCGTCATTCCCACAGATGTCCTGGTGAGGTTAGGTTTGACTTTTGTTTCTCTAGTTAAACTAAATATTGAATACATTTTACTTCTTGCTCGTTATCTTCGATTGTTAATTTGTTTCTGGCCTTCCTTTTCATGTTTTTTTTATATTCTTGTTTGCTTGGTTGGATTATGTTCTTCCAGGTTTGATGTAGCTGTGGCGCTAGATTTTGTCACTGCGGGTGCTGCCTTCTTTTCCGTAGATCTGTGTCACGCAGCTGGCGTTTTTATTTCTTCTTTTATTTGTGCCTGCATAGAAGTTGCTATTTGTGTTTCATGTCAGCGCCCTTGTGCTTGATGTAAGATGTGTTTAGCTGTTTAAGAGCTAGTGTTTGTTTTAAGAGAGTTGGTAAAATGCTCAGTGTGTCGATAATTGGACCATAAGCGTAAGGACTTTGCTCTAATGAGTATTTGGATTCTGCTCCTGTTAATAGGTTGTTAAGGGTATACAACTTAGTATTTATCCCTGAGATATTTAGCACTATAATATTCATTAAATCAATTTGAATGTCCAGCTTGCCCGATTACACGTAAAGGGCCTTTGTTGAGGATAGAAGTGATTTTAATAAAGATCTGAAAAGCTCTGGGTAGCTACTTGTTTTACTGAGTGCTTTATCGTGTGGAAATGTCAGTTTTGATTCAGAGTTTGGTAGATTGTTTCTGGTGACTGCTTGACTGGCCTGCGGCGATGTGAGGGATGCTAAGGTTGTGTTTTCCTTATGACAGGAGTTAGTCATTTCTCCATTGTTTTGCATTGGGGAGATGGAAGCATCTCTCTACCTGATGCCTCCTGTACGTCTGTTTCTTGCAATGACTGCTTGTCAGGAGTGAGGCGTAGAGTTCTCAGCCATGAATCTTCTAGATCTTCTAGATCTTCCTGCTCTTTTGCTTCATTTGAATTTGTCTGATGAATCTGAGCCACCATTATAGGCCTTTGTGTGGTTTTGTGTAGCGTTGTAGGCTTTGGAGTGTAGTTAAACAAAGTTTTTGAGCCTGTACTTTGAATTGGTGAAGAAGCTTTTCGATTCCTGTCTACTCTTCTGTGGCTCCCTTCTTTTTTTTGGCAGGAGCCCATCTATGGTCTTGCAGTTGCTCACTATGTTAATATGTTGTATGTGGCTCTATGGAGGTTTCTCTGGGTAGGGATCCTTATGTGTCGGTGTTATCCCATTGGCCTTGCATGTCGTCCTTGTTTCGGCCTTAGCAATAGTTTGGCCGTCATGACTGCAAAGGCTCTGCCGCCCATTCTGGAGCGACGGAACCGTGGGACAACAATGAGACGTAGATTGTTGGACCGTAAGGATCTGACTGAGTGGGATAGTACTAGTCTCTTTCGTAAGTAGTCTGGTCCTGTGTTATTTAGGGCCCGAAAGGCAAGAGTTAGCATCTTGAACTTGATGCGGCTAGCGATTGGGAGCAAGTGAAGCTCTTTGCGATAAGCTGAAACCGGATGCCGGAAAGGGATATTGCCAATCAGCCTCGCCGCCGCGTTCTGAACGATCTGTAAGCGTTCAATTTGGTATTGGGGAGCCCCGGCGTAGAGGCTGTTGGCATAATCCAAGTGTGATGTAATTAAGGCCTGTGTGACCATTCTACGAGCATCCAAAGGCAAAAAAGGGAAAATCTTTCTCATCATCCGCAGTTTCCCAAAACAGGATGCAGTAACCTTATTTATTTGAGGACTACACGAGAGAGCATCTTCAAGCTGAAAACCCAGATTGCGAGCCGTGTGAACAGGAATGGGGGGAGGATTGAGTACAGTTGGCCACCACAAGGTAGAGGGCATAGTAGTTTTTTGATTAAAAAACAAGACCTCCGTCTTGTCAGTGTTGAGTCGAAGATGGTTAGAAGCCATCCAGGAGCATATTTCGCCCAGACAGTGGCGAAAACTGGCGAGGCTGGAGTCAGAGTGATCTCTAAAAGAAAACATTAGCTGTGTATCATCAGCATAAGAGATCACTCTGACCCCACACGACTCAACCACCTTAGCCAAAGGGGCCAGATAAACATTAAAAAACAATGGGCTCAAAGCGGAGCCCTGCGTAACTCCACAGACAAGGGGCTTGCACTCAGATTGGAAAGGTTTAAGAAGAACCCTCTGCGTTCGTCCTGGAGAAAGGAGCTAATCCACGACAAGGCGGAACCGCCCAGTCCAATCTGTTCCAATCGATCTAAAAGTATCCTGTGGGACACCGTATCGAAAGCGGCAGATAGGTCGAGGAGGACCAACATGGTCTCCTCTCCCCTATCCACACACTCTCGAATGGTCTCAGAGACTTCCAAAAGCGCTGTTTCCGTACTGAAGCCTTTTCTAAGACCTTCGCTGGTTTAGGAAGGAGGGAGATGGGGCGGTACTTGCAGAATTGCGTGGGGTCCGCATCTGTCTTCTTCAAGATGGGAACTAACATGGCTTCCTTCCAAGCAGTAGGAAATTGGCCTAAATGTAGTGAGGCTTCCAGATAGATATGAGTGGCTCTATCAAAAGGGGAGCAAGGTCACTCATGACCTTTGGGGGAGCCGGGTCTAGAGGAGAACCCGATTTGCACTGTAAAAGCAATTTAAGAGCAACGTCTGAGGTAAGGTCCTTAAAAGCTACCTCATGGGAACAGTCCAGTCCGAACTAGACATGGCAGAATCATCCGGCTCCCCATGCCCTAGCCAGACCAGCCCAAGTGCCCGTGAGCCGGATCTCTATCATGAGAGGGCGGACCCGGCACTGTATACAACGATCCCACCTGCGCTGTCCTGGACCCCTGCAGGGTGAGGTTTGGGACCCGACAGCCTGCCTGGTATAGGTCTCTGGATGGAGATGTACGAATCACTCAAAAACACAGGGCTCTTCATCCGCCCTTCCTGAGGAAAGACTTCTCTAGCAAGGGTTTGGATGCTGGAGGATTCCTATATAGCTCCCCTCCACTGAGAAGCATGCCTCAGGGCCTGGTGCCTGGGCGAGGCAGTGCACGCGCAGGTAAATGAACAGGGCCTCAGCCACTTCTCTTTCCTGCAATAACCAGTACTTCTTTTGTGGCGGCACTGGCCAGTGGGCCCCACTCTCATTTAATTTAGGGGACCGGGACTCTTTGTTAAAAACGTCAACTCCTGGCATGCTGTGGCTACACGCAGGCGCACTGATGCCCGTGCCATATTTAGCATCTCTAGAACCGCAGTTAGGAAGGCACCAACACCATAACCCCCTCAACAAAAACAACAATACCCATGCCAAGAAAGCCAGATGGTTTACCACCAAACTTCGAGAGTCCAGGCGCACATGCCGCAGCCTCGAAAAGGCCTGGAGAAACACCAAATCCACAGAAGCCCACAACAACTTCAGAGCCGCCACCAACGCTCACCATCAACTCATCAGAGAAACAAGGAAAAAAGCGATTGAAGACAGAATCTCCATCCACGCACACAACAGCAAGGAACTCTTCAGCATCATCAAGGAGTTCGCCCAACCCACCAGCGAGTCTACCAACATCCCTCCCTCACAAGACCTCTGCAACAAACTCAGCACCTTTTTCCATCACATAATCATGAGCATCTACGACAACTTCGACGAAGACAACCAACACACTGAACCCTCACCAACCACCCCCGACACCCGGAAACCAGCGATTGATGACTGGACAGCCCTCACCACCAAAGACACACTGAAGACAATGAAGTCAATCCACTCAGGGGCCCCCACAGACCCCTGCCCCCACCACATCTTCAACAGAGCCGCTGACACCATCGCACCCATGCTCTGCCACACCATCAACTGCTCCCTGGCGACCGCCTCGTTCCCCGACGACTGGAAACACGCCGAGGTCAACCCCCTTCTGAAGAAACCCTCAGCGGACCCCACTGACCTCAAAAACTACAGACCCATCTCCCTGCTCCCTTTCCCAGCGAAAGTCATTGAGAAAGCCATCAACAGCCAACTCGCCACATTCATGGAAGAACACAACATCCTCGACTCCTCCAAATCTGGCTTCAGAAAAAACCACAGTACGGAAACCGCCCTCCTCGCCGCAACAGACGA
This sequence comes from Lissotriton vulgaris, assembly GCF_964263255.1. Taxonomy (NCBI): domain Eukaryota; kingdom Metazoa; phylum Chordata; class Amphibia; order Caudata; family Salamandridae; genus Lissotriton; species Lissotriton vulgaris. The sequence continues at coordinate 13,219,576 of NC_141687.1, forward strand.
CATCCGCACCCTACTGGACAAAGGAGAAACAGTAGCCCTCATCCTCCTAGACCTATCAGCGGCGTGCGACACAGTCTCCCACCGCACCCTAAAACGCAGACTCTACGACGCAGGAATCCAGGACAAGGCCCTCAACTGGATCTGCTCCTTCCTCTCTGGCAGGGCGCAATGGGTCAGACTCCCCCCTTTCCTCTCAGACCCCACACCTACCACCTGCCGAGTCCCCCAGGGCTCCTCCCTCAGCCCGACTGTTAGAAGGTGACCTCAGGGGAGGACAGGAAGTGCACCTGACCACCCTGGGACCCACCTCCCTAGGTACGAAGACGAGCACTGGAGGGAGAATTCTCAGGGGGAGAGTCTCGAATCTAGGATCGTACACACTACACAAGCACCACACGACAAAGAGACACCACATCGTAGCTTCTTAAGAACGTTTCTTTATCTCGTATATCAAGGGAGATCTTTATGATCAGGCAAGCTAGTAATTTACAAGCGTAGCAGAGCTTCAGAGTCTTGGCTAGGGTAAGGGTAGCGGGACAGTCTTTAGGATCAGAGTCAAGGTCGTTGCGTATCCGGCGAACAGCTCTCAATCCTCGAGCTGGGGGATACGGGGCGATCTTTCAGGGTCCTCCCTCTCTCACTCAAGGGCAGCGCTCTGTCTTCTAGCGAGGGTGGCGCCTCTCGACCTAAGCCGCGCTGGCTCGGGCAGCCATCTCAGGTGCCGAAAAGTGGGCACACAGGGCCTATGGGTCGGGAAGATGGAGGCACGGTCTGGGAAGTCCGGAAGGGGTCAGGGCTTAACGTGTAGGAAAGGTTTGGATAGGCCGGGGGACTCAGGGGTCTGTTGTGGTGGAAGCTCGGACGGGAGGTTGCTACGGGTCAGGAGGGACCACGCCACGAGGCCGGGTCTAACACCGACGCTCCTCAATGTCTACATGGCTCCACTTGCCCCCATCGTCAGAACCTATGGACTCAACATCGTGTCATACGCAGACGACACCCAGCTTATCCTCTCCCTATCCAACGAGCCCAACACCGCCAGACGCAACTTTCGAGAAGGCATGGAAGCCGTCGCCAAATGGATGAAAAACAGCTGCCTACAACTAAACACCAACAAAACAGAAGTACTCATCATGGGCCCAAACCCCGTTGCCTGGAGCTACACCTGGTGGCCCACCGCCCTCGGAAACTCGTCAACCCCCACAGACCAGGCACGCAACCTGGGAATCATCTTGGACTCCGAGCTCAAAATGGACCGCCAGATCAACTCTGTCTCATCTTCCTGCTTCCACACCCTCCGCCTCCTTCGTAAGACCTTCAAATGGATCCCCCTCGAACACCGAAAGACAGTCACTCACGCCCTGGTCACCATCAGACTCGACTACGGCAACGCACTCAGCGCCGGAATAAACAAAAACCTCATCAGCAAGCTACAGAACATCCAGAATGCCGCCGCAAGACTGGTCCTCAACCTGCCAAAACACTGCCACATCTCCCAGCACCTGCGCACACTCCACTGGCTCCTTGTCAAGGCGAGAATCACCTTTAAGATGCTCACCCATGCACATAAGGCCCTCCACGGCACCGGTCCAGCATACCTGAACAGCCGGCTCAAATTCCACGCACCCCAAAGGACCCTACGATCAGCCCAGCTCTCCTACGCCGAGGTCCCCCGCACCACAAAGACCAGATCGGGAGGCCGCTCCTTTATCCTTCCTCGCGGCCAAAGCATGGAACGCCCTTTCGCTCCACCTCAGACAGACAACATCGCTCCCTATCTTCGAAAGTAACCTCAAAACCTGGCTCTTCGACAGACCCCCTCCTTGATGGAATGGAACCTGCACCCCCCCCCCTCACCCCTGGCGCCTTGAGACCCTTACGGTTGAGTAGTTGCACTTTAAAAAAAAATCCTGATTGATTGATTGATACCCCTGTTGTTGTGTGCGTCTGCAAGCCACTGGTTCACTGATGCCGGGGAAGGTGAGTACGGCTCCTCGGGGAATGGGAGGAGGATCAAGTTGGCAGGGCAGCGCCTTTTCCTTCTAACAGGCAGCTCCTTTATGTGTCTGTGGCTGTAGATGATAAAGCTACCCCTGTCACTGAGCCATGGCGCCCCCTTCTCCTAGTCACCAGAGAGCTCTGTAGTTCAATGTCAGACCTGCTCGATAATGGGTTACTTTCAACATTCTCTGACAATTCTGCTGACGGAATATATAACCTTCCTCAGAGCCAACCTAGTGACAGCCGTCTGCCTACTGTCCTCCCAATGTATATACTGGTAATCCTACAGAATAAATTGCCTCAGTTTCCTCACAACTCTTCTTCCGATCTACTGCTATATCCAGCCCGATATCACCATTGGTTCTCACAGTCATCCCGATGCCCATGAAGTCTTTCCACTGCCCATAAACATTGTGTATATTGTCTGCCCCTCAAGACTTTCGCTGCATCGCCCAACATCCGCCCCGCTGCTCCTCTCCACGTCAATACTGCTCTTTCTCCAATTTACATGCACTTCTCTGCCCTTCTATTTCTATTTCTAGCCAGCCTTTCCCGTGCTTTCTTGGCATTTTCAGGGCTGCTACCATAAGCCAATGCTCTCTCCCCAGACAGATGTACTGTAGTAGATTGTCACTAGGGTTGTATGAGCTGAAGGGGACACCATTTATGTTCCGTGTCAAGGCTTTACTGGAATAAATATAAGCGCTTCGACGCCTCATCACGGGTAGTAAGCGCTATGTAAATGCAATTTACAATTTCATGCTCGACTGACACGTGTGAGACCATGTCTTTACACTTCACTACGCTGCCCCTATTATCCATGCTGCTCTCACTCTAAGTACTACTTCTTTCACTCTAGTTCTTCGCTACTCCTCCCTCCCCTTTTTCTTAGCCTCTTCACTGCTCTCCTCCACAGTCCCTGCACCGCCCCTTCCCTGAGGTGCTCTCTGTCCTCTTTTTTGCATTCCCTGCCTCCCTTTTCTGTACTCGTCCCCAGCTTCCACTGCGTCGTCTTCTACATATGTTTGATGCCAGCAGTGAGCGAGTCATGCAAATGGGGTAGCAGTGCATAGGTTTGGCAGGCATATTCAAGGTTAACACCGAATAAGCAAAATATAGGCCACTTACAAATCACCCGTGGAAACCATCACGTTTGAAGCTCAACTGGAGTTCACTAGTTGGGAAAAGTCCATCCCTTCATACTCTGTAACTTGCTACTGCAGGGAGGAAGAAGTTCTGTGACCTGAATGCAGGAAGATGCCCGTGGTAAGGCCAACACACCTAGATCTGAGCAGGGATGAGTACAAGAGGATTCTGCGCAAGATGGGTAAGATAAAGTGTTTTGCAATTGTTTACCTGCATGTTGTAACTCCTTGTACGTTCCTCGTCTCAGCTGTGTGTTGTAATTCGATGGCAGCGATCTTATGTGATCTGAAGTGCCCTGTTCCAGAAAAATCAGTTTCAATCCAGTGCCCATCAGTCCTATTGAGGTAAGAGCCCTGGCTGTGCTTGCTCCCCTGCCCCATGGTTGTGCTTTCTCTCCTTCCTCCTGGCTGTGCTTGCTCCCCTGCCCCCTGGCTGTGCTTGCTCTCCTGCCCCCTGGCTGTGCTTGCTCCCCTGCCCCATGGCTGTGCTTGCTCTCCTTCCTCCTGGCTGTGCTTGCTTCCCTGCCCCCTGGCTGTGCTTACTCTCCTGCCTCCAGGCTGTGCCCTCTCTCCTGCCCCCTGGCTGTGCTTGATCCCCTGCCACCTGGCTGTGCTTGCTCTCCTGCCCCCTGGCTGTGCTTGCTCTCCTGCCCCATGGCTGTGCTTTCTCCGCTGCCCCCTGGCTGTGCTTTCTCTGCTGCCCCCTGGCTGTGCTTTCTCTGCTGCCCCCTGGCTGTGATTGCTTTCCTGCCCCCTGGCTGTGCTTGCTCCCCTGCCCCCTGGCTGTGCTTGCTCCCATGTCCCCTGGCTGTGCTTGCTCCCCTGCCCCTGGCTGTGCTTGCTCTCCTGCCCCCTGGCTGTGCTTGCTCTCCTGCCTCCTGGCTGTGCTTTCTCTGCTGCCCCCTGGCTGTGTTTGCTCTCCTGCCCCCTGGCTGTGCTTGCTCCCCTGCCCCCTGGCTGTGCTTGCTCCCCTGCCCCCTAGCTGTGCTTGCTCCCCTGCCCCCTGTCTGTGTCATCAGCCGGGAGTATTTAAACTGCCCGGTGAAGCTATTTGTCCCCCATCCTTCTTGCCATAACGTCTTGGCTCTTGCAGACCTGCTGACAGTCTTATACCGGTAAGCCTACTTAGGGAAAATGTTGTTTGTTTTGCTTGGTGCCCGGATTTTCTGGTCTTGGATGAATTGTGTCAGGTATAATGTCTCTTGCCTGAGCGGCTACCATGTGCATGGATTTCCAAGGGGGAGATGGGCTATACTTTGACTCAGGAACACTGCCTTGATTTCATACTTGATGGGTGAGACTATTGGCATTGTAAATTACAATGCCATTTATTTAACGATTAAGCTATTGGCATTGTAACTGACAATGCCATTTATTTATGATTAAAAAAAAAAAATTCCGAGCAATGCCAATAGCTCTACCTTTAATAATGCCGAGACCATTACATTGTAAATCCTTGTTTTTTTTTTCGACCGGTGAGATAAAGTGTTTGTTTGTTGTCTTGCTATTTATATTATTTGGGCCGGTACTGGTAGGAGGAAGTGTTTGTTTTTGGCTTTGGTGGGATATTTTTGTAAGCAGCGGTGTTTAATTTAAACGTGCATGTGTTGGATTTGCCCTTTTTACAGGGTCATCCCTGAACTTTTTGCCTTCCTCCTGTAATTTGCCTGACTGTTTTTTGTTAGTTTTATGTCTCTGGGCACTTTACCACTGCTGATCAATGGTAAAGTGCATATGCTCTCCCTATGGTAAATTGTTGTAATGGATTAGTGACTCCATGATTGGCTGGTTTGATTTACTTGTCAGACCCTAGTACAGGGCACTGAGTGTCCACAGGGCTTGTAAATCAAATACTGCTGGTGGACTTGCAGCACTGGTCGTACCACCCACAGAAGCAGCCGGTAAAGTGTGTCTCAGGTCTGCCATTGCAGAGCCTGTGTGCAGTCTGGTACTGTCAAGCTGACTGGGCAAGTGCACCCACTTGGCAGTCGCTAAACCTTCCCTTTTCTTCATATCAGTCACATCTATGGTAGTCCCAAGGGCAGGGTGCATTGTAAGTATAAGGTAGGACAAGCCCTGAAGTGTGTGGCATGTCCTAATAGAATCCAAATAAGAGTTTGTCGACTGTGCACAAGCTTGCGTTTCTAAAGAAAGTTGTATAATTTGTTGCGTGCCACGGAGGTGTCACCTCGTCGTCCTGGAGGTGTTACCAAAGAACCATTCAATAATGCGCCCCTTAAAGTAAGGGGCGACCCTCTGGGCACAGCCAGTTCAAAATCGTCACTGCGATATAACACTGGGTATTTGCCAAGTTACTTAGCGCCAATAGATTTGAAACCAAATTGAAAGCAAAGCTTCTTGATAGCTTGAATGTATTTATTCCATAAGCATATCCACAATTCAATTAATGTTGAAAATCATTTTAAAGGTTTTTCTTCATTTGAAATGACAGGCGGTCCCAATGCACTTCGTGCCATGATGGCACTTCATCAGGGGAAATCTAGAAACATAAAATTGTAATGAGGACCCACACTATTCATTGCTACATATCATGTAGATAACATAAAACTATATGATTAGTACCAAGAGAAAATATTATGATGTTAATATCCTTGAAACAATCTAAACATGCCTTCCTTTCAAGGTAACCAAAAACCGGATGCCAATTAGTATATGGTGCAAGGTTCGAGCGTGTACCTAAAATCTAAACAGATTGTCTACAAAACAAATGTCCTAAAACAAGATAAAAAGTCATATCTGTAAAAGGTGTATCGTGAAGGTGAGTTTGTGACGTGCCCAAATAATACAAGGCATATCAGACAGCAAAAGTAAAGATCGAAGTAAAAACAGAGTCGGCTTAGTAGCTTTGTGTTGATAATTATAAACAAAACACGGTGCTTCAATGTTATAGACAGGAATAGTGCTTGTGTTAATAAGAGTTTAAAAATAGTGGAGCGGAGGTTAGTATGCTGATAATAGAGATTGTATATTAGCGTGAAACTTACCAAAATTGCCCGAAGGCCAGCACTTCCGTAAAGGACGGACCGCGTCTTAAAAAACGCTGTTCGTAATGGTGGTGAGATGCTAGTGTAGAGTTAAGCGTCTTAGTCGATAGAAATAGAAGACGTCTTAAACCAAGGAGAAAAGTGAAATTAGGTGTCGACCATCCTTTAACTGTCTGTGTTAAAATCATGCAACTGGTGGGAAAGTATAAGAACACAAGGGGGATATTTGTAACGTGAAGATCCTAATAAAAAAATATATATTTGAAAATAGATGAGTTAAGGTGCAATAAAAAATAAAAAATAAAAATGTCAATATTCACAATACAATCCATTTACTGAAATAAAATTGAGTGAAAATAGGGTATACTATATCATATACGATTTTTGTAATGATTATTACAAATAGCAGGAGAATTGCAACCGGTCATTAAGACCTAAGGGCTTCAAGGAGTCAAGTCTGAAAATCCATTTGTTTTCCTTCTGTAGTAATCTTCTGTTGATGTCTTGATTTCCTGTGTTATCTATGGTCTCAAGGACCATGAATTGTAATTGAGAAATGTTGTGTCTCCGTTCATTGAAGTGAGCTGCTACAGCAGATTTCACATAATTTCTTTTAATGCTGCTTTTGTGCTCAGTGAGCCTTGTCTTTATTTTCCTGATCGTTTTGCCCACATACACAAGTCCACACGGGCACTTGAGAAGAAAAATTAAGTTCATAGAGTCGCAGGTCGCCGTTACTTTCAGCTGAATAGGTACTCCGCTCCAAGGGTGATTAACAGTGGTGCCTTTAATGATGGCATTGCAGTTGTTAGAATTATGGCAAGGTTTGGTGCCTATGGGTTGAATGATAGTGGATGTGTTTTTGGAAGGTGAAAGCGAATCTTGGTCTTTCATTAAAAATCCCATTAAAGTCAGTTTCAGAGGACAAAATCCGCCAGTGTTTCAAAATAATCCATTTGTAAAGATGACTTTTAGTGGAAAATTTGGAGACTACTACCATTCTTCTTTCATCAGTTTTTGTGGTAGTCTGTAACAGTTCGGACCGGGTTTTGATTGCACATCATGAATTCTGTAAAATTTCAAGAGGATATCCACGTTCCTGGAAACGTTGTATCATATTTTGTGTTTGTACTTTGGATTCGTTAGGCTCAGAGACTATTCTTTTTACTCTGAATAGTTGAGATGTGGGTAGGTTGTTTTTCAAAGAGGATTGCTGGAAACTTCTGCAATGCAGAAGATTATTCCGATCGGTGGATTTTTTGAACAAAGTGGTGGAGATTTTGCTGTGTTCAATCTGCAGTAGAACATCCAGATAAGATAAAGATTTGTCATGAATTTGGTGAGATTCGCGTAGCTGGTGGCAGCACAATTCCCCATAGACGTGCCACTCATTTGTAGATAGAATGGCAGTAATAGTGAATTACAGCCATTTTCATTTTTCACTATAGCAAGGCTACCTGTTCTCCATAGGCCAGAATGGGCAGTTAGATTATTACTTTTTATAATCCTAGCTGACTCAGGGAACAGAGTACAATTCAAGTTTGGTATGCCTGAACTCAGAATTATAAAATACATCTTTTAGTGAAGTTGAGTGTGAGAAGTTGGCCTGGTATATGATGTTCACTATTCTAGTGGGCACCTTGCACCAGTCCAAACGACCCCTATTGATTGTCGGTTGTACAGTCACCTTATAGAAAGCTATCCTAGTGGTAGCTCTGGAGAGCAGCCTTCAGGCTAAGACTTAGAGGTGAGTTAAGCAAGTTGTTTTACCATTTATAATCTCTTGAATGATCAAATGAAAGCACACAACACAAGATATATATAAAATATATATGTATTTATTCTAAACACAACCCCTCTGGACACTTTATGAGGTCAGAGGTGAAGTACAATACAAGGAACTTAATTAGCATACGATAAGTTGCACAGTGTAAGTTATGCCCTAGGGGCCTCAATAACCATATACTAAAATAGTGGTATAAGAACCACGTGTGGAATAGAAAGCAGGCCTGGGGTCAGTGGAATCGCTGGGGCTTTGAGGAACAACCAAAGGTTAGGATGTAGGAGACCCACGGGAGACAAGTGCAGTGTCTAAACACAGCCGTGGATCACCATTGACTTTCTATGGAAAACAAACAAGTTACAATTTTACAGTTTAAGGACACTTCAAGGTTAACTACGATGGAACCATTTTAGACTTAGACACTTCGAGAGTCTAGACCCACAGGAGCACCATAGTACTTGTGTTACCTCAACCAGAGAAGCCGGGTGCATAGGTACCTTTTGGTGTCGGGTTTTGTCGTTGTTTTCAATGGAGATCTGCAAAGAAGTGCTGCAGGCGACCAGAGGAAGGGTGTCCGGGTGGATCCAAGGGTGGATAATGAAGAACCTGAAAGCAGAAGGGACAGAGTCTGGGTCACTAGCCAGTGACCAGGATGGCGATGGGAAGCTGCCAGCCAATGTCGGGTGATTTCAGGTGAAAGAGGTGAAGCTTGTCTCTTCAGCCACGTGGTCCAGGAGGTGTAGACGACAACCAGGAGCGGTATTCAAGCTGTCCCATAAAGGATCTAGTTGACTACGGTGTCAGAATCCAGTTTGGACCTAACAAGCCTTGGCAAACGCAATCCACGCAGAATGTCGAGATTGGCTTTGGTGCAGACCAGCAAGGTCTGAAGAACTTCTCATTTGGAGAGAAGTTGGAGCAATTCTGGAGCAACCAGGAACGCAAAGTAAGTCAAGGATTGGTCTTTGTGGGGGCTCACTAGCCAATGGACTAGGAACCGCGAAGATGCGTTGAGCTGAAATGCACAAAGCGAGCCCACGGTATACTCGTGGAGTGTGGGCCTCTGAGCTTCGGTGTAAAAGGTGCTTGGGGTAAGGGCTTCCAATACCCCAATGCACAACTTCGGGATACCTCGGGAAGTAGGTGCAGTTTGCAAAATACAGGAGGTTCAGGAGTTCTGGTCCCACATTTCTCGTATCAGCTACGGGTCTAAGCTTTGCTGGGAGCTAGGGACAGCTTCAGAGATGTCTGGAAGTCTGTGTGCTGTGTATCAGATTCTTCAGGATGCAGTTGGCGCCTGTTTGAACAGGGTGTTCACTCCTTGACCACAAGGGAGATTTCTTCCATCTTCCAGTCGATACGGAATGTCGAAGGTCCAAGATATATGTTGTAGAGTTTTGTCCAGGGTAATCTAAAGTCCTAGGGACTGGGATCCTATTCTTAAAGCTAGTTTAGGGGTTGGACTAACTCTAGGGTCCCACCTATGGGTGGACCTGGGGAGGGTGTGGTTACACCCCTTCCCCTTTGTCCAGTTTCACGCCAGAGCTCGGGCTGAGTGCCCCAACAACCGGTTTGAACTGGGAAATGTATGGAGCACCTTGTGTGCCCAAGCCAGTGTGATGTCACTGACCATGTCATGAATGATGTAATATGTGACATCATCAGAAGTGGATTGCGGGTGCGCGATATATAGTTAGTGCAACTAACTATATATGGAATTTCAATGGTTTTGTGCAAGTAAAATAAGGTTTTGTAAATGCGAATTCCTAACTATATATGGTCTATAACCTATGGTTTTTTCAGTGAATTTTCAAGGTTTTGTAAATGCTAATTCCTAACTATAAATGGTCTATAACCTATGGTTTTTTCAGTGAATTTCATTGGTTTTTTAAAAGCTAACATCTGAAGCTGTAAAATGTATTCTTCTTTAAATCCAAAAATATATTTTAGATGTTTATTAATAATTTTTTTTAAAATATTTTTTTGCTTCGCTTTCGGTTCGCGAACCGGGAAGCTTTCCGTTAGCTCATCTTGATGCCGCGACCTAGTCCGCGAACCGGTAAACGTTTCATTTGCGCAACTGTGACGCTTTGCGGAAGCGCGACGTATCACTTTGTCGCGTAATGCGTCTTATGACGCGCCGCGTTAGCGCTCCCGGAAGTGCTCCGGACCGCGAACCAGAAGCGATCCGGGACGCGGCGCACACCGCGTAACGTGAGCGGAACAGGTCATGTGACTTGTTTATAAAACTTTTCATTGGTTCATTTCACTTTTGGTTTCCTAATGATGTAATACTAGGTCATGTGATCTAAAATTAACACTTTTCATTGGTTTAGAACTTTTGCTTTTCCCAAATGATGAAAACCCCTCCTTCTTTCCTCACTCTGACTTTCATCTTGGTGAGAGAAAGACCATTTACCTATAATTGAGCAATGGCTTCTGTACTTGCTTCAGCTGGTGCACCCCCACCACCACCTCCACCTCCTCATGAGAAGAGAGGACCATCACCTCGGTTCATCGCCAACACAGAGGAGGAGGAAGAGGATGAACTTGAAGAAGAGGAGAGAGAAGAACAAGAGTTCTTACAGGAGTTGCCCCGTGTTTCCCGTCGGAAAACTAGTTTTATCTGGCAGTTTTTTTCAATCCCTCGAGGGGAGAAGAAAGTCAATGCAAAATATGCCACCTGCCTTATCTGTAAAAAAAGGCTATCAAGAGGCACTGAAAAAAAGTATAGCATGGGAAACTATACCATGCATTGCCATATGACCAGGTGGCATCCACTCAACTACAGCCGTGCAGAGTTGCGTGACCTGCAGGATAATCCCCCAACAACTCCTGTGGCCAGGTCAACCTTGCATATCTCTTTGACTGGAGGAGAGGCACAGGAAACCGTGGCAAACATTCAAAAGAACTTTAAACACATGAAACTAACCTGCTTGTATTGCGGGGCATTGCTTTCATGTGGGAACATGAGCGTAAACTTAATGAACATTGCTTACGAGAATCACAAGTGCCCTAAACCACCCAAACAGTAATTTTTTTTTTGCTCCTGTTGAGCCTTTTTCAATGCCTGTTTTTTGTTGTTTCCCCTCCATCAAAAACAAAAAAAAACATAAAACTATGCAAAAATACAAAAAAATCAAAAAATGTTTAGAAAAAAAATAAATATAATAAAACAACAAAAACATTAAAAAAAGTTCTTTTCAGAACTACCTCCCCTTTCAAATAAAATTGCTAGAATGTTTAGCACTCTGGCAAGCTCTATTTCTTTTGGTTCGCTTTCCAGTTAGCTGCCCGGTTCGCGAACTAGAAGCGAACCAAAAAAAAATTTTTTTTAAAAAAGAAGAGTTAGTATAAGGGAAGTAAACAGAGAGTAATGTTAAAAGAAAGACAGCTATAGGGAGTAAACCAGAGATACTGTTTAATAGATCTATTTAACGAAGAAAAGATGGAAGAGGGTATAATTGCGAAAAACAAAATGGATAAGGGAGTGGAAGAAAAAAAAGAGAGTAGAACAATAACAAAGAAGAGTTTCTTGGAGAATGTGAGTGAATGTTCAAAATAAGATTAAAACATGTGGAATAACAGAGAGAAAAAATAGAAAACAGAAAAGAAGAAATAACTGAAAAAGATTAATTGAAACAGCAAAAAAATGTAAATAACATAGAGCCATATCATCAACATAGGCAATAAAACATTTGCTTTTTTTATCAGCAGAAATATGTCGCCAAAGCATTCTAATTAGCTTGATACATATGACTCCTTGTGAGGCCTGTCTTGCAACATGGTGCATCTTTTTCATCAGTGCTGCATCGGTTTCATGTGGCACGGTTTTAAAACAGCATGACACATTTGCCTAAATGCATCAATTTGTAATTTCGACGCCTCATAACATATCTTTTGCACCGCCACTGTGTCACAAAACTGACGCACAGTGGCGCAAAAGAGGCATACATATATCATAAATCTGTCCCTAACATTTTAAATAATTAATTCAGGATGACGATAAGGTGTGGTCTCTCCTGAGGTTTGTTTAAGGTGAGGCCTACTCAGGGTTGCATATCAATTTTACGCTTGTTGAAGAATACAGAGGAGATAATACATGTGAAGGCCTACCAATGAAGTAAGTCATGTCCTCTTATTACATCATTCATGACATGGTCAGTGACATCATCAGCAGTGCATTGCGGGTAAAAAGAGTAGAAAACATTTACCTTATAATTCTTGTTAACTTTTAAAAATATTTTTTCATACTTTCAATCTGTAAAAGAGAGAACAAACATTTCCAAAAATATTAAAACATGTATTTAAAAATTAGAAAAAAGAAGGGAAAAGGTTCAAGAAGAAACAGTTTTTCAACAACTTTGACATTTACAGAAGCCTCTGCTTCTCTACGTCCCCTACACAATCCTAAAGATATTTATTTTAAACAAACAGTATCTTCATGCTGATGAAGTGAGGCCTATTTTGGAACATGGTGCTTCTTTTGCATTGCTGATGTCTCACAATAGTGATGCAATAGCAGCACAAAAGAGATGTAAAGCCATCATAAAATTGTGTCTAACATTGTAAATGATTGTTTCAGGATGCAAATAAGATGTGTCCTTTCAAGAGGTTTCTTTGAGGTGAGGCATATTCAGTTTTTTTTAAGAAAACAGTACCCAGAAGTACTGCACTGTAAGCATTAACTTTGACACTTACAGAAGACTCAGTTTCTCCATATCTACCTCACATTTCTAAATGTATATCATAATTACAATATGCAGAACATTAATTATACATGTTAAATGGTTTATTTTTGCTGTTCTCAGAATGTATCAAATTTCACTTAAATCAGTGACTTGAAGGTATTCATCATGTAACAGCGGGGAAAAAAAAACACAATCAAAATGATTGTGTTTAAAAAACCCATACAACCTAAGAAATCTGAATTCAAAACTCCTTAAAATTAACTTACTTTCAATGACGTCGAAGGATGTCCTATGAACAGCGTCCACTCTGTTGTGCTATAAATATTTTCAGCCCGCCACTTTCTGAAAGAAAACCTCCATCGTTTTGAAAAATATGTTACATACAAGAAAAGACTTCTCACATTCTACCACATGTTTCCACTTGGCCAAATCATGTTGCAGCGATTCACAACTCTTGTAATTCTTCCAATCAAATCCCGTCATTTTCTATTTTCGCAACTTTCAAAAAGAAAACATTTAAGATTATTTTCACAATCCTGGACTACTAATATCTTACCCTTCTTTCTCACTCATGTTCTCCTTTTCCTATGACACTGATACTGCTTACTATGAAGCAGACTTACTTGCATCAGGTTTATATAGTTGGATTTTTAAATTGACATTATAATTAAAAGTTTTGGACCAATAATCTAGACAGCATTGCAGACTTACATTCCCTCTACTTGATGAACCTTTTGCAATTCCTCAGAGGAAATCCCGAGATTCTTTCTTTAAAATTTTGGTTTTAAAAACACCAGGTAAGAATTTTTAAGGTCAAACGGCAATTTTTTTGTGAAAGTTACAACAGAATCATTGCAGAATGACCAGCCGTTTCGAGACTTTAAATAAGCTGTGTAATGTCCTGATGTTGTTGAAGGACAATCGTGATAGATAATTGCTACAGTTACAAAAGTCCTTCCTGATATTGACAGCTGAGAAGCCACAAATTTTTTTATTAAAGTTGACAATTTTGATCCATCAGGCCTACATCATTGGATCATTAAAATGACATACTGGCCATATCTACGTATAAATAATGTTGACATCATTTCAGATTTACATTGGCTACACTCCATGTTGTGATCCGCTGCATTTACTAGCTTATTAAAGGAGACTGATTTACTGGCTGGCAAAGTTAAATATATAAATCTTTCTGAGTCTACACTAGTAGTACTTGATACCATACAGTTCTCGCAGTCATGCTGCCAATGATAAGAAAGCCCAAACAGGTAATCTACATCTACACCCTCATCTTGCAATACATCAAGCATATACATTAAAAACTCCTGACAATCTTGCTGATTATTTTCAGAGAAGTCTGTTTGACCTGAACATTCATCTAACAGATAACGAACTTCAGACACACTTTCTACTTTTGTTCGATCAGTGCTACATTTCTCGAAAACAGAATTCAACAAACAGCATAAAATTTGTTCTGAATTCAACAGAATCTGTTCTTTTAAACTCTCTAGTGAAAAGAGAACATTAACCACTACATTTGCATAGCAGTTGACACCAGAACTGTTTTCAAATTGAAAACCGACAACATCTTCAACAGAATCCACTTTCTTTCTGCTAACAATTTTCGGTTCATTGACTTTTGGTCTTTTTGCTACAACCTCCCTACTATTACTGATATTTCTTCGTTTCCGGCCTACCACACGTTTCTCAAACAAAGGATATTGAGGCAAATGTGGCGCATACTCTCTATGGCTGAGATACCCGCCACCCCCTCTCAACACAATCCCAAAAGGAGGGAAACCGGAAACAGTTCTTGAAGTTTTTGGAAGTGGGAGGGAGTGACCCTCCCGGCCGTATTTATTAAAACAAAAATTAAAACATTTAAACATTAATGTACAATTTCATACCACATTGCGATGTTTGGCTAACCTTAACAGATTCTCTAATACAGAGGTTCTCCTAGCCGAACTAACATCCTACAAAAACATTTACTTGAAATATTGAAATTGTACATCCTAACGTTTAAGGGCCAACGGCAAGGTCGTAACCGGTGTCAAGATCCCTAACCAGACATACCCCCCCCCACTTGGGAGGGGCGACAGCACTGAGGCGTACTCAAGTGCAACTACTACCAATTTCCCTTGACTTGACGGGGGCACTTATCAACTCGACGCCAGTTAAAGGTCGTTCGAAGACTCGTGTGAGGTATCTAGAAGGTATCGTAGACCTCCCCCCAACCCCACACAACTTACCGCATCTGCCGTCGCAGATGTCACTGGCCCCGGGAAATTCCCCAGGAGGGGGCTGTAACCCCTCCTACACAGGAAGGGGCCTTGACCGCCTTTCCTCTTCTTTCGGCGACCCATCCTTAGAAGGGGCCGCCTCCCCGTTGAGGGGCCAAAGGCCACCTCCCCCGAGCGCTCCCATCCGTGTTGGGTGACGCCCACTCATAGGGATCTTCCAATTAGTGCTCACCGATCATGACCTTACCGCCCGACCAAAATAAATACGACAAATGCTAACCAAACGAAACTACATTGGCCACTATGACCGAAAAAGCCTGTTTATAAATGGACCTTAAATCCGAAGTTCTTTAATCACAAACTTGTAAAATTAGACCAATCTTTATTACACATTCAATATCAACATAACACTAAAACAACCTGTAAACGAAATAGAATAATTGATCAACTTTATTAAAACAACTGGCTGTCCTCAGGGGCTGGTGGGTGGGTCAAAATTGGCTCTTCGTTCCGTCTCGAGCTCACGTGCAGCGAGGAGGTGCAGCTTCAGAGCACAGGAACAAGAGGATGTCTTCTGGTCTTGCGTCCCTTTTTATCCATCTTCAGGGCGGGCGTAAACCCGCCCCTGCCTGCCCCGAGGGCGTGGCCGGCCGCGTCAGTGTCTAGGCCAGCCCACTCTAGGGCGGGAAAAAGCGCGCCCCGGCTACGCCGCTTCGGGCATACCAGCCGAGACGCGCCTCCCGCCCAAAATGGCTTCCCGGGGGGATCGAGGCACTCTGCCATACGTTCGGGGGGACCGAGTGGTCGCCCCTTTCCATATGGCTGAGATACCCGCCACCCCCTCTCAACACAATCCCAAAAGGAGGGAAACCGGAAACAGTTCTTGAAGTTTTTGGAAGTGGGAGGGAGTGACCCTCCCGGCCGTATTTATTAAAACAAAAATTAAAACATTTAAACATTAATGTACAATTTCATACCACATTGCGATGTTTGGCTAACCTTAACAGATTCTCTAATACAGAGGTTCTCCTAGCCGAACTAACATCCTACAAAAACATTTACTTGAAATATTGAAATTGTACATCCTAACGTTTAAGGGCCAACGGCAAGGTCGTAACCGGTGTCAAGATCCCTAACCAGACATACCCCCCCCACTTGGGAGGGGCGACAGCACTGAGGCGTACTCAAGTGCAACTACTACCAATTTCCCTTGACTTGACGGGGGCACTTATCAACTCGACGCCAGTTAAAGGTCGTTCGAAGACTCGTGTGAGGTATCTAGAAGGTATCGTAGACCTCCCCCCAACCCCACACAACTTACCGCATCTGCTGTCGCAGATGTCACTGGCCCCGGGAAATTCCCCAGGAGGGGGCTGTAACCCCTCCTACACAGGAAGGGGCCTTGACCGCCTTTCCTCTTCTTTCGGCGACCCATCCTTAGAAGGGGCCGCCTCCCCGTTGAGGGGCCAAAGGCCACCTCCCCCGAGCGCTCCCATCCGTGTTGGGTGACGCCCACTCATAGGGATCTTCCAATTAGTGCTCACCGATCATGACCTTACCGCCACAGGCCGGATAGTTGACCGGCTATCCGGACCCCCCACAAAACTCCTACCTAAAGGTCATGTTTCAACGATTTTAACCATGCTAAGAAGTCTCCTAAGAGTAACTCATTCCCCACCCAAGACAAATGCACACCATCCCCCAAATACATACTGTCATCATTAATACAGCTATGAGAAATAGAATGCAATGTCCTGGAACGGAACAACCTACTCACTTTATTGTTAAGCTTTCTAACAGAATGGTTCAAAGCAGGAATAGAGATAGCCCCCCGCCACACCTTTCGTGGAATCAAATGGGACCATGCAATCGTGCACCCCGGAACTCTCCTCGCCAACCAACTTACAGTGGAAAGCATTGCCTCCAGGAGTAGTCGTCTACCGATGGTGACCAAATCATTGCCCCCAACATGCACTATAACTATAGACGGCGGTGACCTTGTCCGCCCTAACAAACCCTCGAAAAATGTTTGAAACTGGTCAATACAGAGACCGCCCCTTCCGTAGAAGGACATCCTGTACCCGTATTCCCCAGCTACGTGAATCATGTCACCTGCTTTGAATACGTCTGCGGCACGCCTCACGTATGAGTGGCCCACGACCCACACCTCCTTTTTCACAGCCGGTGATGTCTGACCGCTGGCCCGGTGTAGGGTCGACTGCATAGTCCGTCCCGTCTCGTAGGCTTGCGTAACTGAAAACCAAACAAAAACAAGAAGCGTGAGTACATTATTACAGCTTCACAACATGTGCAACCGCACGTATCTTTTATAACAATTGGAGAACCAACGCCCCACTCGTTTTACTTGCTCAACATTAAGACCCCCGGCTGTAGCTTCCGTAGCAGCCCCTATCCGAAAGGAATGGGTCCCAAATTCGCCCGGGTTCAAGCCCGCAGCGGCAATTGACATCGCAAGCACCCGCTGAAACTGAAATTTCGTCAGTGGGGTGGCGTCAGCGTGTCTTAACAAAGTCCCCCCCCATGATGCCACCCTTCGTGCTAGGTAATCCTCTAAACACTTTACCGGACATATGGAGGACCCAGGAATCCTGCGTATGATGACGCAGTCACCCATCCCATCTTGGTCAGTCTTGGACTTTACAAAGGAGACAGTCATTGTTTCTCCCCTGATCTGAACGTGTTCTTGGCACAAACCCCCCGCCACATCCAGTTTGTTCCTTGCAACCAGTTCGCTTACCCGCATTGCTCCGTGAAATGCTAGCGTAAAAGCGGCTCGGAACAGCACCGCCTCAAACTGAGATGAACATGTGGCCGGGAGTGTGGCCAACAACTGGGACAATCTATCCAAACCTATCGGGCGCCTTTCATCTACTCTGCGACCCTCAAGGCGTTGCCACCCACGCAGCGCTTTCTGTACAACGAAAGACGCTGTTGGGTCCTGAATAGCGTGTGCTCTGGCAACAAAGGAAATGGCAGCACGATGCCTCTGGGCCGTAGCCACCGATTTCCCAGCCCTACGTAAGGACATCAGGAAATTCACTACCCATTCCTCGTGACCCCAAAGTCGCTCTCTATCACTCCCCAAAAAGGCTAAATAGGCCCGAAACGCCCCTTCGTATGCCTTCCTCGTCCTTGGTGCTAGACTCTCTCCCACGAGGTGACGAAGTTCGGGGCACCGAGAGACCAGAGAGCTTCGGGAAAGGGTGCCGGCTCTGGGTCCGCTGAGGGGAGGAAACCCGAAAAAGCCTGCATTTGAAAACGAGACAGTGCGTCAGCCGCCTGATTCATCACCCCTGGAACATGTTTTGCTCTGAATAGCACGTTCAATTGCATACACAGTAAAACAATTTCCTTAAGCAGTCTTAAAATCAGTTTACAACGTGCTGCCTGACTATTGATGCACTCGACCACGGTCATATTGTCAGACCAAAATACGACAGAGTGATCTTTGAACCCATCGGGCCATGTTCTCAAGGCCACCAAGATGGGAAACAGTTCCAGGAAAGCAATATTACTCGTCAGGCCATTCTCATGCCACCATGTCGGCCATCTTTGTGCCGACCATTTCGTGCCGAAGATGGCGCCAAAACCTATGCTTCCTGCCGAATCTGTCCATAGCCCCAGCTCTTCAGAAGACACGGCTGGTTCATTCCAGACGATTCTACCATTGAAATCCGCCAAAAATGCTAACCAAATACGCATGTCCTGGCGGATCTCGGCCGATAGTCTCGTGCGATGATGGCCCTCTTTAAGGCCGACCATCGCTTGGGCAATTGAACGGGAAAAGGGGCGGGCCATTGGTATTACCCTCAAGGCAAAATTCAACTGTCCCACCACCTGCTGTAATTGTTGCAGCGTCACTTTTGATGCATTTAAACACATTTGCAGCGCAGCCCTGAACTTCAACACTTTCTCAGCTGGCAAACGGAAACACCCCTCAATGGAGTCCAACTCGATCGCCAGAAACTCGAGGCAAGTCGTAGGACCCACTGTTTTACCCGGCGCCAATGGCACACCAAACTGTTTCATCAACACACGAAATTCGGCCAAGGCCCGGCCACATTCAAGACCCCCGGCTGCCCCAAGAAACAGAAAATCATCAAGGTAGTGCATTACATCTTGGAAACCCGTTTTCTTTGTGAAGACCCATTGTAGAAAACTACTGAATTTCTCGAAATAAGCACAGGATATAGAGCACCCCATTGGCATACACCTATCCATGTAATAACAACCCTGAAACATGAATCCTAGGAGACGCTGGTCGTCTGGGTGTACCGGGAGCAATCGGAACGCTGACTCGATATCTGACTTCGCCATCAGCGCCCCGGGCCCCAGGCGATTCAAAATGGCTACGGCCTCATCGAAGGATGCGTACCGCACCGAACACACTTCTGGATCGATTGCCTCATTTACGGAGAGACCTCGTGGAGCTGATAAATTATGAATCAGTCGGAACTCACCGGGGTCTTTCTTGGGGACTACCCCTAAGGGAGAACAAACAAAATTCTGGACCGGGGGTACACTAAACGGGCCGGCGACCCGACCTCGAGTCACCTCTTTCCGGATCTTATCCTGTACTACGGTCGTATGCTGCAGGACGGAAAGTTGGTTTTTACACTTATCCACACCCTGAAAGTCCCCTACCGGGATGCGGAAACCATACGAAAAACCGTTCCGCAGCACCCCAGCAGAAGTACGATCCGGGTAGTCACTGAGCCAAGGAATCATCGCCAGGGTATCAATCGGAGTGGGTAAAGGCGCCCCTCGGACTATATTAGACCTGTTTGGCACCTCCTCTCCCCCCGTTATCACCCGTTCTGGCTCTGCACGAGGCCTCAGGATGGGACGACCCACAACCACTACATTCATGTTTGAATTTACACGATCCCTGGGGTCTAGTACATTTACCTCTGTTGTAATTAAAGCAGAAACCCCTTTTTCCGGTATTGCCGGTAGGTTTCGAGTGATCGTCGGCACCCGTACCTGATCGAAAGGGCGTCCCCGCATATTGCCGGGAGGATTCGCCAACATTACTTCCCACCAACGGCATTTTCAACATTCCTGACTCCCTCATTTTATCCCAAGTCAAGGCATCATAACAATCCCAGGTTAAACTTTTATTATGCTCCTTTTCCTTTCTGAACAGATTATCGTAACAGAACCAATGATTACCCTGGTGCGATGTCGAGTACCCCATGATTCGTGATTGATAGATTGGGAACTCGGAAAGCAACTCAGGTCTACGTTCCCCCAAGATTGATGTAAAGATTCCCCAAGCATTGCCCCAAATGCCGATATTCTCATTCACTTTAAAGGCGGCCATTTTTGCGCGCCAAACACTCGGATGCATGAGATCCTTCTGACTCTTTACATGCTCTACCTCATAATGATCGACAAGCAATGAAAAAATGTTCACATACTCCCCCGCCCAAATCTTTTCCTTAATTGCCAAAGGAACATGTTGCCCCAACTTTTCTCTCCGAGAGGGTGTTGACTCATCCCTCGCGATCGGCAATGGCCGCTTACCTGCACCTGACGCTGCCTCTGTGGTCGCAATCGTCCCTGGTGTCTTGTCCCCTACTGCAGCCGGCACGGGCACCTTGGCTGCTTCCCGTTTCTCACGCAATTGCTTTATCAGCGCCTGCGCATCGACAGCCGTGGCGCCCTCGTTACCTTTACCCAACCACGCTGCCAACTGTGCTGCCAGCTCGGGCGGCATATCATCCTAGGACACGGGGGTGACCACAACGGGAATCGGATTCCCCTCCTCCGGCATGGGAGTTGGAGCCTCGAGCGGGGCACTGGGACCCGGGATGTCTTCACCCGCTGCCCCCCTCCTGGGCCTCTTGTTTTTCCCTCCCGGGGCTGCTCCCGCCAAAGGACGTTTTGGACCCCTTTCCTCATTCTTGTCCACCCTCTTCTTTAGCTCGGACATCTCCTTCATGAGAACACGCAGCATCTGGTCGGTAGTCATGCGCTTTCCCACCTTCTTCGGCATTCTCCAACAAAGTAACTGCAAAACAAACAAGAACGATTAAAACGCTCAAAATTGGCTCTTCGTTCCGTCTCGAGCTCACGTGCAGCGAGGAGGTGCAGCTTCAGAGCACAGGAACAAGAGGATGTCTTCTGGTCTTGCGTCCCTTTTTATCCATCTTCAGGGCGGGCGTAAACCCGCCCCTGCCTGCCCCGAGGGCGTGGCCGGCCGCGTCAGTGTCTAGGCCAGCCCACTCTAGGGCGGGAAAAAGCGCGCCCCGGCTACGCCGCTTCGGGCATACCAGCCGAGACGCGCCTCCCGCCCAAAATGGCTTCCCGGGGGGATCGAGGCACTCTGCCATACGTTCGGGGGGACCGAGTGGTCGCCCCTTTCCATTCTTAACCTATTGTATTCCTTAACACAATCTAGATCCGCACAAATGTTTGTGACATCACAGTCAATCAAGTACAATCCCGATAAAGTTCTAACTCGTGACAATGCCACATATGCCATACCCTCCTTGAACACAGAACTGCCAATATTCACCAATGCACTATCTACACTTAAACCTTGCGATTTATGGATTGTCACTGCATATGCCAAGCAAACAGGAAACTGTTTACGGCGAACATATAAGTCTTTAACAAGCAAAAACCTAGCAGAACAACGACCAATTAGCTGTACTTCCTCAATGCCATCAAATTTAATTTTTAAAAATTCTATTCCATCTCTATTTCTGTATTTCTCAAAATCAACAACATTACCCATTGATCCATTTACCAGACCTCTTTCAACATGTAAATTCCTTCTCAAAATGATTCGGCAATTTAAACACACATTCAAAGTCTTTTCAAAACCCGCTGTTTTAGATATAGTCTTCTCTAATGAATCCAATTTTGATTTCAAATTCTCTGACAAAATAATTGTTGATCCCATATGCTCTATTTTGTCAATAGCTTCAATTTTCACAATCTCTTGCTTTTCTAAATTCAACATTTTGTTGTTGAAGATGGCACATTCTGCAAGAGTTGGCATCAAACATATTCCGGATTTCTTCTCAGTAATTTTCTGAAAAATATTCTCAGGCACAATGTCTTGTTCGGGATATAAATTTGAAAGTAATCGTGCATTTAAAGCTTCTTTTCCATGCTCGGTCACTTTTCCAATTCTAATTTCTTGTAGAATATTCTTGTAATCTTCATCCTTCGCCTGACGCATATTTTCATGCAGTTCAGCATAATTGAAGTTTAACCATATATTGACGTTGCCAATGCTCCCTAGGCACTTCCTGGTATCTTCATGCGTGAGTATTTTGAACACAGGTTGACCTTTTACTGGTGTCAGCTGCAGAAGATCTCCGAAAACAATGATGTGTTTGCCACCAAATAACACATCATACTCAGTTTTAAGAACTTCTTGCATTCGCAAATGCACAAAGGCAAGCATGACATTGGAAACCATGCTTACTTCGTCAATGATAAGAAGTTTCATTTTCCTCAAGACTCTTGAAACTTCACAACAAGCATCCCCAGATAACTTGTGGTATTGTAATTTGTTGTCATGCTCCACTGGCAGCATCAGTAGGCGATGCAAAGTAATACCTTTAATGTTATGTGCTGCCAGTCCAGTAGGAGCAGTGACAACACAAGACAGCGATGACTCAGTCCTTTCCTGCAAATAACAAGAAATTGCTTTAATGAGGAAACTTTTTCCAGTTCCCGCATCTCCACTCACGTACAATCGGACAGGCTTCAACGATGTACATTAGCACTCTTTCTTCTCATGACTTAATCCATGCTCAATTTGCTTGGTAACTTCATCATATATTTTCCTCTGCTCAACGTTGAGTTGTTTTTCCAAGTCTTCTAAGTTAACTGAATCCTCCTGAGCATGTGCCATGGCTCTTTCCACTTCATTTATAGCAGTGGCAGCTTCATTTTCGATAATAGGTCCTCCAAGTGGATCTTGACTCAATGAAACAGAACTCTGACTGTCCTGGGAACTGTCTCTGGCAATCTCGGCTGCAATCGTTGCTTCCTGCTCAATTTCCAAAGTTAGCATTTCTTGATATTTGGGAAAAGCAGGACATTCTATGGTCTCCTTAGCAGCAGTGAAAGAGTCTTCGTAACAGAGGAAATCTCCAAGCAGTTCCTCTTCTGCACGCCAAGGCTTGAAAAGTTGCAAAAGTGCTAAATAGAAAAACTCCTTTTTTTCTGGAGATTCGCCACTCAATTTTCGATGGTTTACTAATTGGCATTTTCTTTGCTTGACCAGACATCCCTCACTTCCAATTACAGCATACACTCCTTTCTCAATATCTTCTTTGATGTTCCTCTTGAATATATAATTTTGTAGAACCTCATATAGACAAACATTCTCAAGGTGACTGCTTCGATTTGGATAATATGTATCCAACATGTTGGTCTTCAAAATGTTGGTACTGTTTGGTTCCTTTTCTGCCAAATACTCAATTTCCCGGACAGGTTTTAGAACTCGATTTCACGTTGCAGCAAGACCAAGACTCGCCCAAACGATACTCCTGGATTTGGCATAGAGACTTGCTGAAGACAACCGGTCAGAACATTCATAAGCTCCAATTTCTCGATGCGACAACATCTTCAGACTGAAACTGTACAACTTCTTGCTGAGGTTCTTTTCATGGGAAATGTCCTCCCACATATCCTTCAGTTCTGTCTCTTCTTTTTTGGTGATGTAAGATGTCACATACCGAGCCACAGCCATACAGTTGTCAGACACAAACTGTATATCCATGTTAGCATTCCACATGGACAAAATCACTGGGTTGTAGTCGTTGATGTACTTGGACTCTTCGTTCCTTTTCAAACTGTATGTATTTTTGGGTGATTTCCTCGTGACATTATGTCGCAGCGAAGACATCAAACTGTTCACTCTTCCTTTAGAAATCACCGGTCGTGGAAAGTTGAAACGACATTTGGTGTAGAACTTGTCCTTGTTTCTGAATTTACGACGACAGTACTTTCCACAACGATGGCTTTGGAAACGTAGAACTTGTTCTCTTAGGCTTTTCTTCTCCGTTGCATTTGGAACAGCACACGTAGAATACTGTTCTATGAAGTTCATCACTAAGTCATCCGGATCTGTTCCAAATTTAGGTGCATCCTTGATCCACAGCAACATATGTATATGAGGAGCACCTCTTGCTTGGTACTCCTTTCTCCAGAAGAAATCCAACACCTCTCCAAGAGGTGGATTCTTCTTATTTGTGATGAAAGACATCATAGCTTCAAATCTATGATTGAAGTACCTGCATACATTCACTGGATCCAAAGAACACAGTTCTCCAGGTGTCTTGAATTCAATGTTTTCAATGTTTCCATTTGCCTCTCGTAGAAATTCAAGTAAGTCTTCCCAGCCATACTCGGCACAGCTCAGAGTAAGGAACCATGTTGGAGTTCCTAAGTTCCTCAGCATACATTTTAAATCACCATGACGACGATACCAGTACTCATTAGTACCACGCTGACCCGCCATGAGATTAATTAGGTGAGAATCCAAAATACTGTCTTGGACATTGACTTTATGCATAAAGTCACTTGCCGAGATGTTTCGCATCTGTATACCACTTTTTAAGATGTGGTTCACTGCATATGACAGTCCAGACAGATCGCTTTCAAACAAGAGATGAAACAAATAGGGAATGCATTGACGAAACCTAGGATCTTCTGTATACAATCGTAAAGTCCGGTATTCAGACGCAGGAATTTGATGAGGCCGCTCATCATATCTTCCTCCTTGACCTGTTGGAAATAGCTGTGGGAAACACTGAGCTTCCAAACTTTCCTCCCAAACACTAATGGGACTCCCTTTGGCTTGTTTCATTTGAAACAACTCAATTGCATTCCCCATGACTTCCTTGGAATGCAAAGGATGAACACTATAATGTTCATATATTTCTTCACTTTTAGAGGCCTCTACTTTCTCAATTTGGCCACAAATCGCTATCCTCTTCATCACTTACTTCCTCTTCTGCAACATATACATTTATATAGTACTTATTTTTTTTCTTCAAATACAATGTTGCATTTTTGACTTTCCTAACATCCACTAAATCTTGCCATATTTTCTTATTCTTTGTCGGAACCCCATTAACCAAGATAACCAGAGGTTCCTCTTCCACTTTTTCTACTCCAATTGTGTTAATGTTTTTGTTCAAATCTAGAGGCAAATAAACAACTCTTCCCTTTAATCCTCTCTGTAAATCTGATGGAGGCAACTTCCCTGTCTTTGGCTCCATTCTTACAATTGCCTGAAAGGGATGGATACTTTGAATCAAAATAGATTCATAAGTATTTAAATCCTTCAATTCAGAAGGAACCTCAACCAATTCCAGATTATTATGAACCGCCCTAGCAGGCATCTGGTTTTGGTTTAATTTGTTACAACAATAAGTACACACATGTTGATCCGATCCCAAATCAAAACAATTTTCTACCATCAAGTATGTGGCAAAATCCTTCCATTCACTATTAATTTCCCTTTCACTTTTTGCATATAAATCCACTAACTTAGTTTGATTCTCATAATAAGTGCGTCGACAACACACACAAGTGAAATTAGGCCTCTCACTTGATTTGATCTGAAACGTGGCAATTTCCTTCTGAAATTTATCTGTACTAGAAACCTGTACATTATCTTCAACATTACCCTCTACTTCTGGGTCAATTTGAACATTCTCATCTTTATTTCCAAAGTAACAAAACTCAATTTCTTCACAAATATTCTTAACATCTATTTCAGAACCATGCAAAAGAGCAGCACATAATTGTTTAAGCATAATTGCTGGACTCTTAGCATGATACAACATTCTCACTATTTTCCTGACTTTATTATGATGCACTGCTAGCATCCTGAAATAATGAAAAACACTCTGGCATACTCTCCTGGAAAGACAAGCCAGTGAATGACCATGCAAACCTGTCGCTTCTCTCACTCTGCAAGGATCTAATTCTTGCAACAACTTCATTTTCTGCTTCAAACTTTTCTTATTAAATGTCCGTACAAAATCACAAAGCAAATTGATGGAATCCTGTTGCACACTGCAAATAGAACTACACTTCCAGGTGTACACAGGACGCTTAGGACGTCTTCCTAAAACCTCATTACCTAACACCTCGTCTGTCTCTGTTGTCACAAGTTTTTCTTTTTCAACTGGACAACCATCCTTCACTTCATAAGCTCGACCACTGGTGTCAACTGCAAACACCAAATCATTATCCTGAAAATAACTCTCCTCATTAAAAAATGCCTCACAACTTGAACTATGCATCCATTCTCCGGAAAAAACTTCACAAAAGTTACTACGATTTACTACTCTCTTCCATCTACTATTTGATTTGAAATCAGAAATTACCTTGTTTAGTTTCCTAATTCTATTGATTATCAAAATAAACAACTTTCGCTTAATTTCAAAAGCATGATCAATAATTGTCTCTACATTTTTCTTCTTCTTATAAAATGCCACTTTCTGTTGGCCTTTCTTAATATTTTTTAATAAATTAACTATTATCCTGTTGCGGAACATTCATTTTCGAATGTCCCTAAACTGTTGTTTCCTTCTACTATCATGCACAGAGTTATCTCTTCCTCTACCAGTAACATTTTTGATGGGTCTTTCCTTTCCATTTAAATTGCTTTTCTTTTTCTGGACTGAAACATTTTTGGGAGAAATACTTTTTTTACTACAAATATTTCTTATGAATTATTTCGTGCTCTTACCCGGAGCTTTCTTGGTGATTTGAAAAGTATTTTGGGAAGAGGACTGCTGCAATAAAAGATCATCCTGCTGTCTTTGACGTTTTCTCGCCTTTGTAATACGATTTTTAGTTGGCATTTTTTCAATTTAGAAATGATGTGCAGTTGAATCTGTGGAAAAATATAATAAAAAACTGTTATTAACCACTATTACCAAACAGTAAATGAATAACAGTCATCATAAACTTAACACCCTACTTATTATATAACATAGCAAATCTTTGGCACCACCACTGCGTCACAAAAATGACACACAGTGGTATAAAACAGGCATACAACAATCATAAATCTCTCCCTAACATTTTAAATGATTTATTTTTTATTTGTGACCAGCACATTTTAAAACCTTTGTGATACATACTGCTAATATTGTGCTGACTTCCTGACTCTCAGAGGGCCTGTGCTCGATTCTTTCCCTGCCCCGCCCCGGTCCGATACGGCAACCAGTGCCGATTGAGCGGAGGGCAGGACAGGAAGAGCCAGTGACCCCACCCAGACTATCGCGCTGTTAGCGCTCTAGCTGATTGCATCAGGCAGGGCATTTAAGGCGGCGAGGAGCAGCGGGAGCTTGAGGAAGGGTGGACGGTGGCAGAGTCTCCCCGACCCGCTTTTTATTATCTGCTGTGAGTGTTTCTTCACAGCACCGCGCGGAGATACACCTTCGGGTGTGATGCCGGCGCGTTACAAGTCCATAAATAAATATAAATAAATAAATTCAAGTTGACGATAAAGTGTGGCCTATCTAGAGGTTTGTTTGGGCCCAGATCTTTGGACTGGGGTAAATGGGTGTCATTGATCCACATTCGGTCCATCACCTGTTTTGTTTGTTTAAGGTGAGGCCAACACACGGTTGCAGATGAGATTTTCACTTGTTGAAGAAAACAAAGGAGATAATACATGTGAAGGCCTAGCAATGAAGTAAGTCATGTCCTCTTCACTCTTGAACAAAGGGCAGACATCTTTTGAATCTGTGGTCACACCTAAACTTCATCTGCACAATGTCATTCATAAACTTAGGAAACACTAGTGATGTAATTGAAAAATGTGGAGTTTCTTTTCCTCATTTCAGAATTACATCACCTTTGTTTCCTTATTGACTTAAAATGTCCTTAATGCACATAAAAGCGTTTTTTAGATTGCCCTTGCACCATTTTAGGGTCATTTGAACATGGCTATCTTACTCCCATAATCAAAATCTAAATTTGCCAACCACAGGTGGGAGCGAATTTACAAAAAACTTGACCCATGAGAAACGCTTTCCATTTAAAAAGGGAAAAATAACATCCTAGACACTCAAATGCCTTATAAATATGACCCAAAACAACCTATGAAGCTCTAGCAGTACATATCCAGAAATGTAATTGATTTGAAAAAATCGTTTTTAAACACAGCATATAAATCAATTGTATACCTGCATTCAAGAGGAAATGACTGAAAATGTCCTTGAGACACATGAAAGCGTTTTATTGAATGCCCTTGCACCATTTTTGGGACATTATTAACATGGCTATGTAACTCCCATAATCAAAATCTAAATTTGCCAAGCACAGGTGGGAGCGTATTTACAACAAACTTGCCCCATGAGGAACGCTTTCCATTGAAAAAGGGGAAAATAACATCATAGACACTCAAATGCCTTATAAATATGACCCAAAACAACCTATGAAGCTCTAGCAGTACATATCCAGAAATGTAATTGATTTGAAAAAATCGTTTTTAAACACAGCATATAAATCAATTGTATACCTGCATTCAAGAAGAAATGACTGAAAATGTCCTTGAGACACATGAAAGCGTTTTATTGAATGCCCTTGCACCATTTTTGGGACATTATTAACATGGCTATGTAACTCCCATAATCAAAATCTAAATTTGCCAAGCACAGGTGGGAGCGTATTTACAACAAACTTGCCCCATGAGGAACGCTTTCCATTAAAAAAGGGAAAAATAACATCATAGACACTCAAATGCCTTATAAATATGACCCAAAACAACCTATGAAGCTCTAGCAGTACATATCCAGAAATGTAATTGATTTGAAAAAATCGTTTTTAAACACAGCATATAAATCAATTGTATACCTGCATTCAAGAAGAAATGACTGAAAATGTCCTTGAGACACATGAAAGCGTTTTATTGAATGCCCTTGCACCATTTTTGGGACATTATTAACATGGCTATGTAACTCCCATAATCAAAATCTAAATTTGCAAAGCACAGGTGGGAGCGTATTTACAACAAACTTTACAAATCATTTTCTCCTTAAATCATACTATTCTCTATCTAAATTAAATAAATCTTTTCTCACCTTAGCAAATACTTTTTGAGTTTCAAAACAGTCTCAGAAATACACCAAATTGTCTTGAGCAGATCAAACAGGATGCACTCCAGAGGCTGCAGCTATTGAAAGCACAGAAATACAGATATTCATTACACATATCTCTCATATTAGCCAATCATAACTCTTCCCTCACTTTTTTCAAATCAAAACCCTTCCCCCCTCTGCCCTCTCTGCCTTTTTTCCATAGCAACCACCTCCTGGAAGACCTCTCATGTTTGCAAATTCACACAACAATGTTTCAATTGAACTCTGAACTCTCAGTGCACCTGCGTATCCAGTGCAATCTTTCATTAAATGTTTTTTCCTTGACCATTCAAATTGCATCTTTCAAAGAACACATCCATGCACCCTAACCTTCTGTTTTCAGAAATGGAAATCCACCAATCACTGCTAATGAATCATTAGCACTGAAACTCCACAGTTTTTTTCTTTACAAACTCCTACTGTTTCAACTGCCCTTTCATTACCACACTTCATCTGACTGCAGCACAACCTTCTCTCACCATGTTTAAAGTCTGGATTGTTGGACATAGTTACATCCACTGGGCTCAAAGGTATGCTGAGAACATAAATTTACCTAACCTCAATTTACAAGATGTGGAAATTAAGTGGTTGGGCCAAAGAGGATTAAAATGTCACCAATTGATACCATTGGTGAAAACCTTTATGCATTTGCCAAAACCTGACCTGTTAATTGTGCACTGTGGAGGTAATGATTTGGGCACTTTGACTGGAGTAGGTCTGGAAATGCTTTTAAAGGACACCTTTGAGCAATTAATGGCACTTTTACCTCAAACTGCCTTGGTATATTCCAATATATGCCAAAGACAGAAATGGAGGTGGTCCAACCAATTTTGTCCACAAATTGAGAAAGCGAGGAAGCATGTAAACAAATCTGTTTCAGCTTACATGAGAGACCATGGAATGGGCTCCTTGTACAACAATAACTTGCGTTACTACATGCAAGATATCTACAGAGGAGATTGAGTTCACTTGTCAGATGAGGGCAACAGAATTTTCATTCTAAATTTAAGACTGTGCATTGGTACCTACTTATAAGTACCTAAATGTACCATAAACCCAAAAGCTCTTCTCAGAGCTACCCTTCATCTGATCACTCACAATTATTATTTTTTTCTAACTTTTTTCACTAATTTTCCACAAATTACGCTCCCCGGGGCGCTACCCGGTTCGCGAACCGAAAGCTAACCTCGCAGAATTTTTTAAAAAAATGTTTTTTTTCCGCACATATAAGCCTCCTCAGCCACCCTCAGAAAACCTAGGGGGTCAAGATAAGTCTACCATGACCCCTTCTACCCATTCTAAACATTATTTGTCCTCCATCTTGTATCTTAATGCGACCGAAACACAAAATGGTGGACTCCCGTGATGCTTAAAGTTCGCGAACTGAGCCGCTTCCCGGGAAGCGGTCCAAAAAAAAGGTGGGAAAGTAATTTACAGAAAAACGACTAGAGACACTCTCACCAAATATAGATTAGCTCATACTACATAACAATCCCTTTCATTTTCACAAATTTGATTGAAATTCCATTTAGCCATTAATTTATTTATTTATTTATTTATTTATTTTTAATATTTATAAAGCGCTGCTTATACCCGTGGGCGTCAAGGCGCTAAAACCAATATTAACTAAGGAAATGAGGGCATAGGTTGAATGGATCAGATATGACGGAGTGGAAAAGAGATTACTGAGAGAACAGCCAGGTTTTCAGGAGTTTGCGGAACTGAAGCAGTGTAACACTTTGTCTGATATTGAGAGGCAAGGTGTTCCAGAGTCTGGGGGCCGCCACCAAAAAGCGTCGGTCACCCCAGGAGACTGTTTTGGTTCGAGGGACAACCAGTTGGCTGAGAGTGGCTGATCGTAGAGCTCTTGTGGGTTTGTAGGATTGTAATTGGTCTCTTAGAAAATGTGGTCCTTGATTATTGATTGATTTGAAAACTATACAGAGTGCTTTGAAATGAATTATTTTTTGTACAGTCAGCCAATGAAGATCTTTTATGTTTTTGGAGATGGGTTCGAACATTGTTTTGCCGGTGAGGAGGCGAGCTGCTGCGTTTTGTATAGTTTGAAGTTTTGCAGTTACTCTAATTTGAGCATTGAGGAATAAACCATTACAGTAATCCAGGGATGAGAGGACAAGGGCAGAAACCAGTGTCTTAATGGCAGAGTCGGGAAGAAAAGGGCGTATTTTGCGGATCATTTTTAACTTCAAGTGCGCTGTAGATACGGTTTTGTTGGCATGGTTCATGAAATTAAGTCCATCATCAAAGGTGACACCCAGGTTCCTGACCTTCGAGGTCGGTGTAGGAGGAGTCCCGAAGGTCTCTGGCCACCAACAGGTGGACCATGCTGGGGAGAGTGGACCAAAAATGAGTACCTCAGTTTTTTCTGAATTCAGCTTTAAGCAGTTTGTCGCCATCCAATCTCCTATGTCTAGGAGCCCTTTCTTAAATTTTTCAGCTACTTGCTCTCCGTCGCCTTTAATTGCCAACACTAGTTGGGTGTCGTCGGCGTACGAAGTAAGGCTCATCCCATGTGCTTTGATGGTCTTAGCTAGGTCCGACACATAGATGTTAAAAAGTGTCGGACTAAGGGATGAGCCTTGAGGAACTCCGCAGGGGGCAGAGAGTTGAGCTGATTGAAAGGGTCCCAGAATGACAGCCTGCGTTCTTTTGGCAAGGAAAGAAGCTATTAGGTTTTTGGCAGCGTGGCAGATGCCAATTCCTTGGACACGGTCGACCAAGGTGTTGTGGTCGACCGTGTCGAAAGCCGCTGATAAATCTAGCAGAACCAGTATGGCAGTGCCACCCTGGTCCCTGATGACCCTGATATCATCAGCGGCTTTGATCACGGCTGTCTCGGTCCCGTGATGTTTTCGGAACCCAAACTGCGTGTTGTCGAGAAGCTGGTGTTCTTCAATAAACTCGGAAATCTGGGTATTCATGATTTTTTCAATCGTCTTTGCCATGAAGGGTAGACTGGCAATTGGTCGATAGTTTTTTAACTCACTTTTGTCCAGAGAGGGTTTTTTTAACAGAGGTTTTAGTAAAGTGTTTTTGAGAGGATCCGGATAATTGCCTGATTGCAATATTAAATTGCAGACCTGTGTAGTGCCGGTATGATGACATCCATGACTGGTCTGAGGACAGATAGAGGGCAAGGGTCCAGGGGTGAACCTGATTTGATGGTCGATAATGTGTTTTTTATTTGGTCTTGGGTGACTGGCTGGAAGCAAGGGAAGGTATTAGCTGGAGGGGGGGTGGTAGGTGAGATTAAGCCCGGAGGTGATTTGGAAGAGAATGCTTGGTAGATATCATCTACTTTAGTGTAGAAAAAAGAGGCAAGAGAGTCACACAGAGATTGTGACGGGGGGAGTGAGGTCAGGAGAATTGCCTGATAAAGCTTTGGTGATTAAAAATAATTGTTTGCTGGAGTTCTTGGCTTTCTCAATTTGGTCACTGTAGTATTCTCTTTTTGCTTCCACTATCATGTTTTTATATAGTGCTAAGGATTCCTTATAGGCAGACTTACTTCTAGCATCGTAGTCTTTTCTCCAGGTTCTTTCCTTGCTACGGTTTATCTGTTTTTGTGTCCTTAGTTTATCATTATACCAAGGTGCGGTGGGTTTAGCTCTATTACTAGAGTGTTCCTTGGAAGGGGCTGATTGGTGTGTTGCCTGGCCAATCCAGTCGTATAGTTGCTGGAGAGCTAAATTGGGGTCTGAGGCGAACACTGGGCGGGTTTGTTCCAGTGTAAGCTTCAAGTCTTCTAAATTTATATTTTTCCAATCTTTAAAAGATTGTTTAGGTATAGGTTGAGGGTTGTTATTACAATGATTGTTGGTGGCAATATTAGCAAAAATTGCAAAGTGGTCTGTCCAAGGCATGGGCAAAATATTGGTGATTTGCAGTCCTTCTAGGTTGGAAAAGATAGGGTCTAAAATGTGACCTGCTTGATGGGTGGAGGATGTGACGAGTTGTTTTAGCCCTAGGTTACCTAGGTCAGCGATGAGGGCGGCAGAATCGGCTAG
The DNA here is from genome assembly GCF_964263255.1 of Lissotriton vulgaris. NCBI lineage: Eukaryota > Metazoa > Chordata > Amphibia > Caudata > Salamandridae > Lissotriton > Lissotriton vulgaris. The sequence goes on from NC_141687.1 coordinate 13,252,625, forward strand.
GTGATCTAGATCTAAGTGAAAGTTTAGGTCACCTAGAACCGTGAAGCTGCTTTCTGTAGCTACAGATTCCATCATGGTATTTATGTTAGACAAGAAGGTCGTTTTTGATCCCGGAGGACGATATATTAATATACCCTTGAAATTAAACAGAGGGGAGATGTTGATAGCAAATTGCATAGCCTCACAGGAGGTGGAAGGAATAGATGTCGTTCTGACCGGATATGAATCTCTGGCAATTATAGCCAGCCCACCCCCTCTTTGTTTGGGCCTGTCCTGACAGTAGGCTTTAAATCCCTGTGGAACAGCGATGACCAGGTCTGGCTGTGAGGTATCATCTGTCCAAGTTTCGGTGATAAACAGTATATCGAGAGAATAGTCAGTTATCAGATCAGATATTTCCTGCCTATGCTTACCAAGTGAGCGAGCATTTATAAGGGCTATGGAAGTGACAGCACCTACATCATGTTTGATTGAAGAACCGTTAGTTTGGGGAAGTATTAAAGGGATAGTGTAATGACAATGAGGGCAGATGGTGGCAATGTCCTTATGGATCTCTGAGGGTTTAATTTTTAAACATTTGGGCATATTGAGTGGTCGAAGCGCATGTAGGTTATGGCTGGCGTATGTTATAACATCTCCTGATAAGTTTTGGACAGGGGTTATGGCCCTAGGCCCGGTCCTGGCGCGGACGGGCGCAGACGTGCTCGCCTCTGGCGTGCCTCCGGCGCGCCACCGGCGCGCCCGCTGCGCCCGCCCGCTGCACGGACGGGAAGTGCCTTTACTTTTATGCATCGGAGGGGCGGGAAGGGGGGGAGCGCTGGATAGACTGGAGCGCAGCCCTTCCCTGCTCAAGATGGCGGGTGAGGCAGGAGAAGTCACGTGACCGCGACCGAAAGGGCAGCGCTGTTGGGGGTGAAAGCTTCAGTCGCGCAATGCAGCGCGCGATGATTTTCTCGAGGTGAGCGCCAAGGTTTAGCCACCAACAATGTATTTAAAAATACATCTACTAGTTATAGCCCTATGCCCGAACAATAACAGCTGATAAAGTGCAAATACAGATTTTTTTTAAAAACAGAGGATAGAAAGAGAATCCCCCGGCTTCCGCCTCAGGGGAGAGCAATATTAAAATAATGGTTTTGCCGGTGGAGAAGGAAAACGCCCCTTAAGTAGACTCAGAGGGCGGGAGCGCTGGATAGACTGGAGCGCAGCCCTTCCCTGCTCAAGATGGCGGGTGAGGCAGGAGAAGTCATGTGACCGCGACCGAAAGGGCAGCGCTGTTGGGGGTGAAAGCTTCAGTCGCGCAATGCAGCGCGCGATGATTTTCTCGAGGTGAGCGCCAAGGTTTAGCCACCAACAATGTATTTAAAAATACATCTACTAGTTATAGCCCTATGCACGAACAATAACAGCTGATAAAGTGCAAATACAGATTTTTAAAAAAAACAGAGGATAGAAAGAGAATCCCCCGGCTTCCGCCTCAGGGGAGAGCAATATTAAAATAATGGTTTTGCCGGTGGAGAAGGAAAACGCCCCTTAAGTAGACTCAGAGGGCGGGAGCGCTGGATAGACTGGAGCGCAGCCCTTCCCTGCTCAAGATGGCGGGTGAGGCAGGAGAAGTCACGTGACCGCGACCGAAAGGGCAGCGCTGTTGGGGGTGAAAGCTTCAGTCGCGCAATGCAGCGCGCGATGATTTTCTCGAGGTGAGCGCCAAGGTTTAGCCACCAACAATGTATTTAAAAATACATCTACTAGTTATAGCCCTATGCACGAACAATAACAGCTGATAAAGTGCAAATACAGATTTTTAAAAAAAACAGAGGATAGAAAGAGAATCCCCCGGCTTCCGCCTCAGGGGAGAGCAATATTAAAATAATGGTTTTGCCGGTGGAGAAGGAAAAAGCCCCTTAAGTAGACTCAGAGGGCGGGAGCGCTGGATAGACTGGAGCGCAGCCCTTCCCTGCTCAAGATGGCGGGTGAGGCAGGAGAAGTCACGTGACCGCAACCGAAAGGGCAGCGCTGTTGGGGGTGAAAGCTTCAGTCGCGCAATGCAGCGCGCGAGGATTTTCTCGAGGTGAGCGCCAAGGTTTAGCCACCAACAATGTATTTAAAAATACATCTACTAGTTATAGCCCTATGCACGAACAATAACAGCTGATAAAGTGCAAATACAGATTTTTAAAAAAAACAGAGGATAGAGAATCCCCCGGCTTCCGCCTCAGGGGAGAGCAATATTAAAATAATAGACCTCTCTAAGTACCGTGAGGTAAATTACTTCACAAAACACATCTGAAGTGTTGGAATTGACAACCAATGAAAATGTTACTTTCATTTTCTACTTTTATTACCTGACATTTGATTGGTTATATACCTGTATATATATAAAGGAGGAGAAGAAAACACAGCCATTTTGACTGCTACTTCTTGTTGTACTTGTACATCACATTTGAATAGCTATCAAACACTTCAACTTGTTTGTGAAGGTAAGTTGTTATTTTTAAAACTGAAGTATATTGTGCACTATAACTTAATATGGTAGACTTTTTCTGATAGATATATACTATCCCTCTATAGTAGTTATGGATTTAGATAGACTTCTCTGTTATACTTATGAATGGAGTTAGGCTTCTCTTGGTTAAATCACATACACTTTTTTATAGTCCTATTTCCACTCTGATACTATACACTGCCAAAAGATAAATTCACTGATAAAAACTGCCTATCTAAAATTATTCCCAACAGTGCCCTATCTCTACTAATATATATTTTTTTAATCAAAATTTCAGGGAAAATGGAAGGCGAGCAACAAGTTAAATTTACAATTGTACTGGAGGAGAGCAGCCAAGAAAAAATTGATGATTTTATGGATCAAAGTAGAGACCAGGAACTACTACAATGTGTTGAAGCAGTGGATAACCTGCTTCAAAATGAGGACATGTTACACCCTATATTCAATTTTGAAATTTCTGACACTGAAATGTTAGAAAATTTTATGAATTATGAAACACAATCAAAATAAAAAAAAATACTTTAAAAATAAAGAAAACAAAAAAAACAACAAAAACAACAAACAATTAACATACAGTATTAGAAAAGTCTATCATTCTTTTATCCTTATAGTACGCTGCCCAGAACGCTTCCCGGTTCGCGAACTTGGCGCTCACCACGCAAAAAAAAAAACAAAAAAAATTTTTGACCCTCCTGGGCCCTTTTAAAACCTCCACATAAAACCTAGGGGGTCAACGAGGATCTACTATGCCCCCTTATGGTAATTTCCCCCTTTGTTTTGGCCTCCTCTTGTCTCTCGATCCTACCGAGAGACAAGATTGCGGCCGCTCCGGACTGTTTAGAATGTTGACAGACACCGGGGAGCCAATCAGCTTCGCATCGCAAAGTTCCGTTTCGCGAAAAGTAAGCGGACCGGAGCTCAGCCCGGAGCGCTGTTACAGATATATATCTTGTTTTGAACGTTAATTTCTCAAAATCCACTGGAGCACATATATTGAGACCTAGCAAAGGCACATCGGGCTAACAGTCCCTACAATTTTGCCAAGTTTCGTGCAAATCCATTCAGCCGTTCGAGCTAAAAGGAGGCCAACCGCCCTATGGAAATTAACATGGGGAAAACGCGTTTTGGGACCCCCCTTTTTTCTCGGCCCCCCCTTGAGGAAACCCCCCCAAATATCAGGGGCTGCTCAGAAACAAAATGTGCCATTTTCCTGAAAATTTCAGCCGATTCCGTCCACAAACGCCAAAGTTATTAGACATAGAATTTTCAAAAATCCCATAGGGAAAAAATCCTAACTATATATACCTACTGGCGACCGCCAGTAGGTAATATATATATATATATATATATTCACAGAAAAAACCATAGGTTATAGTCCATATATAGTTAGGAATTTGCATTTACAAAACCTTGAAAATTCAATGAAAAAAAAAATTGGTTATAGAACATATATAGTTAGGAATTTGCATTTACAAAACCTTATTTTACTCGCATAAAACCATTGAAATTCCATATATAGTTAGATGCGCTAACTATATATCGCGCACCCGCAATCCACTGCTGATGATGTCACATATTACATCATTCATGACATGGTCAGTGACATCACTGATGACATCACTGATGACAACTCAAATGACATCACTGATGACAACATCCAGTGACTGTATGTTTCTGTAAAGTTAAAATATGTCTTACATATTGAAGAATGAGTGGATGTATAAATGTCTGGATGAAGGATTTAGTAGGTGCATGACTGATTGTATGAGAGAGTGATTAAATGTGTCTCACTGAGTGCATGGGTTAGTGATTAAACTGTATTAATTTGTGCATCATTATATCTGTTGTTCTGTAAACTGCTGCATGTGTTGATCAGTAGCTATATGAGTAACTATATGGGTTATTGATTGGTTGCCCAAGTATTTGTATGGGAGACTGAGTATGTGTGTGAGTGGCTGGGAGGTGTGTGACTCTGTGCATAGATGTGTGAACAGCTGATTCACTAGATGTATGGGTTCAAAACTGCATGTGGAAACAGCTGTATGGGTGGTTGACTGTGTGCATGAGTGTATTGGTGAGTGATTGGATATCTCAATGCTACATGTCAAAGTAAGTACATATGTAAAACACAGTACATGGAGAGTTGACATATATAAATTACTGTGTTTAAGAGCCAGTGAATATGTGAGTGGCTGCATGGATCATTGAAAACTTGTATCAGTGATTGTATAAGAGAGTAAATATGTGTTAGAATATGTTTCAATAAGTAAGGTGTGTATAACTGTATAGTTGAGGAATTGGAGGTGTGATTGATTCTTTGCATGACTGTCTAGGTGTATGAGTAACTCCATGGATGAGTGACAATCTGTGAGTGTCTGTTTACACTGAGTGTATCTAAGGTTATATCAGAGTCTGTAGAGGTTCATCGTATTAACACATGAATGATGTCATCTGTGATGTTGTCAGTGATGTCATTTGAGTTGTCATCAGTGATGTCATCAGTGATGTCACTGACCATGTCATGAATGATGTAATAAGTGACATCATCAGCAGTGGATTGCGGGTGCGCGATATATAGTTAGCGCATCTAACTATATATGCAATTTCAATGGTTTTATGCGAGTAAAATAAGGTTTTGTAAATGCAAATTCCTAACTATATATGTTCTATAACCAATGGTTTTTTCATTGAATTTTCAAGGTTTTGTAAATGCAAATTCCTAACTATATATGGACTATAACCTATGGTTTTTTCTGTGAATTTCAATGGTTTTTTAATAGCAAATATCAAAAGCTGTCAAATGTCAAGTACGTGATAGGTAAAAACGTTTTCGTGTTTATGCACGCTGATGTGCTTTGAACGCTGCCCCCCCCTCCCCTCTTTTCTCTTAGTAGTACTCTCTCTTTGCAGATAGTGAAGGGTAGTTAACGCAGACCTTTACCCCCGTTGTAATCCGTCGTACCTGCTTGTCTCTCCATTTGATTGATTGTTATCCAAGCATTTACTGTTTTAGAATTGGTTCTCTTTGGATCATTCTCTATTTACAAACAAGCACAAAGTCGCAATACTCTGTTTAGTCTTTGCAGATAGTCAAAAATCGTGTAAAAAAATAAAATTAATCGAGCAAAATTAGTAGACCACTAATTCGATCTCTTTTTGACCTCGGTAAAATACAAACATTAGGAACAACCCTTCATGAGAAATACGAAAATAGTGAAATGAACTGAGCTCCACACCATGAGGGCTGCAAGACAGCTCGACTCCGCCACCAACCCCGCCCAAAATAACGACAAACCCTATGCAAATATTATAAATATAGACAACACACCAGCAAAGAAACAGGGTAAAACATTTTATTAAATAACTATTTACATAACTATTTTATACTTTTTGTTGCCCGATCCGGCTAGCTCAATCGATCGAGCATGAAACTCATGCACTGATAGCAAGCGTTGAGAGTTTGTAGAACGATGGCTTCAGATTTTCTACATACGGTGTAGTGGCGCGAACTGGGAGGGGGCGTTTGGATCCTGCCCCTTCCCCAAATAAGATTTTCATACGTGAGTGTTCGTTCATGCTTTTGGTCCCTGAGTTGCTTCGATGTCACTGCCTTACGCAAATGACATAAGTCCTGGATGTTGAGTGCCATACTTCAGAGTTCTAAGCAGCACTTGTAACACTGTCTAAACCTTATTTGCACCTGCTGCAGCTTCACTATTCAAAGTAAGTGGGGTCCGTTTGTGGACCTGACTGCATTGGAAAACAATGTGATACGGTGCCTCACTAAACCGCTTGACGGAGGCCCCCGAGGGGCGGTGAGATGGTGCGGACTGGGAGGGGGCGCTTGGCTCCTGCCCCCTCCCCAAGTCGTGTTGCCCTGGTGTGGCCTGAGATCGCCCCCGACATAGGCGGCCGGCTCCCGGGGTCCGGCGGAATTTTTTGCCTTTTGATGACTCTTCCATTCTGGACCTTGTCCCACAATCCGTTTGACCTGAAGACACGCTGTAGTGGGGCGCCCCTTTACCATTTTAGTTGCCATTCCGCCCGCTTTTGGTACTCTGTGCCTCTTCCGCTCTTGCGACTACAGCGTCTCGCTCACCATGTAGTTGAGTTGCTCCCGTTCTTAAGATTTAACAGAACTTTTTGGACTGCTGAAAGCGGTTGTATTCCGACCGCTGGTTGGTGGAGACATTTTGACTATATTCTGGACCTGCGTTGTCGCGTAATGCGTCATATGACGCGCCGCGTTAGCGCACCCGGAAGTGCTCCGGTGCGCAAGGCGCAGCTTCCCGGAAACGATCCAGAGCGCGCCGCGCAGCGCGTAACGTAAGCATAACAGGTCATGTGACTTGTTAATAAAACTTTTCATTGGTTCATTTTACTTTTGTTTTCCTAATGATGTAAGACTAGGTCATGTGACCTAAAAATAACACTTTTCATTGGATTAAAACATTTATTTTTCCCAAATGATGAAAGCCCCACCTTGTTTCTAGATGTTTCAGACTGAAGCTGGCGTCACCATGAGAGCATCACCATCTCGTAGCTCCGTCGTGGCCATTCCGCAAGCAATCATGGCAGCCGCTACCCACCGGAAGCCTGCGGGAGTCGAGGTCCCCCAAGACTTTTGTAGAATCTTCAAGGCTGAGGGGACGCTTTCGAGAATGGGACCCAAGCCCTGGCAGACAAGCGTCCGAGTTCCAAAGTGTCCCAGGGCCATTTTACTGGACCAGGCCCAAATCCGAAGAGCCGGCCGCCATTTTAAGAGTCCTGTGGCAGCCGCCTATCGCTGCACCGCAAGAGTGGGAGCAACTCAACTACATGGTGAGCGAGACGCTGTAGCCGTAAGAGCGGGCGGTAAACAGCTGAATGGAGGAAAAGGCACAGTGTAGCAAAAGCGGGCGGAATGGCAACTGAAACGATAAAGGGGCGCCCCACTACAGCAGACGAGCCTCCGCCATGTGCTTCACAACTGCATACGTATCTCGTGATATCAAGGTTGGGCAACCAGTACACAACAAGCAGTTACGAGTCCCATTTACACCGGAGCCATTTTGGGCGCGGCCGGGCAGGTCCAGGATCTAGTCAAACATAACAAATGAGGCTGACGTCTCTGAAGCAGTTGACGCACAGCAGGAACTAGCAAATAAACATGAGGTCTCTAAAGCTGTTAACTCACTGCAGGACAAAACAAGTGAACCTGAAACCTCTGGAATAATTGTCGCTCAAAAGAACAACACACAAAACTCTGTAGAGCCTGAAGAAAGAAAAACAGAATGGCACTGTAGTTTCAGACACACCTAACACTAATGACTAAACAAAGATATCGTCTGTTTATGAAGCAGTTATCATGTTCACAGAATTGACAAAGAAGTGTGCAGACACCAATGCTATTAAGAAACACAAGGAAATCCCTAACGCATCAGCATTCTCGGAAGAGGTTGACACAGATAACATCTTAAGGAACAAAGAAAGACAAAATAAGGATGAGGAAGTTATCACTTTAGTTTTTTCATCAGCTAGCGACAGCAAGAAACACATTGTAATGGAGATTAGAGAGGCTACGGATGGATAAATAAATTATCAAAAGAAATGGCTACTCCCCCCTTTAGCAGATTAGCTAAATCTTTGCATAATTTGGACATTAAAGTTATATTATTGTTGTTGTTGTTGTTATGGTTATAGTTCTGGTTAATTTCAGCAAGAAACACATTGTAATGGAGAATAGAGAGGCTACGGATGGGTGAATAAATTATCAAAAGAAATGGCGACTCCCCCCTTTAGCAGATTAGCTAAATGTTTGCGTAATTTGGGCATAAAAGTTATATTATTGTTGTTGTTGTTGTTATCGTTATAGTTCTGGTTAATTTCCATTCAGAGTGTCCTACACAGCACCACTCTAGGTAAACACTACTTTATGTAAAACCTGCACTTAGTTGGTCACCATGGGGTTTAAAGAAGGGATGGTTCTTCACCTGGGTGCCGTCCACAACTCAGCACGTTGTGCTGCCTTGGGACTATTCGCACAAAAGACAGCTTCGGACCATTGTTGTTTTTTTTTGTCAAAAAATGTTTAAATATATTTACAGTTTTTGTTACGTTCGTTATATTTAAAAGTTAATAAAGTTTTATAATCCTACTTTTTTGGAGTACTATATATTATTAAAAAATCGGGTGAATGGGGCCTTGAATCGGGTTATTGTCATGTGTGGGCTTTGCAAGTGTACTGCTACAGGATCGGACATTTCAAACTCAAATGCACGTTCTTTTTCTTACCTTTCCGAAGCATGGAGCGCAATAGCAGGCAGAGAAAGGGTGATGCAAGTGTTGAACACTGCCTGGCCTGGCAAGTTGCTGGCAGTGCCCCCCCCCCGCCCGCTCCTGAAAGAGGGCACACACACACCGCCGCCCCGAGTACTTCACAGATCTTTAAAAGACCATGCGCTTGTTCATGAGGCTTAAATGGTTTATCACCCCTTCTAGAACCCCTGCATCGACCCTCTGACGTTTCCTGGAAGAATTAGCACGTAACACAATACCAAGCCCTGTCAGCTGAAACCCCCGAGGAATCGTGGGGCATATTATCAAGGGGGTTTAATTCCGCTTTTTTGGCTTTAAAAGCCAAGAAAGCGGAGATAAAATTATCTCCCTATTACCAAGCTGTCGCTAACACCAGTTAGTGACAGCTAAAAGGAGATAGCGACCATCTTGGGCCCCGCTTTGCATGTCAGTGATATCTATCACTGATGACATGCAAAGTGGGCGTGCCAAGATGTTAGCGACTGGAAACAGTCCCTTACATCGCTATCTCCTATTACCAAATTTTGGAGATATTCGCGCTAAGCGCGAATATCTCCACAAGCTAACACCTGCCCTGAGCAGTTCTTAGCCATGTTATCCAATGGGAGGTGGATAACATGGCTAAGAGCATTTGCTGGATAATGCATGAATATCGCTGACTTTACAGCGATATTCATGCATTGCGGCCGTTTTTTATCGCATTTGCGAGCAGTTCTTAGCCATGTTATCCAATGGGAGGTAGATAACATGGCTAAGAGCATTTGCTGGATAATGCATGAATATCGCTGACTTTTCAGCGATATTCATGCATTGCGGCCGTTTTTTATCGCATTTGCGAGCAGTTCTTAGCCATGTTATCCAATGGGAGGTGGATAACATGGCTAAGAGCATTTGCTGGATAATGCATGAATATCGCTGACTTTTCAGCGATATTCATGCATTGCGGCCGTTTTTTATCGCATTTGCGATAAACCTTGCTAATAGCAAGGTTTATCTGCGATAAAAATCGCCGATGTGCGGCGATAATTTTTGTCTCTAAACAAGTTAGAGACAAAAATTATCGCTAGTTGTTGGTAATATGCCCCCGGGTTTTTGCTTGCAGGAATCGGGAGGCGGGAGACTAGCACTGAAATCAGTAGTCTCACGCCTGAATCGGGAGGGTTGGCATGTCTGGATTCTCTACAGCTAGGGCCATAAACTACATCCGCAGGGCTAGGTGATAGCCTGGGACCGGCCTGGCATCTAAAATGGCTGCCGTGCACGACAAAATTGTGGCATTGGAAAAAAGGCAAGATGGCGCAGACAATGTTTATCAATAAGGATTCATTTATAACAAAATATTTTATCGCACTGACAAATTGGTGGTCAACACTTCCTGATTTCCTTCGAATCGAACGTTAACAGACGTCACGCAGCAAAAAAAAAAAAAGCTCACGCACAGCCGCTGGAAGACATGTATCAACATATATGAGCCTCCTCAGCCACCCTCAGAAAACATAAGGGATTAGGATACGTCTCCCGCACCCCCTTATACCTAGTAATTTAATTAAAACGAAGCACAAAATGGTCTCCCGCACCCCCTTATACCTAGTAATTTAATTAAAACGAAGCACAAAATGGCGAATTCCCGTTTCGCTACCAGTTTGCGGCCCAATTCGCGGCCCGGGAAGCGCTTCTACCGTGAAAAATTATTTTTTTTTATTTTCCCCACCGGACCCTTTAAAAACCCCAACAACATTCCTAGGGGGTCAAGAGGGGTATACCTTGCCCCCTTTCATTAAATTCCCCCTTCGTTTTTCACCTCTTCTTCTCTCTCGATCCTACCGAGAGATAAGATGGCGGCCGCTCCGGACTGTTTAGAATGTTGACAGACACCGGGGAGCCAATCAGCTTTCGCAAAGTTCCGTTTCGCGAAAAGTAAGCGGACCGGAGCGCAGCCCGGAGCGCTTTTACAGATTTATATCTTGTTTTGAACTTTAATTTCTCAAAATCCACTGGAGCACATATATTGAGACCTAGCAAAGGCACATCGGGCTAACAGTCCCTACAATTTTGCCAAGTTTCGTGCAAATCCATTCAGCCGTTCGAGCTAAAAGTGAGGCCAAAGGCCCTATGGAAATTAACATGGGAAAAACGCGTTTTGGGACCCCCCTTTTTTCTCGGCCCCCCCTTAACGAAACCCCCCCCAAATTTTCGGGGGCTGCTCAGAAACAAAATGTGCCATTTTCCTGAAAATTTCAGCCGATTCCGTCCACAAACGCAAAAGTTATTAGACATAGAATTTTCAAAAGTTCCATAGACAAATAATCCTAACTATATATACCTACTGGCGACACGCCAGTAGGTAATGTATATATATATATATTACCTACTGGCGGTAGCCAGTAGGTATATATAGTTAGGACCTAGTTTCCATAGGAAATCCCCAACATTCTATTGGGAATAACTTTGGCGCTGGTTGATGAATCTTCGCAAATTTCTCAAAGAAGATGGCTCGCTCCGCTCCTTCCCTGAAAGTTTGGGGGGGATTCGTCAAGTGGGGGCTGAGAAAAAAGGGGGGTCCCAAAACGTGTTTTCCCCATGTTAATTTCCATAGGACCTTTAGACTCAGCTACAGCTTGAACTGCTGAAGGGAATTACACCAAACTTGTCAAAATGGTAGTGTCTGGTACGCAGATCACGCTTTTGGTAAAATAGTGTAAATCCCTCCAGTGGTTCCTGAGAAAATTAGAAGAGAAATTAATTATAAATCTATAAGCGCGCACGGGTGCGCGCACCCCGCGATTTTTCGGATTTTTTTGGGGGGGGCTTGGGGGGCTTCTCTCTTTTATTTTCATCTGTTTTATTTTAATTTCGAGGGTGCTCACCCCTCGTTTTACCCCCGAGATCACCGCCGCCACCCGAGCCGCCTCAAAATGGCCGCCGCCTGGTTGTGGGCGGGGCCGGGACAATGTGGGTCTGCTTCCCCCTGCCTGGGGGAAGCCTTTCATGTGCCCGCCGGTCTCCCGTGCCGAGGGGGAGACTGGATAATAATGCCGGCTGACATGCAGCTCGTTAGGAAGCAGGCCAACCCTCCCCTCCACGTATGCCTCAGTAGAAAGCTAAAACAATCCTTTCCAGCACCGAGGGAATGATAAAAGAACTATCACCTGCAAAATCTACGAGCGTGTAATTCAGTGCGCAACGACGAACCTGTTACAGAGATTTCATTGGAAATTCAGTCTGGAAAAAGAAGTGCTCGGAAAACCTCTTACTGATTTAAAGTGAATTACGTGTCATGGTCAAAAGCATTTACAGCCCATTCGGGGTGTGGAATCCCGCTCTCAGTAAACCTATACAGGCACAATGTACTTTCAAGAGCATGCAAAAAGGAACACAATGTCAACAATGGCTCAAGTGTGCAAAACAGCGCTAGGATAACTGGTTGAGGTCACTGTGCGCTGTGCAAACACCTATCATTCATTTGCAAAAAATATGTTAATCTACCATCAGTACGTGAAAGGTTTGGACAAAGACATTGTTTTGACGTACTTTCTGCCCTGGCCATTTATGCGGCATTCGGAATGTGCAAAACAAATTTTTAAGAAGGAAATATGTGAGCTGTACAGGCTGCTGCCTTCACGTGTTTTTGGATCATTGCTAGGTAGGTGGAAACACATTGTCAACCTACCAGGCCTATCTACACGGCTCCTGTTGGCTTTGGTGCACTGCACAACACGGATGCACACCATTCGAATCTGCTAATTAGAAAGATAGAAGCCTTCTTTTAATTTGACGGTGGTAATATGAGCTTTGCCACTGAATCTGAGGCACTGTAGCTAGATAACTCATTCTGATCCAAATCCTAATGGAATATTGACTGAAATGGAGCCTGGAGCTCTCTGGCCATTGTAATAGCAGCAGATGTGATAAGCTTCCGGATAACATAATAGGGAAGCCCTTTGTTTCAGGGCACTCTTTAAGACCAGTGGGAACAAAACACGATTTTTTTTTTTTAGAAACAAGCAACCAATAACTGTAATTGTTAACATTGTTTCTGCGTGCTCATCTGTTACAGAAACGATCCCATAAGAACATTTATTTTATGTGTAATAAAAGTTGTCTCTCTAGCGCCAGTCCATCTGACTTTTGTTCCTCCTTCTAAATTTGACACATTTCTTAAATTACATGTCCAGTGTTTTTGCATGGAAATAACATGAACCTTCATATACAGGAGAGAATCTGTTCAGAGAAGCATTTCCCTTTCTCACAATAAGAGTAGTGTATGACGTGGGTCACATTGTTTAAGGTAACATTTAGTGACCCTGCCCTCTCTTAAGGCACCATCTTTTAAACTCCTAGAGGCAAATGTATTCACTGCCACTAGGGACCACTGCAATGCATTTACAACAACGCATCTAGCATTGCAAACAAGGTAAGTTAGAATGCATTACAGTTACAATGCAATTATGAGTGTAAGGGTAGGTGAGGGGTTTTTAGAATTCAGGGATGGGTGGGGCAAATGGGTGGAAAATGATTTTTAGGTTTCAGGGATTAGAGGGGTAAAGGGGTAGTAAGCATTATTTTGGTTGTAGGAATGGGAGGGGTATAGTGTAGAAAAAATATACGTAGATATTTTCATCTCCAAACAACTGGCGGCTGCGGGCAGGCACCAGAACACTAGCGGAGCACGGAAGTTAGCACTGCTACCAAAACACTCCAATCTTCTCTTGTTCCCCTCACTCTGCTTTCATGAATGAACAACACTCTGAAGCTTTGAAGAGAAACAGTTTAGCAGAAACACATAGACACATAAGAGCACCTTCGCACTGCTTCAATAAATGCACTAATATCAACAAACTTCGGACTGCTGTTCCCTCATTAAAGTGGAGTGAGGGGAAGGACCCCTTTAAAACATTATATATAAATATATGTATGTATATATATATATCACTGAAAAAACATAGGTTTTAAGCCTTATATAGTTAGGAATTAGCATTTAAAAAACCTTTGAAATTCACTGAAAAAACATAGGTTTTAGGCCTTATATAGTTAGGAATTAACATATAAAAAACCATTGAAATTCCTCCTAAATAGTTAGCTGGACATTTTATTGATATAAAACCAATTAAATTCCACATATAGTTAGATGCACTAACTATATATTTCGCGCATCCGCAATCCAATGCTGATGATGTCACATATTACATCATTCATGACATGGTCAGTGACATCACTGATGACATCTCAAATGACATCACTGATTGCGGATGCGCGAAATATATAGTTAGTGCATCTAACTATATGTGGAATTTCATTGGTTTTATATCAATAAAATGTCCAGCTAACTATATAGGAGGAATTTCAATGGTTTTTTATATGTTAATTCCTAACTATATAAGGCCTAAAACCTATGTATATATATATACATCGCCAGTAGGTAGTTATAGTTAGGATTTTTTTCAATGTTAAATCTCAAAATTCTATTTGGAATAACTTTGGCGCCAGTTGACGAATCTGACTGAAATTTCCTCAAAATGGCCTCGCGGCGTTCCGGTCCTTCCCTGAAAGTTTGGGGGGGATTCGTCAAGCGGGGCCGAGATAAAAGGGGGGTCCCAAAACGCGTTTTCCCCATGTTAATTTCCATAGGGAGGTCAATTTCACTTTTAGCCCGAACAGCTGAATGGATTTCCACCAAATTTGGCAAAATTGTAGGGACTGGGAGCCCGATGTGCCTTTGTTATGTCTCAAGATATGTGCTCCAGTGGATTTTGAGTAATTTAGGTTCAAAAAAATATATATATCTATATGTGTGTCCCGGACGCGCACCGGGCGCGCCACGCGACTTGCGCGCCAAAAGCTGATTGGCTCTCGGGTGTCTGTAAACATTCGAAACAGTCCGGAGCGGCCGCCATCTTGTGTCTTGGTAAAATCGAGACACAAGAGGTGGCAAAAACAAAGGGGGGTATTGACCATAAGGGGGCAGGGTAGACCCCCCTGACCCCGTAGGTTTGATGTGGGGGCCATAAAAGGGCCCCGCGGGGTAAAAAAGATTTTTTTCAATTTTCGCGGGGGGAGCGCCCGGTACGCGCACCGGGGAGTGCACCGGGGAGCGTACTATGGGGAAAAAAGAATCAGTTTAAAAAATTGTATGTTTATTAATTGCTCTTTTTGTTGTTTTTTTTTTAATTTAAGTACCAACATGTAGGTACCAATGCAGAGTCTATTATTTAATATACACTGTTTCCTTTGTAGATATCTTGCATGTTGTTACAGAAGTTATTGTGGTATATGGAATTCATAGCGTAGTCTGTCAGGAAAGCAGAAAGAACATGGAGGCAGGAGATGATAAAGAGATGTTAAATACACATTGGAGATAATATAGTGGGAGAAAGGAAGTAACTATGAGCAAACTTTCTATGTAACACAAAAAAGTTGCACAAGTATACTATAAGTCTCACTTTATATTTTAAACATTTTTGATCTACTTGATCAATTACATATAAAAATGAATAATGGCTCGAACAATTTTTGATTATTAAATATAAATGTATTCTTCTGATTCTTTTTCATGTTATGTTATGTTATGTTATGTTATGTTATGTTATGTTATGTTAAATTAATTTATTAAGCGCACTAACACCTTTAGGTTCCTTGGCGCTATACAGAGGGAGTAGGGAGGAGAGACAGAAAATAACATAACAGAGGATATCAGCTAATTGTACGCTTCAGTGAAGAGGTACATAATTTAATAAAACTTCTAATAATATATTGTCTGGAATGTCCTCATTTACATTCTGTGTTTCCATTGATTCCACACACTCAAGTAATTCAAGGTCCAGAGACTCATCCATAAAGTCAATGTTATCATTTTCTGCATTTTTTCCATCATGGTTGTTGTCCAAAACAATTTCAAAAGAAATATTCTTTTCTCCTTCCATTTTGTTGCTGTAAATTGCATAAAAAATAATTATATCAGTAGAGATAGGGCACTGTTGGGTTTAAGTTCAGACATGTAGTTTGGATTTTTTAACAGTGAAGTTATCTTTGGGCAGTGTATGGTATCAGGCTGGAATTAGAAATATAAAAAAGTGTATGTGATAAAGCCTAAGTAAATTTATAATTATACAAGAGAAGCCTAACTCAATCCATAACTATACCAGAGAAGCTTATCTCAATCTATAACTATTACAGAGGGATAGTATATAACTAACAGAATATTTTTTCTCAAATTAACTTAAAGTGTACAACATACTTCACTTTCCAAAATAACAACTTACCTTTGAGAAAGCCGTCGAAGTTTTCAGTGTAATTTCTTTTCAAATGTACTTCAGGAAGTAGTAGTCAAAATGGCTGCTTTTCCTTCTCTTTTTTTTTATTCATGTACATAACCAATCAAATGTCAGGAAATAATCGTAAAAAATGAAAGAAACTTTTTAATTGGTTGTAAATTCTAACACTTCATATGTGTTTTGGTCATGTTATTTACCTCAGGATATTTAGACAGGCCTGTAGTCTAAATGTCTCAATGGAATTCCACCAAATTTGGGCAAATGGTAGGGACTGCTATGTAGTAGGGCCTATTCTATATTTGTTGAAAGTGTCTCCAGTGTTTTGTCTGTAATTAACTTTCCCACCTTTTTTTAGGGAGCGCTTACTGGTGCGCGCACCGGTATGCGCACCGGCAGCGTTACGGGAGTCCTCCATTTTGTGTTTCGGTACAATCTAGACACAAGATGGAGGACAAACAACGTTGAGAATGGGTAGAAGGGGGCACTGTAGTCACGTCCTGACACTCTAGGTTTTCTGAGGGGGGCTTAGGACGCTCATATAGGCAAAAAATAAACAAAAAATGAGAAATTTTGCTGGGGGTGCGCTCGGTACGCGCACCGGTAAGCGTACCGGGGAGCGTACTTTGGTGAAAAATAGTGAAAAAAGTTAGAAAAAGATAAACGTTTTGAATGATCAGAGGTAGGGTAGCTCTGAAAAGAGCTTTTGGGTTCTGTGGCTGTTTTAGGTACCTGCAAGTAGGTTCCAATGCACAGTCTTAAATTCAGGAGGAATGTTCTATTCCCCTCATCTGAGAAGTGCACACCATCTCCTCTGTAGATGTCTTGCATGTTGTAACACAAATTGGTATTGTATATTGAACCCATTCCAAAGTCTCTCAATTAAGCAGAAACAGATGTATTCACATGTTTCCGTGCTTTCTCAAATTGTGGACAACATTGGTTGGACCAGTTCCATTTCTGTCTTTGGCATATATTGGAATAAACCAAGGCAGTTTGTGGAAAAAGTGTCATCAATTGATCAAAGGTGTCCTTTAAAAGCATTTCCAGACCAACCCCAGTCATAGTGCCCAAATAATTTCCTCCACAGTGCACTATTAAGAGGTCAGGGTTTGGCAGATGCAAAAAGGTTTTCACCAATGGTATCAATTGATGACATCTCAATCCTCTCTGGCCAATCCACTTAATTTCCACATTTGATAAATCAAGGTTGTGATAATTTCTGCTTGCTGCATACCTTTGAGCCCAGTGGATGTAGCTATGTCCAATAATCCATACAGAATACATGATGAGAGAAGGTTCTGGTGCAGTCAGATGAAGTGTGGGAATGAAATGGCAGTTGGAACAGTAGGAGTTTACAAAAAAATAATTGTGGAGTTTCTCTGCTGTTGAATCACAAGCAATGATTGGTGGATTCAGTTAGTTGAAAGCAGAAAGTTAGGGTGCATGGTTGTGTTGTGTGTAAGAAGCAACTTGAATGGTTAAGAAAAAGTCACTTAAATCAATAATGCCCTGGATAAGTTGGTGTATTGATAGGTCAAACACCCTTGCTGACTTAATTTGCAACATTGTAGAATAAACTTTTGAACCTGAGAGTTCAGTTACGAGGGAGTTGCTATGGTAACAGATAGAAAGGTCTGAGAGGGGGAAGGGTGTTGGTTTGAAAATAGTGAGGGAAGACTTTTGATTGGTTGAAATAAGGCGTATGTGTGTAAAGTTAGAGATTTTCTATGCCAGTCTTGGTTTCAGTGTATTGAGTGCACACCTTTTGCTCTGCTAAAGAAAAATTGGTGTGTGTGTCTGACACTGTTTTCAATCTCCCAAAGCATTTGTAAAGGTAAGTATTAATTTATTTAATTTAGATAGAGACTTGTTTGCTCTATGGAGAATATTTGGAAGCAGATAGTTAAGTTTCAGTAGTGAAAATGTATGCTTGTACATAGGTCCTGTGTTGTGTTTCTAAAATGTTATTCAAAAAACGATTTTGGGTGCAAATCAATGGTATTTTCATTTGGCCCTTATTTATGATTGCCTTGTGCAGCCGGTGCATCACTTTAAACATGGGAAATAAGTGACGCTCTGGTTGCGCAAGGCCTACATAAATAAGGCCCTGAGTTTGTTTGCTGATGGTTTGTTTTTTTCTTTTTGATAATGCTTGATATCAACATTTGCAAGGTAGAGGATTTGTATTTTGGGAAACAGTGATGTATCAAAAGTGAAATTCTGTGCTTTTACATAGGTTCTGCCCTGTGTTTTTTAAAATGTTAATCAAAAACAATTTTGGGGGCAAATCAATGGAATTTATATTTGGCTGTTATTTATGATTGTCTCGTGGCGCCAGTATGTCACTTTTCACATGGGAAGAAAGTGACGCACTGGTGGCGCAAGGCTTTCATAAATAAGGCCCTGAGTTTCTTTGCTCTTTGTTTGTGCTCTGCTTTTTGATAATGCTTGATATCAACATTTGCAAGGTAGAGGATTTGTATTTTGGGGAACAGTGATGTTTCAAAAGTGAAATTCTGTGCTTGTACATAGGTTCTGCCCTGTGTTTTTTAAAATGTTAATCAAAAACAATTTTGGGGGCAAATCAATGGAATTTATATTTGGCTGTTATTTATGATTGTCTCGTGGCGCCAGTATGTCACTTTTAACATGGGAAGAAAGTGACGCACTGGTGGCGCAAGGCTTTCATAAATAAGGCCCTGAGTTTCTTTGCTCTTGGTTTGTGCTCTGCTTTTTGATAATGCTTGATATCAACATTTGCAAGGTAGAGGATTTGTATTTTGGGAAACAGTGATGTTTCAAAAGTGAAATTCTGTGCTTGTACATAGGTTCTGCCCTGTGTTTTTTAAAATGTTAATCAAAAAACGATTTTGGGGGCAAATCAATGGAATTTATATTTGGCTGTTATTTATGATTGTCTTGTGGCGCCGGTATGTCACTTTTAACATGGGAAGAAAGTGACGCACTGGTGGGGCAAGGCCTTCATAAATAAGGCCTTGAGTTTCTTTGCTCTTGGTTTGTGCTCTGCTTTTTGATAATGCTTGATATCAACATTTGCAAGGTAGAGGATTTGTATTTTGGGAAACAGTGAGGTTTCAAAAGTGAAATTCAGTGCTTGTACATAGGTTCTGCCCTGTGTTTTTTAAATGTTATTCAAAAAACAATTTTTGGTGCAAATCAATGGTATTTATATTTGGGTCTTATTTATGATTGTCTTGTGGCGTCAGTATGTCACTTTTAACATAGGAAGAAAGTGACGCACTGGTGGGGCAAGGACTTCATAAATAAGGCTCTGAGTTTCTTTGCTCTTGGTTTGTGTTCTGCTTTTTGATAATGCTTGCTATCAATATTTTCAAGGTAGAGGATTTGTATTTTGGGAAACAGTGAGGTTTCAAAAGTGAAATTCAGTGTTTGTACATAGGTTCTGCCCTGTGTTTTTTAAATGTTATTCAAAAAACGATTTTTGGTGCAAATCAATGGTATTTATATTTGGGTCTTATTTATTATTGTCTTGTGGCGCCGGAATGTCTCTTTTTACATGGGATGCACTGGTGGCGCAAGGCCTTCATAAATAAGGCCCTGAGTTGCTGTTGTATAAACTTAAATATGTTGCAATTTATTGTTTATATTGTTTGCTTTTTGTCATTACTTTGTTGTTTGCTAATAGTTGTCTTTAATGTGTTTTTTTCAGAACAACAGATTCAAATCAACTTTTTAAAAGCAAAAATGCCTTCAAGGCAAAGAAGTATCAAAAATACCATACGTAAAAGGAGAACATCAGCAACAGAATTTATGGAATCCTCTACAACAACTACTTCAAAAAACACCAGAAAAGCTCCTGGTAAGACAATTAAGTCTTTTCTTCGCAACATATGTCGTACAAAAAGAAATGATATTGGTAATGTGAATATGCAGAAGGAGACAGCAAATCTAAAAAGGAAGGAGAGGTCCACAAAAAATGTCTCGATTGGAGTAGGAGAGAAGATAATGGATAGCAATAGAAGGGTAAATCAATTTAGGGACATTCGTTGGCGAATGTTTCGTAATAGGGTAGTTTTAAATTTGCTAAAAAACTATAAGAAAGGTAAACGGAGAACTGCTTTTTATAAGAAAAAGAAAAGTGTAGAGAAGATTGTTGATTAGGCTTTTGAAGTTAAGAAAAAATTATTTATTTTAGTAATCAATAGAATTAGGATACTTAATAAGGCAATTGATGTTTTCAAATTGAACAGTAGATGGAAAAGAAATATTAATCGGACTAATTTTTGTGAAGTATTTTCTGTCATGAAATCACACCACAGCCTCTTCAATCTCCCAAAAACCTGCAGCATGCACGTTAAGGAAAAAGAAGAAAACTATATTTCATTTAGGAAACCCACCCCTGTCCCGTGCATCCTGCACTCCGTGTTAAGGTGTTGATGTGTATTATCTTTCAGGAATATTGTTTGTGCATGTATTATACAATGGTAACACTGATCTCCTTTTTGTGACTCTTGGCGGGGTAAGCTTAGGGTTAATTTGTGATTTGGAAAGTGGTAACTTGAGGCGGTATGCTTTCCTAATGCTTTGGTTTAAAACAACATTGGTTTCTGCCTCGTTTCTGCAGACAAGCGGCAACACGCGTTTGGTTAGCTTTCTGAAATACGCGTGTGTTCCGCTTCTGGAAAGACGCGTTTGTTTACATTCTTCTCTGCGCGCACGGAGAGAAACACAGCATCGGAAGGCACGCATGCGTCTTGACGTTCGGGTGTGGTTCCTCTATAAAAACCACACCCGAGCTTCTGGAAGACGCTTAGCCTTCCAGCCCTTCATGAGGAAACATCGCGCTTCTCAGGAAGACCTTCAGGACTCCTTCTTGGCTCGCAGATTGCAGCGCTTCTTTCAAGGACGGATTCTGGACAAAGCAACATCATGATTAAGAAAGCTAAGTGCAAACTCTTTTCTTCTTAAGGCGCCCACCGCTAGCAACCTACTTGGAAAGAACAATTTTTGGAAACTTTCTCTCTGAATACAAGAGGAGAATTTGCAACAAAGAAAGACTTTTGTTTAATGTGTTCAAAGAGAACATACTGTGTGATTTGTTTAAAGTGGTTACAGATTGTGAATTCTGTTTAGGTTACGTGTACATTCTTGTTTGCTGTATGTGCATGTACATATCTTTTAGTTCTTTAAGCAGGAAAACAAAGTCATCTGAAAAAACGTGGAAGTGGTGAAAGTTAAAACAGTTAGCAAGAAAGTAAGTGTAATGGGAAGTTGAGCTAATTTAGAACCTTTCTTTTAGAGTTGATATAATTGTGCATTTGTATCTTTGTAGTGAAACTACATCTTCCAACATTTCACCTCCAGAACGGAATCCCCGTCAACATCACATCTCTGCTAACCAGTACCGACACACCACACCACTTCCAGGACGCGAAGCCTTTCTTAGTAGATCGCAGGTAGGACTTCTAAAACTGAAAATAGATTGGGAGAATTGCAGTATAGTAAAAGTGAGAGAGAGTGAAACTAAGGTGAGTTTGTTGTTTTGCAGGTCGACTACAAGAACTCACATTAGCGTCAGATCCGGCCACTCTCCCTTTTAGCTATCCAGCATCTTGGCGTGTAAATCTACTAACCACCAGAGGTAGGATAGGTTTTAGGGAGTTTGGCTCATAGCGTCTCTGCAAAACCCTACAAGCACCTTACAGGTAAGATTGCACAGCCTTGCAGGTAAGAGTGACTTGAATCACCTGACAGAAGGCTAAGCCCACGGAAACAGTTTTGCCCAGACGCTATGGACCAAACAGGTGAGGTGTCTCTTCAAGACATAGCAGTTATGTTAGCGCAGATCAGGCACGAGAATGCAGAGTTACGTAGGGACGTTTCTGAACTACAGAATAATTTGCAAACTACTAAAACATCTTGGACTTCTCCTATTAGACCAGCTACCTTCCAACCTCCACTGCAAACTCTGTACAGGGGAGACGCATCTAGTTCCCCTTCTGCATCCACTCAAATTCAGGTAGTTACCCCTATTTCTGTACCCTTGGCACCGCCAGAGAGATTCTATGGGGACTGCAACAAGTTTGCTATATTTTTAAATCAATGCCATTTGCATTTTGTAGCTAAACCCACAGCATTTCCAGATGATTCGGCGAAGGTGGCTTTTATCCTCTCTTATTTGGGTGGTGAGGCAGCTCTCTGGTCTGTACCCTATGTAGAGAGGGATGATGCTATTTTATATGATCTAAGGCGATTTAAAAATACCATGAAAAAACTATTTGCCAAACATGTCTTTGTGCAGTCGGCCGATCACGAACTATTAAGTTTGAAGCAAGGGTCTTCAGATCTTTTACATTACATCTCCTCTTTCAACAGGTTAGTAATAGAAGCTGAATGGCCAGAAGACAAACGAGTGTCTTTGTTCTATAGGGGTTTGAAGGACGATTTAAAAGACATGGTTACTCAGATCCTTGATCCTCCCACTGGCTGCGAAGAATTTATAGATCTGGTAGTTAAGTTGAATCACCGCATACTGGAAAGAAAGGGAGAAAAAGGGAAGACAGATTTCAAGTTCTTTTTATCTAGAGACAAAGCAAATTCTAAAAATGAAACCACGCCTAGGCAGGATCCAACTGAACCAATGCAAATTGGGACAGTTAGAGGTCCTCTGTCCAAAGACGAAAGAGAGAAGAGGAGAAAATTAAATCAGTGTATGTATTGTGGGAAGTCAGGGCACTTTGTCAAAGAATGCCCGACTCGACCCACAAAACCAAAAACAAAATCAGTCGATGTCAACGCGATATCGCAGGCGGAAAACTTGTGAGCTCGATAGACCAGGAGGTCAGTTTATCGGGTAAGCAGCTTAGTTTGGCCTCTAATGCTCCAACTATCTCCCATAGTCATCTTAGTATGAGAGTACTACTTCAATCTCAAATAGACAACACCCGCTCTTGGTCTGTGGATGCTTTAATAGATTCAGGAGCCACTGGCAATTTTATTGACACCCAATTGTTTGAGAAGTTAGGTTTGCAAAGAACCGAGAAAAAATCCCCAGAAATAGTTAGGGCCGTGGATGGAAAAGAACTAACTTCAGGTCCAATACAACATCACACTGAGATCTTAACTATGTTATGTGCAACTAAACACAGCGAAGATATAACCTTTGATATAATTGATGCCCCTCAGTTTGGTTTAATCTTGGGTATCCCTTGGTTAGTCCTCCACAACCCTTATATAGATTGGGTTAACAGAACCATTCTCTTCAAATCTGATTACTGTCATGCAAAGTGCTTTAGGCAATATCCTGGTACAGATCTCATAGTTCAGGGCTATAATTTTCCTAAACAAATTCAGAGTGTACTAACTATTTCAGGGGTTCCAGAAGATTATCAGGACCTACTGGATGTATTTGACAAGACTAAAGCCAATACCTTGCCACCACACAGGGATTATGATTGTCAAATTGACCTAGTTCCAGGAGCTACATTACCATGCAGCAGAATTTATGCCCTTACTGAGAAGGAAAACGAACATCTTAGGTCATATTTGGATGAATACCTTGCAAATGGATTTATTAGACACTCTAAGTCCCCAGTCTCCTCTCCTTTATTTTTTATTCCAAAGAAGGGAGGGGAATTACGCACTTGTATTGACTATCGCGCAATTAACAACATGACTGTCAAGAATAGATACCCATTGCCCTTGATTCCGACTTTACTTGACCAAATTAAAGATGCAGCAATCTATACTAAACTAGATTTGCGAGGAGCCTATCACCTAGTAAGAGTCCGAGAGGGTGATGAGTGGAAAACTGCTTTCCGCACGAAGTTTGGACTATATGAGTATCAAGTCATGCCCTTCGGACTCTGCAATGCTCCAGCAGCATTTCAGTTCTTCATAAATGAGGTTCTAAGGGAATTTCTCGATGTATGTTGTATCGTGTATATTGATGATATTCTCATTTACTCCAAGAATATTTCTGAGCATGTGAAGCAAGTACGAGCCATTTTGAAACAGCTTTTACAGAATTCTCTATTTGTGAAACTAGAGAAAAGTCTGTTCCATGTTACCACTGTAGATTTCTTGGGGTATATCCTCAGTCCTTCTGGCATAGAGATGGATCAAAAGAAAGTACAAGCCATCATTGACTGGCCCATCCCAAACAGTGTTAAACAAATCCAAAGCTTTTTAGGATTCGCAAATTTCTATAGGCGATTCATTAAGGATTTTTCACAAATAATCACCCCAATCACAAAATTGCTGAGAAAAAATGTGAAATTTGAATGGGATCTTGAAGCTAATAAAGCTTTTCAGAAATTGAAAACTCAATTTACTACCGCCCCGATTCTAAAACACCCAGATCCATCCCAACCATTTATCGTAGAGGCTGATGCTTCCCAATTCGCTATTGGAGGCATACTTTCCCAAAGAAGTACTAACACTGGTCAGATGCATCCTGTTGCCTTTTTCTCTAGAAAACTCAATCCAACAGAACAGAACTATGCCATAGCAGATAGAGAATTGCTTGCCATTAAAGCTGTCTTCAAAGAATGGCGACACTACTTGCTAGGGGCCAGACACCCAGTGACCATTTACACAGATCATAGAAACCTTCAGTCACTTAAATCTGTAAAGGCCTTGTCTGCTCGACAGCTAAGGTGGACTCTGTTTTTTAATGATTTTGACTTTATCATCACCTATCGTCCCGGGAAAGAAAACAATAAAGCGGATGCTTTATCAAGAATTGGAGGTAGTGATGATATGAACATAAGACAAGAGCCTATACTTCCGATTATTCCTGCTGAACGTTTTCTTGTAGGTCTTGTAGATTCTGATGTTGCATTAGATCTTAAAGAAGCATTCCAATCTCAACCAAAGGAGGATTGGAATAAAGCCTATCCTTCGTTACAATGGAAAGAAAATGTTTTGTACATGAATAATCAAGTATTTGTACCTATTGAATCTCTTCAAAAAAAGGTTTTGCAGTTGTATCATGATACTTCTCTGTCAATACATCCTGGGGTTACAAAGATGTATCAGTTGATCAAGAGAAAGTTTTGGTGGCCTTCATTGTATAAAGACATACAACATTACGTGGATACTTGCACAGTTTGCAGTCAGAACAAGCCTGAACATCATGCTCCTAGTGGTCTCCTTTTGCCATTAGCTTTACCGCCTCAGCCTTGGCATACTGTGTCGCTTGACTTCATTGTAGAATTACCTTGTTCCAAGACAGGTCACACTACGATTCTCACTGTAGTTGATCATTTCACTCGCTATGCTCATTTCATACCTCTTTCTAAGCTTCCCACAGCTTCTGAATTAACTCAAATTTTCATGAAAGAGGTAGTGAAATTACATGGAATACCATCAGTCTTAATATCTGACAGGGGCCCACAGTTTATTTCTCATTTCTGGCGTAATTTGGGGAAGGCTTTGAAAATGGAAATTCGTACCTCTACGAGTTACCATCCCCAAACCGATGGGTTAACGGAGCGCACAAATCAAACTGTTGAACAACTATTACGTTGCCTGTTAGCCTCTCACGATCAGGATTGGTCAGACGTTCTTTGGGCCGCAGAATTCGCCTATAATAATGCTGACCACTCTTCTATTGGTATGTCCCCATTCTTCTGCTCCTTTGGTTATCATCCTAAGGAAATACTGGGATCAGATTTGGGTTCAACTTTAGTTCCAGCGGTTTCTGACTATGTAAAAGACCTAGTTGACATTCAGCAAGAAGCTCAACAACATCTAGCACAAGCCAAAGAAACCCAAAAGAGGTATGCCGACAAACATCGTTCTGAAACACCTCAGTATGCAGTAGGAGACAAGGTCTGGTTGGCAACTAAGAATCTTAAATTGAAGTGTCACAAAACTTTCCGCCCCAGATTCATAGGTCCTTTCCCTATAGAAAAGGTGGTTAACCCTGTTTGTGTGAAATTAACATTACCAGCTAGGTTTCGCATTCATCCTGTATTTCACATGTCCTTGATTAAACCCTGTAATCCTGGAACCAGGCACCTTAAAAACCCTCCAGCTATTGAAATTGATGGAATTCCAGAGTTTGAAGTTAAAGCTGTATTAGATTCCAAAAGGGTAAAAGGAAAATTACATTACTTAGTTGATTGGAAAGGCTACGGTCCTGAGGAGAGAACTTGGGAACCGTTGGTGAATCTGCAAAATGCTCCCAAAGTCCTGAAGATTTTTCATACTAAGTATCCTAATAAGCCCAAACCAGTTCCTACTGTGTTAGGAGGGATTCTACGAGGGGGGTACTGTCATGAAATCACACCACAGCCTCTTCAATCTCCCAAAAACCTGCAGCATGCACGTTAAGGAAAAAGAAGAAAACTATATTTCATTTAGGAAACCCACCCCTGTCCCGTGCATCCTGCACTCCGTGTTAAGGTGTTGATGTGTATTATCTTTCAGGAATATTGTTTGTGCATGTATTATACAATGGTAACACTGATCTCCTTTTTGTGACTCTTGGCGGGGTAAGCTTAGGGTTAATTTGTGATTTGGAAAGTGGTAACTTGAGGCGGTATGCTTTCCTAATGCTTTGGTTTAAAACAACATTGGTTTCTGCCTCGTTTCTGCAGACAAGCGGCAACACGCGTTTGGTTAGCTTTCTGAAATACGCGTGTGTTCCGCTTCTGGAAAGACGCGTTTGTTTACATTCTTCTCTGCGCGCACGGAGAGAAACACAGCATCGGAAGGCACGCATGCGTCTTGACGTTCGGGTGTGGTTCCTCTATAAAAACCACACCCGAGCTTCTGGAAGACGCTTAGCCTTCCAGCCCTTCATGAGGAAACATCGCGCTTCTCAGGAAGACCTTCAGGACTCCTTCTTGGCTCGCAGATTGCAGCGCTTCTTTCAAGGACGGATTCTGGACAAAGCAACATCATGATTAAGAAAGCTAAGTGCAAACTCTTTTCTTCTTAAGGCGCCCACCGCTAGCAACCTACTTGGAAAGAACAATTTTTGGAAACTTTCTCTCTGAATACAAGAGGAGAATTTGCAACAAAGAAAGACTTTTGTTTAATGTGTTCAAAGAGAACATACTGTGTGATTTGTTTAAAGTGGTTACAGATTGTGAATTCTGTTTAGGTTACGTGTACATTCTTGTTTGCTGTATGTGCATGTACATATCTTTTAGTTCTTTAAGCAGGAAAACAAAGTCATCTGAAAAAACGTGGAAGTGGTGAAAGTTAAAACAGTTAGCAAGAAAGTAAGTGTAATGGGAAGTTGAGCTAATTTAGAACCTTTCTTTTAGAGTTGATATAATTGTGCATTTGTATCTTTGTAGTGAAACTACATCTTCCAACATTTCACCTCCAGAACGGAATCCCCGTCAACATCACATCTCTGCTAACCAGTACCGACACACCACACCACTTCCAGGACGCGAAGCCTTTCTTAGTAGATCGCAGGTAGGACTTCTAAAACTGAAAATAGATTGGGAGAATTGCAGTATAGTAAAAGTGAGAGAGAGTGAAACTAAGGTGAGTTTGTTGTTTTGCAGGTCGACTACAAGAACTCACATTAGCGTCAGATCCGGCCACTCTCCCTTTTAGCTATCCAGCATCTTGGCGTGTAAATCTACTAACCACCAGAGGTAGGATAGGTTTTAGGGAGTTTGGCTCATAGCGTCTCTGCAAAACCCTACAAGCACCTTACAGGTAAGATTGCACAGCCTTGCAGGTAAGAGTGACTTGAATCACCTGACATTTTCTGGTGAATGGATGCATAGTTCAAGTTCTGAGCCATTTTTCAATGAAGAGAGTTACTTTCAGGAAAATGATTTGGTGCATGTAGTTGACACCAGTGGTCGAGCATATGAAGTGAAAGATGGTTGTGTGATGGAAAAAGAGAAACTTGTGTCTAGAGATGCAGAAGAGGTGTTAGCTGATGAAGTTTTCGGGAGACGTACTAAGGGTCCAGTGTACACTTGGAAATGCAGTAGTATTTCTAGTGTGCGACAAGATTCAATCGATTTGCTTCGAAATTTCTTACGTACATATAGTAAGAAAAGTCTCAAACAAAAAATGAAGATCTTGCAAGAGTTAGATCCTTGCAGAGTGAGAGAAAGCACAGGTTTGCATGGGCATTCACTGGCTTGTCTTTCTAGAAAAGTATGTCAGAGTGTTTTTCATCATTTTAGGATGATAGCAGTGCATCATAATAAGGTGAGGAAATTAGTGAGAAAGTTGTATTATGCAAAAAGTCCAGCACTTAAGCTTAAACAGTTAAACAGTGCTCTTTTGCATGGATCTGAAGTGGATGTGAAGACTATTTGTGAAGAAATTGAGTTTTGTTATTTTGGGAACAAAGAGGACAGTGTAGAAATGGATATAGTACTGGATGGTAATGTGGAAGACAATGGACAGATTTCAAGTACAGAAAAGTTTGACGAGGAAATTACCAAGTTTAAGGTGAAATCAAGTGAAAGGCCTAATTTAACTTGTGTGTGTTGTCGACGGACTCATTATAAGATTCAGACTAGGTTAGTTGATTTATATGCAAAATGTGAATTGGAAAATAATAGTGAATGGAAGGATTTTGTAAGTTATTTGTTGGTGGAGAATTCTTTTGATTTGAGTTTTAATCAGCGTATTTGTAATTATTGTTTGAAAAAATTAAATGAAAATAGAATGCCTGCTAGAGCAGTTCATAATAATCTTCAGTTGATAGATATTCCTTCTGAATTGATGGATTTAAATACTTATGAATCAATTTTGATTCCATGTGTCCATCCTTTTCAAGCTATTGTTCGCATGGAGCCTAAGATAGGGAAATTACCTCCTACAGATTTACAAAGAGGATTAAAGGGAAGAGTTGTTTATTTGCCTCTAGATGTCAAGAAAAATATTGATACAATTGGTGTAGAAAGAGTAGAAGAATATCCTCTAGTTATTCTAGTTAATGGGGTTCCGTCAAAGAGTAAGAAAATCTGGCAAGATTAAGTGGATGTTTGGAAAGTCAAAAAGGCAACGTTGAATTTGGTCAAAAACAATGAGTACTATAAAGATGTAAGTGTTGGAGCAGAGGAAACAGCTAGAGAAGAAGACAGTGATTGTTCAGTTGGCCAAATTGAAAAAGTTGATGTGTCTAGAAGTGAAGAAATATATGAACATTATACTGTTCATCCTTTGCATTCCAAAGAAGTAATGGGGAATGCGATTGACTTGTTTCAAATGAAAGCAGCAAAAGGAAGTCCCATTAGTGTATGGGAAGTGTTAGACGGACCGGGAGGGTCGGCCGAGGACAAGGGGAGAGGTCTCTGGGGAGAGCCGTCTCCAGCGATCGTACAGACAAGTAACTTCCCCCCCACAGATGTACACCACACAAGGATAAGGTTTAACGTTACTTTATAAGTAATTCTTTAAGTACGGTGAAATGATACAAGGAGGTCTGGACTCAGGGGTCCCCTCTATTCTAGTCTCTTGGTTGGGTAAGGGGGTAGCGGGACAGTCTCGTTACCAATCTGGTGGATGTGGGGGTAGATGGAATAGCTCACAATCCTCGAGCTCGGCGTTCTAGATGATCGGGCCGTGGCGGAGCCAGCAGGTCCCGGGATGGTTGAAGGTAGCGACGGTCCGCGGCGGAGCCAGCAGGTCCCGATGAAGGTGGTGGTTACAAACGGTCCGCGGCCACGCCAGCAGGTCCCGACGACGATAAGGATTTCAGAAGGTTGCGGCAGCGCCAGCAGGCAGGTCGATAGTTCACAAGGCAGGGCTACGGCAGCGCCAGTAGTCCGTCAAGGATGAGTTCTTCACTGCGTCTCTCGACTCCAGGATACAACTGCCTTCCTGCTCTGGAGCTGCCCCAGTTATAGGTCTGGCGCCCTTTGATGTCCGGACCCTCGCACTTGGAGGTCGGGAGGTCCGGGATGAGGGAGTCCAGACACCCAGCAGGGAGGTGGAGCCAGCGCCTGGGGGAGCTGGGGGCGATCGGCACCTGGCGGGGGAGAGCCATCGACACTCCTTTCTCCCATTGACCTGCCAAGTGGTCCGTTCACCTCCTGGGTGGATGGTGGTGCCGGGATGTTGGGGCCTGGCCAGGTCCAGGGTTAGGGTCGATCGGAGGCCACGCGGCCTCGTGGTGCAAAGTCCAAGATGGCGCCCAGGCCGGGCGAGGGGGCCGGTAGTGATCCGGACCCATGATGCAGGGATGTCCGGGGGCAGGGGTCCCGTATGAGACGGGGAGCGGGTGGTTACTGTGGGTTACACCTGGAGGGCCGGGCTCGGGCCTTGTCATGCAGGGAGGGAGCAAGCCCTTCACGTGGCCTGTCCAACATGCGTCCCCCCCAGCTGAAGGCGGGGAGAGTCACCCATCCTCTTGGGGACTCTCCTCGTCGAGGCGGAAAAAGCGTGACAGGCCATCTGCATTGGCGTGGTCTTGCCCAGGTTGATGTTCCACAGTGAAGTCCATCCCCTGCAGGGAGATGGACCAACACAGTAGTTTCGGGTTCTCCCCCCGCATCTGCATTAGCCACTGCAAGGGCCGATGATCGGTCTGTACCCGGAAGTGGGTGCCGAAGAGATAAGGCCGGAGCTTTTTGAGGGCCCACACCACAGCGAAGGCCTCCCTCTCGATGGTGCTCCAGCGTTGTTCTCGGGCCAGGAGCCGTCTGCTGATGAAAGCCACTGGCTGGTCAAGTCCTTCGGGGTTCAACTGGGAAAGGACCGCCCCAATGCCATGGTCGGAGGCATCCGTTTGGACGATAAATTCCCAACTGTAGTCGGGGGCCTGGAGCACAGGGGCGGAGCACATGGCGGCCTTCAGCTTCTCGAAGGCCGCTTGACAGTCTGGGGTCCAGTTGACCTTCTTTGGTTGGTTTTTGGATGTGAGTTCCGTGAGGGGCCCCACAATGCTGCCATAGTCCCTCACGAACCGCCTGTAGTAGCCTGTGAGTCCCAAGAAGGCGCGGACCTCGGTCTGGGTGATGGGGGGCTGCCAAGACTGGATGGCAGCGATCTTGAGTTGCAGAGGGGC
This sequence comes from Lissotriton vulgaris, assembly GCF_964263255.1. NCBI lineage: Eukaryota > Metazoa > Chordata > Amphibia > Caudata > Salamandridae > Lissotriton > Lissotriton vulgaris. The sequence goes on from NC_141687.1 coordinate 13,283,682, forward strand.
CACCAGACCGCTTCCCACCTGGTGCCCGAGATAGGTCACGGACCCTTGGCCAATTTGGCATTTGCTGGCCTTGATCGTGAGGCCAGCTCGCTGGAGGGCCTGTAGCACCTCTCGGAGGTGGTGGAGGTGGTCGGACCAGTGGCGGCTGTACACAGCGATATCGTCCAGGTAGGCGGTGCTGAATTCTTCGAGTCCCGCCAGGACCTGGTTTACTAGCCGCTGAAAGGTTGCTGGGGCATTCTTCATGCTGAATGGCATGACCTTGAAGTGATAGTGGCCATCAGGGGTGGAGAAGGCAGATCGTTCTTGGGCCCGGGGTGCGAGACCGATCTGCCAGTAGCCCGCTGTCAGGTCGAAGATGCTGAGGTAGCGGGCAGCTCCCATGCGGTCGATTAGTTCATCTGCTCGGGGAATGGGGTGTGCGTCTGTTCTGGTGACCGCATTCAAGCCCCGGTAGTCGACGCAGAACCGGAGCTCAGGCGTGGTGCCGGGGGCGGCCGCTTTGGGGACCAGTACCACTGGGCTGGCCCAGGAGCTGTCTGAGGGCTCGATGACCCCGAGCGTGAGCATCTTGGACACCTCCTCTTGGATGCAAGCCCGTACCCGATCTGGTACGCGGTAGGCCCGATGGCGGATAGGGGGACTGTCTCCAGTGTCCACGTCGTGTAAACACCAGGGGGTGACCCCTGGGGTGAGGGAGAACAGGGTGGCGAACTGCAGCAGGAGGTCTCGGCAGCCTTGGCGTTGCTCCAGGGTGAGGGCCTCCGAGAGTCGGACCCCATCCACGGAGCCGTCCTTCTCCCGAGTCCGTAGGAGGTCCGGGAGGGGTTCGGAGTCCTCCTCGGCTCCATTGTCTGTTGCCATCAGGAGGCTGAGCTCTGAGCGCACAAAGTGGGGTTTCAGTCTATTGGCGTGGAGGACCCGGAGAGGGTTCCGTGAAGATTCCATATCGATGAGATAGGTGACAGGGCTTTTGCGCTCGACTACTTTGAAGGGCCCCGTCCACCTGTCTTGCAGGGCACACGGTTCGGTGGGAGACATTACCCACACTTGTTGGCCGGGTTCAAATTCGATGGAGGAGGCATTTTGATCGTACCACCTTTTCATGTCTTCCTGACTGGCCTCCAAGTTTGCTTTTGCCATCTCTCTGAACCGTCGGGTCTGGTTGCGGAGGGTTAGGAGGTATTTGAAAACATCTGGAGGGTTCTTTAGAGGGGGCATTTCCCAACCTTCTTTGACTAGGCTGAGCGGCCCTCGCACAGGGTGTCCATACAAGAGTTTGAACGGGCTGAAACCGAGGGACTTCTGGGGGACTTCTCGGTAGGCAAAGAGGAGGCACGGCAGTAGCACATCTCACTGGCGACGGAGGGGCTCTTCCAACCCCCCAATCATCCCTTTGAGCGTGTGGTTGAACCGCTCAACTAGTCCGTTTCCTTGAGGGTGATAGGGGGTCGTGAATCGGTAGGTGACCCCACACTGTTGCCAGAGGGACTTCATGTACTTTGAAATAAAGTTTGTGCCCCTGTCGCTGACGACTTCTCGGGGGAAGCCCACCCGGGAGAAGATCCCCATCAAGGCCTGGCCGACTACCGGGGCTGTCACAGTTCGCAGGGGAACAGCCTCGGGGTAGCGGGTGGCGTGGTCCACCAGGACCAGGATGAACCGATGTCCTTGCGCTGTACGGGGGTCCAGGGGCCCCACAATGTCTATCCCCACCCTCTCGAACGGAGTGGTGACCACTGGGAAAGGTTACAGAGGTGCTTTAAGCTTGCGGCCGCTCTTCCCGCTGGCCTGGCACGTGGGGCAAGACCGGCAGTGCTGGAGTACGTCGTTCCTCATCTTGGGCCAGAAAAAGTGGGTCACCAGGCGACTGTAGGTTTTGTCCTGACCCAGGTGGCCAGCCAGGGGGACATCGTGGGCCAGGTTTAGCAAGAAGTCTCTGAAGCGGAGGGGCACCACTAGCACTCGACTGGCCCCTAACTCTGCGATTCTCTGTTCGCTGTACAACAGGTCATTGTCCCAATAGACCCAATGGGTTCCGGAGGTATCCCCCGCACTCTGGGCGAGGGCTTGTTGGCGGAGTCCCTCGAGGGAGGGACAGGTCTTCTGCTCGTGGCGAAACTGTTCCTGGGTGGGCCCCCCCTCCTGACGCCACTGAGCCAGGTCGGGAAGGTCCTGAGGTTGAACGAGCCCCTCTGGAGTTTGCTCTGGGGGGACGGCCCGGTCGGTGTCTTCTACTGGGGCGACCGGGGGAGGAGGTGCTGGCCATTCAGGTTCTTCGGGTCGGGGGATGGCACGGGCAGCCATGGACCGGGTGGTTACGCGCGCCCAGTCCGGGATGCCCAACATCCCCAGGTGCTCTCTTCTCTCTACGGCGGCCCACGGGGAACTCTCAAGATCATTTCCCAGGAGACAGTCTACGGGGGCATCATCTCGGACCGTCACCTTCAACATGCCGGAGACTCCTCCCCACTCGAAGGGGACGCAGGCCATCCGACATAGACTCTCCGAATTGTCGGCTGAACGGACAGGGCAGAGAACGTTCGGCAGGATCTGTTCTGGGGTCACCAGGTGACAGCGGACGGCTGTTACACTGGCCCCGGTGTCACGTAGGGCTTCGGCCCTGCGTCCATTAATGTTCACCCACTGACTGTACTTCCGGGTGTTGGCGGGTAGGGGGACCCGCGGGACCATGTCTTTTCCCCCTAGGCACGCTAGAACCATGGCGGCTGGTTCCCACTCTTGGTGTTCTTGCTCGCACTCCTCTTGTTCTTCGGAGATTTGTTCTTCCCCCAGGGCGGCGGCAGCCATCTGGCGGGGTCTCGGAGTCTGACTCTGTGGACAATTCGGGTCGTTTGCGTAGTGGCCGACTCGCTGGCATCGGTGACACGTGACATTGGCTCTGTATCCCGGCCGCGCCGGGGTGTTGCCCCGGTTGGCCGGGGGTGGGGTGCTGGTAGCGGGAGCACCGGGGCGTTGTCTCTTCCTCGTCCCTGGCCCCCTCCTCCTCCTCGGGGACGGTGCTGACCGTGGTTGTTCCGGTTCTGTTCATGTGACCCATTTCGGCCTACTCGGGTAATTTCCCACCGGTCAGCCTCGGCGGCGAGCTGCCGTGGATCAGTCAGTTTACTGTCGAGGAGGTGCTGCCTGAGCTCGACGAAGCAGTTGTTTGATAGATGCTCCCATACCATGAGATTGAAGAGTTGCTCGTAGGTCGTTACGTTGCTTCCCTTGATCCAACCCTCGAAGGTTCGGCTGAAATAGTTCACGTATTCCACCCAAGTGGTACCCGGGATCCGGGTGCAATCTCGGAACCTCTGGCGGTACATTTCGGGTGTGAGCCCATAGCGGGTGAGGAGGGTAGCTTTCATGTGGTCATAGGAGGTCATCAGATGGTCTGGGAGCTGTAGTAGGGCATCGCGGCCCTCATTGATGAACCTCCCCCATAGACCGGCTCCCCAGTCATTTCGATCGATCCTGTGGGAGGTCATCGCGATCTCGTAGGCCTTGAACCATTGCTGTATGTCGTCATCTCGGAAATATTCTCGAACGACATCCTTGGGGATGTGTACCTTCTTTTCTGTTGCCCCCGGGGTGCGCGGTTGCTCGGGCACCCCTAATTGTTTGCTCTGCTTGCGTAAGTCTATCTCAGCTAGTTTGCCCTCGTGTTCATACGCCAGCCTCTTCTCTTCGAGTTCTCTTTGTCTCTGTTTCTCTTCCCGTTCTTCTCGGAGCCGCAGATGTTCCAGGTTCAGTTTTTGTTCGGCTAATTTGAGTTCGCCATCCATTTTGAGCCGGGCCATTTCTAGTTCATGTAGTCGGTTTCTTTCTCGTTCTTGGATCTCATCTTGCGAGAGACCCGTTCTTCGCTCCTCAGGAGCCGTGGTTTCTTTCTCTGCTGCTGCGACATTTTGGTCCGGGGGTCTGACGGCCCCGGTTTCTGCCCATGACTCAATGGCATGCTTGAAATCGTCTTTAGTACTCAGACCGGTGGTAGCGATACCTAGTTCAATGCAGAATTGTTTCAACTCACGATGGCTGTATTCTTCCAATTTCTCCATCTGGAATCTCTCGGTGGATCCGCTTTCTTTGGTTGACATTGTGGTTTTGTCGTGGGGTGAGCTACTCTCTGTACGATTACGCGTTGATTCGGATCGCGCCGCTGGCCACCAATGTTAGACGGACCGGGAGGGTCGGCCGAGGACAAGGGGAGAGGTCTCCGGGGAGAGCCGTCTCCAGCGATCGTACAGAAAAGTAACTCCCCCCCCACAGATGTACACCACACAAGGATAAGGTTCAACGTTACTTTATAAGTAATTCTTTAAGTACGGTGAAATGATACAAGGAGGTCTGGACTCAGGGGTCCCCTCTATTCTAGTCTCTTGGTTGGGTAAGGGGGTAGCGGGACAGTCTCGTTACCAATCTGGTGGATGTGGGGGTAGATGGAATAGCTCACAATCCTCGAGCTCGGCGTTCTAGATGATCGGGCCGCCGCGGAGCCAGCAGGTCCCGGGATGGTTGAAGGTAGCGACGGTCCGCGGCGGAGCCAGCAGGTCCCGATGAAGGTGGTGGTTACAAACGGTCCGCGGCCACGCCAGCAGGTCCCGAAGACGATGAGGATTTCAGAAGGTTGCGGCAGCGCCAGCAGGCAGGTCGATAGTTCGCAAGGCAGGGCTACGGCAGCGCCAGTAGTCCGTCAAGGATGAGTTCTTCACTGCGTCTCTCGACTCCAGGATACAACTGCCTTCCTGCTCTGGAGCTGCCCCAGTTATAGGTCTGGCACCCTTTGATGTCCGGACCCTCGCACTTGGAGGTTGGGAGGTCCGGGATGAGGGAGTCCAGACACCCAGCAGGGGGGTGGAGCCAGCGCCTGGGGGAGCTGGGGGCGATCGGCACCTGGCGGGGGAGAGCCATCGACACTCCTTTCTCCCATTGACCTGCCAAGTGGTCCGTTCACCTCCTGGGTGGATGGTGGTGCCGGGATGTCGGGGCCTGGCCAGGCCCAGGGTTAGGGTCGATTGGAGGCCACGCGGCCTCGTGGTGCAATGTCCAAGATGGCGCCCAGGCCGGGCGAGGGGGCCGGTAGTGATCCGGACCCATGATGCAGGGATGTCCGGGGGCAGGGGTCCCGTATGAGACGGGGAGCGGGTGGTTACTGTGGGTTACACCTGGAGGGCCGGGCTCGGGCCTTGTCATGCAGGGAGGGAGCAAGCCCTTCACGTGGCCTGTCCAACAGGAAGAAAGTTTGGAAGCTCGTTGTTTTCCACAGTTATTTCCAACAGGTCGTGGTGGACGATATGACGATCGATCAGTTTAAATTCCTGCAGCTGAATACCGGACTTTAAGATTATATGCTGAAGATTCAAGGTTTCGGCAATGCATACCGTATTTGTTTCATCTACTGTATGAAAGTGATTTGTCTGGTCTTTCTTATGCAGTTAATCATGTATTAAAAGTGGAGCTCATCTGCAAAATGTTTCTGCTAGGGACTTTATGGAGAAAGTCAATCTGCAAGATAGTATTTTGGAATCTCAGCTAATCAATCTCATGGCATGTCAGAGTGGACCCAATGAGTATTGGTTCTGTCGTCATGGAGAATTGAAATGTATGCTAAGAAACTTAGGAACTCCTACATGGTTCCTCACTCTTAGCTGTGCTGAGTATGCATGGGACGACTTACTTCAATTTCTACGAGAGGCAAATGGAAACATACAAAATATAGAATTGAAAACACCTGGAGAACTGTGTTCTTTGGATCCAGTGAATGTTTGCAGATATTTTAATCATAGATTTGAAGCTATGATGTCTTTTATTACCAACAAAAAAAATCCTCCCCTTGGAGAGGTTTTGGATTTCTTTTGGAGGAAGGAATATCAAGCGAGAGGTGCTCCTCATATACATATGTTGTTATGGATTAAAAATGCACCCAAATTTGGAGCAGATTCGGATGAAATAGTAATGAGTTTCATTGAAGAGTATTCAACATGTGCTGTTCCAAAAACTACTGAAGAAAACAGTTTAAGGCAACAAGTTTTACGTTTTCAATCTCATCATTGTGGAAAGTACTGTCGTCGAAAATTTAAAAACAAGGAAAAGTACTACACGAAATTTCGTTTTGCGTTTCCATGACCAGTGATTTCTAAGGGAAGAGTAAATAATTTGATGTCATCTCTACGACATACTGTGACGAGGAAATCTCCCAAAAATACATACAATTTAAAAAGAAACAAAGAGTCTAACTACATCAACGATTACAACCCAGGGCTTTTGTCCATGTGGAATGCTAACATGGATATTCAGTTTGTTGCTGACAACTCTATTGCTGTGGCTCAATATGTGACATCTTACATCACAAAAAAAAGAAAAGACAGAACTGAAGGAAATGTGGGAGGACATTTCACATGAAAAGAGTCTAAGCAAGAAATTATACAGGTTCAGTCTGAAGATGTTGTCGCATCGAGAAATTGGAGCATATGAATGTTCTGATCGGTTATCATCAGCAAGTCTCTATGCCAAATCAAGAACAATCATTTGGGTGAGTCTAGGTCTTGCTGCAATACAAAACCGAGTTTTGAAATCTGTACAAGAAATTGAATATTTGGCGGAGAAAGAACCAAACAGTACAGATATTTTGAAGACAAATATGTTGGATATATACTATCCAAATAGAAGTACTCACCTTGAGAACACTTGTTTGTATGAAGTTCTGCAAAACTACAGTTATAAGAGGAACATCACAGAAGATGTTGGCCTGGTTGCCAAAGGTAAGCCCATCTGCGCCCGTCTGCGCCTGGACCGCGCCCAGTGCCAGGACCCCTGGCCCTCGCATACCCCTGCCCTCCCCGCAGGACGTATGACGCCGCCACCCTCAACGCACTCAACACCGGCCGAACCCCTGGATGCTACCGAACCACCCCGAGACGCACCCACGGACCCTTCAGCTGCCACGCCTGCAAGTTCACCTGCATCCGGACCTGCCTCGCACCAGCACCCGCCAAGCCGAACACCAGCAGCAACCACCTCAAGTGCATCCTGCTCAACGCCCGCTCCATCCACAGACACGCCATCTAACTCTGGAACCTCCTCGACACCACAGCACCTGACGTTGCCTTCTTCACAGAAACCTGGATGAACGACTCCTCAGCGCCCGACATCGCCATCGCCATCCCAGAGGGCTACAAGATCACCTGGAGGGACCGCATCGCCAACCAGATGGGAGGAGGCATCGCCATCATCCACAGGGACACCATCCACATCACGACCAACACCGACGACACCCTGACCACTGCCGAACACCTACACTTCCAGATCCACACCGACCCGAAGACCACCCTCAGAGGCACCCTGATCTACCGACCCCCGGGACCATGCACACAATTCAGCGAGGACATCGCCGACTTCGTCAGCCCGCATGCCCTCCCCTCCGCTGACTACATCCTCCTGGGGGACATCAACTTCCACCTGGAGAACAACAACGACCGCAACACCATCACTCTGCTCGACAACCTCGCCAACCTCGGACTCAAGAAGCTGGTGTCCACCCCCACCCACCTCGCCGGACACACACTCAACGCCGTCTTCTCATCCAGCAAAGACATCGCCTTCAGCCACGCCACAGGACTCCACTGGACGGACCACAGCTGCGTCCACTTCACCTTCAGAAGAACGACGATCCACCACCACCAGCAACAGGTTGCTCGAAGAAGCTGGAACAAGATCACAGCCGACCAGCTCGCCGCTTCCCTGAGCCAGCACCCTCCCGCCACCTCAGCGAACCCCAGCCAGGCCGCCGACAACCTCACGAAGTGGATCAGCAACTGCGCGGACGAACTCGCCCCACTGAGGACCCCACCAAGCAGACCTGGCAGTAAGAAAGCCCCATGGTTCACCGACGAACTCAAGAGCTCCAAGAAGAACTGCCAAGCCCTCGAGAAAGTCTGGAGAAGGGAACCAACACCGTACAACATGACCACCTTCAAGCTCGCCACCCGGAAGCACCACCAACTGATCCGCGCCACCAAGAAAACTGCATTCAAGGACCGGCTGGACAACAACGCACACAACTGCAAGGAACTCTTCAACACCGTGAAAGAGCTCTTCAACCCCAACGCCGGAAACAACAACATCACCCCATCGCAAGACCTCTGCAACTCCCTCGCCTCCTACTTCCACAACAAGATCGCGGACATACACAACAGCTTCAGCACGCAACCGACGCAAGCCACGACCGCACCAACGCCCCCAACCACCACCCTCCGCGCCTGGACTCAGATCAGCACCGAAGACACCGTCCGCATGATGAACTCCATCCACTCCGGATCTCCGACCGACCCCTGCCCTCACCACGTCTTCAACAAGGCCGACGCTGTCATCGCACCCCACCTGCGGGACATCATCAACACCTCCTTCGACACCGCCACCTTCCCGGAGAGCTGGAAGCACGCCGAACTCAGCGCTCTACTAAAGAAACCAACTGCGGACCCCACCGAACTCAAGAATTACCGCCCCATCTCGCTCCTCCCGTTTCCAGCCAAAGTCATCGAGAAGACCGTCAACAAGCAGCTGGCCGCCTTCCTCGAGACAAATGGATCCCTCAACCCCTCACAGTCTGGCTTCCGAGCCAACCACAGCACCGAGACTGCCCTCATCGCCGCCACCGATGACATCCGAGCCCTGATGGACAAAGGAGAAACAGCGGCCCTCATCCTCCTGGACCTCTCTGCGGCATTCGACACTGTCTGCCACCGCACCCTAGTGCAGCTCCTCAGCAATGTCGGAATCCAGGAGAGGGCACTAGAATGGATCATCTCCTTCCTCGACGGAAGAACACAGAGAGTCCGTCTACCACCGTACAAGTCAGAGACCACCGAAGTCATCTGCGGCGTCCCTCAAGGATCCTCGCTGAGCCCCACCCACTTCAACGTCTACATGAGCCCCCTCGCGGCCATCGCACGCCAACACAACCTCAACATCATCTCCTACGCAGACGACACCCAGCTGATCCTCTCCCTGACCAACGACCCCGCCGCCGCCAGAGCCAACCTTCACGAAGGGATGAAAGACGTAGCCGAATGGATGACGACAAGCCGCCTGAAACTGAACTCAGACAAGATGGAAGTCCTCATCCTGGGCTCCACGCCCTCCGCCTGGGACGACTCCTGGTGGCCCCCCGCCCTGGGCACCGCACCCAAATCGACGGACCACGCACGCAACCTGGGCTTCATTTTGGACTCCTCCCTCTCCATGAACAGACAAGTCAACGCCGTCTCCTCGTCGTGCTTCAACATCCTGCGCATGCTGCGGAAGATCTTCTGGTGGATCCCCACCGAGACCAGGAAGACGGTCACCCAGGCTCTCGTCACCAGCCGACTGGACTACGGCAACGCCCTCTACGCCGGAACCACCGCCAAGCTCCAGAAGAGACTCCAGCGGATCCAGAACACCTCAGCCAGACTCATCCTCGACATCCCACGACACAGCCACATCTCCGGACATCTGAGAGACCTGCATTGGCTCCCCGTCAACAAAAGAATCACCTTCCGTCTCCTCACCCACGCACACAAAGCCCTACACAATCATGGCCCGAGCTACCTCAACAACCGCATCAACTTCTACGCTCCCAAACGCCACCTCCGATCAGCCAGCCACGCCCTCGCCGCCGTCCCCCGCATCCAAAGAACGACTACAGGAGGAAGGTCTTTCTCCTACCTGGCCGCCAAGACCTGGAACTCCCTCCCGACCGACCTGTGCCTGACCCAAGACCACCTCTCCTTCAGGAAGAAGCTCAAGACCTGGCTGTTCGAGCAGTAGCAGCACCCCCCCTCCTCCCCCAAGTGCCTTGAGACCCTCTGGGTAAGCAGTGCGCTCTATAAATGTCTTGATTGATTGATTGAATAATGGAAAATATGCAGTCATTGGCTATGAAGGATGTCTAGTGAAGCAGAAAAAAGGCCATTTGATTAATCATCAAAAATTGAGTTGTGAAGCTCCAGACAAAATAGAATTTTACTATTTAGCTCTTTTGCAACTCTTTAAGCCATGTCGTACAGAAGAGGAACTACTTGGAGATTTTCTCTGTTATGAAGACTCTTTTAATGCAACTAAGGATACCATAGAATGTCCTATTTTTCTAAATTATCTGCAAATGTTGAACAAAGAAATAGAGCAAGAAACCACAATTGCTGCAGAGATTGCTAGAGACAGTTCTCAAGACAGTCAGAGTTCTACTTCATTGAGTCAGGATCCACTAGGAGGACCTATTATCCAAAATGAAGCTGCCACTGCCATGGATGAGGTGGAAAGTGCTATGGAACAAGCTCAAGAGGATAGAGTTAACCTAGAAGATTTGGTAAAGCAACTAAACGTTGAGCATAAAAAGATATATGATGAAGTCACAGAACAGATTGAACATGGATTCAGACATGAGAAAAAAGTGTGCTCATGTACATCATTCAACTGTACGTAAGTGGAAAAGCGGGAACAGGAAAACGTTTTCTGATTAAAGCCATTGCAACTTATATGCAGAAAAGGACTGATTCACCGCTGTCTTGTGTTGTAACTGCTCCAACTGGTCTGGCAGCACATAACATTAAAGGGATTACTCTACATCGTTTACTGATGCTGCCAGTTGAACATGATGATATATTGCATTACAACAAGTTATCTGGAGATGCGTGTTCTGAAGTTTCAAGAGTCTTGAAGAAAATGAAAATTCTTATCATTGATGAAGTAAGCATGGTCTCAAATCTAATGCTTGCTTTTGTGCATTTGAGAATGCAAGAAATTCTTAGAACAGAGTATGATGTGTTATTTGGAGGAAAACACATTATTTGTTTTGGAGATCTATTGCAGTTGACTCCAGTAAAAGGACAACCAGTGTTTAAAATGCTCACACATGAATATACCAGGAAGTCCCTTGGAAGCATTGGAAACGTTAATATATGGTTAAATTTTAAATATGCTGAACTGCTTCAAAATATGCGACAAGCAAAGGATGAAGATTATAAAAATATTCTACAAGATGTAAGAATTGGAAAACTAAGCGAGCTTGGGAAAGAAGCTTTACATGCTCGATTAATTTCAAATTTGTATCCAAATGAAAACATTCTTCCTGAAAATACTTTAAAAAAAATTACTGAGAAGAAATCTGGGATATGTTTGATGCCAACTCTGCAAGAATGTTCCATCTTCAACAACAGAATGTTCGAGTTAGAAAATGAAGAGATTGTGAAACTGGAAGCAATAGATAAAATAGAGCATATGGGTACAACAATTGTTTTGTCCGAAAATTTGAAAACTAAATTGGATTCATTAGAGAAAACTATATCTAAAACAGCTGGTTTTGAAAAGACTCTGAATGTGTGTTTAAATTGTCGTATCATTTTGAGAAGGAATTTCAATGTTGAAAGAGGTCTGGTAAATGGAGCAATGGGTTATGTTGTTGATTTTGTGAATTATAGAAATAGAGATGGAATTGAATTTTTAAAAATAAAATTTGATGGCATTGAGCAAGTACAACAAATCAGTCATTGTTCTGCTAGATTTTTACTTGTAAAAGACTTATATGTTCGCCAAAAACAGTTTCCTGTTTGTTTGGCATATGCAGTAACAATTCATAAATCTCAAGGTTTAAGTGTAGATAATGCTTTAGTGAACATTGGAAGATCTGTGTTTAAAGAGGGTATGGCATATGTGGCATTATCCCGAGTCAGAACTTTATCAGGATTGTACTTGATTGCATGTGATGAGACAAAGATTTGTGCAGATCTAGATTGTGTTAAAGAACACAATAGGTTAAGAAGAGAATATGCTCCACATTTGCCTCAATATCCTCTGTTTGAAAAATGTGTGGTAGGCCGAAAAAGAAGAAATGAGAGTAATTGCAGTGAGGTAGTAGCAAAAAGACAAAAAGTAGATGAAACTGTAATTCAAAACAGAAAGAAAAAGGATTGTGAAGAAAATGTTGTTGGATTTCAGTTTGAAAATAGTTCTGGTGTCAACTGCTATGCTAATGTAGTGGTTAAGTTTTTTTTTTTTCTTCAAACTTTACAAGAACAGATTGTTGAAAATCGGGATCAAAGATTGTGTGGTTTATTGAATTCTGTGTTTGAGAAATGTAGCAGTGGTAGAGCAAAAATAGAAAGTGTAACAGAAAATCGACATATTTTAGATATGTGTTCTGGTCAAGATAAATTTTCACAGAACATTCAGCAGGATTGTCAGGAATTTTTAATGTATATGTTTGGTATTTTGGAAGATGAAGGTGTAGATGTAGATAATCTTTTCAGCCTTTCTTATCAAAGGTAGCATGACTGCCACAATTGTAGTTCATCAAGTAATACTAGAATAGATACTGAAAGATTTATATATTTGACTTTACCTGACTGTAAATCAGTGTCATTTAAAAATCTAGTTAAAGCAGCTGATCATAATATGGTGTGTACCCAATGTAACTGTCCAATGCTATCCACATTACTTATACAAAGTTATGGTCAGTATATCATTTTAGTTTTCCAACGATGTAGACCTGATGGAACTAAATTGTCAACTTGTATCAAAAATGTTGTGGCTTCTCAGTTATCAATTTCAGGAAGAACCTTTACAACTGAAGCTATTATTTATCATGACGGTCCTTCGACAACTTCAGGACATTATACATGCTACTTAAAATGTGAAAAAGGTTGGAGTTACTGCAATGATTCTCATTTGACTTATAAACAACGTTTGCCTTATGACTCTAAAAATTCTTACCTAGTGTTTTTAAAACCAAAGTTTTAGTAAAGGGAATTGGCCTTTGAAGACGGGAATCGATAATAAAAGTTAGATAGTTAGTTAGTTAATCTAATGTTTTAAATTATTTATCTCATATAGGTACTGTAAGTAGATCTCAAAGTAAAAAATACTCATATATCAGACAAGATTTGGCCGTAAGGAAAGTGTAAGGAATGATGTTCTTAGATTTTTTTTCATAGGAAGTCGATGAAATGGAAGTTATAGAGAACAGCAGACTTTTTTTTCCACCAAAAGGACCTTCACTATCTTCTATTTGGCCTCACAGAAAAGTAAGTGAATTAAAGGTTAGTGTACTTATATGAGTTGTAAGTGTTTATGGTTTTTTTAAACACAATCTTTTAGATTGTGTTTTTTTTCCCGCTGTTATATGATGAAGAGTTTGAACTCACTAATTTAAGTGAAATTCAATATATTCTTAGAACAGCAAAAAAAACTATGTAACATGTTGTATAAGTTATTCTATAGTTTGCATTGTGTAATTTATATTGTATTCCCATTGTCTCACACTCATTTTCCTTTTTCCACCCTTATTTAGCTCCCTTTACTCACGTACACTGCCTTTTTTTCACTTTGTTTCATCACTGTTCCTTTACTCCACTTCATTCACAACTCCTCAATCCAATTTCAACTGTCTGCGTTTCCTCTCTCCCTTCCACCACTTTTCATCTTTCTCACATTCTCTCAATACCACTGCTTTAGTTCTCTTCCCCTCTATTTCCTTCTTTTGCTCCTTTAATCTTTTTGCAATCTTCACTCATTGTACTGCAGTTCACTCAGTCCTTCTCTTTGTCATTCTGTCTACTTACTTACTCACTCCTTTTTCCTCTATCGTTCTATATTAACCTCATTCCTTACATCCCTTCACTCTGTGACTCCCCTTCACTCACTCTCAGTCATCTTCCATTCCACTTTCTTATTAATAGGTCCTCATTTACACTCCTCTCCTTTTCACTCATTTTCCTTTTACTTTCTTCTCTTTCCTGATTTCGTTTTGGTATCTCGCATTCTTTTAGTATCTTACTTATCTTCAGTAATTTGTTCTCTTTCCATTTCTTTTTCCCTCTTTTTTTTCTTTCTACATTACTTTATTTCTGTTTTTGTATCCTTCACTATTGCTTTATTTATTAGTACCCTTTTTTTGATTTTTTACCTCTTGACCTGTTTCTTCTATTTTAAAAAATATATTTTACTAATTAAAACTTGTTTTTTCTTTTTTCTTTCACAGATACAAAGTTTAGTTTAAAGATGCAAGTAAGTTTTCAATATTTATATGGTAAGTCTGAGTACAAAATGTAGTTTATCATCACCCTCTGTTTTAACCTCACTACTTTTCTCTCACCCTACCTCACCTCTGTTTTCTTACTCTGCTTCCCTCACTTATTCTTATCCTCCATATTTATTTCTCTTTTCCTTACTTTCCTACCACATTCAACTTCTTTCAGTGCCCCTGCTCACCCACACTCCCTCTCTTTTCTTTTTTTTTGCTTCACTTAGTCCCTTTCTGACACTCCTTCCTTTACTCTCTCTGTTCTTTCTCTCTGTCACTCCCCATGTCTTACCCTTATTCACTTTTATCCACCCTCTTTCACTCCTTTTTACTTACACTCACTGCCATTTTCTTTCCCTCCGTCACCACTGTTCCTTTTCTCTGGTTCCGTCACTACCTTTCATTCCTCATCCTTTACTCTCCTTCCTTTTACTCTCATCACCCATTCACATTCTCCCAGAACATCTGCTTTAGTCTTCTTCCTCTTTCTTCTCTTCTTTTGCTCCCTTATCCATTTTCCTTTTCTCAGTTACTGCCTCTTATACCTTTTCTCTGTTTTACTATCTATTACACAGTTCCTTCGTGTTCCTCCCTCTAGCTCTCTTTCTCTTTACACAACTCTCTTTATCCCCATTCCTCATGCTCACTCCTTCATTATTTTTTTGTTCTTTTTTTGTTGGTGCACTGACGGGACGCGCCCCGGTACGCGCACCGGGGCGCTCACCAGTACGCGCACCGGGAGCGCTCCAGAGTAAAATATAAAAAAAAAAGAATATACTTTTAAAAAACAAAATATTATATTAATATACAACATAGGATTCATTTTTAGAAAAACATATCTTTTTAAGCTATAGATATTTGCGAAAAAATAACCTTAGAAATTCACTAAAAAACACATAGGTATGAGACCCTATAAAAACTAAAGAATTAGCAGATAAAAAACCTTTGAAATTCACTGAAAAAACCATAGGTTTCACACCAGTTATAGTTAGGAATTAGCATTTAAAAAACCTATGAAATTCACTGAAAAAACCATAGGTTTCACAACAGTTATAGTTAGGAATTAGCATTTAAAAAACCTTTACAATTCACTGAAAAAACCATAGGTTTCACACCAGTTATAGTTACCTGGAAATTTTACTGACATAAAACCATTGAAATTCCCACGTTATAGTTAGTTGTACTCACCATAACTTGCACGTGTAATGCACTGCTGATGACATCACATATTACATCACTCATGACATGGTCAGTGACATCACTCATGACATCACTGATGACACCATCCTTGTGACAGAGTGACAGACATCCTTTCACTGTAAAGTAACCCTTGAAACACATATTCAAAAATAGAAACTAACATTTTCAAAAAAGTGGAGATACCTATACCAGTTACAACAACCAATTCAGTAATTCCACCATTTATATACACTTCCACTAATTCACCAACAGTTCTATATAGTCATTCATACATATACTCACTCATCATATGTAGTGAGACACCTATACATCTGTTAACACACCGACAGTCTTCCAAAAGTTGCTCACACACGTACTCACACATGGAAATAAACTATTGAACATCCATTTTTTTGCATATACAGCTATACACACACTACCACCTTACTTCTAAGGAAACTTACACATATCTTAAACAATCAGTTATAGAAACACATACTTATTAAAACAAGAACTCTTTCAATCGCTCACTCTCACATATACTCACTTATATACATCAATACTCACATATACTAGATTAAAACATATGTAGTTACTGATAAAGACACTAGTAAGACAGTCATTCAATTACTAACACATACATATACACACTCATTCACCATACAGTCCGGCACATATGCTGTCTTCAAAACACATACAAACAGTGAGTCAGTCATTGATGCATCTATGTGCTAAGTAATACCCCCACCAAATCAAACAGACAATTATAAAGATACTAAAAAAAACATCTAATAACCCATATACACACACATGTAGCTACTCACCAACCCATGCAGCCACTTATACACAAAGTGAAACACTGATACATATATTTAAATATTTAAACATTACTCGCTAATATATGTATTCACTAAAATACTCTTAATAAGCCAGTTATTCAATCAATTTTTTTTAACATCCATTTAGACACTTATTTAAACATTCATTCTCCCATTGACCTTTACATATACATATATAAAACATATTTATTTTTCAGAAAGACACACATTCACTGGATGGTGTCATCAGTGATGTCATGAGTGATGTCACTGACCATGTCATGAGTGATGTAATATGTGATGTCATCAGCAGTGCATTACACGCACAAGTTATAGTGAGTCCAATTACCTATAACGTGGGAATTTCAATAGTTTTATGTCAGTAAAATTTCCAGGTAACTATAACTGGTGTGAAACTTATGTTTTTTTCAGTGAATTTAATAGGTTTTTAAATGCTAATTCCTAACTATAACTGGTGTGAAACCTATGGTTTTTTCAGTGAATATATATATATATATATATATATATATATATATATATATATATTACGCTCGACTCTCCCAAAATCCAAAAGGCGGTCACCAGTAGGTATATATAGTTTGGATTTTTTCTCTATGGGACTTTTGAAAATTCTATGTCTAATAACTTTGGTGTTTGTGAACGGAATCGGCTGAAATTTTCAGGAAAATGGCATATTTTGTTTCTGAGTAGCCCCAAAAAATTTGGGGGGGTTTCGTCAAGGGGGGGCCGAGAAAAAAGGGGGGTCCCAAAACGCGTTTTTCCCATTCATTTTTTTATAGGGCATTTGGCCTCACTTTTAGCTCGAACGGCTGAATGGATTTGCACGAAACTTGGCAAAATTGTAGGGATTGTTAGCCCGATGTGCCTTTGCTGGGTCTCAATATATGTGCTCCAGTGGATTTTGAGAAATTAACATTTTAAAAAACAGATATATCTGTGACAGCGTCCCGGGTAGCGCTCCGGTTCGCGTACTTTTCGCGTTACGGAACTTTGCGAAGCGAAGCTGATTGGCTCTCCGGTGTCTGTCAACATTCTAAACAGTCCGGAACGGCCGCCATCTTGTCTCTCGGTAGGATCAAGAGACAAGAGGAGGAGAAAAACCAAGGGGGAATTTAATGAAAGGGGGCAAGGTAGACCCCTCTTGACCCCATAGGAATGATGTTGGGGTTATTAAAGGGTCCCGTGGGGCAAATAAAAAAAAATAGATTTTTCGCGGTAGAAACGCTTCCCGGTTCGCAAACCGGGTCGCAAAATGGGAATTCGCCATTTTGTGTTTCGTTTTAAATAAATTACAAGATGGAGGAAAAACAATGTGAGAAATGGGTATAAGGGGATACAGGAGACGTATCCTGACCCCCTATGTTTTCTGAGGGTGGCTGAGGATGCTCATATATGTTGATACATGTCTTCCAGCGGCTGCGCGTGAGCTGTTTTATTTTTTTTCCTGCGTGACGTCTGTTAACGTTCGATTCGAAGGAAATCAGGAAGTGTTGACCGCCATTTTTTCACTGCGAGTAAATATATTGTTAAAAATAATTGTTATAAATTAATCCGTATTGATAAACATTGTCTGCGCCATCTTGCCTTTTTTCCAATGCCACACTTTTATCGTCGACGGCAGCCATTTTAGATGTCTTTATCAGACCCACTCTCTGCACGCCGCCGATCCTCAGCATGGCTCAACACCCTCGCAAGCATCTCCCCCACGCACTGGTCACCCCCGCTCTCTCTCTCATGCATGGGCCATAAACCTCCCCCCATCTGTGCTGCTCTTCCCTGAGAATCACACCCTGTGCCCGCCCGACACCTCCCTTTCACCCTATTCACTACTGCACCCTCTGACACTCCTCTTCCTCTGTGTCTGATTGTCCAGGCCCGTCCCAGGCTATCACCTAGCCCTGCGGATGTAGTTTATGGCCCCAACTGTAAAGAATCACCCCTCTTCAAAGGAGTCACAGTAGATCAAGGCCCCCACCCCATGAGATCTGTCACACCACACGCGTTCCTACTATCTGATAATGATCCTGTATTGTGATTGGGGAGGGGATTCTCACTGTAAGGGTGTGTGGGACTGAGCCTGAAGTGGAAGATTCCAGGGATGCCTTTTTGTACATCAAAGTCTTCACAATTATATGTCACATTAAAAATATATAGCACTCCAACAAAGTAGTAGGATTATAACACTTTAATAACTTATAAATATATACAACGCTCCAACAGAGTAAACACGTTAAAAAAAAAATTTAAACAACTATTTACATGGCAGCCTGCTGCAACATCCATCTCAAAGCAACAATGGGCTGCTTTGGTCTGTCTTTTAGTCAGCAAAATCCGTCGGCCTGTGAGCTGGCGTCAGCAGCGGTCCGTTGTGCGAATAGGCCGAAGGCAGCACAACGCGCCGAAATCCGGACGGCACCCAGGTGGTGTCCAGTGAGTTGCCGCACTGGTCTTGTCATCCTACAATGCTGCGCCGAAAAACGGCGTGGGGCGACCTGGGGGGGGGGGGGAAGTGGCGCGAACGGGCAATCCCCGCTCCCCAGGTGGAGGCACCTCATCTGCAGTGGGGCGCCTCTTAGCGTTTCACTCGCAGTCCAGCTGAGTTCCGCCCGCTCTTGCGGCACAGTGCCTCACCCGCCATCCAGCTGAGTTCCGCCCGCTCTTGCGGCACAGTGCCTCACCCGCCATCCAGCTGAGTTGCGCCCGCTCTTGCGGCTACAGCGTCTCGCCCACCATCCAGCTGAATTGCGCCCACTCTTGCGGTGCAGCGATAGGCGGCTGCAACAGGACTCTCAAATGGCGGCCGGCTCTTTTGATTTGGGCCTGGTCCACTAAAATGGCCCTGAGACACCTTGGAACTCGGACGCTTGCCTGCTAGGGCATGGGCCCCATTCCCGAAAGCGTCCCCTCTTTTGACTGATTGTTCTTGTTGCGTATCTCCTCTGTTGTCATTTAACTGAACCTTTTTGGACTGCCGAAAGGGGTTCTGGTCCGACCGCTGGTTGGTGGAGACATTTTGACTATATCCTGGACCAAATGACGCCGGTATAAATGGGACTCGTAACTCCTTGTTGTGTACTGGTTGCCCAACCTTGATATCACCAGATACGTATGCAGTTTTGAAGCACATGGCGGGCGGGGACGAGTACTGATTGAACATTTGGACATCCCTATTAATATTAAGTTCTGATGTGTTATTGATTACTGTACTATTGAAAGTTCGAATTAACGTCACCCATGGTACTTGCCCGCAAATGTATATCTAGATAATTTTATTGGAACTGGCCCTGTCGTACTTTAATTATAAAATGTACATCCACCGATTCCGCAACTCTTAGACAACTTAGTTCTTGCAACCTAATGGCCCTCCCATTACGTTCTTCTACAGTGTAAATGTCCCCTCATCATATACGATTCCAGTTTGCTCCGTGGCCGGCCCACGTGGTTATAGGCCCGTATTTGTATACTGACATTTTCACAATAAAGGTTTTTAAAACAAAACATGGTAGTAGTACCTAGATTGGTAAAGTTTTGAATAATAGCCACTGTTTTCGAATCAGTAAAAGGCAAGTGAAATAAAGCAGCCCGATTACATGACGGTTAAAAGCTATAATACGCAGGAACGCAGTAAAGATAAATGGTCAAGGGCTGTTGTGTTTTCCACTCCTGCAACATAAAGTGATCGATAAGAATCCGATATTCATGCCTATCAGCGACTAAGACAGCAGGCCGAGCCTCTTTTGTTCAACGGCTCCCTCATGGGACGAAGAAACGCCCTTTTTCTCGAAATAGGAATATTTTACTTGCAGGACAGTTGTAAATTTCCCGGGAAAATACATTAGCCTGGAACATTGTTAGTGATAAACTGTAAATGCATCTGGGTCCTTTGCTTTACAAGTCAGAGTGAGAAAAAAAAAGGTGGGGCTTTCATCATTTGGGAAAAAAAAATGTTCGAAAGCAATGAAAACCGTTATTTTTAGGTCATATGACCAAGCCTTTCATCATTAGAATAACAAAAGTAAAATGAACCAATGCAAAGTTTTATTAACAAGTCACATGACCTGTTATGCTTACGTTACGCGCTGCGCGCCGCGCCCTGGATCGCTTCCGGGAAGCTGCGCCTCGCTCACCGGAGCACTTCCGGGTGCGCTAACGCGGCGCGTCATATGACGCATTACGCGACAACGCAGGTCCAGAATATAGTCAAAATGTCTCCACCAACCAGCGGTCGGAACACAACCCCTTTCAGCAGTCCAAAAAGTTCTGTTAAATGACAACAGAAGGGACAGGCAACAAGAACCATCAGTCAAAGAGGGGAGGGCAAGTTCTTCTCTACCGGGTCACGTTGGGGCTCCACCGGAACTGATCGAATTGGTAGTCTACACTGTTTCTGGATGTTTCAGACTGAAGCTGGCGTCAGCATGAGAGCACCACCATCTCGTGGCTACGTCGTGGCCATTCCGCGAGCAATCATGGCAGTCACTCCCCACCGGAAGTCTACGGGAGTCGGGGATCCCGGTGACTGTTGTAGAATCTTCAAGGCTGAGGGGACTCTTTTGGGAATGGGGCCCATGCCCTAGCAGTCAAGCGTCCAAGTTCCACGGTTGCCCAGAGCCATCTTTAAAACACGAAAATGTTTTTACCTACCACGTACTTGACATTTTAAAGCTTTTGATATTTGCTATTAAAAAACCATTGAAATTCACTGAAAAAACCATAGGTTATAGACCATATATAGTTAGGAATTAGCATTTACAAAACCTTGAAAATTCACTGAAAAAACCATGGGTTATAGACCATATATAGTTAGGAATTAGCATTTACAAAACCTTATTTTACTCACACAAAACCATTGAAATTTCATATATAGTTAGTTGCACTAATTATATATCGCGCACCCGCAATCCACTGCTGATCATGTCACATATTACATCATTCATGACATGATCAGTGACATCACTGATGACATCACTGATGACATCACTGATGACATCTCAAATGACATCACTGATGACATCTCATTTGACATTAGTGATCACATCACTGATGACATCATTCATGTGATAATACGGTGAATCTCTTCAGACTCTAATATAATCTTAGACACACTCAGAGTAAATAGACACTCACAGACTGTCACTCATCCATGGAGTCAGTCATGCAAAGAATCAATCACACTTCCATTTCCTCAACTATACAGTTCTACACACCTTACTTATTCAAACATATACTAACATATATTTACTCTCTTATACAATCCCTGATACAAGTTCACATTGATCCATATAGCCACTCACAAATTCACTGGCTCTTATGCACAGTTATTTATATATGTCAACTCTCACATGTACTGCGTTTTACATATATACTTACTTTGACATGTAGCACTGAGATATCCATTCACTCACCAATACACTCATGCACACAGTCAACCGCCCATACAGCTGTTTCCACATGCAGTTTTGAACCCATACATCTAGTGAATCAACTGCTCACACATCTATGCACAGAGTCATACACCTCCCAGCCACCCACACACACACTCAGTCTCCCATACAAATACTTGGGCAACCAATCAATAACCCAGACACTTAATCATAAAGCTACTGATCAACACATGCAGCAGTTTACAGAACAACAGATATAATGATGCACAAATTAAGACAGTTTAGTCACTAACCCATGCACTCAGTGAGACATATTTAATCACTGACTCATACAGTCAGTCATGCACCTACTAAATCCTTCATCCAGACACTTATACATCCACTCATTCTTCAATATGTAAGACATATTTTGACTTTTCAGAAACATACAGTCACTGGATGTTTTCATCAGTGATGTCATTTGAGATGTCATCAGTGATGTCATCAGTGATGTCATCAGTGATGTCACTGATCATGTCATGAATGATGTAATATGTGACATGATCAGCAGTGGATTGCGGGTGCGCGATATATAGTTAGTGCAACTAACTATATATGAAATTTCAATGGTTTTGTGTGAGTAAAAGAAGGTTTTGTAAATGCTAATTCCTAACTACATTTGGTCTATAACCCATGGTTTTTTCAGTGAATATATGTATATATATATATATATATATATATATATATATATATATATATATATATATATATATTACCTACTGGCGGTCGCCAGTAGGTATATATAGTTAGGATTTTTTCCCTATGGGATTTCTGAAAATTCTATGCCTAATAACTTTTGCGTTCGTGGACGGAATTGGCTGAAATTTTCAGGAAAATGGCACATTTTGTTTCTGAGCAGACCTTGAAAATTTGGGGGGGTTTTGTGGAGGGGGGGCCGAGAAAAAAGGGGGGTCCCAAAACGCCTTTTTCCCATGTTAATTTCCATAGGGCGGTTGGACTCACTTTTAGCCCGAACGGCTGAATGGATTTTCACGAAACTTGGCAAAATTGTAGGGACTGTTAGCCCGATGTGCCTTTGCTAGGTCTCAATATATGTGCTTCAGTGGATTTTGAGAAATTAACGTTTAAATCAAGATATATATCTGTAACAGCGCTCCGGGCAGCGATCCGGTTCGCGAACCTTTCGCGTAACGGAACTTTGCGATGAGAAGCTGATTGGCCCTCCGGTGTCTGTCAACATTCTAAACAGTCCGGAGCGGCCGCCATCTTGTCTCTCGGTAGGATCGAGAGACAAGAGGAGGCCAAAACAAAGGGGGAAATTACCATAAGGGGGCATAGTAGATCCTCGTTGACCCCCTAGGTTTTATGTGGAGGTTTTAAAAGGGCCTAGGAGGGTCCAAAAAAAAAAATTTTTTTTTGCGTGGTAAGCGCCAAGTTCGCGAACCGGATAGCTTTCTGGGCAGCGAACTTTATGGATAAAAGAATGAAAGACTTTTCTAATACTGTATGTTAATTGTTTGTTGTTTTTCTTGTTTTTTTTTGTTTTCTTTATTTATTTATTTTTTTTATTATGATTGTGTTTCATACTTTATTAAATTTTCTAACATTTCATTGTCAGAAATGTCATAATTTATTATAGGGTGTAATTGTTTTTCATTTTGAAGCAAGTTGTCTACTGCTTCAACACATTGTAGAAGTTCGTGGTCTCTACTGTCATCCATAAAGTCATCAAGTTTGTCTTGGCTGCTCTCCTTCAGTTCAATCGAAAATGAAACTTGCTGCTCGCCTTCCATTTTGCCTGAAATTTGGATTAAAAAAATATATATTAGTAGAGATAGGGCACTGTTGGGATTAATTTTAGATAGGCAGTTTTTATCAGTGAATTTATCTTTTGGCAGTGTATAGTATGAGAGTGGAAATAGGACTAAAAAAAAGTGTATGTGATTTAACCAAGA
This sequence comes from Lissotriton vulgaris, assembly GCF_964263255.1. Classification (NCBI taxonomy): domain Eukaryota; kingdom Metazoa; phylum Chordata; class Amphibia; order Caudata; family Salamandridae; genus Lissotriton; species Lissotriton vulgaris. The sequence continues at coordinate 13,307,098 of NC_141687.1, forward strand.
CACTACTACTACAGAGGGATAGTGTATATGTAGCAGAAAAAGTCTACTATATTAAGTCATAGTGCACAATATATTAAATTATAACTTACCTTCACAAAGAAGTTGAAGTTTTTTGAAGCTTTTGAAATAGGAGGTACAACAAGAAGTAGTAGTCAAAATGGCTGTGTTTCCTTCTCTCCCTTTATATATATACAGGTATATAACCAATCAAATGTCAGGTAATAAAAGTAGAAAATGAAAGTAACATTTTCATTGGTTGTCAATTCCAACAATTCAGATGTGTTTTGTGAAGTAATTTACCTCACGGTACTTGGAGAGGTCTACAGGCTAAATGGCTAAATGGAATTTCAATGAAATTTGTGAGAATGGAAGGGATTGTTATGTAGTATGAGCTAATCTATATTTGGTGAGAGTGTTTCTAGTCGTTATTCTGTAAATTACTTTCCCGCCTTTTTTTAGGACCGCTTTCCGGGAAGCTGCCCGGTTAGCGAACCTTAAGCGTCACGGGAGTCCACCATTTTGTGTTTCGTTCGCATTAAGATACAAGATGGAGGGCAAATAATGTTTAGAATGGGTAGAAGGGGTCATGGTAGACTTATCTTGACCCCCTAGGTTTTCTGAGCGTGGCTGAGGAGGCTTATATGTGCGGAAAAAAAAATTTTTTTAAAAAAATTCCGCGAGGTTAGCTTTCGGTTAGCGAACCGGGTAGCGCTCCGGGGAGCGAATTTTGTGGAAAATTAGTGAAAAAAGTTAGAGAAAAATAATAATTGTGAGTGATCAGATGTAGGGTAGCTCTGAGAAGAGCTTTTGGGTTTATGGTACATTTAGGTACTTATAAGTAGGTACCAATGCAGAGTCTTAAATTCAGAATGAAAATTCTGTTGCCCTCATCTGAGAAGTGAACTCCATCTCTTCTGTAGATATCTTGCATGTAGTAACGCAAGTTATTGTTGTACAGAGAGCCCATTCCATGGTCTCTCATGTAAGCTGAAACAGATTTGTTTACATGCTTCCTCGTTTTCTCAATTTGTGGACAAAATTGGTTGGACCACCTCCATTTCTGTCTTTGGCATATATTGGAATATACCAAGGCAGTTTGAGGAAAAAGTGCCATTAATTGCTCCAAGGTGTCCTTTAAAAGCATTTCCAGACCTACCCCTGTCAAAGTGCCCAAATCATTACCTCCACAGTGCACTATTAACAGGTCAGGTTTTGGCAAATGCATAAAGGTTTTCACCAATGGTATCAATTGGTGACATTTTAATCCTCTTTGGCCCAACCACTTAATTTCCACATCTTGTAAATTGAGGTTGTGTAAATTTCTGCTCTCAGCATACCTTTGAGCCCAGTGGATGTAACTATGTCCAACAATCCAGACGTTAAACATGGTGGAAGAAGGTTGTTCTGCAGTCAGATGAAGTGTGGTAATGAAAGGGCAGTTGAAACAGTAGGAGTTTCTAAAGAAAAAAAACTGTGGATTTACAATGCTAATGATTCATTAGCAGTGATTGGTGCATTTCCATTTCTGAAAACAGAAAGTTAGGGTGCATGGATGTGTTCTTTGAAAGATGTAATTTGAATGGTCAAGGAAGAAACATTTAATGAAAGATTGCACTGGATACGCAGGTGCACTGAGAGTTCAGAGTTCAATTGAAACATTGTTGTGTGAATTTGCAAACATGAGAGGTCTTCCAGGAGGTGGTTGCTATGGAAACAAGGCAGACAGGGCAGAGGGGGGAAGGGTTTTGATTTGAAAAAAGTGAGGGAAGAGGTATGATTGGCTAATATGAGAGATATGTGAAAAGAATATCTGTATTTCTGTGCTTTCAATAGCTGCAGCCTTTGGAGTGCATCCTTTTTCTTCTGCTGAAGACAATTTGGTGTATTTCTGAGACTGTTTTCAAAACTCAAAAAATATTTGCTAAGGTGAGAAAAGATTTATTTAATTTAGATAGAGAATAGTATGATTTAAGGAGAAAATGATGAAGAAAGCTGTGTTTTTAAAATGTGGTTTTGTCTCTAGTGATATACTAATAGAATTAGTTTCAAAGAGAAATTATAATTGCATATTTGGTGTAACATTCTGGCATGCAGTTACACAAGATATTGTAATACATGGAGGCCATTTCATGGTCTGTTATGTAAGCTGAAACAGATATGTTGCTTTTAAAAACGATTTAAGAAATCAATTACATTTCTAGATATGTACTGCTAGAGCTTCATAGGTTGTTTTGGGCCATATTTATAAGGTATTTGAGTGTCTAAGATGTTGTGTTCGCCTTTTAAAATGTAAAGTGTTCCTCATGGGACAAGTGTCTTGTAAATACGCTCCCACTTGTGCTTGGCAAATTTAGATTTTGATTATGGGAGTTACCTAGCCATGTTAATAGTGTCCCAAAAATGGTGCTAGGGCATTCCAGAAAACACTTTCATGTGTCTCAAGGACATTTTTAGTCATTTCTTCATGAATGCAGGTATACAATTGATTTATATGCTGTGTTTAAAAACGAATTTTGAAATGAATTAAATTTCAGGATATGTACTGTTAGAGCTTCATAGGTTGTTTGGGGTCATATTTAGAAGGCATTTTAGTGTCTTTGAAGTTATTTTTCCCTTTTTAAATGGAAAGCGTTCCTCATGGGGCCCTGAGCAGTTCTTAGCCATGTTATTTAATAGGAAGTGGATAACATGGCTAAGAGCATTTGCTGGGAAATGCATGAATATCGCTGATTTTTCTGCTATATTCATGCATTGTGGCCGTTTTTTTTCACATTGCTTCATAGGTTGTTTGGGTTCATATTTAGAAGGCATTTTAGTGTCTTTGATGTTATTTTTCCCTTTTTAAATGGAAAGCGTTCCTCATGGGGCCCTGAGCAGTTCTTAGCCATGTTATTTAATAGGAAGTGGATCACATGGCTAAGAGCATTTGCTGGAAAATGCATGAATATCGCTGATTTTTCTGCTATATTCATGCATTGTGGCCGTTTTTTTCACATTGCTTCATAGGTTGTTTGGGTTCATATTTAGAAGGTATTTTAGTGTCTTTGATGTTATTTTTCCCTTTTTAAATGGAAAGCGTTCCTCATGGGGCCCTGAGCAGTTCTTAGCCATGTTATTTAATTGGAAGTGGATAACATGGCTAAGAGCATTTGCTGGAAAATGCATGAATATCGCTGATTTTTCTGCTATATTCATGCATTGCGGCAGTTTTTTTTCACATTGCTTCATAGGTTGTTTGGGTTCATATTTAGAAGGCATTTTAGTGTCTTTGATGTTATTTTTCCCTTTTTAAATGGAAAGCGTTCCTCATGGTGCCCTGAGCAGTTCTTAGCCATGTTATTTAATAGGAAGTGGATAACATGGCTAAGAGCATTTGTTGGAAAATGCATGAATATCGCTGATTTTTCTGCGTTATTCATGCATTGCAGGCCTTTTTTTATCACATTTGCAAGCATTTCTTAGCCATGTTATCCAATGGGAGGTGGATAACATGGCTAAGAGCATTTGCTTCAAAGGTTGTTTGGGGTTATATACCATTTTTGGGAAATTATTAACATGCCTATCTAACTCCCATAATCAAAATCTAAATTTGCCAACCGCAGGTGGGAGCGTATTTACAATAAATTTGCACCATGAAGAATGTAAAATAGCATACTAGATACTCAAATAACTTATAAATATGATCCAAAACATCTTATGAAGCACTAGTAGTGCATATTTCCAGAAATGTATTGGTTTTCATTTAATGATTTACTTCATTGGTAGGCCTTCACATGTTTTTTTACCTTGGTTTTTTTTCAGTGAAAATCTTATCTGCAACCATGTGTTGGCCTCACCTCAAATAAACAAAACAGGTGATGGACTGAATGTGGATCAATGACACACATTCACCCCAGTCCAAAGATCTGGGCCTAAACAAACCTTTAGATAGGCTACATCTTATCGTCATCCTGAATTAATGATTTAAAATATTAGGGAGTGATTTATGAGTGTTGTATGCCTGTTTTGTACCATTGAGTGTCATTTTTGTGATGCAGTGCTGGTGGAAAATATTTGCTATGTTAAATAATTAGTACAGCATTAAGTTTTAGATGACTGTTATTTATTTACTGTTTGGTAATAGTGGTTAATAACATTTTATATTATATTTTTTCACAGATTCAACTGCAGATTCTTTCATAGTTTGGAAAATGCCTTCCAGAAGTCGAATACGAAAGGCTAGAAAACGTCAAAGACAGCAGGATGATGTTTTATTGCAGCAGTCCTCTTCCCCAAATACTTGTCAAAACACCAAGAAAGGTCCGGGTAAGAGCACGAAATCATTCTTAAGAAATATTTGTAGTAAAAAAAATTTTGCTCAAAAAAATGTGTCTCTTAACAAAAAGAGAAGTAATTTAAATGGAAAGGAGAGACCCATCACAAATGTTACTGGTAGAGGAAGAGATAACTCTGTGCATGATAGTAGAAGGAAACAACAGTTTAGGGACATTCGACAACGAATGTTCCGTAATAGGATATTAGTTAATTTATTGAAAAATATTAAAAAGAAAGGCCAACAGAAAGCGGCATTTTATAGGAAGAAGAAAAATGTAGAGAAAATTATTGATCATGCTTTTGAAATCAAGCGAAAGTTGTTTATTTTGGTAATCAATAGAATTAGGAAACTAAGCAAGGTAATTTCTGATTTCAAAACAAAAAGTAGATGGAAGAGAGTAGTAAATCGTACTAACTTTTGTGAAGTTTTTTCTGGAGAATGGATGCATAGTTCAAGTTCTGAGGCATTTTTTAATGAGGAGACTTATTTTCAGGATAATGATTTGGTGCATGCAGTTGACATCAGTGGTCGAGCTTATGAAGTGAAGGATGGTTGTCCAGTTGAAAAAGAACTACTTGTGACAACAGAGACAGAAGAGGCGCTAAGTGATGAGGTTTTAGGAAGACGTCCTAAGGGTCCTGTGTACATTTGGAAGTGTAGTTCTATTTGCAGTGTGCGACAGGTTTCCATCAATTTGCTATGTGATTTTATACGGACATTTAATAAGAAAAGTTTGAAGCAGAAAATGAAGTTGTTGCAAGATTTAGATCCTTGCAGAGTGAGACAAATGACAGGTTTGCGTGGTCATTCACTGGCTTGTCTTTCCAGGAGAGTATGCCAGAGTGTTTTTCATCATTTCAGGATGCTAGCAGTGCATCATAATAAAGTGAGAAAATTAGTGAGAATGTTGTATTATGCTAAGAGTCCAGCAATTATGCTTAAACAGTTATGTGCTGCTCTTTTGCATGGTTCTGAAATAGATGTGAAGAATCTTTGTGAAGAAATTGAGTTTTGTTACTTTGGTAGTAAAGATGAGAATGTTCAAATTGACCCTGAAGTAGAGGGTAATGTGGAAGATAATGTACAGGTTTCCAGTACAGATAATTTTCAGAAGGAAATTGCCACGTTTCAGATGAAATCAAGTGAGAGGCCTAATTTCACTTGTGTATGTTGTCGACGCACTTATTATAAGAATCAGACTAAGGTAGTGGATTTATATGCAAAAAGTGAAAGGGAAAATAATAGTGAATGGAAGGATTTAGCCACATACTTGATGGTAGAAAATTATTTTGATTTGGGATCGGATCAACGTGTGTGTACTTATTGTTGTAATAAATTAAACCAAAACCAGATGCCTGCTAGGGCAGTTCATAATAATCTGGAATTGGTTGAGATTCCTTCTGAATTGAAGGATTTAAATACTTATGAATCTATTTTGATTCAAAGTATCCATCCCTTTCAGGCTATTGTAAGAATGGAGCCAAAGACAGGGAAATTGCCTCCAGCAGATTTACAGAGAGGATTAAAGGGAAGAGTTGTTTATTTGCCTCTAGATTTGAACAAAAACATTAACACAATTGGAATAGAAAAAGTGGAAGAGGAACCTCTGGTTATCTTGGTTAATGGGGTTCCGACAAAGAATAAGAAAATATGGCAAGATTTAGTGGATGTTAGGAAAGTCAAAAAGGCAACAGTGTATTTGAAGAAAAATAATAAGTACTATAAGAATGTATATGTTGCAGAAGAGGAAGTAAGTGATGAAGAGGATAGCGATTTGTGTGCTGGCCAAATTGAGAAAGTAGAGGCCTCTAAAAGTGAAGAAATATATGAACATTATAGTGTTCATCCTTTGCATTCCAAGGAAGTGATGGGGAATGCTATTGAGTTGTTTCAAATGAAACAAGCCAAAGGGAGTCCCATTAGTGTTTGGGAGGAAAGTTTGGAAGCTCGGTGTTTCCCACAGCTATTTCCCACAGGTCAAGGAGGAAGATATGATGAGCGACCTCGTGAAATTCCTGCGTCTGAATACCGGACTTTACGATTGTATGCAGAAGATCCTAGGTTTCGGCAATGCATTCCCTATTTGTTTCATCTCCTGTTTGAAAGCGATCTGTCTGGACTGTCATATGCAGTGAACCACATCTTAAAAAGTGGTATACAGATGCGAAACATCTCGGCAAGTGACTTTATGCATAAAGTCAATGTCCAAGACAGTATTTTGGATTCTCACTTAATTAATCTCATGGCGTGTCAGCGTGGTACTAATGAGTACTGGTACCGTCGTCATGGTGACTTAAAATGTATGCTGAGGAACTTAGGAACTCCGACATGGTTCCTCACTCTGAGCTGTGCCGAGTATGGCTGGGATGACTTACTTGAATTTCTACGAGAGGCAAATGGAAATATTGAAAACATTGAATTCAAGACACCTGGAGAACTGTGTTCTTTGGATCCTGTGAATGTATGCAGGTACTTCAATCATAGATTTGAAGCTATGATGTCTTTCATCACAAATAAAAAGAATCCACCTCTTGGAGAGGTGTTGGATTTCTTCTGGAGAAAGGAGTACCAAGCAAGAGGTGCCCCTCATATACATATGTTGCTGTGGATCAAGGATGCACCTAAATTTGGAACAGATCCGGATGACTTAGTGATGAATTTCATCGAACAGTATTCTACGTGTGCTGTTCCAAACGCAACGGAGAAGAAAAGTCTAAGAGAACAAGTTCTACGTTTCCAAAGCCATCGTTGTGGAAAGTACTGTCGTCGTAAATTCAGAAACAAGGACAAGTTCTACACCAAATGTCGTTTCAACTTTCCACGACCGGTGATTTCTAAAGGAAGAGTGAACAGTTTGATGTCTTCGCTGCGACATAATGTGACGAGGAAATCACCCAAGAATACATACAATTTGAAAAGGAACGAAGAGTCCAAGTACATCAATGACTACAACCCAGTGATTTTGTCCATGTGGAATGCCAACATGGATATACAGTTTGTGGCTGACAACTGTATGGCTGTGGCTCGGTATGTGACATCTTACATCACCAAAAAAGAAAAGACCGAACTGAAGGATATGTGGGAGGACATTTCCCATGAAAAGAGCCTCAGCAAGAAGTTGTACAGTTTCAGTCTGAAGATGTTGTCGCATCGAGAAATCGGAGCTTACGAATGTTCTGATCGATTGTCTTCAGCAAGTCTCTATGCCAAATCCAGGAGTCTCGTTTGGGCGAGTCTTGGTCTTGCTGCAACGCGAAATCGAGTTCTTAAACCTGTTCGGGAAATTGAGTATTTGGCAGAAAAGGAACCAAACAGTACCGACATTTTGAAGACCAACATGTTGGATACATATTATCCAAATCGAAGCAGTCACCTTGAGAATATTTGTCTATATGAGGTTCTCCAAAATTATATATTCAAGAGGAACATCAAAGAAGATATTGAGAAAGGAGTGTATGCTGTAATTGGAAGTGAGGGATGCCTGGTCAAGCAAAGAAAATGCCAATTAGTAAACCATCGAAAATTAAGTGGCGAATCTCCAGAAAAAAAGGAGTTTTTCTATTTAGCACTTTTGCAACTTTTCAAGCCTTGGCGTGCAGAAGAGGAACTGCTTGGAGATTTCCTCTGTTACGAAGACTCTTTCAATGCAGCCAAGGAGTCCATAGAATGTCCTGCTTTTTCTAAATATCAAGAAATGCTAACTTTGGAAATTGAGCAGGAAGCAACGATTGCAGCCGAGATTGCCAGAGACAGTTCTCAGGACAGTCAGAGTTCTGTTTCATTGAGTCAAGATCCACTTGGAGGACCTATTATCGAAAATGAAGCTGCCACTGCTATGAATGAAGTAGAAAGAGCCATGGCACATGCTCAGGAGGATTCAGTTAACTTACAAGACTTGGAAAAACAACTCAACGTTGAGCAGAGGAAAATATATGATGAAGTTACCAAGGAAATTGAGCACGGATTAAGTCATGAGAAGAAAGAGTGCTCGTGTACGTCGTTGAAGCCTGTCCGACTGTACGTGAGTGGAGAAGCGGGAACTGGAAAAAGTTTCCTCATTAAAGCAATCTCTTGTTATTTGCAGGAAAGGACTGAGTCATCGCTGTCTTGTGTTGTCACCGCTCCTACTGGACTGGCAGCACATAATATTAAAGGTATTACTTTGCATCGTCTATTGATGCTGCCGGTGGAGCATGACAACAAATTACAATACAACAAGTTATCTGGAGATGCTTGCTGTGAAGTTTCAAGAGTTTTGAGGAAAATGAAACTACTTATCATTGACGAAGTAAGCATGGTTTCCAATGTCATGCTTGCCTTTGTGCATTTGAGAATGCAAGAAGTACTTAAAACTGAATATGATGTCTTATTTGGTGGGAAACACATTATTGTTTTCGGAGATCTTCTACAGCTGACACCAGTAAAAGGTCAACCTGTGTTCAAAATACTCACGCATGAAGATACCAGGAAGTGCCTAGGGAGCATTGGCAACGTCAATATATGGTTAAACTTCAATTATGCAGAACTGCATCAAAATATGCGTCAGGCAAAGGATGAAGATTACAAGAATATTCTACAAGATATTAGAATTGGAAAAGTGACCGAGCATGGGAAAGAAGCTTTAAATGCACGGTTACTGTCAAATTTGTATCCCAAACAAGATATTGTGCCTGAGAATATTTTTCAGAAAATTACTGAGAAGAAATCCGGGATATGTCTCATGCCAACTCTTGCAGAATGTGCCATCTTCAACAACAAAATGTTGAATTTAGAAAAGCAAGAGATTGTGAAACTTGAAGCTATCGACAAATTAGAGCATATGGGATCAACAATTATTTTGTCAGACAATTTGAAATCAAAATTGGATTCATTAGAGAAGACTATATCTAAAACAGCGGGTTTTGAAAAGACTTTGAATGTGTGTTTAAATTGCCGAATTATTTTGAGAAGGAATTTACATGTAGAAAGAGGTCTGGTAAATGGATCAATGGGTAATGTTGTTGATTTTGAGAAATACAGAAATAGAGATGGAATAGAATTTTTAAAAATTAAATTTGATGGCATTGAGGAAGTACAGCAAATTGGTCGTTGTTCTGCTAGGTTTTTGCTTGTTAAAGATTTATATGTTCGCCGTAAACAGTTTCCTGTTTGCTTGGCATATGCGGTGACAATCCATAAATCGCAAGGTTTAAGTGTAGACTGTGCATTGGTGAATATTGGCAGTTCTGTGTTCAAGGAGGGTATGGCATATGTGGCATTGTCACGAGTTAGAACTTTATCGGGATTGTACTTGATTGACTGTGATGTCACAAACATTTGTGCGGATCTAGATTGTGTTAAGGAATACAATAGGTTAAGAAGAGAGTATGCGCCACATTTGCCTCAATATCCTTTGTTTGAGAAACGTGTGGTAGGCCGCAAACGTAGAAATAGCAGTAATAGTAGGGAGGTTGTTGCAAAAAGACTAAAAGTCAATGAACCGAAAATTGTTAGCAGAAAGAAAGTGGATTCTGTTGAAGATGTTGTCGGTTTTCAATTTGAAAACAGTTCTGGTGTCAACTGCTATGCAAATGTAGTGGTTAATGTTCTCTTTTCACTAGAGAGTTTAAAAGAACAGATTCTGTTGAATTCTGAACAAATTTTATGCTGTTTGTTGAATTCTGTTTTCGAGAAATGTAGCAGTGATCGAACAAAAGTAGAAAGTGTGTCTGAAGTTCGTTATCTGTTAGATGAATGTTCAGGTCAAACAGACTTCTCTGAAAATAATCAGCAAGATTGTCAGGAGTTTTTAATGTATATGCTTGATATATTGCAAGTTGAGGGTGTAGATGTAGATCACCTGTTTGGGCTTTCTTATCAATGGCAGCATGACTGCGAGAACTGTATGGTATCAAGTACTACTAGTGTAGACTCAGAAAGATTTATATATTTAACTTTGCCAGACAGTAAATCAGTCTCCTTTAATAAGCTAGTAAATGCAGCGGATCACAACATGGAGTGTAGCCAATGTAAATGTGATATGATGTCAACATTATTTATACGTAGATATGGCCAGTATGTCATTTTAATGATGCAACGATGTAGGCCTGATGGAACAAAATTGTCAACTTTAATAAAAAATTTTGTGGCTTCTCAGCTGTCAATATCAGGGAGGACTTTTGTTACTGTAGCAATTATCTATCACGATGGTCCATCAACAACATCAGGACATTATACAGCTTACTTAAAGTCTGGAAACGGCTGGTCATTCTGTAATGATTCTGTTGTAACGTTCAAAAAAAAATTGCCGTTTGACCTTAAAAATTCTTACCTGGTGTTTTTAAAACCAAAATTTTAAGTAGAGGGAATGTAAGTCTGCAATGCTGTCTCGATTAAAAATTCAACTATATAAACCTAATGCAAGTAAGTCTGCTTCATAGTAAGCAGTATCAGTGTCATAGGAAAAGGAGAACATGACTGACAAAGAAGAGTAAGATATTAGTAGTCCAGGATTGTGAAAATAATCTCAAATATTTTATTTTTGAAAGTTGCGAAAATAGAAAATGTCGGGATTTGATTGGAAGAATTACAAGATTTGCGAATCGCGGCAACATGATTTGGCCTAGTGGAAACATGTGATATAATGAGAGAAGTTTTTTTTCTATGTAACATATTTCACGTATCGATGGAGGTTTTCTTTCAGAAAGTGGCGGGCTGAAAATATTTAAAGCACAACAGAGTGGATGCTGTTTATAGGAGATCCTTCGACGTCATTGAAAGTAAGTTAATTTTAAGAAGTTTTGAAATCAGATTTCTTAGGTTGTATGGGTTTTTTAAACACAGTCATTTTGATTGTGTTTTTTTTTCCCCGCTGTTACATGATGAATACCTTCAAGTCACTGATTTAAGTGAAATTTGATACATTCTGAGAACAGCAAAAATAAACCATTTAACATGTATAATTAATGTTATGCTTTTTGTCCTTATGATATACATTTAGAAATGTGTGGTACATATGGGTAAGGTGAGTTCTGTAAATATCAATTTTAATGCTTAGAGTGCTGTACTTCTGGGTAGTGTTTTTTTTTTATAAAAAAAAGAGGCCTCACCTCAAAGAAAGCTCTTGAAAGCACACATCTTATTTGCATCCTAAAACAATCATTTACAATGTTAGACACAATTTTATTATGACTTTACATCTTTTTTGCGCTGCTATTGCATCACTATTGTGAGACATTAGCAGTGCAAGAAAAACATCATGTTTCAAAATAGGCCTCAGTTCAGCAATATCAAGATACAGTTTCTTTCGAATATATATCTTTAGGATTGTGTAGGGAACGTAGAGAAGCAGAGACTTCTGTAAATGTCAAAGTTGTTGAAAAACTGTTTGTTTTTGAACCTTTTCCCTTGTCTTTTCTAATTTTTAAATACATGTTTTAATATTTTTTGAAATGTTTGTTCTTTGTTTTACAGATTGAAAGTATGAAAAAATATTTAAAAAAGGTAACAAGAATTATAAGGTAAATGTTTTCCACTCTTTTTACCCGCAATGCACTGCTGATGATGTCATTGACAGTATCTCTCATTTACTCTCTCTAGCTGTCTTTCTTTTTACATTATTCTCTGTTTACTTCCCTTATACTAACTCTTCTTTTTTTTTAAAAAAATATTTTTTTTAGTTCGCTTAAAGTTCGCGAACCGGTCAGCGAACTTGAAGCGAACCAAAAGAAATAGAGCTTGCCAGAGTGATAAACATTCTAGCAATTTTGTTTGAAAGGGGAGGTAGTTCTGAAAAGAACTGTTTTTTTTTGTTTTTGTTGTTTTATGTTTTTTTTGTAATTTTTTGAACATTTTTTGATTTTTTTGTATTTTTAGAACTGTTTTATGTTTTTTTTGTGTTTTTTAAGGAGGGGAGACAACAAAAAACAGGCTTTCAAAACGGCTCAACTGGAGCAAAAAAAAAGAAAATTACTTTTTGGGTGCATTAGGGCACTTATGATTTTCATATGCAATGTTCATGAGGTTGACACTCATGTTGCCATATGACAGCATAGCACCACAGTAAATACAAGACACCTTCATGTGCTGGAAGTTACGTTGGATGTTTGGCACAGTCTCTTGTGCCTCTCTTCCCGTCAAAGACAATGTGGATGTAGATCTTGCCACAGGAGTTGCCGTCGGATTGTCTACAAGATCCCTTAACTCAGCCCGGCTGTAGTTCAAGGGATGCCACCTGCTCATGTGACGGTGCATTGTATAGTTCCCCATACTGTACTTCTTTTCTGTGCCTCTCGACAATCTGTGGTCACAGATGAGGCAGGTGGCATATTTTGCATTCACTTTCTTGGTTCCAGGAGGGATGGTGAAAAACTGCCAGATGAAACTGGTTTTTCGTTTAGAAACCCGGGGCAACTCATCAACAAATTGTTGTCCCTCTCTCTCCTCTTCTTCTTCTTCCTCATCTTCCTCCTCTCTGTTAGTCATAATTTGACTGGGTGGTCCTCTCTTCTTATGGGGAGGTGGAGGTGGTGGTGGGGGTGCACCAGCTGCAGCAACAATGGAAGCCATTGTGGATCTTCAGATAAATGGTCTTTCTCTCACCAAGATGAAAGTCAGAGTGAGGAAATAAGGAGGGGTTTACTTGATTTGGGGAAAACAAAAGTTCTGAGCCAATGAAAAGTGTTATTTTTAGGTCACATGACCTAGTCATACATCATTTGGAAACCAAAAGTGAAATGAACCAATGAGAAGTTTGATAAACAAGTCACATGACCTGTTCCGCTTACGTTACGCGGCGCGCGCCGCGTCCCAGATCGCTTCCGGTTCGCGGTCCGGAGCACTTCCGGGAGCGCTAACGCGGCGCGTCATTAGACGCATTACGCGATAACGTGATACGTCGCGCTTCCGCGGCGCGTCACTGTTCCGCTAACGTAACGTTGACCGGTTCGCGGACTAGATCGCGGCATCAAGATGAGCTAACGGAAAGCTTCCCGGTTCGCGAACTAGAAGCGAAGAAAAAAAATATTAAAAAAAAAATTATCAATAAACATCTAAATATATTTTGGGATTTAAAGAATAATACATTTTACAGCTACAGATGTTAGCTTTTAAAAAACCAATGAAATTCACTGAAAAAACCATAGGTTATAGACCATATATAGTTAGAAATTTGCATTTAAAAAACCATTGAAATTCAATGAAAAAACCATAGGTTATAGACCATATATAGTTAGGAATTCGCATTTACAAAACCTTATTTTACTCGCATAAAACCATTGAAATTCCATATATAGTTAGTTGCGCTAACTATATATCGCGCACCCGCAATCCACTGCTGATGATGTCACATATTACATCATTCATGACATGGTCAGTGACATCACTGATGACATCACTGATGACATCTCAAATGACATCACTGATGACAACATCCAGTGACTGTATGTTTCTGTGAAGTTAAAATATGTCTTACATATTGAAGAATGAGTGGATGTATAAGTGTCTGGATGAAGGATTTAGTAGGTGCATGACTGACTGTATGAGTGAGTGATTAAATGTGTCTCACTGAGTGCATGGGTTAGTGACTAAACTGTCTTAATTTGTGCATCATTATGTCTGTTGTTCTGTAAACTGTTGCATGTGTTGATAAGTAGCTATATGAGTAACTATATGGGTTATTGATTGGTTACCTTAGTATTTGTATGGGAGACTGAGTGTGTGTGTGGGTGGCTGGGAGGTGTATGACTCTGTGCATAGATGTGTGAGCAGTTGATTCACTAGAGGTATGGTTTCAAAAGTGCATGTGGTAACAGCTGTATGGGCGGTTGACTGTGTGCATGAGTGTATTGGTGAGTGAATGGATATCTCAGTGCTACATGTCAAAGTAAGTACATATGTAAAACACAGTACATGTGAGAGTTGACATATATAAATAACTGTGCATAAGAGCCAGTGAATGTGTGAGTGGCTGTATGGATCATTGTGAACTTGTATCAGGGATTGTATAAGAGAGTAAATATGTGTTAGTATATGTTTGAATAAGTAAAGTTTGTATAACTGTATAGTTGAGGAAATGGAGGTGTGATTGATTCTTTGCATGACTGACTAGGTGTGTGAGTAACTCCATGGATGAGTGACAGTCTGTGAGTGTCTGTTTACACTGATTGTATCTAAGGTTATATTAGAGTCTGAAGAGGTTCATCGTATTATCACATGAATGATATCATCAGTGATGTGATCAGTAATGTCAAATGAGATGTCATCAGTGATGTCATCAGTGATGTCATTTGAGATGTCATCAGTGATGTCATCAGTGATGTCACTGACCATGTCATGAATGATGTAATATGTGACATCATCAGCAGTGGATTGCGGGTGCGCGATATATAGTTAGCGCAACTAACTATATATGGAATTTCAATGGTTTTATGCGAGTAAAATAAGGTTTTGTAAATGCGAATTCCTAACTATATATGGTCTATAACCTATGGTTTTTTCATTGAATATATATATATATATATATATATACCAGCAGCCCGTCCCGACGTTGTTCGGGGGAGAAAAGTAATGTGTGAAAAATATTATGAAGCTTTTAATATTTCTCGGTACTGCCCCTGTTGAATGTGCCTATTTATTTTCCCTGTCTGCCCCCAGTGGAGGCCCTTGCAAATGTAACTGTTGGTTGGTTGCCCCCTTTTCAATGTGCTTTTTTTTTCCTGGCTGCCCCCTGTGCAGGCCCTTGCAACAGCTTTATACGGCCTCGTTGTGGAATGTAAAAGAGGCTTGTGGAATTGAGCGTTTGGATGTTCCCCTGGCCTCTGAGTTTTTTTTGTGTGAAAGTAGTGCTGATTTATTTATTATCGCGTTCGTGGCCCTGCCAGCAATGTTTACAGGGAGTGTTCTGAGCACGTTTTATTAGCTTCCCCCTTGCAAGAACGTTAGACGGTAGTAAAGCGCCGTGAATTAACGTGCAATGAGACTTGTTCTTTTCCTGAATATTTCCCTGGCCGCCCCCTGTGAAGCACCTTCCAACAACAGTGCGCGAGTCCGGTAATGGCTTTTAATGAGCGTAGATGATGCCTCGTTGTAGAATGTGAAAGCATAGCTGCCAAGGTTTCAGATTGCCATGTGTGACATTTTCATAATTTCAGTGTAATTATGAGTGACATTTCAACGACTATGAGTGACACTTTCTTGCGGACAAAATTAAGCAATGAAGACGATCAACACATGTAAATATCAGAAATAACACCACAAAGAGTGTTCCAATCGAAACACGTCAGTCTTTTGAATAAACTACTACGGCAACTATATCTCACAATGCAAGCTTTCCTCTGTGTGTGACCACGACGCTCTGGCTCTATCTATCCCTCTCCTCTCTCTCTTTTTATCCCTCTCCTCTCTCACACGCTCTCTATCCCTCTTCTGCCTTTATCCATCCCCCTCGCTCTCTCCCTCTCTTTATTGCTTTCTTTATTCCTCTCCTCTCTCTTTATCCTGCTCCTCTCTTTTTATCCCTCTCCCCTCTCTCACACACTGTCTGTCTCTTTTTATCCCTCTCCTCTCTCACGCGCTTACTCTCTAGACCTCTCCTGTGTTTATTCCCCTCCCCCTTGCATGTTCTCTCTCTCTATCCCTCTCCTCTCTATCTTTTCATCCCTCTCCTATCCTTTTATCCCTCTCCTGTCTGTCTCTTTTTATCCCTCTCCTCTCTCATGCGCTCACTCTCTAGCCCGCTCCTCTCTGTCATTATCCCTCTCCCCCTCTCTCACCAGGTTGCACTGTTTGCTTTGATCGGAAAACGTTAATTTTGAGTCATTTTAGGCCGCCTTGCAAATACAGATGAAGCACCATTTTCACACAGTTGTGAAAAATGTCACCTTGCCTTTAAATATCCGTCATGAAAAATGAAAACATTTTTGGCAAACAGCTACGCACCTGCACTCACTCAGCCTTAGCTTGCGCAGTGTAAGTTGCTGTTCCAAAAATCCCAACAACGCTCTGTACTACCCGCTTCTCTTGGGCCTACCTTCTTTCCACAGAGGCACCTGCTCCGGTCTGTTTTTCACTGGTCACGACTTACTGCACACTTATAATTGTTGCGCATGACTGACATTAGTGGTCTTGCTCTTTGATTCTCTGAGGGTGTTGTCTCGGCACTTATACTCCATTTTTTTAAAAGGCTCGAGTCTCTGCATACCAAGACAGAAAAGGGGCCCATTAGTACTGCAGAGACCTGTCCAGCTGCAATGAGCAGCAGCCTCACTCTGCCTGTACTCCCGTCAGACACAGGCTCCAGCATGATCTCTCGACCGGCCCCCGGGTCGGAAACAATTATTTACTGGCAGGGGAGATATTTTAGCCCCAATGCAACAGACTGAAGGTGCGATCTGTAGTGCTGCCAGCCAGCCGAGCACCATGATTCCAGTGCACCTGCCGCCCGCAAACCAGTGAGCTCTGCAGCCAGCCTCTACCTCTCAGTTGGGACGGACCCCTGGCCCCCTGCGGCCGGCCCGGCCGGCCTGGTGCCAACAGCCATGATTGTGCACATATTGAAAAAAACGATGTTTATGCTCCAGAAGGCTACATGTATAAAACGGTGTGGGAAGGTTTTGTGCTGCGATTGGATGGCTGTTTGGTGGAAGGGGCGGGCAAGAGTGTTACATGATTGGATGTTACTGTTCCTTTTCTGGTCGAAGCTGCGCCCCTTTGTTTATCTTGGCTCGGAACCCTTACGGAGGCAGTGATTACCGAATTTGCGGACCTCTTTTAATGCACATTTGTGGAAAACTAAGTTTATGCTCCTGAAGGAAAACGATGTTCATGCTCTCAAGGCTATGTGCATAAAACGGTGTTTATCGCTCCTGAAGTGGACGTGCATGCAGAAGTAGCTGTGTTGTGTGTGTGTGCTTGTGTGTGGTTGCAGTGGTGAAGTTGCTGTGTTGTGTGTGTGCTTGTGTGTGGTTGCAGAATCTGTTGCTTTGTGTGTGTTTGAGTGCTTGAAACCGAGCGAATGGGACATGCCCCTCTGCCAATGTTACCGCCCACATTGAGAACAACGCCCACAAGGAACTACTTTCTCCGGAATGTTGTTTGCCCTTCGTAATGTATATGTTGTACAAATGTATAGCCTAAGTCCTTCTGCTGCAACTGCCCTTTCCAACGCTGCATTGGGTGTTGTGATTGGTGCTGTGGTTCCCGAGTTTACCTGGCCAAAAGGTGCAAGTTCTCTCTTTATAATAGTAGTATAGATATATATGTATACTATATCTAAGTAAGGGGTGATTACACCACCTTACCCAGGCTGCAGATGCAGACCTGTGGTGTCAGTTTGGAAGGCTATCAAGGGGGGCATAATGCATGCTGCTGCCCCTGGTAGGTTTAAGGTGTACCTATGCCCTGGGTACCTAAGGTACCATATACAGGGGCTCACAAGGGTGACCCAGTAACCAATCTGGTATGTACCTAGAGTACATGGTATCAGTTTAGAGAGAGAACAGCTAGGCTGTGGGCCTGATTAGCAGGGCCACAGCCATACTAAAGTCGAAAAAGCAGTGAAGCACAGCAAAAAGTGGAGGTAACCACAGGAAACAGACCGCATGGTTACTCCCAGGTCTATGTTCCACTGTATAGTCCATCCCATGTGTTGTAATAGCATCTGCTATGTAATGTCATGCGTTGTAAAGTCATGCGATGTAATGGA
This sequence comes from Lissotriton vulgaris, assembly GCF_964263255.1. Classification (NCBI taxonomy): domain Eukaryota; kingdom Metazoa; phylum Chordata; class Amphibia; order Caudata; family Salamandridae; genus Lissotriton; species Lissotriton vulgaris. Next base: position 13,325,094 of record NC_141687.1, read on the forward strand.
TCCTGCGTTGTAAAAAATGCGTTGTAACGGTGTGCGTTGTAACGTCATACATCCGTAGCACTGTAGTGACTAGTGAGATCAGCCAACACGGCTTGGTGTCTGCCGCCAGAGCCCCGCCTTGAGGGTGTACAGCGGAAATGATTTGTGGGATTCCAAACTGACCCAAACAGCCACAGACCCTCCAGCATCACATGTCCGCTTTCAGTGCTGTATCTCTGCTCAATAATCGCCATATTCAAGCTAGTCAAGTCAAGTCAAGTCAAGTGATTTATATAGCGCGCTACATACCCAGAGGGTCTCAAGGCACTTGAGGAAGGGTGGGGAATTACTTGTCGAATATCCAGGTTTTAAGTTGCTTTCTGAATGTAAAGTGGTTCTGAGTGAGGCAAAGGTGAGTGGGAAGTGAGTTCCAGGTTTTAGCTGCCAGGTAGGAGAAGGATCTGCCTCCCATGGTGGTTTTGTTGATGCGAGGTACAGTTGCAAGGGCTTGGTTGGAGGATCGTAGGTGCCGGGCGGGGGTGTAGAAGGAAAGTCGTGAGTTGAGGCATTCGGGTCCAAGTTCGTAGAGTGCTATGTGTGCGTGGGTTAGGAGGCGGAAAGTAATCCTCTTGTTGACGAGGAGCCAGTGGAGGTTTTTCAGGTGTCCAGAGATGTGGTCTGTACGCGGGATGTCTAGTATGAGTCTGGCTGAGGCGTTCTGGATCCGTTGGAGTTTTTTCTGGAGTTTTGCGGTGGTACCGGCGTATAGGGTGTTTCCGTAGTCCAGGCGGCTCGTGACCAGTGCGTGGGTGACCGTTTTTCTAGTTTCGGTGGGGATCCAGCGAAATGTTTTTTTGAGCATGCGAAGAATATTGAAGCAAGAAGATGAGACGGCGTTGACTTGTCTGTTCATAGAGAGTGAGGAGTCCAGGATGGCACCTAAGTTCCGTGCGTGGTCCGTCGGGATGGGTGCTTTTCCAAGGGCCTCTGGCCACCAAGAGTCATCCCAGGCGGAGGGGGAGGTACCAAGGATGAGGACTTCAGTTTTGTCGGAGTTCAGCTTTAGACGGCTGTACTTCATCCACTCGGCTACTTCTTTCATTCCTTCATGTAGGTTGGTTTTGGCGGTGTTGGGGTCTTTGGTGAGTGATAGTATCAGTTGAGTGTCATCAGTGTAGGAGATGATTAGGCTTTCCTGTTTTCAGTTTCTATTTTTGGTGAATTTTGGTGGGGTTTTTTCAGTGTTTTCAATGTCTTAAAAACAGTTTTTATCAGTGGTTTCACATTTTCGCGCCACTAAAAACAACAGAAAAAGTGTTTTTCCGGTGTTTATGGAATGTTTTGCTTTTATTATTGCTTGCTTTCTGCACTGAAAGAACATGGTATATAGACAGTGTACTTATAGTCTATATGAGGTCCAAATAGATTTTTGCAAATTAATCTTATTGTAGTACACCATACAATACTTCTTCAGTGAGTCTTTGGGTCATGTGCGCTCGCTCTTTCCTTCCCATATAAACTACTGTGAAAAGGCCCTCTCAGCATTCATAGCCCCTTGGGCTGAGAACCATCAGCTAAGGGACACAGTTGGGATGACTCTTTCTTTGATGCCACATAAAGCACGAAATGATAAATAGTTGCATTTTAGTTCCTGTGCATTAGAAACCAGTGCACCAGAATGGACTAAAAAGTCAATAGCATCCCTCATTAACTCTTAAGATTGTAAAGATGCTTTCAGCATACCATCTAACAAGTGGCAAGGATCTACTACAGGGAATCACTTCAGCTCGGGTATCAATTTTGGCAGGTCATCACACAACTTTTTTATATACGTAGCTGAATCACTGCAAATACAAACAATATCACTCCAATCTTTGTTGAACTTGGAAAGAACCTTTTTTGCAGAGCATTACAAGTGACACTGTGTTCCATGTTTTCCAAAAGTCTGGTGTCATGTTTTCACCACTATCCCAGATGCTTGGTGATATATATACTTGTCACTATACCTTGCATTGAATGTTTAAAGCCTGAGGTGTTGGCAATTCACCTACTATCAATACTGACCCACTAGAAACTATGGTCTGATGTATTAAGGGTTTTTACCCATTCTCTGTGGGTAAATGTGATGACACATATTAGGAAAGATTTTCATGAAAGCAGCCATTTAACCTATTGGTGAAAGAATCAAATGCAGCCAAAATATAAAATATGAGTTTGATATTTCCTGATTCTCTATGGTTTATAAAATAATTAAACTAGACCTAAAACGTGAAACTAAACCCTGCATCTTAAGACCAAAGGCCACAAAACTGAAAAAGTAAAAGGAAGAAGAAACAATATTTTAGTGGCATCCCTATAGAACAAAACTCAAGCAGAATAATGTTAACCAGTCTTTCTTACTGCTAGCTTGTATAACAAAGTTACATTGTATTTACACCTTCAGGAAGAAAAACATGACTTTCACTCTCTTTTTCTTTTCTTTGAATGGCATTTAGTTTGTGGTTGTCCAGGTGTTTTTTCAGTGTTTATATGTTTTCACCAGTGAGGGCTCTTTTTCTTTCAGTGGGGTTTTATCAGTTATTATAGGTTTAAACCTAAAACCCCACAGCCTAGAGATGATGTTGAGGTTGTGTTTGCGTGCGATGGCCGCGAGGGGGCTCATGTATACGTTGAAGAGGGTGGGACTGAGTGAAGATCCTTGTGGCACGCCGCAGATGACTTCGGTAGCTTCTAATTTGAATGGTGGAAGGCGGACTCTCTGAGTTCTTCCGGCAAGGAACGAGGTGATCCATTCCAGTGCTTTTCCTTGGATTCCGATGTTTCTGAGGCGTTGTATTAAGGTGCTATGACAAGCTAAAGATGAGGGGTGGAGCGGGAGCCCAGAGGTAGTGAGCCGCCTAGTCAGACACCATCTTGCTCCCAAATAAGACAAACTGCGATGGGATTCTTAGTCTAGCTGAGAATGTTATCATTGTTGTCACTTTGTCTGAACATTCGACTGACTTGTTACAATATGAAGCTGGCAATGTCGTTTTTGCAGGTTGTTTGCAGAGGGGAAACAGAATAAGAGTTAATTGTCTTTCCCATATCAGATTTAGGTATATTTTATAAATTGTTAAATATTATTTAGTTGACCATTTATCAGCCCTGTCCTATCTTTTTATGCGTGGAGTTTAACACCTCGCCCAGTTTTGAAGTTGCTATTAACTTGTAGTATGTGAATATCAAAATAATTCTGCCGTTCTAGAACAATCTAGAAAAGTATCACAGTTCCTTTAGCTATCTACTTCCTCTGAATGTCTTGTAGGTAGGGAATTTAAGATGCTTTGAGCCATGTTCTCTCTACATCTTTTCATGCTTAATCCTAAAAATGTTATCCAAGAGGCTGTCCGTTTGCACTCAGATTGGAAATTGCCACCTTTCCTGGAACAAGTCTCTATCTGCCTGATCACAAGTGCTTCATTCACGAATTATGGGACACTGGGGGTTTCACACAGTCCTTGTGGGGACAGTGGGAGGTGCTGGAACAACCCACAAGCCAGGTGTTTGAAAGGTGACTGGCTGGGAGATAAAAATACAATACCAGTGACCTATAATGCATCACATGAAGAAATGAAAGGGACAGCACATAAAGGGAAATGTGGTCGGGGACATTGAGAACAACAAATGGAACAGACATGTCAAAGTCAAAGACCAGCTTTATTCGATTGTTGTACAATACAATCATAAAAGCATTACAAAAACATAATTATAATATGAATCATTTATATACAGGTTTAATTCCTTATTCCATATAAACATCTGTCGGAGCGTGAAGTCCGGCTCCCCTAATGATCCGGCCCCTGCCTGGGTCATATCAGAGGGCCTGACAGCCTTGGAACCTCATATTAGACACGTCCTACAAACCTCCTTTTCCACTCAGTAAGTCCCTAGGGAGTGGAAGAAGGCTATAGTACTGCCAATAAGGAAAAAACCCAATGTCAGCTTGGAGGTACTAGAAAACCTTAGACCCATTTCCTTATTGCCGTACGTGGCGAAGGTAGCCGAGAAGGTGGTTAATGCTCAGCTCACGGAGCACCTGGAAAAATGTAACTTACTCCATCCCTCGCATTCAGGATTTAGGGCGGGCTACTCTACGGAGACGGCCCTCCTAAGAGCCACTGAGACTCTAAGAGCAGGGGCAGATGCTGGTCACACAATGGCCCTGATCATGCTTGACCTAAGCGCAGCTTTTGACACCGTGGCGCATTCCATCTTGCTACGGTGTCTGAACGAAGCTGGGGTCGTTGGGCCTGCGCTGGGCTGGCTGCAATCTTTCCTTACAGAGAGATGTTTCCAGGTTCAGCAGGGGACCTGCCGCTCAGGGGAGATGTCATTAGACCAGGGAGTGCCTCAGGGCTCTGCTTTGAGCCCCACTCTTTTTAACTTGTACATGGCCTCTCTGGCGAAAGTTGTACACTCTTTTGGGGTGGAATTAGTGTCGTACGCTGACGACACTCAGCTGCTGATCTCCCTATCACAGAGTACCACCAACACCCCTAAAAATTTTAAATCATGTATGCAGGCATTAGCAGAGTGGATGGATGCCCATTGTTTAAAACTTAATGGCTCTAAAACAGAGGTGCTAGTGGTAGGGGGTAAAAGCGAAAAATGGTCGGATGAGTGGTGGCCTTCATGTCTGGGCCCTACCCCCATACCATGTCAGGAGGCCAAGAATCTGGGAATTTGGATGAACCCCTCGCTCTCATATGAAGGCCACATAAGGCGCCTTGTGGGCAAATGTTTTGGAGTCCTAAAGACCCTAAACAAAACCTTAGACCTCCTCCCTTTATCGGCCAGAAGAACACTAACGCAGGCACTAGTGACCTCGCGGTTAGATTATGGCAACATTCTGTTCCTTGGGGCAACCGAGGGCAGCATAGGTCGCCTACAAGTCATCCAGAACTCCGCCGCCAGACTGGTGTTAAGAAGACCCAGGAGAGCTAGCTCGAAATTGGCGCTGGATGCGCTTCATTGGCTGCCGGTGAAGAAGCGTGTGCTATTTAAGTGCCTCCTTTTTTGCCACCGTATTGTCTGGGACAAGTCACCGACATATCTGAAGGAGCTAGTCAGCCGTTATGAACCTACCAGGACCCTCCGTTCAGAGGGTACCGGTTTGCTGACAGTCCCCAGGATCAGGAAGGCTAGAATAGGTGGACGGTCCTTCGCGCTACTAGCAGCTCAAAATTGGAACAAACTACCTCCTGTGTTGAAACTGGAGGGCAATGAACTGCGGTTCAGGGCTCTGCTCAAAACACACCTATATACTGCATAGAGTCTGGGTTTTCTATGTTGCTTTCACTGGTAGCTTAGCGCGGGGACACGCCGGGATGGCGTTACTGAGCGCTTTATAAGCTCTTTATTATTATTATTATTATTATTATTACAGGATAAAATCATAGCACATAAAATACATAAAACACCTGGGTCAGTTAATTAGCAATAGCTTTTCTAAGGCTAACCACTTTTTTCAAAAACATTGCAACTCTCCAAATCACATGAGCATTATCTAAGGTCTGCAGTGCGAGAAACGCTGGACCTCACTGTCTAACCCCTTTAATTTTTAAAATAGGTAGAATCCACACTTTCCTCATCTGACAATAGAATCTACAGAAAAAGACGACATGAATGGTGGATTGTTTGGAGGAAGTGTCACAGGGACATAGAACCATTGTTCGTGACCAATCATTCATGGTGGTAAAGCTAACAATGCTGTAAAATATTCCCAACCTGAATCTAGTCAATAAAAATCTATCGAAGCCTCCAGGTACAAATGTAAAGTATGGTTGAATGGTAAAAACATTTAAAATAAGTTGACTATCTTGTACAGTGGGTATCACAATTTCAGCAGTCACCAGTTCCAACATCAATAGTCCTTCCTCTTTAAGGTCTTTCCTACATACCTCCCGCAGAGTGGAAGGTTCAGTAAAATACTGTGGGTGGCCAAGTGTGGTGGTTGTTCTTAGGAAGGCTAACTTTTTTGATAGGACGGCACACAAAGCCCTACACAACCAAGGCCCAGGATACCTCAACAGCCTCCTCAACTTCTACACTCCCAAACGCCAGCTTCGATCGACCGGCCACGCCCTCGCCGCCTTCCCCCGCATCCAAAGAGCCACCACAGGGGGAAGGTCCTTCTCCTACCTCGCCGCCAAGATTTGGAACTCCCTCCCGACCCACCTCCGCCTGACCCAGGACCACCTCGCCTTCAGGAAGCAGCTCAAGACCTGGCTGTTGGAGCAGTAGCGGACCCACCTCCCCTAGCGCCTTGAGACCCTCCGGGTGAGTAGTGCGCTATATAAATGCTTTGATTGATTGATTGATTGGGTCCACAGGTCGTCCTCATGGAACAGTATTCCTAGATACGAAAAAGTCTTAGTTGCCTCTATTTTTTGCCACCCATGAACATATCCTGACATTTTCGGCTCCCTTTACCACAACTCATTATAAAGGTATTGGAGGTATTCACCATTAGTCCTAAATTACTCATAAAGTCCGTAAAACCATTTAAAACCTGCTATAGACCTATTTGCGTCCGTGACATAAGGACTGCATCATCGGCATAAAGACTGCAGGTATCGGGCACCCGTGGGTAATCATTCAGTTCCTTAACCAATGCCATTTCCAAATCATTTATATAAAGATTAAAAAGAAAGGGGGCCAAGACACAACCTTGCCTGACGGCCCTTCGATATGGAATTGGCGCAGTCCACTCACCACTAATACTAAATCGTACTCTCTTCCTTGCGTTAAGATAGAAACGTCTCAGAAAGTGGATAATATGTGGGTCTACATTGATCTTATCTAAAATCTCCCAAAGATTAGTGTGCCTAACTGAATCAAATGCAGTGGTGAGATCCACAAATGCTGAAAACAATCTTCCTTCTTTTACCCGTGTGTTTTTACCCACTAATATGGCTACATTTAAGCCCTGCTCAGTGGTTTCCACACCTTCTCAGAACCCAAATTGAAGATCAGAAAGAAAATGTTTATCCTGTGCCCATACATTTAAGCGTGCTAAGATAATGCGGCCCACTACTTTAGTCAGTGAGTCCAACAATGAAATGTGTTTTTAACATCCAGGATCCTGGCGGTTACCCTTTTTAAAAATGGGGACAATAATAGACTCTAGCGAGGTAGACATAAAACGTGCAGAACAACTATTGGTCCCCATAGACCCATGTTTGATTTCAATAGGTCTGCAGGGACACCATCGGGTCCTGGGGCTTTTCCTCCTAGCGAAGCAGAAATGGCCCTTTTCACCTTCTCCAATGTAAATTGGAGGTCAAAATATTGATTATTATAGGCTAAAAAAGTTTAATCTAAGTTATTATTAGAACTGCCCTCCCCATTGAAGACCATGTTAAAATGTTGGATCCACTATTCTTCACTCATAGCAAACTCTATTGTTGGACACCCTTCCGACTTTAGAAAAGGAGCTCTGAGCGCTTTCCAAAAGGCGCTGCTATCACGGTTTAAGGCAGCCATAAGGAGAGACTCCCATGCCTCATTTCTTAGGGTTATTTTTCTTTCTTTGATTGCTAATTTATACATTCCCCTGGCATGTCTCATGGCAACCTGAGTTTTGGGACTAGTATAGAGAGCATTTTTTTAGGTTTTAATAAGCCTTTGTACATTTTGTATTAAACCAACTAGATATTTTAGGTTTACTTAGTTTCTGTACATGTGATAATATCTCCTTTACCATGCCGGATATGGCTGAAAAAGATCCGAAGATATTCATAGGGGTTGATGTCTCACTCAAACAAACGTCAAGTGCATCTTTACAATTATCTACCATATGTCTGATAACACGTTCTGGATCGACCGTAGACCATTTCAACGTGTAACCATTCCGCTTATCAAGGACAATTGGATCCATCATCTGATCAGATCTATTACTATTAGTTAAGTGGTTCAACCATAAGGTGACTGTCAAACATAGCAGAATGTGGTCACTCAGGGCAATGTTGTCAATATGGAAAGTACAAATTCTCGAAGCATAATTATTTGACATGAGTAAAAAATCTTTTGTGAAGCACAAACCCCTACCATTAACAGTGTGGCCCATAATAACCGGATCCGGGCACATGTTGTTTACAGAACCTAAATCAAAACAACATTACATCTCATTAAATAACTCCCCCTTGGTTAGAATGACAGAAGTGAGTACTATTGAACCCTCCTCTGCTTCAGGGCCGCAGATATTTCTATTAAAATGCATACACGAGGCACAAATAAAATCCCCACCCAAAATACCAACTGTTTCTTTGGCCGAATTTCCCCATAAGGATTGTACATCACTACATAGCTGTTTAATAACGTGGTTTATGCTAAATACTGGGACATTATTGTAAAAGCTCATCAAAATCAAATGTTGTTTACTATCTAGTTCAATCCTGATTACCTGATAATAAGTATCCTCACTATAAAGATCCACCTTAACCTTTACGCTATTAGATAATATATAAGTGCAATGCCCACCTTTAGGTTTTGCTCTGTGTCCTTCGATTGCCCTGGTATGTAGTGTTTTAAACCCATTGATGTGGATTGCATCTCTAACTCATGTTTCCTGGAGACAGAGGAAGTTTTGATTTAATATGAACTCACACCAAATGGGCTCACTTAGCTTCGAGCGCAGGCCAGCAACATTCCAAGACACCAGGTTACAGGGGACTTTCTTGTTAATAACATGTAGAGACTTGCACATTGTGAGTGTATTTACAGGAACATCATCATTGTCCATTACTAGTGCTGTAATGATGTTCGGAGCTCTCCCTCTGGAGTCATCCTTATTCTCAATAATCAAACTAGTGCAATCTATCTGTGGTGATGACTCACTATTAGGGATATCTATGGTAGGGTGGACTGAGGTGACATCATCATATAGGGGTGGCGTTAGGTCAGAAAGTCACTCATTGTCTTCCAGGGAGTTGAGGATTTCATAGCAATTATTTGTCGGTACCTGACCTGGTCAGAGCCGGTTGCTCCTCCCGCTGCCACTGCATTCATCAGATAAGTACTGAGAACGCATATCGTGCCTTCGTTCCCCTGCATTTGTAGTAGTCCTTGAGCCTGCATATTGAGCCTGTATCGGTTGAGCCTGTATCGATTTTACCTGTGACTCCGTGCCCCTGTGTTGATTATCCTGCTTTTTAGCCCGTCTTTGTGCCTCCGTGCCCTGTGCTGATTGTGCCGCATATTTAGATTGTCTCCCTGCCTCCGTGCCCCTGTATTTATTTACTGTGCCTCCATTTGTTTGTGTTTGGATTCTTCCTCGATCCCTGCTGCTCCTTCCCCACCCCCGCTCCCTCCAGCTTCACCGCTCCCCTCCCCACTCACCACCCCGCTCCCGCCTCCCAGCTGCTCCTCCCTCCCTCCGCCCCCATCCACTCTCCACTTTTGACAGATGCACTTACGCGCAGCGGACGCGCCCTATGCACGCCGAAGGCGCACCAAAGGTAAGCCCGTCTATGCCCGTCCACGCCTTGCCCGCGCCCAGCGCAAGAACCCCTGAATCCCGCAAAGACCATCCCTCCCACTGTACCTATGACGCCGCAACAATCACGGCACTCAACCCCGGCCGCCTCCACGACTGCCACCAAGCCGCCCCAGGACAAACCCATGGACCCTTCACCTGCCAATCCTGCAAGTTCTCCTGCATCAAGACCCACACTACACCCACAAATGCCAAACAGAGCTCGGACAATAACCACCTAAAGTGCATCCTGCTCAACACCCGCTCAGTCCACAGACACGCCATTGAACTATGGAACTTACTCGACACCACATCGCCGGACGTCGCCTTCCTTACGGAAACCTGGATGAACTCCTCATCAGGGCCCGACATCGCCATAGCCATCCCGGACGGTTACAAGATCATCCGAAGAGACCGTATCAACCAAACAGGAGGAGGCATCGCCATCGTCCACAAGAACACCATTCGCATCTCGACCAGATCTGAAGACACCCTCTTAGCCACCGAACACCTCCACTTCCAGATACACACCGACCCCAAGACCACACTCAGAGGCACCCTCATTTACAGACCCCCTGTACCCCGCACACAATTCAGTGAAGACACCGCTGACTTTATCAGCCCAGACGCCCTCCCCTCCAAAGACTACATTCTCCTAGGAGACCTCAACTTCCACCTAGAGAATAACAACGACAACAACACCACCACCCTGCTGGGCAATCTCACCAATCTCGGACTCAAACAACTGGTGAGTACCCCCACCCACCTAGCCAGACACACGCTTGACCCAATCTTCTCCTCCAGCAAGCACATCTCCTTTAATCACGCCACAGGACTCCACTGGACAGATCACAGCTGCGTCCACTTCAGCTTCAAAAAGACCACGACCCACCATCAACCACAACAAGCTCCCCGCAGAAACTGGAACAAAGTTACCACCAACCAGCTCACCACATCTCTGAAACAAAACCTTCCCACCATATCAACGGACCCAAATCAAGCAGCCAACAATCTCGCACAGTGGATCACCCACTGTGCCGACGAATTAGCACCCTTGAAAAACCATCACAGCAAACCAGGGAACAAAAAAGCCTCCTGGTTCAACGACGACCTCAAGAACTCCAAAAAGAACTGCTGCACCCTCGAGAAAGCCTGGCGAAAAAACCCAACTACAGACAACATGACCGCCCTCAAGGATGCAACCCGCAAACACCACCAACTGATCCGCTCCACCAAGAAAACTGCATTCAAGGATCGACTAGACAACAACGCCCACAACAGCAAGGAACTCTTTAGCATTGTCAAAGAGCTCACCAACCCCAACGCCAGCACCAATGACATCACTCCCTCTCAAGACCTCTGCGACTCTTTAGCCTCGTTCTTCCACAGCAAGATCGCTGACATACATAACAGTTTCAACGACCAGACCACTCCCGTCACCACAGAACTGAAGCCCCCCTCCACCACCCTTCACGCCTGGAACCCGATTAGCACCGAAGACACCATCCGCTTGATGAACTCAATCCACTCCGGATCTCCAACCGACCCATGCCCCCACCACATCTTCAACAAAGCTGACTCCATCATCGCACCCTAACTCAGGGATATCATCAACTGCTCCCTCAACACCGCTACCTTACCGGAAAGCTGGAAACACGCCGAACTCAGTGCCCTCCTGAAGAAACCTACTGCAGACCCCACCGAACTTAAAAACTACCGCCCCATCTCACTCCTCCCATTCCCCGTCAAAGTCATAGAGAAGACCGTCAACAGTCAGCTCACCGCCTTCCTCGAGTCTAACGGCTCCCTCGACACAGTCCGGCTTCCGAGCAAACCACAGCACCGAGACCGCCCTCATCACAGCCACATCTGACATCCGGTCACTACTCGACAACAGGGAAACAGTTGCCCTCATTCTCCTGGACCTCTCCGCAGCATTTGACACGGTCTGCCACCGCACACTTGTACAACGCCTCAGCAACGTCGGGATACAAGATAAGGCTTTGGATTGGATCATCTCATTCCTCGCCAGAAGAACCCAAAGAGTCCGCCTCCCCCTTTCAGATCAGAGGCCACCAAAGTTATCTGTGGCGTACCATAAGGATCATCGCTCAGCCCCACCCTCTTCAATGTCTACATGAGCCCCTCGCAACCATCGCTCGCCAGCACATATCATCTCATATGCTGATGACACACAGCTGATCCTCTCCCTCACTAAAGACCCAAACACCGCGAAAACCAACCTACACGAAGGAATCAAGGACGTAGCCGAGTGGATGAAGAACAGCCGCCTAAAACTGAATTCAGGCAAGACGGAAGTCCTCATCCTAGGATCATCCCCCTCTGCATGGGACGACTCATGATGGCCACTGGCCCTAGGAAGCGCACCCAAACCAACAGACCATCTCGCAATCTGGGATTCATCCTAGACTCCGCCCTCTCGATGACCAGACAGATCAACGCCGTCTCATCGTCATGCTTTAACATCCTACGTATGCTCCGAAAAATCTTCCGATGGACCCCAACCGAACAAGGAACATGGTCACCTAAGCACTGGTCACAAGCCGACTGGACTACGGAAACACCCTCTATGCCGGAACCACAGCCAAATTGCAGAAGAGACTTCAACGCATTCAAAACACCTCCGCTCGACTCATCCTAGACATACCCCGCCACAATCACATATCCGGCCACCTAAGAGACCTTCACTGGCTCCCCGTCAACAAGAGAATAACGTTCCTTCTCACTCACGCACACAAGGCCCTCCACGACCTAGGACCCAAATACCTCAACACTCGCCTGACCTTTTACACCCCCACCCGCCAACTATGATCGTCCAACCAAGCCCTCGCCGGTATTCCACGCATCCAAAGAACCACCATGGGAGGAAGATCATTCTCCTACTTAGCGGCCAAAACCTGGAACTCCCTCCCCACTCACCTCCGTCTCACACAGAACCACCTCTCCTTCAGAAAACAACTCAAAACTTGGCTGTTTGATAAGTAGCGAACCCCTCTCCCCTAAGCGCCTTGAGACCCTCTGGGTGAGTAGTGCGCTATACAAATTTTTACTTGACTTGACTTGACTTGACTTGCGTAGGGATTTCTCCTTTTCTTTAAAGCTGGCCTTTCTCCCTGCTCCCAATCCGGAACAGAGGCAGGTTGATAAAAGAACCCCAAGAGTAGGATGTTAATGCCAATTGAGTCAACCTGCCAGTTCCCTGCCCTGTCGAGAATGAGCTGACCCAAAGTTTAGGATCACACAATCACCTTGGAAGCGCTTTGTGGACCTATCAATCCATGGTATCCTATGGACCATTTTAAATTCTGAAAAGAGGATATTCTTTAGCTCAGTTCTAGAGCTTACTGAATGAACTGCTTTGTTACATAGTGTAGACCAGTGTTCAGGGTCGTTTGAGACTAGGGAAGGGGACATTTGCAGAAACAACAGTAAATGGTGTGGCATCCGGTGGGGTGATCCAAAATCATATTATTAGAAAGATCATTAGGTCCTCTTTGTTTCACAGCCTGCACGAGTGGCTCTCCGGAGTCCCTTAATGCTACCCCGTCCCTAGAGCTTAGCCTATGATTTACTAGGGATGAGTGCTGACGGTGTATTATGCGATGCTGTCTACCTTCTAAATGTGGAGAGCTGATATACGCTGGGTCAGTTGTGGTGGAGAGGACAGGTTGAATATTCGAGCGGGGCTCATTAATTATAGGGTCATTCCCCACGATACTTGGTACCCTTGTTGGGTGAGACATAGGCCGAGTAGTGGGTACGGCCCCACATTCACTGCCCATCCATTACAGCCAATGTGCTCTAACCTATTCATCCTATCTTCTGGTTGACACAGTTTCTGCAGTAACGGATCTAGTAAAGTAGATATCATTCACTCTAGTCTTTTACATATAGCGTCCTCGTTTGTCCATAACATGTTTTGTTTGTGTTGGCGGAAGTGTCTGCGAGCAATGACGTACCTCTGGGTATTTCACTGCTATCAGACGTACTAACATGCCCTTCATGTTTACGATATTTCAGTTTTGGTTTCTGAGCCAGGCTTTTTTTCTTCCTGGTGGAAGGTCCTGTCCCTTTGTTAAGCTTGCCTTCGGCCCTCTTGTGCTGACTCCATGTCTACAGTCTACAGATGGATGATCCTCAGTGGGCTTTACAATGAGATTGATTCCATCAATTTGAATTTCATTGGGCATTGCACCTGAGGAAATTAAGAGCACTTTTCTAAATCAATAACTATGCCAGGATGTCGACCAAGCTGAGTTTGGGGCTCCAGAGACAATCGGCGCTCTGTGAGCTGTATCTCATGTATAGGAGCTGATTCTTCTCGGACAAGGAAGCAGGGTCGGATTGGGATCACAATTCGGCCCGGGCACTGACGAAAAAAGTGGCCCACATTCAAAGGGCATGGCCCACTATTAAGGGGCGTGGCCCACATTCAAGGGGCGTGCCCTTTCATGAAACACCATTTGGTTACACACGTCAATGTCCTTGAATATTAGATGTAAATACTTTAGGAATTTGGAACAGTATGGTAGTGCACTGTCCAGTGAAGAGCTAAAAGAGGGCATCAAAGATCAGAAATTGGATTATAAATTCAAATCTGTTCTGAACAGGGGCCCACAAATATGTTTGGCCCAGGGCCCGCAAAATCCTTAAAATGTTTGGCATAGAAATGAATTAAAGTGAGAGGATACTATTCTTGCACAGGAGACACAGGGGAAAGGTGACAATGGCGCCATGCTGAGCAACTAAAAAAACAGCAAGGCCCCTTTCTGTCACAAAATTATTCGAGCCCTTCAGGGAAGGAGCACCTAATAAGAAGCAAAGCCTCTGCTATTACTAACCTACTCAGCCCTTCCCAGACCTTCAGCTCAGGAGCACATGAACAGCAGTGAGGCCCCTGCAATTAGTAAATTAATCAGCCCTACCCAGCCCTCCAGGCCTCAGAGCAATGTCCTGGCAGGGGAGCACAAAACAACACAGCTGCTGGGTCATCCATGATAGCCAGGGGGAGGCTGAGGTGAAGATGGTGCAAGTTGCAAAGATCACCTGGCCCCCACAGCAATCTTGTCCATTCCCTCGTCTTGTACCCTTCTCCCTCATTTCCCCCTTGATGATCCTCAAATGTTTCTTCCCTTTTCTGTTTTGCCTTTTCTCCATACCCTTGTATCCCTCCCACCCTCCCTTGGTACTGTGACTGCATCCCCCCTCTGACCCCACTTAATGGAACTCTGCCTGAGAAAATCTACTATGTGTGTATATATATGTATATAGAGAACACTAATCACAAGTATATGCAGTAGACCTTTGTACTCTCTACCATTCCGATGTGACTCTTAGAGTATATCCATTTGTTTCTCTTCTTTGAGTGACTTTACTACTTGTACATTTGCAATTTGTCTTTCTGTTTGTATCTCTTCCTTGTGTGACTTTACATCTTGTACATTTGCAATTTTTTTTGCTTGTATCTTTTATGTAACGCATGTAATCCTAAGTCCTTATATTTCGCAACTGATTCTACCAATCATACGAAGGTTGGCAGGGCTTTCCAACACAAAATCGCTTCGACTGCCTAGAGGTGGTCGATTGACCGTTCCGGTCTGAATCTAAGAGTAAAAACATCAATATTACATACCCACCAGTAAACTTAAGCCAGCAGCGAGTGTCATCGAAGCCTGTTCCCCATATCCACGCAAACCAAAAGTCGGAGACTATCACTGATGTCTCCTGCAATCCTACTAATGTTATGCATATCATATCCACCGACCCCTCGGGGACTGGGCCCGACTCATACCCTCATCAACCAAAAACTTTAAGAGATCCCATCAATCCCCCTCAGACCCAGATAGAGTACTCAACAGACACCCCAATAGTGAGTACCCCGATGGAAATACCTCTCCTTCATGTATCCCCTGAACCTACCAACCTGAGTCTTTCCATTACATATTGGAACGTCGCAGGTCTGTCTTTAAAAATAACATCAGAGTTATGGCTTGACACAGCCAGGGAACACCAGATACTCTGCCTACAAGAAACATGGTGCACAACCCCAATACATCTAATGGGATATAAAACTTTCTTCACCCCAGCAGTGCAGGGAAATATGGGCAGACCAAAGGGGGGGCTTATGATCCATGTTGCCAATACTCTTCCCTTTATATCGAAACTGTTAAAAGAGTCTCCAACATACCAAATTATGCAGATAACCACCACTAATGGTAACACCTATATTTTTACCAATTATTATAACAACTCTGGCACCTCGGATTGTTGGTCAAATTTAGTAGAGATTGCCACATTCCTAACAACATTGCAAAATGATAACAACGAAACTACAACACACCTAATCTGGGGTGGCGATTTCAATCTCCCTTTGTGCCCAAACCATAAAAGAGAAATTTGTGGGCTGCAAAACGAACTTGGCAGCCCCATACCCCACTTTGTGCACTCGACATGTGGAAGTAAACTGAATGACATTATATTTTCCTTAGATTTGGATTTTGCGAATGAATTAGTAGACCCGCAGAAGGATTTTCTACCAACCTTCCATGGAAGAGGCTACTCAACAACTATAGACTACATAATAGCCTCCCATTCACTTAAAGGGCAATTAGCAAACCTTGAAACTGGGTCTAACGCAACGAGTGACCACTACCCACTCAGTGTAAGAATCATCATCAAACTGGTAAACGGCCACTCTGCAAAGCCGAGCCTTTTAAATCAGCAATCACTTACCATGAATAAACTGAATGGCTAGACGGTTAAATGGGCTAAGATCGACCCGGAAGAGACGACGCAGAGGGTCCTTGAAAAATCCAAACACTGGATATCTGAATGCATGTCCTTGGAGACGTCACCTCAAATAATGGTTAGTAGTTTCCAAAGCATCCAAGAAACAATAAGGAATGAACTATTCGTCAAACTAAAAAAGAACAACAAGCCCCCTACCACGAGATGGTTTGACACCGCTTGTCGGAAGGCACTTTCAACTCTTAAAGAAGCCTTACACAGACCCACGAGAGACCCCCTGGAAATTTCTAACTTAAGAAAAGCATATAATTCTGCCAGACGGGAACGTAAAAAACAAATCAAACAAGAACTATGGTCACAACTGCACAACAGCACCCAAAGAAAGGACAGCACCTTATTCTGGCAAGTCATAAGATCTCCATTCTCGGTCAATAGCACAGAAACCCAAAACCTAGATGTGGCAGTAACCGAAGAAGATTGGGTCACCCACTTCTCAAAAATCTTTGGCCCACCTCCGGACTTTGCAGTAGTTAATGGTTCAGTAACAAATGAGGTCCATTTATCGGGAAACAACATCTACCCGATAAATATTCATTTCCACCTCAGTGAAGTTATCAAAGCAATCAGGGCATCCAAATCTGGCAAGGCTCCTGGCCCCGATGGAGTTCCAATGGACATCTTCCTCCACAATGTAGACTTTTGGTCACAGCTAATCACTCGGGTTATGTCAGCTGTAACATCGGTCGGGCTTTTCCAGTCATGGTCGACATCAATCCTTTTACCCATCTTTAAAAAAGGCGACCACAACGACCCAGCTTGCTACAGACCAATCTCCCTTCTGGACTCCATGGGTAAGATCGCGGGTCGAGTGCTCCTGGACCGTTTACAATCTTGGGCCCGGGAGAACAACATCATAACCGACCTACAATACGGTTTCCAGAAGGGGCTTGGGACCGTGGAACAGGCTCTTAATCTTGTCCTTTTGGCAGGGAAATATGTTGGCGCCAAAGGAGGTAACATCTTCCTTGTCTATGTCGACCTAAGTGCGGCATTTGACTGCGTCCAACATGCAAAACTCTGGCAAATACTTAGTGACCTCGGAGTGGACCCCCCATTAATAGCCTTCCTACGTGAACTCTATTCTAATGCCACAGGGCGAGTAAGATTTGGTACCAGTGGTGAGCTGTCCCGCTCATTTCAAATAACGAAGGGAGTAAGACAGGGATGTGTACTGGCTCCCTTCCTGTTCAACCTTTACACAAACGGGCTTGAGCAGGCTATGTTGGAAGGGAGCCAAGACTTACCCCAGATAAACCACCGTCCGATACCCACACTGCTATACGCTGATGATTCAGTTATTTTAGCACGGACCCTGAACCAACTCCAGATACAAACTAATAAATATGCCACATTTATGGACTCACTCGGCCTCAAAATAAACATAAAGAAAACTTTCACAATGCGCATCGGACCTAGGGTCAAAAACCCTAAACCGATAATGGTGGATAAAATGAAGCTGGAAAAAACCTCAGTCTACCCCTACCTGGGAATCTTAGTGGATGATGCGGTGAACTGGCGCAAGGCAATCAGCGCCAAAAACCTTCACTTTCGTCGGGCAACATCGGCATTGATTTCTTTCTCGAGGAAACTGGGGAAACCAGCACCACCCGAACTTCTGACCATATATTACGCAATGTGCCATAGTGTGGCTACCTATTGAACTGGCGTTTGGGGTTATGGACGCATAGATCAACTACAAGTAACGGAGAATGGCTTTATTAAATACATTTTAGCCCTTTCTCAAAGTTCCCCGATACTAGTCTCGCATTATGAGCTTGGTATGGAATATATTGTTGACACTATCCGCTGCCAACCAATTTTACTGTGGCATCGAATATGGACCAACCCTGAATGCCACCTAACTCGCTCCCTTATTACAGACTGTTTAGCCTTGACAAACTGGCGAAAAATTCCTTGGTTGACCTACATATGGAACTTCTTCAAAGACCTGGACCACGAGTCTTATTTCGAAGATCCTGCTTCGATAGAAGATATTTCCAGGAAACAATTAAAATCAATGTGTCTGGGTCACCTGAGGGAGTTACGGAATCAAGCTGAGATCTTAAAACCATCTAACAAAAAAATCTGTGCACAACAATCTTGCAAAGGCATACAAGCATATTTGACGTACTTCTTATCAAACCACGAGAAATTTTTATTAACAAGACTTCGTTTTAACATTTTTTTCCGTTTAGTTTCATTTCCGGAAACTCAAAATTGGTCCCGCAACTTGATGAACTGTCCATGTGTTGGAATTTCCCAACAGTCAACGATCCACGTTGTTTTATTTTGTAAATATTACAAACTTCCACGAAAAACGTGGATTATTCCACTCCTCTGATCCAGTGGCCACAGACAAAGCTATCCTGCGTTTCTCTTTTTGCAGTCTCTGAACACGCCCCATGAAGCTAAACTCGCAGTGACTTTTCTTAAAGCAGTCATAACAATACGTCAAAATGTTCTAAACTAATTAGAAGCATACAAAACTGCAAACTTTATTTCTAGTATGTTTCTTTGTATTTCGACTTATTTTTAAACTCATTTATGCACTGAAAAGTTTTTTCTTCTGTATGTACTTTTTATGATTATACTATTAATAATCGAATAAAAGTTTATGAAACTGAAACTGATTCTTATGTAAAGCGCTCTGACACCTTCTGGTAAAGTTTGCGCTATATAAAATCGCATTAAATTAAAAACAAAGAAACAAAAAAAAAACTAACACTGTTTATGTGCTGCGTGGGCCCCAGGGGGGCCTAGGTGAAAATGGCTCAACGGCCTGAGCAACACCTGGCCCCCAGGGAGGCCGATTTTTGCAAACAATCACCCCCTCCCCAGCCTGATTGCTTTGCTGGGCAGGGGGTGAAGGAGACGCCACAGCGGATAATCACTGCACAGTGAAGCTGCAATCATTTCTCTGTCTCTGTGCCCTCTGTGGGCCGTTTTTTTTTCTCCCCTTTCCTAGTCCACAGCGATCACGGAAACAGAGATAGAGAAATTAATGCAGCTTCACTGTGCGGCTGGGAAAGGGGAGAAAAAAAAAACGGCCTGCAGAGAGCACGGAGATACCGGCCCTTTGGCCGATGCCCGAATGCCTGCATTGCCATCCGCCCCTGCAAGGAAGGCATCAAGGGTCCCCACTACCCCGGCGACCATCCCTGACTTCTGCAAACTCATGTTCAGCAAGTTACACGCAAACAGTAATATCAATTTTCAACTCACACAGCATCTTCTAACCCTTACGTTACATGTGTGCTATCCAATACCAGTCCTGACTCAAGACCACAGAGACCAGCGCGTACCCACCCACATGGCCAGGCCCCAACAACACCCCAAAAAGTCGAAAAGCACACACAAATCACCACAATCCAATGCCATCCATGCTCCAAGTGTGATGCTTCGGGTACGGACTTCATGAGATGGCAATGTAAAGTTCTGTATAGTGCCAATGCTTTGATTGTGAATACATTAAAACCAAATTCTAAAAGTCATGAGTAGATTCTTAAATTGTCCACAATTAATAACATCAATGCTTATAAATGCGTTGGTGTGAGTGCCAAACCTTTTTGAGCTTCTTCACACAACTACACACCCCGGACTGTTAATTGTGGGTTCAGACCACTCAGGAAAGCAGAAACAGCAGTGCAGCAGTCCCCTATGCCGAGCTTGGGAAACAGTCGTTTTAGCAAGAAGACACTTGTTCTTTTTAAGACTGAGCAGACACATATCATGCTACTGAGAAAAGGTTCAAGCATTGTGAAAATAGGTTTGGGGAAATATAGACAATACGTCTGGTTTGTTTTGCTCGGACTCATTCACCAAGCAATGAAGGGACTGCGCAGAGTCACAAGACACAAGATCCCAGTCATTTGTAGCAGAGCTTGGCACCCCCACACTATAGGGGCACCAGGCCAGAGTTATAATGCTGACACGTAATTATATAGTTCATCCAAGAGCAGAGCTGTTATTGGCGCTGGACTAGCAGGAAGACAAGGAACCGGACCAGGGTTGTAATGCTGGATCTTGAAGAAGAACTATTAATGTCACTTACACAATAGTAAAATGATCAGCTTGAGAAGTTTATTTGTTGGTTTTGGTCACCAATGATATCAGCTACTTACTTTGAAGTCACGCTTCTTTCTTCCATGAGGACCACGCCATGATCTTTTTACATCATTTCACAAGACATTGACTGATTTACAGTGACTCCGGAAGCAAGATAGCGGCCGCTGCAGCAGTGCAGTGAGGTTGTGAGGGAGCCTACTGGAGATGTAACCTTTCACGGCAAAGAAACCTCCCGATATCGTAATCGAAGGATACACTCCTTTTACTAAACAACCGGCATGCTGACAGCTCTTACCTGTCGAGGATCTGCCAGGCAACTATTGCGGGCGCTGCTATCGAATGCCTCCCTGGTGTGTTACAACGCCAGAATACTGCGGAGCTGGTTTTGTGACAGTAAGTTTAAAAATGTCTAGGTTGAATACCACGTAAAAACTTTATTCAGTGGTCAGCCTGACATATTAAAAGTATGTGTTGGGAGATTACCAAATAAATTGTTTGGGTATTTCCACTTTATGAGTTCTGTATAGTGCAAATGCTTTGATCTATACTACTATTATAAAGAGAGAACTTACACCTTTTGGCAAGTTAAACTCGGGAACCACAGCGCCAATCCACACACCCAATACATTGTTGTAAACCACAGGGTGTGTAGATGGACATAGGCTGCAAAAAATAAAAAATAAACGTAAATTAAAAAAATAAAGTTTTTAAAAAAAGTAGTCCCCTAAAACAAGCGCCGGCCGCGACGTAGTGCTGACCGCGACCTACACCTACGTGATGACGTGCGGGGAGGAGCGGGGACGAGGGCCGACGTGCGGCGATGAGTGAAGAGTGTCGCGGCGGCTCTGGTAAGGCGAGAGGGGCAAT
Organism: Lissotriton vulgaris; assembly: GCF_964263255.1. Lineage (NCBI taxonomy): Eukaryota > Metazoa > Chordata > Amphibia > Caudata > Salamandridae > Lissotriton > Lissotriton vulgaris. Next base: position 13,346,350 of record NC_141687.1, read on the forward strand.
GTCGGGGCTGGCGTGGGGGCTAAGGACGAGCGCGACTGAGGTAAGGAGGGAGGCGGGCGGGGGGCCCGGCCGGGAGTAAAGAAATTTTAAAATTGCAGCCCCCAGCCCCCTTCTGCCCCCGGGCAACGCTGGGGCGGGCTGGAGGCGGGCGGGAGGCGGGCGGGAGAGCAGCGGTACAAGCAATGTCGGAGCGGGCGGAAGGGCGGTGGGGGCGGGCTTCCGGCCGGGACTACACTAAGACTCTAAAAGCAGCCCCCAGCCCCCTTCTGCCCCTGGGCAATGCCGGGACGGGCTGCTATTTGTGAATAAATTAAAACCAAATTCTAAAAGTCATGAGTGGATTCTTAAATTGTCCTACAATTAATAACATCAATGCTTATAAATGCGATGGTGTGAGTGCCAAACCTTTTTGAGTTTCTTCACACAACTACACACCCCGGACTGTTAATTGTGTGTTCAGACCACTCAGGAAAGCAGAAACAGCATCTGCAGTCCCCTCTGCTGAGATTAGGAAACAGTCGTTTTAGCAAGACGACACTCGTTCTTTTTAGGACTGAGCAGACACATATCATGTTACTGAGAAAAGCTTCAAGCATTATTGAAAAATAGGTTTGGGGAAATATAGACAATACATCTGGTTTGTTTTGCCCGGACTCATGAGCAGGAATGAAGGGATCGCGCAGAGTCACGAGACGCAAGATCCCAGTCATTTGTAGCAGAGCTTGGCACCCCCACACTATAGGGGACCAGGCCAGGGTTATAATGCTGACTGGACTAGCAGGAGGACAAGGAACCGGACCCGGGTTGTAATGCTTGACCTGGAAGAAGAACTATTAATGTCACTTACACAGGAGTAAAATGATCAGCTTGAGAAGTTTATTGGTTGGTTTTGGTCACCAATGATATCAGCCACTTACCCTGAAGTCGCACTTCTTTCTTCCATGAGGTCACACAAGACATTGACTGATTTACTATATTACAAACCTGCATAGAATATTCTGTAGCTTCTTGAAATAAAAAGTTTGAAAGGACAACCAATCTGTTCCAACCCTTGGTTGTGCCTTTCCATGGACACGTCTTCACCTTACAACCTGCACAGGGCTGGACGTTGAGATTTTCTCTGCTGAAGGGACAGAAGTGACAGTCTCCGAGGCGAGGCTCATGTCATCTGCAAATAGGATTGTCGCACTACGCCTCCTTCTGCATGCATTGCCTTCAAAGAGGTTGCAGCCTGTAAGGCCACTGATACAATCTTTAGCTCATAATAAATCTAATTGAGTGTATTAAATGATATTTCTGCATCTATTAAAAAATTATTGTGTTGTCTCATATAGGTTCTTTCTTTCTGATTATATTATAATCTTTTACTGTTCATTTCTAAAAATGCGTTGGAGTTGAAGGATTGCTGATGGCTTCTCTTACCTCTGCACTGCACTCCACCATCGCTCTTCCACCAGCAGCTGTTGACTCCCCAGGGAGCGCGTGGACAATCGAAGAGAGACCGTTCTGCTCCTGTGCACCTGACGTCACTCATCCACACGGGGAAGACGCCACTTCCAAATACGTCATTGTGTGTTTCTGCTCTGGATGCTGCTCCACAGTTCAGTTGTCTACAGACCACCTCAGCATCCTTCTTATCCCAGTCGTTATCACAGACCGTCCCCCAGCGGTTCTCGTGTTTGATCTCCACCCTCCCACTGCAGGCGTCACCAGAATTTACCAACCGGACAGTGTCAGCTCCACCTGTGAGTAAAGGACCAGAAGGAACAGGTTAGATTGATGGCAAAGAAAGCTCATTTGTGAGAACAATCTTTGAACACACATTGCCACCTCCTGTTGACTAATGTGAAAAGTGTGCTACCAGAGTACACTCAGTGGCTAGTGCTAATAATCAACTCAGAACTCTTTCAGGCTACCTAAATTACATCCACATTTGTATAACAACATTTGAGACAAAACTATCATTTATCACTGGCCTGGTGACTAATATCTGACACAGCTATAGAGAGCAAAAAAATATATTTCCTTTGGAGGACCACCTCTTGATGAACCCCCGGATTGATCACCTCTCTACCAATATGTTGCGAAAAAGCACCTCACTCTCTTCCTCATGTAAATGTAAATGTATATGTAAATGTATAGGCATTTATATAGCGCACTACTTACCCGGAGGGTCCCAAGGCGCTTCGACCGCTGCGAAACCCTTCCTGGCTTCCCTGAGAGATGGTCCCTTAATGGGTATCTCCAGGGTGAGACCAGGCATCCCCGGCGGTCTGGTGGGGCCGTTAGTGAAGATGAGGCAAGGTAATGCCCAGAGTTGCTGAGTGTGATCGCCGATCAGAGTGGGCACCGAGGCGAGAGAATTATCAAGTCCGCTGACCCTGGTCCAGAAACCTGCCGCGCCGGGAATCGAACCCTGGTCCCGGGCCGTCCTCTGCTCTCGGGTCTGCCGCCTCTAACTAGTGAGCCACACTACTTCACCACTCATCAGACCTGCCAGTAGTTTCAGGTGGAATATTGAAATCAAGCTGAATCTTTGAACATAGAATGTATCTGGTAGCCTCAATTTAACTCAGAAATGACAGATTTATGAGGGTTCAGAGGCAGCGTTGAATGTTGTTCGTGCAATGGAGTATAAGAGGTGGAGACCCCCCTCTTCCATCACAACAGGTGGGCCACCCACCTTATCTAGAGCTCTTTGACTGCCTGGCAGGGAGAACTGGGCAGACAGCAGCTCCACCAGAGCAGCGGATGACCTCAATACTGCCCTGGCCACCATGCTTCCTTTACTCCTCTCAGCCTGTATTCAGTGTTCACATCTATAATCCCAACACAGAGTTTGCACGGAGACTTCTTGTTTTCTCCGCCTGGAAATGCTATGCCACGCATGGTGGGTGGACCAGAGCAGGGAAAAGTGGTCACAGTTTTCCCACCTTAAACAGGATGGGTTGTCCCTGAAATATGTTACTTAGTATGGAACCTTGGGGCAGGAAGGAGCTGCTAATAAGCACCTTACTACATGTGCTGGCTCTTACACGTGGTCGCCATTTTGGCTAACATCAATTAGGTGGATTACTTTGCTTGTGTGTAAGTCTGACATAAGTACACATAGGCTGTGAAGGTGGGAGTGAAGTGAAGTGAGACACAGCAAAGACTTTCACCACTCACATGCAAGAATCTCTGTGACGATTTTTACACACATCACAACCTAAGTTGGAACTAAAGGAGCACTGAAACATATTACATGTTCATATTGCTGAATAACATTATATATATTTACATTTGCAGTTCACATGTATACTCTATAGCAGAGGGAGATGAAGAGATTTACAAGTAAAAGTGAAATAGCTGGGTGAAGCCCTGATCCCCAGCCTCAATGTCGGCAGCTTAGCCAGTGGCCCACATCTCCTGAAAGCAGCCGTAGCCCACTGCATCCTGTATCAATGCAGCCTTAGCATTCTGCAGATCTAAATTAATATCAAGCATCCCCAAAGACATTTACAGTTGTAGGGAAGGACCTCTATTGAGGGTTCAGAGACAAAATATCCAAATCAAAAATATCGACCAAAATTATCGAGACATAAATATCAGCTACAAAAATTTCAACAACCTATCATTAGAAAGGTAAGTACAAAAATATTTTCAAAATATATAGTTTTCAATCAAATTTTTGAATTAAATATCGATTTTTACATATATAAATTAAAATATTAAAAAATGAAATATATTAAATGCTAATAAAAATGTAATGAAAACACACATGCATGAATATATATATCTTTAACATAAATCTAGTTAAAAAAAGTATTATAAAACCAATCCTTTTAAATTATAATAAACAATTATATATGTATATATATATACATATATATATATAAATATATATATATATTTATATATATATATGTATATATATATTCAATGAAAAAACCATAGGTTATAGACCATATATAGTTAGGAATTCGCATTTACAAAACCTTATTTTACTCGCATAAAACCATTGAAATTCCATATATAGTTAGTTGCGCTAACTATATATCGCGCACCCGCAATCCACTGCTGATGATGTCACATATTACATCATTCATGACATGGTCAGTGACATCACTGATGACATCACTGATGACATCTCAAATGACATCACTGATGACATCACTGATGACATCTCATTTGACATTACTGATCACATCACTGATGATATCATTCATGTGATAATACGATGAACCTCTTCAGACTCTAATATAACCTTAGATACAATCAGTGTAAACAGACACTCACAGACTGTCACTCATCCATGGAGTTACTCACACACCTAGTCAGTCATGCAAAGAATCAATCACACCTCCATTTCCTCAACTATACAGTTATACAAACTTTACTTATTCAAACATATACTAACACATATTTACTCTCTTATACAATCCCTGATACAAGTTCACAATGATCCATACAGCCACTCACACATTCACTGGCTCTTATGCACAGTTATTTATATATGTCAACTCTCACATGTACTGTGTTTTACATATGTACTTACTTTGACATGTAGCACTGAGATATCCATTCACTCACCAATACACTCATGCACACAGTCAACCGCCCATACAGCTGTTACCACATGCACTTTTGAAACCATACCTCTAGTGAATCAACTGCTCACACATCTATGCACAGAGTCATACACCTCCCAGCCACCCACACACACACTCAGTCTCCCATACAAATACTAAGGTAACCAATCAATAACCCATATAGTTACTCATATAGCTACTTATCAACACATGCAACAGTTTACAGAACAACAGACATAATGATGCACAAATTAAGACAGTTTAGTCACTAACCCATGCACTCAGTGAGACACATTTAATCACTCACTCATACAGTCAGTCATGCACCTACTAAATCCTTCATCCAGACACTTATACATCCACTCATTCTTCAATATGTAAGACATATTTTAACTTCACAGAAACATACAGTCACTGGATGTTGTCATCAGTGATGTCATTTGAGATGTCATCAGTGATGTCATCAGTGATGTCACTGACCATGTCATGAATGATGTAATATGTGACATCATCAGCAGTGGATTGCGGGTGCGCGATATATAGTTAGCGCAACTAACTATATATGGAATTTCAATGGTTTTATGCGAGTAAAATAAGGTTTTGTAAATGCGAATTCCTAACTATATATGGTCTATAACCTATGGTTTTTTCATTGAATTTCAATGGTTTTTTAAATGCAAATTTCTAACTATATATGGTCTATAACCTATGGTTTTTTCAGTGAATTTCATTGGTTTTTTAAAAGCTAACATCTGTAGCTGTAAAATGTATTATTCTTTAAATCCCAAAATATATTTAGATGTTTATTGATAATTTTTTTTTTAATATTTTTTTTCTTCGCTTCTAGTTCGCGAACCGGGAAGCTTTCCGTTAGCTCATCTTGATGCCGCGATCTAGTCCGCGAACCGGTCAACGTTACGTTAGCGGAACAGTGACGCGCCGCGGAAGCGCGACGTATCACGTTATCGCGTAATGCGTCTAATGACGCGCCGCGTTAGCGCTCCCGGAAGTGCTCCGGACCGCGAACCGGAAGCGATCTGGGACGCGGCGCGCGCCGCGTAACGTAAGCGGAACAGGTCATGTGACTTGTTTATCAAACTTCTCATTGGTTCATTTCACTTTTGGTTTCCAAATGATGTATGACTAGGTCATGTGACCTAAAAATAACACTTTTCATTGGCTCAGAACTTTTGTTTTCCCCAAATCAAGTAAACCCCTCCTTATTTCCTCACTCTGACTTTCATCTTGGTGAGAGAAAGACCATTTATCTGAAGATCCACAATGGCTTCCATTGTTGCTGCAGCTGGTGCACCCCCACCACCACCTCCACCTCCCCATAAGAAGAGAGGACCACCCAGTCAAATTATGACTAACAGAGAGGAGGAAGATGAGGAAGAAGAAGAAGAGGAGAGAGAGGGACAACAATTTGTTGATGAGTTGCCCCGGGTTTCTAAACGAAAAACCAGTTTCATCTGGCAGTTTTTCACCATCCCTCCTGGAACCAAGAAAGTGAATGCAAAATATGCCACCTGCCTCATCTGTGACCACAGATTGTCGAGAGGCACAGAAAAGAAGTACAGTATGGGGAACTATACAATGCACCGTCACATGAGCAGGTGGCATCCCTTGAACTACAGCCGGGCTGAGTTAAGGGATCTTGTAGACAATCCGACGGCAACTCCTGTGGCAAGATCTACATCCACATTGTCTTTGACGGGAAGAGAGGCACAAGAGACTGTGCCAAACATCCAACGTAACTTCCAGCACATGAAGGTGTCTTGTATTTACTGTGGTGCTATGCTGTCATATGGCAACATGAGTGTCAACCTCATGAACATTGCATATGAAAATCATAAGTGCCCTAATGCACCCAAAAAGTAATTTTCTTTTTTTTTGCTCCAGTTGAGCCGTTTTGAAAGCCTGTTTTTTGTTGTCTCCCCTCCTTAAAAAACACAAAAAAAACATAAAACAGTTCTAAAAATACAAAAAAATCAAAAAATGTTCAAAAAATTACAAAAAAAACATAAAACAACAAAAACAAAAAAAAACAGTTCTTTTCAGAACTACCTCCCCTTTCAAACAAAATTGCTAGAATGTTTATCACTCTGGCAAGCTCTATTTCTTTTGGTTCGCTTCAAGTTCGCTGACCGGTTCGCGAACTTTAAGCGAACTAAAAAAAATATTTTTTTAAAAAAAAAGAAGAGTTAGTATAAGGGAAGTAAACAGAGAATAATGTAAAAAGAAAGACAGCTAGAGAGAGTAAATGAGAGATACTGTCAATGACATCATCAGCAGTGCATTGCGGGTAAAAAGAGTGGAAAACATTTACCTTATAATTCTTGTTACCTTTTTTAAATATTTTTTCATACTTTCAATCTGTAAAACAAAGAACAAACATTTCAAAAAATATTAAAACATGTATTTAAAAATTAGAAAAGACAAGGGAAAAGGTTCAAAAACAAACAGTTTTTCAACAACTTTGACATTTACAGAAGTCTCTGCTTCTCTACGTTCCCTACACAATCCTAAAGATATATATTCGAAAGAAACTGTATCTTGATATTGCTGAACTGAGGCCTATTTTGAAACATGATGTTTTTCTTGCACTGCTAATGTCTCACAATAGTGATGCAATAGCAGCGCAAAAAAGATGTAAAGTCATAATAAAATTGTGTCTAACATTGTAAATGATTGTTTTAGGATGCAAATAAGATGTGTGCTTTCAAGAGCTTTCTTTGAGGTGAGGCCTCTTTTTTTTATAAAAAAAAAACACTACCCAGAAGTACAGCACTCTAAGCATTAAAATTGATATTTACAGAACTCACCTTACCCATATGTACCACACATTTCTAAATGTATATCATAAGGACAAAAAGCATAACATTAATTATACATGTTAAATGGTTTATTTTTGCTGTTCTCAGAATGTATCAAATTTCACTTAAATCAGTGACTTGAAGGTATTCATCATGTAACAGCGGGGAAAAAAAAACACAATCAAAATGACTGTGTTTAAAAAACCCATACAACCTAAGAAATCTGATTTCAAAACTTCTTAAAATTAACTTACTTTCAATGACGTCGAAGGATCTCCTATAAACAGCATCCACTCTGTTGTGCTTTAAATATTTTCAGCCCGCCACTTTCTGAAAGAAAACCTCCATCGATACGTGAAATATGTTACATAGAAAAAAAACTTCTCTCATTATATCACATGTTTCCACTAGGCCAAATCATGTTGCCGCGATTCGCAAATCTTGTAATTCTTCCAATCAAATCCCGACATTTTCTATTTTCGCAACTTTCAAAAATAAAATATTTGAGATTATTTTCACAATCCTGGACTACTAATATCTTACTCTTCTTTGTCAGTCATGTTCTCCTTTTCCTATGACACTGATACTGCTTACTATGAAGCAGACTTACTTGCATTAGGTTTATATAGTTGAATTTTTAATCGAGACAGCATTGCAGACTTACATTCCCTCTACTTAAAATTTTGGTTTTAAAAACACCAGGTAAGAATTTTTAAGGTCAAACGGCAATTTTTTTTTGAACGTTACAACAGAATCATTACAGAATGACCAGCCGTTTCCAGACTTTAAGTAAGCTGTATAATGTCCTGATGTTGTTGATGGACCATCGTGATAGATAATTGCTACAGTAACAAAAGTCCTCCCTGATATTGACAGCTGAGAAGCCACAAAATTTTTTATTAAAGTTGACAATTTTGTTCCATCAGGCCTACATCGTTGCATCATTAAAATGACATACTGGCCATATCTACGTATAAATAATGTTGACATCATATCACATTTACATTGGCTACACTCCATGTTGTGATCCGCTGCATTTACTAGCTTATTAAAGGAGACTGATTTACTGTCTGGCAAAGTTAAATATATAAATCTTTCTGAGTCTACACTAGTAGTACTTGATACCATACAGTTCTCGCAGTCATGCTGCCATTGATAAGAAAGCCCAAACAGGTGATCTACATCTACACCCTCAACTTGCAATATATCAAGCATATACATTAAAAACTCCTGACAATCTTGCTGATTATTTTCAGAGAAGTCTGTTTGACCTGAACATTCATCTAACAGATAACGAACTTCAGACACACTTTCTACTTTTGTTCGATCACTGCTACATTTCTCGAAAACAGAATTCAACAAACAGCATAAAATTTGTTCAGAATTCAACAGAATCTGTTCTTTTAAACTCTCTAGTGAAAAGAGAACATTAACCACTACATTTGCATAGCAGTTGACACCAGAACTGTTTTCAAATTGAAAACCGACAACATCTTCAACAGAATCCACTTTCTTTCTGCTAACAATTTTCGGTTCATTGACTTTTAGTCTTTTTGCAACAACCTCCCTACTATTACTGCTATTTCTACGTTTGCGGCCTACCACACGTTTCTCAAACAAAGGATATTGAGGCAAATGTGGCGCATACTCTCTTCTTAACCTATTGTATTCCTTAACACAATCTAGATCCGCACAAATGTTTGTGACATCACAGTCAATCAAGTACAATCCCGATAAAGTTCTAACTCGTGACAATGCCACATATGCCATACCCTCCTTGAACACAGAACTGCCAATATTCACCAATGCACAGTCTACACTTAAACCTTGCGATTTATGGATTGTCACCGCATATGCCAAGCAAACAGGAAACTGTTTACGGCGAACATATAAATCTTTAACAAGCAAAAACCTAGCAGAACAACGACCAATTTGCTGTACTTCCTCAATGCCATCAAATTTAATTTTTAAAAATTCTATTCCATCTCTATTTCTGTATTTCTCAAAATCAACAACATTACCCATTGATCCATTTACCAGACCTCTTTCTACATGTAAATTCCTTCTCAAAATAATTCGGCAATTTAAACACACATTCAAAGTCTTTTCAAAACCCGCTGTTTTAGATATAGTCTTCTCTAATGAATCCAATTTTGATTTCAAATTGTCTGACAAAATAATTGTTGATCCCATATGCTCTAATTTGTCGATAGCTTCAAGTTTCACAATCTCTTGCTTTTCTAAATTCAACATTTTGTTGTTGAAGATGGCACATTCTGCAAGAGTTGGCATGAGACATATCCCGGATTTCTTCTCAGTAATTTTCTGAAAAATATTCTCAGGCACAATATCTTGTTTGGGATACAAATTTGACAGTAACCGTGCATTTAAAGCTTCTTTCCCATGCTCGGTCACTTTTCCAATTCTAATATCTTGTAGAATATTCTTGTAATCTTCATCCTTTGCCTGACGCATATTTTGATGCAGTTCTGCATAATTGAAGTTTAACCATATATTGACGTTGCCAATGCTCCCTAGGCACTTCCTGGTATCTTCATGCGTGAGTATTTTGAACACAGGTTGACCTTTTACTGGTGTCAGCTGTAGAAGATCTCCGAAAACAATAATGTGTTTCCCACCAAATAAGACATCATATTCAGTTTTAAGTACTTCTTGCATTCTCAAATGCACAAAGGCAAGCATGACATTGGAAACCATGCTTACTTCGTCAATGATAAGTAGTTTCATTTTCCTCAAAACTCTTGAAACTTCACAGCAAGCATCTCCAGATAACTTGTTGTATTGTAATTTGTTGTCATGCTCCACCGGCAGCATCAATAGACGATGCAAAGTAATACCTTTAATATTATGTGCTGCCAGTCCAGTAGGAGCGGTGACAACACAAGACAGCGATGACTCAGTCCTTTCCTGCAAATAACAAGAGATTGCTTTAATGAGGAAACTTTTTCCAGTTCCCGCTTCTCCACTCACGTACAGTCGGACAGGCTTCAACGACGTACACGAGCACTCTTTCTTCTCATGACTTAATCCGTGCTCAATTTCCTTGGTAACTTCATCATATATTTTCCTCTGCTCAACGTTGAGTTGTTTTTCCAAGTCTTGTAAGTTAACTGAATCCTCCTGAGCATGTGCCATGGCTCTTTCTACTTCATTCATAGCAGTGGCAGCTTCATTTTCGATAATAGGTCCTCCAAGTGGATCTTGACTCAATGAAACAGAACTCTGACTGTCCTGAGAACTGTCTCTGGCAATCTCGGCTGCAATCGTTGCTTCCTGCTCAATTTCCAAAGTTAGCATTTCTTGATATTTAGAAAAAGCAGGACATTCTATGGACTCCTTGGCTGCATTGAAAGAGTCTTCGTAACAGAGGAAATCTCCAAGCAGTTCCTCTTCTGCACGCCAAGGCTTGAAAAGTTGCAAAAGTGCTAAATAGAAAAACTCCTTTTTTTCTGGAGATTCGCCACTTAATTTTCGATGGTTTACTAATTGGCATTTTCTTTGCTTGACCAGGCATCCCTCACTTCCAATTACAGCATACACTCCTTTCTCAATATCTTCTTTGATGTTCCTCTTGAATATATAATTTTGGAGAACCTCATATAGACAAATATTCTCAAGGTGACTGCTTCGATTTGGATAATATGTATCCAACATGTTGGTCTTCAAAATGTCGGTACTGTTTGGTTCCTTTTCTGCCAAATACTCAATTTCCCGAACAGGTTTAAGAACTCGATTTCGCGTTGCAGCAAGACCAAGACTCGCCCAAACGAGACTCCTGGATTTGGCATAGAGACTTGCTGAAGACAATCGATCAGAACATTCGTAAGCTCCGATTTCTCGATGCGACAACATCTTCAGACTGAAACTGTACAACTTCTTGCTGAGGCTCTTTTCATGGGAAATGTCCTCCCACATATCCTTCAGTTCGGTCTTTTCTTTTTTGGTGATGTAAGATGTCACATACCGAGCCACAGCCATACAGTTGTCAGCCACAAACTGTATATCCATGTTGGCATTCCACATGGACAAAATCACTGGGTTGTAGTCATTGATGTACTTGGACTCTTCGTTCCTTTTCAAATTGTATGTATTCTTGGGTGATTTCCTCGTCACATTATGTCGCAGCGAAGACATCAAACTGTTCACTCTTCCTTTAGAAATCACCGGTCGTGGAAAGTTGAAACGACATTTGGTGTAGAACTTGTCCTTGTTTCTGAATTTACGACGACAGTACTTTCCACAACGATGGCTTTGGAAACGTAGAACTTGTTCTCTTAGACTTTTCTTCTCCGTTGCGTTTGGAACAGCACACGTAGAATACTGTTCGATGAAATTCATCACTAAGTCATCCGGATCTGTTCCAAATTTAGGTGCATCCTTGATCCACAGCAACATATGTATATGAGGGGCACCTCTTGCTTGGTACTCCTTTCTCCAGAAGAAATCCAACACCTCTCCAAGAGGTGGATTCTTTTTATTTGTGATGAAAGACATCATAGCTTCAAATCTATGATTGAAGTACCTGCATACATTCACAGGATCCAAAGAACACAGTTCTCCAGGTGTCTTGAATTCAATGTTTTCAATATTTCCATTTGCCTCTCGTAGAAATTCAAGTAAGTCATCCCAGCCATACTCGGCACAGCTCAGAGTGAGGAACCATGTCGGAGTTCCTAAGTTCCTCAGCATACATTTTAAGTCACCATGACGACGGTACCAGTACTCATTAGTACCACGCTGACACGCCATGAGATTAATTAAGTGAGAATCCAAAATACTGTCTTGGACATTGACTTTATGCATAAAGTCACTTGCCGAGATGTTTCGCATCTGTATACCACTTTTTAAGATGTGGTTCACTGCATATGACAGTCCAGACAGATCGCTTTCAAACAGGAGATGAAACAAATAGGGAATGCATTGCCGAAACCTAGGATCTTCTGCATACAATCGTAAAGTCCGGTATTCAGACGCAGGAATTTCACGAGGTCGCTCATCATATCTTCCTCCTTGACCTGTGGGAAATAGCTGTGGGAAACACCGAGCTTCCAAACTTTCCTCCCAAACACTAATGGGACTCCCTTTGGCTTGTTTCATTTGAAACAACTCAATAGCATTCCCCATCACTTCCTTGGAATGCAAAGGATGAACACTATAATGTTCATATATTTCTTCACTTTTAGAGGCCTCTACTTTCTCAATTTGGCCAGCACACAAATCGCTATCCTCTTCATCACTTACTTCCTCTTCTGCAACATATACATTCTTATAGTACTTATTATTTTTCTTCAAATACACTGTTGCCTTTTTGACTTTCCTAACATCCACTAAATCTTGCCATATTTTCTTATTCTTTGTCGGAACCCCATTAACCAAGATAACCAGAGGTTCCTCTTCCACTTTTTCTATTCCAATTGTGTTAATGTTTTTGTTCAAATCTAGAGGCAAATAAACAACTCTTCCCTTTAATCCTCTCTGTAAATCTGCTGGAGGCAATTTCCCTGTCTTTGGCTCCATTCTTACAATAGCCTGAAAGGGATGGATACTTTGAATCAAAATAGATTCATAAGTATTTAAATCCTTCAATTCAGAAGGAATCTCAACCAATTCCAGATTATTATGAACTGCCCTAGCAGGCATCTGGTTTTGGTTTAATTTATTACAACAATAAGTACACACACGTTGATCCGATCCCAAATCAAAATAATTTTCTACCATCAAGTATGTGGCTAAATCCTTCCATTCACTATTATTTTCCCTTTCACTTTTTGCATATAAATCCACTACCTTAGTCTGATTCTTATAATAAGTGCGTCGACAACATACACAAGTGAAATTAGGCCTCTCACTTGATTTCATCTGAAACGTGGCAATTTCCTTCTGAAAATTATCTGTACTGGAAACCTGTACATTATCTTCCACATTACCCTCTACTTCAGGGTCAATTTGAACATTCTCATCTTTACTACCAAAGTAACAAAACTCAATTTCTTCACAAAGATTCTTCACATCTATTTCAGAACCATGCAAAAGAGCAGCACATAACTGTTTAAGCATAATTGCTGGACTCTTAGCATAATACAACATTCTCACTAATTTTCTCACTTTATTATGATGCACTGCTAGCATCCTGAAATGATGAAAAACACTCTGGCATACTCTCCTGGAAAGACAAGCCAGTGAATGACCACGCAAACCTGTCATTTGTCTCACTCTGCAAGGATCTAAATCTTGCAACAACTTCATTTTCTGCTTCAAACTTTTCTTATTAAATGTCCGTATAAAATCACATAGCAAATTGATGGAAACCTGTCGCACACTGCAAATAGAACTACACTTCCAAATGTACACAGGACCCTTAGGACGTCTTCCTAAAACCTCATCACTTAGCGCCTCTTCTGTCTCTGTTGTCACAAGTAGTTCTTTTTCAACTGGACAACCATCCTTCACTTCATAAGCTCGACCACTGATGTCAACTGCATGCACCAAATCATTATCCTGAAAATAAGTCTCCTCATTAAAAAATGCCTCAGAACTTGAACTATGCATCCATTCTCCAGAAAAAACTTCACAAAAGTTAGTACGATTTACTACTCTCTTCCATCTACTTTTTGTTTTGAAATCAGAAATTACCTTGCTTAGTTTCCTAATTCTATTGATTACCAAAATAAACAACTTTCGCTTGATTTCAAAAGCATGATCAATAATTTTCTCTACATTTTTCTTCTTCCTATAAAATGCCGCTTTCTGTTGGCCTTTCTTTTTAATATTTTTCAATAAATTAACTAATATCCTATTACGGAACATTCGTTGTCGAATGTCCCTAAACTGTTGTTTCCTTCTACTATCATGCACAGAGTTATCTCTTCCTCTACCAGTAACATTTGTGATGGGTCTCTCCTTTCCATTTAAATTACTTCTCTTTTTGTTAAGAGACACATTTTTTTGAGCAAAATTTTTTTTACTACAAATATTTCTTAAGAATGATTTCGTGCTCTTACCCGGACCTTTCTTGGTGTTTTGACAAGTATTTGGGGAAGAGGACTGCTGCAATAAAACATCATCCTGCTGTCTTTGACGTTTTCTAGCCTTTCGTATTCGACTTCTGGAAGGCATTTTCCAAACTATGAAAGAATCTGCAGTTGAATCTGTGAAAAAATATAATATAAAATGTTATTAACCACTATTACCAAACAGTAAATAAATAACAGTCATCTAAAACTTAATGCTGTACTAATTATTTAACATAGCAAATATTTTCCACCAGCACTGCATCACAAAAATGACACTCAATGGTACAAAACAGGCATACAACACTCATAAATCACTCCCTAATATTTTAAATCATTAATTCAGGATGACGATAAGATGTAGCCTATCTAAAGGTTTGTTTAGGCCCAGATCTTTGGACTGGGGTGAATGTGTGTCATTGATCCACATTCAGTCCATCACCTGTTTTGTTTATTTGAGGTGAGGCCAACACATGGTTGCAGATAAGATTTTCACTGAAAAAAAACCAAGGTAAAAAAACATGTGAAGGCCTACCAATGAAGTAAATCATTAAATGAAAACCAATACATTTCTGGAAATATGCACTACTAGTGCTTCATAAGATGTTTTGGATCATATTTATAAGTTATTTGAGTATCTAGTATGCTATTTTACATTCTTCATGGTGCAAATTTATTGTAAATACGCTCCCACCTGCGGTTGGCAAATTTAGATTTTGATTATGGGAGTTAGATAGGCATGTTAATAATTTCCCAAAAATGGTATATAACCCCAAACAACCTTTGAAGCAAATGCTCTTAGCCATGTTATCCACCTCCCATTGGATAACATGGCTAAGAAATGCTTGCAAATGTGATAAAAAAAGGCCTGCAATGCATGAATAACGCAGAAAAATCAGCGATATTCATGCATTTTCCAACAAATGCTCTTAGCCATGTTATCCACTTCCTA
Organism: Lissotriton vulgaris; assembly: GCF_964263255.1. Taxonomy (NCBI): domain Eukaryota; kingdom Metazoa; phylum Chordata; class Amphibia; order Caudata; family Salamandridae; genus Lissotriton; species Lissotriton vulgaris. Next base: position 13,361,720 of record NC_141687.1, read on the forward strand.
TTAAATAACATGGCTAAGAACTGCTCAGGGCACCATGAGGAACGCTTTCCATTTAAAAAGGGAAAAATAACATCAAAGACACTAAAATGCCTTCTAAATATGAACCCAAACAACCTATGAAGCAATGTGAAAAAAAACTGCCGCAATGCATGAATATAGCAGAAAAATCAGCGATATTCATGCATTTTCCAGCAAATGCTCTTAGCCATGTTATCCACTTCCAATTAAATAACATGGCTAAGAACTGCTCAGGGCCCCATGAGGAACGCTTTCCATTTAAAAAGGGAAAAATAACATCAAAGACACTAAAATACCTTCTAAATATGAACCCAAACAACCTATGAAGCAATGTGAAAAAAACGGCCACAATGCATGAATATAGCAGAAAAATCAGCGATATTCATGCATTTTCCAGCAAATGCTCTTAGCCATGTGATCCACTTCCTATTAAATAACATGGCTAAGAACTGCTCAGGGCCCCATGAGGAACGCTTTCCATTTAAAAAGGGAAAAATAACATCAAAGACACTAAAATGCCTTCTAAATATGAACCCAAACAACCTATGAAGCAATGTGAAAAAAAACGGCCACAATGCATGAATATAGCAGAAAAATCAGCGATATTCATGCATTTCCCAGCAAATGCTCTTAGCCATGTTATCCACTTCCTATTAAATAACATGGCTAAGAACTGCTCAGGGCCCCATGAGGAACGCTTTCCATTTAAAAAGGGAAAAATAACTTCAAAGACACTAAAATGCCTTCTAAATATGACCCCAAACAACCTATGAAGCTCTAACAGTACATATCCTGAAATTTAATTCATTTCAAAATTCGTTTTTAAACACAGCATATAAATCAATTGTATACCTGCATTCATGAAGAAATGACTAAAAATGTCCTTGAGACACATGAAAGTGTTTTCTGGAATGCCCTAGCACCATTTTTGGGACACTATTAACATGGCTAGGTAACTCCCATAATCAAAATCTAAATTTGCCAAGCACAAGTGGGAGCGTATTTACAAGACACTTGTCCCATGAGGAACACTTTACATTTTAAAAGGCGAACACAACATCTTAGACACTCAAATACCTTATAAATATGGCCCAAAACAACCTATGAAGCTCTAGCAGTACATATCTAGAAATGTAATTGATTTCTTAAATCGTTTTTAAAAGCAACATATCTGTTTCAGCTTACATAACAGACCATGAAATGGCCTCCATGTATTACAATATCTTGTGTAACTGCATGCCAGAATGTTACACCAAATATGCAATTATAATTTCTCTTTGAAACTAATTCTATTAGTATATCACTAGAGACAAAACCACATTTTAAAAACACAGCTTTCTTCATCATTTTCTCCTTAAATCATACTATTCTCTATCTAAATTAAATAAATCTTTTCTCACCTTAGCAAATATTTTTTGAGTTTTGAAAACAGTCTCAGAAATACACCAAATTGTCTTCAGCAGAAGAAAAAGGATGCACTCCAAAGGCTGCAGCTATTGAAAGCACAGAAATACAGATATTCTTTTCACATATCTCTCATATTAGCCAATCATACCTCTTCCCTCACTTTTTTCAAATCAAAACCCTTCCCCCCTCTGCCCTGTCTGCCTTGTTTCCATAGCAACCACCTCCTGGAAGACCTCTCATGTTTGCAAATTCACACAACAATGTTTCAATTGAACTCTGAACTCTCAGTGCACCTGCGTATCCAGTGCAATCTTTCATTAAATGTTTCTTCCTTGACCATTCAAATTACATCTTTCAAAGAACACATCCATGCACCCTAACTTTCTGTTTTCAGAAATGGAAATGCACCAATCACTGCTAATGAATCATTAGCATTGTAAATCCACAGTTTTTTTTCTTTAGAAACTCCTACTGTTTCAACTGCCCTTTCATTACCACACTTCATCTGACTGCAGAACAACCTTCTTCCACCATGTTTAACGTCTGGATTGTTGGACATAGTTACATCCACTGGGCTCAAAGGTATGCTGAGAGCAGAAATTTACACAACCTCAATTTACAAGATGTGGAAATTAAGTGGTTGGGCCAAAGAGGATTAAAATGTCACCAATTGATACCATTGGTGAAAACCTTTATGCATTTGCCAAAACCTGACCTGTTAATAGTGCACTGTGGAGGTAATGATTTGGGCACTTTGACAGGGGTAGGTCTGGAAATGCTTTTAAAGGACACCTTGGAGCAATTAATGGCACTTTTTCCTCAAACTGCCTTGGTATATTCCAATATATGCCAAAGACAGAAATGGAGGTGGTCCAACCAATTTTGTCCACAAATTGAGAAAACGAGGAAGCATGTAAACAAATCTGTTTCAGCTTACATGAGAGACCATGGAATGGGCTCTCTGTACAACAATAACTTGCGTTACTACATGCAAGATATCTACAGAAGAGATGGAGTTCACTTCTCAGATGAGGGCAACAGAATTTTCATTCTGAATTTAAGACTCTGCATTGGTACCTACTTATAAGTACCTAAATGTACCATAAACCCAAAAGCTCTTCTCAGAGCTACCCTACATCTGATCACTCACAATTATTATTTTTCTCTAACTTTTTTCACTAATTTTCCACAAAATTCGCTCCCCGGAGCGCTACCCGGTTCGCTAACCGAAAGCTAACCTCGCGGAATTTTTTTAAAAAAATTTTTTTTTCCGCACATATAAGCCTCCTCAGCCACGCTCAGAAAACCTAGGGGGTCAAGATAAGTCTACCATGACCCCTTCTACCCATTCTAAACATTATTTGCCCTCCATCTTGTATCTTAATGCGAACGAAACACAAAATGGTGGACTCCCGTGACGCTTAAGGTTCGCTAACCGGGCAGCTTCCCGGAAAGCGGTCCTAAAAAAAGGCGGGAAAGTAATTTACAGAATAACGACTAGAAACACTCTCACCAAATATAGATTAGCTCATACTACATAACAATCCCTTCCATTCTCACAAATTTCATTGAAATTCCATTTAGCCATTTAGCCTGTAGACCTCTCCAAGTACCGTGAGGTAAATTACTTCACAAAACACATCTGAATTGTTGGAATTGACAACCAATGAAAATGTTACTTTCATTTTCTACTTTTATTACCTGACATTTGATTGGTTATATACCTGTATATATATAAAGGGAGAGAAGGAAACACAGCCATTTTGACTACTACTTCTTGTTGTACCTCCTATTTCAAAAGCTTCAAAAAACTTCAACTTCTTTGTGAAGGTAAGTTATAATTTAATATATTGTGCACTATGACTTAATATAGTAGACTTTTTCTGCTACATATACACTATCCCTCTGTAGTAGTAGTGTCTTGGTTAAATCACATACACTTTTTTTTAGTCCTATTTCCACTCTCATACTATACACTGCCAAAAGATAAATTCACTGATAAAAACTGCCTATCTAAAATTAATCCCAACAGTGCCCTATCTCTACTAATATATATTTTTTTAATCCAAATTTCAGGCAAAATGGAAGGCGAGCAGCAAGTTTCATTTTCGATTGAACTGAAGGAGAGCAGCCAAGACAAACTTGATGACTTTATGGATGACAGTAGAGACCACGAACTTCTACAATGTGTTGAAGCAGTAGACAACTTGCTTCAAAATGAAAAACAATTACACCCTATAATAAATTATGACATTTCTGACAATGAAATGTTAGAAAATTTAATAAAGTATGAAACACAATCATAATAAAAAAAATAAATAAATAAAGAAAACAAAAAAAAACAAGAAAAACAACAAACAATTAACATACAGTATTAGAAAAGTCTTTCATTCTTTTATCCATAAAGTTCGCTGCCCAGAAAGCTATCCGGTTCGCGAACTTGGCGCTTACCACGCAAAAAAAAATTTTTTTTTTTGGACCCTCCTAGGCCCTTTTAAAACCTCCACATAAAACCTAGGGGGTCAACGAGGATCTACTATGCCCCCTTATGGTAATTTCCCCCTTTGTTTTGGCCTCCTCTTGTCTCTCGATCCTACCGAGAGACAAGATGGCGGCCGCTCCGGACTGTTTAGAATGTTGACAGACACCGGAGGGCCAATCAGCTTCTCATCGCAAAGTTCCGTTACGCGAAAGGTTCGCGAACCGGATCGCTGCCCGGAGCGCTGTTACAGATATATATCTTGATTTAAACGTTAATTTCTCAAAATCCACTGAAGCACATATATTGAGACCTAGCAAAGGCACATCGGGCTAACAGTCCCTACAATTTTGCCAAGTTTCGTGAAAATCCATTCAGCCGTTCGGGCTAAAAGTGAGTCCAACCGCCCTATGGAAATTAACATGGGAAAAAGGCGTTTTGGGACCCCCCTTTTTTCTCGGCCCCCCCTCCACAAAACCCCCCCAAATTTTCAAGGTCTGCTCAGAAACAAAATGTGCCATTTTCCTGAAAATTTCAGCCAATTCCGTCCACGAACGCAAAAGTTATTAGGCATAGAATTTTCAGAAATCCCATAGGGAAAAAATCCTAACTATATATACCTACTGGCGACCGCCAGTAGGTAATATATATATATATATATATATTACCTACTGGCGGTCGCCAGTAGGTAGTTATAGTTAGGACCTAGTTTCCATAGGAAATCCTCAACATTCTATTTGGAATAACTTTGCGAAATTCTTAAATAAGGTGGCTCGGTCCGCTGCGCTCCTTCCTCCTTTCTTTGGTCAAGTGGGGGCTGAGATATAAGGGGGGTCCCAAAACGTGTTTTCTCCATGTTATTTTTCATAGGACCTTTAGACTCGGCTATAGGTCGAACGGCTGAATGGATTTATAAGAAATTTGCCAAAACTGTAGAGTCTTGTTCGCAGATTACGCTTTTTTTGGAATGGTGTAAATCCGTTCAGTAGTTGTTGAGAAAATTAAAGTTAAAGTCAATTATATATCTATAGGCGCGCACCCAAGCGGCTGCGCGTGAGCGGAATTTTTTTTTGCTGCGTGACGTCTGTTAACGTTCGATTCGAAGGAAATCAGGAAGTTTTGTCCGCCATTTTGTCACTGCGAGTAAATATATTGTTCATTTCAAAGCGTTGAAACATGGAAAGGGGAGAAGGTAGAGATTGTCTTGCTGCGTAGGTTTTCTCGGGGTGTGCAATAAGGCCCTTAAACGCGAAAAGATATATTTTTTTTCGGGAAAAAAATAACAGGGTGCGCGCACCCGGTCGCGCACACTTATTCACAAGAGTGTGAAAATGGAGATGAATCAGAAGTTTGAGTGCTTAGATATAAGGTGGCTCTGAAAAGAGCCCTTGTGTTAATTGAGTGTTTTCTGCATTTATAAGTAAGTACCGATGCAGAGCCTGATGTTGCAGAGGAAGATTCTGTTTCCCTCATTCGTGAAATGAACACCGTCACTCCTATAGACGTCTTGCATGTGGTATCGTAAGTTGTTGTGGTAAATAGAACCCATGCTTTAATCTTTGAGGAATGCAGAAACAGATTTATTTACATGTCTCCTTGCTTTCTCAAATTGTGCACAATGTTGATTGGACCAATTCCATTTCTGTCTTTGGCATATATTGGAATATACCAAGGCAGATCGAGGAAAAAGTGTCATCAATTGTCGAAAGGTGTCTTTTAGAAGCATTTCCAGACCTACCCCAGTGATTGTGCCTAGATCGTTCCCACCACAGTGCACAATTATAAGGTCTGGTTCTGGGAGATGCATAAAAGTTTTCACCAATGGAATCAATTGGTGACATTTCAATCCTCTTTTGGAAATCCATGTTATGTGTACATTTGGTAAGCCGAGGTTGCAAATTCGTCTGCTTACTGCATATTTTTCACTCCAGTGAATATAACTGTGTCCTATTAGCCAGACCTTCATTTTCAAGGGATTTGTAGTCGTCCTCCGATCGGTTCTGGAAGTGGAATGGTAGTTAGAAGTTGAAATTTTAAATAAAGAAAAAGGAAGAGGCTGGGTGTGGTTTAAAAAATAAAAATGATTGGTTGATTGTAACAAGTGGAGATTGAACAGTACGTTCCATGTTAATGTTTATGTTAAACGAAAAGTACTATTGGGTGTGAAAAAACAAGATATGTAACAGAGCTGTGTATTGGCAGGTGTTTCTGGAGGGAAAATAGTGTTCTTAGTTTGTTGTAGAACGTTAAGACATGAACTTTTGACCTGTGCCTTCAGCAAGGTGCAGAATGAGGTGTAACCATGAAAACAGCCGGAGATGGCAGTTGGTGATGGGTTCACTCTTTGGTGCCTCTGCATCTGAGTCTGTTCTCTGGTGGCAGGCGGAGAACTGTTTGTTATTGTGGAGATGAAAGGGTGATAAGGAGAGAAATACGACATAGCGTCTGGCCTGTAGAAGCGTGGGAGCAGTGATTAACTCTGAGTAAAGCGGAACTGTGTCGGTGCATAGTAACAGTAAAAAAAAATGTTAACAGTGGTATAACTGTCTTTACGGTGCACGACCTACTAAGAAAGAGTTCACGGGCCGTAATTGGCTTGCAGGTTCTAGTATCAGTAAGTGAGGTCGAGAAAAGAAAACATTCAGGACTTTATTTATGAAGGCCTTGCGCCACCGGTGCGTTACTTTTTCCCATTTTAAAAAATGAGGCACTGGCGGCGGAAGGTCTTTATAAATAAGGTCTTCAGTGTCTACAGTTAAGGTTATGTGGAACCCATGAATAGTTTTTCAATAAGAAATCATTTCAGTTGAGATCATGGATTAAAAGAGAAACCGTGAATATTTGAAATGTTTATTTAGAAATGTACTGTTTTAAAGGCAAATCATTATGTAATATGAGTACAGAAATTGCAAAAAACACAGTAATTGGTATTGTCAGTAGTACATGGAATACAAACGCTATAGTTGAAGAAAAATGAATATAGTTGGAAAAAAAACATTGTACACTCTTATAAGGAAGTATATTATATTTTAATAAATGGAAGAAGGTCTCTGGCCTTTCAGTTTAGGAACGATATATGAAAATGCAAGTGGTTATACATCATTACTTTATGAATCAGCTGTCAAACAACACAAAATCATAATGTCCACTGTTAGTAAAGCAAATAGGTCTGTTCTTCAAAAGAAAATATGGTAAAGAATGTGAAGAATATAGAAAACCAAAAGGAAATGAGGACGTCAATGGCTTGTATGAGAGTTATTGAAGCATTGTTTAGGCAAAATAGGTAGCTTCTGCTTGTAACAGGAAATCAGTTTTATCATTTGAAAGTATGTCAGCTATCCAATGGAAAAGAGTAAAGCAGTACTGATGATCTGTTATAATCGGAGCCTCTTTTACCATCAGAGTGCAGGTCGGTGGGTTTTCGATGTAGCTCGCTGTTAGGAAAGAGTTAACCGTCCATTGTGTAGGCAAAATAGGCAGCAAGTGCTTCTAACAAGAAATCACTGTTATTATCTGAAAACATGTCAGCCATCCAATTGAGAAGATGAAAGGAGCATTCATGATCTGTCATTATTGGAGCGTCTTTTACCATCATAGGGCAGCTCAGTGGGTTTTCGATGTAGCTCTCTGTTAGGAAATCTTGCGCCGCTGCGAATATATTCCAATGGCCCAGAACTCCTTGTATCGCTGCAAAGGCCATAAACCCTCCGTTGTAACAAAGCTGTTCATGATCAAGTAACAGATTCATGAGGTGATTGTAATTCGCTTCAGGAGGTACCAAATTGCAGAGACATAAATCCAGGGCCCACGTGAAATCACAGCTCAGGCAATGAAATACAGGCTGCACACAGGTGAAATACGAATATCGAAATGATAATCGATATGAAGTATTCAAAGTTGAGAGTGCTAAGGTGCCGTAGTACAGAAGCATTCTCTGTCGAAATAGTTCTAAGTGGTCCGGCTCGTTTGCGAAGGCAGGAGGGACATCCATTTTGAATTTCCCAAGATGGTAAAGGAAACAGCGCAGAACTGCCGGTTGTATAGCAACTCCACAGAATTAGGTCGCCGGCTATGCAGTGGAGAGGAGCAGAATGACTTGATAAATTTTCTAGGAGTCTAGTCACTTATATATTGCTTAGTAGTTATCAAAAAAGTAGCCTGTCTTGAAGTGGAGGATGCGTTAAAAAATAAGGGAGTCATTTGAGCAAGTTGTAAAGCAAGGTCAATTTTTTTTACATCAAATGCAAATATCAAGAAACGCATGCGTGGGGTAGATAGTCTGCATTCTTAAAGGAAAGCAAATGGAGGGTTATTTTTACCGCGTTAGCATTGTCGTTTAAAAAGTTACAGTGATTTTCATTATATGTTAAGAAAGTGTCACTGATGAAGACTGAAAATAAATCCTTATAAATAACAGGGACTGGTGTATTTTAGAAAAGGTGTGTAACATTACATGAATTGTAAAAAAAAAAAATGTAATTGAAAGTGTATGGTTTGAAAATGAAATGTAGAGGTTTATAGTTCACGTTTTGAAAGCGGTTCTAGAGGGTCAGATGCATGATAGATTTATAAAAAATAGAACATGTTTTTCAATAGTATTATGGAAAAAATATGTGCCTTTATGTACTATTTAGATTATCTGCCTGTTGCCTATTCTTTGAGTTTTAGTAATCCTGTGTCTTATAAGTTTTCAATGGGCGGTTTGAGGTTCATGGTGGGCTTGGGCAGGGAGGGTAGGTTGGGGGTTTGTAATAGGGGGTCCGGGTGGGGTGGAGTGCGGAGTTTAGTGAAGAGTGAGGGGGGCGGGGGGTTAGGGTGTTTGGTAATGGAGCAGAGTCAGAGGACGCCAAATTTCTGTTATGGGGTGCCACGGAAATATGTATCCATTCTAAGAGGTTTATTATATTAAGGATATATATTAACATGGTGGCTCTTGTGGTTTTGTGGTTCTGTGCATGTGTATAATGCTGGCCCTGTAGTTTTTGTCTATGGACCTCATAACGACACAGGGGAGCCACGTTGCACAGTTGGAGATCAGAGACTTAGGAAATAAAACTTTATAATTGTAAGGGCTCTAAGCGATACAAATCGCCCGTTCTCGGTGTAAAAAATATCACCGCTATTGGTGGTATTTTCTAAGGTGTTAGTGCTCGAAGGAGAATAGTAACATATATGTGAAAGAAAATTCTGTAACAGGCTCAGCATTTCACATTATCGCATGAAAACAAAAGTTGTTCTCACATAGCAATAAATCTCTTATAATTAAGGGACGGAGTGGAAAGGGGCGACCATTCGGTCCCCCCGAACGTATGGTGGAGTACCGCGATCCCCCCGGGAAGCCATCTTGGGCGGGAGGCGAGCCTCGGCTGGTATGCCCGAAGCGGCGTAGCCGGGGCGCGCCTTTTTCCCGCCCTGGAGTGGGCTGGCCTAGACACTGACGCGGCCGGCCACGCCCTTGGGGCATGGCCGGGGCGGGTTTAAGCTCGCCCTGAAGACGGATAAAAGGAGCAACAAGCCAAGAAAGCATCCTCTTGTTCCTGTGCTCTGAAGCTGCACCTCCTCGCTGCACGTGAGCTCGAGACGGAACGAAGAGCCAATTTTGAGCGTTGTAATCTTTCTTGTTTGTTTTGCAGATACTCGGTTTGGAGAATGCCCAAGAAAGCGGGAAAGCGAATGACTACCGAACAGATGCTGCGTGTTCTTATGAAAGAGGTGACCGACCTAAAGAGGCGAATGGCGGATAAAGACGAGGAAGGGGGACCGAAACGTCCTTTGGCAGGAGCAGCTCCGGGAGGAAAAGGCAAGAGGCCCAGAAGGGGAGCAGCTGGGGGAGACATCCCGGTTCCCTGTACCCCACTCGAAAAACCAACTCCGGCGCCGGAAGAGGGGAATCCGATTCCCGTGGTGGTCACCCCCGTGTCCGGGGAGGATATGCCGCCCGAGCTGGCAGCACAATTAGCAGCGTGGTTGGGTAAAGGTAGCAAGGGTGCCACGGCTGACGACGCGCAGGTATTGATGAAACAACTGCGTGAAACAAGGGAAGCGGCTGCGGCAGTAGAGAAGCCACCTGGAACAGGTCCAGTCGCAGATACAGCTTCCGGTTCAGGTAAGCGGCCATTGCCGATTGCAAGGGATGAGTCTGCACCCTCACGAAGGGAAAAGTTGGGTCAACATGTCCCTTTGGCTATTAAAGAGAAGATATGGGCAGATGAGTATATAAACATCTTCTCGTTGCTTACCGATCATTATGAGATGGAGCATGTTAAGAGCCAGAAGGAGCTCATGCATCCGAGTGTTTGGCGCGCAAAGATGGCCGCCTTTAAGGTAAATGAAAACATTGGCACTTGGGGCAGAGCATGGGGGATTTTTACATCCATCATGGGTGAACGTAGGCCCGAATTGCTGTCCGAATTGCCGATTTATCAGTCACGGATCATGGGGTATTCTGTATCACACGAGGGCAATCAATGGTTCTGTTACGATAATATTTTCAGAAAAGCGAAAGAACATGATAAAAACTTAACTTGGGATTGTTATGATTCTGTGTCTTGGTCCAAAATGGAAGATACGGGTATGTTGAAGTTGCCATTGGTAGGGAGTAGCGTGGGTGAATCCTCCCGCCAATATGCTGGGACGCCCTTTCGATCAGGTACGAGTTACGACAACCACTCGAGGCCGATCGGCAACGCAGGGAAAAGGGGGATTTGTTGGAACTTTAACAGGGGTAAATGTACGAGGCCCCAGGGGTCTTGCAAATTTAGGCACGAATGTGGTGGGTGTGGGCAAGCATCCCATCCTGAGTCCATGTGCAGAGCCAAAACGGGTGATAACGGTGGGAGAGGAGGCGCCAAACAGGTCTGATATAGTCCGAGGGGCGCCTTTACCTACTCCGATTGATACCATGGCAATGATTCCCTGGCTCAGCGAATACCCGGATCACGCTTCCGCTGGAGTGTTGCGGAACGGGTTTTCATATGGTTTCCGCATTCCAGTGGGGGAGTTCCAGGGTATAGCGAAATGTAAAAACCAAATATCGGTCTTGCAACATACGTCCGTAGTACAGGAGAAGATCGGGAAAGAGGTTACTCGAGGTCGAGTCGCCGGTCCATTTAATGTGCCACCAGTTGCTAACTTTGTTTGTTCCCCTTTAGGGGTGGTCCCCAAGAAGGACCCGGGTGAGTTTCGGCTGATACATAATCTATCAGCCCCACGTGGTCTTTCCGTAAACGATGCGATAGACCCGGAAGTGTGTTCGGTGCGGTACGCATCCTTCGATGAGGCCGTAGCCATATTGAATCGCCTGGGGCCCGGTGCGCTGATGGCAAAATCTGATATCGAGTCAGCGTTCCGGTTGCTCCCGGTACATCCAGACGACCAGCGTCTCCTTGGTTTCATGTTTCAGGGTCACTATTACATGGATCGGTGTATGCCGATGGGGTGCTCTATATCTTGTGCCTATTTTGAAAAGTTCAGTTGTTTCCTGCAATGGGTCTTCACAAAGAAGACGGGGTTTCAACATGTTATGCATTATCTCGATGACTTTTTGTTTCTGGGGGCAGCCGGGGATCCGGCATGTGGACAGGCTCTGACTGAATTTTGTGTCTTGATGAAGCAGTTTGGCGTGCCATTGGCACCAGGTAAGACTGTGGGTCCCTCGACTTGCCTCGAGTTTCTGGGGATCGAGCTCGATTCTGAAGAAGGTTGTTTTCGTTTACCAGAAGACAAAGTGTTAAGATTCAGGGCATGCCTGCAAACGTGTATAAGTGAGTCTAAGGTTAAGCTACATCAATTACAACAATTGGTGGGACAGTTGAATTTTGCCCTAAGAGTAATACCGATGGCCCGCCCCTTCTCCCGCTCGATCGCTCAAGCCATGGTCGGCCTGAAGGAGGGTCATCATCGCACGAGGCTCTCGGCTGAGGTTCGCCAGGACATGCGCATTTGGTTGGCATTTCTGGCGGACTTCAATGGTCGAATTGTCTGGAATAAACCGGCGGTGTCCTCCGAAGAGCTGGGGCTGTGGACAGATTCGGCTGGGAGCATTGGTTTTGGTGCCATATTCGGCACACAATGGTCGGCTCAAAAATGGCCGTTATGGTGGCATGAGTGTGGGCTGACCGGTAACATTGCCTTTCTTGAACTTTTTCCCATTCTGGTGGCCCTGAAAACTTGGCCTGAGGGATTCAGAGATCACTCTGTGGTGTTTTGGTCCGATAACATGACCGTGGTTGAGTGTATCAATAGCCAGGCAGCACGATGCAAATGGATGCTGAGATTGCTCAAAGAAATTGTGTTATTGTGTTTGCAATTAAACGTGTTATTTAGGGCAAGACATGTGCCGGGGGTAATGAATCAAGCGGCTGATGCGCTTTCTCGTTTTCGTATGCAGGCCTTCTGGGGTTTTCTGCCCACAGCGGACCCGGTGGCGGCACCCTTTCCCGAAGCTCTCTGGTCTCTCGGTGCCCCGAACTACAGAACCTCGTGGGAGAGAGTTTAGCACCCCGGACAAGGAAGGCATATGAAGGGGCGTTCCGAGCCTATTGGGCCTTTTTCGGGACTGCTAGGGGAGAGCTTTGGGGCCAGGAAGAGCTAGTTGTAAAATTTCTGCTGTCTTTACATCAGGCAGGCAAATCAGTGGCTACGGCCCAGAGGCATCGGGCCGCCATTTCCTTCATGGCAAGGGCTCATGGGATCCAGGACCCGACTGCGTCTTTTGTTGTGCAAAAAGCGCTACGTGGGTGGCAACGCCTTGAGGGTCGCAGAGTAGATGAAAGGCGCCCGATAGGTTTGGATAGGTTGGCCCTGTTATTATCCATACTCCCTGCAACGTGTTCATCCCGGTATGAAACAGTGTTATTCCGAGCCGCTTTTACGCTGGCATTCCATGGGGCTATGCGGGTAAGCGAACTAGTGGCAAGGAACAAGCAGGATGTGATGGGGGGACTGTGCCGAGAGCACGTTCAGGTCAGAGGGGGGACAATGACTGTCTCGTTCGTCAGGTCCAAGACCGATCAGGGTGCGATGGGTGACTGCATAATTATACAAGGGATTCCCGGGTCCTCCATGTGCCCGGTGAGTTGTGTAGAGAAGTATTTAGCACAAAGGGTGGCATCATGGGGGGGGACTTTGTTGAGACACGCTGACGCCACCCCACTGACGAGGTTTCAGTTTCAGCGGGTGCTTGCGATGTCGATTGCCGCTGCGGGCTTGAACCCGGGCGAGTTTGGGACCCATTCCTTTCAGATAGGGGCTGCTACAGAGGCTACAGCCAGGGGTCTGAATGTCGAACAAGTTAAACGTGTGGGGCGTTGGTCCTCCAACTGTTATAAAAGGTATGTGCGGTTGCACATGTTGTGAAGCTGTAATGATGTACTCACGCTTCTTGTTTTTGTTTGGTTTCAGTTGCGCAAGCCTACGAGGCGGGGCGGACTATGCAGTCGACCCAACACCGGGCCAGCGGTCAGACATCACCGGCTGTGAAAGAGGAGGTGTGGGTCGTGGGCCACTCATACGTGAGGCGTGCCGCGGACGTATTCAAGGCAGGTGACATGATTCACGTGGCTGGGGAATACGGGTACAGGGTGTCCTTCTACGGAAGGGGCGGACTCTGTATTGACCAGTTTCAATCATTCTTCGAGGGTTTGCTAGGGCGGACGAGGTCACCGCCGTCTATAGTCATAGTACATCTTGGGGGCAATGATTTGGTCACCACTGGTAGACGACTTCTTCTTGAGGCGATGCTTTCCACTGTAAGTTGGTTGGCGAGGAGAGTTCCAGGGTGCACGATTGCATGGTCCCATATGATCCCACGAAAAGTATGGCGGGGGGCTATTTCTGTTTCTGCTCTGAATCATTCAGTAAGAAAAATCAATAACAAAGTGAGTAGATTGTTCCGTTCCAATACACTGCATTCGATTTCGCATGGTTGTATTACTGGTGACAGTATGTATTTGGGGGATGGTGTTCACTTGTCCCGGGTGGGGAACGAGTTACTCATAGGAGACTTGATAGCTTGGCTAAAGACTTTAGGACATGACCTTTAGGTAGGAGTTTTTGTGGGGGGTCCGGATAGCCGGTCAACTATCCGGCCTGTGGCGGTAAGGTCATGATCGGTGAGCACTAATTGGAAGATCCCTATGAGTGGGCGTCACCCATTACGGATGGGAGCGCTCGAGGGAGGTGGCCATTGGCCCCTCAACGGGGAGGCGGTCCCTTCTAAGGATGGGCCGCCGGAAGGAAAGGAAAGGCGGTCAAGGCCCCTTCCTGGGTAGGAGGGGCTACAGCCCTCTCCTGGGGAATTTCCCGGGGCCAGGACATCTGCGACGGCAGATGTGGTAAGTTGTGTGGGGTTTGGGGAGGGGTCTACGCTACCTTCTAGATACCTCACACGAGTCCTCGGACGACCTTTAAGTGGCGGCGAGTTTATTGGGGCCCCCGTCAAGTCAAGGGAAATTGGTAGTTGCACTTGAGGTACACCTCTGTGCGGTCGCCCCTCACAAGTGAGGGGGATATTTCTGGTTTAGGGATCTTGACACCGGTTACGACCTTGCCGTTGGCCCTTAAACGTTAGGATGTACAATTTCAAATTGCAAGTTAATATTTTGTAGGATGTTAGTTCGGCTAGGAGAACCTTTGTATTAGAGAATATGTTAAGGTTAGCCAAACATCGCAATGTGGTAATGAAATTGTACATAATATGAAACTGTTATTTTAATGTTTTAATTTTGTTTCATATTTTAATAAATACGGCCGGGAGGGTCACTCCCTCCCGTCTTCCAAAAGTTCAGAACTGTTTCTGGTTTCCCATCCTTGGGGATTGTGTTGAGAGGGGGTGGCGGGTATCTCAGCCATATGTATATAGTGCTATTTACTACACTGCTATGTGAACGATGTCGAATGTTTCATAAGAGGAGGCTTTAAAAGTTTTTTGATAAACTGGTTTTCCAGGGAAGTGGGTGGAGTGTTCCGTGTAAATTACAGAATAGAAACTAGTAAGAACCAATTGAAAGTGTTGTTCTAAAGTCACATGACTTCACATGCGTGTGTCGCTGCCTCTATGCGATTGGTGGGTGCGCGCACCCGGTCGCGCACTAAAAGAAAGCGGCGAGAAAATATCAGCTAATATGCTCTTGGAGCTCGTTTTGGTACAAAGACTTAGTTCTGAAAAGAACTTTTTTTTTTTTTTTGGGAAACAAGTGTTATGATGCTTTTGATTTCTTAAAGTTGCTACGACATTTTTAAGTATGTCATACTATCCAAATAAAGTGAAGAAATTTAACTTTTCTTGGAGCATTTATGACTCTCAATTTTGTGTTTAATTAGAATAAAGCTTTGCTCTCCGTATACAAGAAGTTTTCCACAGTTCTTGCATTTCATGTGCACGTTCGCAGATATGGTTTCAAGTCCATCTCAGCACTCGATGGAGATACAGGTCGTTCTGTAGAAGATGTGCTGGTCACTTCTGATGGTAATAGCGTGGCCTCCGTTTTTCTAGTCAAAGGTGGTCGCTCATTTCCTTCAGATTCGGAAGATGAATGCGGAACGGTAGGCATTGCAGCAAAGTCTTCAGGAAGATGTTCGACGTTGTTCTCTATTGAGAGTAGAAAAGAAAGTGATGGAAGTGTGTGGAGTGCTGCGTGTAAATTCCAGAATAGAAACTACCAACAACCAATTGCAAGTGTTGTTTTCAAGTCACATGACTTTACATGCGCTTCTCAGGACGTGTAGGCGGTGACACTATCTAGTTACGAACGTGATTTGGAAGTAGCGATGTTCTTTAGTGAAGTTTAAAAACGTGAAAAGAAGTGAATTCAAACACATACGGATTTCACATATTTTTAGACCTCGATTTAAGTAAACAATTATTAAATTATAAAACCTTTTATATTTAAAAAAAAAAATATTAAGGTGTGTACAATCAGTCACGCGCGAACGATTCATGATTCAACGATTCAACGATGATTCAATGATTCAATTCATTCAATGAATTCAATTCATTCAATTCAATTCATTCAATTGAATTCAATGATTCAATTCATGATTCAATGATTCAACGATTCAAATCATGACATGGTCAGTGACATCACTCATGACATCACTAATGACATCTCAAATGACATCACTGATGACATCATCCTTGTGGAAGAGTGGCAGACCTTCACTCACCCTAATATAACCTTTATTACAGACACTCAAAAAGTAGAAAATAACAATTTCAATACAATAGCCATACCAATGCCACTTAAAAGACACCTATTTAGTAATTCGAAGATCTATATACACAACCACTTATTCATCAACAGATATATACAGTCAATCATTTATTATATACAGTCACTCATATATGTATTCAGTCATCATATGTTCTTATACACTGATACATCCTGATCATCCTGTTACACACCGACACTCAACCATAGAGTTATTCACACATAAGTTATATGTACTAGTTTAAAACATATGTACTTACTCAGAAAAAAACTATTAAAACAGTTATTCATTCACTTAGACAGTCATATATACACTCATACAGAAAAAAACAAATAATAACCTATATGCCTTTTAGCACACAAACTCACTCACCCATACAGTCTAGCATATATGCTGCCTACAACACATACAAACAGTAAGTCACTCATTCATGCATCTATGCACTGCATAAGATCTCCCAATGAAGCATATTGACACTTAGACACTCAGACACTCCAACTAATGATCAAACAAATAATAACCTATATAGACATTATGTATCACTCATATAGCTACTCACCAACACATGCAGCCACTTACATAGAAACTGAGAGACAGATACAGATATGTATATATTTAAACATTACTCATTAGCCCATGTACTCATCAAGATATACTTAATCAGTCAGTAATACAATCTATTTTTCACCTAAAAAGCAGCTATTTATACACTTATATGCTCAATTCTTCTTCCATTAACCTTCAGATATACATATATAAAACATATTTAATTTTCAGAACTAACCCATTCACTGGATGATGTCATCAGTGATGTCATGAGTGATGTCACTGACCATGTCATGAGTGATGTAATATGTGAAGTCATCAGCAGTGCATTGCGGGCGCGCGAGTTATAGTTAGCTGAAGTAACTATAACGGGGAATTTCATTGGTTTTATATGAGTAAAATGTCCAGCTAACTATAACATGTGTAAAACCTAGGGTTTTTTCAGTAATATATATATATATATATATATATATATATATATATATATATATATATATATATATATATATATATATATATATATATATATATATATATATATATATATATATATATATATATATATATATATATATATATATATATATATATATATATATATATATATATATATATATATATATATATATATATATATATATTACCTACTGGCGATAGCCAGTAGGTATATATAGTTAGGATTTTTTCTCTATGGAACTTTTGAAAATTCTATGTCTATATGGCTGAGATACCCGCCACCCCCTCTCAACACAATCCCCAAAGGAGGGAAACCGGAAACAGTTCTTGAAGTTTTTGGAAGTGGGAGGGAGTGACCCTCCCGGCCGTATTTATTAAAACAAAAAATTAAAACATTAAACAGTTCATATTATGTACAATTTCATTACCACATTGCGATGTTTGGCTAACCTTAACAGATTCTCTAATACAGAGGTTCTCCTAGCCGATCTAACATCCTACAAAACATTTTCTTGAAATATTGAAATTGTACATCCTAACGTTTAAGGGCCAACGGCAAGGTCGTAACCGGTGTCAAGATCCCTAACCAGACATACCCCCCCCACTTGGGAGGGGCGACAGCACGGAGGCGTACCTCAAGTGCAACTACTACCAATTTCCCTTGACTTGACGGGGGCACCTATAAACTCGACGCCAGTTAAAGGTCGTTCGAAGACTCGTGTGAGGTATCTAGAAGGTATCGTAGACCTCCCCCCAACCCCACACAACTTACCACATCTGCCGTCGCAGACGTCACTGGCCCCGGGAAATTCCCCAGGAGGGGGCTGTAACCCCTCCTACAAAGGAAGGGGCCTTGACCGCCTTTCCTTTACTTTCGGCGACCCATCCTTAGAAGGGACCGCCTCCCCATTGAGGGGCCAAAGGCCACCTCTCCCGAGCGCTCCCATCCGTGTTGGGTGACGCCCACTCATAGGGATCTTCTAATTAGTGCTCACCGATCATGACCTTACCGCCCGACCAAAATAAATACGACAGTGCTACTAAGCCTAAAAATACATTGGCCACTATGACCGAAAAAGCATGCTTATAGATCGACACTATATCTGAATTACTTTAATCACAAAATTCACATAAGATAAACCATTCTTTATTACACTCAAAATCAACACGATACTACCATAACCTGTAAACGAAACAAAATTATTGATCACTTTATTACAAACAACTTGCTGTCCTCAGGGGCTGGTGGGTGGGTCAAAATTGGCTCTTCGTTCCGTCTCGAGCTCACGTGCAGCGAGGAGGTGCAGCTTCAGAGCACAGGAACAAGAGGATGTCTTCTGGTCTTGCGTCCCTTTTTATCCGTCTTCAGGGCGGGCGTAAACCCGCCCCTGCCTGCCCCGAGGGGCGTGGCCAGCTGCGTCAGTGTCTAGGCCAGCCCACTCTTGGGCGGGAAAAAGCGCGCCCCGGCTACGCCGCTTCTGGCATACCAGCCGAGATGCGCCTCCCGCCCAAAATGGCTTCCCGGGGGGATCGAGGTACTCTGCCATACGTTCGGGGGGACCGAGTGGTCGCCCCTTTCCATATGGCTGAGATACCCGCCACCCCCTCTCAACACAATCCCCAAAGGAGGGAAACCGGAAACAGTTCTTGAAGTTTTTGGAAGTGGGAGGGAGTGACCCTCCCGGCCGTATTTATTAAAACAAAAAATTAAAACATTAAACAGTTCATATTATGTACAATTTCATTACCACATTGCGATGTTTGGCTAACCTTAACAGATTCTCTAATACAGAGGTTCTCCTAGCCGATCTAACATCCTACAAAACATTTTCTGGAAATATTGAAATTGTACATCCTAACGTTTAAGGGCCAACGGCAAGGTCGTAACCGGTGTCAAGATCCCTAACCAGACATACCCCCCCCACTTGGGAGGGGCGACAGCACGGAGGCGTACCTCAAGTGCAACTACTACCAATTTCCCTTGACTTGACGGGGGCACCTATAAACTCGACGCCAGTTAAAGGTCGTTCGAAGACTCGTGTGAGGTATCTAGAAGGTATCGTAGACCTCCCCCCAACCCCACACAACTTACCACATCTGCCGTCGCAGACGTCACTGGCCCCGGGAAATTCCCCAGGAGGGGGCTGTAACCCCTCCTACAAAGGAAGGGGCCTTGACCGCCTTTCCTTTACTTTCGGCGACCCATCCTTAGAAGGGACCGTGTGAGAAGTTGGCCTGGTATATAATGCTCACTAGTTCTAGTGATCACTTTGTACCATGCCAAGCAACCCTTATGATGATGGTTGTAATTCAACCTTGTAGACCAGTTATCCTAGTGGTAACGTGGACAAAGCAGTCTTAGGCTAAACTCTGAAAGGCATGTGAAGCCAGCTGTTATACCATACACAACCCCCTTGAATACCAAATGAAAGGGACACCACACAGATATATATTGAAAATATATATTGATTTATTAACTATAAAATCCCCTGGACTCTTTATGAGCACAGAAGCACAAGCGTAAAATCACAAGACAGTTTAAAATACACAAAAGTTGCACAATATGGATGAGCCCTAGGGGCCACCTAAACCATATACTAAATAAGTGGTATAAGAGATACCAGGAGGAAAGTGAAGAGGCCTAGGGCCTTGGGAATCGCTGGAGCTATTCGAGACTGGAAATAACTAAGTCGGGAAAGGCCCACGGGACTCGGGTGCAGTGTTCAAAGTGCACGCACTTCTCAATACAAAGTCTATGGTGCGTAAAAAGCACAAAGTTAGAAAGTTAGGAACCTTCCGAGTGACCTACGGAGCTGAAACTTAAAACACAGGCCCTTGGGATGTGTACCAGTGCAGGAGCACCGGCGGAGCTGAGTTACCTCACCCACAGGAAGCGGGTGCACAGGGTCGAAGATGTGTCGGGTTTCGTCACGCTGGTCGATGGTGCTTGGAGCAGGAGATGCTGCAGGCGGCTCGATGAGAAGAGTTCCGGTGGATCCAAGGGTGGATCTGTAGATGTGAAGACCTGAAAGCAGAGGGGACAGTGTTCAAAGTCACTAGCCAGTGACTGCCGTGGAACCAGAGTGGAACCAGGTGATGTCGGGTGCAAACAGGCGTTGTCGGGTAGCTTCTTTCTGCAGCCACGTGGATACCCGGGGTCGAGGACGTCCAGGAGTCGGTCACGAGCTGTCCCACGTAGGCTTCTCGCTGTTGGCGGTGTCGGCGACCTGATCGGAGCAAACAGGCCTTGGCAAATGCAAGCCACGCAGAAGTTGAAAGATGCTGTTCACTCGGACCAGCAAGGTCAGAGCGGGTGCTCCTTTTCACAGGAGCTTGGGTAGGTCTGGAGCAACCAGACCTGCTGTTTAAATCTTCGGGTTCGTCGCCAAGATGGCCGCTGGCCGCGTGGCTAGTGGCCGGGATGGCGCGTCGAGTGGCACAGTGCAAAAGGGCCCCACGCAGATCGTGGAGATGCTGGGGGGCTGATCTTCGGTGCAAGGGCTGCTCGGTGGTGGGGGTTCTCAGTCCCCAAAGCACAACGTCGAGGATGCCTCAGAAGCTGCGCAGTCAGCTTTACGAGTGTCTTCCAAGAGGTCCGGTCCCACGTCACTCGGTGCCTCCACGGGTCCCTTCTTTGCAGGGACTGTGGATCGGGCTCTGAGAGGTCTGGGAATCTGGTTCTTGTCGGGCTCTGGGCTCGGGCTCCGGCGGGAGGCGGCGGCAAAGCAGACGTCGAGTTGCTGGTTGGTACCTGTGTTCACAGGGTGGTCACTCCTTGGCCACAAGGGAGATTCTTCTTCAGTCTTCTGTGCAGCAGAATGTCGAAGTCCAGTCTTCTTCTTAGTTTAAGTTGATTTCGGGATGATCTGCTGTGCAATGGCACTGCTCCCCCTCTTATTCCAATCTAGGGGGTGGATCACCTACTAGGTCCCTCCTCTGGGAGGAACCAGGAAGGGGGGCGGTTACACCCCCTTTCCTTTGTCCAGCTCCGCGCCAGGACTGGGGCTGGAAGGCCCCAGAACCGGTTTGGGCTGGCCTATGCACGGGGACACCTTGTGTGCCCCGGGCATGTCTGATTCTATTCAGCCCTGTCCTACCCAATACACAAAATCCTGTCTGGGGTGGTGCTCGCACCTCCCAAGGCAGGAAACCCTTTGTCCAGGCCACCATCTGCCGAGTTTCGGTCAGCAGCAGGAGGCCAGACTTGTGTCTGTGGTGGCAGCGTCCATTTTGTGAAGCTGAGGCTCTGTTTAACTTTAACCGGGGTTAAGGCTACGCACATGTCGTGTCCCTCTAGAAGGGTGGAATGCTATCCCCGTCGCCAGAATTGGCGAGGGGATAGTATTCCAATTCGTATGACACCTTACTCGACATGTTTTGATAAAGCCAAACCAAAGATAGCATTTAACCGCGAGGATTATAATGCACTTAAGAGTATATGGTATGGCAATATCCCGGAACAGCTTAGGGAGTGGTTCCCGACAGCTGCAGACAGGCTCAGCTCATGCTAGAGCACCATCTCACATATTTCCAAGCACTCTGCCTCCAGGATTGATGAGGCCTTCCATAGGAGTGGCTGATAGGAACATATGTGTCCAGTTTAGGGTTAGGCACAGGCATACGGTACCTAAGTAAGAGGTGATTACACCAACTTACCCCAGCTGAGTGATCAGCCAGTTGTGTCAAATATGGAGGCCAGGCCAGGGGTGGCACAATACATGCTGCAGCCCCTGGCAGGCCTTGGCTACACCTATGCCCTGGGTACCTATGGTACACTGTTACAGGGGCCTATAAGGTGAACCAATTCCAATTGTGTTATGCACCTAAGGTACATGGAGTCCATTTTAAGGAGAGAGCAATCAGCCTGGGGCCCTGAATAGCAGGATCCCAGGCCAACTAAGTCAAAAACCAGCTAAACACCAGGCAAAAAGTTTGGGGGTAACCATAGTCAGATATCCACCTTCCTACATAACCCCCCCCCAAACGAAAGGAGATAAGGCTATCCTTGACCAGGTAAGCCTATATTGCCTAAGTGGCCATATAAGGAAGTACCAGCTCTGGCTTGGTAACCCCCTGTCTCATGGTCCACTAAGCAATCCCTCACCCTAAGGGTATCGGAGGGTCTCCACCATAGGGAATCTCTACCTGTGGTGTGTCTTTGCAAAGTCAAAGGCTGGTGTTGAGATGGAGTACTGAAGTGAGTTTCCTCTGTAGGGCTCAGCTTCCTCCAATCACTCTCCACCATGTGTGCCTTTCTTTCTCTGACTGAGTTGCACTGTGCTCTCAGGGTCAACCTCTGGCTACCTAAAGCTGGAGGCTGGGTCCCTCTGTTTGGCTTACTGGAGGGACAGGTCAGGTTTGGGCCCTTAGGGTCCCAGGTTTGGCTGTGCCCAACAATATCCATCTGGGGGAGGTCCCTAACTACTTTTAAGGGAGATCCCTCAGGAGTTTTTAAAGCTTGCACCTCACTAGGGCTACTAGTTTCGGTGCCCCTAATCTGCTGATGGGGGTGCTTTATTTGACAGGGGGCCCTTTGGGTCTCACTGTCCTTCTTGTCCTCTGCAGCCCTGGGCTGAGTAAGGCAAGGTAGAGAGGGGCAGGTTACCTGCTCCAGACTGGGTCCCTCCTGAGAAGGGTCCACTGCCCTCAGAGGCTCTGTCAGGCCAGGCCTAACAACCTCTGGGACAGTTCCTTCATCAGGGGTAAGATCAGTTCCCTGAGGAGGCTGATCCTTTCCTAAAGTCTGGTGGGAGGGAGATTTCTCTTCCTCCTCAATGCTCTCTGTTTGGGTGGAGTGATCCATCATTTCAGGCTTCACTACCCATGTATCAGTTTGAGTTTGGGCTGTGGCCATCACAGCCCCACCAACCTTTTCAGGAGGAGACTCAGTTTGGGTATGGGCTGTTACTAGTACAGCCCTGCTACTCTTTTCAGGAGGGAGGTTATCTAAAGATGGGGCTGAGGTTTGCTCAGCCCTCCCAACCTTTTCAGGAAGGACATCTTGAATTGGGGCTGTAGCCATCACAGCCCCACTAACCTTTCCATGGAGATTTACCATTCTAGAATGGGTTTGCTGTTCAACCTCAGCCCAGGCTGAGATTTCCAAATCATTACCCAGTAGGCAATCTACAGGCAAGTTTGCTGACACTGCCACTCTCTTTGGGCCAGTGACACCTCCCCAGCTAAGATTGACTACAGCCATGGGATGATTGGTTTCTATGCCATCAATGTTTGTCACCTGATATCTGGCATCAGGTAAAAGTTGCCTTGAGGGGACTAGACATTCAGCCACCATGGTGATGCTAGCCCCTGTGTCTCTGAAGGCCTCAACTTTCAAGCCATTGATGAGGGGCTCCTGTCTATACTTGCTCAAAGTGTTTGGGCAAGCAGTGAAATTGGCAAACCCCATGCCAGTCTCATAGACAAGAGTATCTGAGTTAGGGGACCTGGATAGGCCAGAGTCCACCTGTCCTCCAAAAGTAAACCCACCCAAATTCTTGGGGGTGCTCCCACCACCTGGGGGACCACTGCTAACAGTGACAGGAGGTGTTGGAGCCTTACCTGGAGGTATATTCTCCTTATTGCCATTCTTGGGACAACAGCTGTCTGTTTTGTAATGCCCAACCTGTTTACAGGTATGACAATAAGGCTTTCTCGGGGATGTAGAAGTGTCTTGGGACCCACCCCCATTCTTGGAGTTTTGGGGCCCTGGGGAAGTCTTTTCCTTATTTTTATCCCCACCCTTCTCTTGAGGCTTGGTAGTCTCTTTCTTTTGGTCACCACCCTGGTTCTTAGGCCTGATCCTGGTTCTGACCCATTTGTCTGCCCTCCTACCCAATTCTTGTGGGGAGGTCAGATCAGAGTCAACCAGGTGCTGATGTAGAAGCTGATTTTGACAATTACTTAAGATTTGCTCTCTCATAATTAAATTATACAATCCTGTATAGTCAGTAACCTTACTTCCCAGCAACCAGCCCTCCAGAGCCTTAGTGGCACACTCAACAAATTCAGACCAGTCCTGAGTCTGTGTCTTCTGGGTATCTCTGAACATTAACCTGTACTGTTCAGTGGTTAAGCCTAACCCATCAATCAGAGCACTCTTCAGGACCATGTAGTTTCTAGAATCCTCATCACTAACTGTGAGGAGTCTGTCTCTGCCTCTACCTTCAAAGGAGAGCCACAAGATTGCTGCCCACTGCTCCTGAGGGATCTGCTGTACCATGCAGGCTCTCTCAAGTGCAGTCATCCATTTGTGGATATCATCCCCAGCTTTGTAGGGGGGCACAATCTTACTCAGGTTTCTTGTATCAAAGGACCTGTCTTTATCCTTCTGGATATTGCTGCCACCAGTGGATCCTAATCCACTCTCTCTAGGCTGTCTTGCTCTAGCAAGTTTCTCCTTAGCCAGGGCAACCTCTAACTCTTGCCTCTGGATCCTAAGCTCAGCCTCTCTCATCTTGGCCTCATGTTCCCTTCTCTGAGGGCTAGTCATCTCCTTTCTGGAGTGACCATGAGAGCCTCTAGAGACATGGGAGGTATTGGATTCACCTGAGTGATGCCTTCTCCTCCTATGGCCCTGGTTAAGTCCACCTGGGGGTCTGAATGGGTTGTTACCTGATTCATTCCCAAGTTGACTTAAGTTAGCCTGGTTCAGTCTACTGACCAGCACCTGACTATCTCTGTCATCATCTGACTCACTGCTTTCCACCTCATCCTCCTCTTCTTCTTCCTCTTCCTCTACATCTACTTGAGGAGCTCCAGTGGTGGAGGCTTCCTCATCTACTAGGATGATAGGGGCAGGGGTGTCTACAGTGTCATCCTCTGAAGGATGGCCTCCTTCAGCATTCCCTGTGGGGTTTGCTTTAGAGGTCTTTAGAGCTTCAGACTGATCCAAGAGCTCTCTTAGGTGGTCTGTAGTAGGGGTAGGCCCTGTCTTCAGACCCCTTAAGACACAAAGCTGTCTTAATTCCTTAAAGGGAAAAATAGCAAACTGGGATGGTGCCCTTGGAGGGTCACTCTCAACAGGAGTAAGTCCACTGGACCCCTCTGTTCCAGACATTGCTCTAGTGTGGGTGGATGTGTTGCAATCTACCTACACTGGTGTTTTCCTACTAAACCTATCTAGTAGTTGTAGCTAGGGTGTGCTACTCCCTTTGCTCTACAACAACTAAGTTCAGTAGAACTTAAGTATACTAGTCTTGTTTTATATGTACCTAGCAGGTACCTGTATGATCTTTCAAATGATAATCTCAAAGATTGTAATGGTAAAACAACAGCAAGCTCAGATCCCAATCCGCTGCTCACCAATGTGAGAAGTTGGCCTGGTATATAATGCTCACTAGTTCTAGTGATCACTTTGTACCATGCCAAGCAACCCTTATGATGATGGTTGTAATTCAACCTTGTAGACCAGTTATCCTAGTGGTAACGTGGACAAAGCAGTCTTAGGCTAAACTCTGAAAGGCATGTGAAGCCAGCTGTTATACCATACACAACCCCCTTGAATACCAAATGAAAGGGACACCACACAGATATATATTGAAAATATATATTGATTTATTAACTATAAAATCCCCTGGACTCTTTATGAGCACAGAAGCACAAGCGTAAAATCACAAGACAGTTTAAAATACACAAAAGTTGCACAATATGGATGAGCCCTAGGGGCCACCTAAACCATATACTAAATAAGTGGTATAAGAGATACCAGGAGGAAAGTGAAGAGGCCTAGGGCCTTGGGAATCGCTGGAGCTATTCGAGACTGGAAATAACTAAGTCGGGAAAGGCCCACGGGACTCGGGTGCAGTGTTCAAAGTGCACGCACTTCTCAATACAAAGTCTATGGTGCGTAAAAAGCACAAAGTTAGAAAGTTAGGAACCTTCCGAGTGACCTACGGAGCTGAAACTTAAAACACAGGCCCTTGGGATGTGTACCAGTGCAGGAGCACCGGCGGAGCTGAGTTACCTCACCCACAGGAAGCGGGTGCACAGGGTCGAAGATGTGTCGGGTTTCGTCACGCTGGTCGATGGTGCTTGGAGCAGGAGATGCTGCAGGCGGCTCGATGAGAAGAGTTCCGGTGGATCCAAGGGTGGATCTGTAGATGTGAAGACCTGAAAGCAGAGGGGACAGTGTTCAAAGTCACTAGCCAGTGACTGCCGTGGAACCAGAGTGGAACCAGGTGATGTCGGGTGCAAACAGGCGTTGTCGGGTAGCTTCTTTCTGCAGCCACGTGGATACCCGGGGTCGAGGACGTCCAGGAGTCGGTCACGAGCTGTCCCACGTAGGCTTCTCGCTGTTGGCGGTGTCGGCGACCTGATCGGAGCAAACAGGCCTTGGCAAATGCAAGCCACGCAGAAGTTGAAAGATGCTGTTCACTCGGACCAGCAAGGTCAGAGCGGGTGCTCCTTTTCACAGGAGCTTGGGTAGGTCTGGAGCAACCAGACCTGCTGTTTAAATCTTCGGGTTCGTCGCCAAGATGGCCGCTGGCCGCGTGGCTAGTGGCCGGGATGGCGCGTCGAGTGGCACAGTGCAAAAGGGCCCCACGCAGATCGTGGAGATGCTGGGGGGCTGATCTTCGGTGCAAGGGCTGCTCGGTGGTGGGGGTTCTCAGTCCCCAAAGCACAACGTCGAGGATGCCTCAGAAGCTGCGCAGTCAGCTTTACGAGTGTCTTCCAAGAGGTCCGGTCCC
The DNA here is from genome assembly GCF_964263255.1 of Lissotriton vulgaris. Lineage (NCBI taxonomy): Eukaryota > Metazoa > Chordata > Amphibia > Caudata > Salamandridae > Lissotriton > Lissotriton vulgaris. The sequence goes on from NC_141687.1 coordinate 13,388,525, forward strand.
ACGTCACTCGGTGCCTCCACGGGTCCCTTCTTTGCAGGGACTGTGGATCGGGCTCTGAGAGGTCTGGGAATCTGGTTCTTGTCGGGCTCTGGGCTCGGGCTCCGGCGGGAGGCGGCGGCAAAGCAGACGTCGAGTTGCTGGTTGGTACCTGTGTTCACAGGGTGGTCACTCCTTGGCCACAAGGGAGATTCTTCTTCAGTCTTCTGTGCAGCAGAATGTCGAAGTCCAGTCTTCTTCTTAGTTTAAGTTGATTTCGGGATGATCTGCTGTGCAATGGCACTGCTCCCCCTCTTATTCCAATCTAGGGGGTGGATCACCTACTAGGTCCCTCCTCTGGGAGGAACCAGGAAGGGGGGCGGTTACACCCCCTTTCCTTTGTCCAGCTCCGCGCCAGGACTGGGGCTGGAAGGCCCCAGAACCGGTTTGGGCTGGCCTATGCACGGGGACACCTTGTGTGCCCCGGGCATGTCTGATTCTATTCAGCCCTGTCCTACCCAATACACAAAATCCTGTCTGGGGTGGTGCTCGCACCTCCCAAGGCAGGAAACCCTTTGTCCAGGCCACCATCTGCCGAGTTTCGGTCAGCAGCAGGAGGCCAGACTTGTGTCTGTGGTGGCAGCGTCCATTTTGTGAAGCTGAGGCTCTGTTTAACTTTAACCGGGGTTAAGGCTACGCACATGTCGTGTCCCTCTAGAAGGGTGGAATGCTATCCCCGTCGCCAGAATTGGCGAGGGGATAGTATTCCAATTCGTATGACACCTTACTCGACATGTTTTGATAAAGCCAAACCAAAGATAGCATTTAACCGCGAGGATTATAATGCACTTAAGAGTATATGGTATGGCAATATCCCGGAACAGCTTAGGGAGTGGTTCCCGACAGCTGCAGACAGGCTCAGCTCATGCTAGAGCACCATCTCACATATTTCCAAGCACTCTGCCTCCAGGATTGATGAGGCCTTCCATAGGAGTGGCTGATAGGAACATATGTGTCCAGTTTAGGGTTAGGCACAGGCATACGGTACCTAAGTAAGAGGTGATTACACCAACTTACCCCAGCTGAGTGATCAGCCAGTTGTGTCAAATATGGAGGCCAGGCCAGGGGTGGCACAATACATGCTGCAGCCCCTGGCAGGCCTTGGCTACACCTATGCCCTGGGTACCTATGGTACACTGTTACAGGGGCCTATAAGGTGAACCAATTCCAATTGTGTTATGCACCTAAGGTACATGGAGTCCATTTTAAGGAGAGAGCAATCAGCCTGGGGCCCTGAATAGCAGGATCCCAGGCCAACTAAGTCAAAAACCAGCTAAACACCAGGCAAAAAGTTTGGGGGTAACCATAGTCAGATATCCACCTTCCTACAGACCGCCTCCCCATTGAGGGGCCAAAGGCCACCTCTCCCGAGCGCTCCCATCCGTGTTGGGTGACGCCCACTCATAGGGATCTTCTAATTAGTGCTCACCGATCATGACCTTACCGCCACAGGCCGGATAGTTGACCGGCTATCCGGACCCCCCACAAAACTCCTACCTAAAGGTCATGTTTCAACGTTTTTAACCATGCTAAGAAGTCTCCTATTAGTAACTCATTTCCCACCCGAGACAAATGCACACCATCCCCCAAATACATACTGTCATCATTAATACAACCATGCGGGATAGAATGCAATGTCCTGGAACGGAACAACCTACTCACTTTGTTATTCAGTTTTCTAACAGAATGGTTCAAAGCAGGAACAGAAATAGCCCCCCGCCACACCTTTCGTGGAATCATATGGGACCACGCAATGGTGCACCCCGGAACTCTCCTTGCCAACCAACTTACAGTGGAAAGCATTGCCTCCAGGAGAAGTCGTCTACCGGTGGTGACCAAATCATTGCCCCCTAAATGTACTATAACTATAGACGGCGGTGACCTCGTCCGCCCTAACAAACCCTCAAAAAATGTTTGAAACTGGTCAATACAGAGACCGCCTCTTCCGTAGAAGGACACCCTGTACCCGTATTCCCCAGCTACGTGAATCATGTCACCTGCTTTGAATACGTCTGCGGCACGCCTCACGTATGAGTGGCCCACGACCCACACCTCCTTTCTCACAGCCGGTGATGTCTGACCGCTGGCCCGGTGTTGGGTCGACTGCATAGTCCGCCCCGCCTCGTAGGCTCGCGTAACTGAAAACCAAACAAAAACAAGAAGCGTGAGTATATTATTACAGCTTCACAACATGTGCAACCGCACATATCTCTTATAACAATTGGAGGACCAACGCCCCACTCGTTTGACTTGTTCCACATTAAGACCCCTGGCTGTAGCTTCTGTGGCAGCCCCTATACGAAAGGAATGGGTCCCAAACTCGCCCGGGTTCAAGCCCGCTGCGGCAATTGACATCGCAAGCACCCGCTGAAACTGAAATTTCGTCAGTGGGGTGGCGTCCGCGTGTCTCAACAAGGTCCCCCCCATGATGCCACCCTTCATGCTAGGTAATCTTCTAAACACTTTACCGGACACATGGAGGACCCAGGAATCCTGCGTATGATTATGCAGTCACCCATCCCATCCTGATCGGTCTTGGACCTGACAAAGGAGACAGTCATCGTCTCTCCCCTAATCTGAACGTGTTCCTGGCACAAACCCCCAGCCACATCCAGTTTGTTCCTTGCCACCAGCTCGCTTACCCTCATCGCCCCGTGAAATGCAAGCGTAAAAGCGGCTCGGAACAATACCGTCTCAAACTGAGACGAGCATGTGGCAGGGAGTGTGGCCAACAACTGGGACAACCTATCCAAACCTATCGGGCGCCTCTCGTCTACTCTGCGACCCTCAAGGCGTTGCCACCCACGCAGCGCTTTCTGCACCACGAAAGATGCTGTCGGGTCCTGGATATTATGAGCCCTGGCAACAAAGGAAATGGCAGCACGATGCCTCTGGGCCGTAGCCACCGATTTCCCAGCCCTACGTAAGGACATCAGAAAATTCACTACCCATTCCTCTTGGCCCCACAACCCCTCTCTGTCAATCCCCAAAAAGGCTAAATAGGCCCGAAACGCCCCTTCATATGCCTTCCTCGTCCGTGGTGCTAAACTCTCTCCCACGAGGTGACGAAGTTCGGGGCACCGAGAGACCAGAGAGCTTCGGGAAAGGGTGCCGGCTCTGGGTCCGCTGAGGGAAGGAAACCCGAGAAAGCCTGCATTTGAAAACGAGACAGTGCGTCAGCTGCCTGATTCAACACCCCTGGGACATGTTTTGCTCTGAATATCACGTTCAGTTGCATACAAAGTAAAACAATTTCTTTGAGCAATCTCAAAATCAGTTTACAACGTGCTGCCTGACTATTGATGCATTCCACTACGGTCATATTATCAGACCAAAATATGACCGAGTGATCTTTGAACCCTTCGGGCCAGGTTCTGAGGGCCACCAAAATGGGAAACAGTTCCAGGAAAGCAATATTACTCGTCAGCCCATTATCGTGCCACCACGTCGGCCATCTTTGTGCCGACCATTTTGTGCCGAAGATGGCGCCAAAGCCAATGCTTCCTGCTGAATCTGTCCATAGCCCCAGCTCTTCAGAGGACACGGCTGGCTTGTTCCAGACTACTCGACCATTAAAGTCCGCCAAAAATGCTAACCAAATACGCATGTCCTGGCGGACCTCAGCCGATAGTCTCGTGCGATGATGACCCTCTTTTAGGCCGACCATCGCTTGGGCAATCGAACGGGAAAAGGGGCGGGCCATTGGTATCACCCTTAGGGCAAAATTCAACTTCCCCACCAACTGCTGCAATTGATGCAGCGTAACTTTAGATGCATTTATACACACTTGAAGGGCTGCCCTGAATTTCAACACTTTGGCAGTTGGTAAACGAAAACAACCCTCGCTGGAATCCAACTCGATCCCCAGAAACTCGAGGCAAGTCGTAGGACCCACTGTTTTACCCGGTGCCAATGGCACGCCAAACTGGTTCATTAACACACAAAATTCGGCCAAGGCCCGGCCACATTCAAGATCCCCGGCTGCCCCAAGAAACAGAAAATCATCAAGGTAATGCATTACATTTTTGAAACCCGTCTTCCTTGTGAAGACCCATTGTAGAAAACTACTGAATTTCTCGAAATAGGCACAGGATATCGAGCACCCCATCGGCATACACCTATCCTTGTAATAACAACCTTGGAACATGAATCCCAGGAGACGCTGGTCGTCTGGGTGTACCGGGAGCAATCGGAACGCTGACTCGATATCTGATTTCGCCATCAGCGTCCCGGGCCCCAGGCGATTCAAAATGGCTACGGCTTCATCGAATGATGCGTACCGCACCGAACACACTTCTGGATCGATTGCCTCGTTCACAGACCGACCATGTGGAGCTGATAAATTGTGAATCAGTCGAAACTCACCTGGGTCCTTCTTGGGGACCACCCCTAGGGGAGAACAAACAAAATTCTGCACCGGGGGTACACTAAACGGGCCAGCGACCCGACCTCGATTAACCTCTTTCTGGATCTTATCCTGTACTACAGTCGTATGCTGCAGAACGGAAAGTTGATTTTTGCACTTCTCGACACCCTGAAAGTCCCCTACCGGGATGCGGAAACCATACGAAAAACCGTTCCGCAGCACCCCGGCAGAAGTACGATCCGGGTATTCACTGAGCCAGGGAATCATCGCCAAGGTATCAATCGGGGTTGGTAGAGGCGCCCCTCGGACTACATTAGACCTGTTTGGCGCTTCCTCCACCCCCATTCTCACCCGTTCTGGCTCTGCACCTGGACTCAGGATGGGACGACCCGCAACCACTACATTCGTGTTTGAATTTACACGATCCCTGGGGCCTAGTACATTTACCTCTGTTGAAATTAAAGCAGAAACCCCTTTTCCCTGTATTGCCGGCAGGTTTCGAGTAATCATCGGTACCCGTACCTGACCGAAAGGGCGTCCCCGCATATTGGCGGGAGGATTCGCCAACATTGCTCCCCACCAAAGGCATTTTTAACATTCCTGACTCCTTCATTTTATCCCATGTCAATGAATCATAACAGTCCCAGGTTAAACTTTTGTTATGCTCCTTCGCCTTTCTGAAAAGATTATCATAACAGAACCAATGGTTACCTTGGTGTGATGTCGAGTACCCCATGATTCGTGACTGATAGATTGGAAACTCGGGAAGCAACTCTGGCCTACGTTCCCCTAGGATTGACGTAAAAATTCCCCATGCATTGCCCCAATTGCCAATATTCTCATTCACTTTAAAGGCGGCCATTTTTGCGCGCCAAACACTCGGATGCATGAGATCCTTCTGACCCTTAACATGCTCCACCTCATAATGATCGACAAGCAACGAGAAGATGTTCACATATTCCCCCGCCCAAATCTTTTCCTTAATTGCCAAAGGGACATGTTGCCCCAACTTTTCTCTACGAGAGGGTGCTGACTCATCCCTCGCGATCGGCAATGGCCGCTTACCTGCACCGGACGCTGCCTCTGCGGTCGCAATCGCCCCTTGTGGCTTGTCTATCACTGCAGCCGGTGGGGACGCCTTGGCTGCATCCCGTTTTTCGCGCAATTGTCTCATCAGCGCCTGTGCCTCGGCAGCCGTGGCGCCCTCGCTACTGTCGCCCAACCACGCTGCGAGCTGTGCTGCCAGCTCGGGCGGCATGTCCTCATTGGACATCGGGGTGACCACCACGGGAATCGGATTCCCCTCGGCCGGTACTGGGGTTGGCGCCTCGAGCGGGGTACAGGGAACCGGGACGTCTCCCCCGGCTGGTCCCCTCCTTGGCCTCTTGGCTTTCCCTCCTGGGGCTGCTCCAGCCGATGGACGCCCCGATCCCCCTTCCCCGTCTCGCTCCGCCACCCGCTTCTTCAGCTCGGACATCTCCTTCATGAGGACCCGAACCATCTGTTCAGTCGTCATTCTCTTCGCGCCTTTCTTGGGCATCTCTCCGACAAAGTATCTGGAAGACAAGAGAAAGATTACAACGCTCAAAATTGGCTCTTCGTTCCGTCTCGAGCTCACGTGCAGCGAGGAGGTGCAGCTTCAGAGCACAGGAACAAGAGGATGTCTTCTGGTCTTGCGTCCCTTTTTATCCGTCTTCAGGGCGGGCGTAAACCCGCCCCTGCCTGCCCCGAGGGGCGTGGCCAGCTGCGTCAGTGTCTAGGCCAGCCCACTCTAGGGCGGGAAAAAGCGCGCCCCGGCTACGCCGCTTCGGGCATACCAGCCGAGACGCGCCTCCCGCCCAAAATGGCTTCCCGGGGGGATCGAGGTACTCTGCCATACGTTCGGGGGGACCGAGTGGTCGCCCCTTTCCAATAACTTTGGCGTTTGTGGACAGAATCGGCTGAAATATTCAGGAAAATGGCACTTTTTTTTCTGAGCAGCCCCTGAAAATTTGGGGGGGTTCCGTCAAGGGGGGCCGAGAAGGGGGGTACCAAAACACGTTTTTCCCATTCATTTTTCCATAGGGCGTTTGGCCTCACTTTTAGCTCGAACGGCTGAATGGATTTACACAAAACTTGGCAAAATTGTAGGGACAGTTAGCCCGATGTGCCTTTGCTGGGTCTCAATATATGTGCTCCAGTGGATTTTGAGAAATTAACTTTTAAAAAAACAGATATATCTGTGACAGCGTCCCGGATAGCGCTCCAGATCGCGTACTTTTCGCGTAACTGAGCTTTCCGAAGCGAAGCTGATTGGCTCTCCGGTGTCTGTCAACATTCTAAACAGTCCGGAACGGCCGCCATCTTGTCTCTCGGTAGGATCGAGAGACAAGAGGAGGAGAAAAACGAAGGGAGAATTTAATGAAAGGGGGCAAGGTAGACCCCTCTTGACCCCCTAGGAATGATGTTGGGGTTATTAAAGGGTCCCGTTGGGCAAATAAAAAAATTTTGATTTTTCACGGTAGAAGTGCTTCTCGGTTCGCGAACGGGGCCGCAAACTGGTAGCGAAACGGGAAATTTGCCATTTTGTGTTTTGATTTAATTAAATTACAAGATGGAGGAAAGCAAAGTGAGAAATGGGTATAAGGGGGTATGGGAGACGTATCCTGACCCCCTATCTTTTCTGAGGGTGGTTGAGGAGGCTCATATATGTTGATACTTGTCTTCCAGCGGCTGCGCGTGAGCAATTTTTTTTTTTTTTGCCGCTTGACTTCTGTTAACGTTCGATTCGAAGGAAATCAGGAAGTGTTGACCGCCATTTTGACACTGCGAGTAAATGTATTGTTAAAAATAATTGTTATAAATTAATTCGTATTGATAAACATTGTCTGCGCCATCTTGCTTTTTTTCCAATGCCACACTTTTGTCGTGCACGGCAGCCATTTTAGATGCCTTGACCAGACCCACTCTCTGCATGCCGCTGATCCTCAGCATGGCTCCCCACCATGCAAGCATCTCCCCCACGCACTGGTCACCCCTGCTCTCTCTCTCATGCATGGGTCATAAACCTCCCCCCATCTGCGCTGCTCTTCCCTGAGTATCACACCCTGTGCCCGCCCGACACCTCCCTTTCACCCTATTCACTACCGCACCCTCTGACACTCCTCTTCCTCTGTGTCTGATTGTCCAGGCTGGTCCCAGGCTATCACCTAGCCCTGCGGATGTAGTTTATGGCCCCAACTGTAAAGAATCACCCCTGTTCAAAGGAGTTACAGTAGATCAAGGCCCCCACCTCATGAGATCCGTCACACCACACGCGTTCCTACTATCTGATAACGATCCTGTATTGTGATTGGGGAGGGGATTCTCACTGTAAGGGTGTGTGGGACCGAGCCTGAAGCGGAAGATTCCAGGGATGCCTTTTTGTACTTCAAAGTCTTCACAATTATGTGTCACATTAAAAATATATAGCACTCCAACAAAGTAGTAGGATTATAACACTTTAATAAATTATAAATGTATACAACGCTCCAACAAAGTAAACACGTTAAAAAAATTATTTTTAAACAACTATTTACATGACATTGCTTTAACCAGGATAGACAAAGAAATGACACAGTGATGTAAAAGTTTCTGAAAGAAATGCCAAGAACGTCCCATGTGAAAGTGAATTTTATCTACAATTTTTTTCTTTTCCTTTTCATGAAAAGAAAGTTAAAGCCAGGTTCGTTACCTGCCTCATCTGCAAAAAAAAAACTCTCGAGAGGGACCGAAAAAAATATAGCTATGGTAATCATACCATGCATCGGCACATGGAGAGGTGGCACCCTCTTAATTATTCTAAAGCACAACTTCGAGATTTGGTGGATAACCCCCGACCGGCAAAAACATCCACCAATGACTTAGCAATAAGTGAGTCAGAGGGAAGGGAAACGGTTCCAAATCTGCAAAAGAACTTTGGGCAGATGAGATTGACTTGTGTAGCATGTGGAAAATTAATTTCATGCGGAGAGATGAGTATTACTTTAATAAATAGATCATATGAAAATCATCAATGTCCAAAACGTCCTAGAAAGTAATTTTTGTCATTTTTTGAGGAAGAGAGATAACCTACAGTGGTACGGGGTCGTTTTCGTTCGTACTAGGGGGGCCAGGTGACATTCTTTCGGGGTGGCTTAGGGGCATTTAAAACAACTTTCCTGATACAGGTAGCATATAAAGTAGAGGCTAAATACCAGGATCTTTATCGATTGCTTTATGCTGTATAAAAATGAAAAAACACATACAACAAATCTGGACCATTCATATTTTCAATTTTTCTGCGTACTATACTTTTTAACTCTTAACTAATTGAGCTGCTTCATTTCACCTGCTTTTTAAAAAAAAAAATCGGAAACAGTGGCCATTTATTCGAAACTTACCAATCTACGCGTTACAACTACGTTTGCTTTTTCAAAAACCTTTAAAAAAAATGTTGGTGCCCAAATACGGGCCTACAACCCCGTGGGCCGGCCACGGAGCAGGCTGGAACTGTAAATGTGGGGGGGGGGGTATTTATTTGTGGAAAATATAACAGAGAGTCAGTGGTCGTTGATTTCATAGTAAAAAGTGTGACAAGTGCAACAAAATCATATCGCTAATTCATTGTGAGCAAGTACCAAAAGTGTTGACAATTCGAACCTTCAATAATAAATACAGTAATCAATGATGCATTAGAACTTAATATCAATTCATTGGTCGAACGTGTAATCAGTACCCGTCCCATGTCAATTCATTGTTCGAACGTATAATCAATACCCATCCTGGATCAATTCATTGTCCGAAGATATAATCAGTCTTATCCCATATTAATTCATGTGCTAAAAACTGCATACATATCTTATGATATCAAGGCTGAGCAATCGGGGCACAACAAGGAGTTGAGAGTTTCATTTGTACCGGCGCCATTTTGGGTGAGGTCAGGAAGGTCCAAGTATAGTCAAAATGTCTCCACCAACTCGTGGTTGGACCGGGACCTCTTTCGGCAGTCCAAAAGTTTTCGTTGAAGGGTAGCAGAGGGGACTGCCGACATGAACCATCAGTCAAAGTGGGGTGGGAGGCAATAATCTCTCCTACCGGGTCATACTGGTGTCCCACCGGAACTGATCAAGTTGGTAGTCTTGCAGGATTTTGGTCATTTCAAGACTGAGGCCGGCGCCGGCATGAGCGCGCCGACGTCCCGCAGCTACGTCGTGGTCGTTCCGTGGGTGATCATGGCAGTCATTCCCCATCGGGGGTCGGGGGCCCCGTGGCTCTAATAGAATCTTCAAAGTTGAGGAGAACGTTTCTGGACGCAGGAAACTAGAAGCGTCGTTGCACCGCAACAGTGGACGAGACCCCCGCTGGGTGAGCGGAGCATCATTGCCTCGCAATAGTGGACGAGACCTTTTGTTGGGTGAGTGCAGCGCCGCAGCATCGCAAGAGTGGACGAGCCCTTGTCGGGTGAGTGGAGCGTTGGGGATGCAGCTGAGGGGCCCCCACCTGGGGGGGTGGGAGAGGCTCGTTCGCGCCGCCATTCCCTCCCAGCGCACCCCACGCCGACACCTGGCGTTGATATCCGTGATGTCCGGACCAGGCGATAAGAGGGGGGGGGTCGGAGGCAGAGGCAAGACATCCCCCCCTGTGGCCTGCAAGGCGGCAGAAGAAGGGAATCGGGAGACCAGTACATTTCGGGCCATCCACCCCACGGCTGATGGCGGTTAGCTGGGCTCCGCCCTGCATGTGTCGAGGCCTCATCTTCCGGATGGACGTAACCGTGGCCGTGTTGCACTTCGGGAGTTTCCGGAATGGGGGTAGGTATCTGCTGATTTGTATCTATTTCATGTTACCATTAATGGGCGTGGCGGGCGGTGGGACAGACATGCTTGGAGCAGTGGGGAGGTGGCGGAGCCTAGCTACCTCGTGGTTGCCGTAACATCAAGCTTGGCTTCTTTCACCACTTCCATGTTTCTTATTTCTAGCGAAGTCAAAAACTCATCAGTGGCCTACTGATTTTGTTCGATTTCTTTCCCTTCCTTTTCAAGTGTGTTTCATGCTAAAGTTTCTGTTTAACAGGATACAGTGATTACTTCGTATTTTACATATGTCTTCTTTATTAGGGGTACTCTCCGGTTGACCCAGATTATGTACCTCTAATAAATGGTCCAGGTGGAACTAGTTTCTCAATCAGTGGGGAGTAGATGGGCATGACAGATTACAACGGGGGATAAAGGTCTGCATTACCCACCCTTCACTATTTGCAAAGACTAGACAGAATATTTCTATTCCACGTTATTTGCAAACAGAGAATACCTCGAGAGAACTATTCCTTGAACAATAAATGTCCAGCCAATCAATCAATCAGTGGGGTGAAAAACAGGCATGATGGATTACAACGGGGGACAAAAGTCCGCATTACCTATCCTTCACTATCTGCAAAGGGAGACAGAATATTCCTATTCTTCTCTGTTTGTAGACAGGGAATATCTCAAAGAGCAATAAAAGATAAAAAATTAGTAGGATTATAACACTTTAATAACTTATAAATATATACATCGCAACAAAAACAGTAAACACCTTAAAACATTTTTTATTAAAACAGAAGCAACAATGACAACTAACAGTAGTGATATCCTGGGCTGGTGATGGAACTGGAATTGTTAATGGAAAAAGATCTACAGAGAAAGGTATTGGTGAATTATACTTCTCCGGAAATTTAAAACTCACAAATGTTTTATTTGTGTAATTGTTTAAGGTCAAACGGATTGTGGGACAATGTTCAGAATGGAAGAGTCACCAAAAGGCAAAAAGTTTCACTTGACCCCGGAAGCCGGCCGCCTATGTCGGGTGCGATCTCAGGCCACACCAGGGCAACAAGACTTGGGGAGGGGGTCGGAGACAAGCGCCTTCTCCGAGTCCGCGCCATCACACCGCCCCTCGGGGGCCTCCGTCAAGCGGTTTAGGGAGGTACCGTATCACATTGTTTTCAAATGCAGTCAGGTCCACAAACGGCCCCTACTTACTTTGAGAATAGTGAAGCTGCAGCAGGTGCAAATAAGCTTTAGACAGTGTTACAAGCGCTGCTCAGAACTCTGAACTATGGCACCCAACATCCAGGACTTATACCATTTGTGCAAGGCAGTGACATCGAAGCAACTCAGGGACCAAAACCATGAACGTACACTCATGTATGAAAATCTTACTGTTGATGCTTGACTGAGGCCAAGGAGATCAGAGTGCATGAGTCTCATGCTCGATCGATTGAGCTTGCCGGATCGGGCAACTAAAAGTATAAAATAGTTATTTAATAAAATGTTTTACCCTGTTACTTTGCTGGTGTGTTGTATATATTTATATTATTTGAATAGGGTTTGTCGTTATTTTGGGTGGGGTGGGTGGCGGAGCCGAGCTGTCTTGCAGCCATCATCGTGTGGAGCTCAGTTCATCTCACTAGTTTTGTATTTCTCATGAGGGGTTGTTCTTAATGTTTCTAATTTAGCGAGGTCAAAAAGAGATCCCATTAGTGGCCTACTGATTTTGCTCGATTCCTTTTGTTTTTTCAAACGATTTTTCACTATCTGCAAAGACTAAACAGAGTATTGCGACTCTGTGCTTGTTTGTAAATAGAGAATGAACCAAAGAGATCCAATTTTAAAACAGTAAATGCTTGGATAGCAATCAATCAAATGGAGAGAGAAGCAGGCACAACGGATTACAACGGGGGCAAAGGCCTGCGTTAACTACTGTTCACTATCTGCAAAGAGAGAGTACTCCTAAGAGAAAAGAGGGGGGGGAACGGGGGGCAGCGTTCAAAGCACATCAGTGTGCATAAACACGAAAATGTTTTTACCTTTCACGTACGTGTCATTTGACAGCTTTTGATATTTGATATTTAAAAACCATTGAAATTCACTGAAAAAACCATAGGTTATAGACCATATATAGTTAGGAATTAGCATTTACAAAACCATTGAAATTCACTGAAAAAACCATAGGTTATAGACCATATATAGTTAGGAATTAGCATTTACAAAACCTTAATTTAATCGCACAAAACCATAGAAATTCGAATATAAAGTTAGTTGCAATAACTATATATCGCGCACCCGCAATCCACTGCTGATGATGTCACATATTACATCATTCATGACATGGTCAGTGACATCACTGATGACATCACTGATGACATCTCAAATGGCATCACTGATGACATCACTGATGACAACATCCAGTGACTGTATGTTTCTGTAAAGTTAAAATATGTCTTACATATTGAAGAATGAGTGGATGTATAAGTGTCTGGATGAAGGATTTAGTAGGTGCATGACTGACTGTATGAGAGTGATTAAATGTGTCTCACTGAGTGCATGGGTTAGTGACTAAACTGTCTTATTTTGTGCATCATTATATCTGTTGTTCTATGAACTGCTGCATGTGTTGATCAGTAGCTATATGAGTAACTATATGGGTTATTCATTGGTTGCCCAAGTATTTGTATGGGAGAGTGAGTGTGTGTGTGGGGGTGGCTGGGAGGTGTGTGACTCTGTGCATATATGTGTGAGCAGTTGATTCACTAGATGTATGGTTTCAAAAGTGCATGTGGAAACAGCTGTATGGGCAGTTGACTGTGTGCATGAGTGTATTGGTGAGTGAATGGATATCTCAGTGCTACATGTCCAAGTAAGTACATATGTAAAACACACTCCATGTGAGAGTTGACATATATAAATAACTGTGCATAAGAGCTAGTGAATGTGAGAGTGGCTGTATGAATCATTGTGAATTTGTATCAGGGATTGAATAAGAGAGTAAATATGTGTTAGAATATGTTTGAATAAGTAAAGTGTGTATAACTGTATAGTTGAGGAAATGGAGGTGTGATTGATTTTTTTGCATGACTGACTAGGTGTGTGAGTAACTCCATGGATGAGTGACAGTCTGTGAGTGTTTGTTTACACTAATTGTATCTAACGTTATATTAGAGTCTGAAGAGGTTCATCGTATTATCACATGAATGATGTCATCAGTGATGTGATAAGTAATGTCAAATGAGATGACATCATTGATGTCATTTGAGATGTCTTCAGTGATGTCATCAGTGATGTCATTTGAGATGTCATCAGTGATGTCATCAGTGATGTCACTGACCATGTCATGAATTATGTAATATGTGACATCATCAGCAGTGGATTGCTGGTGCGCGATATATAGTTATTGCAACTAACTATATATTCGAATTTCTATGGTTTTGTGCGAGTAAATTAAGGTTTTGTAAATGCTAATTCCTAACGATATATGGTCTATAACCTATGGTTTTTTCAGTGAATATATATATATATATATATATATATATATATATATATATATATATATATATATATATATATATATATATATATATTACCTACTGGCGATAGCCAGTAGGTATATATAGTTAGGATTTTTTTCCTATGGGACTTTTGAAAATTCTATGTCTAATAACTTTGGCGTTTGTGGACGGAATCGGCTGAAATTTTCAGGAAAATGGCACATTTTGTTTCTGAGCAGCTCCTGAAAATTTGGGGGGGGTTCGTCAAGGGGGGGCCGAGAAAAAAGGGGGGTCCCAAAACGCGTTTTTCCCATGTTAATTTCCATAGGGCGGTTGGACTCACTTTTAGCCCGAACGGCTGAATGGATTTCCACGAAACTTGGCAAAATTGTAGGGACTGTTAGCCCGATGTGCCTTTGCTAGGTCTCAATATATGTGCTTCAGTGGATTTTGAGAAATTAACGTTTAAATCAAGATATATATCTGTAACAGCGCTCCGGGCAGCTATCCGGTTAGCGAACCTTTCGCGTATCGGAACTTTGCAAAGCGAAGCTGATTGGCTCTCCGGTGTCTGTCAACATTCTAAACAGTCCGGTGCGGCCGCCATCTTGTCTCTCGGTAGGATCGAGAGACAAGAGGAGGCCAAAACAAAGGGGGAAATGAAGGAAAGGGGGCAAGGTAGACCCCTCCTGACCCCCTAGGATTGATGAGGGGGATATTATAGAGCCACGCCGGGCCCAAAAAAAAAAAAAAAAATCCGATTTTTTCGCCGTAGAGACGCGTCTTGGTTCGCGAACCGGGCAGCTAACCGGGCAGCTAACCGGGAAGCTAACCGGCAGTGTAACCCAAAAAAAAAAAAAAAAATCAGATTTTTTCGCCGTAGAGACGCGTCTTGGTACGCGAACCGGGCAGCTAACCGGGAAGCTAACCGGCAGTGTAACGGGAGTCTGAGGAGTAGCTGATTGGCTGTCAATATTGTAAACAGTCCGGAGCGGCCGCCATCTTGTCTCTCGGTAGGATCGAGAGACAAGAGGAGGCCAAAACAAAGGGGGAAATGAAGGAAACAGGGCAAGGTAGACCCCTTCTGACCCCCTAGGATTTATGAGGGGGATATTATAAAGCCACGTGGGGCCAAAAAAAAACAAACAAAAAAATCCGATTTTTTCGCCGTAGAGACGCGTCTTGGTACGCGAACTGGGCAGGTAACCGGGCAGCTACCGGGAAGCTAATCGGCAGTGTAACGGGAGTCTGAGGAGAAGCTGATTGGCTGTTATCATTGTAAACAGTCTGGTAGCCGCCATCTTGTCTCTCTGTGGGATCGAGAGACAAGAGGTGGAAAAAAAAAAGGTGTAAATGAATGAAAGGGGTAAGGCAGACCCCTCCTGAACCCCTAGGATTGATGAGGGGGCTATTAAAGTTCCCTGGGGGGTAAAAAAAAAATGCGATTTTTCGCGGTAAAGGTGCTTCCTGGTACGTTAACCGGGCAGCTAACCGGCAGCGTTACGGGAGTCCGACATATTGTGTTTTTTGAACGTTTGTGATATGTGCACGTGTGGATTTTGTCTAATTAAGGTTAAAAAAATATATATATCTTTAAGCGTGTTTTGGCGCGCTTACGTTTTGGGTTTGGTTTGCGCTGCAGAGACGATACGTCACGGTTATGCGATGCATCATGAGGCGTCTCACGGGCTACGTGATACGTCACTTAATAAAGAATATATTTTACAGCTATAGATATTAGCTTTTAAAAAACCAATGAAATTCACAGAAAAAACCATAGGTTATAGACCATATATAGTTAGGAATTTGCATTTAGAAAACCTTGAAAATTCACTGAAAAAACCATAGGTTATAGACCATATATAGTTAGGGATTAGCATTTAAAAAACCTTATTTTATTTGCACAAAACCATTGAAATTCCATATATAGTTAGTTGCACTAACTATATATCGCGGACCCGCAATCCACTGCTAATGATGTCACATATTACATCATTCATGACATGGTCAGTGACATCACTGATGACATCACTGATGACATCTCAAATGACATCACTGATGACATCACTGATGACATCTCAAATGACATCACTGATGACATCGCTGACATCTCATTTGACATTACTGATTACATCACTGATGATATCATTTATGTGATAATATATCTTCAGACTCTAATATAACCTTAGATACACTCAGTGTAAACAGGCACTCACAGACTGTCACACATCCATGGAGTTACTCACACACCTAGTCAGTCATGCAAAGAATCAATCACACCTCCATTTCCTCAACTATACAGTTATACACACCTTACTTATTCAAACATATACTAACACATATTTACTCTCTTATACAATCCTTGATACAAGTTCACAATGATTCATACAGCCACTCTCACATTCACTGGCTCTTATGTTCAGTTATTTATATATGTCAACTCTCACATGGAGTGTGTTTTACATATGTACTTACTTTGACATGTAGAACTGAGATATCCATTCACTCACCAATATACTCATGCACACAGTCAACTGTCCATACAGCTGTTTCTACATGCACTTTTGAAGCCATACACCTAGGGAATCAACTGCTCACACATCTATGCACAGAGTTATACACCTCCCAGCCACCCACACACATACTCAGTCTCCCATACAAATACTTGGGCAACCATTCAATAACCCATATAGTTACTGATATAGCTACTGATTTAAACATGCAGCAGTTTACAGAAGAACATAAATAATGATTGCCAAATTAAGACACTTTAATCATTAACCCATGCACTCAGTGAGACACATTTAATCATTCTCTCATACAGTCAGTCATGCACCTACTAAATCCTTCATCCAGACACTTATACATCCACTCATTCTTCAATATGTAAGACATATTTTAACTTTACAGAAACATTCAGTCACTGGGTGTTGTCATCAGTGATGTCATCAGTGATGTCATTTGAGATGTCATCAGTGATGTCATCAGTGATGTCACTGACCATGTCATGAATGATGTAATATGTGACATCATTAGCAGTGGATTGCGGGTCCGCGATATATAGTTAGTGCAACTAACTATATATGGAATTTCAATGGTTTTGTGCAAATAAAATAAGGTTTTTTAAATGCTAATCCCTAACTATATATGGTCTATAACCTATGGTTTTTTCAGTGAATATATATATATATATATATATATATATATATATATATATATATATATATATATGTATATATGTATATATATATATATATATATATGTATATATATATATATATATATATATATATATATATATATATATAATATATATATATATATATATATATACTACCTACTGGTGGTCGCCAGTAGGTAGTTATAGTTAGGAATTTTTTCAATGTTAAATCTCAAAATTCTATTTGGAATAACTTTGGCACCAGTTGACGAATCTGCCTAAAAATTTCCTCAAAATGGCCTCGTCGATTTCCGGTCTTTCCCTGAAAGTTTGGGGGGGATTTGTCAAGCGGGGGCCGAGATAAAAGGGGGGTCCCAAAACGCGTTTTCCCTATGTTAATTTCCATAGGGCGGGCGATTTCACTTTTAGCTCGAACGGCTGAATGGATTTACACCAAACTTGGCAAAATTGTAGGGACTAGTAGCCCGATGTGCCTTTGCTATGTCTCAAGATATGTGCTCCAGTGGATTTTGAGTAATTTAGGTTCAAAAAAATATATATATCTATAGGCGCGCCCCGGTACGCGCTCCGGGGAGCGCACCGGGCGCGCCACGCGACTTGCGCGCAGAAAGCTGATTGGCTCTTGGGTGTTTGTAAACATTCTAAACAGTCTGGAGCGGCCGCCATCTTGTGTCTCGGTAAAATCGAGACACAAGAGGTGGCCAAAACAAAGGGGCAAATGACCATATGGGGACTGAGTAGACCCCCTCTGACCCCCTAGGTTTGATGTGGGGGCTAAAATAGGGTCCTGCGGGGCATTAAAAAAAAAATCGATTTGCGCGGGGGGAGCGCCCAGTACGCGCTCCGGGAAGCGCACCGGGGAGCGAAGCACGGGGAAAATCCAGGACCATATTTATGAAGGCCTTGCGCTGCCAGTTTTGCACCGCCTGTGCGTCACTTTTTGTGACGCACCAGCGGTGTAAAAAAATGCGCCTTGTTACGCTATATTTAAAAAGTGACGCATCTACCTAGATGCGTCACTTTTTAAATATAGCGCAACGAGGCGCATTTTTTTACACCGCTGGTGCGATGCGTCACTTTTCTGTGCGCAATCCTTAGGACATTCCAGATGTGTCATATTTAATGTATGACGAATCATGTCGCAAGGAGTTACAGATACGTCAGTATTTCTGACATATCTGTAAACATAAAAGTGACGCGAGGCAGGCGCAAGATTTTGACTCTCATAGATTTCACTGCGTCGTTATTACCAAGCTTTTTGCGGGGGAATGCCCCCTCTGCATACATTATACCTGACGCAGATATAATGTGGCGCAGGGTTTTAAAAAGTGACCCATGTACCTAGATGCGTCACTTTTTAAAAATAGCGCAACGAGGCGCATTTTTTTACACCGCTGGTGCGATGCATCACTTTTCTGTGCGCACTCCTTACGACATTCCAGATGTGACATATTTAATGTATGATGAATCATGTCGCAAGGAGTTACAGATATGTCAGTATTTCTGACATAAAAGTGACGCATTGCTGGAGTGCGTCACAAAAGTGATGCAACTCCAGTAATGCGTCCTTTCACAAGGGGAAAGCACCATCGCACCGGCAGTGTAAAAAAATGTGCCTCGTTGCGCTATATTTAAAAATTTAAAACATTTTTTTTTCCAAAACGATGAAAGACCACTCGGCAATCAAAAAAGGTTCCGTTAGATGACAACAGAGGGGACAGGCAACAAGAACCATCACTCAAAAAAGGGGAGGGCAAGTTCTTCCCTACCGGGTCACGTTGGGGCTCCACCGGAACTCATCAAATTGATAGTCTACAGTGTTTCTGGATGTTATAGACTGAAGCTGGCGTCAGCATGAGAGCACCACCATCTCGTAGCTCCGTCGTGGCCATTCCGCAAGCAATCATGGCAGCCGCTCCCCACCGGAAGCCTGGGGGAGTCGGGGGCCCCCAAGACTTTTGTAGAATCTTCAAGGCTGAGGGGACGCTTTCGAGAATGGAGCCCAAGCCCTAGCAGACAAGCGTCCGAGTTCCATGGTGTCCCAGGGCCATTTTAGTGGACTAGGCCCAAATCCGAAGAGCCGGCTGCTATTTTAAGAGTCCTGTGGCAGCCGCCTATCGCTGCACCGCAAGAGTGGGAGAAACTCAACTACATGGTGAGCGAGACGCTGTAGCCGCAAGAGTGGGCGGTAAACAGCTGAATGGCAGATGAGGCACAGTGTAGCAAAAGCGGGCGGAATCGCAACTGAAACGGTAAAGGGGCGCCCCACTACAGCAGACAAGCCTCCACCTGGGGAGGCCCGTTCACGCCGCCTCCCCCCCCCGGGGCGCCCCACGCCGTTTTTCGGAGCAGCATTGTAGTATACCAAAACCAGTGCGGCAACTTACTGGACATCACCTGGGTGCCGTCCAGATCTCAGCGCCTTCTGCTGCCTTGGGACTATTCGCACAACAGACCGCTACTGATGAGGCACAGTGCAGCAAAAGTGGGCAGAAAACCGCTGAATGGTAAGTGAAACGCTAAAGGGGCACCCCACTACAACAGACGAGCCTCCACCTGGGGAGGCCCGTTCACGCTGCCTCACGGGGCGCCCCACGCCGTTTTTCGGAGCAGCATTGTAGGATACCAAAACCAGTGCGCCACCCAGGTGACATCACCTGGGTGCCGTCCAGAACTCAGCACGTTGTGCTGCCTTGGGACTATTCGCACAAAAGACCGCTACTAACCATTGTTGCTTCTGTTTTAATAAAAAAAAAATTAAGGTGTTTACTGTTTTTGTTGCGATGTATATATTTATAAGTTATTAAAGTGTTATAATCCTACTACTTTGTTGGAGTGCTATATATTTTTAATGTGACATAATTGTGTACAAAAAGGCATCCCTGGAATCTTCCGCTTCAGGCTCGATTCCACACACCCTCACAGTGAGAATCCCCTCCCCAATCACAATACAGGATGGTTATCAGATAGTAGGAAAGCGTGTGGTGTGACGGATCTCATCGGGTGGGGGCCTTGATCTACTGTAACTCCTTTGAAGAGGGGTGATTCTTTACAGTTGAGGCCATAAACTACATCCGCAGGGTTACGTGATAGCCTGGGACCGGCCTGGACAATCAAACACAAAGGAAGAGGAACGTCAGAGGGTGCGGTAGTGAATAGGGTGAAAGGGTGGTGTCGGGCGGGCACAGGGTGTGATACTCAGGGAAGAGCAGCGCAGATGGGGGAGGTTTATGGCCCATGCATAAGACAGAGAGCGGGGGTGACCAGTGCGTGGGGGAGATGCTTGCGAGGGTGGGGAGCCATGCTGAGGATCGGCGGCGTTCAGAGAGTGGGTCTGGTCAAGGCATCTAAAATGGCTGCCGTGCACGACAAAAGTGTGGCATTGGAAAAAAAGCAAGATGGCGCAGAAATGTTTATCAATACGGATTAATTTATAACAATTATTTTTAACAATATATTTACTCGCAGTGTCAAAATGGCGGTCAACACTTCCTGATTTCCTTCGAACCGAACATTAACAGACGTTAACAGACATCACGCAGCCGCTGGAAGACAAGTATCAACATATATGAGCCTCCTAAGCCACCATCAGAAAACATAGGGGGTCAGGATACGTCTCCCGTACCCCCTTATACCCATTTCTCACATTGTTTTTCCTCCATCTTGTAATTTAATTAAATCGAAACACAAAATGGCGAATTCCCGTTTTGCGTCCCGGTTCACTACCCGGTTCGCGAACCGGAAAGCGCTTCTACCGCAAAAAAACAATATTTTTTTATTTGCTTCATTCCTAGGGGGTCAAGAAGGGTCTACCTTGCCCCCTTTCATTAAATTCCCCCTTAGTTTTTCTCCTCCTCTTGTCTCTCGATCCTACCGAGAGACAAGATGGCAGCCGCTCCGGACTGTTTAGAATGTTGACAGACACCGGAGAGCCAATCAGCTTCGCTTCGCAAAGCTCCATTACGCGAAAAGTATGCGAACTGGTGCGCTATCCGGGACGCTGTCACAGATATATCTGTTTTTTTAAACGTTAATTTCTCAAAATCCACTGGAGCACATATATTGAGACCCAGCAAAGGCACATCGGGCTATAGTCCCTACAATTTTGCCAAGTTTTGTGCAAATCCATTCAGCCGTTCGAGCTAAAAGTGAGGCCAAACGCCCTATGGAAAACTCAATGTTAAAAAAGCGTTTTGGGACCCCCCTTTTTTCTCGGCCCCCCCTTGACAAAACCCCCTCAAATTTTCAGGGGCTGCTCAGGAACAGAATGTGCCATTTTCCTGAAATTTTCAGCCGATTCCGTCCACAAACGCCAAAGTTATTAGACATAGAATTTTAAAAAGTTACATAGAGAAAAAATCCTAACTATATATACATATATATATATATATATATATATATATATATATATATATATATATATATATGTATATATATATATATATATATTTTTTTTTTTTTTCGTGGGCTGGTGGGAGAAGCACGTGGCCTGGGGGGGGACCAACGAGTACTGTCTTGACCATATTATGGTCTGGACAAGATACATAGATGACTTGTTTGTTGTTTGGCGAGGCGACAGACCCTCGGCTGAGAGGTTTGTGACAGCGCTCAACAACAACAGTCTCAACCTGAGGTTTACCAGTGAAATAAGTGAGAGGTCAGTCCACTATCTAGACTTAGAGGTGTTTGCGGCAGGAGGAAGTATACAAACTAAACTCTACCGCAAACCTACGGCAGGAAATGCAGTCCTACACGCTGCCAGTCACCATCCTAAATCAATGGTGAGAAACATCCCCTATGGTGAACTGTTACGCATCAAACGGAATTGCTCTGACACCAGCGATTTCCTAGATGCACAGGAAGCAGCGATATCTAGATTCCAAGAACGAGGCTACCCCAAGACATCTCTATTAGCAGCCTCAAAAAAAGTGGAACAGAAAAACAGAAAAGACCTCCTGGTAATCAAAAACAAACAGGCAGAGACAGAATCAGCAACAAGGATGATAACAACTTACAATATGAGATCAAAAGAATTGGTCCAAATCTTTAACAACAACTGGCATATTCTGACCACAGATAACATCTTAAAGAACAGAATATCGCCAAGACCATTGATCACATATAGACTTTGCCAGTCAATCAGTGACCATCTCATCAGGAGTCACTACACAGAGCCCCCTATAACACCCAGATCCAAACCCATACAAGGTTTTTATCCTTGCATGCACTGCAAAGCGTGCAAGTATAGCCAGAAGAAGACCAAATATGAGGGTAGACCGAAAGATCCACGACCAATCAGAAATATCACGAAATTCTTGAATTGCAACTCAGAATTCGTTGTATATATTCTGGTTTGTCCATGCTCCAAGAGATACGTTGGTAGTACCATCAATCCAGCAAAGAAGCGCATCCTGGAGCATATGCGTGCCATCACAAATAGGGACAAGAACAACCCGGTGGCACGCCACTTCGAGACCCACCATAACAGTAATAGGGATCTCTTGTCATTCTATCTAATTGACCAATTAGGAAGACAAGAAAGAGGTGGAGACAAGATCAGAACCCTCAGGGCTATGGAATCCAAATACATTATAGACCTTCAGACAATGAAACCGATAGGTCTCAACAATGACGAAGAACTTTGGGTACATCTGGATTGATGTATAGGGGTACCTCTTAACAAAGAATGATCTGCAACATCTGTAAATATAATACAATAACATCATCTGCCACACTCATCCCTGCACACAGTAGAAAGTATAACAATTATGTACCTTTAGCAGGGAGTCACATGCCCATACAGGGCTAGACGTACAAAAACAAAAAACAAACATGCCCATTCAGGGCGCTATAGTCACTAATGGACTCACACACATGTATGAGACAACACGAAAGCGAAAGACCAAATGTACACGATGCACTTTAAATATTGTCCTAAAATGAAGGTTGAACTACATTCAAAATTTCCTCCAATGGAATATGTGGTTCCCCATGTAAACCGCTTTTGCGGGGGACATATCACGATAACATTTGTCAATATTCTGAATAGAGATTTATTGCAATATATACATATCCATATTGACGCAATGTATATATGTACATATCATGAATTTAACTGGTCGGAAACGTTTTCTCTTTATGTTGTCTGTGAGCCAAAGAATGTCTGGATGTATCACGAAGGGAAGTTTTTGCCTTCTTTTGTTTTTTTAATGCACAAGCACTTTATTGATCGCCATTCCTCCGAGGTTGCATGGAGAACCAGTATGCATTTGCACTTTCCAATATGTCTACCACTATTTCCATGTATTGACTGGCTTAGTCCTCTTTTTATTGTTATTAAGAGATGGAGTTTAAATGGCGATCTTTTACATTCACAATTGACACTGAGGAAGCCGTTTCACGGCGAAACGCGTTTGTCTTTGGAGGGGGTGACGGGGGTCTGTCAATAAACCAAGAAACATCCAGCTCCGAGTGCCGTCTGCTTTCTTTGATGGGAGCGAGCGTGTTGCAATATATATATATATATATATATATATATATATATATATATATATATATAAAACCTACTGGCGGTCGCCAGAAGGTATATATAGTTAGGACCTAGTTTCCATAGAAAATCCGTAACCTTCTAGTGGGAATAACTTTGGTGCCGGTGGACGAATCTTCGCGAATTTCTCTGAGAAGATGGCCAGTTCCGTTCTGCTTCTTCCCTGAAAGTCTCGGGTAGATACGTCAAGCGGGGGCCGAGAAAATAGGGGGGTCCCAAAACGTGTTTTCCCCATGTTATTTTTCATAGGTCGATTAGACACGGCTACAGCCAGAACGACTGAATGGAATTACAAGAAATTTGGCAAAATGGTAGAGTCTGATTCGCAGATCGGCCTTTTGTTTAAATGGTGTAAATCCCTCCAGTAGTTGTTGAGAAAAACGACTTTGAAAAAATTTATATATCTATAAGCGTGCACCGGGCGCGCACCTTCCCGTGCACGAGCTGCATGCTGATTGGCTGCCACTGTCTGTCAACACTCCAAAACAGAAATTGATGGCAGCCATCTTGTGCCTCGGTAGACTGAGGCACAAGAAATCAGAAAAACAAACGTGTAGAACTCAAAAAGGGGGCAGGGTAGAAGCACCCTGACACCCTAGGCCTGCTCAGGGGGTCCCACAGGGACCCCAAGGCAAAAAAAACAAATTGTGATGTCATCAGTGATGTCATTTGAGATGTCATTAGTGATGTCACTGACCATGTCATGAATGATGTAATATGTGACATCTTCAGCAGTGGATTGCGGGTGCGCGAAATATAGTTAGTACAACTAACTATATATGAGCAATTTCAATGGTTTTGTATGAGTGAAATGTCCAGCTAACTATAACACCCCTAAAACTTTTTTTGTGTGAATTTCAAAGGTTTTTTAAATGCTAATTCCTAGCTATGTAAGGCATGAAACCTATGTTTTTTTAAGTGAATATATATATATCTATACTACTATTATAAAGAGTGAACACAAACCTTTTGGCAAGGTAAACTCGGGAAACCACAGCGCCAATCCACACACCCGATACATTGTAGAAATTGTCAGGGTGTGCAGATGGACATAGGTTATAAAAAATAAAAATAAAACGTACATTCAAAAATATAACTTTAAAAAAAAAGTAGTGCCCTGAAAGTAGCGCCGGCCGCGACGCTGCTCTGGCCGTGACGTAGCGCTGGCCGCGACGTGCGTGATGACGAGGAGGAGAGACATGGAGCTGCGGTGAAGTGAGGAGCGCGGGCGCGTCATGGCGAAGAGGAGCGGCTGTGAAGTGAAGATCGCGGGAAGGAGCGGCAGCTCAGGTAAAGTAAATGGACATTGAAATCAGGGCGGGAGGGAGTCGGGCTGGGAGGGGGGCGGGAACGGGTGTGCACAGAGGGAAAGGCGGGAGGAGTGGGGGTGGGAGGGAGTGGAGGCGGGAGAGGGTCAGGGCGGGAGCGGGTGTACTGCCCCCAGCCCCTTTCTGCCCCAGGCAACACTGGGGCGGGCTGCTAGTATATATATAAACAAACAACTTTATTTAACTTTGGCGTGGACATGTGATGAACCTGACGCGTTTCAGAAAATTGCCTTAATCAATCAATCAATCAAACATTTGTAGAGTGCATTACTCACCCGCGAGGGTCTCAAGGCGCTAAGGCGAGGGTGGGGGGGGGGGGCTGCTTTTGCTCGAATAGCCAGGTCTTGAGAAGTCTCCTGAAGGTCAGCAGGTCCTGGGTCTGTCACAGGTGGATGGAATGGGAGTTCCATGTCTTGGCAGCGAAGTGGGAGAGTTATCGGCCGCTGGTGGTCGTTCGGTGGATGGGTGGAACGGTGGCAAGGGCGAGGTCAGCAGGGCAAAGCTGGCAGTTCTGGCTTTAGAAGGGAAGTCGTTTGTTGAGGTCTGCTGGTCCGGCATTGTGGAGTGCTTTGTTAGTGTGGGTGAGGAGCTTGAAGGTGATTCTCTTATTGACGGGGAGACAGTGCAGGTCTCTCAGATGGGCAGTGATGTGGCTGTGGCAGGGAATGTCGAGGACGAGGCGTGCAGATGCGTTCTGTATGCGTTTAAGTCTTTTCTGGAGTTTGGCTGTGGTTCCCGCTTAGAGAGCATTGCCATAGTCCAGCATACTGCAGACGAGGGCCTGGGTGACCATCCTTCTGGATTCGGTGGGGATCCACCATGAAACATCCTTTACAACGCGGTGTTTACACCACGCAACCTTTACGACGCAGCTGTTACAATGCAAGTCATTACTACGAATTGCGCTGGATGGCGCTCTTGCTTAGGGAATAGTTTTATTTTCTATTCCAACACCTTCCCTACTGTTACATGGGCTGGAGTTGGAATAGAAAATTATATTAATCCACAATCCAGCGCCCTCCAATGCAAGTTGTTGTAACGACTTGCGTTGTGAAAACCGCGTTGTAAAGTACCGCCATCAAAATGATCACATTGTACGTACATCTGGATCCACCTGCTGATCTTGGGAAGCATGTGGAGGGTGTTGAAGCAGGAGGAGGAGACGGCGTTTACTTGCTGGATCATTGACAGTGATGAGTCCAGGATGAACCCCAGGTTGCGTGCGTGGTTGGTGGGTGTCGGTGCAGCTCCCAGTGTGGCCGGCCACCAGGAGTCATCCCAGGTGGAGTGGATGGAGCCGAGGATGAGGACCTTCGTCATGTCCGAGTTCTGGTTCAGGTGACTGTTCTTTATCCATTCGGCAATGGCCTTCATTCCTTCATGGAAGTTGGTTTTAGCAGTGGTGGGGTCCTTGGTGAGGAAGAGGATCAGCTGGGTGTCATCAGCGTATTAGACAATGTTGAGGTTGTGCGCTCTGATGATGTCGGCGAGTTGTGTCATGTAGATATTAATAAGGGTCGGGCTGAAGGATGATTCTTGGGGCATGACCCAGGTAATCTTGGTGGCTTTGAATCAGAATGGAGGGAGGCAGACTCTCTGGGATCTACCGGTGAGGAAGGAGGTGATCCAGTTCAGGGCTTTGTCATGGATCCCTGCATTGTGGAGGCGTGTGCTTAGGGTGTGATGGCAGACAGTGTCGAAGGGGGCCAAGAGGTCTAGGAGGATGAGGGATGCAGTTTTGCCATTGTCCAGCAGGATCCTGATGTCGTCGGTGGCGGCAATGAGGGCAGGTTCGTTGCTGTGGTTGCTGCGAAATCCGGATTGGGACGAGTCCAGGGTGGTGTTCTCTTTGAGGAAGTGGGTCAGTCGCCTGGTGACCATCTTCTTGATGATTGTCACAGGGAACGGGAGCAGGGAGATGGGCAGGAAGTTCTTAAGGTATTACATCACTTGTGCAATGTCCCAGGTGTAATTAATGATGGTGAAATCACATGCCTGACTATTGCCATATTACAAGTCCCATAATTCACCTTGGCAGCCGTGAAATATCCATACAATCACAGTGATGTTTTTTACACTGCAGACTCAGGCAGGAGTTGCAGGTAAGTATGGCATGTCATGAGAAGGCTAATGCACATTGAACTACTTGTTGTAGCCCCAAAATGTTAATTATGTGCTGTGCCCCAAATCTGCCAAGCGGAGGTATCAACCTACTCGGCTCCCTTTCTCACCTCCTTCTGCAATAATCACTGGCAATTCCCAAAGCTTTAACCCCTTCGCTGCTAGGCTTTTCCCCCCACCTGTGCTAAGCCTTTTTTTGGCGATTTGGGGTAGTGCGCGCTTAGGCCCCTGTAACTTTTTGACCACATAAGGTACCCATGCCAAATTTGCGTCCTTTTCTTCCAACATCATGTGGATTCTAAAGGGGCCCAGGGTTTGTGGATTCCCTTGGAGGGGTCCCAGAAAATAGGAAAAATACAGTGAAATTTTAGTTTGTTTTCAGAAAAATGGGGAAAACGGGCTGCAAATGAAAGCCCCCGGGTTTTTCCCTGCAAATGTTATCAAAAAAGGGTTTGTGGGGCTTAAATCTCCATTGTCTGACAGTCTGTTGTCAGAGAACTAACATATTTCACACAGTTTTGGCATTTTTTTGGGACATAGCCTATTTTTGCTATTTTAAGAGCTTTCAACCTCCTTCCAGTTAATGGTAAAAATTAATTTGAAAGCAATAATGAATCCTGGAAAGTTATACATTTTAGAACAGTAGATACAATTCTGAATTCAGAAAGGGGTCATTTGTCTAAATCCATGAAGGTTTTTTTTTATAGAAACTAACAGTTAAATATTGGAATTATGGAAAATTTGCTGAAAAAAACAGCCTTTTGTCTCAACGTTTTCACCTATAACTTGTTGTAATTTTGACAGCTCTTAGAAAGCAATATTCCGTTACATCTGTTTGACCTTCCTGGTTGTGGGGATATATAGGACTTGTAGTTTCACCAAGAACCCGACGAACCCAGAGCCAAAAAATGTGCAGCAACTTGCAATGGTATTTTATTATTTACTGGGTATAGAGCACTTATTCTTGGAAAATGTATACATGGAAAAATCGGTATGAAAGACACCTATGTATTTATGAATTGGGTACGAATTGTAGAGATTAGAAACAGTATTTATTTGCTCATTTTCAAAATTGGGAATACTCATACTAGCACGAGAATTATTGGTCATTGGGAAGGGAGAAATGCATGAAAACTCAATACCTTTCATATTTGAACCCTAGCTCTGCCGGCAACTAGGGAAACCTAGCAAACCTATACATTTTGAAAAAACTACACACCCAGGGGAATTCAGTATGGGGTGATTCGACAGCCTCCCACCAGGTTCTGTTACCCAGAATCCCTTGCAAATCTAAAAAATTGACAAAAAAAGCATTTTCCTCACCTTTCTGTGGTGGAAAGTTCTGGAATCTGCGTGGATCAACAAATTTCAACCCACCCATCGTTCCCCCAGGTCTCCTGAAAAAAATGGTACCTCACTTGCCTGGGTTTGCCTAGTGCCTGCGACCGGAAACAGCGCAAAACGCAACATGGTCGCACCTCAATTTTGCAGTGAAAACGTGCCCTTTTTTGGCAAAGAGCCTACTTTTCGTTTTTTAACCCTAGCTCTGCCGGCACCTAGGGAAACCTAGCAAACCGATACATTTTGGAAAACTACACACCCAGGGAAAAGCAGAATGGGGTGACTCGACTGCCTACCACCAGGTTCTGTTACCCAGAATCCCTTGCAAAGCTAATAAATGGACAAAAAAAGCATTTTCCTCACATTTCCGTGGTTGAAAGTTCTGGAATCTGAGTGGATCAACAAATGTCTACCCACCCAGCGTTCCCCAGGTCTCCCAAAAAAAATGGTACCTCACTTGCCTGGGTCTGCCCAGTGCCTGCAACAGGAAACAGTACAAAAACGCATTGTCGTCGCACCTCAATTTCGCAGTGAAAACGTGCCCTTTTTTGGCAAAGAGCCTACCTTTCGTATTTGAACCCTAGCTCTGCCAGCACCTAGGGAAACCTAGCAAACCTATACATTTTTGAAAAAACCACACACCCAGGGGAATTCAGGATGGGGTGATTCGAATGCCTCCCACCAGGTTCTGTTACCCAGAATGAATGAATGAATGAATGAATAAGATATTTAATAAAGCGCACGATGGCCGAGCGGCTTCCTGGCGCTGGGGACCTGATCAGAACTCAACAGAGGGGGACACCGGGAGACTTAGGAGGGGAATGCCTGAGAGAAAAGAAAGGTTTTAAGAGCTTTACGGAA
Organism: Lissotriton vulgaris; assembly: GCF_964263255.1. Classification (NCBI taxonomy): domain Eukaryota; kingdom Metazoa; phylum Chordata; class Amphibia; order Caudata; family Salamandridae; genus Lissotriton; species Lissotriton vulgaris. Next base: position 13,417,610 of record NC_141687.1, read on the forward strand.
GTGAGTGTAGATGGGAATGGAGCGGATGGAAAGGGGAAGGCTATTCCAGAACTGGGGGGCCAGGACAGAGAATCGAGTGCCCCCTGTTCTGGATTTACGGAAGCGAGGGATATGAAGAAGAGAAAGAGAAGAGGAACGAAGAGTGCGGGCAGGGACATAAGAAGAGACAAGACAGGTGATGAACAGGGGCGCAGAGCGGGAATGGGCCCGAAAAGCTAGACAGGCCAGTTTGAAAAAGGATCTGAAGCGAACGGGGAGCCAGTGAAGAGATTTGAGAACCGGGGTGATGTGCGAAGATTTAGGGAAGGAAAGGATAAGACGAGCAGCTTGATTTTGGATGGCCTGTAGACGGCGGGATTCGTTAGCAGGGATGCCCACATACAGGCTGTTCCCATAGTCAAGGCGGGAGATGACAAGGGCCATGACTATGGATTTAAGTGCATCGGTAGAAAAAAAGCGTGAAATTTTCCGAATTAAACGGAGAGAAAAGAAACAAGAAGACACCACGGAGCTGATCTGACTGTGCATTGATAGGTCATGACTGACCTTAATCCCAAGAGTGCGGACAGAAGAAGCAGGCACCGGGGGGGACCAAAGGAGAGGGGCCAGTGTGCCGGGGACCAAGGATTGGAGGGACCACCAGTGAGAACAAGTTCCGTCTTATCTGGATTGAGCTTCAGATGGTTGGCGCTCATCCAGTCAGAAATGAAAATTAAAGTAGAACAGAACTTGGAAAGGGAATCAGGAGTAGAAGAAAGATCAAAGACGAGCTGGAGGTCATCTGCGTAATTGTACACAGAGACCCCCAGCTCAAGAAGAGAGGTGATGAGAGGATGAATATAGAGATTAAAGAGAAGAGGGGAAAGAGAAGAGCCTTGGGGGACGCCACAAGTGACTGAGCGGGGTGGAGCAGAAAAGCCGGGGAGATGAACTGCCTGGGACCTGTCCCGAAGGAAGGACGCCAGCCAGGAAAAGGCCGCACCCCGAATGCCCGCTGCGCTGACACGGTCGAGAAGGATGGAGTGATCAACCGTGTCAAACGCAGCGGACAGATCGAGGAGGACCAAAGCTTGGGGGAGATTAGAGTCGGCTTTCCTCTTGAGCTCGTCCAAGACTGCAAGGACCACCATCTCCGTGGAGTGGCCCGGGCGAAATCCTGCTTGATGGGATGCAAGAAGGCCACTCTCCTCTATATAAGTGGAGAGGCAGGAAGTGACGTGGGCTTCAAGGATCTTGCCGAGGTAGGGAAGAAGAGAAATGGGTCGGAAATTAGAAGAAAGAGAAGGGTCGAGACCGTTTTTTTTTAGAATAGGGAGGACTACTGCGGATTTGAAGGAAGAAGGAACTGAACCAAGGGCCAAAGAAGAGTTGAGGAGAGCAAGAGGGGGGGCAGGACAGTTGGTGAAAAGAGTTTTGAGAATGCGTGCTGGCGCGCAATCCACGGGAGAGCCAGACTTGATTTTGACCAGAAGTTTTAAAAATGAATCGGTAGAAATAGGAGGAAAAAGAGCGAAGGAGAAAGAGGGACAGGTGGGGGGGACAAGTAGGACGAGGTTGAGGTACTGTGGGAATGTTAGCTTTGATCTTCACGATCTTGTCGATGAAAAAATCGTTAAGAGAGGAGCAGAGGGATTGTGAGGGAACCAGGCTAGGAGTGGAGCGATCAGAGGTGGCAAGATTATGGACCAGCGAGAAGATTTCACGGGGTTTATTGGCCGCGAGAGCTACTCTCTCAGTAAAGTAAGCGGTTTTGGCCGCTAAGATCGCTTTTTTATATTCAGTAAGGAGTGATTTGTATTTGGCGCGCAAGGAAGAACAATAGTTCCGTCTCCAGTGACGTTCCGACCGTCTAAGGTCGAGTTTGAGTGTTTTAAGTTCTGGAGAGAACCATTTGTGCGCGTCGTGGGAACGAACCGCCTTGATCTTTCGGAGCGGAGCGACTAGATCGCACGAAGAGGAAAACCATGTGCCAATGGCGTTGACCTGGGAGTCAAGGGGAAGATCGGTGAGGTTAGGAACAGAGGAAGCCAAAGTGAGCGAGAGGGCGTCAAGATCGGTCCGATTCCAACTACGGGCTAAGATGTTTTTCGGAAGGGGGGGCTTGTCGACCGCTCCCAGATGGATGGAGAAGGAGATGAGAGAATGATCCGACCAAACGCATGGGGATATGAGAAGAGATGAGACAATGGGGCGTGAGGACCAGATTTGATCCAAAGTATGACCATGGACGTGAGTAGGGACTGAGACGTGAGATGTGAAGTTTAAACATTGAAGAGTACCAGAAAAATCTTTTGAGGGGAGGTCTTCCCTACGGTCGCCCGGCCAATAATTAAAATCGCCGAGCAAAAGGACGGAGGAATTGTTGACCACCAGTGTGGCCATAAGGTCCTGGAGGGAGGCTACAAAAGAAGGCATAGATTGAGGGGGACGATACACAAGGACAACAGTGAGGGGGGCGGAGAGATTGAGAGAGCGGGCAACAAGGTAGTCTACATTGGATATGAGGGGGTGATTGAGAAGTTGAAATTTAAGGGTTGACCGAATGATCATCGCCACCCCTCCCCCCGCCCTGCCGTCCGGACGGTCAGCCCGGAGGGCATAATGGGTGTCAGGAAGAATGGCTAAGAGGTCGGGAAGGGAGTCGGCAGAAAACCAAGTTTCAGTCAGAAAGAGGAGATCAGGGGAATCGGTAGTGAGAAGGTTAAAGAGAGCTGTCTGATGTTTGACAGCAGAGCGGGTATTAAGCAGTATGGCAGAGGCTATAGTGGGGGCAGGGGTAGGAAGGGAACGTGAGATAAGGGAAGCGTCAGCAGCGGGTGGAGTGGGACTAGATGGAGCCGGAGGCAGGTGAGGAGGGGTAGAGATAGAAATGCCAAGTGTGTCAAGGTGTCGCAGGAGGGAGGGCGAAGGGGGGGAATCAGCGGTAAGAGCCATGAGTTGAGCTGGGGTATACGCCAAGGAAGGGGCAGAGTGCATGGCCCCTGGTCCCGGCCCGTCGCGGACGGGCGCAGACGGGCTTAACTTAGGCGCAACTTCGGCGCGCCTTCGTCGCGCCCGCTGCGCCCGTCCGCTGCGCGGCCGGGACTGGGCAACCATGATATAGGGACACATGGGGAGGAAGAACAGGGGGCGTGGCAAGGGGGGAGGGGCCAAAGAACAGCTGCGCCGAGCCCAGACCCGCCCAAGATGGTGGAGCCGCCCGTCCCACTCCAAGAGTCAGGCGAGGAGGGGGCGATCAGCGGAGGAGGTCTGGGTCGCGTGCAGGGGCAGCCAGGAAGGACTGGAGCGCTAGGTCCAAAGCGCTGAAGAGCTGAGCAGGTAGGCAGGTAAAACTATCGCAAATGAAAGTCACAAGAGATTAAAAAGCAGCGTTGCTCCCGGAGACGCCTCGGGAGTTCTGGGGTGTAGCAGGATAGGCGCGCATACAGCTGACCGCCTTAAGAACTTGTCGAGGGGGGAGGGGCCAAAGAACAGCTGCGCCGAGCCCAGACCCGCCCAAGATGGTGGAGCCGCCCGTCCCACTCCAAGAGTCAGGCGAGGAGGGGGCGATCAGCGGAGGAGGTCTGGGTCGCGTGCAGGGGCAGCCATGAAGGACTGGAGCGCTAGGTCCAAAGCGCTGAAGAGCTGAGCAGGTAGGCAGGTAAAACTATCGCAAATGAAAGTCACAAGAGATTAAAAAGCAGCGTTGCTCCCGGAGACGCCTCGGGAGTTCTGGGGTGTAGCAGGATAGGCGCGCATACAGCTGACCGCCTTAAGAACTTGTCGAGGGGGGAGGGGCCAAAGAACAGCTGCGCCGAGCCCAGACCCGCCCAAGATGGTGGAGCCGCCCGTCCCACTCCAAGAGTCAGGCGAGGAGGGGGCGATCAGCGGAGGAGGTCTGGGTCGCGTGCAGGGGCAGCCAGGAAGGACTGGAGCGCTAGGTCCAAAGCGCTGAAGAGCTGAGCAGGTAGGCAGGTAAAACTATCGCAAATGAAAGTCACAAGAGATTAAAAAGCAGCGTTGCTCCCGGAGACGCCTCGGGAGTTCTGGGGTGTAGCAGGATAGGCGCGCATACAGCTGACCGCCTTAAGAACTTGTCGAGGGGGGAGGGGCCAAAGAACAGCTGCGCCGAGCCCAGACCCGCCCAAGATGGTGGAGCCGCCCGTCCCACTCCAAGAGTCAGGCGAGGAGGGGGCGATCAGCGGAGGAGGTCTGGGTCGCGTGCAGGGGCAGCCAGGAAGGACTGGAGCGCTAGGTCCAAAGCGCTGAAGAGCTGAGCAGGTAGGCAGGTAAAACTATCGCAAATGAAAGTCACAAGAGATTAAAAAGCAGCGTTGCTCCCGGAGACGCCTCGGGAGTTCTGGGGTGTAGCAGGATCCCTTGCAAATCTAAAAAATTGACAAAAAAAAGCATTTTCCTCAACTTTCTGTGGTGGAAAGTTCTGGAATCTGCGTGGATCAACAAATTTCCACCCACCCAGCGTTCCCCAAGGTCTCCTGAAAATAATGGTACCTCACATGCCTATGTCTGCCTAGTGCCTGCGACCGGAAACAGCGCAAACCGCAACATGGTCGCACCTCAATTTTGCAGTGAAAAAGTGCCCTTTTTTGGCAAAGAGCCTACCTTTTGTTTTTGAACCCTAGCTCTGCCGGCACCTAGGGAAACCTAGCAAACCTATACATATTTGAAAACTACACACCCAGGGGAATTCAGGATGGGGTGATTCAACTGCCTCCCACCAGGTTCTGTTACCCAGAATCCCTTACAAAGCACATAAATTGACAAAAAAATGCATTTTCCTCACATTTCTGTGGTGGAAAGTTCTGGAATCTGTGTGGATCAACAAATTTCTGCCCACGCAGCGTTCCCCCAGTTCTCCCAAAAATAATGGTACCTCACTTGCCTGGGTCTGCCTAGTGCCTGCGACAGGAAACAGCGCAAAACGCAACGTGGTCGCACCTCAAATTTGCAGTGAAAAGTGCCCTTTTTTGGCAAAAAGCCTACCTTTCTTTTTTGAACCCTAGCTCTGCCGGCACCTAGGGAAACCTAGCAAACCTATACATTTTTGAAAACTACACACCCAGGGGAATTCAAAATGGGGTGACTCGACTGCCTACCACCAGGTTCTGTTACCCAGAATTCCTTGCAAATCTAAATAATTGACAAACAAAATGCATTTTCCTCACATTTCTACGGTGGAAAGGGTTGGAATCTGCTTGGATCAACAACTTTCCACCCACCCAGCATTCCCCCATGTCTCCCGAAACAAATGGTACCTCACTTGCCTGGGTCTGCCTAGTGCCTGCGACAGGAAACAGCGCAAAACACAACGTGGTCGCACCTTAAATTTGCAGTGAAAAAGTGCCCTTTTTTTGCAAAGAGCCTACCTTTTGTTTCTGAACCCTAGCTCTGCTGGCACCTAAGAAAACCTAGCCAACCTATACATTTTTGAAAACTACACACCCAGCGGAATTCAGGATGGGGTGACTCGACTGCCTACCACCAGGTTCCGTTACCCAGAATCCCTTGCAAATCTGAACAATTGACGAAAAAATGTATTTTCCTCACATTTCTGTGGTGGAAAGTTCTGGAATCTGCATGGATCAACAAATTTCCACGCACCCTGCGTTCCCCAGGTCTACTGAAAAAAATGGTACCTCACTTGCCTATGTCTGCCTAGTGCCTGCGACAGGAAACAGTGCAAAACGCAACGTGGTCGCACCTCAATTTTGCAGTGAAAATGTACCCTTTTTTGGCAAAGAGCCTACCTTTCTTTTTTGAACCCTAGCTCTACGGGCACGTAGGGAGACCTAGCAAACCTATACATTTTTGAAAACTACACACCCACGGAAATTCAGAATGGGGTGACTCGACTGCCTACCACCAGGTTCCGTTACCCAGAATCCCTTGCAAATCTGAACAATTGACGAAAAAATGTATTTTCCTCACATTTCTGTGGTGGAAAGTTCTGGAATCTGCGTGGATCAACAAATTTCCACGCACCCAGCGTTCCCCAGGTCTCCTGAAAAAAATGGTACCTCACTTGCCTATGTCTGCCTAGTGCCTGCGACAGGAAACAGCGCAAAACGCAACGTGGTCGCACCTCAATTTTGCAGTGAAAATGTGCCCTTTTTTGGCAAAGAGCCTACCTTTCTTTTTTGAACCCTAGCTCTACGGGCACATAGGGAAACCTAGCAAACCTATACATTTTTGAAAACTACACACCCAGGGGAATTCAGAATGGGGTGACTCGACTGCCTACCACAAGGTTCTGTTACCCAGAATTCCTTGCAAATCTGAACAATTGACAAAAAAAAGCATTTTCCTCACATTTCTGTGGTGGAAAGTTCTGGAATCTTCGTGGATCAACAAATTTCCACCCACCCACCAGGTCTCCCAAAATAAATGGTACCTCACTTGCCTGGGTCTGCCTAGTGCCTGCAACAGGAAACAGCATAAAACGCAACGTGGTCACACCTCAATTTTGCAGTGAAAAAGTGCAATTTTTTGGGAAAGAGCCTACCTTTCGTTTTCGAACCCTAGCTCTGCCGGCACCGAGGGAAACCTAGCAAACCTATAGATTTTTGAAAACTAAACACCCAGGGGAATTCAGGATGGGGTGACTCGACTACCTCCCACCAGGTTCTGTTACCCAGAATCCCTTGCAAAGCTAAATAATTGACAAAAAAACGCATTTTCCTCACATTTCTGTGGAGGAAAGTTCTGGAATCTGCGTGGATCAACAAATTTCCACCAACCCAGCGTTCCCCCTGGTCTCCTGAAAACAATGGTACCTCACTTGCCTGGGTCTGCCCAGTGCCAGCGACAGGAAACAGCGCAATACGCAACGAGGTCGCACCTCAATTTTGCAGTGAAAAAGTGCCCGTTTTTTGCAAAGATCCTACCTTTTGTTTTTGAACCCTAGCTCTGCCGGCACCTAGGGAAACCTAGCAAACCTATACATATTTGAAAACTACACACCCAGGGAAATGCAGAATGGGGTGACTCGACTGCCTACCACCAGGTTCTGATACCCAGAATCCCTTACAAAGCTAATAAATTGACAAAGAAAAATAATTTTCCTCACATTTCTGTGGTGGAAAGTTCTGGAATCTGCGTAGATCAACAAATTTCCACCCACCCAGCATTCCCCCAGGTCTCCCGATAAAAATGGTACCTCACTTGCCTGAATATGCCTAGTACCTGCGACAGGAAACAGCGCAAAACGCAACGTGGTCGCACCTCAATTTTGCAGTGAAAAGTGCCCTTTTTTGGCAAAAAGCCTACCTTTCTTTTTTGAACCCTAGCTCTGCCGGCACCTAGGGAAACCTAGCAAACCTATACATTTTTGAAAACTACACACCCAGGGGAATTCAAAATGGGGTGACTCGACTGCCTACCACCAGGTTCTGTTACCCAGAATTCCTTGCAAATCTAAATAATTGACAAACAAAATGCATTTTCCTCACATTTCTACGGTGGAAAGGGTTGGAATCTGCTTGGATCAACAACTTTCCACCCACCCAGCATTCCCCCATGTCTCCCGAAACAAATGGTACCTCACTTGCCTGGGTCTGCCTAGTGCCTGCGACAGGAAACAGCGCAAAACACAACGTGGTCGCACCTTAAATTTGCAGTGAAAAAGTGCCCTTTTTTTGCAAAGAGCCTACCTTTCGTTTCTGAACCCTAGCTCTGCTGGCACCTAAGAAAACCTAGCCAACCTATACATTTTTGAAAACTACACACCCAGGGGAATTCAGGATGGGGTGACTCGACTGCCTACCACCAGGTTCCGTTACCCAGAATCCCTTGCAAATCTGAACAATTGACGAAAAAATGTATTTTCCTCACATTTCTGTGGTGGAAAGTTCTGGAATCTGCATGGATCAACAAATTTCCACGCACCCTGCGTTCCCCAGGTCTACTGAAAAAAATGGTACCTCACTTGCCTATGTCTGCCTAGTGCCTGCGACAGGAAACAGTGCAAAACGCAACGTGGTCGCACCTCAATTTTGCAGTGAAAATGTACCCTTTTTTGGCAAAGAGCCTACCTTTCTTTTTTGAACCCTAGCTCTACGGGCACGTAGGGAGACCTAGCAAACCTATACATTTTTGAAAACTACACACCCACGGAAATTCAGAATGGGGTGACTCGACTGCCTACCACCAGGTTCCGTTACCCAGAATCCCTTGCAAATCTGAACAATTGACGAAAAAATGTATTTTCCTCACATTTCTGTGGTGGAAAGTTCTGGAATCTGCGTGGATCAACAAATTTCCACGCACCCAGCGTTCCCCAGGTCTCCTGAAAAAAATGGTACCTCACTTGCCTATGTCTGCCTAGTGCCTGCGACAGGAAACAGCGCAAAACGCAACGTGGTCGCACCTCAATTTTGCAGTGAAAATGTGCCCTTTTTTGGCAAAGAGCCTACCTTTCTTTTTTGAACCCTAGCTCTACGGGCACATAGGGAAACCTAGCAAACCTATACATTTTTGAAAACTACACACCCAGGGGAATTCAGAATGGGGTGACTCGACTGCCTACCACAAGGTTCTGTTACCCAGAATTCCTTGCAAATCTGAACAATTGACAAAAAAAAGCATTTTCCTCACATTTCTGTGGTGGAAAGTTCTGGAATCTTCGTGGATCAACAAATTTCCACCCACCCACCAGGTCTCCCAAAATAAATGGTACCTCACTTGCCTGGGTCTGACTAGTGCCTGCAACAGGAAACAGCATAAAACGCAACGTGGTCACACCTCAATTTTGCAGTGAAAAAGTGCAATTTTTTGGGAAAGAGCCTACCTTTCGTTTTCGAACCCTAGCTCTGCCGGCACCGAGGGAAACCTAGCAAACCTATAGATTTTTGAAAACTAAACACCCAGGGGAATTCAGGATGGGGTGACTCGACTACCTCCCACCAGGTTCTGTTACCCAGAATCCCTTGCAAAGCTAAATAATTGACAAAAAAAACGCATTTTCCTCACATTTCTGTGAAGGAAAGTTCTGGAATCTGCGTGGATCAACAAATTTCCACCAACCCAGCGTTCCCCCTGGTCTCCTGAAAACAATGGTACCTCACTTGCCTGGGTCTGCCCAGTGCCAGCGACAGGAAACAGCGCAATACGCAACGAGGTCGCACCTCAATTTTGCAGTGAAAAAGTGCCCGTTTTTTGCAAAGATCCTACCTTTTGTTTTTGAACCCTAGCTCTGCCGGCACCTAGGGAAACCTAGCAAACCTATACATATTTGAAAACTACACACCCAGGGAAATGCAGAATGGGGTGACTCGACTGCCTACCACCAGGTTCTGATACCCAGAATCCCTTACAAAGCTAATAAATTGACAAAACAAAATCATTTTCCTCACATTTCTGTGGTGGAAAGTTCTGGAATCTGCGTAGATCAACAAATTTCCACCCACCCAGCATTCCCCCAGGTCTCCCGATAAAAATGGTACCTCACTTGCCTGAATATGCCTAGTACCTGCGACAGGAAACAGCGCAAAACGCAACGTGGTCGCACCTCAATTTTGCAGTGAAAAGTGCCCTTTTTTGGCAAAAAGCCTACCTTTCGTTTTTGAACCCTAGCTCTGCGGGCACCTAAGGAAACCTAGCAAACCTATAAATTTTTGAAAACTACAGACCCATGGGAATTCAGAATGGGGTGACTCTACTGCCTACCACCAGGTTCTGTTACCCAGAATCCCTTGCAAAGCTACAAAATTGACAAACAAAATGCATTTTCCTCACATTTCTTTGGTGGAAAGTTCTGGAATCTGCGTGGATGAACAAATTTCCACCCACCAGGCGTTTCCCCAGGTCTCCTGTTAAAAATGGTACCTCACTTGCATGGGTAGGCATAGTGGCTGCAAGAGGAAAAGGCCCAAATTGTTTGGTGGAGACTTAAAAATTACCTTTAGCAAAACTACCTTGTTTTTGGGGGGGGCACCTAAGTTTTTGGCCCGGGGCTTGGCGGCCATCTTTAGAAACTACCAAACCCAAACAGTTTTGCAAACTAGACACCGGGGGGAGTCCAGGGAGGTATGGCATGCATGGGTCCCCCAAAGTTTTCCTACCCTGAATTCCTTGCAAACCTTAAAATTAGGTAAAAAAATCCCCTTTTCCATATATTTTTTCGTGGAATCTCCGTGCCGACACAAATATCCTGCCACCATGCGTTCCCCTTGTTCCCCCGAGTAAAATGATACCTCACTTGTGTGGGTGGGCCAAAGCAGAACAGGCCAAAAATGTAGGTGTACTTTTTGGGGCTGTCACATTAAGCACATAGAATTCTACTGTTTTAGGGTAATGCTAGTCACGGGCCTTTGGCCCACCCACACAAGTGAGGTATCATTTTACTCAGGAGAACAAGGGAAACACTGGGTGGTAGGTAATTGGTGCCGGCACGGAGATCCCACGAAAAAATTTATGGAAAAGTGTTTTTTTAACCTAATTTTAAGGTTCGCATGGAATTCTGGGTATGAAAATGTTGGGGGACCCATGCATGCCATACCTCCCTGGACTCCCCTGGGTGTCTAGTTTTCTGAACTGTTTTGGTTTGGTAGTTTCCAAAGATGGCCGCCGAGCCATGGGCCAAAAACTCTGGTTCCCCCCAAAAAACGAAAATAGTTTTGCTAAAGGTTTTTTTTAATTCTCTACCGTACGATTTGGCCCTTTTCCTTTTGCAGCCACTGTGCCTACCCACACACATGAGGTACCATTTGTATCGAGAGACATGGAGGAATGATGGGTGGGAGGAAATTTGTGTGAGCCCAGTGATGCCACGCTTTCCCACACAAAAAAGTGTGAAAAAACTGTTTTTATCAGCTAAAGGGATTTCGGTATAGGAACATTGCAAGGGATTCTGGGTATAGGAACGTTGGAGGATCCACACAAGCCACACCTCCTTGAAAGCTCCCGGGTGTCTACTTTTCAGAAATGTGTGGGTTTGGTAGGTTTCCCTCGATGGCCGTCTAGCACGGGGCCAAAACCCCAGGTAACCCCTCTTGCAAAAGCTGATGGTTATGACAATGTCAAAACCACCAGCTTCTGCAAGAGGGGTTATCTGGGGAAAGATGTGTGAAAGCGTGGCATCACGAGGTTCACACAAATTTCCTCCCACCCAGCGTTCCCCCGGGTCTCCCGATAAAAATGGTACCTCACTTGTGTGGATAGGCCTAGTGGCTGCAACAAGAAAAGGTCCAAATCGTACGGTGGATAAATTAAAATAACCTATAGCAAAATTACCTTCTTTTTTGGGGGGGGCACCTGAGTTTTTGGCCCGGGGCTCGGCGGGCATCTTTGGAAACTACCAAACCCAAACAGTTCTGAAAACTAGACACTCGGGGGAGTCAAGGGAGGTATGGCATGCGTGAGTCCCCCAATGTCTTCCTACCCAGAATTCCTTGCAAACCTTAAATTTAGGTTAAAAAATCACTTTTCCAAACTTTTTTGCATGGGATCTCCGTACACGCAAAAATGTCATACCACCCAGCGTTCCCCTTGTTCTCCCGAGTAAAATGATACCTCACTTGTGTGGGTGTCCCAAAGCAGAACAGGCTAAACATGAATTTTTTTTAAAATGTAGTGTTTAGGATTGACAAATTAAGCAACTCACCTTAGTCACAGGCCTTTGGCCCACCCACACAAGTGAGGTATCATTTTACGCGGGAGATCAAGGGGAAACCTTAAATCTTTATGCCGGCACGGAGATCCCACGCAAAAATGTATGGAAAAGTGTTTTTTGTAACCTAAATTTAAGGTTTGCAGGGATATCTGGGTAGGAAAACATTGGGGGACCCACGCATGCCATACCTCCGTGGACTCCCCAGGGTGTCTAGTTTTCAGAACTTTTTGGGTTTGGTAGTTTCCAAAGATGCCCGCCGAGCCCCGGGCCAAAAGCTCAGGTGACCCCCCCAAAAAATAAGGTCGTTTTGCTAAGGGTAATTTTTAAGTCTCCACCGTACGAATTGGGCCTTTTCCTGTTGCAGCCACTATGCCTACCCACGCAAGTGAGGTACCATTTTTATCAGGAGACCTGGGGGAACGCTGGGTGGGAGGAAATTTGTGTGAGCCCAGTGATGCCACGCTTTGCCACACAAAAAAGTGTGAAAAAACTGATTTTTTTCAGCTAAAATTGAGGTTTGCAAGGGATTCTGGGTAAAGTAACGTTGGAGGATCCATGCAAGCCATACCTCCTTGAATGCCCCCGGGTGTCTACTTTTCAGAAATGTGTGGGTTCGGTAGGTTTCCATAGATGGCCCTCTAGCACGGGGCCAAAAACCCAGGTAACCCCTCTTGCAAAAGCTGGTGGTTTTGACATTGTCAAGTGGGCTTTCTGCCCCCCGGGGGGCAGATTCGGGGCTACTGCCCCCATCCTCCCTCCAGGGGGTGGCAGAAAGGCTGTCATTGTTGCGGGTGGGGGGTGGGGACATTGGCATGCCCGTTTTGGGCAGCCCCCAACCTAAGAAAAATGTGCCCAAAAATCCATTGTGTCTTGTGTGTTTTTTGCCCCCCCAGGGGAGGGGAGATTGGGGCTACTGCTCCATCTGTCTCTGGGAGGGGCAGGAAGGCTGTAATTTTAGCGGGGAAGGGGGTGGGGCATGGGCATGCCAGTTTTGGGCAGCCCCACCCTATTTCAAATTTGCCCCCCCCAAAACATCCCTGGCGTCTAGTGGGATTTTTGCCCCCCCCCCCGGCAGGACAGATTGGGGGTTAATGCCCCATCTACCCCCAGGGGGGTCAGAAAGTCCACTAGACGCCAGGGAGATTTTGGGGCAAATTTTTGGGGTCTGCCCAAGACGGGCATGCCAATGCCCCCACCCTAATAAAAATTTGCCTAACAAATTCCCTGGTTTCTAGTGGGCTTTTTGGCCCCCAGGGGGGGCAGATTGGAGGCTACTGCCCCATCAGCCCCCAGGGGGGGCAGGAAGGCTGTCTGCAGCAGAGGGTTTTCGTGCCCCCTGGCCTCATGACGGAATGGTTCCGTCATCAGCACAGGTGCACCGATGCTCATGACGGAACCATTCCGTCATGAGCATGGAAGGGGTCAATAGAAATGTTTTCCCTCAGACAGAAAATACAAACCCACCTAGACAGTTGCTAGATTAGAAATGATCTATTGCTTATCATCCTCACACTTATGCTGCTAACCAACTCAAACCCAACTCATATAAAATCAAATACTAACTCATATAATTGAAAAATTACCAAACACTGTTTTTATTAAAATCCTATTATCACAGAATAACATTTGATTTCTCATACACAATTAAAAACTCATCAATACATTTCATATATTTCATAAAATCAATTCATGCAAACATCACAACATTACACAGGAAGTAAATTACACTACACCCCATTGAAAGAGAAAAAAAGACTTTAGACAATATGATTTGTCATTTTCAGTGCATTTCCAAAAAAAACAAATATAAGGACATGCCTGGATGCACTCCTGATGTAGCAATTACAGGACCACGTTCCTCCAAGGATTATGTATCCAGAATCACGTTGTCACGTTTTTTTAATGGTTATTACATTTTTATACCATCTTTTTCAAGACACTCGTTTTAGTTTTCTCTGTAATGATGCCTGTTTTTTATATATGTCCTTATATACGGAAAGGCTGTGTTCAAATATTAAATTCTTTAGATCTTGAATGCTCCTGTCCCTTGGGTTCATTTCTGGGTCTATTTAAATTCAGGGCTGCAACCTTGATATGTAAAGGGTACCTGTCTCACCCAGGTCGAGAGTATCCAATCAACTCCAGTCAATATTTCAATTCCGACTCTTGATATACTGGCTCTCGCCCCTTATTGTTTGTATGCTCATTCTTAGCAATACTTTGTGGTTGTAGCTTGTCATAACCTTGAGGAGCATTGAAGTCCTCCTCTTTCATGTTGTGCTAATGGGCTGCAGCCGTGGTCCAACACGTACGGCCTCTTCGTTTGTATCTATCTATAGTTCCCAAAGCTTCCATTGGGGTGACCAGGTCGTGCCCCCCTTATCAAAATTCCAAAACCAACGCTGTTGTCAGAAGCCCTCAACCATGCAGGGCGGCCATGACTTTACGGAAAACAGCACTTCCCCGTTATTAAAGTCCAACAAACGATGCGCCAAAGCCCGAGTCCAGAAACAAACTGGTTTATTAACTATTGTTCTTGGATGTGAGTACTAAACTGTGTATGTCTCAGTATGCACCCCTCCCAGCTGAATTTGCTGACGTCCCACCCATTCTGGTGCTACTGGTGAGACGGATGTTGGATCTTTTACACCAGTGTCTATACAAGTGAAGGAGAACATTGTTTTGCCTCACTCAGTATAAAATACCACAGGCTGGAGAATGGGCTCTTCTTCAGATTATTCAGGATTTGATACAAAAGGGATTAGTTGAGGAAATGTCAGGCAATGTGTGTAATAGTCCCATTCTTCTGATCCTTAAGCGGGCACCCTCAGGTTCCTCTGAGTACGCTGATGATGTTTATCGTTTTGTGATTGATTTGCGCGAGGGCAATAAAAAAGTAGTTCCGCAATTTCTTGTGGTTCCTGATATTACTACCCTTTTTACAATGATTCCCTCTACCGCTAAATTCTCTTCTGTTATTGATTTGGAAAATGCTTTCTTTATTATACCTATCCATCCATACAGTAGCTATTTGTTTAACTTCACACTAGCTTTTAGGAGCTTTAAATTCTGTTGCGCTCCACAGGGATATACAGAGAGTCCTAGTATTCATAGTCAAGCATTAAAAGGTCTGCTGGATTCCCTGTTGCTTCCTCCAGGTAATGTATTACTGCAGTATGTTGATGAGCTAATCATAGGTTTGTAGAGATAGTACAGTTAAATTGTTGTTGTATGTGGCCCATCACAGACATAAAGTTTCCCTTTCCAAATTTCAGTATTGCCGACAGGAGGTCACCTATTTAGGTCACCTACAGTTGAAGGCGGGTCGGAGGTTGAGCACCGAGCGTACCACAAACTCAAAAAAGATGTGCACACTTTATAGGTATCACTTCCTACTGTTGACAGTAGATACCTAATTATTTATTACTAATCATACCTTTGCTTGCCTTAACAACGAAAGAAGTGCATGAGCCTTTGCCTTGGAAACCCGAATGTTAGCATTCTTTTGAGCAATTGAAAACTGCACTTTGTTCAGCTTCAGTGCTTGTCACATCTAACTATGGCAAACCGTTGTGCTCAAAGTCCACGAGATGGCTGACTGGGTTCTTTCTAACCTAACACAAACGTTCGAGGACAAGCAACGGCTGTGTGCATATTTCTCTGCTGTGCTTGATTACGTCGCGAGAGCCCTCCCATGTTGCCTGAGAGCGGTCACTTCAATCAGGCAATCAACTGGTCTCGCGCTTGATACTAACCTCACAGTCATGGTACTCCATGCTGTAGATACACTTTTGAATAAGACAAGACACAGCACCTCATTAGTGCACGTCTTACTTGATATGAATTGACTCTTTTTGCCAAGCATATTACAAATAAAAGATGTACCACTCTGAATCCAGCCACGTTACTACTCCTCCCATCTGAGAACGATGCAGTCAACAAACATGATTGTATCTATTGGACAGAAGAAGAGACAAAAGGATGGGAAGACCTGACTGATGTTTCCTTATCTGAACCCCAAAGAGAACTATCTGTCAATGGCTCTTGTTTTAAGTTACCAGATGGTACCATGTTTTCACTATGTTGCGCATAGTGATAGAGACATCACAGGTTCCCTAACAGTCAGCTAAAGCTGCTGAGCTCGCTGCTCACATTCAAGCTTGCAAATTGAGTAAAGGACTGGTTGGCAATATTTACACTGACAGCCAGTACGCTTTTGGGGTCACGCATAATTTTAGACGACTCTGGGCAGAAAGGGTGTTTCTTTCTTCCCATGGTACCAAGCTTCAGCATGGGCACCTAATAATGAGGCTTTTGTCTGCTTTAGCACTCCATAAGAAACTAGCTATTGTTAAATGTAGTGCCCACAGAAAGATTACTTATGACGTAGAAAGGGGAAATGCTTTAGCAGATCAGAGAGCTAAGCAAACGGCCTGCAGAAAAATGAAGCGTGTGTTTGTAGCAGGTCCAGCTAGATGGGTACCTGCTCAATGCATGGTCTTGTGACTAAGGAATTCCTTTACTTGTGCATGAATTCTCACACATATCTGAAGATGCTGAACGTGTCAAAAACAGGTATACAACTATGTGTATGTTTCTTTTATGTATGATGCCATTAGCTAAAGGCACAGACACATGTATGTATGTTTTCAGGAACATGATGAGACTCACAGCAGAAACAGGGGAAGCATTGCAGTTCTAAATTTTGTTAGGACCAACATTCTTAGGAATCAGTGAAAACTGAATCTGAAAAAGAAAAGTGAGCTTCAAGACATATTAGTAGAGGGATTAGTAATTAGGGTACATTGTATGGGTCTCTGTAAAGGTACACTTGAAGTACACCATATGAATGAAGGTGTCTGCATGAAATGGGAAGTGCAGTCTTCAAGTTTAAAGGAATGCATGGTCTTGTGACTGAGGTATGTCTCTACTTGTACATGTATTTCTCACATGTGTTATGTATCTGAAGATGCAAGAAGTGTATACAACTATGAGTATGCTTGTTTTAAGTATGATGCCAATAGCAAAAGGTAAAGACACATTCAAGCATGCTTTCAGGAACTTGGTGAGACTATAGTAAGATGGGAAGGATTGCTGTTTTAAATTTGGTTGTTGTAACATTCTGAGCAGTCGGTGAAAAATTAAGATGCAACAGAAAGGTGAGGTTTAAGACATGTTGCTAGAGGGATTAATGATTAGGGTACTTTGTATGAGTCTGTGGAAAGGTATACTTGGAGTATGCCATATAAATGTAGCTGTTTGCTTGGAATGGGAAGAGCAGTCCGTCACATTTTAAGGTTTGTACGGTCTTGTGAGCCAGGTATGTCTTTACTTGCGCATGTATTCTCACACGTGCTATGCATCTGAGGATGTTATACATCTGAACCCCAGGTATACAACCATGTGTATGTTTCTTTTATGTGTGATGGCACTAGCAAAAGGCAGATACACATGCATGCATGGTTTCAGGAATAGGGTGAGACTTACAACAGTAGCATTACAAGTGTTGCTGTTTTACATTTTAGATCTAATATTCTGAGCAGTTGGTGAAAAATGAAGGTGCAACAGAAAAGTGAGTTTAAGACATGTTGGCAGAGGGATTAGTGATTTGGCTATTGTGTATGAGTCTGTGGAAAGGTGTACTTGGAGTATGTTGTATCAAGTTTAAAGGTCTGCATGGTTTTGTGACTTATGTATGTCTCTACTTGCACATGTATTCTCACATGTGTTATGAATCTAAAGATGCTACACATGTGTTACACAGGTATATAGCTGTGTGTATGTTTCTTTTATGTATGATGCTTGTAGCAAACGTTACAGAGACATGCACGTATGCGTTCAGGAAAATGGTGAGACTTACAATCGTAGAATCTGAAGGATTGCTGTTTTAAATTTAAAGTCCCAAATGAAGATGCAGTAGAAAAGTGAGCTTTAAGACTTGCTGGAAGAGGGATTAATGATTAGGGTACTTTGTATGAGGTACAATTGAAGTATTCCGTATAAATGTAGGTGTCTGCCTACAATGGGAATTGCAGTCCGTCAATTTTAAATGTCTGTATGTTCTTGTCACTTAGATATGTACCTACTTGATAAATGCTTTCTCACGCATGGTATGCATCAAAAGATGATAAATGTGTGAAACAGAGGTATAGAACTATTTGTATGTTTTTTTCATGTATGATGGCACCAGCAAAAGACACAGAGGCATGCATGAATGTTTTCAGAATGCAAAGATTGCTGTTTTAAATTTCTGGAGTTCTCTTGCTTCTTTCTGCACTTCTTTTGCCTCTTTCTGCACCTGTCTTGTCTCTTTCTGTGCCTCTGTTACTTGTTTCTGCACTATTCTTGTTTCTTTCTACCCCTCTTTTGCTTCTTTTTGCACCCCTCTTTCCCCTTTCTGCAGCTCTATTCTACACCCATTTTGCATGTTTCTGTACTTCTCTTGCATCTTTCTGCACGTCACTTTCCTTTCTGCACATCTCTTGATGCTTCTTTAAAAACACATTTTATTCATTTTCTTCAGGTTGTAGTAAATGTTTCTTGTTTTCAGCTTGACAGTAATGTTGCTTGCATGAGCAACATCATTTTATAATTATACATTATTTTGTCATGGAACAGTGCATAGATTCATATAGTATTCCGGACCGGGCCTGATTTAGGTTAAGCCAGGCGGTCATTGGAATGTTATCTTACCTGTAGATCATTGCAGCTATATTGTGGTATTGATGAAAAACGCAACATTTCATGAAGTGATAATGCGTGGTGGGTGTGGTCAATAGTGATACCCCAGTAATTGGATACCGTGTGTATTCTGTGGGCTAATAGTTTGAGTGCAAGCACAAATAACATGGGTGATAAAGGGCAACCTTGTCTTGTGCCCCTTTGTATATGGTATATCTGTGATATATGTGATCCAGTGCAAACCCTGGCGTTGGGAGGTGGTAGAGTAGTTGGATCCATCTTGTATATTCTAGGGGGATTCCAAATTTCTGCAGGACGGTCAGCATGTAATCCCAGCTTAATGTGTCAAATGCCTGGGAGATATCTAGTGAAATACATCCCGCCTCCAGTGTCTCTGTGGCGCAGGCACACATTATGTTACATAGCCTACGTACGTTGAGGGATGTATTACATGCTGGGATGAAGCCTCATTGGTCAATATGTAGTAGTTTCATTAGGAGAGGTTGTAAACATTTGGCTAAAATGTTACTTAGCGTTTTGTACTCTGTATTTAGCCAGGAGAGTGGGTGGTATGCTGTTAATTTGGAATATGACTCATTATTTTGCATACCATTACTTCGCAGCTTTTTACTTCAATGTTTGTACTTAGCAAATACCATTACTACCCACATTTTTAGTCTGCATACCTTTACATTGCAAGTGTTAATGTATGCAAACTAAAAACGTGCCTAGTAATAAAAACAGACATTTACCCCGCTTATTTTTCCTTACCCCTTTTTTAATGTAAAAAACCCCATCCCTACACTAAATGATAAATACAAATACACTACCCTACACATCATAAACTCTAAAACACTACCCAAACCATCAAACACTACACTGCCCTACACTACTCAAACACCACTACACTACCCTAAACCCTAAATCACTACCCCCTGGATGACCCTCCCCCTTCCCCCAACTCGCTCCCTACACTCAAACGCTACCCTACACGCACCACAACACTACCATAAATCCTAAATCACTACCCCCTGCGCGACCCTCCCCTTTTCCCCAGCCACCTCCCTACACTCAAACACTACACTGCACATACCCCGACACTACCATGAACCCTAAAACACTACCCTACACTACACAAACACAACAACACTACGCTAAACCCTAAAACACTACCCTCAGCAAAACCCTTCCCCCTACCTCAAGACGGTTCCTTCTGAAACACTACCCTGCATGACGCCTCAACACTACCCTAAACCCTAAACACTACCCCTAGCACAACACTGCCCCTACCCCATTCCTGTCCCTACTTCCAAACACTACCCTTCAAGACCCCAGGCACTATCCTAAACCCAAAATACTACTCTACACTACACAAACACA
The DNA here is from genome assembly GCF_964263255.1 of Lissotriton vulgaris. Lineage (NCBI taxonomy): Eukaryota > Metazoa > Chordata > Amphibia > Caudata > Salamandridae > Lissotriton > Lissotriton vulgaris. The sequence goes on from NC_141687.1 coordinate 13,437,279, forward strand.
ACTACACTACCCTTAAACCAAAAACACTACCCCCTACCCTAAACCCTTAAAAACTACACAGCCCCTCTTACCTCTTTCTCCTCGGTGCCTTCTTTCTGCATCATCCGTGTTGAACGTCGTTGTGATGAAATGAAAGTGCGTCCGTTTGGTGTATAGTTCATCTGGCAGACCATCTAGTCCTGGAGTTTTGTTTTTAGGAAGCCCCTTGATTGCTGCACTTATTTTGGCTGATGTAATAGGGTTAGATCATGCCTTTCAGGCCTCTTCTTATTTGGGGTGGACTAGTTACCTCCAAAAATGAGTGGAGCTCCTGTGGGTTTTCTCTATTGTGGGGCGGTGTATAATAGTTTGTAATGATCATAGATGGTGTGTTGAGGTGCCATAATTTCAAATATTGGTGTCGGAGGAGGGGCGCTTTTAAGAACACGAACTAGTAATGTTCCTCGTCTGTCCTCTTTGGTATGTACTCTATGCGTGTAAGCTCGGTGATCTACGATGCATAATTGTTCCAATAGTTTTGCATATTGCATGTTGGCCTCTTGGAGCTCTGGTATTGTAGAAGGATCAAGGGCTGCCTAATTTTCAAGTTTACTTCATTTGTCTTTGACCTGTCTTAGCTCCCTATTCACCTGTTGGCGAGATCCTGTAGCGGTATTGATCGCAGGGCCGCGCAGTACTAATTTAAATCTCTCCCGTTCCATACTCACCGAGGATGCTGTGCCGATGTTTTCAGTAAAGTAGCCAGTGATGGTACAGTCCAGTGTTTCCCAAGTCTTCTAATTAGCAAGGATTTAGCCTCCGTAGTGGGACCGGGGAGGGGACGCGTCCCCAAGTGATTGTGGATTTTAGCGCGCTGTGATCTGATATTTTTTTTCCTATGTATGCCATACGGATGACTTGTGTTAGGAGCGATGTACTACAGAATATGTGGTCAATTATAGTGTATAGATCATGCGTAGGTGAATAATAAGAATTTTCTCGTATACCCTCATTGTGACTTCGCCATATTTCTCTTAGGGACCACCATTGTGCCCAGATCTGCAATGACGTAGCTAGGCATGTTGTGAGAGCACTGGGGATGGGGGGAGTGGGATTGGTCCAAAGTGATAGCTAGTACTGCATTGTAATCACCTCCTAGTACCCATGGGAGTTCAGTCTCGTCTGCGAGCGCTGCGAGCACTTGAGTGTAAACATTTTCCTGTTCTGTATTAGGGCGTATAAACTCCTTATCATTATTGGTCTACCATCCAGGACACCTTCAAGTAGTACATACCTGCCCTCTTTGTCTAGTTGCCTCTCGTGTGCGACAAAAGGGATTTCTGAGCGTATCCACACCAATGCTCCCCCTGCAAATGTGGAGTAAGTTTGTGGTATGTAATTGTCTCCTCCATTTTTTTTTAGTTTAGCGGCTTCTGCTGCTATTGAATTGTGTCTTTTGTAATAGCATTATTTGTGCTTTGCACCTGGCTAATTGTGCAAGTATTCTGTGTTGTTTCTGTAGTGATCCCATTACCATAAGTTCCAAGTGAGATAGTTATAGTACTGTATCGACTCCAAGTTGGAATTTGTTATGTAATGTTAAAAACCAGTCGATTCTAAGTGTGAATGTTATGGCAACCGCCAGCATCCCCTTGAAACAACCCAATTCTCTGTCCAACTGTAGAACTTTGTTTGACCAAACTTTATGAAAAACTCTTATTAACTCTATGGTTTTAGGATTTGCAACTGCAATGGGGGTTATGGTTGGCTTACGATGCTTTGGATCTTCAGGAACTCCGGATTAGTTTCTCTATGAGGGGTGTAGCTTCCTATCCTGGGAGTCCAGCCCACCCCCCAACATTAGTGTTCAAGACTCTAGGCTATAGATATTGTCTACCTCTGAAAGTCTGATGTAGGCCTCAGTCTATGTAGGCCTCCAGTATATTGACTAATATTAGATCATTTGTGTTACTTCATTTCACAGTGGGATGTCATCAAGTTGCCTTTTCACCTCTATCAGGAGTGGCCTCCAGGTAGTATGGTATTAGCCTGTGCACATTTTTGGTTGATTTCTTACATCTACACAGCAAGACTGCAGTTTCTTGAATGGTCTGTGGAGTCATGAGGATCCATGTTTGTTGGTTCTTAGTTGAGCAGTTCATTTGCCGACTGTGCAGACATGGTTGTGAAGAGCAGTTGGCTAGTATACAGTTCTGATTGCGCTGTGTCACCTGTGGAACATCAATCATCTGTGATTGATCTGGGATCTCAGAGTGTGGCTGCAGATATCAGTGCCGATCTTTGTCCGTCCAACATTTGCTCGCTATCGCCTGAAAGCTGTCGCTAACTGCTGTTAGCGACAGCTTGCTAATGAAGCGATAGAATTAACGGCTGCTAAACCGGCGATTACTGCCTATCGCCCCCCTTGGTAATATGCCCCTGAGTCACTTTTAAGTTTTTGTTTTTGTATGTACTCAAACTGTGATATGCTCATTTTTTCAATGGTACCTGAGAGCGAAATGAGTTCCTATTATATGTGGTATAACGAAACAAGTGAATTACTACATGTGGGATGCTAAATAAGGTATTTCTAAATGTATCTCCTCCCGCATATGCTCATGTTTAGAATACCCCTCTGTTGCTCTTGTTTCTCTAGACAAAAACATACGTGACTTCCCAATTCTGCACATTGAAATTTGGAATAATGTTGACACGTGATAAACTAAAATTGAGTTATTCAAAATGTCTAAATAGATAATTAAATCAACTTTGGAAATCCCAAGAGGGATGAAACACATTGGCGTCAAGCAATTCTGTAATGTTTTAAAGAATCTTGAACAATAAAGAATGAAATAAACCTTCAACCAAGTTTCTGGAATTGCTTATCTTTGGGAAGTCCTTTATTATTACGCTGTGTTGTTTTTTAGATTTACTGTACCAGAACATTCATATGCATTATATACATATGTACTTTGGTGCAGGGTAATTTCTTGTTTTTTTGATTATAAGTGATTTTTAATCACTATTCGGGGGTGTATATGGGTCACATCCCAGACTCCATGCACAGAGAATAGAATAAAATAGGCTGACATTAGTAGTGATATTTTGTGCTGGTCTCGTATAGCTCTGACCCTTTGTAGTGCATTTTTTCAGGACTATAGTCAGACCCTGGGGGGGAAGAAAGCATGGTGGTCACCATGGCCCTTGTTGTATTTGGGATCGTTCTCTCCAGTTTTTGGCATAATCTCGTGATTGATGTCAAAACCTCCCTCCAGACCCACTTACTTCATCATGGTCTGCCTCCTGCATGGATAACATATTGCGGCCCTGCCAGGAGATCCCGGGGATGGACCGGTCTTGGTTTTCTGCTGGCTGGGTAGCTGGCATTGCTATGAGCGAAGCTTCTCCATGCGTGGTCACACAGTGACATAGGAGGTTGGTTCTCATTGGTAACAAAATGCATCCACAGGTCCATTTTAGAATGGAGTGTGCATTAGCTATACATGATGGATTTATCTTCTCACATAAATATGCATAATTATGAGTAATTTTGCAGTAATTAGGAGTGAATACACCAGAGAGAATTGTGCGGGTTACTCCCAGCCCTACTTTTTACAGGTGGGGACACATCTATCAATTCCTGCCAAATGCACATCTTCTCTCTACTCCACCCTCCCTGCCCTCATTTTGCAGTTGAATAACACAGGGCCCGCCATGCGGGGGGTCCAAGCTCCAGAGGGCCCCTCAGTACATTTCTCCAGTTGGAGAGCTCATGATTGAGCCCGGAGAGGGCCCCTCTACACGCCTTGCATGGGGGCCCCTTAAGCTTTGTTACTCCAGTGCATTTCGGTCTGATCATGAAAGGTCACATGATGGTCAATCCTGGCATGAAAACAAAAACATCCCAACTCCCATTCGCTGGTGTGTCACAGAACTTGCCTTGCACTGTAGTGAGCATAAGAAAACTGTGTAATATTCTGATCCATGTCTGTAGATGAGGCAGAGTGACCATGGCAAGGCCTCTAACTGTTAGGGATCCCTATGTCTTCACCCCCTTCAATATCATTACAATGTTCATCTCCCACATGAGTATTATGAAATTAGGAGCAGCTTCATATCTCCAATGACACAGAGCTCACCAGATTGTATCAGACATGTCTCTGTGGTCAAGAGAGAGAAAAAGGGAACAGTGAACAAAAAAGAACATTGTTTTTAGCTCTTCTGCTCTGTTTAGCAGTCCTAGGAGAAACACCGGGGCCATCTCTTAAGGCCATTTCATCCTCTCCCGAATGCAAGCCTTGTTGTCAATTGGTGACCTCACTTAAGGACTATGCAGGTATTTTATTTACTGCATTACTTTTGGTGTTCTCTGGCGGTTTTTTCTGTAGTTGGTTTTAATGCACATTCACGTAGATGTTGTATGTCTACCCTTCTGGGTTTGCCATGCAACATCGGTGTCCAATTGGTCATTTGGTCATGGCTCCCCTTCGGGTTCAACCCACCTCCAAATGTCAATTGGAGCTATAAAGTATCTAGAAGTAGGACAATACAGTATGTTGAGCTTTTCTGAGAACATCAATGAATAGTGGAAGTTCAGTTGACTTAATTGTTTCATGAACTCCAGAAAGAAATGTTGTCTTTTCTGGACTACAGTCGTATAATCCAGAAATATGTGTACTTTGCTGTGGCATGGGAGGGGCCTCAAGGAGCCCCAAGTAGTGGTGGTCACTGTAATGTCAGGTGGGACACATTATAGTGTTCCGCAGGAAGCTGTAACCCCAGCCACTCCCTCGAGGGCTGGACACACTGCACCCCCACACCCATCCATTACAGGTGCCACGAGTGACGTGGCCCCGTCAATAAAAGGGCCTGGGTGCACGTTATCGAGGCCAGTTTATCGGTCAACCTCACCTGGTGTCTGTGTCCGTGATTGCTGCCATGTAAGCCTGAGGCCCAACACGACCGTCACCTACAGACGGTGTGTGCTGCTCACTCTACGGTGAAGAAAGTGGATTTATTATCTTTTTGCATTGCTGATGTGAGCCATTCATTCAGTATAAATCTATGCTGGGCCCTCCACTCTCCAGTAGTCCAACATGCATATATTGTTCCTACAAGAGTGACTCTCAGCATCACCTGCTATCTTCGCTTTGCAGCACCTGAATTTATGTATGCATGTCTTGCACTGAAGGTCTCATGGTTGCTATTGTAGATTCATTGGTTGCCACATGTTCTGACAATTTTCTGTGATCTGCTGTGAGTAACCCTAGTTCCAGAAATACTGCGTCTATTTTTGGCTCCAACATAGTCTTAACATCTAATGTGGCTTGCAGAATTACCTCAGATTTGTCATATGTCCTTTAAGATTTGAGGCAACTGCATCAGTAGTTGTGGTGGAATCATGCACCGTAGTCACCATGTGCTCCCCTCTTTCTTGGGCCCTGTGGTGTTGTGTATATTTCCTCACTTTATTACTACAACTTGTATTAAAAGCTTTGATGGTATTTCCACTGTGCCTTTTATGATATGACAGTGGTTGGAACCTTGTATTGTCACGGTTCTTCCGCCTATGTCATCATGTTCTAATAGTGCTTGTATTTGTCCTGTTGGGCAGTTGCTGGCTATTACCCGGGCCATCTGGACTGTTCTACTCCTTTTCGAATAAACCATAAGAAAAGACTTCTTGCTGTCATCTTGCAGTCTTTAAAATTTGGGGAGAAGCTTGGGATTGAGCCCTCTGCTTGGCCATCCCACTGAGGAACTCCCCTGCAGCAAATCTTCAAGGAATTTTCAATGCTGCTACTTCGCTTTGCTGGACTTCGCTTTTTCTGCAGGTATTTCACTCCAGTACAGATATTTCATTTTATAATGAGATGCCAGGGGGCACATTTTTTTGGGGGGAATCACCTTTTCTTCCAAATTTAAAACGTCTCCACTATCACCGTTGGCTGTCTCTCATGCCCCCAGTTGCAATCACTTGAGCGTTCTTCCGCACGTGTTGCCCTCGCGCCTTCTTGAGTTTCTATTGTGCTTGTGGTGCCTTTGCGCTCACTCAAGCAACTATTCTATCTGCCGTATCACCATCCAGTATTTCTACTCGGCTTCATTGTATCATTCATGGCCTTTACGTTTCCAGCAGCATACTATTTTGGTTTCTTGACATCTAATGTTTCCTACTTCATCACCGTGTCTCCCTGCAATCAAGCTTCATTTTGTGCGTGCAACTCAAGTTTTGACTGAAGCCATTTCTCTACTCAGTCTACCATCCGCTTCCTTGCACATGTGTAATTTAAGCTTCTACTCACCCGCTTTGCTAATTTTTTGTGTTTCTTTGTGAACCTGCTGTCTAGGACACGTTCCCATACACACAGCTTCCTGCATCTTGAGCAACTGCTACCATCAAGTTGCTACAGACTTCTCACTGCTTCCTGCTCAGTAGTACTCATTGTGGACATTTTGGTTACTGCAACTTGTTAAAAAAAAACTGTATTGTTCTTTATTGGCATACATCGCAAAATATACACATATTTTGTGTCTTTTTTCTTTCTCTGCTTTCTTCTATTTTTTGTCATTTCTCCTAACTACAGCTGTACATTTTTTTTGCCTTCTTTTTTTCTCATTGTTACTTTACTACTTGTCTAAATTCCTTTTTGTTCTTTCCTTCATTATTACTGATTCCTTTTGCTTTTCAGGTTCAGTTTTCGGTGTTGGGACACACATTTTTTATGTTGTGCTTACTCATTCTTGTACCATTATGCAAACTGTCACTCCTCTGAGTCCTTTTCTACAGGAGCCAGGTGAACCATCTTTGAAATGGCATAGACCCTTCAATGCCTACTTAGGTGCAATTGATGGGCTTACGTTTAAAGCAGACAGAAAGAGTGGTCTGTACTATTACTTAGGTGTTGAAGGTCAAAATGTGTTTTATCATTTAACAGAGTACACTGCCAGGACAGCAAAGACCTTCATGAATTTCAATTAGCAATGAAACTATTAAGTACATATTTTGAAGGTAAAGTTAATCTGCTGGTATATAGACACAAGTTTTTTACATATGTTCAGGCTTCTAATGAAGTTATTGATTCCTATGTAACTGCTCTAAAAATGCTGGCTGGGTGTTGTGATTTCGAGAGTTTCACGTCTCATCTCTCCAGAGACCAGATTGTTTGCAGATGTCATTCTAAAAAGATCCAACAAAAATTATTATTTTGCAAAAATCCATCCTTAGATGAAACGATTAACATAGCAAAGAGCATTGAAAGTTCACAACTTGATGCCAAACAATTGGAAATTGCTGTACCGGTAACTGGTATAGCTCTTGTCAATTCAGCCACTAAATCCTTGTCTGTGAATTGTCCCAGTAACAATAATCAAAAAGGGGCAATTTCAGGAGATAATGTCTTAAGGGATGGTAAAAGCAATGGTACTTCATGCATTTTTCAAAAGTTACAATGTTTTAGATGTGTTTCATCCACTCAAGTTTCTAATTTTAAAAATTGTATGGCAGCATCACAAGAACGCTAAAAAAGTAAAAAAGTAGGTCATTTTAGAAAAGTTTGCAGAGGTGGCAAATGTTTTCCTGTAAGGAGTGTTCAGGACTGCACAACCTACAGTGTACAAGAAATAGTTGAAAAAAAGGTTGAGGAACTTATGTCATGTGTGGAGTGTGTCGAAGTAAACAATGTCTAAACTAGCAAATATATTACTGAGCCTCTGGTAGATATTGAGACTGATGTCTCTGGTATTCCACTACTTATTGATTCAGGGGCAAGAATTACCATCATTTCTATTAACAAATTTAAAAAGTCTTAACCTCACAAGGTATTTTTACCTCCTGATGTCATCATCTCTGTGTTTGAAGGGAGGAAAATTGATTTGAGTAAGGTTTTTTCTTGGCTAATGTCAACTTTGAAAGAAAAAACATTCATGGTAAAGTGTTTGTAACCTTTAACGCCTTAACTACGGCCGTTATTTTGGCGTAGTGTGGGTGTTCTGAAGGGTGGGTGGGGCTGCGATGGCCAACAGTCATTCGCAGCTCTGGGAAGGGCTTTCTCCCGTCGGCTGTTAGCCGACGGCAGTACGGAACGGGTTAAAGGCATCAATGTTTTGGTTCGGTGGCATCAAGCTGAGTTTAGCATGATCATCAAACCTGGTCAGAAAAATCATGTCTCATTGGTCAATGCTGTAGATGTTCAAGAACTTTGGAAGATTAGGTTTGAGGATGTATTTCAAGAAAAAATTGTGCAAACCAAACAATCTTCTAATTTTATCAAGAATTTGTAGTTCCCATTAAGCACAAGAAACATAAAGTTCCTCACAGTATCAGAAGTGAGTTGTCTGCTATGCTTACTAAAATGCAAAACGAAGGGATTATTGAAAAAGTGGATGCCACCTTGTGGTTGTCTCCCATTATTCTTGCAAAGAAGAAGTCTGGCGAATTACGCCTATGTATAGATTTGATGTCCCTTAACAATGCAATTTGGGTTGAAAGTTTTCTTCTCCCACATATTGATGATCTAATCACTGCAGTTGGCCAATCCAAATGGTTTTCCAAGTTTGATTTAAGGGCCTCTTATCAGGTGGTTTTAGATAGACATCCTCATCATCTGACAGCTTTTGTCACACCTGATGGTACCTTCTAATTCTTCTTCAGGAATTTGGGTTGGCCTCTGCGGCCTCGAAATTCCAGAAGGTTAATGACTAATATGTTTAAGAATGTACCCAATGTGGTTATTTTTCAAGATGACATTCTGGCTCATACTGCTTCACTTGTTGAACACAATGTTATTACTGAACAGGTTCTCACTACTTAAACAAGCATTGGCATAGCCAATAGGTCTTGCTTTTGGGACCTCATAAGTATTCAGTTATGCAGCACAATATCCTTGGAGGAATAACATCAACTGTTGCATAGCTAAAAACGTATAAGGTCCCAAAGGAGAGAGCTATTGGCTATGCCAATGCTTGTTTGTTTAAGCATTCGAGAGTGCATGTATTTTCAAGCTGACTCCTTTAAATACTGGCATCCGACTCATTCACGTTCCTCTCTCGCACCCAAATGCTTCTCCTCACCAGCTCCATGTTGCTCTCTCATTAATTTGCTTTTTTCCCCTTATTTATGCTTGCTGTGTTCAGGCCGCTACTCACTAGGCACTGTGTTGCTTCTGCCTCGTTTCTTTCCCCAACCAATTAAAAAGCTATTGATCTGTAAATAAAAGTAAAAAATCAGCATGCGTGGTGTGTGCACCAACAAAATGACGTGGTCTGCTACGTCAAATGATTTTTTTCCCATTCTTTAGCCATACTGCATTGGGAATGCTGTGCAGCTTTGCTAAAAATCCACTGACAAAGCCAATAGGTCCCAATGGTCAGATTTAATTGGCTTTGCCAATGCTTGTTTACTCTTGGTTTCTCATTCACTGGCCTCCTTTTATATGGAGATGGGGTGGTTGTCAAATAGAGGCAACTTTTTCAATTTGCGGAAGCTGCCCCCCAAACAGTGCCAAAGGCTAGACAAGCTTGTAGAGTAAGCACTCACGCACATTATGGATAAGTGGAGAAGTGTGGCTCAGGGGTTAGAGGCGGCAGACCCGGAAGCTGAGATCGGCCCTGGACCAGGGTTCAATTCCCCGCCTCAGCGGGTTTTGGGCTAAAAAAAATTCCACGGACTCGATAATTCTCGCTCCGGTGCCTTCTCAACTCACGGGTTCACACTCTGCGACTCTGGGCAGTAGCTTGCTTAATCTCCACAACGGCCCCTCGCGGTGGGATGCCTGGCTTTCACCTTGTAGATACCCTGCCGGGGTTATCTCACAGGGGAATACCAGGACGGGTTCCCTAAGCAAGCGCCGGGAAACCCTTTGTGGGTAGCTGTGCGCTATATAAGCTCAAATACATACATACATACATACATACATTATAACAATGTTTAAATTTGGTTAACTGTGGAATGATTTGATCACCGAATATTAAACAATCAGTGTAATAACTCCCAATCAAAACTGTATATTATGACATTAATATTTATTCCCTTTCTTTGTTCACTGTGTAATAAAATTTGAGCCGCTGTTTGGTTCAATCTTATGAAGGTGGCAGACTCTAGTCAGTGTCAGCATGAAGACCAAATCAAAGCCAAACACAGGACCAGTTGCAACAAAGCTTCTTGCTGTCAGAAATCTGGCTAGCTAGGCCTGAGAGAGAAGATGTTCCTTAACTGTATACATAAAGGCATCAAACACTTGCTGGAGCAGGACCCCACGCAATGATGCCCATCAGATCTACATTTATACGGCCGCGCAGCAACCCATTCACTCTGAAGGTTAAATGTGCCTGCTTATACAAACTGGCAACAGTGGGGGCAGTCGCTAGGCCTGGCATGCTCTCGGCATTCAAATGTGTGCGTTGTTCATTAGAGATGAAAGGCTGGGGAAGCAGGACTAAGGCACAGCAACAGCGCAGCCCGCATTGGTGAGGAAACTCACACAACTGACCACTGCCTAACATTCCAGTGACCACAAATACATTGATGGTACCACTAATAAAGTAGACCTTTTGAAGACAAAAGAAAGACAATCTATCTTTATATTTTACTATATTCAATAGCGGAGCTCTTAGGTCTTGTAGGAGTCCGTTTGCTTGGTAACAAAGCTACAACTTTACTCTTGACTCTAAGTTGTGCATCCCGTGTCAGAGAGCTAGATATCAATAAGTGAGGCGTAACACAACCGACAGTCACCCCAGAAAGGAAACTCGTGCTAATAGAAGTAGACGGTTAAAAAAGACTTATACTGAAATATATTTTGGTTTACATGTAACAAGAGTTGGTAAACATCGATTATTACACTGTAAAACGTAATATGTAATTAAAACCCACCTCAGTAATAGCCGCACTAGCATTCCACAGAAGTCGACTTTGTGAAGTTGCAGGTCTATTAGTACCTTTGAACTTTGCAAAAGTCTTGCTACATTATAAAAAAGTATTTACCTGCAGCCAGTCTTTGCTTTTTTAGCTTCCATTACTTTGCGTTGGATACCGTCTGGGCCTCTTCTGGGTGTCCGGCAGGCGTGTAGCGCCGCTGCCCCCACTTCACACTCACTCACGTAGCAGACTCCGCCAAGCAACCTAAATGTGAAATCACACGTACCTGCCGACCAGGCCTGACATCACCAGTCACATTCAATCAGATTCAAACACACCCAGAAGACAAGCTGTCCAAGAAACAGCTGATAGTGACCGCCCAAAAACCAGATGCAAACAGAGTCAAGTGAAGACGTCTTCCAGTCGGTCATATACGCTACACTCCAGGAAAAAAGGCTGGAACTGTTTTTGTAAAGAAATGGCGCTGCACAGAGCTACGTCAGTACAGCAGGCCAGTCTATCTCTGATCTGCTCTGTCTTACAGACTTACATTTAAACCCCTCCAGTAACAAACATTTACATGCCACAGATATCTTCAGCACAAGAGGGAATGCCTCAAGAGAAGTGCACACAGAGCCACAAACCACAATTCTGACCCGGAACTCTTTTCTGCTGTGGTTGTTTAGGATGATGGCTCCGGTGCCTTCTACTTAGACATGCAAGGGGGCGCTCACCTCCATCCGCACTGTCAGCTGACCTAAAGCGGAAACCCATGGTGCATAGTCTACCGTTTCAAGGCTGCTCTCTCACAGTGGTCTCACTCAGAAGACTCACATCTGTCTAGACTAAGTTGAAACAGGCCGCAAGTGGAATATCTATTTAAGACACCTGGGCCCACAGGCAAGAAGGACACAGAGCAGACCCACAAGTCCACAGAATCAATTTGAAGGTAACCAAAGAGCACAACATACAATATCCATGTAAATATATCATATGTACATTGATTGCACACTTAACTGGAAGTCGATCATATGCGGGCTGGGATATTTGGAATATTGATATCGACTTTTAATGTGACTTACACAGGTTGTGTGTGTGTAGAATGGTGACCCGAAACTAAACTTAGTCTAACTCTTAGCCCCACCAGGGCTGGGTGGCTGAACCATGCTGGGCCCCTGGTGAGGAACGCGGATCCTTGGCCCCGTGACATGGTTTGACGTAGAGACCAGTCCTTCTGGAGAGCCCCCAGGGATAGCTCAAATCCACTGATTGGCTGCAATATCTCTGGATCCCTTAATACAACCACCCCAAACCCACCACTGATGGTTGCTTCAAGAATCAATGGTGCACCCGTAATCTGGCTCTGCGATTTTGGAGGGCGGTAGATGCAGAAAGCGATGCATAGAAGGCCTGCTCAAATACTTCATACACCTATGACAATCCAAGAAACGTGCATGCTACTCCTTCGTATGGTACAAACCCGAATTGGTAAAAAAAACCACCAAAAAACACACGCAAGCCAAACAATAGTAACCATTACAAAGGATTTACAACCAAATACATATAAACGAATTAATAAACGCACTAACCTGCCTATGGTTATACTCAAGCAGACTCAGGTCTGTGACAGAATCCTTCAGAACCACATGTGACGATACCCACATGCGCAGCTCTGTTCGAATGTCTGTTAACGAACCACTGTGGGACACATGCAGTCACTGAGTCTACTCAGAGGGACTGGATTCAAGTCTGTTATCATCTACGGCAATAGCAACTGACCCGCGGGAGCAAACGACAGATGATAAAAGGATGATCAGAGTAGGAAACAAAACTCCACACACTCCCCCAGTTTTAAAGCCAGGTGCACACAAATGAAACTAAGTGCCAATTTAGTTAACCCTTGCCCCAAAAAAGACATTTTCGTGGCTTAAAAGGTTAATTTAAACATAGCTAGAAACATTGGAGAAAATCTCAGACCAGTAAAAAACTCATATATTCGTAGGTACAAGTTTAAAAGGACAAGCGCGTGCCTCGCGCGGCAGTAGCAGTAGAGGGGCCTGCGTGAATCCCTTGGGGGAGCGTGCAGCAAGGCGCGACCATATGGCGCCAACATATGGCGCTGCACACTCTGCAAGGAAATTGCCAGATGTGCATAGGTTGCCATTGCAAGCAATGCGAGCATGTTTTTGCAAGCTGTGCCGATGGCATTAGGACTCTCTCCTAAGCAGTGCATGCGCACTGCTTAGGCGAGACCTAAAAAGGGATGGTGTAACATTAAGAGATGAGAAATGCATCTTTGCAGTCAATGAAAGTGAGTATTTGGGTCACATTCTTTCTCAAGAGGATGTCAACGCAAAGCCCAGCATTGTTGATGGCATTGTCAAGGTGCCTCACCCTGCTAATAAAGAACAACTCAAATCATTCATGGGTTGTGTGGATTTTTGCAAGCTTGACAAAATGATCCAGAGGTCTTCTTAAGAAAAGTGCTGACTTTAGTTGGACCTCTACCTGTCAAGAGCATTGTCAAGCTATTAAGGACAGCGATCTGTCTGCTCCGGCTCTTCAAGCAGATGTTAAGGTCGTGACACTTATGTCCCTGGTGCCGCCAGCTCCTATGGTGGGGGGGGGGGGCAGTTTTGTCCCAAATGGTTGGTTGCAAAGAAGTGACAGTTGGTTTTGCCTCAAGAAGAATGAAAGATGTTGAAATTAGATATTCCATTATTGAAAGAGAAATGCTTGCCTGTGTGTGGAATTGAGAAGTTGAAGCCTTACGTGTAGGGAAGAAAGGCCAAATCCAAGAGACACAATTCTACGACTACTGGAAATATTCATGATGTCCGCCCGCCAATGGTTTGGATGAGATTTAAAACAAAATTGATTTTGTCAGTACTTAGTTGAAGGGGATATATTTGGTGTTGTGTATATTTCCTCAAATTATTAATATCATTTGTACTATATGTTTTGTTGCTATTTCCAGTTTCGTTGGTATTTCCAGTGTACTTTTAATGATATGACAGTGGTTTGAACCTTGTGTTGTCACAGTTCTTTCACCTATTTCCTCCTGTTCTGAGAGTGTTTGTATTTGTCCAGTTGGGCAGTTCTTGGCCATTCCCTGGGCCCTCTGGACTGCTCTGCTCCTCGCCAATAAACTACAAGAAAAGACTTCTTGTTGTCGTCTCTCAGTCCTTGCCCATGCTCCGCCGGAGAAGGGCAGCCATCGCGGGAGTGCCAGCCACCAAGGCCCCTGGTACTCGCCGCAAGGGGCTGTTGCTGCTCCATCCTTTGGACGCTCTTTTCAACGGCGACCGCTACTGCAGGTGCCTCTCTGGACCTCCTCACCCCATTGCAACGCACGCTTTCCTTTCTGGCCTCTGCACAGTCCCTGGTCCGACCGCACAAAGAGGAGCACCAGAAGGTGGGGAGAGGAAACACGCTGCGGATGCTGTATGTGGGGCGACTAAAGACAGTGTGACTCACTCGTCTGCCATCTTGGGCTGGTCCCCAATGCGCTGAATAGTTCTGAGATTCTTCAGAGACCGCAAACGTTGCACCCCAATCGGGGTTTTTTGTGGTGCCATTTGCTTGACTGACGAATAAGTCATTTCAGACCTCAATTCTTACTGTTACTCGGCATGTGCGTTCTGAGCATCTTTCAACTCTACTTTACCTTCTGTCCATAAGCCACTGGTTTATGATTGCCACAGGTGTTGTTCTACGCTTTGCATTTCCACTCTTGGTTTGAGTGGACAGTCTGAGTTGCATAGCCGCCTGTGGCTTTTTAAAAATGTCAAGTAGCGCCTTGCTCTGGGGTGCTTTAAACTGTGATAGCGAGGAGCTTTGTATACATTTTAAGAATTTACATCCTGATTCATCAAGCCGAAATCGGCTCGCAAAGGGCCAGATTCTGAGAATCTGGCCCTTTGCGAGCGCTATTTTTGCATTTAGGATTCATCATCCCAAATGGAAAAATCGGTAATAGCGATTTCACAATTTTGCGAGTAATTACATTTAAGGAATCTCTATTTGAGATTCCTTAAATGCAATTCATCATCCATTTAAAAATTGCGATTTCGCAATTTCGGCCCGCTATTTTCTGCGAGGTCAAACCTTGTGGTAAATAGCGAAAACTCAGAAAAATGCTTTTAAAAGCATTTTTCTAAGTTGCATGTTGCACACACACATGTCCTTTGGACATGTGTGTGCGCAACACCTGTTTCAATTTGCATTTAAGGGGTGCTACAGGGTGTCCTTTGGACACCCCTGGCACTCTTCAAATCGCTATCTTATTTGAGATTAGCAAATTGCTAATCGCAAATAAGGAATAACTCCCCATTCATTCCTATGGGCCTTTTGGGGGCTTCTGAGAGCACGGCGGACACTTGGGGGCACCTGTTGATTTACCGCTGTAGTCTCCCTGAGAGCCGCTTCCTCACGCGGCAGGAGACTACAGCCCCCAGGAGGGTCGGCGGTGATACGCCCACCGGCAAGCGCCCGGAGGCGCTGATAAGGGATAGGAGCGTCCAGGCAAGCGGGGGCTTTTGAGAGCACGGCGGACACTTGGGGGCATCTGTTGATTTACCGCTGTAGTCTCCCTGAGAGCCGCTTCCTCACGCGGCAGGAGACTACAGCCCCCAGGATGCTCGGCGGTGACACGCCCACCGGCAAGCGCGCCCGGAGGCGCTGATAAGGGAGAGGAGCTTCCAGGCAAGTGGGGGCTTCTGAGAACACGGCGGACACTTGGGGGCACCTGTTGATTTACCGCTGTAGTCTCCCTGAGAGCCGCTTCCTCGCGCGGCAGGAGACTACAGCCCCCAGGAGGCTCGGAGGGGACACGCCCACCGGCAAGCGCGCCCGGTGGCGCTAATAAGGGAGAGGAGCGTCTAGGCAAGCGGGGGCTTCTGAGAGCACGACGGACACTTGGGGGCACCTGTTGAGTTACCGCTGTAGTATCCCTGAGAGCCGATTCCTCACGCGGCAGGAGACTACAGCCCCCAGGAGGCTCGGCGGTGACACGCCCACCGGCAAGCGCGCCCGGAGGCGCTGATAAGGGAGAGGAGCATCCAGGCAAGCGGGGGCTTTTGAGAGCACGGCGGACACTTGGGGGCACCTGTTGATTTACCGCTGTAGTCTCCCTGAGAGACGCTTCCTCACGCGGCAGGAGACTACAGCCCCCAGGAGTCTCGGCGGTGACGCGCCCACCGGCAAGCGCGCCCGGAGGCGCTGATAAGGGAGAGGAGCATCCAGGCAAGCGGGGGCCTCTGAGAGCACGGCGGACACTTGGGGGCACCTGTTGATTTACCGCTGTAGTCTCCCTGAGAACCGCTTCCTCACGCGGCAGGAGACTACAGCCCCCAGGAGGCTCGGCGGTGACACGCCCACTGGCAAGCACGCGGGCGACGCCGGGCGGAACCCGGGCAGAGGGCGGGCCGTCTGTGGCCGTCCGGGGACGACCAGGGACGGGACGGGCCACCCCCTTGGCTTTACTTGTGAGTACGTGCCCAGTTTGGCCGGGCTAGTGGCAAATTGTTTATAAAACTCCGTTAATAACTTTTTAACTGCCCGTGATTTTTGGTTTTACTCCCAATATGTCAATTCAATCTACCCTACCGGACAGCTACCTACTGAAAGTAGTCACTAGAATTAATAGCGATAGAAGGAAATCGCTAGGCAAACGTAATCTATCTGAACTCCCTCTGGTTTCATCTTTGGATCCCAATAATGCGGATATAAATACCACCAACGACACTATTATAGCAGTTGAGACTGATAACACCTGTATTAATATTGAATCCACTGAGGCCCCTGATGACTTTACTGTGGTGGAAGATATATCGAACCCATCTGAGACCCTTGAAGGAACTCCTCAACAGTCCACTAGGGCTACAAAATTTATGAGAGCATGTAGGAAAACAGCTCTTAAACGGGGAAACCATTCTGCTAGGAAAAATAAAAAAGACACCATACACTAGGAGAACATTGAGGAAAAAGGGACACCATCTAAAGATAATTGTGTTTCCATTAATACTATTCAAATTGAACTGCTAGTGAGTACTATTGACGATAAATTGAAGATGGTTGTGGAGCCTTTGTTAGTTAAAATTGATGATTTGTGGGCAGAAGTATTGAGACTGAGGGCTGTGGTGGATCAGCATGCAGTTCATTTGGATAAATCCATATCAATTATTAAAGATACTACGTGCCCACATCCCAAACAAGATAAGGGACGACCACGCCACGTAAATAGTGCCCCTCCTATTGCTAATGTCGGGAAACAACTACCTAAAGAGACACCTGTATTGGCACGCCCATTAGTACAGGATACGGGCCGACCTTTGCAGGTACCGGCAGCTGCACCAGCAACCGTAGTGCCTGGTGGTTCTAACTCTGATGTAAGAACACTACCACCACCAAACAGAGACAAGACCGTTCCGGTGCCAGTTGTGTCAGCTATGCCAGCTGCCATAGGGGGCACTGATGGGGTACCTGTAAGGATATGTAGGCGTCCAGTAGACCTTCCCCCTGAATGTGTACCCTATGTTGTGGTCCTAACTAATGTCCCGGCTCTAACTCAGGCCCCATATACCCAGGAGTCGGTGGAATCCTTAAAGAACAAAACAACTTCATGGTTAAACCGTCACTGCGGTTATCCAGTTGGCTACTCTGATCAAATTATATCTATCAAAAGAGTCAATTGGATTGGTAATACCAGGAAGACCTGTGGGGGGGACTGTGTGATTATAAATTTTAAACACCAGCAACATGTTGCAACGGTCTTGCTCAGAGCAGCTGCACTTACGCAGTCAGAGAGAGATGTCATCGCAAGACCTTTGGGCTATTTTTATAACCACCTTAACAGGTTGCCTTCTGCTAACTGTAGGGAGGGGGCTAATAACAATTTCAATTTTTCATCTATTGGAAATAGACCTGTGTTAACCACCTTAAGCCCTGGTTTTTTGGATGGTAGACCCATCCTGCCTATGCACATGTTGAACCCTGCCCCCGGCGGGAACAGATTTATAACACACACCCCCAACTTTGTACCCACTTGGATAGTATTTTTTCACCTGCTAATGGGATGGTCTACCAAGTCCCTATCCAGAACAGGTACCAGACATTGAGTTTTCTGGACCAAAATGACTGACATCAGAAGGGCCCGGAAATTGGGAGGGATGTAAACAGAAATAATAATGGAGAGTCAACTATGTCCGAAATTGAACTGGTTAATAATGTGACTACAGATTGTATGCCTCTTGGAGGAGAAGATGAGAATTTTAGGTACAACATTCAGCTTTCTAATTCAGATGAGAACATGTCCGTATTTAGTGATGGCCCGCCTATTGTTAGCCATAATAGGAAAAGGGAAATTTGTTATATCGCCAGTTGGAATATTGCAGGCTTGACGGCCAAGGAGGACATTTTAGGATGGAAAGAATTTATTAGTTTATTTGATATCATTTGCCTACAGGAAACTTGGTGCAAAAATTATAAGGGCAGTGATGGCTTTGTATCCTATGAACTTCCTGCCTTGGCATCGCCCTCTGGCAGAGCTAAAGGAGGGCTTTTGGTTTTGATTTCTGTCAAGTTACCAATTTTGGTGAAAAAGCATGTAGTAGTGGGGGCTCACTCCAAAATTTTATGGCTAACACAAGAAGCGGGTAGAAATATACTTTTGATTAATTTTTATGATAATATATTTGATGGTACTAGGCACACAGTAATTAATGACTTAGAAAATGCACTAAGTAATATTGTGAATACTTTTAATGGTGTTTATGAATTTATTTTTATGGGGGATTTTAATACTTCAATTTGTCCCCTATCATCTCAGAAGTTATGTGGTGTCTATGATCGTTCAGGGGATGATGATGTTCATTTTCCCCATAATTTGTATGGAGAAACCCTGAATAACTTTCTGATAGATTACGATATGGAAATCTTGGAAAATGAAAAGAATGACCTGGGAGAAAGTTTACCGACATTCAAAGGGAGGGGGGCTAATACTGTCATTGATTTTATGTGCATGTCCTCTAACCTAATCCCTCTGTGCTCAGAACCAAAGGTGGTTGATGTTATGCTAAGTGACCATAACTGCTTAACTATTGAAGCCATGATCTGGAAACCTGTCCCCACTCTCGATCTGGGTACTATTGTTAATATCGAACCCCATAGACCACACGGTTTCAGGTTGAGGTGGAAAGGAGATAAAGCCGAAATAACATCTGATTCTATCATTAATAGCTGTTTGACAGAAATTACGGCGATTCTCGAACAGGACGAAATCATGGCTGTCAGTATTGATCACTTTGGTAGGATTAATGCAATCATCAATAAGAAGTTCACTAGAGTATCTGGGCACAAGAGTAGACAAAAAAGGGGGTGGTTTGACCATGCCTGTTCTATCGCCCGGATAGACCTCAAAGAGGCCCTAGCAGTAAAGCCTACAGATAAGAATTTGACCCTCAAGCGCAGAAAGGCTGAACTCCAGCAGGAAGCGTGGGATAATCTTAGCCAAGCAGCAGAATTGAAGAATTGTACACTGTTTTGGGCCACTGTGAACTGTCCATTTCTTAAGGACGAGAAGGTGCCAGAGCTTACATCTAACGTGAGCATGGAATCATGGATCCAACATTTTCCCATCATCTTTGATTCTGGTAATAGACCGGTGTCCTCTGGAGATGGCAGGCCTATTGTTGCCTTAAATATCACTATATCAGAGGTCATGGATAGTATAAGAGCTAGCAAGGGAGGGAAGGCCCAAGGACCGGATGGGGTACCTATAGATGTGTACAAGACTGCCCTGGAGATTTGGGGCCCATTGCTGGTTAAGATCTTTAATGCAGCAGTTAGTTGCGAGATACCATCTACATGGGCAGAATCAATAGTTGTTCCCATCTTTAAGAAAGGTGACCGGGGCGACGCAAAAAATTACCGGCCGATATCCCTACTGGATTCATCTGTAAAAGTTATGAGCCGGGTCCTTTTAGTCAGATTAGAGGAATGGGCAGAGAACAACAAGATCTTAACCAACAGTCAGTTTGGGTTCAGGAAGGGTTGTGGTACCATAGAGCAATGCTTGAATTTAGAACTTTTGGTAGGGAAATATACCCAGGCCAAAAAAGGGTCAATTTATTTATGCTTTGCGGACCTAAGCAGCGCTTTTGATATGGTAGACCACGCTATACTCTGGGCCAAACTGATTGAAATGGGAGCTCCCGAAGGTATAGTTTACTTCTTGGCCCGCCTGTACGAAAAACTATGCACCAGTGTTCGGTATGGACCTAATGGGGAGTGTACGAGCAAGTTCAGGATCCGGAGGGGAATAAGACAGGGGTGCATTTTAGCACCCCTGCTTTTCACACTCTTTATTAATGAGGTGGATTCTGTTCTACAGACAGTTACGGCAGACGTCCCGAAAGCTAACAACCTTAACATCCCTGTGTTACTCTATGCGGACGATGCCGTGCTGCTGTCCAGGACCCCATTGGGTCTTCAACGCTTGATGGACAGGTTTGTACAGTTCATCAAAAGTAGGAAACTGGTGATTAATAGGACTAAAACTTATTTGATGGAGTGTGGGCCAGGACGATCTAAAACAAAAGTTAATTCCCATTATTCTATAGAAGGTGAACCGGTTCAAAAAGTTGATAACTTTTGCTACTTGGGGATTACATTCTCTAAAAACGGTAGCTGGGACACAGAACATAAAGCTGTTAAAACAAAGATGATGAGGAGTGCTAATGGGTATTTGTATTTGCCAAGAAGTTGGGGAATAGGCGCATTAATGACATGTTAAAAATGTGTTAGTCTAGATGTCTTTCTGCGGCCCTTTGTGGGGCTGGAGTTTGGGGTGTGTCACCAGCCGGGAGTCTGCAGGTAGAGGAGAATAATTTTCTGAAAAGGCTCCTGTGCTTACCCAAATCTACCTCCAACAACCTGGTCCATAAGGAAACGGGGATTCAATTCCTGAATGACATGATTATGTTTAGACCCCTATTACTGTGGCGCTCGGTATGGCTGAATGATGGTACCTCCCAGAACAGAGCCATCATCGATGATTGCTTTACTTTGGACCAGCATTTAAAGATCCCTTGGATCAAATATATTATCGATAGTAAGTAAGTAAGTAAAATATCTTTATTCGATTGTTTACATATAACAATCATAAAAGTACATTTCATAAACATTTAACACACAATATAATTATAAAAGGAGAATTGCCACATGGACACGGACACAAGCGGGATTACAGATTTAAAAGAGATAAAAATACAATTTAGGTTAAAAAGATATTCCTATCAGTAGCAAAATTAATTAACCTTCCATACTTTTTCTAAATTTAAGTGCTAATTTTAAAAAACTACATACAAACATGGTGCAGTCACTATCTAGCATTTGAAGGTAATAAAGTGCTGGTCTGATTTGTGCAAAATACAGCTGTTTAAGTAGAGGTTTTAAAAACAGATTTCGAGGAACTGTGTAGTACGAGCAAAAGAATAAAAAGTGTGCCAGATCTTGCGGAGACTTATTGTCGCAGCCGCAAGCTGGCAACACTTGTCCTCTATGTGCCCCACTTGGTACAGCTAACAATAAATGAATCATATCGAATCGAAACCTTGTCAACAAAAAGCGTTCATATCCCGACAAAGGCCAAGCTAGGTAGGGTTCCATATGTAGACAGGTTTTTGTGAGAGCGTGCGAACTCACACTATTTTTCTTATACTCTCTCTCCTCCCTCGCCAGGTACCTGGATGACATAAAGGTGTTCTTCACATAAATGACATCAGTTTTAGTTATTTTCTCAGGGGCTAGGAAAAGGTCCAACCGGCCGAATTTAAGGAAACATCTTCTAACGTATTTTATCCACAGGATCTTATACCTCCCTTCCCACTCTAGTGCCTCTTGCAAGATATTTCTGGTGAGGGGTATGTCTGTGTTTAATCAGCTATTTAGCCAGCACAGCAAGGCGTTTACAGCTATCCTATCACTTAGATAGGGCATACCAAGTTCTTCGTGAACAGGGAAGTTTGCCGAACCCCTAGGGAGCCTTAAGACTTGCTTTAAAAAGTTATTTTCAGTGACCTCAAGGTCATCTAAGTGTACGGAGCCCCATATTTTGCGCCCATAGCACGCGACTGCAGTGCTTTTGGCTTGGTATAGCTTCAAAACAGCAGCCACCGTTTCCCATTTTCCTTGCAAAGTCTATTATTGCTGCGTTAGCACGCACTACCTCACCCTTTTTATTTTGTATTGCTGGTGCCCACGTTAATTTATGGTCAAAAAGGACACCGAGGTACGAAAAAGTCTTGGTTGTCGGTATTTTTTCGCCGTTTACTGAGTGGGGGTATATTTATTTTTGGACCTAAACCTGTCATCATTGTAAAAGATTTTGAATTATTGATGCTCAGGCCTCGGGAGTTCATAAAGTCAAAAAATGAATCTAACAAGGTTTGAAGACCAATCGCAGTTCTGGAGATTAGGACGGCATCGTCCCCGTATAGCAGGACGGGCACGCCCTTCCTTCCTATATATGGATAGTCTGTACCAGTTTTTAATAAATGTTCTTCCAGTTCATTAATGTAAAGGTTAAAAAGAAACGGGGCTAAAATGCACCCCTGCCTGACACCCCGGTTTATTGTAAAATCCCTGGTTACTTTCATGTCTTGGGTGTAACGGACATTTGCTCTTGTATCCGAGTGGAGGTCGGCTAAAAAATTAATAAGATTTTGCTCCACTCCCATTTTTTTGCAGGACCTCCCAAAGCCTGCCTCTGTCAACACAATCAAAAGCGGATGATAAGTCCATAAAGGCCATATAAATGGTCCCTTTTCTTGCCATGGTATATTTGCCGTTTATTAAATACAGGTTCAGACATTGAGTTATCGTTGAATGGCCTGGTCTGAACCCGTATTGTATTGGCGACATTATATTGTATTCATTAGCCCATGCTACCAGCCTATTTAAAATAATACCCCCCACCACCTTGGCAACTGAATTAACCAACGAAATAGGTCTGTAACATATTGCGCTACTACGGTCGCCCTTCTCGAATACAGGCACTATGGTCGAGGACCCCCAGGACTTTGGGCAGCCAATTGAAATTCCAGCATTTATTACTGCAGTGAGGACTGAGGCCCATAGATGGATATTTGATTTAAATAAATCAGGGGGAAGGCCGTCAGGACCAGGAGCTTTGTTACAGGTTAAACCCTGAATCCCCTTTTCTTCCTCCCCCACTGTAAAGCACAACAAGTCTTCCTCAGAAGTTTTAAAAACAAATTCCGCTTGTGACTCGTCACTTTTAAAAATTGTACTGTAATGTGATACCCACTCTTCCTCGGGTATGTTAGTTCCAAGCGTAGGGTTGCTGGGGTCATCAAACAAGGGCTTGTTCATGATGTTCCAAAACTTAGAGCTATTACCCAGGATTGCGGGGTCACACAGAGATTCCCAAATGCCTGCTTTCACTTCTTTTTTCCGAGCTGCCAAGGCTGTCTTATATTTGGTTCCCAAAGTCTTTGTAAGAACAGGATCTCTTGGGATAGCCTTTAGTGCTTTTTTAAGATTTCGTCCGGCCTTTTAGCATGCTTGGTCGAACCATCTTGGTTGGTATTCATAATGACCCTTCACTGGTATGGTTAACAGTTGACCAACTCTATGAACCACAACGGAAAAGGCATTTAAAGTTGTTTCAGGCGAGGTGGTAGGAGAGACACAAAGACCAAATTCTTGACCACAGCTGATATTAATTGAGCTGTACAAAGTGTCACTATTAACCTTTGACCATTTCAGACGTCGGTTTCCGTTTATTGGTTTTGAAGAGCCACAATCATTCTGTGACTTCCGGTGTTCAAAGATACCTCCTCCAATTATAATAGAAATAGGGTTGTGGTCACTGAAGATACTTGTTTGGATTTCAAAGTCAGTGGCTAAGTCGACAAGATCTCTAGAAAGGAGAATGTGATCTATGTAAGATCCGCCTGTGTACGTGGGAACATAAAAGATATGAGAATCCTCCGACATGGGCATTGCAACAGTTAAGTTCCTGTCATCATTTAGGTTGTTGACGTAAGTGCCACGCGTTGAATGGTCAAAATGGAAACCAGACCTGTTATTACATCCTAAGAGGCCAATAGGTGTCGTTACAGGATTGCCACATGGATGCGCATTAAAGTCTCCAGCAATAAGGGTGTTTCGAGGCAGACTTGCTGCTTTGGCTTTTAAGAAGTTGTGTAAATAGAGGATGTTACACTCCCTATTTGAAAGTACAGCATTATAGAAGTTAATGAGGGTGAGTGCCCTTTTACCACTCCTAAGCACCAGGGCTTGGATATGTCTGTTATCAGATTCTCTGTTTGAAACCTGGCAGATAAGTGCGAGGCTGATGTAAATTGCCAAACCCCCCTTTGATCTTCCGCTGTTCGACGGGGCTGCCGGTTGAAGAAAACTTTGAAAGCCCTCAATGTGTACATTTACATCTTCCAGCCATGTTTCTTGGAAACACAGAACAGTATAGTTTTTTATGTATGCAACCCATGTTGGGTCCTTTATCTTGGCAGCCAGACCGGCTACATTCCAGGATAAAAGTTTTATAATGCAAGGTGATGTGTGGCCTGGGCCTGCTACCTGAACCTTGTTGGTGGATAGAGATGTCACTCATATTATCGATAGCTTTCAAAAGGTTTTTGGGTTTGATATGTCCAATGACCGACATTGTGCCTCTGACATCTCCAAGTCTAATTTGAAAGTCACTTTTTTGAACTATTGTGCAGAGTGGCGTGGTTTGGAGGAATTAAATCTTTCTACTTGTATGCTGTACAACAGCATGAATGATCTTATCGGACTCCAACCGTACTTGACACAGGTGACCAGAGTCTCGCACCAGTTTGTAATGACCGGGATGAGGATGGGAACTGTACATCATCTGGTCGCGTGTCCTAATGTAAAAATGCGCCCTACCGGACCCTGTGCTTGCGATAATAATGCTGAGCAGAGCACTAAGCACTTTCTTTTATTATGTCAATTGTATAGTGAACTACGGAAAATCTTCATAAAGCCTATGCTGAAAAGATTTGGAGTAAGAACAATTAATGACTCTATGAAACTGCTTTATAATCCGCACCATCCGGACATCTGTTTTTTTTACGGCTACTTTCCTACTTAAAGCAATTGGTGCCAGGAAAAGTATGTGTTTTCAATCATTTTAATTATTTATTCCACCCCCTTCTGGATAATAATGTATTATGTGTTTCTTTTAAATTGATCAAATGTTCTGTTTTTTTGTAACTTTGTGTGCTTTTATGGACATGTTTTTTATGCTCCGAATAAAGCTTTATGAAATGAAATGAATGGGGAGTTATTCCTTATTTGCAAATAGCAATTTGCTAATCACAAATAAGGAATATGTACGAATCGCATTTTATTATTTTACATGAATCCCGTTTTACGAGTCCTTATGAATCGCTATTATAGACTCGCAAAGCGGGTCTTTGATGAATCAGGCTGATTCTGAAGCAGTGAACCTGGGCTTGTGGCAACATAGTGCGCAGACCCAGAAGAAGCATAAGAAGGAGACATACATTAATTTCTCCTCCTTACTTTCTCTTTCTGCAGCACATATAATACAATGAATATGTCCCTAATTGTTTTTTCTGAGGTACAATGAGGGAAGAGAAGCACACCACACTATAGAGCGAGAGCAGAAAGTTGGGTATCCACCATCACGCAGCATAGCCCTGGATGCTGCGTTGTGTTGTGTTATGTTGCACTGTGTGTAGTGTTAGCAAATACAGGCCTGGATTTGTGCCGGGGTCGCAAAGGTCATTCGGGCTGTGGTCTCCACATTAGTTTAGCCCATGTGTGGAAAGTGAATTCAGCAGGTATCTTATTTGGCTTTTGGACTCAAAGACATACCTCACCTATAATGTTGATGTGAACCACAGCTCATCTCAAATGTATTTCATATATTAGGCATCACAGCGTTTGTAAAAATGTAAATTAAAAGGACTACAGAATACATTTGTGTGCACGCTCCTGGAAATAAAACATACAATTGGATGTTCCAGACAAGAAAATATAAATTGTAACAAGCACTGCATTCATTCAGTGAATATGATGTTTCCGCATATCGAGCTCTACAAAGCATATTAATGATGCAAGGCCAGGCAGAGTTTGAATGCAGCCTCATGTCATCCGGCCAAAACAGACAGGTTCACGGGTAAGGGCCGGCCAAAACAGACAGGTTCACGGGTAAGGGCCGGCCAAAACAGACAGGTTCACGGGTCAGGGCCGGCCAAAACAGACAGGTTCACGGGTAAGGGCCGGTCAAAACAGACAGGTTCACGAGTAAGGGCCGGTCAAAACAGACAGGTTCACGGGTCAGGGCCGGCCAAAACAGACAGGTTCACGGGTAAGGGCCGGCCAAAACAGACAGGTTCACGGGTAAGGGCCGGCCAAAACAGACAGGTTCACGGGTAAGGGCCGGCCAAAACAGACAGGTTCACGGGTCAGGGCCGGCCAAAACAGACAGGTTCACGGGTAAGGGCCGGTCAAAACAGACAGGTTCACGAGTAAGGGCCGGTCAAAACAGACAGGTTCACGGGTAAGGGCCGGCCAAAACAGACAGGTTCACGGGTAAGGGCCGGCCAAAACAGACAGGTTCACGGGAAAAGGGCCGGCCAAAACAGACAGGTTCACGGGTAAGGGCCAGTCAAAACAGACAGGTTCACTGGTAAGGGCCGGTCAAAACAGACAGGTTCACGGGTCAGGGCCGGCCAAAACAGACAGGTTCATGGGTAAGGGCCGGTCAAAACAGACAGGTTCATGGGTAAGGGCCGGTCAAAACAGACAGGTTCACGGGTAAGGGCCGGTCAAAACAGACAGGTTCACGGGTAAGGGCCGGCCAAAACAGACAGGTTCAAGGGTCAGGGCCGGCCAAAACAGACAGGTTCACGGGCCAAAACGAGACAACGTGCTTTCTACGAAGGTCGCCCATAGTTGAACTAGTTCCTGGTTTACAGGTGGCCCAGTAATAAAGACATGATTCACGCACTCCGTCACTGCAGGAATGCCAAGTAAGATTGTGAAATATGGTTAAGATATAAAACATGGAAGAGTGCAGTTATTTTATAGCCTGCAGTACACCTAAAATATTGAAAATATCCAGAATGTTAAAGCAGTGTAAAATGTTAAAATATCGAAATACTCAACATCTAAAACCTACAAATGCTTCAAGAAATTCCATGGAGAAAATTACAAAAAACAATTTGATAGACAGAATGTAGATCAATGTCTTACATTCACCCCAGTACAAGGATCTGGGCCTAAATCCATAGTTTTTTGCACAAGAAATTCCATGGCAAATGAGATGGTATCTAATATGGTACGACTATTTCGGTCGATAATTAAGTGAAAGAACAAACCCCTGTGCACATGGCTGAGAGTGGATGTGCATAAAAATAGATATAAATGAATCGAAGCGAGTGGGGCCTCAGACTCACATAGGACGGTGTGGCATCTCTATCCTGCTTCATGCGGATGAAGCCGTCCTCATATCCAGGACCGAAATGGGTTTGCAATCCCTTTGAACCACATTTTCCAGATTCATATCTGACTGGGACTTGGCTATCAATAATTCCAAGTCCTACGTCATGAAAGTGGGGAAACAATCGAAAAAGAGCTTTCATTTTAGTGCTGGCCCAGTCAAGATCCCTCGTACGAATGTATTTTCCTATTTAGGGGTCCTATTTGACAACCAACTTAAATGGGGTCCCCTAATTTTGAGGAAAAAGGGGATCTGGCTCGGGTAAGCACTGCAATTTTTACCTTTGCCTCTAAAATAGGGTAAAAACCAACAGGAGCTATACTGCAAGTTTACCAAGCTAAAGGCCTGGCCATAGCCACCTTTGGTAGTGAAATCCGGGGATACACTGCCGCAGATTCCCTGCAGGTAGTGGAGAATGACTTCCTGAAACGCCTACTATGTGTTCCGTGTGGAACCTCTAACTTAGTGGTCCATGAGAAACTATTCTATTTTATTTGCCAACCCTGACCCTATCGTCAAGAAGGATGTGTAATTAACCAAGATAGCCTTTCTGACTTTAAGGAGAGCTGACAGGGAAGCTAAGGAGGTGCCGAAACCTATTTATTTAACGCTTAAAACAACCCCGATGATGGAACCTTATCTTTTGGGGTTTCTGTCAACATTTGATAAGTTTCTGATAACCAGGTTCAAGATGAACTTCTTCCATTTACTGTTAGCCAGATCTAAGGGTGTTATCATAGGTCAAGTGCTAGCTCCCTGCGGCTTTGACGGTCAGCATCCGCAGGATCTGCTGCACTTTTTGTTTTTATGCAAACTGTGTGAAATTACCCGTACGCACTTTCTGGTTCCCATTTTACAAAGAATGAATTTTAGACAGGCTCTTCTGGCCCTTCTGTATCTTCAACTCCTGAAAGAAGACTGTATCTTGTTTACAGTAGGGTTTTTAAAAGCTTCTGTGAAATGTAAATGTAAATGTATAGGCATTTATATAGCGCACTACTTACCCAGAGGGTCCCAAGGCGCTTCGACCGCTGCGAAACCCTTCCTGGCTTCCCTGAGAGATGGTCCCTTAATGGGTATCTCCAGGGTGAGAACAGGCATCCCCGGCGGTCTGGTGGGGCCGTTAGTGAAGATGAGGCAAGCTAATGCCCAGAGTTGCCGAGTGTGATCGCTGATCAGAGTGGGCACCGAGGCGAGAGAATTATCGAGTCCGCTGAACCTGGTCCAGAAACCTGCCGCGCCGGGAATCGAACCCTGGTCCCGGGCCGTCCTCTGCTCTCGGGTCTGCCGCCTCTAACCAGTGAGCCACACTACTTCAGGACCTGTATGGATGTTTATAGGCGGTGTAACCTGGCATGTTTATTAATTCAGTTGATTTACTAGCTGTACAGAATAATTGTTTTAAAACATGTATTAACTTTTTTAACTGTTTTTAAGTACCTGTATCTGTGTAACGTTTATGGTTTTACAAACAAAACTTGAATAACGTTTATTTGAATTGAATTGAATTGAATTGAATTGATGAAGTGAGCAGAATGTTTTTATTGCTGGCCTGGAATGACCATGCTGAGCATCTCAGGTGGCAGTGTGTCCAAGTGGCCCTGTTAGCTGAATGCGCTCTGAGGGATCTCTTGGTTGACGCCTTTCCTATGTGTCTGTAGTCATTGTTTTCTTTTAAAATGGATTTTCTCTTAGTTGCTGCTGTTCCTAAGTTGTTCCAGTACAACCTAGCTCAACTCAATGTGTGCTTGCAGATGTCTCATTTGGTTGTTTCTCTTTTTCATCGTATGTTACTGCAATGTTTGCAGGTTCTGGGATTTACCGTCCAGCAAGTCATGCCACATAGCCAAGTCCGCGCGGGCTAAGGACCAAGTAGATTACTCTTTCTGAGTTGTAATTTGTCGGCTACGCAATTCCCATTCGGAAGGCAAGTCTGGGTCTAGGTCTTTAGTTGTGTAAGTCATGTTGTAGACACTTCATGGCCCATAGGGTACACTACCGGGGTCGTTGAGTTAAGGGGTGCAAACTTGGACCTATTGTGCAGTCTAGTCTCCTCTGTTTCCGGCTGTTTGTATCCCATTCTCTCCCTTTATAAGGAAACCCCTCTGTAGGGCATCTGCTTGCCATCCCAGATGCCATAGTTTGGATCAGTCTTTCGTGGGGGGTGTATGTGGTATGGGGTTCCCACTGGTGGCCGATAGTTGAACCACAGTTGGCTTCTCTTGCCTCTACTGAAACCTCTTGCATTTCATCTGCCTACATGACAGGTCCTTTAAGAAAGGCTGATTGATCATATCGTGACACTGTACACAAGACTGGTTACTCCTGGTAATGAAGACTGCCACAAGACAGTCATAGGAACACAACCAAACAACAGTGAGTGTTTATTTTATTTCTAGTAGAAATACTCCCCTCTTCCCTGATTCCTCCCGCTCCCGCATCGACACCCTGCAAGTGCCAAGCTTATAGAGGTGACAAAGAAAATGAAGGAGGAAAGGAGGAAGCAAGAGAGGGAGGGAAGGAATACAGGATGGATGGAGAGAGGGAAGAGACAAGGAAGGAAGGAGGGAGGGAAAGAGAGAAGGGTGGAGGGGAGGAGGGAAGGAGGGAGAGAAGGAGGAAGGGAAGGAGGGAGAGTGGGAGAGAGGGAAGGATGGAGGGGAGGAGGGAAGGAGGGAGAGAAGGAGGGAGGGAAGGAGGGAGAGTGGGAGAGAGAGAAGGGTGGAGGGGAGGAGGGAAGGAGGGAGAGAAGGAGGGAGGGAAGGAGGGAGAGAGGGAGACAGAGAAGGGTGGAGGGGAGGAGGGAAAGAGGGAGAGAAGGAGGGAGGGAAGGAGGGAGAGTGGGAGAGAGAGAAGGGTGGAGGGGAGGAGGGAGGGAAGGACAGAGAGATGAGGGTGGGAGAAAAAGAGGGAAGGATGGAAGAAAGGAGGGATTGAGGGAGGGAAGGAGAGAGGGAAGGATTACGGAGGGAGTGGAACAAGGGAGGTAGGAAAGGAGTGAAGGACGGGGCACAAAAGCGCAGGAGGGAGGGACAGAAGGTAGAATGGATGGAGTGGGGTTGGAGCAAAGGAAGGAGGGAGGGCAGGAAGGAAGGACAGAGGAAAGGAGGGCAAGAGGAAGGGACTGAAGTGTGAAACAAAAGAGGGATGGATGGAGAGAGGAGGAGAGAAGGAGGGAACGCAGGTGGGATGGGCAGAGGAAGGGGCGGAGGGAAGGTGGGATAGATGGAGAAATTGACGGAGGGATAGACAGAGGAAAGGGGACTGTGATGGGAAGGGTGGAGGAAAGTTAAAATGGAAGGAGGGGGGACTGGAGCGAAGGAAGGAATGAGGAAAAGAGGGCGGGAGGGAGGGGACAGAATTGTGGAGAGGAAGAGAGATAGATGGGGGAAGGTGAAAGGGAAGGAGAGAGAGAAGGAGGGAGGGAAGGAGGGAAGGGGACTGTGATGGGAAAGACTCCAGAGTGCATAATTATTTGCTTGAAAATATTTAATATTTAATGAGGGGTCTTAATGGTTCATCCAGCCCCACCTGATGAAATGGTTGCCACCGTAAGTCACTTTTTATTTTGACAGATGTGACTCAAGTATTCTTTATGAAAGGAATTTTGCTTCAGGTCACACCTCTTACCTGTACAGGTCACTCCAGCATTCCTCCCCGTTGGACAGGTATTAATACTCCAGCCTCGCTGGGTACATTTCCAAAGGGCAGACTCGTCTCCTTGGCATTGGACTTTACTCATCAGAACTGGAAAAGGGCTGATCCCGAATGATGAATTATAACCATAGCTTTGTACAGCTCTACATCCAAGTTGTCTGCAGACCACCGACGTGTCCTCCTGACCCCAGGCGTCATCACAGACTTTACCCCACACTCCGTTGTGCCTGACCTCCACTCTTCCAGAGCAGAGAGAGGGGCCGTTCACCAACCGGAGCTGATCAGGACCTGGAAGAGATAACAGAGCAATGGGAAGGAATGCAAACTAAAGGAACCAAGAAAATAAAACATCTTCTTCATCGAATACAATATTCAGTAAGGCATGACCATGACAAATGACCTGCTGAGGGAATAAATCCTTTAAAAATTTACATTTTCTTTTCTAGTCTCCACTTGCCAACGATGCATTACCCATATGAATGGAAGAGTCCAATGGGATCGAATGCACGGGATCAGAGTCCCTGGTTGATACATTGGGCGCCTCTTTGGACTCAGCTCCACTCATCAGCTTTTTACCACAGTGACTGCAGTAATACAACACTTCCGACACGGACAATGGTCAGCGACTATTCCCTTTACACCCTCACACTTCTAAGGCGTTACCTCAAGAGTCTAAAATATGTCCATATGTCCATGAGGATAGACCTTTCTGATTCACTGTGAAAGGACAACATTTCCCCCATATTCTGCAGAACTTCAGTGGATATCCCCTTGCTTTATATGAGACCCTTTTTGCCGCCATATGAATGTGCATTCCTCTCCTCCATTCTCCTAATTGGGGGGGTAGTGGCGCACCCCATACATGCGCCAAGTCTCTCTTTTTGCCACCACTAAGACCAACAGTGCAAAAATCAATCGTGGGCGACTCAAGTCAATATCATTGGATATCCCCAGTATCCCCAGTAGTACAAATGTAGGGTCCAGAGAAAGTGTGGCCTCTAGCACCTTATTCATCTCTCCCAGTACTTGCGTCCAATATGTATGGATGGCGGGGAAGACCCAGATAATATGATAGAAGTCCCACTGTGGTTGTCTACAATGCAAACAGTTTGGATCACTGGCCCGGCGATTTGGTGGAGCTACGCCCTGTCCAAATGCACCCTATGTAATATCTTGTACTGGATAGGACGGAGGCGGGGTCTATTCGCCAATTCCCTATGGTTCATCAGGGCAGCCTCCCAGTCTACTGTGTCCATAGTGCCCAGGTTCTGCTCCCATGTTTCTCTCAGTTTCTCCAGTCCGTTGTAAAGGAGCGCTTTACAAACCCCTTTAATAATAATAATAATAATATTATTATTCAAGGTACTATACGTTAAAGAGACTGTCTTGTTGGGTATCTGCTCTTGCAATAGGTGGCCCTCCAGCGTGGCATATTCTGGCAGGGGAGAGAAGAGCAGGCTCTCGGCTCTCCATGGAAGATGCAGTGTGCATATTTAAAACCCAAACTCCTTTGCCAGAGTCTGAAAGGATTTATGCCCCCTTCACCACCACATCCCCCAATGTAGAAATTCCGATGTCATCCCAACCACCAAAGCCCTTGAGTTTGTGGAGTTCCCTCAACCAGGTGCAGCCCCAGATCGGTGTCTGCTTTGTCGGTTTGCGTGTCCATCCCAATGTCTTTGTCGCCCTGTCCCATACCTGTACGGTTGTTTGCATGGCAATCATCTCCTACCTGGACCCCCATTTAGAACAGGCAAGAACGGCGTGCGATGGTATCCTGCTCCAACTTATAGGTGGGGT
The DNA here is from genome assembly GCF_964263255.1 of Lissotriton vulgaris. NCBI lineage: Eukaryota > Metazoa > Chordata > Amphibia > Caudata > Salamandridae > Lissotriton > Lissotriton vulgaris. The sequence continues at coordinate 13,470,113 of NC_141687.1, forward strand.
GATCAGCTGGGGCATGGATCCTTTTATTTACCGGTGCCAAATGCTCCACCCAATAGTATGCCTCAAAATCTGGCAGGGATATCCCTCCATTGTACTGGTTTCGTTGCAATGGACACAGGGCTGTCCTTGGTTGCTTCCTCAGCCACAACAGTGTGCGCAGTTCTGCGTCTCTCACCCTAAACGTCTGTCTGGGAAGAGGAAAATATTCATTCTGGAGGGCATACAAAAAGCAGGGCAATGTAATTATTTTAAACATTGCAGCTAATCCAAGTATCGTGAGGGGGAGGGTTTTCCATCTCAGGGCATCAGCTGCAAAGTTCGTTATGACTTGCTGAATTTTTTTTTGGTAGGAGAGATTTCTATCCGTGGTTAGGTAGATTCCCAAATACGTGAAACTCATCTGTGTCACCTTGAGAGCCCCAGGTTGAGGGGCCCACGACTCCTCAGGTCGCGGGCTACACAGGACCGATTTATGCCAGTTTATCGCATAGCCCGAGGAGGAGCCATCCCTGCCCAGGAGCTTGAACAGTGCGGGGACCATAGCGGCTGGGTGGGTAACATATACAGGATATTGTCAGCATAAAGCAAAATCTTTTCTTCCTCTAAATCATTTTGTGTAATTTGGAGCCCCCATATATCTGCCATCTGTCGGACCACACATGCCACTATTTCAATGGTGAAGCAAATAGCAGGGGGGACAGAGGACACCTCTCCGAATAGGGAAGTCTTCAGATAATAGCCCATTTATTTTAACCCGGGCTCTGGGGTCCGCATACAGGAGTCCCACCCAGTGTCTGAATTTGGGGGCTATGCCGAACGTAACTAGAGCCGCCTCTAAGAAGGGCCAATGGACAGCGTTGAATGCTTTTTCGGTGTCTAAGGAAAGGAACATATGGGGCTCCTCCCTACCCTGCACTGCCATAAGCCAATTGTGGGTCCGCCGTAGGTTCAGTCTGGTTGCCCGGTCTGGTAGGAAGCTGGTCTGATCTCGATGCACCAGGTTTGAGATTACCTGACGCACAGTCCTCTGGGGGCTTTCCCGGTTTATGGATGGGGATGATCGTGGCCAACCTGAGATCTAACGGGAGGGTACCCTCTTGAGACACGTCCTTAAACAGTGCTATCAAGTGCACAGCCAAAAGGTATGCCCCTTTTTGGTAAAATTCAGCAGGGAGTCCATTCAGACCTGGGAACTTCCCAGGGCGTAACTTAGTGGTCACCAATATATCTGCTTAAAGTTCCTCCTTATCCTCATCAGCTAAACTTAGGGTTTGAATAGTGGTCAAATATGCTAGGATCTCCCCTGAGCCACCCAGGTCCATGGCCTCATAGAAAGCCTTAAAGTAGGAGGCAAATAAAATGTAAGTGTAGATGTGCATACTTGTAAAGCGCACTGTGACTCCATCTTGGAGTGTCCTGGCACTGTATACTGCTGGGGAACCCTTCCTGGCTTTCCTTGTGAGATGGTCCCTCCTGGGCACGACCAATGCGAAGCCAGGCATCCCCAGCGCTGAAGGGGCCGTTGTGGAGATTAGGCAAGCTATTGCCCAGAGTGGCAGAGTGGAACCCATGGTTAGAGTAGGCACCCAGGCGAGAATTGTCGAGTCCGCGGACATTTTGACCCAAGACCCTGCCGCGTCGGGAATTGAACCCTGGTCCCTGGCCAACCTCTGCCTCCGGGCCTGCCGCTTCTAATCAGTAAGCCACACTTCTCCACAAAATGTATGCACTCTTTGAGCGTCTCCCTTTTGCGCCTGCCCCTGTTTGTCCACTATGGTGTCTATCCATCTGGCGTCCATTTGTTTATCGCTGAGCCAGGCTAGTAGCTTACCAGATTTATCCCCAACATCATACAGCCCATAGAGGCTGCGTTTGGCCTCTTCCATTAATAGAGCTTTGTACCGCTGTTGTGTGTCAGTCAGGGACTGGAGGACCTGTACGTCACGCCCCACAAGATAGCGTTGTTCTAACTCCAAAATGTGGGTTTCCAGGCTAGTGAGCTCCTCCTGTGCCTTCCTCCTCTCCCAAGTTATTCGATTTTTGGCCCTATCACAGAGCACTGTCTTGTAGTCTCACACTACGACTCACGATTTCACTGAGCCTACATTTTCAGCAAAATACACCGTTGTGTCAGCCCAGAGACCCCGCCATCTCACAGTGTTTTGCAGGTCCCAGGCCGTCAGCCTCCAGTTCCCACCTTGCGCCCTAGGCTTCAATCCTGTCCTAACCAAAAGTGGGGAATGGTCAGAGATCTCCCTCACCAGATATTCCTGCTCACAGACAGTCCCCACGGCCCGCTGTGGGAGAAAGACAAAGTCCAGTCGAGAGTGCACCTTATGAGCACCAGAATAGTATGAATAACTTCTGTTGTCTGGGTGGAGGAGCCGCCATAAGTCGATCAGACCCAATGTGTCCATTACCCTGGCCAGCGGCGTGGTCCGGGATTGGTCAGTACGGTTCCCGGAGTGGTCCATAGGGATAGATAGGATGTCGTTAAAATCACCCCCTATAATGTGTAATGTATCGGGTGTGTCTAACAGGATATCAGTCAGTCCATGCAGAGTCCTGGCCTGTAACTTCACGAGGCATAAATCGAAACTATTGTGACCTTCCATCTACCCCACATCCCTGTCACTCCCACGTACGTGCCCTGGGGGTTTGCCCATGACCGAGTCATCCTGAAAGGGGGGGTTCTTATTAGGATAGCCACCCCCGAGAACAAGCTGTGTATCCCGCATGTGCTAATACTGTATATGCTTCTCTCACCATAAACTTACAATTTGTCCCCTTAAGGTGGGTCTCCTGCAGCAGAATAACATCTTGATGCATTCGTTTTATGGATGTGGACACCAGCCCTCTCTTAATTTTATCCCCTAAACCATTCACATTCCATGTAAGTATTTATTTATTTATTTTATAGCACTTGTAAGGCGCACAGCTACCCACAAAGGGTTTCCCGGCGCCGGACTCGCAAGAACACAATACCACTGGAGAGAGAGCGTCAAAGCATTTACTTATTGAATAGCCAGGTTTTTACGCTTTTCCTGAAAATCATATAGCTTTCCTCCTTGCGTATATGAATAGGTAGTGAGTTCCACAGCGTTGGGCCCAGATAGGAAAAAGATCTCCCGCCTATTCTGGCCCGTTTGAACCTTGGTACCACAAAGTTTGCAGCTGTGCCTGAACGAAGACTGCGATTTGGGAGGTAGGGTTTAGCAAGGGCCTGTAGATATTTAGGGGCGGTGCCAGCTTTGATTTTAAATAAATAACTCAGGGCCTTAAAACGAATCCGATTTTCAACCCTAAGCCAATGCAGCTCCCTAAGATGTTTAGTGATCCTGGCGGATCTAGGGATTTTGCAGAGCAGTCTGGCCGCAGCGTTCTGCACTAATTGCAGACGCTTTATCACTGCCTTATTCGAGCCCAGATATAAGATGTTACCGTAATCAAGCCGAGATGTCACTAAGGCATTGACCACGGTCTTCTGGGTAGTGGGCGGCAACATCCATACTATTTTTCGTAACCATTTAAGAATGGTAAAGCATATACCTGCCACTTTGTTTGCTTGTTGAGTCATAGATAGACTGTCATCAATGATGACTCCAAGGTTTCTAACCTGCGAGGCTGAAGATGGAAGTTTGCCTAATGACGATGGCCAGTGTGAGTCGTTCCAGAGATCTTTACTATTTCCTAACAGAAGGACCTCTGTCTTGTCTCCATTTAATTTGAGTTGGTTGGCTGACATCCAGTTAAATATTTCTTGGAGGCCAACTTTTAATGCAGAGGGGACAAACAGATCAGATTTGGAGAGTGAAAACAGGACTTGCGAGTCATCTGCATAGGTCATTAAACTAAGACCAAAGTGTTCTACAAGATTGGCCAGTGGTCGTAGATACAAATTAAAAAACAGAGGGCTCAGAATTGATCCCTGTGGCACCCCATGAGGAGAGTGAAATACCTCAGAGCATGCCTCCGAAGAGGAAATCTGGAATGTGCGGAGGGATAAGTAGGATCTAATCCATTCTAGAGCTTTGCCCTCGACACCATTCTCCCCCAGCCTGGCAAGCAGTATGGAGTGAGAGATGGTGTCGAAAGCCGCACTCAGATCTAACAAGACCAGTGCTACTGTTTGTCCGTCATCCAAAAGTTCTCTGATCTTTTCTGTGACCCTGAGCAGAGCTGTCTCCGTAGAAAAGCCACTCCTGAAACCAGATTGGGACAAATGCAGGAGCTCATTGTTTTCCACATAGGTTGAAAGTGCCTTATGAATATGTCTCTCTAGGATTTTAGAAAAAGCAGGCAGTAATGAGATTGGCCGATAATTGGCCAGTATCATGGAGTCTGCGCCTGGTTTTTTAAGTAGAGGACTGACCATAGCGTGTTTCCATAGAGCATGAACTGTGGCCCGCTCCATGGAGACATTCAGAATCTCTGCTATGGAAGTCAAAGCAGGGTCCTCTAAATTTTTTATGATACTGATAGGAATAGGGTCACGTGGGGAACCCGATTTAATTGATTTTAATAGTTCCTTCAGTGTGTCCAATTTAATGGGAGGCCAGGCTTAGAGATGACATTGTGCTCTAGTGACTAGGGCAGTCTTTCCTTCCTTGTCTGTGGTCTTGCTGTCATTTTTAATATTAGAGACAATATTCTCAATCTTATTCGTGAAAAAAGAAGCCAAGTCCTGGCATTGTTGGGTATTGAGAGGGGTAGGTTCTGCTCTAGAGTTTTCACCAGCTAACTCTTTTACCATATTAAAGAGAGTCTGAGATTTATTTTCGGCCATGTTTATAGTGTTGGTGACATAGCATGCTTTAGCTTTGGTGCATGCTGAATGGTAACAATTTCTGGCTTTCCGGTAGACTTCTTTTTGGTAGAGGTCGTAGTTTTTCCGCCATTGCCTCTCTAGAGTTTTGCAGGTAGATTTTTCTTTCTTCAGGGCTTCTGTGAACCAGGGAGCGGGAGGGCGATGTACTTTCCCTTTGCAACGGGCTAAAGGCAGACAAGTGTCAACAGCACCGGTTAACCACGTTTGTGTTGACTCTGCGATGCTATCCATATCTCCATCTAAACATGGGTGATCTTCCTTCAAAGCATTATTAAGATCCTCTAAATTAAGGGATTTCCAGTTTCTTCTAAAAGATTCTGAGGGGGTCATAATTGGACCTTTTTTGGGTTTAAGTGAGATAGCGAAACTTTGTAGAGAATGATCTGACCAGAGAACAGGCGTGGTGTTAAGCCATGTAAGTTCTTTCAGATTTGATATTATGGGGTCTAACAAGTGTCCAGCTTTGTGAGTTGGACCACTGTTTCGTAACGTCATGTCTAACACCATAAGGTCATCTAATAGGTTTTTGCAGGTCTTGTTGTTATCATCATCTAGATGAAGATTCAAATCTCCCAATAAAGTGAAATTTTGGGCTTTCAACTGGAAGGGTAGGATATAATCAGCCAAATTTGCTGACCAGAAGGGATTATTTCCTGGCGGACGATATAACAGTAAGCCGGAAAAGGTAAAATTGGGACTTAGGGAAATTTTGAAAGATGCTGCTTCGCAGTTCGGGATAGCTGCAGGTTCAAAGTTGCACACATAATCTCTGCTATAAATAAGAGCAATACCCCCTCCTGTCTGGCCTACCCGATCTCTCCTAGCAATAGCATAGCTCGGGGGGAGGGCGGTTGCAACATCAGGGCCCGATCCATCATAAAGCCACGTCTCAGTTAAAAATATGGCACAGGGCTTATTTTCAGTCAATAGGTGGAAAATATCTAATTTGTGCTGGGGTAGTGAACGACAATTTATCAGGTAAAAGATGAGATCATTAGAGCTCTCATTACGTTGATAAAATTTAAAAACAGTACCCTGTGGGGTATCGGGATAGGGCTGGTAGTTGGTCAGAGTAAAGGTACATTTCGGGCAAGTTTGTGCACCAGCACCAGCAGGGGACCATCTCCATCCCGTCTGCGGGGAGTCTATGTTCACTCAATGGGGCCATAGACTGGTGTGGCCACATGATACTCCAGGTGGAGGCAACAGGTAAGTGGGCCTCGCTGAGTCACCATGTGACTGCTATTCAAACAAACTTAAAAAACCCAACCATAAAACTATTGCAAACACTCCAGTCCACCCCCCTCCCTTCCTCCCCAGGTCTCCTCCCCCACCAGTCGCTGGGGAGTGAACCCTAGGGTGGTGGATATCTATCGCCCTACCCATCCCAACTCACGCCTCAAGTTCCAACTCTCGCAGCAGTCTAAAAATCCCGCTTAGAAAGAACCAGAAGGGGAAAAATAAAGCTGAGGGATAAACAAAGCCAGGAAAGAGCTCAACTGCCAAAGCGGGAGATCTGCCGAGAATTCAAGTCTGTAGCCACTGCAGGGTTATTACCTATGGCTCTGCGGGTGCCCTCTAGGTCTCCATAGGTTTTGGCAGATGGAACCCAGAAAGGAGGTAGGAAGAATAAAGAGAAAGAAAGAAAAGGGGATGCGTATTCAACTTGCATGCTCAAAAATGTAAATCTACTCCACATCCAACCTCGCAGGCCCCTGGTCACGAGTGGGAATCCGGTCATTCTCCTTGGGAGGATGCAGTATCTGTTTAAGCACCCCATTCCAGTGCCAGTATTTCAGCTGCCGAGGGGGTGCAGAGAGGGGTCCGCAGTCCCCTAATCTCCAGAGGAAAAGAACCTGATTTCATTCTCTGTGTCTGGCTGAGGATGACCATGTGAGCAAAGTGTGTGGGAGCCCAGCGAGAGTCGAGAGTCCAGGGAACAGGCACTGCACCTTCTGAACCTGTCAGTATCTTTTGGAGCTTAGGGAGTGGCCTCCAGCTGGTGACCCCTATGGGTCTCTCTGGGTCTCAGCGATCTGTGTAGGTCCAGGGACCGTCCGACGTTCCCCTCAGAGGACACAATGCTGCGAGACAGCGGGCTCCGATCTTCTCAGCATGGGCCTTTCCTCCAGCCAGCGCTAGGCTTCCTCCGGCATCTGGAAGAAGTGGGATTTGCTCAGGAATAGCACTCTCAATTTTGCGGGGAAAAGCAACATATATTGCATTTAATGTTCCCGTAATTTGGCTTTTACGGAGTAGAATGTACGTCTCTGCTTCTGCACCTCCCAACTGTAATACGGAAAGATAATTATACGTGTGTTCTCATGCCAGATCTTCCCAAGCTTTGTGGCTCTCCTAAGGATCATGTCTCTGTCTAGAAAGTTCAAGAAACGTGCTGTTACGGGTCGAATAGTTCTCCTGCAGGAGGTCGGGCCATCAACACCCTGTGTGCGCGCTCTATGATAAAACAGGCAGAGAATTTGTCTTTCCGGAAGGTGCGTAGGAGCCACGAATGCAGGAACTCAGACCTATTTGTCCCGTCGATTCAATCTCTGAATCCCACAAAGCTGAGGTTGTTGCGGCGTGCCCTATTTTCTGCATCATCCACCCGTCACAGTTGGATCCTTGTGCGAGGATTGTAGTTCCATTCCTTTACATAGGTCTTGTAGTGAGTCTTCCGCTTCGCCCAGCCGAGTCTCGGTCTCCGTGACCCCATCCGCCAAATTCCAAAGATCCTGCCGTAAGAGCGACATCTCCTTGCCCGCTGCTCTGAACTTCCCCTCCAGTGCCGCCCTGGATGCGTGAATCGCCTGAAGTAGGGTGTCTGTGTCCGAATGGAGTAGCAAATGTTCCTCAGGAGGAGGGACGATGACCTTTGTGTACTGGTCCATCTTGCCCTGTTGCAGCGGTTTCGATTCTCTGTCCCTACCCATGGTGGGTGACACAGGGCCTGGGTAGGTAGGGGGCGTTTTCTCGCCCAAATGACAGTGTGCAGTGTCGTCCAGTGGTCTCCTCTGGTGGCGATGATCTGCTCCTATCCCTGGGCCCCTTTCACTCCATGTGCAGCACCCACACAGGTGTCCCCCAGTGCAGGCCTGTGTGCAGTTATGGATATTGGGTAGTGAAGAGGTAAGAAATATTTTAATGGGTACCTAGTCACTCCCAAGATAATAAAAACAGTGCCAATAGTAGTATAAAGAAATGACTACTAAAGTAGATATTTGGTCGACATGTTTCTGCAGTTTGAACGGGGCCAATAGGTCTCCTACTGCTTCTTCAGGACCATGAATGCTACTGCTTGGTGTGAGTGAAACAAGTGAAACAAAAAAGTTTTTATATCACCTGGAGTTCTTCTGATTTCGTGGTCCAGTGTGCACCAGAACGGAGCAGACAAGCAAACAGAATCATAGACAGAAAGACATACACATCATAATTATTAGTGTATCATTGTCACATTATGCCATCAGGATATAATAATCATTTATAGGGCAGACATATCAGTATGTCATATTATTCTGAAGTGACATATGGTGATTATGTATCAGTTCGATTACACTGTCACTCACCTTATAAGGTCCTTCCTTTAATACCTTTCTTTTTCCCCTATCAGAGCGGTGCTCCGTTTTACCTGCGCTGTGGCCAGGTGAGGTGGGGCAATATTCTTCTGCAATATAGGTGCAACAGGATCTCATGGGATTACCATACCAAAAGCGATGCTTATGTCAAGAAGAATTAGAGCAGCGGACTTTCCTTCATCAAAACTGCTTTGAATTTGCTCCCTCACTGCCAACAAAGCGGATTCGGTACTGTGGCGTAATCCGAAACCATTTTGTGAGGAGCCCAGAATCACCTGAGCTCTACAAACTCTGTGAGGATGGTGTTCACATGAGATTCAGTTACTTTAGCCACAAAAGGGAGCTATAGGACAATACTTTTTCAGCTTGGATGGCTGCAAAGATGTTTTTATAGCAGTGTTACTTTAGCATGCTTCCATGCGAGTGGTATGGATGCCAAGGTCAGCGATAGATTATTCGACTCGCTACATACTGGTAGAATATGTTGGAGAAATGTTCTGAGTTGATCTGGTTTCATAGGATCAGCTGCGGAGCCAGATTTAATTTTAATGCAGAGCGACTCAACCTCATTAAGGGATAGTAGAGGGAAGAGAACAGTAATCTTTGAACATTGTTTCCATTATCCCTTTGCCCTCCCATACAAACCATGTTAGTATTTACGGTGGGAACATTTTTCTAGATCTTCTCCACCTTGTTAAAAAATATCAGGCCAACTCTTCACACTGGTTAGTCGAGTAGATGGGCGCAGAATTACCCAAACTGCTTGGGGCCCAACAGTCATACAATTAAACCGTGCGCTTTTCCTTTCTGCGCCCCAATGGAGGGTTTTCAAATGGAACTGAACTTTATTGAATTAGCGCAGAACCCACTGAAGAGAAAGATCGATTACCAAATACTACTAAGACCAGGATGATTTGCGGAATTAACTCACCTGTGAGTGACGTAAATATAAATATTACAGAAAGGCAACCGCCGGAAATACTTTGTTACATGCCTCTAGCAACCACCCTCGCCATCTTATTTGCAGCATCCCCTATGGGGAGATGTTGCGAATAGAGCGCATTTGCAGCACAGAGGATGAATGTAAACTGGCTCAAAATCAATGTAAAATGCGCTTCCTGGAGAGAGCCACAAAATGGTAGATGATGCCATAAAGAAAACAATGAAATTGACAAGAGAACAGTTACTAGGAATTTGTCCTAACCCTACTACTGCAGTTGAAACTATAGCTGCATCTAATGAGAAAATGCAGTGTAGGGTGATTGTCACATATAGTCAACAGCATGCTGAGATTCGTAGGATTTTTTCCAAAAACTGGAACCTTGTACAAGGGGATCCGGTTATTGGTGATCTAGTCAGAAATAGACCAGAGATCACCTTTAGGAAGTCATCTTCGCTAGGCAGTGCGATTGTTAGTAACTCCTTGGACGTTCCCAAGAAATTGTGGGAAAGTATTACAGGATTTAGGAAATGCCAACTTTGCAAGGCCTGTAAGCACGCCATTAATAAAACCCATTATGTAAGTCCTTTCCACGATAAACCAATTGCCATTAAACAAAAGCTGGGGTGTAAGACGGAATTTGTGGTGTATATACTAGTGTGCCCATGTGGCTTACAATATGTTGGGAACACTCGTCTTCCTGCCCACAAGCGCATCCTACAGCACCTACGAGCAATCACAGGGAAGGACCAGGCCTATCCAGTAGCGAGGCATTTCGAGAAATGCCATCAGAGCAATCCAGACTTGCTACAATACTACTTGGTGGACTCCGTCCTACCTTTGAGGAGGGGGGGAGACAGAGATGGCAAACTGCGTCTACTGGAAACCCGAGACATCCTCGAACTTAATAGCAAACAGCCTGGTGGATTGAACAGCACTGAAGATCTTCACACATGTCTATGATTTTGTGAAGAGATTTATAATGAATCTTGCTGGCAATTTTATAGTTGATGAAATGCTTTAGGATCCATATGAATGTATTCGGCAGCCTGCATATCAATGAGAATTTTATGAACATTAGTTTAATTTTTGGTTGCACAGTCACTTTAATTTATGTTTGTATTAACGACCCTTAGTGAAGTAACTAGTAAAAAACATATATGATATAGATCGGATTGTTGATATAAGATATCACCATTACCCACTGGGATATAATTCTTATTACACCGTTAAATTTACTCAACTCCCAAAACATCATATCATAAACTATGTACATCTTTGAATCCTAGTCTCACAAAAACAACGTAAATATATGAGAGTTTTTTTCTGGGATTCATGAGGCTTGCTCTAATGTTTTTTACCTATGATAACTATTGTAAATAACATTAATTATTTATTGTACATTGTGCAAATACATGAATTAAGGACTTGTTCTTAATAAACTACCTTTTTTTAGAATTGTTCTGATTTTCTTTATATAGACTTGCCTCTTTTTGCACACAAATACTAAAACTACGGCATTAATTGTTTACATAGAGTGAGAATATGAAATGATCAAGCAATTTTGCTCGGGATTTGACTACTGTGTAAATAGGGCACTGTGCCCTCTATTCTAATTTGGTGTATATCCCTTTAATTCAAACAGGATGCACTACCGATCATGTGATTATCTTCACTATTTATGTCACTTCCTTTCTTGTTTACATGACATGTGATCAAGCCTCGGCTGAGGTGAAACGCGTCATGGCGACTGGTGGGCTGTTATTCTTCACGAATAAAGAGCACTGAGAACGAGAGCACGGAGTCTGTGGCTTTACTCGATTTCCGCTTGCAGCGTGAGCGTGAGCTGTGTTGATTCGGACTTGTCAAAAAAAATATATATATATATATATTTATATTTATTCCAATATATATATATATATATATATATATATATATATATATATATATATATATATATATATATATATATATATATATATATATATATATAATCAATCAATCAAAGACATTTCTAGAGCGCGCTACATACCCGTAGGGTCTCAAGGCGCTGGGGGGGGGGGGGGGGGTGCCGCTACTGCTCGAACAGCCAGGTCTTCAGCTTCTTCCTGAAGGAGAGGTGGTCTTGGGTCAGGCGCAGGTCGGTCGGGAGGGAGTTCCAGGTCTTGGCGGCCAGGTAGGAGAAGGACCTTCCTCCTGTAGTCGCTCTTCGGATGCGGGGGACGGCGGCGAGGGCGTGGCTGGCAGATCGGAGGTGGCGTTTGGGAGCGTAGAAATTGACTCGGCTGTTGAGGTAGCTCGGGCCTTGGTCGTGTAGGGCTTTGTGTGCGTGGGTGAGGAGGCGGAAGGTGACTCTCTTGCTGACGGGGAGCCAGTGGAGGTCTCTCAGATGTCCGGAGATGTGGCTGGTTCGTGGGATGTCGAGGATGAGTCTGGCTGAGGCGTTTTGGATCCGCTGGAGTCTCTTCTGGAGCTTGGCGGTGGTGCCGGCGTAGAGGGCGTTGCCGTAGTCCAGTCGGCTGGTGACGAGGGCCTGGGTGACGGTCTTCCTGGTCTCTGTGGGGATCCACCAGAAGATCTTCCGTAGCATGCGTAGGATGTTGAAGCATGACGAGGAGACGGCGTTGACTTGCCTGGTCATGGAGAGGGAGGAGTCCAGGATGAAGCCCAGGTTGCGTGCATGGTCTGTCGGTTTGGGTGCGGTGCCCAGGGCGGGAGGCCACCAGGAGTCGTCCCAGGCGGAGGGTGAGGAGCCCAGGATGAGGACCTCCGTCTTGTCTGAGTTCAGCTTCAGGCGGCTGGTCGTCATCCACTCGGCTACCTCTTTCATCCCTTCTTGTAGGTTGGCTTTGGCGGCGGTGGGGTCGTTGGTCAGGGAGAGGATCAGCTGGGTGTCGTCGGCGTAGGAGATTATGCTGAGGTTGTGTTTGCGTACGATGGCCGTGAGGGGGCTCATGTAGACGTTGAAGAGGGTGGGGCTCAGAGAAGATCCTTGGGGGACGCCGCAGATGACTTCGGAGGCCTCTGACTTGTATGGTGGTAGGCGGACTCTCTGTGTTCTACCGCCGAGGAAGGAGATGATCCATTCTAGCGCCTTGTCCTGGATTCCGACGTTGCTGAGGCGCCGTACTAGGGTGCGGTGGCAGACCGTGTCGAAAGCCGCGGAGAGGTCTAGGAGGATGAGGGCCGCTGTTTCTCCATTGTCCATCAGGGCTCGGATGTCATCGGTGGCGGCGATGAGGGCGGTCTCGGTGCTGTGATTGGCTCGGAAGCCGGACTGTGAGGGGTCGAGGGATCCGTTTGTCTCGAGGAAGGCGGCCATCTGCTTGTTGACGGTCTTCTCGATGACTTTGGCTGGAAACGGGAGAAGCGAGATGGGGCGGTAATTCTTGAGGTCGGTGGGGTCCGCTGTTGGTTTCTTGAGTAGGGCGCTGAGTTCGGCGTGCTTCCAGCTCTCCGGGAAGGTGGCGGTGTTGAAGGATGTGTTGATGATGTCTCGCAGGTGGGGTGCGATGACAGCGTCGGCCTTGTTGAAGACGTGGTGAGGGCAGGGGTCAGTCGGTGATCCGGAGTGGATGGAGTTCATCGTGCGGATGGTGTCTTCGGTACTGATCGGGGTCCAGGCGTGGAGGGTGGTGGTGGGGGGTGGTTGTTCGGTCATGCTGTGCGTTGGTTGGTTGTCGAAGCTGCTGTGTATGTCTGTGATCTTGTTGTGGAAGTACGAGGCGAGGGAGTTGCAGAGGTCTTGCGATGGGGTGATGTCGTTGTTTCCTGCGCTGGGGTTGGAAAGCTCTTTCACGATGTTGAAGAGTTCCTTGCAGTTGTGTGCGTTGTTGTCCAACCGGTCCTTGAATGCTGTTTTCTTGGCGGCGCGGATCAGCTGGTGGTGCTTCCGGGTAGCAAGCTTGAAGGAGGTCCTGTTGTCCGGTGTCGGTTCCCTTTTCCAGACTTTCTCGAGGGCTCGGCAGTTCTTCTTGGAGCTCTTGAGTTCGTCGGTGAACCATGGGGCCTTCTTGCTGCCGGGTCTGCTGGGCGCGGTCCTCAGTGGGGCGAGTTCGTCCGCGCAGTTGCTGATCCACTTCGTGAGGTTGTCGGCGGCCTGGCTGGGGTTCGCTGAGCTGGCAGGAGGGTGCTGGCTCAGGGAGGTGGCGAGCTGGTCTGCTGTGATCTTGTTCCAGCTTCTGCGGGCGGCCTGTTGTTGGTGATGGTGGGTCGGTGTTCTCTTGAAGGTGAAGTGGACGCAGCTGTGGTCCGTCCAGTGAAGCTCTGTGGCGTGGCTGAAGTCGATGTCTGTGCTGGATGAGAAGACGGCGTCGAGAGTGTGTCCGGCAAGGTGGGTGGGGGTGGACACCAGTTGCTTGAGTCCCAGGTTGGCGAGGTTGTCGAGCAGGGTGCTGGTGTTGCGGTCGTTGTTGTTCTCCAGGTGGAAGTTGAGGTCTCCCAGGAGGATGTAGTCAGCGGAGGGGAGGGCAAGCGGGCTGACGAAGTCGGCGATGTCCTCGCTGAATTGGGTGCGTGGTCCAGGGGGTCGGTAGATCAGGGTGCCTCTGAGGGTGGTGGTCGGGTTGGTGTGGATCTGGAAGTGCAGGTGTTTGGCGCTGGTCAGGGTGTTGTCGGTGCTGGTCATGAGACGGATGGTGTTCTTGTGGATGATGGCGATGCCTCCTCCCATCTGGTTGGCGTTTCGGTCCCTCCGGACGATCTTGTAGCCCTCTGGGATGGCGATGGCGATGTCGGGAGCTGAGGAGGCGTTCATCCAGGTCTCCGTGAGGAAGGCAACGTCAGGGGCTGTGGCGTCGAGGAGGTTCCAGAGTTCGATGGCGTGTCTGTGGACGGAGCGGGTGTTGAGCAGGATGCACTTGAGGTGGGTACTGCTGGTGTTCGGCTTGGTGGGTGCGGGGCAGGATCGGATGCATGAGAACTTGCAGGCGTGGCAGCTGAAAGGTCCGTTGGTACGTCCAGGAGTGGCTTGATGGCATTCTGGGTGTCGGCCGGTGTTGAGAGTGCTGAGGGTGGCGGCTGAGTACGTCAGGCGTGTAGGTCGGGGTCTTCGAGGTCCAGGGGTCCTGGCACTGGGCGCGGTCCAGGCGCGGACGGGCGTAGACGGGCTTACCTTTGGCGCGCCTTCGGCGCACAATCGGCGCGCCCGCTGCGCGTGACCGCTGCGCGTTCGCACGGTCGCCATATAAGGCGAAGTGCGCGGGTGGGCGGGGCAGCTGGGAGGCGGGAGCGGGGAGGGAACAGAAAGAAAAAAGGGGCGTGGTCAGCGGTGGTGGCGGGAAGCGAGGAGCGGGGAGGGAAGACGGCGAGGTGGGCGGGCAGGCAGGCAGGAGGGCGCGAAGGGCTGAAATAGACACGAACAAAATGCAGGCACAAATGTCAGGAGAAAAAAAAAAACAGTTGACACGGGGAGAAAAGCAGTTTAAGCAAGCACAAATTTTTGACAAAACAAGCGAGAACAGACGCTACGAAAAAAAACAGTTAACACGGGGAGAAGAGCAGTTAAGCAAGCACAAATTTTCGACAAAACAGGCGAAAACAGACGCCAGCGGCGTCAGCCGGCAGCGAGGCAGAGGGCAGGCAAGGGGGCACACACAGCAGTTGGTGGCCGTGCGGCGCGGGGGTGTCCCACAAGTGTATATATATATATATATATATATATTACCTACTGGCGGTTTCCAGTAGGTAGTTATAGTTATGATTTTTTTCAATGTTAAATCTCAAAATTCTATTTGGAATAACTTTGGCACCGGTTGACAAATCTGCCTGAAAATTTCCTGAAAATGGCCTCGTCGAGCTCCGGTCCTTCCTTGAAAGTTTGGGGGGGATACGTCAAGCGGGGGCCGAGATAAAAGGGGGGTCCCAAAACGCGTTTTCCCCATGTAAATTTCCATAGGGCGGTCGATTTTACTTTTAGCCCGAACGGCTGAATGGATTTCCACCAAACTTGGCAAAATTGAAGGGACTGGTAGCCCGATGTGCCTTTGCTATGTCTCAAGATATGTGCTGCAGTGGATTTTGAGTAATTTAGGTGCAAAAAAATATATATATCTATAGGCGACTTGCGCGCAGGAAGCTGATTGGCTCTTGGGTGTCTGTAAACATTCTAAACAGTCTGGAGCGGCTGCCATCTTGTGTCTCGGTAAAATCGAGACACAAGGGGTTTGGAAAAAAAAGGGGCAAATGACCATAAGGGGGAAGAGTAGACCCCCTCTGACCCCCTAGGTTTGATGTAGGGGCTAAAATAGGGTCCTGCGGGGCATTACATTTTTTATTTTTTTTTTCGTTTTGCGCGGGGGAAGCGCATGGTACGCGCACCGGCGAAGCACGGGGAAAATCCAGGACCATATTTATGAAGGCCTTGCGCTGCCAGTTTTGCGCCTCCTGTGCGTCAATTTTTGTGACGCACCAGCGGTGTAAAAAAATGCGCATTGTTATGCAATATTTAAAAAGTGACGCATCTATCTAGATGCGTCACTTTTTAAATATAGTGCAACGAGACACATTTTTTTACACTGCTGGTGTGATGCGTCACTTTTCTGTGCGCACTCCTTATGACATTCCAGATGTGTCATATTTAATGTATGACGAATCATGTTGCAAGGAGTTACAGATACATCAGTATTTCTGACATATCTGTAAACATAAAAGTGACGCGAGGCAGGCGCAAGATTTTGACGCAACAGCATCCTAAAAGTGACGCAGAGAAATCTTATAGATTTCAGTACGTCGTTATTACCAAGCTTTTTGCGGGGCAATGCCCCCTCTGCATACATTATACCTGACACAGATATAATGTGTCGCAGAGTTTTAAAAAGTGACCCATGTACCTAGATGCGTCACTTTTTAAAAATAGCGTCAGGTATAATGCATGCAGAGGGGGTGTTCTCCCGCAAAAAGCTTTGTAATAGCGACGCAGTGAAATCTTTGAGATTTCACTGCGTCACTTTTAGGATGCTGTTGCGTCAAAATCTTGCGCCTGCTTTACAGCAGGTGTTAGACTGACGCAAGACCTTTCACATGGTGCTTTTTCCATGTGAAAGGACACATTACTGGAGTTGCGTCACTTTTGTGACGCACTCCAGCAATGCGTTACTTGGAATGTCATAAGGAGTGCGCACAGAAAAGTGACGCATCGCACCAGTGGTGTAAAAAAATGTGCCTCGTTGCGTTATATTTAAAAAGTGACGTATCTAGGTAGATGGGTCACTTTTTAAAATCAAGCGCCACATTATATCTGCGTGAGGTATAATGCATGCAGAGGGGGTGTTCCCCCGCAAAAAGCTTTGTAATAGCGACGCAGTGAAATGTTTGAGATTTCACTGCGTCACTTTTAGGATGATGTTGCGTCCTTTAAATATAGTGCAACTAGGCACATTTTATTACACTGCTGGTGTGATGCGTCACTTTTCTGTGCGCACTCCTTATGACATTCCAGATGTGTCATATTTAATGTATGACGAATCATGTTGCAAGGAGTTACAGATACGTCAGTATTTCTGACATATCTGTAAACATGAAAGTGACGCGAGGCAGGCGCAAGATTTTGACGCAACAGCATCCTAAAAGTGACGCAGAGAAATCCCATAGATTTCAGTACGTCGTTATTACCAAGCTTTTTGCGGGGGGAATGCCCCCTCTGCATACATTATACCTGATGCAGATATAATGTGGCGCAGAGTTTTAAAAAGTGACCCATGTACCTAGATGCGTCACTTTTTAAAAATAGCGTCAGGTATAATGCATGCAGAGGGGGTGTTCCCCTGCAAAAAGCTTGGTAATAATGACGCAGTGCGTCACTTTTAGGATGCTGTTGCGCCAAAATCTTGCGCCTGCTTCACAGCAAACCTTTCACATGGTGCTTTTTCCATGTGAAAGGACACATTACTGGAGTTGCGTCACTTTTGTGACGCACTCCAGCAATGCGTTACTTTTGTGTTTACAGATACGTCAGAAATACTGACATATCTGTAACTCCTTGCGAATTGATTAGTCATATATTAAATATGACATATCTGGAATGTCATAAGGAGTGCGTCCACAAAAGTGACGCATTGCTGTTTTCACGTAGCGATGCGTCACTTTTCAGAAATTAGGCCTCCAGTTTATTCACTGTGTCATAACTTTCTTTTCTAACACTCACCTTCTTTCATTCCTCCTACTTCACTTCCTTTCACCTCTCATACCTTTCTGTTCTTTCTTACTCATTCTCCTTTCAATTATCATTGCACTATATTTCACTTACTCTTCATTTTTTTAAGAATATAGCTCTTTGATGAGAATTGGCGGTAGTTCTGAAAAGAACTTTTGGTTTTCTTCTTTTAACTGAACAGGAACAAAAACAGGGAATGGAAACTGCTCAACAGGAGCAAAAAGAAAACAAAAAAATTAGGGGTGGGAAGGGCAGCGATGGTTCTCCAATGCTCGAACCATGAGCAGGACACTTTACTCCCCGTAGGTGAGGAGTTGATTGCAGTATCTGCATTTGACGACCCCATGATTAAATGCAGGTTGTATGTTTGCCACCTGCTCCTGTGATTGCTCTCTCCCAGAAGAAGTTGCTCCTCCGGTTGATGTAGAGGCCCCATCTCTGGGAACCTCTTGTGCCAGAGCCCTGACACTTTCCCGGGCAAAATTCTGGGGGTGCCTCCTCTCCACATGGCGAATCATGGTAAAGTTGCCAAAAGAGTACTTTTTTGGGGGGTTACCCCGTGACAGGACCTGTTTGCAGATCCTGCACTCCACTTTTGGTGCATTCACCTTTTTCTGGTCTGCTGGAAACTTAAAAAATTTCCAGATGAAATGCTCTTTGACCTTCGGCTGAGGAGGCTCTTCATCAATGAATTCAGGCTCATCTTCACTGCTGGATGGTCTGGCAGCCATGATTATCCAAGAAATATGCAAGAGCAAAAAGGCAGGTCTTTCAGTCACAAAAGTGAAAGAAGAAGTGAAGGAAATGGGTGGGGATTTCATTCATTGTAAAAGAAAACTGTTAGCAACCAATGAAAAGTGTTATTTTAGGGTCACATGACCCGACGCGTTTACGCTGCGCGCTCCGGAGCACTTCCGGTGCGTTTACGCAGCACGATCGTAGGCGCTTCCGGGGCGCAAATGTGGCGCGATCGTAGGCGCTTTTGCGTGCCTTTACGCGCCGCGAACGTAAGCGCTTCCGAGGGCACTTACGTTGCGCGCCGAAGTGACGTCATCAAACTATTACAGAAATGCATAATCATTTTCCTTATTAAAAAAAACTAATTTTATTTGTATGGTACGAAATGTTTTGCATTATTATTAACTTTTCATTCATATTTTTTTTCACGAACGACAGTTGCGCTCTGGGTGCGCTTTCAGATGAGCTCACGGAAAAGCTTACCGGAGAGCTTAGCTGAAAGCTTCCCGGAGTGCGCACCCAGAGCGCAAAAGAAAAAAATTATATAAAAAAAATGAATACTTTGAAAAAAACAGCAAATTATAAAAAAAAAAGGTTAGAAACTCGATATACAAAGGAATTAGCATTTAAAAAACCTATGAAATTCACTGAAAAAACCATAGGTTTCACACCAGTTATAGTTAGGAATTAGCATTTAAAAAACCTATTAAATTCACTGAAAAAACCATAGGTTTCACACCAGTTATAGTTAGCTGGAAATTTTACTGATATAAAACCATTGAAATTCCCACGTTATAGTTAGATGGACTCACTATAACTTGCGCGTGCAATGCACTGCTGATGATGTCTTAATAAGCCAGTTAACCAATCAATTTTTAAAAACCATCCATTTAGACACTTATTTAAACATTTATTCTTCCATCAACTTTTACATATACATATATAAAATATATTTATTTTTCAGAAAGACACACATTCACTGGATGGTGTCATCAGTGATGTCATGAGTGATGTCACTGACCATGTCATGAGTGATGTAATATGTGACGTCATCAGCAGTGCATTGCACGCGCAAGTTATAGTGAGTCCATCTAACTATAACGTGGGAATTTCAATGGTTTTATATCAGTAAAATTTCCAGCTAACTATAACTGGTGTGAAACCTATGGTTTTTTCAGTGAATTTAATAGGTTTTTTAAATGCTAATTCCTAACTATAACTGGTGTGAAACCTATGGTTTTTTCAGTGAATATATACATATATTCACTGAAAAAACCATAGGTTTTACACACGTTATAGTTAGGAAGTAGCATTTGAAAAACCTATGAAATTCACTGAAAAAACCATAGGTTTGACACCAGTTATAGTTAGCTGGAAATTTTACTGACATAAAACCAATGAAATTCCACATTATAGTTAGTTGGACTCACTATAACTTGCGCGTGTAATGCACTGCTGATGACATTACATATTACATCACTCATGACATGGTCAGTGACATCACTTATGACATCACTGATGACAGACCTCCTTTAAGTGTAATGTAACCCTTAAAACACATATTGGAAAATAGAAATTAACATTTTCAAAAAAATGGAGATACCCATACCAGTTACAACAACCAATTCAGTAATTCCACCATCTATATACACATTCTCTCATTCACCAACAGTTCTATATAGTCACTTATACATATACTCACTCATCATATGTAGTGATACACCTATACATCCTGTTACACACCGACAATCATCCAAAAGTTACTCACACACATACTCACACATGCAAATAAACTATTGAACATCCATTTATTTGCATATAAAACTATACACACTCAACCACCCATACAGTCCTGCACATATGGTGTCTTCTAAACACATACAAAGAGAGAGTTAGTCATTCATGCATCTATGTGATTAGTAATACCCCCATAAAACCATAGAAACACTCATACTGATACTAAAAAAACATCTAAGAACCCAAATACCTACACATGTAGGTACTCATCCATCCATGCAGCCAGTTATTCACAAAGTGAAACACTGATACATATATTTAAATATTTAAACATTACTCGCTAATATATGTATTCACTAAGGTACACTTAATAAGCCAGTTATCCAATCATTTCTTTTTGAAAAAAACATTCATTAAGACAATAATTTAAACATTTATTCTTCCCTCGACCTTTACATATACATATATAAAACATATTTATTTTTTAGAAAGACACACATTCACTGGATGGTGTCATAAGTGATGTCACTGACCATGTCATGAGTGATGTAATATGTAATGTCATCAGCAGTGCATTACACGCGCAAGTTATAGTGAGTCCAACTAACTATAACGTGGAATTTCATTGGTTTTATGTCAGTAAAATTTCCAGCTAACTATAACTGGTGTCAAACCTATGGTTTTTTCAGTGAATTTCATAGGTTTTTCAAATGCTACTTCCTAACTATAACGTGTGTAAAACCTATGTTTTTTTCAGTGAATTTCATAGTTTTTTTGAATGCTAGTTCCTAAGTATGTAATCACGTTCGTAACTAGATAGTGTCACCGCCTACACGTCCTGAGAAGCGCATGTAAAGTCATGTGACTTGAAAACAAAACTTCCAATTGGTTATTAGTAGTTTCTGTTCTGGAATTTACACGAAGCACTCAACATCTTTCCTCACAATCTTTTCTACTCTCAAGAGACAACAACGTCGAGCATCTTCCGGAACACTTTGCTGAAATGGCTGCCCTTCCGCATTCATCTTCCGGATCTGAAGGAAATGAGCGACCACCGTTAAGAAGAAAAAAGGAATCTTTCATTTGGCAATTTTTCACTTATCCTGAAGATCAAAAGAAAGTGAATGCGCCAAAAGTAACCTGCACGATATGCAATTCGGAGCTCTCAAGGGGAAATCCAAATAAAAAATATTCCTTTTCTATACACACCATGCAGCGGCATGTTAAACAAAGGCATCCAGAGCATTATGCAAAAGCATCGACAAGAGCCCTGGCCACGCTATTACCATCAGAGGTGGCCAGCACATCTTCTGGTGGACGACCTGTATCTCCATCGAGTGCTGAGATGGACTTGAGACCATATCTTGCGAAGGTGCATATGAAATGCAACAAGTGTGGAGAAATTCTTTTGTATGGAGAGCAGAGCCTCGTTCTTATTAAACTCAAAATTGACAGTCACAAATGCCCCGAGAAAAGATAAATTTCTTCACTTCATTTTCAAACTTAGCGCCAAGACGCCTACGGGTAAACGTAGCGCTTTACAAGTGGCAATAAATAAATAAATAAGTAAATAAACTATTACATACTGAAAAATGTAGTAGCAACTTTAAGAAATCGAAAGCATCATAACACTTCTTTCCCCCCCAAAAAAAAAAAAAAAAGTTCTTTTCAGAACTAACTCTTTCTACCAAAACGTGCTCCAAGAGCATATTATAAGATATTTTTTCGCCGCTTTATTTTAGTGCGAGACCGGGTGCGCGCACCCTCCTATCGCATACAGGACCTGACACTTGCATGTGAAGTCATGTGACTTCTAAACAACACTTCTAATTGGTTCTTGGTAGTTTCTATTCTGGAATTTACACGCAGCACTCCACCCACTTCCATCACTTTCTTTTCTACTCTCAAGAGACAACAACGTCGAACATCTTCCCGAAGACTTCGGTACAATGGCTACCGTTCCGCATTCATCTTCCGAATCTGATGAAAATAAGCGACCACCTTTGACAAGAAAAACGGAGGCCACGCTATTACCATCAGAAGTAATCAGCACATCTTCCGGTGGATGACCTGTATCTCCATCGAATGCTGAAATGGACTTGAAACCATGTCTGGCGAAGTTGCACATAAAATGCAACAACTGTGGAGAACTTCTTGTATACGGAGAGCAAAGCTTTTATCTAATTAAACAAAAAATTGAGAGTCATAAATGCTCCAAGAAAAGTTAAATTTCTTCACTTTATTTGGATAGTGTGACATACTGAAAAATAACGTAGCAACTTTAAGAAATCTAAAGCATCAAAACACTTGTTTCCAAAAAAAAAAAAAAAAAAAAGTTCTTTTCAGAACTAACTCTTTCCACCAAAACATGCTCCAAGAGCATATTATAAGATGTTTTTTCGCCGCTTTATTTTAGTGCGAGACCGGTTGCGCGCACCCTTCTATCGCGTACAGTACCTGACACTCCCATGTGAAGTCATGGGACTTCTAAACAACACTTCTAATTGGTTCTTGGTAGTTTCTATTCTGGAATTTACACGCAGCACTCCACCCACTTCCATCACTTTCTTTTCTACTCTCAAGAGACAACAACGTCGAACATCTTCCCGAAGACTTCGGTACAATGGCTACCGTTCCGCATTCATCTTCCGAATCTGATGAAAATGAGCGACCACCTTTGACAAGAAAAACGGAGGCCACGCTATTACCATCAGAAGTAATCAACACATCTTCCGGTGGATGACCTGTATCTCCATCGAGTGCTGAGATGGACTTGAGACCATATCTGGCGAACGTGCACATGAAATGCACGAACTGTGGAAAACTTCTTGTATACGGAGAGCAAAGCTTTACTCTAATTAAACACAAAATTGAGAGTCATAAATGCTCCAAGAAAAGTTAAATTTCTTCACTTTATTTTGATAGTATGACATACTGAAAAATGTCGTCGCAACTTTAAGAAATCAAAAGCATCATAACACTTGTTTCCAAAAAACAAAAAAAACAAAAAAAAAAATTCTTTTCAGAACTAACTCTTTGTACCAAAACAAGCTTGAAGAGCATATTAGCTGATATTTTCTCGCCGCTTTCTTATAGTGCGCGACCGGGTGCGCGCACCCACCTATCGCGTCGAGACACGCATGTGCAGTCATGTGACTTTAAAACAACACTTCCAATTGGTTCTTACTAGTTTCTATTCTGCAATTTACACGGAACACTCCACCCACTTCCCTAGAAAATCAGTTTATCGTAAAACTTTTAAAGCCTCCTCTTATGAAATATTCGACATCAATCACATAGCAGAGTACTAAATAGCACTATATACACTCCGTCCCTTAATTATAAGAGACTTATTGCTATGTAAAAGCAACTTTTGTTTTCCAAAATAATGTAAAATGCTGAGCCTATTACATAATTTTATTTCACATATATGTTACTATTCTCCTTCGAGTACTAACACCGTAGAAAATACCACCAATAGCGGTGATATTTTTTACACCGAGAACGGGCGATTTCTATCGCTTACAGTCCTTACAATTATAAAGTTTTATTTCCTAAGTCTCTGATCTCCAACTGTGCAACGTAGCTCCCCTTTGTGTCGTAATAAGGTCCATAAACAAAAACTACAGGGCCAGCATTATAAACATACACAGAACCACAAAACGACAAGAGCCACCATGCTGATATATATCCTTAATATAATAAACCTCTGAGAATAAATACATATTTCCGTGGCACCCCATAACACAAATGTGGCGTCCTCTGACTCTGCTCCATTACCAAACACCGTAACTCCCCTCCCCCCTCAATTTTCACTAAACTCCGCACTCCACCCAAGCCGAACCCCATATTACAAACCCCCAACCTACCCTCCCTGCCCAAACCCACCATGAACCTCAAACCGCCCCTAGAAAACTTATAAGACACAGGATTACTAAAACTCAAAGAATACGCAACAGGCAGATAATGTAAATAGTACATAAAGGCACATATTTTTTCCAAAATACTATTTAAAAACATGTTCTATTTTTTATAAATTTATCATGCATCTGACCCTCTAGAACTGCTTTCAAAACGTGAACTATAAACCTCTACTTTTCATTTTCAAACTATACACTTTCATCTGACCCTCTAGAACTGCTTTCAAAACATGAACTATAAACCTCTAATTTTCATTTTCAAACCATACACTTTCAATTACATTATTTTTTTTCCACAATTCATGTAATGTTACACACCTTTTCTAAAATACACCAGTCCGTATCATTTATAAGGATTTATTTTCAGTCTTCATCAGTAACACTTTCTTCACATATAATAGAAATCACTATAACTTTTTAAACGACAATGCTAATGCGGTAAAAATAACCCTTCATTTGCTTTCCTTTAAGAATGCACACTATGTACCCCACGCATGCGTTTCTTTATCTTTGTATTTGGCAGCGAATACAGACCTTGAATCGGAAGACATGAACAAGAGCGCCAATGTCACATTTAAAACTGAACGTTGCATCTGCTCACACACATATCTTTCACTAAGCTAACATTCACAGAAAACAGCATTGATGTAAAAAAAAATTGACCTTGCTTTACAACTCCCTCAAATCACTCCCTTATTTTTTAACACATCCTCCAGTTCAAAAAAAGCTACTTTTTTAATAACCACTAAGCAATATATAAGTGACTAGACTCCTAGAAAATGTATCAAGTCATTCTGCTCCTCTCCACTGCATAGCCGGCGACCTAATTCTGTGGAGTTGCTATACAACCGGAAGTGCTGCGCCGTTTCCTGTACCATCTTGGGAAATTCAAAATGGATGTCCCTCCTGCCTTCGCAAACGAGCCGGGCCACTTAGAACTATTTCGACAGAGAATGCTTCTATACTACGGCACCTTACCACTCTCAACTTTGAATACTTCATATCGATTATCATTTCGATATTCGTATTTCACCTGTGTGCAGCCTGTATTTCATTGCCTGAGTTGTGATGTCACGTGGGCCCTGGATTTATGTCTCTGCAATTTGGTGCCTCCTGAACCGAATTACAATCACCTCATGAATCCGTTACTTGATCATGAACAGCTTTGTTACAACGGAGGGTTTATGGCCTTTGCAGCGATACAAGGAGTTCTGGGTCATTGGAATATATTCGCAGCGGCGCAAGATTTCCTAACAGAGAGCTACATCGAAAACCCACGAGCTGCCCTATGATGGTAAAAGACGCCCCAATAATGACAGATCATGAATGCTCCTTTCATCTTCTCAATTGGATGGCTGACATGTTTTCCGATGATAACAATGATTTCATGTTAGAGGCACTTGCTGCATACTTTGCCTACACAATGGACGGTTAACTCTTTCCTAACAGCGAGCTACATCGAAAACCCACCGAGCTGCCCTCTGATGGTAAAAGAGGCTCCGATTATAACAGATCATCAGTACTGCTTTACTCTTTTCCATTGGATAGCTGACATAATTTCAAATGATAAAACTGATTTCCTGTTACAAGCAGAAGCTACCTATTTTGCCTAAACAATGCTTCAATAACTCTCAAACAAGCCATTGACGTCCTCATTTCCTTTTGGTTTTCTATATTCTTCACGTTATTTTCCATATTTTCTTTTGAAGAACAGACCTATTTGCTTTACTAACAGTGGACATTATGATTTCGTGTTGTTAGACAGCTGATTCATAAAGTAATGATGTATAACCACTTGCATTTTCATATATTGTTCCTAAACTGAAAGGCCAGACACCTTCTTCCATTTATTAAAATATAATATACTTCCTTATAAGAGTGTACAATGTTTTTTTCCAACTATATTCATTTTTCTTCAACTATAGCGTTTGTATTCCATGTACTACTGACAATACCAATTACTGTGTTTTTTGCAATTTCTGTACTCATATTACATAATGATTTGCCTTTAAAATAGTACATTTGTAAATAAACATTTCAAATATTCACGGTTTCTCTTTGAATCCATAATCTCAACTGAAATGATTTCATATTGAAAAACTATTCATGGGTTCCACATAACCTTAACTGTAGACACTGAGGACCTTATTTATGAAGACCTTCCGCCGCCAGTGCCTCATTTTTTAAAATGGGAAAAAGTAACGCACCGGTGGCGCAAGGCCTTCATAAATAAAGTCCTGAATGTTTTCTTTTCTCGACCTCACTTACTGATACTAGAACCTGCAAGCCAAATACGGCCCGTGAACTCTTTCTTAGTAGGTCGCGCACCGTAAAGACAGTTATACCACTGTTAACATTTTTTTTTTACTGTTACTAAGCACCGATACAGTTCCGCTTTACTCAGAGTTAATCACTGCTCCCACGCTTCTACAGGCCAGACGCTATGTCGTATTTCTCTCCTTATCACCCTTTCATCTCCACAATAACAAACAGTTGTCCGCCAGCCACCAGAGAACAGACTCAGATGCAGAGGCACCAAAGAGTGAACCCATCACCAACTGCCATCTCCGGCTGTTTCCATGGTTACACCTCATTCTGCACCTTGCTGAAGGCAGAGGTCAAAAGTTCATGTCTCAACGTTCTACAGCAAACTAAGAACACTGTTTTCCCTCCAGAAACACCTTCCAATCCACAACTCTGTTACATGTCTTGTTTTTACACACCCAATAGTACTTTTCGTTTAACATAAACATTAACCTGTTCAATCTCCACTTGTTACAATCAACCAATCATTTTTATTTTTTAAACCACACCCAGCCTCTTCCTTTTTCTTTATTTAGAATTTCAACTTCTAACTACCATTCCACTTCCAGAACCGATCGGAGGGCAACTACAAATCCCTTGAAAATGAAGGTCTGGCTAATAGGACACAGTTATATTCACTGGAGTGAAAAATATGCAGTAAGCAGACGAATTTGCAACCTCAGCTTACCAAATGTACACATAACATGGATTTCCAAAAGAGGATTGAAATTTCACCAATTGATTCCATTGGTGAAAACTTTTATGCATCTCCCAGAACCAGACCTTATAATTGTGCACTGTGGTGGGAACGATCTAGGCACCATCACTAGGGTAGGTCTGGAAATGCTTCTAAAAGACACCTTTCGACAATTGATGACACTTTTTCCTCGATCTGCCTTGGTATATTCCAATATATGCCAATGACAGAAATGGAATTGGTCCAATCACCATTTGTCAGGTTTGCCCCACAAGACTCACCTTTGCTTGTGGCGCGATTCCGCAGAGACGACAAGAGCACCCGTCCCTGCACCCACCTAACCCTCGTGGACGACAACACCCAGCAGGGATGAGATGGACGCCGGGATGGGAGCCAGGGTGTAGGGTTAAGGATGGCGTGGAGCTGGTGGGGCGTTCCGGAGACACTGGAAACCAGAATAAGAAAGATCAGAAAGGGATGCAGACCCGAAAGGAACCACCCCCACGTACACACACAGGACCAGGTACCCCTTGAGGACTTACCAAGGCTTCCGAAACGAAGAGTCCCCGATGAATGCAGCTTCGGTTGTGAATAGCGAGGAAGGTGCTCCTGCGCGTTACCGCCAAGTACAAACTAAAGAAAGCGCTCCTGCGCATTCACCCAAGCTAAAACAAAAAGGAAAGCGCTCCTGCGCGGGTAGCTGGAAACGGGAAACAACCACCCAGCTTGTGGTATCCGTGGAAAGGTGAAAGGATCTGTAGGCGGAGTTATTCCCTGATAGCGCTCCGGCGCGATGGGAAATCAAAGTAAAACCCCAAAACACAATCTTAGATCCAATTAATACCCTTAGGGCGCTCCTGCGCACCAAGGGTCATGAAAACAAAATACAAAGGTTTTTCCTGGAACCCCCAGGTGAAGTAGGACACAAGCGTTCCTGGAGGGCGCTGTCTAGGACAAGGAAGCGCTTCAGCGCGGCTTGCCTCCTAGACATTGAAACAGAGTTGCAAAGCAGCGCGGCTCTTCGTGAAAGCCGCTGAAACAATGTAGCACTTCAGCGCGGCTCCCGTGAAAGCCGCGGAAACAAAGCTGCACTTCAGCGCGGCTCTCCGAGTCAGCTGAAGAGAGCTCCGCAGGGCAGCTAACGTGACTGGAAGTCAAAGCACTCCTGCCCGGCTCTTCTCCGGGCATGCAGGTCTCAGGAAACGTGAGCATCAGCTAGAATCCGGAATCCGAAGCACTCAGCCGGCGGGAAACGCGCCGTTTATGCGTTTTCCCCCGGAAGTGCTTCTGTGCCTGGTTTCCCCAGTGGCTAGACCGGGCACTCGACTTCCACCGGAAGTGAGTATCCCGGCCTCCCGTGTGTGTTGCGGGATGGCCGGCCGCGGCAACGCCGCGAGCCGTGACACCATTGTGCACAATTTGAGAAAGCAAGGAGACATGTAAATAAATCTGTTTCTGCGTTCCTCAGAGATTATAGCATGGGTTCTATTTACCACAACAACTTGCGATACCACATGCAAGACGTCTATAGGAGAGACGGTGTTCATTTCACGAATGAGGGAAACAGAATCTTCCTCTGCAACATCAGACTCTGCATCGGTACTTACTTATAAATGCAGAAAACACTCAATTAACACAAGGTCTCTTTTCAGAGCCACCTTATATCTAAGCACTAAAACTTCTGATTTACCTCCATTTTCACACTCTTGTAAATAGGTGTGCGCGACCGGGTGCGCGCACCCCTTATTTTTTTTCGGGGAAAAATTATATCTTTTTGCGTTTAAGGGCCTTACTGCACACCCCGAGAAAAGCTACGCAGCAAGACAATCTCTACCTTCTCCCCTTTCCATGTTTCAACGCTTTGAAATGAACAATATATTTACTCGCAGTGACAAAATGGCGGACAAAACTTCCTGATTTCCTTCGAATCGAACGTTAACAGACGTCACGCAGCAAAAAAAAATTCCGCTCACGCGCAGCCGCTTGAGTGCGCGCACGCGTGCGCGCCTATAGATATATAATTGGCTTTAACTTTCATTTTCTCAACAACTACTGAATGGATTTACACCATTCCAAAAAAAGCGTAATCTGCAAACAAGACTCTACAGTTTTGGCAAATTTCTTATAAATTCATTCACCCGTTCAAACTGTAGCCGAGTCTAAAGGTCCTATGGAAAATAACATGGAGAAAACACGTTTTGGGACCCCCCCTTATATCTCAGCCCCCACTTGACCAATCCCCCCCAAACTTTCAGGGAAGGAGCGCAGCGGACCTAGCCATCTTCTTTGAGAAATTCGCAAAGACTCATCCACCAGGGCCAAAGTTATTCCGCCAGTAGGTAATATAATATATATATATATATATATATATATATATATATATATATATATATATATATATATATATATATATATATATATATATATATATATATATATATATATATATATGTAGGTATATATAGTTAGGATTTTTTTCCTATGGGATTTCTGAAAATTCTATGTCGAATAACTTTGGCGTTTGTGGACGGATTTGGCTGAAATTTTCAGGAAAATGGCCCATTTTGTTTCTGAGCAGTCCCTGAAAATTTGGGGGTTTCGTCAAGGGGGTGGCGAGAAAAAAGGGGGTCCCAAAACGCGTTTTTTCCATTCATTTTTCCATAGGGCGGTTGGAATCACTTTTAGCTCGAACGGCTGAATGGATTTACATGAAACTTGGCAAAATTGTAGATTTGGTTTGCCCGACATGCCTTTGCTATGTCTCAATATATGTGCTCCAGTGGATTTTAAGAAATTACCATTTTAAAAAACAGATATATCTGTGACAGCGTCCCGGTTAGCGCCCCGGTTCGTGTACCTGACGCGTAACGGAACTTCGCGAGGAGAAGCGGATTGGCTCCCCGGTGACTGTCAACATTTTAAAGAGTCCGGAGCGGCCCCCATCTTGTGTCTCGGTAGGATCGAGATACAAGAGGTGGAAAAAACAAAGTGGGAAATGAGCATAAGGGGGCAGAGTACATCGTCCCTGACCCCCTAGGTTTGATGAGGAGGCTTTAAAAAAGTTATTATCGTTTTTTTTTGCGCGGGTAGCGCTCGGTACGCGCACCGGGAAGCGGTCCGGGAAGCGGTCTGGGAAGCAGTTCGGGAAGCGTAATATTGGGAAAATGGGATGAAAGAATGTTCAAATATTGTATGTGATTGTTCTTTTTTTTTTATTTAAGTACCAAGATGTAGGTACCAATGCAGAGTCTAAAAATAAAAATACACCGTTTTCTTTGTAAATATCTTGCATGTTGTTTCAGAAGTTATTGTGGTATATGGAATTCGTAGCGTAGTCTGTCAGGAAAGCAGAAACACCATGGAGGCAGGAGATGAGAAAGAGATGTTAAATACACATTGGAGATAATATAGTGGGAGAAAGGAAGTAACTATGAGCAAACTTATTATGTAACACAAAAAAGTTGCACAGTATATTTAAAGTCTGATTTTACATTATAATCAATTTGCTACTACTTTACAAAATACATATAAAAATGAATAATGTCTCAAACAATTTTTGAATTATTAAATAAAAAATTATTTTTCTGATTCGTTTTCAAAATTAAAAAGAACTTCTAATAATTCATTGTCAGATTTTTTTTCATTTTCAATTAGGAAATCTACTGATTCCACACATTGCAGAAGTTCAAAGTCCCGTGATTCATCATAGAATTTAGAGTCAATTTCTGTATCTGTGTTGCTTCTTGCAACAATTTCAAAGTTAGTTTTGTTCTCTCCTTCCATTTTTGTGCTGTAAAACTAATTTTTAAAAAATATATCAGTACAGATAGGGCACTGTTGGGTTTAAGTACAGACAGGTAGTTTGTTTTTTTAAACAGTGATTTCATCTTTGGGCAGTGTATGGTATCAGACTGGAAGTAGAAATATAAAAAAATGTATGTGATGAAGCCTAAGTTAATTCTTAATTATACAAGACAAGCCTAACTCCATCCATAACTAAAACAGAGATGTCTATCTTATTCTATAACTATTACAGAGGGATAGTATATAACTATCAGAAACTGTTTTCCTAATTAACTTAAAGTGCAGAACATACTTCAGTTTTTAAAATATCATCTTACCAATCAGAAGTTTAAGTTCTCAGTTGAAATGCACTTGATATGTACTTCAGGAAGTAGTAGTCAAAATGGCTGTGTTTCTCTTTCTTTCTTTATATATATTCAGGTACATAACCAATCAAATGTCATAAAATAATAGAAGATATTGAAAGTAGCATTTTGATTGGTTGTCAATTATAACACTTCATAAGTGTTTTTGTTAGGTAATTTACCTCAGGATATTTAGTCAGGCTTACAGCATAATTTTCTCAATGGAATTCCATCAAATTTGGGTAAATGGTAGGGACTGCTATGTAGTAGGCCCTATTATATATTTGATGAAAGTGTCTGTAGTAGTTTTTCTGTAAATTACTTTCCCACCTTTTTTCATCGAGCGCTTACCGGTGCGCTCCCCGGTACGCGAACCCGCAGCGTTACGGGAGTCCTCCATTTTCTGTATTGGTAGAATTGAGTCATAAGATGGAGGACAAAGGATGTACAGAATGGGTAGAAGGGGGCACGGTAGACATTTTGTGACCCTCTAGGTTTTCTGAGGGGGGATTAGGACGCTGATATATGCAAAAATAAAGTAAGCTAACCGGGGAGCGTACTTTGGTGAAGAAAAAAAAAATAAAAAAAGATAAACGTTTTGAATGATTAGAGGTAGGGTAGCTCTGAAAAGAGCTATTGTGTTCTGTGGCTAATTTAGGTACCTACAAGTAGGTTCCAATGCACACTTTTAAATAAAGGACAAATATTCTGTTCCCTTCATCGGAGAAGTGTACACCATCTCTTCGGTAGATGTGTTGAATGTTGGAACGCAAGTTATTGTTGTATATTAAACCCATTCCATAGTCTCTCATGTAAGCAGAAACAGATGTATTTACATGTTTCTGTGCTTTCTCAAATTGTGGAAAAAAATTAATTTGACCACTTACATTTTTGTCTTTGATATATATTGGAATATACCAAGGCAGTTTGGGGAAAAAGTGTCATTTAAAAGAAGAATACATTTTACAGCTTTTGATATTTGCTATTAAAAAAACATTGAAATTCACTGAAAAAACCATAGGTTATAGACCATATATAGTTAGGTATTAGCATTTACAAAACCTTGAAAATTCACTGAAAAAACCATAGGTTATAGACCATATATAGTTAGGGATTAGCATTTACAAAACCTTATTTTACTCACACAAAACCATTGAAATTCGCATATATAGTTAGTTAGGTCGCCAGTAGGTAGTTATAGTTAGGATTGTTTTCTATAGGAAATCCGCAACATTCTATTGGGAATAACTTTGGCGCCGGTTGAGGAATCTGCCTGTAATTGTCCTTAAATTTGCCTCGCTGCGCTCCGTTCCTTCCCTGAAACTTTGGGGGGCATTCGCCAAGCGGGGGCCGAGATAAAAGGGGGGTCCCAAAAGGTGTTTTCACCATGTTAATTTCCATAGGGTGGTTGGACTCACTTTTAGCCCGAACGGCTGAATGGATTTCCACAAAACTTGGCAAAATTGTAGGGACTGGTAGCCCGATGTGCCTTTGCTATGTCTCAAGATATGTGCTCCAGTGGATTTTGAGTAATTTAGGTTCAAAAAAATATATATATCTGGGCGGACCCTAACCACATCTGATCTGATTGGCTGTCAGCACTTCATCCAAGAAGTGTTGGCAGCCATCTTGGGACCAATATACATGAACGCACCTCATTAAAAAGCATTGTAGTTAATAGAGGGTTTTAGGACTTTAGTTACATTATAAAATATTTGTTGATGGTACCATACTCATTTTAGGAATTGTGGAGTGATCTAAGGTGACTTTACCATGTGAAAAAGCCTTCTGATATGATATCATGAATCATGTTTGAAAGAAAACTAATATCTCATGATTTTCCCACAGTGGTGTGGAAGGGGATCTATAAGCTAAACTGAAAGCATATTTTCTGTAAATTGACATTATCTTTCTCAGTCTTTTGAGAATGAAGTCTGACATTCTCAATAAAACATGTACATCCAACAAGGACAGAGACTGTCAGTTGATTCCTTTGTGTTCTACTGCAGCCTCCTAGAGTATTCTAAAGAACAACTAGAGCGCTAACAGTCCTACTTATTACAAAGGTATAGCACACCTGAAACCATCGTGATGGGAATAAAGTGGTAACTCTTAAAACATTTAATTTAAAAAGGAACAAAATGAGGGGGTATATTATGCCATAGAAAGTATGATTAGTGCTGCAGAAAGAAAAATTAGGGCACATATTGAGTGGCTTCTCAAATCCTCTTCTATTTCATTAAACAATTCTGACATGCAGTCTCCCAAGATGGCCACCAGAGACAAAAGAGCCCAAATGTAGCCCAAATATCACCCAGATGTAGCCCAAGTATAGCCCAATGACAGAATGTCCCAGAGTGTTCTAAAGAACAACTAGAGTGCTAACAGTCTTACTTATTACAAAGGTATGGCACACCTGAAGCCATCTTGATTGGAATAAAGTGGTAACTCTTAAAACATTTAATTTAAAAAGGAACAAAATGAGGGGGTATATTTTGCCATAGAAAGTATGATTAGTGCTGCAGAAAGAAAAATTAGGGCACATTTTGAGTGACTTCTCAAATCCTCTTCTATTTCATTAAACAATTCTGACATGCATTCTCCCAAGATGGCCACCAGAGACAAAAGAGCCCAAATGTAGCCCAAATGTCACCCAAATGTAGCCCAAGTATAGCCCAATGACAGAATGTCCCAGAGTGTTCTAAAGAACAACTAGAGCGCTAACAGTCTTACTTATTACAAAGGTATGGCACACCTGAAGCCATCTTGATTGGAATAAAGTGGTAACTCTTAAAACATTTATTTTAAAAAGGAACAAAATGAGGGGTATATATGTTGCCATAGAAAGTATGATTAGTGCTGCAGAAAGAAAAATTAGGGCACATTTTGAGTGACTTCTCAAATCCTCTTCAATTTCATTAAAACATTCTGACATACAGTCTCCGATGATAGCCACCAGAGACAAAAGAGCCTAAATGTAGCCCAAATATCACCCAGATGTAGCCCAAGTATAGCACAATGACAGAATGTCCCAGAGTCTTCTAAAGAACAACTAGAGCGCTAACAGTCTTATTTATGACAAAAGTATGGCACACCAGAAGCCATCTTGATTGGAATGAAGTGGTAAGTCTGAAAACATTTAATTTAAAAAGGAACAAAATGAGGGGGTTCATTTTGCCACAGAAAGTATGATTAGTGCTTCAGAAAGAAAAATTAGGGATCATTTTGAGTGACTTCTCAAATCCTCTTCTATTTCATTAAAAAAATTCTGACATGCAGACTGAAACATGCACTTTGAATACCAGCAGCAGATTTCCCTGGTGAGCAGTAGCTTTACTACAGTGATCTAATGAGCAACTAGAGTGCTAACATTCAGAATTTATGGCAAATGTGTGACACATCTGAATGCCTCCTTGATGGAATCAAAGTAAACAAGCATTGAAAATGCAATAGATCTCGCCCTCGTTTAAGTTAAAGCCATTCTGTTTGTAATAAGGTGGCTTTTTAGCTTTGCATCCTTCGCTCTTCTTCTCTCTCTCTTTTGCACATCCCCCGCTTCCGCAAATCCAGAACTGGTGGCACTCGCCTCTCTGTTTTGGCCCCCCAGTTCTGGAACAGCCTCCCACTTCACATTCGTTCCATCCCCATCTACACCCATTTCCGAAAGGCCCTTAAAACCTTTCTTTTCACCCAGGCCTTTCCTTCTTAGTTCCCCCAGATTTCCTCTGTGAGCCCTGACCAGGTCCCCAGCGCCAGGAAGCCGCTTGGCCGCAGTGCGCTTTATTAAATATTTTTTTCATTTCATTGGTGTTTTTTAAGCTTTCATGTAAATAACATGCATCTGTATGCATATATGTATATGTATGCATGCATTTATATTTGTATTTATATAGATATACAGATTATATATGTTTATATATGTATGTATACATATTATATACATACACATACATATATATAAATGCATGTGCATATATATGCATATATATATGTGTGTATATGCGTGCGTGTAGAGAGAGATAGAGAGATAAAGGTGTAGAGGTAGAGAGGTAGAGGTAGAGAGGTAGTGGTAGAGAGGTAGAGACTAGAGAGTGAGTAATAGAGAGTAGAGAGTGAGTAGTAGAGAGTAGTAGAGAGCAGTGGAGAGAGTAGCAGAGAGTGAGTGGTAGAGAGTAGTAGAGAGTGAGTAGTAGAGAGTGAGTAGTAGAGAGTAAGTAGTAGAGTGAGTAGTAGAGAGCAGTAGAGAGTGAGTAGTAGAGAGTAGTAGAGAGTAAGTAGTAGAGAGTAGTAAAGAGTGAGTAGTAGAGTGAGTAGTAGAGAGTAGTAGAGAGTGAGGAGCCCCTGCCCCTCGCGCTGCCCAGCCCCCCGCGTTACCTACGATGCCGCCACCCTCCTAGCCCTTAATCCAGGTCGCGCCCCCAACTGCGTCCAAGCCGCTCCCGGACGCACCCATGGACCGTTCTCCTGCTTCTCCTGCAAATTTAGCGGCACCGACAACATCTCCGCTACGACCACACCACAGATTCCCGTCCCCAACCACCTACAATGCATCCTTCTCAACACCCGCTCGGTCCACAGACACGCCATTGACCTATGGAATCTACTAGACACCGTCTCTCCAGACGTCGCCTTCCTAACGGAAACATGGATGAACGCTTCCTCCGCACCTGACATCGCCATCGCTATCCCTGATGACTATAAGATCACACGCAAGGACCGCACCGACCATACAGGAGGAGGAATCGCTATCGTCCATAAGAAATCCATCCGCATCTCCACCAGCTCCGACGCCAACCTCGCTAACTCCGAACACCTTCACTTCCAGATCCACATCGATCCCAAGACAACTCTTAGAGGCACCCTCCTCTACAGACCACCAGGACCCCTCGCAAAATTCAGTGAAGACATCACGGATTTCATCACCCCACACGCGCTCCCCTCCAAAGACTACATCCTTCTGGGAGACCTCAACTTTCACCTTGAAAAGATCAACGACCGCAACACCGCCACCCTCTTAGACAACCTCGCCAATCTCGGACTTAAACAACTTGTCACTTCCCCCACCCACATCGCAGGTCACACACTTGACCCCATCTTCACCTCCAGCAACCATGTCTCCTTCAGCCACACTACGGATCTCCTCTGGACTGACCACAGCTGCGTTCACTTCACCTACAACAAGCCGAAACCCATCATCCACCTCCAACCAACTCTACAAAGAAACTGGAACAAAATCACCACGGATCAGATCTCCACATCGCTCCTTCGAACCTCCCCAGCCCTCTCTTCTAACGCCAACGAAGCCGCCTCCAACCTCACCCTTTGGTTATCCAACACCGCCGACACCTTAGCACCACTGAAAAAACGTCAACACAAACTTGGAAACAAGAAGGCCTCATGGTTCAACGATGATCTCAAGAAGTCCAAGAAACTGTGCCGCTCCCTTGAAAAGGCATGGAAAAAAGACCCATCCGCCAGCAACAAGGACGCCTTCAAAAGCGCCACCCGTACTCACCACCAACTAATCCGAAAAGCCAAGAAAACAGCATTCAAGGACCGACTTGACAACAACGCCCACAACAGCAAGGAACTTTTCAACATCGTCAAGGAATTTTCCAACCCCTCGGCCAACTCCAACGACATCACCCCCTCTCAAACCCTCTGCGACTCCCTAGCCTCTTTTTTCCACAACAAGATTGCTGACATCCACAACAGCTTTGACAACCAATCCGGAAGCCAACCCGCCCTACCATCTGCTGACCTTCTTCCCCCCATAAACACCCTTAACGCCTGGAACCCAATCTCCACTGAGGACACCATCCGCCTGATGAATTCCATCCACTCTGGATCCCACACAGACCCATGCCCTCACCACATCTTCAACAAAGCAGACTCCGTCATAGCACCGCACCTCCGAGACGTCATCAACTGCTCCTTCAACTCCGCTACCTTCCCAGAAGACTGGAAACACGCTGAACTCACCGCCCTTCTGAAAAAACCAACAGCAGACCCCACCGAACTCAAAAACTACCGCCCCATCTCGCTTCTTCCATTCCCGGCCAAAGTCATCGAGAAAGCCGTCAACAACCAGCTCGCCGACTTCCTCGAAGCCAACAAATCACTCGACCCCTCACAATCTGGCTTCCGAGCCAAACACAGCACTGAGACCGCCCTCATCGCAGCAACAAACGACATTCGAACTCTACTGGACAATGGAGACACAGTCGCCCTCATCCTCCTCGACCTCTCTGCAGCCTTCGACACAGTCTGCCACAGCACCCTTCTACAACGCCTCAGAAACATCGGAATCCAAGGAAAAGCACTGGATTGGATCACCTCGTTCCTCACCGGAAGAACCCAGAGAGTCCGCCTCCCACCATTCAAGTCAGAGGCCACCGAAGTCATCTGCGGTGTACCTCAAGGATCCTCACTCAGTCCCACCCTCTTCAACGTATACATGACCCCCCTCGCGGCCATCGCCCGCCAACACAACCTCAACATCATCTCTTACGCGGATGACACTCAACTGATCCTTTCTCTCACCAAGGACCCCAGCACCGCCAAAACTAACTTACACGAAGGAATGAAAGAAGTCGCCGAATGGATGAAACAAAGCCGTCTGAAACTGAACTCAGACAAAACAGAAGTCCTCATCTTAGGTACATCCCCCTCCGCATGGGACGACTCCTGGTGGCCGGAAGCCCTCGGAAAAGCACCCATCCCGACAGACCACGCACGGAACCTTGGCGTCATCCTGGATTCTTCACTCTCAATGAACAGACAAGTCAGCGCCGTATCCTCTTCCTGCTTTAACATTCTTCGCATGCTCAGAAAAACATTTCGCTGGATCCCCTCCGAAACAAGGAAAACAGTCACCCACGCTCTAGTCACGAGCCGACTGGACTACGGAAACACCCTTTACGCAGGTACCACCGCTAAACTCCAGAAGAAACTACAACGAATCCAAAACGCCTCAGCCAGGCTTATATTAGACATTCCACGCAACGAACACATCTCTGGTCACCTTAAAGACCTCCACTGGCTACCCGTCAATAAGAGGATCACTTTCCGACTGCTCACCCACGCACACAAATCACTCTACGACATCGGACCAGATTGCCTCAACTCCCGACTGTCCTTCTACACCCCCTCCCGCAAACTTCGCTCTTCCAGCCAAGCCTTCGCCACTGTACCTCGTTTCAACAAGACCACCATGGGAGGCAGATCCTTTTCATACCTGGCTGCCAAAACATGGAACTCACTCCCCGCTCACCTTCGCCTCACCCAGAATCACCTAGCGTTCAGAAAGCAGCTTAAAACGTGGATATTTGACAAATAATCCTCCTCCCCTTCCTAAGCGCCTTGAAACCCTCTGGGTATGTAGTGCGCTATACAAATCTTATGACTTGACTTGACTTGAGTAGTAGAGTGAGTAGTAGAGACCAGTAGAGAGAGAGTAGTAGGGAGTGAGTAGTAGAGAGAGAGTAGTAGAGAGTGAGTAGTAGAGAGTAGTAGAGAGTGAGTAGTAGAGTGAGTAGTAGAGAGTGAGTAGTAGAGAGTGATTAGTAGAGAGTGAGTAGTAGAGAGAGAGTAGTAGAGAGTAGTAGAGAGTGAGAAGTAGAGTGAGAAATAGAGAGTGAGTAGTAGAGAGTAGTAGAGAGTGAGTAGTAAAGAGTGAGAAGTAAAGAGTGAGTAGTAGAGAGAGAGAGTAGTAGAGAGTGAGTAGTAGAGTGTAGTAGATAGTGAGTAGTAGGAAGTGAGTAGTAGAGAGAGAGTAGTAGAGAGTAGTAGAGTAGTAGAGAATGAGTAGTAGAGAGTGAGTATCTGAGAGTAGTGGAGTAGCAGAGAGTAAGTAGTAGAGAGTAGTGGAGAATATTCCAAAGTTTGGCACAGCACCACTTGCACAATAAGTCCAATCAAATCATATCACTTAGAGTCCTTATTGAAGCGCTGAATCTTGGTGTATATTATTTTCCTTAAGTTTATGTACCACAGCCAGCCGAAACGTTTCGTTCTGTACAACAGAACTTCTTCAGGGCGTACTTATTTCCTTCAAGTTATGTCGGTATCCTGTTGTCATATAACTAGATATTTCTTCCAAATGTTAGACGAGACGTAAGTACATTCTTATTCGAAGTGACTAGGTATCAATTTTACCCACACAATTCGGGCAGACTTGAGTAATTTATAGCATCCTCAAAGTCAGTCTTTCAAAAATTCCAAAGTATAGGACATGATAATACAAATCCAAATGTTTCTCAAGAAAAGTCATTTTCAATCGTTCGGAATATCGGTGTTTGGGCAGATATGACCCAGGGACCCCCAGTATGCAAGGGGAATTAGTCCCCCCTCTGCAAACGCGCCAGTGGCCTGCGTTACAGAGAGGTGTAAAAAGGGGCATAGCCTCATTACACCTCTGTGCAATACAGCCCCCTGGCGCATACTGGAGGTTCCAGGTGGGCTAGTTGGCCCCCAAGGTCCCCTAGTATGCAAGGGGAATTAGTTCCCCCTCTTCAAACATGCACGGGGGCTGCGTTGCAGAGAGGTGTAAAAAAGGGTGTGGCCTCATTACACCTCTCTGCAATGCAGCCTCCTGGCGCATACTGGAGGTTCCTGGTGGGCTAGTTGGCCCCCAGGCACCTCCTGTATGCAAGGGGAATTAGTTCCTCCTCTGCAAACGCGGCCGGGGGCTGCGTTGAAGAGAGGTGTAAAAAAGGGCATGGCTTCATTACACCTCTCTGCAATGCAGTCCCCTGGCGCATACTGGAGATTCCTGGTGGGCTTTCAGGTCTTATATAGTTAGGAATTAGCATTAAAAAAACCTTTGAAATTCACTGAAAAAACATAGGTTTCAGGCCTTATATTGTTAGGAATTAGTGATGTCATGAGTGATGTCACTGACCATGTCATGAGTGATGTAATATGTGACGTCATCAGCAGTGCATTGCAGGCGCGCAAGTTATAGTGAGTCTAACTAACTATAACGTGGGAATTTCAATGGTTTTATGTCAGTAAAATTTCCAGCTAACTATAACTGGTGTCAAACCTATGATTTTTTCAGTGAATTTATTAGGTTTTTTAAATGCTAATTCCTAACTATAACTGGTGTGAAACCTATGGTTTTTTCAGTGAATATATATATATATATATATATATATATATATACATACATACATACATACATACATCTAGAGTGTCGCTGGTGTTGAGGGGCTGCTTTCCACCTAAACTTGAGAACTACCCAGAGTTTTCTCCTTCTTTTTTGCATAATTTATGCGTCACTCTATGCCCGAAAGGGTTTTGTTTTGACTTAATACTGGGTGCTCCCTTGTGTCTGGACAAAGCTATACCTCTCTGAAGAGCTCTAATTAGAGCGAAACACTGTGTCAGGGGTTGCTTTTACTCATTTCAGGTTGGCTTGAGTTGGTATTTTCAAAGCTGTTATACTGTGCCTGAAGTGATAAATGGCTTTTGCAATTTCACAGCTCGGTAACAACAGCACTGTACCAGTCCTATGCTTAAAGACTTTCCTGTATAAATTGCAAAATATTTTGACATTTTCTATTGCGGCTTGGATGGCACTGTGCTAATCATATGCTTAAAAACTTTGATCGAAAAACAGACATTTGAGGTGAGCAGATCTAGAGTGACGCTGGTGTTGAGAATGCTCTAACAGGGGCT
Organism: Lissotriton vulgaris; assembly: GCF_964263255.1. NCBI lineage: Eukaryota > Metazoa > Chordata > Amphibia > Caudata > Salamandridae > Lissotriton > Lissotriton vulgaris. The sequence goes on from NC_141687.1 coordinate 13,510,833, forward strand.
GCTTTTCACCTAATACATACATACATACATATATATATATCCACACAACTCCACTCCCAAGAGCCGGTTGCTTGCGCTTTCTCTCCCAGAAAGAACGTGGAGCACAGACCCAGGTTAGTGCCAAAAATAGTTATTTATTCAGCTGTTGTTCCGTCGGCCATTACGCATTTCGGTACCCAACATACCTTGATCACATATATATATATATATATATATATATATATTACCTACTGGCGTCTCGCCAGTAGGTATATATAGTTAGGATTAATTCCCTATGGGATTTTTGAAAATTCTATGTCTAATAACTTTGGCGTTTGTGGACGGAATCGGCTGCAATTTTCAGGAAAATGGCACATTTTGTTTCTGAGCAGCCCCTGAAAATTTGGTGGGGTTTCGTCATGGGGGGGCTGAGAAAAAAGGGGGGTCCCAAAACACGTTTTTAACATTGAGTTTTCCATAGGGCGGTTAGACTCACTTTTAGCTCGAACGGCTGAATGGATTTGCACGAAACTTGGCAAAATTGTAGGGACTGTTAGCCCGATGTGCCTTTGCTAGGTCTCAATATATGTGCTTAAGTGGATTTTGAGAAATTAACGTTTAAATCAAGATATATATCTGTAACAGCGCTCCGGGCAGCGATCCGGTCCGCTTACTTTTCGCGTTTCGGAACTTTGCGCGCAGAAAGCTGATTGGCTCTCCGGTGTCTGTCAACATTCTAAACAGTCCGGAGCGGCCGCCATCTTGTCTCTCGGTAGGATCGAGAGAGAAGAAGAGGTGAAAAACGAAGGGGGAATTTAATGAAAGGGGGCAAGGTATCCCCCTCTTGACCCCCTAGGAATGTTGTTGGGGTTATTAAAGGGTCCCGTGGGGAAAAGAAAAAAAAAATGATTTTTCACGGTAGAAGCGCTTCACGGGCCGCGAACTGGGCCGCAAACTGGTAGCGAAACGGGAATTCGCCATTTTGTGCTTCGTTAATTAAATTACTAGGTATAAGGGGGTGCGGGAGACGTATCCTAATCCCCTATGTTTCCTGAGGGTGGCTGAGGAGGCTGATATATGTTGATACATCTCTTCCAGCGGCTGTGCGTGAGCTTTTTTTTTTTTTGCTGCGTGACAGTCCGGAGCGGCCGCCATCTTGTCTCTCGGTAGGATCGAGAGAGAAGAAGAGGTGAAAAACGAAGGGGGAATTTAATGAAAGGGGGCAAGGTATCCCCCTCTTGACCCCCTAGGAATGTTGTTGGGGTTATTAAAGGGTCCCGTGGGGAAAAGAAAAAAAAATGATTTTTCACGGTAGAAGCGCTTCACGGGCCGCGAACTGGGCCGCAAACTGGTAGCGAAACGGGAATTCGCCATTTTGTGCTTCGTTAATTAAATTACTAGGTATAAGGGGGTGCGGGAGACGTATCCTAATCCCCTATGTTTCCTGAGGGTGGCTGAGGAGGCTGATATATGTTGATACATCTCTTCCAGCGGCTGCGCCATCTTGCCTTTTTTCCAATGCCACAATTTTGTCGTGCACTGCAGCCATTTTAGATGCCAGGCTGGTCCCAGGCTATCACCTACCCCTGCGGATGTAGTTTATGGCCCCAGCTGTAGAGAATTCAGACATGCCAACCCTCCCGATTCAGGCGTGAGACTACTGATTTCAGTGCTAGTCTCCCGCCTCCCGATTTCTGCAAGCAAAAACCCGGGGGTATATTACAAACAACTAGCGATAATTTTTGTCTCTAACTTGTTTAGAGACAAAAATTATCGCCGCACATCGGCGATTTTTATCGCAGATAAACCTTGCTATTATCGCAGAAAAGTCAGCGATATTCATGTATTATCGAGCAAATGCTCTTAGCCATGTTATCCACCTCCCATTGGATAACATGGCTAAGAACTGCTCAGGGCAGGTGTTAGATTTTGGAGATATTCGCGCTTAGCGCGAATATCTCCAAAAGTTGGTAATAGGAGATAGCGATGTTAGGGACTGTTTCCAGTCGCTAACATCTTGGCACGCCACTTTGCATGTCATTAGTGATAAGTATCACTAACATGCAAAGCGGGGCCCAAGATGGTCGCTATCTCCTTTTAGCTGTCACTAACTGGTGTTAGCGACAGCTTGGCAATAGGGAGATAATTTTATCTCCGCTTTCATGGCTTTTAAAGCCAAAAAAGCGGAGATAAACCCCCTTGATAATATGCCCCACGATTCCTTGGGGGTTTCAGCTGACAGGGCTTGGTATTGTGTTACATGGTAATTTTTCCAGGAAACGTCAGAGGGTCGATGCAGTGGTTCTAGAAGAGGTGATAAACCATTTAAGCCTCATGAACAAGCGCATGGTCTTTTAAAGATTTGTGAAGTACTCGGGGCGGCGGTGTGTGTGTGCCCTCTTTCAGGAGCGGGCGGGGGGGCACTGCCAGCAACTTGCCAGGTCAGGTAGTGTTCAACACGTGCATCACCCTTTCTCTGCCTGCTATTGCGCTCCATGCTTCGGAAAGGTAAGAAAAAGAACGTGCATTTGAGTTTGAAATCTCCGATCCTGCAGCAGCACACTTCCAAAGCCCACACATGACAATAACCCGATTCAAGGCCCCATTCACCCGTTTTTAAAAAAATAGATAACACTCCAACAAAGTAAGATTATAAAACTTTATTAACTTTTAACTATAATGAACGGAACAAAAACTAAAAACATTTAAACATTTTTCAACCCAAAAAGCAACAATGGTTAGAAGCTGTCTTTTGTGCGAATAGTCCCAAGGCAGCACAACGTGCAGAGTTCTGGACGGCACCCAGGTGATGTCGCCTGGGTGCCGCACTGGTTTTGGGATCCTACAATGCAGCACACAAAAACAGCGTGGGGCGTCCCGGGTGGTGCGGGGGGAGGCCTCGTCAGTAGCGGTCTGTTGTGCGAATAGTCCCAAGGCAGCAGAACGCGTTGAGATGTTGATGGCACTGTGTCCAGTGTCCCATGGCTGACACAACATGTACGACAGGCACCCAGGTGATGTCCAGTAAACTGCCGCACTGGTTTTGGTATCCTACAATGCTGCTCCGAAAATTGGCGTGCGGCGGCCCGGGGGGGGGGGCGTGGGGGAGGCGGCGTGAACGGGCCTCCCCAGGTGGCGGCCATCCAGCTGAGTTGCGCCCGCTCTTGCGGCTACAGCGTCTCGCTCACCATGTTGTTGAGTTGCTCCCACTCTTGCAGTGCAGCGATAGGCGGCTGCCACATGACTCTTAAAATGGCGGACGGCTCCTCGGTTTTGGGCCTGGTCCACTGAAATGGCCCTGGGACACCTTGGAACTCGGACGCTTGCCTGCTAGGGCTTGGGCTCCATTCTCGAAAAGCGTCCCCTCAGCCGTGAAGATTCTACAAAAGTCTTGGGGGCCCCCGACTCCCGCAGGCTTCCGGTGGGGAGCGGCTGCCATGATTGCTCGCGGAATGACCACGACGGAGCCACGAGATGGTGGTGCTCTCATGCGGACGCCAGCTTCAGTCTGAATGATCCAGAAACAAGGTGGGGCTTTCATCGTTTGGGAAAAAAAATGTTCTAAACCAATGAAAAGTGTTATTTTTAGGTCATATGACCAAGCCTTCCATCTTTAGGAAACCAAAAGTAAAATGAACCAATGAAAAGTTTTATAAACAAGTCACATGACCTGTTATGCGGCATAGGGCTACAAAAAGCGTAGAAAATCCGTTGGCACGTGAGGCGGCGTCAGTAGCGGACCGATGTGCGAATAGGCCGAAGGCAGCACAACGCGCCGAGATCCGGATGGCACCGAGGTGGTGTCCAGCAAATTGCCGCACTGGTGTGGCCATCCTACAATGCTGCGCCGAAAGACGGCGTGTCCAGCTGAGTTGCGGTCACTGTTGCGGTACAGTGACTCGAACGCGCCGAGATCCGGATGGCACCGAGGTGGTGTCCAGCAAATTGCCGCACTGGTGTGGCCATCCTACAATGCTGCGCCGAAAGACGGCGTGTCCAGCTGAGTTGCGGTCACTCTTGCGGTACAGTGAGTCGAACGCGCCGAGATCTGGATGGCCCCGATGTTGTGTCCAGCAAGTTGCAGCACTGGTGTGGCCATCCTACAATGCTGCGCCGAAAGTCGGCGTGGGGTGCCCCGTTGGCTTATGAGGTGATGTCAGTAGTGGACCGATGTGTGAATAGGTCGGAACCAGCACAAGGCGCCAAGATCCGAATGGCAAGTCCTGGATGTTGAGTGCCTCAGTTGAGAGTTCTGAGCAGTGCTTGTAAGACTGTCTGAAGATTATTTGCACCTGCTGCAGCTTCACTATTGCCCTGGTGTGGCCAAAGGTCGCACATGACATAGGCGGTCGGCTCCCGAGGTCCGGCGGAACTTTTTTCCTTTTCCTTTCTGCTTCTTTTCCTACAATCCGTTTCATCTGAAGACACGACCAGGTCCCTGAATGTGTGCAGGGGGACGCTATTGATTGAATGAAAATGGCGGCTTGACACAAAGCTGACTCAAGCGTTACTGTTGATGCTATACAGACAAAAATTGGTTTTCAGTTTGTACATTCTTCAGGTTTTTTTTTTCCATCCAAGTCTGATTGAGAGTTTGTAGAAAAATGGCTTCAGATTTTCCACATACTACTCTTCAACATTCTTCCTAAATGTAACAATGTGAAACTCACTAGGAGAACGGCTGTTTCTGTTTCCTTTCAAAATGCTGCCAACAATATTTTCTGAATGGAAGACACCATCTTGTAGCATAAAGGGCCGAAAGGGGTTCTGGTCTGGCCGATGGTTGGTGGAGACATTTTGACTATATATTGGACCTGCCCGGCCTCGCCCAAAATGGCGCCGGTATAAATGGGACTCGTAACTCCTTGCCCGCAAATGTATATCTAGAAAATGTTATTGTAAGTGGCCCTGTATTATTTTAATTACAAAATGTACGTCCACCGATTCCGCAACTGTTAGACACCTTTGTTCTTGCAACCTAATGGCCCGCTCATTACGTTCTTCTACAGTGTAAATGTCTCCTCATCATATACGATTTCAGTTTGCTCCGTGGCCGGCCCACGTGGTTATAGGCCCGTATTTGTATACTGACATTTTCACAATAAAGGTTTTTAAAACAAAACACGGTAGTAGTATTTATATTGGTAAAGTTTTTACTTTTAGTCACTGTTTTCAAATCAGTAAAAGGCAAGTGAAATAAAGCAGTCCAATTACATGACGGATAAAAGGTATAATATGTAGGAACGCAGTAAAGATAAATGGTCAAGGGCAGTTGTGTTTTTCATGTCTGCAACATAAAGTGATCGATAAGAATCTGATAATCAGGCGTATCGGCGACTAAGACAGCAGGCGGAATCTCTTTTACTCAACGGCTCTGTCATGGAAGGAAGAAACGCCCTTTTTCTCGAAAAAGGAATATATTTTACTTGCAAGACAGTTGTAAATTTTCCGGGAAAGTACATTAGCCTGGAATATTATAACATATGTTTGAAAAAAAAATATTGTTCGAAAACAATAAAAAGCGTATTTTTTAGGTCATATGACCAAGCTTTTCATCATTAAATTAACAAAAGTAAAATGAACCAATGAAAAGTTTTATTAACAAGTCACATGACCTGTTATGCTTACGTTACGCGCTGCGCGCCGCGCCTCGGATCACTTCCGGGTGCGCTAACGCGGCGTGTCATATAACGCATTACGCGACAACGTAGGTCAAGAATATAGTCAAAATGTCTCCACCAACCAGCGTTCGGAACACAACCCCTTTCAGCAGTCCAAAAAGTTCTGTTAAATGACAATAGAGGGGACAGGCAACAAGAACCATCAGTCAAAGAGGGGAGGACAAGTTCTTCTCTTCCGGGTCATGTTGGGGCGCTACCGGATCTGATCGAATTGGTAGTCTACAGTGTTTCTGGATGTTTCAGACTAAAGCTGGCGTCAGCATGAGACCACTACCATCTCGTAGCTCCGTCGTGGCCATTCCACGAGCAATCATGGCAGCCGCTCCCCACCAGAAGCCTGCGGGAGTCGGAGGCCCCCAAGACTTTTGTAGAATCTTCACGGCTGAGGGGACGCTTTTCGAGAATGGGACCCAAGCCCTATCAGGGAAGCGTCCGAGTTCAAAGGTGTCCCAGGGCCATTTTAGTGGACCAGGCCCAAAACCGAAGAGCCGGCCGCCATTTTGAGAGTCCTGTGGCAGCCGCCTATCGCTGCACCGCAAGAGCGGGAGCAACTCAACTACATGATGAGCGAGATGCTGTAGTCGCAAGAGCGGGCGGTAAACAGCTGAATGGCGGAAGAGGCACAGTGTAGCAAAAGCGGGCGGAATGGCAACTGAAACGGTAAAGGGGCGCCCCACTACAGCGTGTCTTCAGGTCAAACGGATTGTGGGACAAGGTTCAGAATTGAAGAGTCATCAAAAGGCAAAAAGTTCCGCCGGACCCCGGGAGCCGGCCGCCTATGTCGGGGGCGATCTCAGGCTACACCAGTGCTATAAGACTTGGGGAGGGTGTCGGAGCCAAGCGTCTTCTCCTAGTCCATGGCCATCACACCGCCCCTCAGGGGCCTCCGTCAAGCTGTTTAGGAAGGTAACATATCACATTGTTTTCTAATGCAGTCAGGTCCACAAACGACACTCACTTACTTTGAGAATAGTGAAGCTGCAGTAGGTGGAAATAAGCTTCGGACAGTGTTACAAGCACTGCTCAGAACTCTTAACTATGGCACCCAACATCCAGAACTTATGCCATTTGAGAATGGCAGTGACATCGAAGCAACTCAGGGACCAAAACCATTAACGTACTTTCACGTATGAAAATCTTACTTGGGGAGGGGGCAGGAGCGAAGCGCCCCCTCCCAGTCAGCGCCACCACACCGTATGTTAAAAATTTGAAGCCATCGTTCTACAAAGTCAACCAAACTTGGATTGAAAAATCTAGAAAAATGTACAAACTGAAAACCAGTTTTGGTCTGCATAGCATCAGTAGCAACGCTTGAGTCAGCTTTGTGTCAAGCCGCCATTTTGATTCAACAAAGCACAGGCATTGAAAAAGGCTCAAACTCAGAACTCTGAACTATGGCACCCAACATCCAGGAGCTTGCCATCCGGATCTTGGAGCCTTGTGCTGCTTTCGACCTATTCACACATCGGTCCACTACTGACATCATCTTATAAACCAACGTTATGTAAATAGTTTTTTAATAAAATGTTTTACCCTGTTTCTTTGCTGGTGTGTTGTCTATATTTTTAATATTTGCATAGGGTTTGTCGTTATTTTGTGCGGGATGGGTGATGGAGCCGAGCTGTCTTGCAGCCCTCATGGTGTGGAGCTCAGTTCATCTCACTATTTTCGTATTTCTCATGACGGGTTGTTCCTAATATTTCTATTTTAGCGAGGTCAAAAAGAGATCCAATTAGTGGCCTACTGATTTTGCTCGATTACTTTTATTTTTTTACACGATTTTTCACTATCTGCAAAGACTAAACAGAGTATTGCGACTTTGTGCTTGTTTGTAAATAGAGAATGATCCAAAGAGAACCAATTCTAAAACAGTAAATGCTTGGACAACAATCAATCAAATGGAGAGACAAGCAGGCACGACGGATTACAACGGGGGCAAAGGCTTGCGTTAACTACCGTTCACTATCTACAAAGAGAGAGTACTACTAAGACAAAAGAGGGGAGGGGGGGGTGCAGCGTTCAAAGCACATCAGCGTGCATAAATACGAAAATGTTTTTATCTATCACGTACTTGACATTTTAAAGCTTTTCATATTTGCTATTAAAAAACCAATGAAATTCACAGAAAAAACCATAGGTTATAGTGGATATATAGTTAGGAATTTGCATTTACAAAACCTTGAAAATTCAATGAAAAAACCATTGGTTTTAGGCCATATATAGTTAGGGATTTGCATTTAGAAAACCTTATTTTACTCGCATAAAACCATTGAAATTTCATATATAGTTATAAGCGCTAACTATATATCGCGCACCCGCAATCCACTGCTGATGATGTCACATATTACATCATTCATGACATGGTTAGTGACATCACTGATGACATCACTGATGACATCTCAAATGACATCACTGATGACATCACTGAAAACATCTCATTTGACATGACTGATAACATCACTGATGATATCATTCATGTGATAATACCATGAACCTCTTCAGACTCTAATATAACCTTAGATACAATCAGTGTAAACAGACAGTCACAGACTGTCACTCATCCATGGAGTTACTCACACACCTAGTCAGTTATGCCAAAAATCAATCACACCTCCATTTTCTCAACTATACAGTTATACACACCTTACTTATTCAAACATATACTAACACATATTTACTTTACTCTCTTATACAATCTCTGATACATGTTCACAATGATCCATACAGCCACTCACACATTCACTGGCTCTTATGCACAGTTATTTATAGATGTCAACTCTCACATGTACTGTGTTTTACATATGTACTTAATTTGACATGTAGCACTGAGATATCCATTCACTCACTAATACACTCATGCACAGTCAACCGCCCATACAGCTGTTTGCACATGCACTTTTGAATCTATACATATAGTGAATCAACTACTCACACATCTATGTACAGAGTCACACACCTCCCAGCCACCCATACACACACACTCAGTTTCCCATACAAATACTTGGACAACCAATCAATAACCCATACAGTTACTCATATAGCTACTGATCAACATATGCAGCAGTTTGTAGAACAACAGATATAATGATGCACAAATTAAAACAGTTTAGTCACTAACCCATGCACTCAGTGAGACACATTTAATCACTCACTCAATCAGTCAGTCATGCACCTAGTAAATCCTTCATCCAGACACTTATATATCCACTCATTCTTCAATATGTAAAACATATTTTAACTTTACAGAAACATACAGTCACTGGATGTTGTAATCAGTGATGTCATCAGTGATGTCATTTGAGATGTCATCAGTGATGTCATCAGTGATGTCACTAACCATGTCATGAATGATGTAATATGTGACATCATCAGCAGTGGATTGCGGGTGCGCGATATATAGTTAGCGCTTATAACTATATATGGAATTTCAATGGTTTTATGCGAGTAAAATAAGGTTTTCTAAATGCAAATCCCTAACTATATATGGCCTAAAACCAATGTTTTTTTCATTGAATATATATATATATATATATATATATATATATATATATATATATATATATATATATATATATATATATATATATATACACAAACACGATTTCTCCCAATACGAAGAACTGCACAGGCTACTTTCTGGATGCTTTAAAGTGAATTTATTAGAGGCACGAAATCAGCAGCTCCCTATTGACGCGCTTCGCCACTAAGGCTTGGTCACGGTAAAAGTGATCAGTGCAAAGTGCTGTTTACATATCTATACATTAAACATAGAAAGAGGACTATAGTTGATCCACCCGACCTGTTTTTGGCCGCCATTTTGGAGTGGTGCATATTAATAAACAAGCGTAATGTCACAATATGCATATTTAAACAATTTCAATCAAAATAAATCTTGCCCCAGTGGGCTGATATTGTACAAATGTCCATGAATTCAAAAAAATACTCTTATTCACGTAATTATGCACTACCGACCTGCATTGGCCGCCATCTTGGACTAGTGTATATTACTAAGCATGCATAATGTCCATTATACACATTTAAACAATATAAAACAAATTAAATTTGGCCCTAGTGAGCTGATATTATGCTTTTGTTCCTGAATTCATGAACCTTAAACTGATTCTTGCAATTATGGTGGTCTCGCCCAAGTGGGCTGGAGAATAGTGAGAGTACTTATTCAACGGATTGGATTGATTTGATTCTTCCAGATGTTTGTGGTCCTGTGTTCCTATGTGAAAAGAAAATGTGTGTTTTAAAACCAAATATGACAGGATTATTTACATGTTAAAAACAAAAATCGAGATATCAGACCAGTAACATTTACATTTATCTTAGATGGACTGCTAGTTCTTTACTACAATTCATCCCAATAGGATGAAGTGTCTCGAAATCGATGATAAATTTAGATTCCAAGATTCTCAGCTGGTGCAGTCTATCTCCCCCTCTTACATTCTCTTTGACTGCATCAAGTATCACATATTTCAGTAAGTTGTCATTTTGATTGTGGTGTGTCTTAAAGTGTCGAGCAACAGGATATTGTTCGTTGTTATTCCTAATTTCTCGTTTGTGCTCCAATATCCTGATCTTGGCCCTGTGCTTGGTGCTTCCATTATAGAATTTCCCACAGGGACAGATAAGACAGTACACACAATATTCGGTATTGCAGTCAAAGGGGCCCATGATGGTGAATAATCTGGAACTATTAGGTACTTTAACTTTTTTGCAGTTAGAACTACCCTTACAGGCCTTACATTTCATGCAGCACTCAGAACCAGTGAAATTCTTATGTTTTGCTCCTTTCTTGGATGAGACCATGTTTTTACTCAGGTCATCTTTCAGGGATTTCCCTTTGCGAAAGGTAATCTGTGGATGTTCCTTCACATGTTTACTTAAAAAAGTGTCTGTGGTTAGGATTGGCCAATTTTTTGTCAATATTTCTCGCACTTGATATGCCTGGCCTGAGTATGTAGTGATAAATCTCACTGTCTCTTCTTCCTCATTAATTGGTTTTGCTTGGGAACTAGCAGATCTGTTCTTACTACCTTGTCAACTCTTTCAACAGCTTGTCTGATGGTTTTTTCAGAATATCCTCTTTCTTTGAAACGGTCTATCATTACATGTTTTTCCGTTTCAAAGTCAGTACTGCTACTGTTGTTCCTTTTGGCTCTTAGCAATTCCCCATAGGAGATGCTTTGAATGAGACTATAAGGATGAGCACTGGTGGCAAATAATAGGCTGTTTCCCGCAGTGTCTTTCCTGTGGAGGCTAGTAATTAGTTTGGTATTTTTGAACTCCACTTGCGTGTCAAGAAAGATGACCTTCTCCTTACTGATCTGGGATGTTAGTTTGATATTTATTTCATTGTTGTTAAGATTTGCAATATATCTCCTGGCACTTGTTTCATCTCCCTTCCATATGCAGAAGATATCGTCTATAAACCGGGTCCAAATTATCACCCTCTCACCCTGGTCACCTTGGCTACTGGACACCTGCTCCTCCCACCAGCCCATGAATAAATTCGCGTAGCTGGGGGCGAAGCAGGTGCCCATCGCCGTCCCTTGTGTCTGCCTGTACAGTTGGTCATTGAAATAAAAAAAGTTGTTAGTTAAGCAATAATGTATCATATCAACCAACATTTCAGTATGTGTCAGGGTGTTGATTGATCTTGCTCTCAAGAAGTGCTTTATTGCCAAAATGCCAGTTTCATGCTTAATGGATGTATACAAACTGGTCACATCTATAGTGATCAGAAGGCAATCCGGTTCCCAGGCTAGATCATGAATCAAATTCAGGAAATGCATAGTGTCTCTGAGATATGCAGGTAAAGACATTTCAAAAGGTCTCAGATAGTAGTCTATATATTTAGATGTTGTTCCCAACTGTGACCCCATAGAGAACACTATGAGTCTACCAGGTGGAACTAGTGGGTCTTTGTGCAATTTAGGTAAAAGGTAAAGGACCGGTGTTTTTGGATATTTACAACTCAGTCCCAAATATTCGCCCTTCTCCAAAATGCCACTTTCATGCCACTTCAAAAGCATTTCATCATATGTCTCATGTGAAATTTGTAACTCTTCAACAGTCGCTTTGCAATAACATTGTGCATCTCCTAACTGTTTAAGACCTTCAGTTAAATATTCAGTCTTTCCCCACACCACAACATTTCCCCCCTTATCCGATTGATGGATTACAATAGAATCGTCATTTCTAAGGGAGTCAAGTGCCTCACATTGTTCTCTAGACAAGTTCTATTTTGCCAAGCCTTTAGTACAGTAACATATTTTTTTCAAGTCTTTGGTGACACTACGTTCAAAGACATCAATAGCATCACTTTGTATTACCGGTACAAATGTTAATTTAGGTTTAAAACCACTTTTACCCAGTGCAACTGCTGTCGATTCTCCATTGTCAGAAACATGATCACATGCTATGTCTACTCCTGATGCATTTTGTACGGTTTCCAAGTTAAGGACATTCAAGTTATCTACAGGGTCTATTTCAACATCTCCTGATAAATTAGGTGCATGGAATTGGAACCATTTTTTTAGTTTTAATTTATGAATAAAGCAAAATGTATCAATGCGCATTTGTACATAGTCCATCTTGCGCAAAGGGCAGAACGACAGACCCAAAGCCAATAAGTCAATTTCAAAATTGTTCAACTCACGTTTGGAGAGATTGACTACAGTCATCTTGTCCCTTTTCTTGCTCTTGTCTGCATAGGTGCGGGTGTGCTGGAAACTCCTTTTCTTTCTTCTCCTTGCTTTTTGGTTCCTCTGAATCCTCCGGTTTTGCCTCGAAAGTTTCGTCCTCGGCCCCTGTGAAAATCCTGGTCCTCTTGTCCACCTTGTTGATTTTGTTTAGCTTTATTCAGCATTTGAAATTGTGTCAAGAAATTAATCCTGCCTCTGCCCACTCCACGCATTGGTGTCCCTGTTGTGCTCCCTGTTGCATCAGAGAGGTTGCCATCCGATGCATCACTTTCTTCAGGGGCAGTGCTGTCCCCTTCCACTGTAGTATTGGCTTTGGTATTCTCAGTTGAATTTATTTTATTTATTTATTTTTAAAGTTTTATATAGCGTGAACAAGATCTTTGCAGATATCAGAGCGCTTTACAGAAACAGTAGGTAGGATAAACAAGACTCTTGAATCAATATGAGATTCCATAGACAGTGAGTTGCAAAAATAGGGTATCAATCATACAAGATTATACAGAGTAATAACAATCAAGAAACAATAATAATATGGAAGCAGTACAATGTCTAAACGGATAAGATTATAGCACCCCAGAGGGTGAGTAAACACAATGTTGAAAGCAGAGTAGTAGTCAGTAGTGGGTGCGTTGCAGGTTATTGAGGCACTCAAGTCCTAGTGTACAACCCAATAAACAAGTTGGAAATCAATAGTATAGCATCTGTGCAATGAATTAGATCCAGAAGCAGACAAACAATGGACTAACATAGATAGGTATTCAGACAGCCGATAATGTAAGAGCCAAATACTGTCATTGTTCCAGTATCAATAGTGTTCAGGTGTATTTAGCCATAAGGATGGCCTTCACTTCTTTCTTGAAGAGAATAGTGGACGGGATAAGCCTGGTTTCTGGCGGGAGTGCATTCCAGATCCTAGGTGCCATTCCAGAGAAGGAGCGTTTGTATGTTTTTTCCTTCCGGAATCTCCGTGGTTTCAGGAGGAGAGTGTTTGTGCTTCTGTTGGATCTTGAGCCTCCTGATATGGTCAGCTTATGAGAGAGGTAGTTGGGTGCCTTATGGTGTACGGCCGAGTGTGTCATAAAGGCAATTTTCAACTGAATTCTGGCTTCAATAGGCAGCCAGTTTAGGGCTTTTAAATCAGGGGATATATGCAAATGTTTTCTTGAGCCAGTGATGAGTCTCGCGGCTGCGTTCAGGGAGGCTCTTAGGGGAGCCGTTGTTGTCAGGGGGAGGCCGCTGAGAGCCACAATTCCGTAGTCTATGCGAGGAATGACTAAGGCTTGTACCACAGTTTGGAAGTCCTTGGGTGGTAGGAAGGGTTTGAGTTTTCTCAGAGTGTTGATTTGGAAGTTGGCTCCTTTAGTTGCTATGCTAATATGCTGCTGCATGTCGAGATTGCAGTCCAGTGTGATGCCAAGGGATTTCGCTGAGTCCACGATGGTGGGCTGGACATTGAGTGCGGTTAGATGATTGAGCCAGGTTTGGGTGATGGCCTTTTTCCCAGGAGGAGAGATCAGAAGGAACTCAGTTTTCAGGGAATTTAGTTTGAGGTAATTGTCGGCCAGCCAAGCTTGGGTGTTTCTTAGTGTGGCATTCAACAGTTTGATGTCTTCAGGGGATTGAAGCTGGAGGTCGAGCTGAGTGTCATCAGCGTACATATGGAAATGTACCTTAGAAGATTGAAGCAAGGTGGTGAGTAGTTCCATGACGAGGTTGAACAATGTGGGGGATAGGGAGGAACCTTGCGGGACGCCCAGTGTTACTGGCACAGGCGAGGACAGTGCGTTGTTGCTCTTGAACCTCTGAGACCGGTTGTGCAGAAAGGACGTGAACCATTTGAGAACCGTCCCGGATATGCCCATTCTGGTATTTAGGAGCTCCAGTAGATTCTCGTGTTTGACCGTATCAAATGCTGAAGAGAGGTCAAAAAGGATGAGGAGGCAAGACTCATTGTGATCAAGGATTTGGAGGGCATCATCCATTATGTGTGTCATGGCCGTTTCCGTGCTATGCTTTGCTCTGAATCCGGATTGGTGAGAGTTGAGGAGGTCAAACTGCTCAATGTGTTTTGTCAGTTGGAGTTGTACGCATTTTTCTAACAGTTTTGCTAGAGTGGTGATATTGGTGATAGGATGATAGTTGTTTAGGTCGGCCGGGTCAGCTGTGGGTTTCTTGAGTATAGGCGTGACTTGCCCAATCTTGAGGGAGTCTGGGATGAGTCCTTGTTGCAGTGAACAGTTGATGATTTTAGTCCAGAGTGGGAGGGACAGGGGGGTGAGGACTTTAACAGCATTGGCAGGTAGGGGGTCTGTGTGATGATTGGCGGGTTTCAAGGTGACCAGCAGCTTGTGAATTGATTCTTCGGGATAGGTGTCGAAGGACGTCCATGAAGCTTGTTTTTAGCATGAGTGTTAGTTATGCATATGGAGCCAGAGAATCGACTTACATCCTTGATGAGATCGCTTCTTATAGTGTTGTTCTTTTGCTTGAAGAAAGCAGAGAAGTCTTCGCAACTTGGGATAGCCTTTGTTAAGTTGTTGGGTTGTGGAGGTTGCATTTTGGTTTGGGTTTTGACTAACTCGAATAGTTTTTTTGGTCGGTTTTTAGCTTGATCCAGCTGTTGGCTTAAGAATACTAATTTCAAGCGTTTGATTTTTCTGAAGTAAGCGTTTTTCTTACTCTTAAGCGTTCTAAGGTTCAGTGCTGAGGGGTCCGATCTCCACGAGCGCTCAGCTAAGCGCATCACACGTCTGTCTTCATTGAGTCTGCCATCGTACCATGGGTTCGAGTTCTTGCTGGACACTCTCTTCAATTGCAAGGGTGCGGCTTCATTGATTATTGTAGACATGGAGTCTAGGTAGAGGTTGGTCAATGAAATCACATCAGAGACGTCCGACGGGGGAAGAAGGAGACTGCCTGTGTGGGCAGGCAAGGACTTTGGGTTAAGGTTCTTCAGGTCCCTCTTCCAAATCTTGGTTTTGGCAGGTTGCGCCGGGTTAAGTTTGACCTTTTCGTTGATGAAGAAGGTGATGATGTGGTGGTCTGACCAGTCACATGGTTCAATTGCGTCTAGTTGGGTAGAGTCTTCTTTGGCGATGATGAGGTCAATGATAGAGCCTTTCTCATGTGTCGGACCATTGCAGATTTGGGTGAGGTCAAGCGCGTCGAGGAAAGTCTTAAGGCTCTTCACCACAGTGTCTTTCTGGTCATTCCAGTGGAGGTTGAAGTCTCCCAAGTAAATTTGATTGAGCTGTCGACCGGCGTTGGTGGATATCGTGTCCATTAGTTGTTGGGAGAAGGTGAAGTTGTCACCGGGTGGGTGGTAAATAACATGAAGGGAGCACACCGGTTTGCCCTCACTAGTAATATCAAGACAGATGAGTTCGCAGGAGGAGAGGGAGGGGGAGGGGCCTTCAGTGACAGCTAGGTTGCTCCTGTAGATGCATGCGATTCCCCCACCCGTCTTGCCATTCCTGTCGAGTCTAATAATGAGATAGTTGGGGGGGACTAGTATGTCCATTATAGGTGTGGATGCTTCAGTTAGCCACGTTTCAGTCAGAATGGCTAGATAAATGCCCCTTGATAAGATGAGCTCCGCGATGCCAGAGGAGTGTCTCCGGGCCGATCTGCAGTTGAGCAGGATACACTTTAGTCTAGGGGTGAGGAGGGTGGGAGAATGTTCTAAGGAGAGGGGGATATTTTTGAGATTACAGGGGACAGAACTTCTGTCGCTCACTGTGGGTGTCCTGAGGGGATTTGTGAGAATCGTGGGTATGGGGAGGTGTGTTGTGGGTGAGCGTTTTGTGGGACCTGGGCCATAAGAGCAGAGTAGATTGTGTAAGTCTCGGCCCGAGAGGGTGTTTAGGGTGCGACGGGGACGGCCGGTGGCCTTGCGATCAGGGATAGAGGGCCAGCGCGGGGAGAGAAGGGTGGAGCGGTTTGAGGGGCGAATGGAGTCCTTGTTGGGCGGGGAAGTGTAGGGTAGTGGGTGCCTGGGGTGTGTGAGAA
Organism: Lissotriton vulgaris; assembly: GCF_964263255.1. Lineage (NCBI taxonomy): Eukaryota > Metazoa > Chordata > Amphibia > Caudata > Salamandridae > Lissotriton > Lissotriton vulgaris. The sequence goes on from NC_141687.1 coordinate 13,527,214, forward strand.
GAAGTTCTTTGATGGTGTGGAGCTCTTCCTTGACTTGTAGGAGGGTGGAGATGATCATGTCCAGTGTTGGATTGAGGGGGGCACTAACTTTCTGGAATAGATAGTCGTATTTCTTGTGGAATGTTAGGGTTCTGACAGTTTGATAATCTTTAAAATCCCTTATAAATTTGCGTTGCTTCTTCACTGTTATTTCATCTTCAAGTTTTTTGAGGCACCCCTCTAGTTTAGTCATGAAATCTTGGATTTTTTCCTGAGTAGTTAATTTAGCTAGTTCAGACAGTACTTCATCAATTTGTTCTAATAGTTTAGCTTTGTCCTTTATGGCATATTTAATCAGGATTCGCATCATTGTCGCTGAGCAATCCTTGGAGTTGCATGCCCATTCTTCTAGCATCTCAGGATCAGGGTTTTCAAACATGGGAATGGTATAAATTCTTAACCCTCTTGGTACTCGTTGTACATCTAGATATTTCTGTAGTGATTCAGCTTCCCACCACTTGGCCACCTCTTTGCGATGTAATTTATCCAGTTTATCAAACAACTGTTGTATTTTAACTTCATTAGTTAATAGTACATGTTCCCCCTGCTGTTGCCATTCAGCATTAGTTCCAGTTATTGGGTCTGTAAAAAATAACCGGTCCGATATCTCTTTCCTTTTTGCTTCGAAACGAGCTGCCATCCTTCGTGCTGCCTTTAATTACAGCGCTGCTCCCAGCGCGTGTAGCATCCAGAAGTAGACAAAAGCGTTAAAGATCCCGCTTTAAGTCTACTCCGTTACCGTAAATGGAACAAGTTTACAGCGTGCCCGAGCCCCTTATCCAGGCACTCTTTGCGTTTCTCACCGCGTAGTTGCCGAGATGGGGTAGCTTTTCCGGTTCTTTTCGGCGTCTCGCTGGTGCGTTTGTAGTTCAACGTTCACAGTCTCTGAGCTTACTCTCCGAACTTGTTCTCCGCCGCCTCGTACAAATTACTTGGTCGTTTATTGCTTCAGAGGTTCTAGACGCGGAGTCCATTTACAGGAAACAAGGAACATTTAAAATCATGAACAAACAACCATTCCCGGCTGTTCCTCGTCTCTTAGCACGGCGAGCCTGTGTGGGTGCCGGACACCCTTAATTTACACCAACACAATTTCTCCCAATACGAAGAACTGCACAGGCTACTTTCTGGATGCTTTAAAGTGAATTTATTAGAGGCAAGAAATCAGCAGCTCCCTACCGACGCGTTTCGCCACTAAGGCTTGGTCACTGTAAAAGTGATCAGTGCAAAGTGCTGTTTACATATCTATACATTAAACAAAGAAAGAGGACTATAGTTGATCCACCCCAACCTGTTTTTGGCCGCCATTTGGATTCTTGCAATTATGGTGGTCTAATTGCAAGAATCAGTTTAAGGTTCATGAATTCAGGAACAAAAGCATAATATCAGCTCACTAGGGCCAGATTTAATTTGTTTTATATTGTTTAAATGTGTATAATGGACATTATGCATGCTTAGTAATATACACTAGTCCAAGATGGCGGCCAATGCAGGTCGGTAGTGCATAATTACGTGAATAAGAGTATTTTTTTGAATTCATGGACATTTGTACAATATCAGCCCACTGGGGCAAGATTTATTTTGATTGAAATTGTTTAAATATGCATATTGTGACATTACGCTTGTTTATTAATATGCACTACTTCAAAATGGCGGCCAAAAACAGGTCGGGGTGGATCAACTATAGTCCTCTTTCTATGTTTAATGTATAGATATGTAAACAGCACTTTGCACTGATCACTTTTACCGTGACCAAGCCTTAGTGGCGAAACGCGTCGGTAGGGAGCTGCTGATTTCGTGCCTCTAATAAATTCACTTTAAAGTATCCAGAAAGTAGCCTGTGCAGTTCTTCGTATTGGGAGAAATCGTGTTCATGTAAATTAAGGGTGTCCGGCACCCACACAGGCTCGCCGTGCTAAGAGACGAGGAACAGCCGGGAATGGTTGTTTGTTCATGATTGTAAATGTTCCTTGTTTCCTGTAAATGGACTCCGCGTCTAGAACCTCAGAAGCAATAAACGACCAAGTAATTTGTATGAGGAGGCGGACAACAAGTTCGGAGAGTAAGCTCAGAGACTGGTAACGTTGAACTACAAACGCACCAGCGAGACGCCGAAAAGAACCGGAAAAGCTACCCCATCTCAGCAACTACGCGGTGAGAAACGCGGAGAGTGCCTGGATAAGGGGCTCGGGCACGCTGTAAACTTGTTCCATTTACGGGAACGGAGTAGACTTAAAGCGGGATCTTTAACGCTTTTGTCTACTTCTGGATGCTACACGCACTGGGAGCAGCGCTGTAATTAAAGGCAGGCACGAAGGATGGCAGCTCGTTTCGAAGCAAAAAGGAAAGAGATATCGGACCGGTTATTTTTTACAGACCCAATAACTGGAACTAATGCTGAAGGGCAACAGCAGGGGAAACATGTACTATTAACTAAGGAAGTTAAAATACAACAGTTGTTTGATAAACTGGATAAATTACATCGCAAAGAGGTGGCCAAGTGGTGGGAAGCTGAATCACTACAGAAATATCTAGATGTACAACGAGTACCAAGAGGGTTAAGAATTTATACCATTCCCACGTTTGAAAACCCTGATCCTGAGATGCTAGAAGAAAGGGCATGCAACTCCAAGGATTGCTCAGCGACAAAGATGCGAATCCTGATTAAATATGCCATAAAGGACAGAGCTAAACTATTAGAACAAATTGATGAAGTACTGTCTGAACTAGCTAAATTAACTACTCAGGAAAAAATCCAAGATTTCATGACTAAACTAGAGGGGCGCCTCAAAAAACTTGAAGATGAAATAACAGCGAAAAAGCAACGCAAATTTATAAGGGATTTTAAAGATTATCAAACTGGCAGAACCCTAACATTCCACAAGAAATACGACTATCTATTCCAGAAAGTTAGTGCCAATTCAACTGAGAATACCAAAGCCAATACTACAGTGGAAGGGGACAGCACTGCCCCTGAAGAAAGTGATGCATCGGATGGCAACCCCTCTGATGCAACAGGGAGCACAACAGGGACACCAATGCGTGGAGTGGGCAGAGGCAGGATTAATTTCTTGACACAATTTTTAAATGCTGAATAAAGCTAAACAAAATGAACAAGGTGGACAAGTGGACCAGAATTTTCACAGGGGCCGAGGACGAAACTTTCGAGGCAAAACCGGAGGATTCAGAGGAACCAAAAAGCAAGGAGAAGAAAGAAAAGGAGATTCCAGCACACCCGCACCTATGCAGACAAGAGCAAGAAAAGGGACAAGATGACTGTAGTCAATCTCTCCAAACGTGAGTTGAACAATTTTGAAATTGACTTATTGGCTTTGGGTCTGTCGTTTTGCCCTATGCGCAAGATGGACTATGTACAAACGCGTATTGATACATTTTGCTTTATACGTAAATTAAAACTAAAAAAATGGTTCCAATTCCATGCACCTAATTTATCAGGAGATGTTGAAATAGACCCTGTAGATAACTTGACTGTCCCTAACTTGGAAACCGTACAAAATGCATCAGGAGTAGACATAGCATGTGATCATGTTTCTGACAATGGAGAATCGACAGCAGTTGCACCGGGTAAAAGTGGTTTTAAACCTAAATCAACATTTGTATCGGTAATACAAAGTTATGCTATTGATGTCTTTGAACGTAGTGTCACAAGAGACTTGAAAAAAATACCTTACTGTACTAAAGGCTTGGCAAAACAGAACTTGTCTAGAGAACAATGTGAGTCACTTGACTCCCTTAGAAATGACGATTCTATTGTAATCCGTCAATCGGATAAGGGGGGAAATGTTGTGGTGTGGGGAAAGACTGAATATTTAACTGAAGGTCTTAAACAGTTAGGAGATGCACAATGTTATTGCAAAGCGACTGTTGAAGAGTTACAAATTTCACATGAGACATATGATGAAATGCTTTTGAAGTGGCATGAAAGTGGCATTTTGGAGAAAGGCGAAAAGTTGGGACTGAGTTGTAAATATCCAAAAACACCGGTCCTTTGCCTTTTACCTAAATTGCACATAGACCCACTAGTTCCACCAGGTAGACCCATAGTGTCCTCTATGGGGTCACAGTTGGAAACAACATCTAAATATATAGACTACTATCTGAGACCTTTTGTAATGTCTTTACCTGCATATCTCAGAGACACTATGCATTTCCTGAATTTGATTCATGATCTAGCCTGGGAACCGGATTACCTTCTGATCACTATGGATGTTACCAGTTTGTATACATCCATTAAGCATGAAACTGGCATTTTGGCAATAAGGCACTTCTTGAGAGCAAGATCAATCAACACCCTGACACATACTGAAATGTTGGTTGATATGATACATTATTGCTTAACTAACAACTTTTTTTATTTCAATGACCAACTGTACAGGCAGACACAAGGGACGGCGATGGGCACCTGCTTCGCCGCCCAGCTACGCGAATTTATTCATGGGCTGGTGGGAGGAGCAGGTGTCCAGTAGCCAAGGTGACCAGGGTGAGAGGGTGATAATTTGGACCCGGTTTATAGACGATATCTTCTGCATATGGAAGGGAGATGAAACAAGTGCCAGGAGATATATTGCAAATCTTAAAAACAATGAAATAAATATCAAAATAACATCCCAGATCAGTAAAGAGAAGGTCATCTTTCTTGACATGCAAGTGGAGGTCAAAAATAACAAACTAATTACTAGCCTCCACAGGAAAGACACTGCGGGAAACAGCCTATTATTTGCCACCAGTGCTCATCCTTATAGTCTCATTCAAAGCATCCCCTATGGGGAATTGCTAAGAGCCAAAAGGAACAACAGTAGCAGTACTGACTTTGAAACGGAAAAACATGTAATGATAGACCGTTTCAAAGAAAGAGGATATTCTGAAAAAACCATCAGACAAGCTGTTGAAAGAATTGACAAGGTAATAAGAACAGATCTGCTAGTTCCCAAGCAAAAACCAACGAATGAGGAAGAAGAGACAGTGAGATTTATCACTACATACTCAGGCCAGGCATATAAAGTGAGAGAAATATTGACAAAAATGTGGCCAATACTAACCACAGACACTTTTTTAAGTAAACATGTGAAGGAACATGCACAGATTACTTTTCGCAAAGGGAAATCCCTGAAAGATGACCTGAGTAAAAACATGGGGCCTCATTTATGAGGCCTTGCGTCAGTTTTGCGCTGTGGATGCGTCACTTTTTGTGACGCATCTGCAGCGTAAAACATGCGCCTTGTTGCACCATATTTAAAAAGTGACGCATCTAGGTAGATGCGTCACTTTTTAAACCCCTGCGCCACATTATACCTGCGTCAGGTACAATGTATGCAGAGGGGGCGTTCCCACGCAAAAATCCTCGTAATAGTGACGCAGTGAAATCTATGAGATTTCACTGCGTCACTTTTAGGATGCGGTTGCGTCAAAATCTTGCGCCTGCCTCACAGCAGGCGTAAGACTGACGCAAGCCCTTTCACATGGGGCTTTCCCCATGTGAAAGGACGCATTGCTGGAGATGCGTCACTTTTGTGACACACTCCAGCAATGCGTCACTTTTGCGCTTACAGATGCGTCAGAAATACTGACGTATCTGTAGGTCCTTGCGACATGATGCGTCATACATTAAATATGACGCATCATTGGTGTCGCAAGGAGTGCGCAGTGAAAAGTGACGCATCGCTGTTTTCACGCACCGATGCGTCACTTTTCATAAATGAGGCCCCCGGTCTCATCCAAGAAAGGAGCAAAGCATAAGAATTTCACTGGTTTTGAGTGCTGCATGACATGTAAGGCCTGTAAGGGTAGTTCTAACTGCAAAAAAGTTAAAGTACCAAATAGTTCCAGATTATTCACCATAATGGGCCCCTTTGACTGCAATACCGAATATTGTGTGTACTGTCTTATCTGTCCCTGTGGGAAATTCTATATTGGAAGCACCAAGCACAGGGCCAAGATCAGGATATTGGAGCACAAACGAGAAATTAGGAATAACAACGAACAATATCCTGTTGCTCGACACTTTAAGACACACCACAATCAAAATGACAACTTACTGAAATATGTGATACTTGATGCAGTCAACGAGAATGTAAGAGGGGGAGATAGACTGCACCATTTGAGAATCTTTGAATCTAAATTTATCATCGATTTCGAGACACTTCATCCTATTGGGATGAATTGTAGTGAAGAACTAGCAGTTCATCTATGATAAATGTAAATGTTATTGGTCTGAATATCGATTTTTGTTTTTAACATGTAAATAATTCTGTCATATTTGGTTTCAAAACACACATTTTCTTTTCACATAGGAACACAGGACCACAAACATCTGGAAGAATCAAATCAATCCAATCCGTTGAATAAGTACTCTCACTATTCTCCAGCCCACTTGGGCGAGACCACCATAATTGCAAGAATCAGTTTAAGGTTCATGAATTCAGGAACAAAAGCATAATATCAGCTCACTAGGGCCAAATTTAATTTGTTTTATATTGTTTAAATGTGTATAATGGACATTATGCATGCTTAGTAATATACACTAGTCCAAGATGGCGGCCAATGCAGGTCGGTAGTGCATAATTACGTGAATAAGAGTATTTTTTTGAATTCATGGACATTTGTACAATATCAGCCCACTGGGGCAAGATTTATTTTGATTGAAATTGTTTAAATATGCATATTGTGACATTACGCTTTTTTTATTAATATGCACCACTCCAAAATGGCGCCCAAAAACAGGTCGGGATGGATCAACTATAGTCCTCTTTCTATGTTTAATGTATAGATATGTAAACAGCACTTTGCACTGATCACTTTTACCGTGACCAAGCCTTAGTGGCGAAACGCGTCGGTAGGGAGCTGCTGATTTCGTGCCTCTAATAAATTCACTTTAAAGCATCCAGAAAGTAGCCTGTGCAGTTCTTCATATTGGGAGAAATTGTGTTTGTGTAAATTAAGGGTGTCCGGCACCCACACAGGCTCGCCGTGCTAAGAGACGAGGAACAGCCGGGAATGGTTGTTTGTTCATATATATACATATATATATATATATACATATATATATATATATATACATATATATATATATATATATGTATATAGGATTTTTTCTCTATGGAACTTTTGAAAATTCTATGTCTAATAACTTTGGCGTTTGTGGACGGAATTGGCTGAAATTTTCAGGAAAATGGCACATTTTGTTTCTGAGCAGCCCCTGAAAATTTGGGGGGGGGGTTGTCAAGGGGGGGCCGAGAAAAAAGGGGGGTCCCAAAACGCGTTTTTCCCATTCATTTTTCTATAGGGCGGTTGGCCTCACTTTTAGCTTGAACGGCTGAATGGATTTGCACGAAACTCGGCAAAATTGTAGGGACTGTTAGCCCGATGTGCCTTTGCTAGGTCTCAATATATGTGCTTCAGTGGATTTTGAGAAATTAACGTTTAAAATAAGATATATATCTGTAACAGCGCTCCGGGCAGTGCTCCGGTTCGCGTACTTTTCGCGTAACGGAACTTTGCGCTGCAAAGCTGATTGGCTCTCCGGTGTCTGTCAACATTCTAAACAGTCCGGAGCGGCCGCCATCTTGTCTCTCGGTAGGATCGAGAGACAAGAGGAGGCCAAAACAAACGGGGAAATGAAGGAAAGGGGGCAAGGTAGACCCCTTCTGACCCCCTAGGATTGATGAGGGGGATATTATAGAGCCAAGCGGGGCCCAAAAAAAAAAAAGAAAATTCCGATTTTTTCGCCGTAGAGACGCGTCTTGGTACGCGAACCGGGCAGCTAACCGGGAAGGTAACCGGCAGTGTAACGGGAGTCTGAGGAGTAGCTGATTGGCTGTCAACATTCTAAACAGTCCGGAGTGGCCGCCATCTTGTCTCTCGGTAGGATCGAGAGACAAGAGGAGGCCAAAACAAAGGGGGAAATGAAGGAAAGAGGGCAAGGTAGACCCCTTCTGACCCCATAGGATTGATGAGGGGGATATTATAAAGCCACGCGGGGCCAAAAAAAAAAAAATCCGATTTTTTCGCCGTAGAGACGCGTCTTGGTACGCGAACCGGGCAGCTAACGAGGAAGCTAACCGGCAGTGTAACTTGAGTCTGAGGAGAAGCTGATTGGCTGTTATCATTGTAAACAGTCTGGAGCAGCCGCCATCTTGTCTCTCTGTGGGATCGAGAGACAAGAGGTGGAAAAAAAAGAAAGGTGTAAATGAATGAAAGGGGTAAGGCAGACCCCTCCTGAACCCCTAGGATTGATGAGGGGGCTATTAAAGTTCCCTGCGGGGCAAAAGAAAAAAAAATGCGATTTTTCGCGGTAAAGGTGCTTCCTGGTACGTTAACCGGGCAGCTAACCGGCAGCATAACGGGAGTCCGACATATTGTGTTTTTTGAACGTTTGTGATATGTGCACGTGTGGATTTTGTCTAATTAAGGTTAAAAATATATATATATATCTTTAAGCGTGTTCTGGCGCGCTTACGTTTTGGGTTTGGTTTGCGCTGCAGAGACGATACGTCACGGTTATGCGATGCATCATGAGGCGTCTCACGGGCTACGTGATACGTCACTTAATAAAGAATATATTTTACAGCTATAGATATTAGCTTTTAAAAAACCAATGAAATTCACAGAAAAAACCATAGGTTATAGACCATATATAGTTAGGAATTTGCATTTACAAAACCTTGAAAATTCAATGAAAAAACCATAGGTTATAGACCATATATAGTTAGGGATTAGCATTTAAAAAACCTTATTTTATTTGCACAAAACCATTGAAATTCCATATATAGTTAGTTGCACTAACTATATATGGCGGACCCGCAATCCACTGCTAATGATGTCACATATTACATCATTCATGACATGGTCAGTGACATCACTGATGACATCTCAAATGACATCACTGATGACATCACTGATGACATCTCAAATGACATCACTGATGACATCACTGACATCTCATTTCACATTACTGATTACATCACTGATGATATCATTTATGTGATAATACATCTTCAGACTCTAATATAACCATAGATACACTCAGTGTAAACAGGCACTCACAGACTGTCACACATCCATGGAGTTACTCACACACCTAGTCAGTCATGCAAAGAATCAATCACATCTCCATTTCCTCAACTATACAGTTATACACACCTTACTTATTCAAACATATACTAACACATATTTACTCTCTTATACAATCCTAGATACAAGTTCACAATGATTCATACAGCCACTCTCACATTCACTGGCTCCTATGTTCAGTTATTTATATATGTCAACTCTCACATGGAGTGTGTTTTACATATGAACTTACTTTGACATGTAGCACTGAGATATCCATTCACTCACCAATATACTCATGCACACAGTCAACTGTCCATACAGCTGTTTCTACATGCACTTTTGAACCCATACACCTAGGGAATCAACTGCTCACACATCTATGCACAGAGTTATACACCTCCCAGCCACCCACACTCATACTCAGTCTCCCATACAAATACTTGGGCAACCATTCAATAACCCATATAGTTTCTGATATAGCTACTGATTTAAACATGCAGCAGTTTACAGAACAACATAAATAATGATTGCCAAATTAAGACACTTTAATCACTAACCCATGCACTCAGTGAGACACATTTAATTATTCTCTCATACAGTCAGTCATGCACCTACCAAATCCTTCATCCAGACACTTATACATCCACTCATTCTTCAATATGTAAGACATATTTTAACTTTACAGAAACATACAGTCACTGGGTGTTGTCATCAGTGATGTCATCAGTGATGTCATTTGAGATGTCATCAGTGATGTCATCAGTGATGTCATTTGAGATGTCATCAGTGATGTCATCTGTGATGTCACTGACCATGTCATGAATGATGTAATATGTGACATCATTAGCAGTGGATTGCGGGTCCGCGATATATAGTTAGTGCAACTAGCTATATATGGAATTTCAATGGTTTTGTGCAAATAAAATAAGGTTTTTTAAATGCTAATCCCTAACTATATATGGTCTATAACCTATGGTTTTTTCATTGAATTTTCAAGGTTTTGTAAATGCAAATTCCTAACTATATATGGTCTATAACCTATGGTTTTTTTCTGTGAATACATATATATATATATATATATATATATATATATATATATATATATATATATATATATATATATATATATATATATATATATACATATACATATATATATATATATATATATATATATATATATATATATATATATATATATATATATATATATATATATATATATATATATATATATATATATATATATATATATATATATATATATATATTACCTACTGGCGTTCGCCAGTAGGTATATATAGTTAGGATAAATTCCCTATGGGACTTTTGAAAATTCTATGTCTAATAACTTTGGCGTTTGTGGATGGAATCGGCTGAAATTTTCAGGAAAATGGCACATTTTGTTTCTGAGCAGCTCCTGAAAATTTGGTGGGGTTTCGTCAAGGGGGGGCTGAGAAAAAAGGGGGGTCCCAAAACGCGTTTTTTGCATTGAGTTTTCCATAGGGCGGTTGGACTCACTTTTAGCTCGAACGGCTGAATGGATTTGCACGAAACTTGGCAAAATTGTAGGGACTGTTAGCCCGATGTGCCTTTGCTAGGTCTCAATATATGTGCTCCAGTAGTTTTTGAGAAATTAACGTTCAAACCAAGATATATATCTGTAACAGCGCTCTGGGCAGCGATCCGGTCCGCTTACTTTTCGCTTATCGGAACTTTGCGCGCAGAAAGCTGATTGGCTCTCCGGTGTCTGTCAACATTCTAAACAGTCCGGAGCGGACGCCATCTTGTCTCTCGGTAGGATCGAGAGAGAAGAAGAGGTGGAAAACGAAGGGGGAATTTAATGAAAGGGGGCAAGGTATCCCCCTCTTGACCTCCTAGGAATGTTGTTGGGGTTATTAAAGGGTCCCGTGGGGAAAATAAAAAAAAAATGATTTTTCACGGTAGAAGCGCGGCCGCGAACTGGTAGCGAAACGGGAATTCGCCATTTTGTGCTTCGTAAATTAAATTACTAGTTATAAGTGGGTACGGGAGACGTATCCTAATCCCCTATGTTTCCTGAGGGTGGGTGAGGAGGCTGATATATGTTGATACATCTCTTCCAGCGGCTGTGCGTGAGCTTTTTTTTTTTTTTTGCTGCGTGACAGTCCGGAGCGGCCGCCATCTTGTCTCTCGGTAGGATCGAGAGAGAAGAAAAGGTGAAAAACTAAGGGGGAATTTAATGAAAGGGGGCAAGGTATCCCCCTCTTGACCCCCTAGGAATGTTGTTGGGGTTATTAAAGGGTCCCGTGGGGAAAATAAAAAAAAAATGATTTTTCACGGTAGAAGCGCTTCACGGGCCGCGAACTGGGCCGCAAACTGGTAGCGAAACGGGAATTCGCCATTTTGTGCTTCGTTAATTAAAGTACTAGGTATAAGGGGGTGCGGGAGACATATCCTAATCCCCTATGTTTCCTGAGGGTGGCTGAGGAGGCTGATATATGTTGATATATCTCTTCCAGCGGCTGCGCCATCTTGCCTTTTTTCGAATGCCACAATTTTGTCGTGCACGGCAGCCATTTTAGATGCCAGGCTGGTCCCAGGCTATCACCTACCCCTGCGGATGTAGTTTATGGCCCCAGCTGTAGAGAATTCAGACATGCCAATCCTCCTGATTCAGGCGTGTGAGTACTGATTTCAGTGCTAGTCTCCCGCCTCCCGATTTCTGCAAGCAAAAACCCGGGGGCATATTACGAACAACTAGCGATAATTTTTGTCTATAACTTGTTTAGAGACAAAAATTATCGCCGCACATCGGCGATTTTTATCGCAGATAAACCTTGCTATTATCGCAGAAAAGTCAGCGATATTCATGTATTATCGAGCAAATGCTCTTAGCCATGTTATCCACCTCCCATTGGATAACATGGCTAAGAACTGCTCAGGGCAGGTGTTAGATTTTGGAGATATTCGCGCTTAGCGCGAATATCTCCAAAAGTTGGTAATAGAAGGTAGCGATGTTAGGGACTGTTTCCAGTCGCTAACATCTTGGCACGCCACTTTGCATGTCATTAGTGATAAGTATCACTGACATGCAAAGCGGGGCCCAAGATGGTCGCTATCTCCTTTTAGCTGTCACTAACTGGTGTTAGCGACAGCTTGATAATAGGGAAATAATTTTATCTCCGCTTTCATGGTTTTTAAAGCCAAAAAAGCGGAGATAAACCCCCTTGATAATATGCCCCACGATTCCTTGGGGGTTTCAGCTGACAGGGCTTGGTATTGTGTTACATGGTAATTTTTCCATGAAACGTCAGAGGGTCGATGTAGGGGTTCTAGAAGAGGTGATAAACCATTTAAGCCTCATGAACAAGCGCATGGTCTTTTAAAGATTTGTGAAGTACTCGGGGCGGCGGTGTGTGTGTGCCCTCTTTCAGGAGCGGGCGGGGGGGCACTGCCAGCAACTTGCCAGGTCAGGTAGTGTTCAACACGTGCATCACCCTTTCTCTGCCTGCTATTGCGCTCCATGCTTCGGAAAGGTAAGAAAAAGAACGTGCATTTGAGTTTGAAATGTCCGATCCTGCAGCAGCACACTTCCAAAGCCCACACATGACAATAACCCGATTCAAGGCCCCATTCACCCGTTTTTCAAAAAATAGATAACACTCCAACAAATTAAGGTTATAAAACTTTATTAACTTTTAACGATAATGAACAGAACAAAAACTAAAAACATTTAAACATTTATTAACACAAAAAGCAACAATGGTTAGAAGCTGTCTTTTGTGCGAATAGTCCCAAGGCAGCACAACGTGCAGAGTTCTGGACGGCACCCAGGTGATGTCGCCTGGGTGCCGCACTGGTTTAGGGATCCTACAATGCTGCTCCGAAAATTGGCGTGGGGCGTCCCGGGTGGGGCGGGGGGAGGCCTCGTCAGTAGCGGTCTGCTGTGCGAATAGTCCCAAGGCAGCACAACGTGCAGAGTTCTGGACGGCACCCAGGTGATGTCGCCTGGGTGCCGCACTGGTTTAGGGATCCTACAATGCAGCACAGAAAAACAGCGTGGGGCGTCCCGGGTGGTGCGGGGGGAGGCCAAGTCAGTAGCGGTCTGTGTCCAGTGTCACATGGCTGACACAACATGTACGACAGGCACCCAGGTGATGTCCAGTAAACTGCCGCACTGGTTTTGGTATCCTACAATGCTGCTCCGAAAATTGGCGTGCGGCGGCCCGGGGGGGGGGGGGGGAGGCGGCGTGAACGGGTCTCCCCAGGTGGCGGCCATCTAGCTGAGTTGCGCTCGCTCTTGCGGCCACAGCGTCTCGCTCACCATGTTGTGGAGTTGCTCCCACTCTTGCAGTGCAGCGATAGGCGGCTGCCACATGGCTGTCAAAATGGCGGACGGCTCTTCGGTTTTGGGCCTGGTCCACTGAAATGGCCCTGGGACACCTTGGAAGTCGGACGCTTGCCTGCTAGGGCTTGGGCTCCATTCTCGAAAAGCGTCCCCTCAGCCGTGAAGATTGTATAAAAGTCTTGGGGGCCCCCGACTCCCGCAGGCTTCCGGTGGGGAGCGGCTGCCATGATTGCTCGCGGAATGACCACGACGGAGCCACGAGATGGTGGTGCTCTCATGCTGACGCCAGCTTCAGTCTGAATGATCCAGAAACAAGGTGGGGCTTTCATCGTTTGGGAAAAAAAAATGTTCTAAACCAATGAAAAGTGTTATTTTTAGGTCATATGACCAAGCCTTCCATCTTTAGGAAACCAAAAGTAAAATGAACCAATGAAAAGTTTTATAAACAAGTCACATGACCTGTTATGCGACATAGGGCTACAAAAAGCGTAGAAAATCCGTTGGCACGTGAGGCGGCGTCAGTAGCGGACCGATGTGCGAATAGGCCGAAGGCAGCACAACGCGCCGAGATCCGGATGGCACCGAGGTGGTGTCCAGCAAATTGCCGCACTGGTGTGGCCATCCTACAATGCTGCGCCGAAAGACGGCGTGTCCAGCTGAATTGCGGTCACTGTTGCGGTACAGTGACTCGAACGCGCCGAGATCCGGATGGCGCCGAGGTGGTGTCCAGCAAATTGCCGCACTGGTGTGGCCATCCTACAATGCTGCGCCGAAAGACGGCGTGTCCAGCTGAGTTCCGGTTACTCTTCCGGCACAGTGACTCGAACGCGCTGAGATCCGGATGGCACCGAGGTGGTGTCCAGCAAGTGGCTGCACTGGTGTGGCCATCCTACAATGCTGCGCCGGAAGTCGGCGTGGGGTGCCCCGTTGGTTTATGAGGTGATGTCAGTAGCGGACTGATGTGTGAATAGGTCGGAACCAGCACAAGGCGCCCTGCACTGTTGAGCCTTTTTCAATGTCTGTTTTTTGTTCTTTCCCCTCCATCAAAAACAAAACAAAAATACAAGGCGCCAAGATCCGAATGGCAAGTCCTGGATGTTGAGTGCCTCAGTTGAGATTTCTGAGAAGTGCTTGTAGAACTGTCTGAAGCTTATTTGCACCTGCTGCAGCTTCACTAGGTCCGGCGGAACTTGTTGCCTTTTCCTTTGTGCTTCTTTTCCTACAATGCGTTTCTTCTGAAGACACGACCAGGTCCCTGAATGTGTGCAGGGGGACGCTATTGAATGAATGAACGCGCCGAGATCTGGATGGCACCGAGGTGGTGTCCAGCAAATTGCCGCACTGGTGTGGCCATCCTACAATGCTGCGCCGAAAGTCGGCGTGGGGTGCCCCGTTGGTTTATGAGGTGATGTCAGTAGCGGACCGATGTGTGAATAGGTCGGAACCAGCACAAGGCGCCCTGCACTGTTGAGCCTTTTTCAATGTCTGTTTTTTGTTCTTTCCCCTCCATCAAAAACAAAACAAAAATACAAGGCGCCAAGATCCGAATGGCAAGTCCTGGATGTTGAGTGCCTCAGTTGAGAGTTCTGAGCAGTGCTTGTAAGACTGTCTGAAGCTTATTTGCACCTGCTGCAGCTTCACTAGGTCCGGCGGAACTTTTTTCCTGTTCCTTTCTGCTTTTTTTCCTACAATGCGTTTCATCTGAAGACACGACCAGGTCCCTGAATGTGTGCAGGGGGACGCTATTGATTGAATGAAAATGGCGGCTTGACACAAAGCTGACTCAAGCGTTACTGTTGGTGCTATACAGACAAAAATTGGTTTTCAGTTTGTACATTCTTCAGGTTTTTTTTTCCATCCAAGTCTGATTGAGAGTTTGTAGAAAAATGGCTTCAGATTTTCCACATACTACTCTTCAACATTCTTCCTAAATGTAACAATGTGAAACTCACTAGGAGAACGGCTGTTTCTGTTTCCTTTCAAAATGCTGCCACCAATATTTTCTGAATGGAAGACACCATCTTGTAACATAAAGGGCCGAAAGGGGTTCTGGTCTGGCCGATGGTTGGTGGAGACATTTTGACTATATCTTGGACCTGCCCGGCCTCGCCCAAAATGGCGCCGGTATAAATGGGACTCGTAACTCTTTGCCCGCAAATGTATATCTAGAAAATGTTATTGTAAGTGGCCCTGTCGTATTTTAATTACAAAATGTACGTCCACCGATTCCGCAACTGTTAGACACCTTTGTTCTTGTCACCTAATGGCCCGCTCGTTACGTTCTTCTACAGTGTAAATGTCTCCTCATCATATACGATTTGAGTTTGCTCCGTGGCCGGCCCACGTGGTTATAGGCCCGTATTTGTATACTGACATTTTCACAATAAAGGTTTTTAAAACAAAACACGGTAGTAGTATTTTCATTTGTAAAGTTTTTACTTTTAGTGACTGTTTTCGAATCAGTAAAAGGCAAGTGAAATAAAGCAGTCCAATTACATGACGGATAAAAGGTATAATATGTAGGAACGCAGTAGAGATAAATGGTCAAGGGCAGTTGTGTTTTTCATGTCTGCAACATAAAGTGATCGATAAGAATCTGATAATCAGGCGTATCGGCGACTAAGACAGCAGGCCGAATCTCTTTTACTCAACGGCTCCGTCATGGAAGGAAGAAACGCCCTTTTTCTCGAAAAAGGAATATATTTTACTTGCAAGACAGTTGTAAATTTTCCGGGAAAGTACATTAGCTTGGAATATTATAACATATGTTTGAAAAAAAAATATTGTTCGAAAATAATAAAAAGCGTAATTTTTAGGTCATATGACCAAGCTTTTCATCATTAAATTAACAAAAATAAAATGAACCAATGAAAAGTTTTATTAACAAGTCACATGACCTGTTATGCTTACGTTACGCGCTGCGCGCCGCGCCTCGGATCACTTCCGGGTGCGCTAACGCGGCGTGTCATAAAACGCATTACGCGACAACGTAGGTCAAGAATATAGTCTAAATGTCTCCACCAACCAGCGTTCAGAACACAACCCCTTTCAGCAGTCCAAAAAGTTCTGTTAAATGACAACAGAGGGGACAGGCAACAAGAACCATCAGTCAAAGAGGGGAGGGCAAGTTCTTCTCTTCCGGGTCATGTTGGGGCGCTACCGGAACTGATCGAATTGGTAGTCTACAGTGTTTCTGGATGTTTCAGACTAAAGCTGGCATCAGCATGAGACCACTACCATCTCGTAGCTCCGTCGTGGCCATTCCACGAGCAATCATGGCAGCCGCTCCCCACCAGAAGCCTGCGGGAGTCGGAGGCCCCCAAGACTTTTGTAGAATCTTCACGGCTGAGGGGACGCTTTTCGAGAATGGGACCCAAGCCCTAGCAGACAAGCGTCCGAGTTCCAAGGTGTCCCAGGGCCATTTTAGTGGACCAGGCCCAAAACCGAAGAGCCGGCCGCCATTTTGAGAGTCCTGTGGCAGCCGCCTATCGCTGCACCGCAAGAGCGGGCGCATCTCAACTACATGGTGAGCGAGACGCTGTAGTCGCAAGAGCGGGCGGAAAACAGCTGAATGGCGGAAGAGGCACAGTGTAGCAAAAGCGGGCGGAATGGCAACTAAAACGATAAAGGGGCGCCCCACTACAGCTTGTCTTCAGGTCAAACGGATTGTGGGACAAGGTCCAGAATTGAAGAGTCATCAAAAGGCAAAAAGTACCGCCGGACCCCGGGAGCCGGCCGCCTATGTCGGGGGCGATCTCAGGCTACACCAGTGCTATAAGACTTGGGGAGGGTGTCGGAGCCAAGCGTCTTCTCCGAGTCCATGGCCATCACAGCGCCCCTCAGGGGCCTCCGTCAAGCTGTTTAGGAAGGTAACATATCACATTGTTTTCTAATGCAGTCAGGTCCACAAACGACACTCACTTACTTTGAGAATAGTGAAGCTGCAGTAGGTGGAAATAAGCTTCAGACAGTGTTACAAGCGCTGCTCAGAACTCTTAACTATGGCACCCAACATCTAGAACTTATGCTATTTGAGAATGGTAGTGACATCGAAGCATCTCAGGGACCAAAACCATTAACGTACTTTCACGTATGAAAATCTTACTTGGGGAGGGGGCAGGAGCGAAGCGCCCCCTCCCAGTCAGCGCCACCACACCGTATGTTGAAAATCTGAAGCCATCGTTCTACAAAGTCAACCAAACTTGGATTGAAAAATCTAGAAAAATGTACAAACTGAAAACCAGTTTTGGTCTGCATAGCATCAGTAGCAACGCTTGAGTCAGCTTTGTGTCAAGCCGCCATTTTGATTCAACAAAGCACAGGCATTGAAAAAGGCTGAAATTCAGAACTCTAAACTATGGCACCCAACATCCAGGAGCTTGCTATCTGGATCTTGGAGCCTTGTGCTGTTTTCGATCTATTCACACATCGGTCCACTACTGACATCATCTTATAAACCAACGTTATGTAAATAGTTTTTTAATAAAATGTTTTACCCTGTTTCTTTGCTGGTGTGTTGTCTATATTTTTAATATTTGCATAGGGTTTGTCATTATTTTGTGCGGGATGGGTGATGGAGCCGAGCTGTCTTGCAGCCCTCATGGTGTGGAGCTCAGTTCATCTCACTATTTTCGTATTTCTCAAGAAGGGTTGTTCCTAATATTTCTATTTTAGCGAGGTCAAAAAGAGATCCAATTAGTGGCCTACTGATTTTGCTCGATTACTTTTATTTTTTTACACGATTTTTCACTATCTGCAAAGACTAAACAGAGTATTGCGACTTTGTGCTTGTTTGTAAATAGAGAATGATCCAAAGAGAACCAATTCTAAAACAGTAAATGCTTGGACAACAATCAATCAAATGGAGAGACAAGGAGGTACGACGGATTACAACGGGGGTAAAGGCCTGCGTTAACTACCCTTCTGTATCTGCAAAGAGAGAGTACTACTAAGGCAAAAGAGGGGAGGGGGGGGCAGCGTTCAAAGCACATCAGCGTGCATAAATACGAAAATGTTTTTATCTATCACGTACTTGACATTTTAAAGCTTTTCATATTTGCTATTAAAAAACCAATGAAATTCACAGAAAAAACCATAGGTTATAGTGGATATATAGTTAGGAATTTGCATTTACAAAACCTTGAAAATTCAATGAAAAAACCATAGGTTATAGGCCATATATAGTTAGGAATTAGCATTTACAAAACCTTATTTTACTCGCATAAAACCATTGAAATTCCATATATAGTTAGCTAACTATAAGCGCTAACTATATATCGCGCACCCGCAATCCACTGCTGATGATGTCACATATTACATCATTCATGACATGGTCAGTGACATCACTGATGACATCACTGATGACATCTGAAATGACATCACTGATGACAACTCAAATGACATCACTGATGACATCTCAAATGACATCACTGATGACATCACTGATGACAACTCAAATGACATCACTGATGACATCTCATTTGTCATCACTGATCACATCACTTATGTGATAATACAATGAACCTCTTCAGACTCTAATATAACCTTACATACACTCAGTATAAACAGACACTCACAGACTGTCACTCATCCATGGAGTTACTCACACACCTAGTCAGTCATGCAAAGAATCAATCACACCTCCATTTCCTCAACTATAAAGTTATACACATCTTACTTATTCAAACATATAATAACACATATTTATTCTCTTATATAATCCCTGATACAAGCTCACAGTGATCGATACAGCCACTCACACATTCACTGGCTCTTATGTTCAGTTATTTATATATCTCAACTCTCACATGTATTGTGTTTTACATACGTACTTACTTGCACATGTAGCAATGAGAAATCCATTCACTCACCAACACACCCATGCATAGTCAACCGCCCATATAGCTGTTTCCACATGCACTCTTGAACTCATACTCCTAGTGAATCAACTGCTTACACATCTATGCACAGAGTCACGCACCTCCCAGCCACCCACACACACACTCAGCCTCCCATTGAAATACTTGGGCAACCAATCAATAACCCATATGGCCACTCTTATAGCTACTGATCAACACATGCAGCAGCTTACACAACAACAAACATACTGATGCACAAATTAAGACAGTTTAGTCACTAACCCATGCACTCAGTGAGACACATTTAATCACTCACTCATACAGTCAGTCATGCACCTACTAAATTCTTCATCCAGACAGTTATACATCCACTCATTCTTCAATATGTAAAACATATTTAAACTTTACAGACACATACAATCACTGGATGTTGTGATCAGTGATGTCATCAGTGATGTCATTTCAGATGTCATCAGTGATGTCATCAGTGATGTCACTGACCATGTCATGAATGATGTAATATGTGACATCATCAGCAGTGGATTGCGGGTGCGCGATATATAGTTAGCGCTTATAGTTAGCTAACTATATATGGAATTTCAATGGTTTTATGCGAGTAAAATAAGGTTTTGTAAATGCTAATTCCTAACTATATATGGCCTATAACCTATGGTTTTTTCATTGAATATATATATATATATATATATATATATATATATTACCTACTGGCGGTTGCCAGAAGGTATATATAGTTAGGATTTTTTCTTTTGAACTTTTGAAAATTCTATGTCTAATAACTTTGGCGTTTGTGGACGGAATCGGCTGAAATGTTCAGGAAAATGGCACATTTTGTTTCTGAGCAGCCCCTGAAAATTTGGGGGGTTCCGTCAAGGGGGGGGGCCGAGAAAAAAGGGGGGTCCCAAAACGCGTTTTTCCCATTCATTTTTCCATCGGGCGTTTGGCTTCACTTTTAGCTCGAACGGCTGAATGGATTTGCACGAAACTTGGCAAAATTGTAGGGACTGTTAGCCGGATGTGCCTTTGCTGGGTCTCAATATATGTGCTCCAGTGGATTTTGAGAAATTAACATTTAAAAAAACAGATATATCTGTGACAGCGTCCCGGATAGCGAACCGGTTCGCGTACTTTTCGCGTAACGGAGCTTTGCGAAGCAAAGCTGATTGGCTCTCCGGTGTCTATCAACATTCTAAACAGTCCGGAGCGGCCGCCATCTTGTCTCTCGGTAGGATCGAGAGACAAGAGGAGGCCAAAACGAAGGGGGAAATGAAGGAAAGGGGGCAAGGTAGACCCCTTCTGACCCCCTAGGATTGATGAGGGGGATATTAAAGTGCCCCGCGGGGCCAAAAAAAAATAAAAAAATTGCGATTTTTTGTCGTTGAGGCGCAAATCGGTACGTGAACCGGGCAGCTAACCGGGCAGCTAACCGGCAGCGTAACGGGAGTCTGAGGAGAAGCTGATTGGCTGTCAACATTGTAAACAGTCCAGAGCGGCCGCCATCTTGTCTCTCGGTAGGATCGAGAGACAAGAGGTGGTGAAAAACGAAGGGGGAAATGAAGGAAAGGGGGCAGGGTAGACCCCTCCTGACCCCCTAGGATTGATGAGGGGGATATTAAAGTACCCCGCAGGGCAAAAGGAAAAAAGAAAAAAAAATTGTGATTTTTCGCGGTAGAGGCGCTTCCTGGTACGCCAACCGGGCAGCTAAACGGTAGCGTAACGGGAGTCCGACATCTTGTGTTTTTGGAGCGTCCGGTTTGCGTACCGGGTAGCGTTCCGGTAAGCGTAACAAGGGGAAAACCAAGAGAAACAGTAAAATAAAATTTAAAGGAATAGATTTCCACCAAACTTGGCAAAATTGTAGGGACTGTTTGTTTGATGTGCCTTTGCAAGGCCTCAAGATATGTGCACGTGTGGATTTTGTCTAATTAAGGTTAAAAATATATATATATATCTGTAAGCGTGCTCCGGCGCGCTTACGTTACGGGTTTTGTTTGCGCTGCAGAGACGATATGTCACGTTTATGTGACGCGTCATAAAGGCGTCTCACGTGGCTACGTGATACGTCACATAATAAAGAATATATTTTACAGCTATAGATATTAGCTTTTAAAAAACCAATGACATTCACTGAAAAAACCATAGGTTATAGACCATATATAGTTAGGAATTTGCATTTACAAAACCTTGAAAATTCACTGAAAAAACCATTGGTTATAGACCATATGTAGTTAGGGATTAGCATTTTCAAAACCTTAATTTACTCGCACAAAACCATAGAAATTCGCATATATAGTTAGTTGCAATAACTATATATCGCGCACCCGCAATCCACTGCTAATGATGTCACATATTACATCATTCATGACATGGTCAGTGACATCACTAGCGCCAAGATGCTCCTTCCGGAGCGATAGCCGCGCTCTACAAGTGTCAATAAATATCAAAATAAATAAATATCAAATATCACTGATGACATCACTGATGACATCTCAAATGACATCACTGATGACATCTCAAATGACATCTGTTAGACCTGGCACCTTGGCGTGGGTCTCCCTTCCACTTTTTGCTGATGTGCCTCCGATGTTTTGCTGGTTTTCCGATACTCAGGGCACTGCGCCACGGCTGATCCGTGCCGCAGTGCAAGTGCTCCCTACTGTAAAATTGTACATACGATTGGTATCCATGAGTGGTTCTTTGGATTTACTGTTAGTCCCTAGTAAAGTGCACGAGAGAGTGCCGGGGCTTGTAGATGCCAATACTGCTGGTGGGCCTGCAGCGCTGGTTGCGCCACCCACCGAAGCAGCCGTAAAGATGTGTCTGGGAACTGCGACCGCAGAACCTGCGTGCGGTCCCGTACTGTCACGCTAGCTGGGCAAGTGTCCCCACTTGCCAGCACCGACCCTTCCCTTGACTACATATTAGTCACCCCTATGGTAGGCCTGCGGGCAGGGTGCGTTGTAGGTGCAAGGTAGGACAAGCCCTGAGATGCGTGGCCTGTCCTAGTAGTGACTTACACCCAAGACCGTATTTCACTATTGAAGGCTACCTGCTCCATTAGGCCAGACTGAGCTGCGAGGATTATTACACCATATAATCCCCGCAGGCTCAAGGAGCATGGTAGCGAGTCATGTTTAGTATGCCTGAACTCAGGATGATAAGATATTTCTTGTAGTCAAGTTTATTGTAATATCCTGGGTTTGCAAATGCTACTTTTAGAAAGTTAGCATTTGCTTGCTTAACCATTTCAGCCGCCTCTGCTGGTATGTGTATCTGACTGTCTGGGATGTGTGAGTGACAGGGCTGGAGGGATGACAGGTGGTGAACGTGCAGATTACACCTTAGTGGGAGGTAAGAGTGCCTCTTGACTCGAACTGTCACTGCGCTCGGCCACCACAATGCTGGCTCCACCCTCCTGGGGAGCGGCGGATGACTCTGCCGGCACCTGGCCCAG
The DNA here is from genome assembly GCF_964263255.1 of Lissotriton vulgaris. Classification (NCBI taxonomy): domain Eukaryota; kingdom Metazoa; phylum Chordata; class Amphibia; order Caudata; family Salamandridae; genus Lissotriton; species Lissotriton vulgaris. Next base: position 13,549,985 of record NC_141687.1, read on the forward strand.
GAAGGGCGAAGCCCCCATCAACAAGGTACTCTGGCCACCCCTGTCCGGACAATGCTGGCTCCACCTCCTGTGGGGCGTCTGATGCGCCTGCCCCTCACACTGAAAGCAGAAGCCGGAGTACACCCGCCGGGGTACTCCAGAACTGAGAGTGGCTATGCAAAGGCCCCCCTGGCCTGCGAGAACAAAAGAATTGGCCTATAAAAGAAGGAGCCCTGCTCCTTGAAAATTAGATCCGGTTTGGGCCACAGAAGGACTCTGCCCTACAAGAAGGACCGTGAGAGACAAGGAAGGGTGCTGACTCTTGCCTGTGTCTGGTGCCTTGCTGCTGAAGGAGAGGAAGAAGAAGAGACTACGAAAAGACTTTTGCTTTACTTGTGCCAAACTCTGCTGAAGAGATCTCCAAGGGCTTGCAACTGAACTTGCCCCCTGACCAGCGTCCCAGGACCAGTGGACGCTACCCCCCTTGGAAGGAAGCGACTGCGGGTGCTGACCATCGCCGCAGCATCGACAGAGGAATCTCCTCTAAGGCATCAACATCATCCCGACCACCGTGACCGGGGCCCAAAGCAACAGCGAGAGCAAAGTAAGGACCAGCCGCCGCTGGCCCGAACACCGTGACCGCAACTGCACCGGGAGCCCGAGAGCAAAGGGAAGGAGGACCCGTCCGGTCCGAGCTCACGAGGTGACTGCATAGCGAGCAGTCACTCACCTGCGAAGACGGACAGTTGCCCTACGAGAATCCGCAAAGTCGGTAGCCTGCCCGACAGCCCAGCTGTGAGCCCACAGCTGCACCGACATTTGGCTGGGTACGTCCTGCACTTGGGGACCGTACTGCCACTTGTCACCGCCGCACAACCGCCGCCTCCAGGGTCGGAGCGGACGACGAGGAGAGGACCCTGCTGCCACAGAACACCGCTGCCCCGGATGACCAGTGACCTGCTCGGCTGAAGAGCCGCAACGATCAGCGACCCCGGGAAGGCAACGCGACGTGGGACAGATCCCCTGGAAGCCGCCGGCTCCACAAGAACTTTGATTAACACCGGCCTACGGGCCTCAAGAGAACTGCATAAGAACTGTGGTAACCCGAATTAAGTAATCTGCAACCGTTTTCATAAAGTACATTGACTGTATTCACAAGCCTGCTTAAAATCTATATAAAGATATATATTTTTACAGAATACAGTCTGGTCTCGTTGTGTGGTGGGTTGGTTGTAAAGGTGTACTGTTGCAAGTGTTTAACCCTATGTGCCCCAAAGATTAGCCTACGACTGCTTAAGCCACACTACCTAGAGGGTAAGCAGAGGTTGTCTGGAAGGTAACCCTCAGCCCTGACGAGGAAGAGAGAGTCCCTGCTTGTCGCTAGTGTTGCACTGCGCCAACTAGAGCCTCCCCCTTCCTACATTGGACCCAGCGGTGAGGATTTTCGAATTTACACTTGTGATATCTATACCTGAGCTTCTGACCACTACACAAGGATTACGGTCCAGTTACTTAGCCACAGACTTTGCTTTTTGAATTTTGCCGAAAGAAGATTCCGAGTGCAGGAACCATGCCGGGCACAAAGAGCCTGGATGGAGCGGAGTCCACGACCTCCGAGGTGTTGGAGGTAGAGTGGGACGCCGCAAAGCTGGACAAATACTCGAAGATGGAACTGAAGTTTTTCTGTAGGAAACTCAAGGTTCCGCACGCTGGTTGCAAAAACAAACCGGAGTTCTACAAGGCCCTGAAAGCCTGGGTGGAATCCAGAAAGACCCCGGAAGAGCAAGACGTCCTCGCCGAGCAGAATACGACGGAGGAGCAGAATGCGCTTGGGGATCTGATCGATCTAGAGAGGCAAGACAGCGAGCACAGCTTGGGTAAAGGCCTGTCGCCAGAGGAGCTGGCGGACAGGAAGGAAACCCGGAATCACGAGAGAAAGTTGGCAGAAATGAAAATCCAGCTGGAGCTTGAAACCAAGAGAATGGCGCTGGAAGAGCGAAAGCACCAGATGGATTATGAAGTGAAAATGAGGGAGATAAGTCTCAAGGAGAGAGGCTTGGATCGTCCTCCCTCTGGTGGCAGCACATCGCCAGTGCAGGTAGAGTCAAGAGTGCACATCCCGAAGGACGTAGTTAAGGAGTTCTTTAAGGGGGATGACATAGGACAGTGGTTTAGGGCATACGAGGTAGCCATGTCCTCCCACCGGGTCCCTGACAAGGATTGGGGAGCGGGGTTGTAGGGAAGGTTCCTTAGCGAAGGGAGAGATACCTTGCTAGATTTGCCCATTGAGAATCAGAGATCCTATGCCCACATGAAAGAAGCTTTATTAAACAGGTACGGGCTTACCCCTGAAATGTATAGACAGAAGTTTAGGGGATGTACTAAGCGGCCTGGGAATACGTATGTGGAGTATGTGACTTACTTTTGCAGAGCGCTGGATGGTTGGGTGAAAGGTAACAAAGTTAATGATTTTCAAGGTCTCTTTGATTTAATTGCATGGGAGCACTTGTCTGATCACTGTTTTCCTGAGTTACGCCAACACCTGATCGATAGCAAGCTGTCCAACCCGAGGAAGCTTGCTGAGGAGGCGGACCGCTGGCTCAGCACCAGGGTCCACAAGGGTCCCGTGGGAGATTCCGCCAAGAGTGGGCAGGGTCCCCAGCAGAAGAGTGGGGGGGACAAGGGGGGGAAACAGAAGGGGTTCCAAAAAGGCCCCCAAAGTAGTTCCCAAGGGAATCCGCAGCAGGGTTCTCAGCCTCCCCCACCCCCGAAGCAGAATGGGGCCCCGACAGGTAAACCTGTTCCAAAGGCGCCCTTCAATTGTTTCAAATGTGGCGAGCCTGGGCACATATCCAGTGACCCCAAGTGTCGCCTATTTGGAAAACCCGCACCCACTGTTGCTCCGCCCCGACAAGTGACTAGCGTTCACCTGGGAGAAGAAATGATGGTCCCGGGGGTGGAGATCCCGTTCACATGACCCTGGTCTCGTTAGGAGACAGCGAGATGATCCCTACGAACTACCTGCCCTCTAACACTAAAAAATATGGGCAGGTGGTGATCATCAATGGTAAGGAAGCCGAGGCTCTTAGAGACACAGGAGCCAGTGTGACTGCAGTGAGGCAGCACCTGGTGTCTCAGGAGCAGGTTGTACCCCATGCCTACTGTAGGGTTATCAACGCTGATAATTCTGAGAGTCAGTGTCCGATGGCTCAAGTTCCCTTCGAGTGGGGGGGGGTCTCTGGTACTCTGCAGGTCTGTGTGAGAAAAACCATGCCTGTTGACTGTTTGCTAGGGAACGACTTGGAGCACTCCCCTTGGGAAAAGGTGGAGAAAACGACTCACCTGCGGATGGTGGGTCTGCCTGACTGGGCGTGCGTGACCACCCGGTCGATGGCAGCCAGTAAGGGTGATCGAGAGGTCCTGGGGCCTGATGGAGAGGCCCAGGAACCGGCCTTAGGGAGAAGGCGCAGGGGGCGCGGGAAGCCGGCCCCTGAAGTTCCTACGGTCCAGGAGGAGGCAGACCTTGAGGGGGATGCCCTGGAGCCTACAGGGGAACAGATCGCCGAACTGGGGGACCTGCCTGAGCTGACCCATTGGCAGCAAGAAGGAGGGCCCTCCAGGGAGGAATTCTGCAGGGAGCAGAAAGAATGCCCTTCTCTCGTGGGTATGCGGCAGCAGGCTGCAGACCAGGCCAATGGTGTTCAGGCCAAAACACATTACGTGTACTGGGAGAACGACCTCCTGTATTCGGAGCCTAAGGCTGCTGAACCTGGGTCAGCCCGTGTGCTGGTGGTACCCCAGAAGTTCAGAGCCTTCCTACTGGGTCTGGCTCATGATGTGCCTTTAGCAGGACATTTGGGGATGGACAAGACCTATGACAGGCTTGTCACCCACTTCTACTGGCCCCAAATGCATAAGAGCTCAGACGCTTTTTGCAGAACCTGTCCGACTTGCCAGGCAAGTGGGAAGACGGGAGGGAAGAACAAGGCTCCCCTCCAACCCTTCCCTGTGGTCGGTACGCCATTCCAGCGAGTGGGTATTGACATCGTTGGGCCTCTGGACCCCAAGACAGCCATGGGCAACAGGTTCATCCTGGTCTTGGTGGACCATGCCACCCGGTACCCTGAAGCCATCCCTCTGAGGACAGTGACGGCTCCCGTGGTGGGGCGTGCACTGATGGGAATTTTCTCACGAGTAGGATTCCCTCTAGAGGTGGTGAGTGACAGGGGGACCAATTTCATATCGAAATATATGAAGTCCCTTTGGCAGGAGTGTGGCGTAACGTACAAGTTCACCACACCCTACCATCCCCAAGGTAACGGGTTGGTTGAAAGATTCAACCGAACCCTCAAAGGCATGATCATGGGCCTGGAAGGTCCGATGAGGCGTAAGTGGGACGTCCTCTTGCCATGCCTGCTTTTTGCATATCGCGAGGTACCACAGAAGTCCCTAGGGTTCAGCCCCTTTGAACTGCTGTACGGCCACCCCGTGAGAGGACCACTGAGTTTGGTAAAGGAAGGCTGGGAGCAATCTCCCAGGAAACCTCCCCAGAATGTATATAGCTACATGCTGGCCTTCAGAAACCAAACCAGACGCTTCAGACAACTTGCCGAGGCAAATCTGGAAGCGAGCCAGGAGGAAATGAAGCGGTGGTACGATCAGAATGCCACTCTGGTCGAGCTTCAGCCTGGACAGGAGGTGTATGTCTTGGCCCCAGTGGAGCCCTGTGCCCTTCAGGATAAGTGGACAGGACCATTTGAGGTTGTGGAGCGCAAGAGCCCCGTGACATACTTGGTGGACATGAAGACGCCCAGGAACCCTTTGCGGGTCCTACATGTCAACCGCCTCAAGCCCCACATGCGAAGGTCCGAAGTGGGCATGTTGTTGGCAACCGATGACGGAATGGAGGAGGAGTCGGAGCCTCTTCCTGACCTCTTGGTGGCCTGTGAGAAGGATGGGTCAGTGGATGGAGTTAACCTCTCACCCTCCCTGACCGCCGAACAACAGGAGGACTGCCGCCAGTTGCTGGGGCAGTTTCCAGACCTGTTCTCCCTGGTTCCGAGTGTCACAGATTGGTGCGTCCATGATGTGGACACTGGAGACAGCTTACCGGTGAAGCATAAGGCTTACAGGGTAACTGACAGGGTACGGGCCTGCATCAAGGAGGAGGTCTCCAAGATGCTTGCCCTCGGGGTGGTTGAGTCTTCCAGCAGTCCTTGGTCCAGCCCCGTGGTCTTGGTTCCGAAGGCTGCTGCGCCGGGAGCCACACCCAAACTCCGGTTCTGTGTGGACTACAGAGGACTCAATTCAGTCACGAAGACTGACGCGCACCCCATCCCCAGAGCTGACGAGCTCATTGATCGGCTAGGGGCTGCCCGGTTTCTCAGCACGTTTGATTTGACGTCTGGGTACTGGCAGATCGCCTTGACTGATGGGGCAAAGGAGAGGTCGGCATTCTCAACACCAGATGGGCATTTCCAGTTCCGGGTTATGCCATTTGGGATGAAGAATGCCCCTGCCACCTTTCAGAGATTGGTCAACCAGGTGTTGGCTGGACTGGACGAGTTCAGTGCCGCCTACCTGGATGACATCGCGGTGTTCAGCGGCACCTGGCCCGAACACCTGCGACACCTCTGGGAAGTGTTGATGGCCCTGCGCAGAGCAGGCCTCACAATCAAGGCAAGCAAGTGCCAGATTGGGCAGGGTTCAGTGGTGTACTTAGGACACCAAGTTGGGAGTGGCAAGGTAGCCCCCTTGCAGCCCAAGATCGAAACCATCCTGGCTTGGGAACCCCCCAAGACCCAGACTGCAGTGAGAGCCTTCCTGGGGCTCACTGGGTATTACAGGAGGTTTGTCAAGGGCTATGGCACGATTGTGACCCCCTTGACAGAGCTGACTTCGAAAAAGCAGCCCAGGAATGTGATTTGGACTGACACCTGTCAGAAGGCTTTCGACACCCTGAAGACTGCCATGTGCACGGCGCCCGTGCTCCTGGCCCCCGATTTCTCCAAGGAGTTCATTGTGCAAACAGACGCTTCAGAGCATGGTGTAGGGGCTGTTCTTTCACAGATGACTGAGGAGGGCTTTGACCAACCCGTAGCCTTCATAAGTAGGAGGTTACTTCCACGGGAAAGTAGGTGGAGTGCAATAGAGCGTGAAGCATTTGCTGTGGTCTGGGCGCTGAAGAAGCTAAGACCCTACTTGTTTGGGTCTCACTTCCGAGTTCAGACGGACCACAGGCCCCTCAGATGGTTGATGCAAATGAGGGGTGAGAACCCGAAACTGTTGAGGTGGTCCATTTCTCTACAGAGTATGGACTTTACGGTGGAACACCGCCCTGGCACCGATCACGCCAACGCTGACGGTCTGTCCAGATTTTTCCGCCTCAGTGATGTGGAACTCCCTGGGGAAGGGTAGTTCCCCCCACATTTCAGCTGGAGGGGACACATGTTAGACCTGGCACCTTGGCGTGGGTCTCCCTTCCACTTTTTGCTGATGTGCCTCCGATGTTTTGCTGGTTTTCCGATACTCAGGGCACTGCGCCACGGCTGATCCGTGCCGCAGTGCAAGTGCTCCCTACTGTAAAATTGTACATACGATTGGTATCCATGAGTGGTTCTTTGGATTTACTGTTAGTCCCTAGTAAAGTGCACGAGAGAGTGCCGGGGCTTGTAGATGCCAATACTGCTGGTGGGCCTGCAGCGCTGGTTGCGCCACCCACCGAAGCAGCCGTAAAGATGTGTCTGGGAACTGCGACCGCAGAACCCGCGTGCGGTCCCGTACTGTCACGCTAGCTGGGCAAGTGTCCCCACTTGCCAGCACCAACCCTTCCCTTGACTACATATTAGTCACCCCTATGGTAGGCCTGCGGGCAGGGTGCGTTGTAGGTGCAAGGTAGGACAAGCCCTGAGATGCGTGGCCTGTCCTAGTAGTGACTTACACCCAAGACCGTATTTCACTATTGAAGGCTACCTGCTCCATTAGGCCAGACTGAGCTGCGAGGATTATTACACCATATAATACCCGCAGGCTCAAGGAGCATGGTAGCGAGTCATGTTTAGTATGCCTGAACTCAGGATGATAAGATATTTCTTGTAGTCAAGTTTATTGTAATATCCTGGGTTTGCAAATGCTACCTTTAGAAAGTTAGCATTTGCTTGCTTAACCATTTCAGCCGCCTCTGCTGGTATGTGTATCTGACTGTCTGGGATGTGTGAGTGACAGGGCTGGAGGGATGACAGGTGGTGAACGCGCAGATTACACCTTAGTGGGAGGTAGGAGTGCCTCTTGACTCGAACTGTCACTGCGCTCGGCCACCACAATGCTGGCTCCACCCTCCTGGGGAGCGGCGGATGACTCTGCCGGCACCTGGCCCAGGAAGGGCGAAGCCCCCATCAACAAGGTACTCTGGCCACCCCTGTCCGGACAATGCTGGCTCCACCTCCTGTGGGGCGTCTGATGCGCCTGCCCCTCACACTGAAAGCAGAAGCCGGAGTACACCCGCCGGGGTACTCCAGAACTGAGAGTGGCTATGCAAAGGCCCCCCTGGCCTGCGAGAACAAAAGAATTGGCCTATAAAAGAAGGAGCCCTGCTCCTTGAAAATTAGATCCGGTTTGGGCCACAGAAGGACTCTGCCCTACGAGAAGGACCGTGAGAGACAAGGAAGGGTGCTGACTCTTGCCTGTGTCTGGTGCCTTGCTGCTTAAGGAGAGGAAGAAGAAGAGACTACGAAAAGACTTTTGCTTTACTTGTGCCAAACTCTGCTGAAGAGATCTCCAAGGGCTTGCAACTGAACTTGCCCCCTGACCAGCGTCCCAGGACCAGTGGACGCTACCCCCCTTGGAAGGAAGCGACTGCGGGTGCTGACCATCGCCGCAGCATCGACAGAGGAATCTCCTCTAAGGCATCAACATCATCCCGACCACCGTGACCGGGGCCCAAAGCAACAGCGAGAGCAAAGTAAGGACCAGCCGCCGCTGGCCCGAACACCGTGACCGCAACTGCACCGGGAGCCCGAGAGCAAAGGGAAGGATGACCCGTCCGGTCCGAGCTCACGAGGTGACTGCATAGCGAGCAGTCACTCACCTGCGAAGACGGACAGTTGCCCTACGAGAATCTGCAAAGTCGGTAGCCTGCCCGACAGCCCAGCTGTGAGCCCACAGCTGCACCGACATTTGGCTGGGTACGTCCTGCACTTGGGGACCGTACTGCCACTTGTCACCGCCGCACAACCGCCGCCTCCAGGGTCGGAGCGGACGACGAGGAGAGGACCCTGCCGCCACAGAACACCGCTGCCCCGGATGACCAGTGACCTGCTCGGCTGAAGAGCCGCAACGATCAGCGACCCCGGGAAGGCAACGCGACGTGGGACAGATCCCCTGGAAGCCACCGGCTCCACAAGAACTTTGATTAACACCGGCCTACGGGCCTCAAGAGAACTGCATAAGAACTGTGGTAACCCGAATTAAGTAATCTGCAACCGTTTTCATAAAGTACATTGACTGTATTCACAAGCCTGCTTAAAATCTATATAAAGATATATATTTTTACAGAATACAGTCTGGTCTCGTTGTGTGGTGGGTTGGTTGTAAAGGTGTACTGTTGCAAGTGTTTAACCCTATGTGCCCCAAAGATTAGCCTACGACTGCTTAAGCCACACTACCTAGAGGGTAAGCAGAGGTTGTCTGGAAGGTAACCCTCAGCCCTGACGAGGAAGAGAGAGTCCCTGCTTGTCGCTAGTGTTGCACTGCGCCAACTAGAGCCTCCCCCTTCCTACAACATCACTGATGACATCACTGATGACATCTCAAATGAGATCACTGATGAAATCACTGATAACATCTCATTTGACATTACTGATCACATCACTGATGATATCATTCATGTGATAATACGACGAACCTCTTCAGACTCTAATATAACCTTAGATACAATCAGTGTAAACAGACACTCACAGACTGTCACTCATCCATGGAGTTACTCACACACCTAGTCAGTCATGCAAAGAATCAATCACACCTCCATTTCCTCAACTATACAGTTATACACACCTTACTTAATCAAACATATACTAACACATATTTACTCTCTTATACAATCACTGATACAAGTTCACAATGATCCATACAGCCACTCACACATTCACTGGCTCTTATGCACAGTTATTTATATATGTCAACTCTTACATGTACTGTGTTTTACATATGTACTTACTTTGACATGTAGCACTGAGAAATCCAATCACTCACCAATACACTCATGGAGACAGTCAACCGCCCATACAGCTGTTTCCACATGCACTTTTGAACCCATACATCTAGTGAATCAACTGCTCACACATCTATGCACAGAGTCACACACCTCCCAGCCACCCCCACACACACACTCACTCTCCCATACAAATACTTGGGCAACCAATCAATAACCCATATAGTTACTCACATAGCTACTGATCAACACATGCAGCACTGTACAGAACAACAGATATAATGATGCACCAATTAAGACAGTTTAGTCACTAACCCATGCACTCAGTGAGACACATTTAATCATTCTCTCATACAGTCAGTCATGCACCTACTAAATCCTTCATCCAGACAGTTATACATCCACTCATTCTTCAATATGTAAGACATATTTTAACTTTACAGAAACATACAGTCACTGGATGTTGTCATCAGTGATTTCATCAGTGATGTCATTTGAGATGTCATCAGTGATGTCATTTGAGATGTCATCAGTGATGTCATCAGTGATGTCACTGACCATGTCATCAATGATGTAATATGTGACATCATCAGCAGTGGATTGCGGGTGCGCGATATATAGTTATTGCAACTAACTATATATGCAAATTTCTATGGTTTTGTGCGAGTAAATTAAGGTTTTGAAAATGCTAATCCCTAACTATATATGGTCTATAACCAATGTTTTTTTCAGTGAATATATATATATATATATATATATATATATATATATATATATATATATATATATCTGAGTGACTGCTCAGGAAAACCGCTTCCCACATGGAACTCCAGCAAGCAGAAAAGAAGCAGACACGACGGACCCAGGCTGTGTGCAAAAACTTCTGCGTTTATTCTTTGTCGGTCATAACGTGTTTCACCACCGGAGTGGCTTGATCATATATATTTATGTATGTGTATGTATATATATATATATCTATACTAATATAATAAAGAGAGAGCCCAAACCTTTGAGGCTGGTAATCTCAGGAACCACAGCACCAATCACAACACCCAATACAGCGTTGGAAACGGCAGTTGCAGCAGAAGGACATAAGCTATGCAGACGCCCACCATATACATTTAAAAGGTAAATGAACCGTGCCAGCAAAGTAGTCCTTTGTGGGCGTGTCTGCGTTTTGTGTTGTGGGCGTGTGCTGGGGCGTGACAAACGCTGGGGGCGTGTGGTACGTTCCGCCCTTCATGCCATGTCTCATATTTTGTGCTAATCCCACCCTGCTCCCTTTAAATACCCCTGCACCCCATAATCATAACCCACCCTTACTCCTTAAAATACCCCAACACCCTTAAACACTAACCCATCTTAACCCTATAAATGTACCCTGTACTCCAAAACCCAAACCTATCCCTGAACCCTAAAAATACCCCTGTACCACAAAACCCAAACCTAGCCCTGAACCCTATAAATACCCCTGTACCTCACAAACCAAACCGAACCCTAAACCCTAAAATATCCCTGTACCCCAAAACCCAAACCTAGCCCTGAACCCTAAAAATACCACTGTACCCCAATACCCAAACCTACCCCTGAACCCTAAAATGCCCCTGTACCCCAAAACCCAAACCTAGCCCTGAACCCTTAAAATACCCCTGTACCCCAAAACCCAAACCTACCCCTGAACCCTAAAAATACCCCTGTACCCCAAAACCCAAACCTAGCCCTGAACCCTAAAAATAACTCTTTACCCCAAACCTAGCCCTGAAACCTAAAAATACCCCTGTACCCCAAAGCCCAAACCTAGCCCTGAACCCTTAAAATACCCCTTTACCCCAAAACCCAATCCTACACCTGAAACCTAAAAATACCCCTATACCCCAAACCCCAAACCTAGCCCTGAACCCTAAAATGACCCTTTTACCCTAAAACCCATACCTATCCTAAACCCTAAAACTACCCCTGTACCCCATAACCGAAAACTATATCTGAACCCTTAAAATACCCAAACACCCCAAAACATATACCTCAGTACCCCAAAACATATACCCCTATACCCATTCTTACCTTATCCAAACATTTAAAAAAACATGCTTTACCATTCATTCATTTACAACAAATTTCGTTGTAAATGTGTATATGGTAAAAGCATATAAAATGTAATGCCATGCGTTATAATGGCATTGAGGAGTCATGGTACTTTCATAATGAAAGTATGCGGAGTGATGGTATGCGGAAAGAAAGTTGCGGAATAATGGGTGTTTAACCCTTTCCCTGTGAGTACATCAGTGGCACGGCGGCCCACATCTCCAGCAACATACTCATATTTTTACACCACCCATTTGAAAAATGCACAGGTCTCATTGATGGCCAGCACTGACATACACTTTTAGACACACCTCCTGCCACAAGTTCTAGCATTGCGAACTTTAGAGCTGGGGAGCTACGTTCGAATCTCGGCATCAGCTCAACAATCTGTGATTCCAGGCAAATCGTTTTGTCTCCCCATGCCTACCACAAATGAATGTGTTCTTCTGTAATGTGAATTGTGCTCATGCCATGTTGTCGAGTTCGCGCTATATAATATTGCAAGGAAAAATAAAGTAGGGAAACTCGAGTTCACACACTACTGAACGCGCACTCTCAAGTGCATCACAGGCCTGTCACAGATAAGAAATGCTATCAAAACGAAATCCTACAAAACAATATACTACTTGCCGGCATCAATTCATACCCGGACAACGTCGGGACAGGCTGCTAGTATATATATATATATTTATATATCATCAATAAACTTTATTTCAGTCTGTATGACCTAAAAAGTAGAGTCAAAATACATACAAGTGAATTTTAAAAACAAAGAAAGAAAGACAGAGAAATACCCTGATAATGCATTTACACATTGTTATAAAAATGAGGATTGAATGGATATCGATATGTACATTAATACCATACAATACAAAATACAGAAATTTGCAAGCCTATTTCAGCGTTCTATGCCCTAAAGTGGAGGACAACTAATCATATCTCAGGGGGTTGTACTAAGCTGTAGACTAGAATTCATCTATGGAAAGTGCATAGCGCAAGTAATAAATAAATAAATAACTCCATTCTAAAAAAGTTCATAAAAAGATGACCACAATCTTATATTACAAATGTCGGCACAGTCCCGGCGCTAAATTTTGTCCCTCAAAACAGAGAAACGAAGCTGGAAATTTAAAACTACCATGGGAAGGTGAAATACCCAACTTATTAAAAAAATAGAGTGGTCAGGTTTCTATTGTAGGGGCTTCTATCGCCTGTTGGGAAGATTTAAGAAAAAGCCTGCGGGTGCACCACATGGAAAATAAAAAGCCTGCAACTGAGAAAACAATAGGGATACTCGTGTCATTCCTGAGAATTCTGAACGCCTCCATACAGTGTCTTGTTCCGAGGTTCCTGCAAATCTGCACCAGCCAACAATTCCTTGCTTTGTAGAAGCCAGGGCAGCCGAAGAACACGTGGAGTGCTGCCTCGTCAGGGTTATCACCAGCCGGGCAATTCATAGTTTGGGCACCCTTCCATTAATGAGTGAAAAAGCGGAGTGGCAACATCCCATACCTATTCTCAAGGTTCTTTTAGCCGTGCGGCACCGGTCATTAAACCATGAATGTGGCTTCCTGCCTGGGTGATTTCTTTCTTTATTTTTTGGATAGAAGAAAGTCAGTGCGACTTCTGCTAATTTGATGTGATTTTTTCCACCTTCTCCAAATCAGAACCATCCCCATTTATGGCTATTGAATTTGAGGCCGCCAACAGAACAGGGATTAACTCTTCATACAGGGGGCTCAATTTGCCTTGGGAGTGGCAGAAATTAGCCCATCTCACTCTTCTCCTGCAACTGGAGAGAACCAATTTTAAGTCACTAGGTTCAGCCAGGGAGGGAGCTTTCCCAGAATTAATTGGTTTGAGTTCCAGTACAAGTGCGTAGTGGTCGCTGTCCAACCGTGGAACAATTTTAAAATCTAGTAGAGAACCATGGTCTTTTCTATAGAAAGTATAACTATTGGAGCTATTGGACGATGTTCTACCATTGCAAGCTCTTAACGAATGCTTAAGAACAAGACAATTCCTCTGGATCGCCAGGGGGGACCATTTTTTCACCAGAGGGCATCTCGTCTCCTGGATTGCCCAGAATTTGTCCTCATTGGAGAGAATATCAAGTGGAATTTCCTCCAGGAGCTCAAAATGACAGTTAAAGCCCCCTCCGAGTATCACCGTGTAGTTAGCAACAATGGTGCCTAAAAATTGTATTGTATTGTATTGTTTTGTATATTGGATTTATATAGCACTTATCACCCAGGGGTCTCTAAGCGCTTGGCTTGGGAACCCGTCCTGGCTTTTCCCTGTGAGATAGCCCCTACAGGGCATCCCCAAGGTGAAAGCCAGGCATCCCACCGCGGGGGGGCCGTTGTGGAGATTAAGCAAGCTTAATGCCCAGAGTTGCAGAGTGTGAACCCATGATTAGGTCAGGCACCAAAGCGAGAATTATCGAGTCCATGGACATTTGAGCTCAAGACCCTGCCGCGTCGGGAATTGAACCCTGGTCCCGGGTCTGACCTCTGCTTCAGGGTCTGCCTGCTCTAACCAGTGAGCCACACTTCTCCAATAAATACAGTTAATGCTTCTAATGTGATGGACTCTTTGCCCAATGCCATGGATCTAGAATATACATTGATGAGGGCTACAGAAATCTTGGATGGAAATTGGAGTATGACACACAGAATGTCATTAGAACCTGTGTCGATCTGATTAGCCTTACAGCCTAAATGGTCTCCTACCCATGTACTTAGGCCTCTAGACAGTCTCCCTTTGCCCCCAGTTGATGCGGGTATGTTAAAAATAGCAAAGCCCTGCTTGAAAACCTCCACTCTTGCCCATGTTTCTTGGAACATGCAGATCTCAAATTGGCTGGTGAATGAATCCCACTCCGGGTCATCTATCTTATTCATCAGACTAGCAATGTTCCATACTAGGACCCTTGTTATGTGACAGGTAGGGAGATTCTGTTTCTTGGGGGATAAAATGGGCGAGTGCAGAGGGGTTTTTAGTAATCCACTAGCAACCCCAGAGTTTGAGCCTCGATGTGGGTAATCCATGGGATTATCGATCGGCGGCGAGTCACCACAGGGGTGGGTGCAACCAGGGAAGCTGCTCATGCTCCGGCCGGTGGAACCCCCCCACCCCCACCTGGCGACTAGTCATCGTAGCGATAACCTGTAACTGACTTTCTGATTGTGGGAAATAGGTTTGTGCCTTAATTTTGGTAGAGTTATGTTTTAGTCAGTCTACTCCATCAAGGGAACTGAACCTGTTGCCAGTAGGAATGTTAAAACTCGATTGCTTTTGCCAGTGTTGGAATGGGCGGGGACACGCACCAGTAGAATGGACAGATCTCCATTGCAACTCTTGGTGCCGTAGAACATGAGGGGGCCAAATGGGGGGTAGAAATAACCTAATGAGAGTAATACAATTCCACCCTTCTCCCTCCCATCCTCTCTAACTAAAACCCTTTGGGTTACCAGTGGATTTCCAAAATTAATTACTATGCAGTTGCCATATATGTCCTTGTGCCGTCTGCCAATCCAACCCACACTGCGTGTCGATAGAATCTCGTCCACGTGCTCATAACTAAAAAGATTATGATGTACAAGCTAATGGACACATTTGTTTTTTAACTCTTGTTGTGATTCAAGATGGCTCCTTTTAAGTTCAGGAGTACCTGCAAGGATGAGGACATCTGGAGGTCAACCACCAGCTTTGTAACCCACGATGGCTGATCACTTGTGGGTTCTACACTCTCATCTAGCCCCCCCCCCCCAGTGATTCGATTGTCAGGGGTTCTGCCTATCTATTTTTTCATCTTCTTCTAACTTTTGCCTTGGGATTGGATTTACATGTTCTACCCTGTTGTTTTGGCGTAATAGCCTTGGGTCGTTCTGGGCTAGTTGGTTCGATGAGCTGGAGCTGATCTCTAGAGAGCTCGAACACTGATGCCCCTGAGGGTTGGAGGGGGCTAGGATCAGGGGATGCAATGTCTAGGTTTGGAGTCAGGGGCAAACGTCTCTCAGTCCTCCCAATTTCAGTAGCTACTGCTCCCAAAGCTTTTTCCAACATTCTGTCTATAGAAGTTGGTTTGCTGGACACTGGTTTGGGTGGTACTAGCATCTGTTTCTTTTCTACACACGCCCGTTTCCCCATTATGCAGAATTAGCCTCTCCTTCACGATATTGATTGGATTTGAACAGGGAGAGTATTTCAAAACAGTACTCCCACTATTAAACTCAATAGGCAATACAAATTGCATGAATATCAATAAAGCAAAACAAATCAGGGAAACACTATCTAAGTCAAGATGATCCTGTACACATTCAGTCCCTTCAAGTAATCTGTGTAAAGTCAGTGAAAAGAACTTAGAACAAAAGTCTTAAAAAAAGTGATCGCAGAACCAAGTTATTGGTAGACTGGACGCATAGACAACAGTACATTAGAATCTGGACCCAGTATATGGATGTTAAATTTCTGGCCCAGCCCAGCCTCTTCCAGGCTCTGACCGGCACGGACAGGCCCGCCCTTGGTCCGGGCTTTGCCCGGGCAGCACCCGGGCGCGCCCGCGCGCATCCCGTGCTGCGGGGGAGCCGGGTCAATTTTGAGGGCTTCCGACGCCCTCTAGCAGCATCACTGGCTCTGCGCCCTGCAGAGCCCTCTGGGAACTGTAGTTCGGGTCTGGTTCCTCTCCTCGCGGCCGCGCTGGCGGTGGCGGCGGTAATGGCAGCGATAGCGTCAGGCTCCCACTGCCTCCCGCTGGCTCCCGCGGAGGTATGTGTCGTTGGCCATTCCCCTCACGGCTGGATCTGACTCAGCAGCGTCCCACGTTGAGGGAGGGCCGGGTCAATTTTGAGGGCCTTCGGCGCCCTCTAGCAGCGTCACTGGCTCTGCGCCCTGCAGAGCCCTCTGGGAACTGTAGTTCGGGTCAGGTTCCTCACCTCGCGGCCGCACTGGCGGTGGCGGCGGTAATGGTAGCGATAGCGTCAGGCTCCCACTGGCTCCCGCAAAGGTATGTGTCGTTGGCCGTCCCCCTCACGGCTGGATCAGACTCAGCAGCGTCCCGCGCTGCAGGAGGGCCGGGTCGATTTTGAGGGCCTCCGGCGCCCTCTAGCAGCGTCACTGGCTCTGCGCCCTGCAGAGCCCTCTGGGAACTGTAGTTCGGGTCAGGTTCCTCTCCTCGCGGCTGCGCTGGCGGTGGCGGCGGTAATGGCAGCGATAGTGTCAGGCTCCCACTGGCTCCTGCAAAGGTATGTGTCGTTGGCCGTTCCCCTCACGGCTGGCACAGACTCAGCAGCGTCCCGCGCTGCGGGAGGGCCGGGCTGATTTTGAGGGCCTCCAGCGCCCTGTAGCAGCGTCACTAGCTCTGCGCCCTGCAGAGCCCTCTGGGAACTGTAGTTCGGGTCAGGTTGCTCTCCTCGCGGCTGCGCTGGTGGTTGCGGTGGTAATGGCAGTGATAGTGTCAGGCTCCCGCTGGCTCCCGCAGAGGTATGTGTCGTTGGCCGTTCCCCTCACGGCTGGATCAGACTCAGCAGTGGAGTGCTTCCTTTCTTGTGGACACCTTTTGGAATATATATATATAACTATATTTTGTACAACTATATTTATGACATCAACATTTTTGTACTTACTATTATAAGTATAGGATGTAGATATTTTGGACCGATTTGTTGATCATAATATTTTTAAATGGGGATATTTTGAGTGTCGCCATTTTTGTCAGTGTACCATCCAGGAAGTGAGAAAGAGTGAAGATTTGGGGTAAAAACTCAAGATTTCACAAAGCGGCACTGTACAAGAAATAAAAAACAAAGAGGCGCCAGGAAGCCACCTGGTTACTCACAATTTACCCTCATGGGTTTTTCCTGCATATGGACTAAGCGTCTGATTTTTGGGGATTACTTTGTGGGATCTGTAGCGGTTCTTACCTGTGCAGTGTACGGACGCATCCCTTTTTTTATCACAAGATGGTTGTGGTCTGGTGCTGTAGGAGCACCGTAACATGCTGGCCTCGTCTCCTCTGCAGTCCACATTGGATATTATCGGAAATCTGTATATGGGGGCTCCAAAGACAGAGCCTCCAGGCGCTGAGATCGGCGCTCCGCACCCCAGCTGTCTGCAGACCACAGCAGCATCCTTCATATCCCAATACAAGTCACAAATTGTTCCTTCTCGGTTATCTATAGTCACCAGCACAACCCCAGCACAAGGATCCGCAGCATTGGAGAGGCGAACAACACTTGTGTCAACTGCAAAGAAACAGAGAGAAATGAAAAGTTTACTTAGTTATCAGAACATAAATGTATATATTAAGTACAATTCCCAGCACAGTCTCCTCATATCAATCTCAGCCAATCACAGGGTAGCAGGGAGGAGAGAGAGAGAGAGGGAACAAGACTGAGCAGGAGAGATAGATGAGAAGATTGGTTGAGAACAAGGGAGGAAGAGAAAGAATGAGAGAAAAGGGGAGAAAACAAGAAAGAGATGAAGAGAGAAAGAGGGAGAGAGGGAGAAAGAGAGAGAGAACTGGGATGATAGAGAGACAGAGATGGAGCCGGAGAAGGTAAAGAGTGCGGCAGAGAACAAGAGTGTGTGGGAGAGAGAAATGAGAAAGAGAGAAGGGAAGGAAACAACAGAGCTAGCAATGGAGCAAGAGAGATAAAGAGAGGGAGCGAGACAAGTGAGAGATGAAGAGAGGGAATGACAGTGCACAAAAAAGAGAGTGAGAACAAGAGATACAGAGTGTAGTATTGTGGGATGTAGTCTAGTGGTTGGGGGGTGGAGTCAGAGGGAGGGGCAGGAACAGGAGGAGCCGGGGAACAGGAACCAGGGTTAGTTATAGTAGGGACAGGGCATCGATAAGACGTGATAAATAAAGCTCTAGTTTAAGACAATTGTAGGTGTCTGTGTTTACTTTAGCTGGATGCTACAACTGACGACGAGGATGGGATTGGTGTGTCTGCCACCCACTGAACCCTGCAGGAGCGTCCTGTCCCGAGCAGCATCAAGAAAGGAAAGGTGCTGCTGTGACGAGTGAGGCTGCCGCCTGAATTGAGAGGCCAAAAAAGTACGATTTACCTATGCCTCTATGTGCATGATTGCAACATTTAATGTGACTCAAAGAGAAAAATACATAGTCAACTTTACATTGAGCACACAAAACAAGATTTTTGCAAGGGAAAAAGCATAACAAACAACATGTAAAACACAATCGAGTGAATTATAGTGAACATATCACCAAAAAGTACATATACATTGTGAACAGTGATTGAGCAATTGTATCAAAACAGTAAACAACAGACTTTCGTAAATTATAATGAGATAATGAGCAAGTGTTGGGGGTACGTCTTATTCAATACCTGCCCAACCTCCTGTAACACTATTTGTTTTGGAATTATAATTGTGTGAATACAGGAAAAAGGAACCCAACATTAATTAGGACATGCCAGTGACTTTGGGCGAAACAATGATGCTAAATGCCAGGGCGTGGAGTTTATCCGTTGGTACTTATGCGACCAAAGAATTAGGGTCGATTGGTTCTTTTTAGAAAATAGTCATCAAATGCCGTGGGAGTCGACCTCTGTTTATGGAGCAGCCGCTCTGAGGTCGAGGCCAGGAGCAAGCAGTTCTCAGTTCAATAATGTCCCTTTAAAAATTTGTCTCCAAGGGTTTGGAAAACGCGTTTCGAATGCCAATGTTTGAATCATCGGATTCTCATCAGGGCGTGGAGTTTATCCGTTGGTACTGTTTGGAGGAAAAGGACAAGGAATTTGATTTAAAAACTGAACAAATACAATAAGGAAGCTTTTTCCACATGAATGCATCATCTGATGCAGCATACCTTATGCGACCAAAGAATTAGGGTCGATTGGTTCTTTTTAGAAAATAGTCATCAAATGCCGTGGGAGTCGACCTGCAATGTAGTGACATTGGCATGGTAAGTATTTGTAAATTGCAGTACAGGCAGGCACTAATGCGTGCATGCATTTATGAAAATTACCTCTGTTTATGGAGCAGCCGCTCCGAGGTCGAGGCCGGGAGGAAGCAGTTCTCAGTTCAATAATGTCCCTTTAAAAATCTACAAACACAAGGGATTGTGTATTAGCGAGGACGCATGGTGTGTCTTATGCCCCGGAAAAATTAAGAAATTGATGAATCTCTTACTTGTCTCCAAGGGTTTGGAAGAAGAAATATATCTTAACCGTGCTCTGTGAAAAAACGGAAACACAAGCGGGGAGCTGATCAATGCCCTGTCTAAAGTTATGCCAAACAGAGAAGAAACCAATGCGGTTGTGCGCTGTGCGGCGTCTTACCGTGGAATGCGACCCTCAGTACATCGGGTCACCCGTCTGCTTGAGGGGAATTTGTCTTGTTCAAAATTGAATCCTGTGGGGGAGGGAGGGGAACCAAGCGAGTTAGTGCCCGGTCACGCCATAGAGAAAGCGCGTGTGTGTGCGCTAGTTGCAAAGTGGGTCTTACCTTAGGTTGTTGAATGACAGCTTTGTATATTTCGAGTTTGGGATGGACACAACAGCTCGCCGCCGCGAGTAAAATAGACTAAATTGTATCTGTTGGTCACATGATGTCGGGAGCCAACCAGAGCGAGGGGCCCTCTCGCTAGGGATTGTGGGATGTGTAGTTTATAGGGACATTGATTAAAACCGATGAAGGGAAGCCAATTATATTCTAGTGACTTCACTAAGTACATTTAGCCCGTTGTTGACAGTGTTGAATTTCATAATGAGGTAGGCCTCCTTGCGTAGTAGTGCCGCCTCAATGTCCTGTACATACTGTTTAGGATCCGCCCATGTAAGGACCATCCATTTGAAATCATTTTCCCCATGGTTATGACTTGTAAAATGTTCAACCATGGGTGCAGAGCACACTTTTTTATTTATTCGAGATCGGTGTTGTGTGATGCGTGAATTTACAGGTTGACAAGTTTTGCCTATGTACACTTTGTCACAGGGACAAACCACGGCATAGATGACATTTTTTGTATGACAATTGGTAAACATCTCATGCTTCCATGTGACCCCGTCATGGTCAAATGTGTTACCTTCCAAGGTAGAGGAACACGATATACAATTGCCACACTTATGATGCCCGCTTATGGGTTTTAAGTTCCATTGCGAAATCAGATCGCTTTTGGGTTTCGGAATGTAGCTGTCTGCCCTAATCAATCGTTGACCAATGCTTTTGTTTTTGCGCATGGCAAAAATGGGCTTTTGTAGGGGACTTGGTAAATCTTCCAATAGATGCCAATTTTTCAAAATAATACGTTTGAACTGATTTGTGTGTGATCCATAAGTTGTAACGCACACCAGCTCATTCAGTGCATTTTTGTCTTTTTTCACCAGAAGATTCTCCCTGGCGGTGCATCTGGCACGTTTTTTAGAATGGTTAAGAAGTTTCTTTGGGTAGCCCCTTGTTGCCATTTCTGCGCAAAAATTTGTAGCATGTTGATCAAAGTCAGAAATTTCAGTACAATTCCTTCTTATTCTTAACAGTTGCCCAAAAGGAAGATTTTCCTTCAGGAACTGTGGGTGCGAGCTTTTAAAGTGAAGGATGGTATTTCTGTCTGTAAGTTTCTTGTGTAAGGTCGTTGTTAGGATATTGTCGCGGACGCCTACAGTGATGTCCAAAAAAGTCATTTTACTTGTGCTGGATTCTATAGAGAAACCAATGTCTCTGTGCCTGGAGTTAAGCCAATTGTAGAACTGGTCTAGTTCCGTCTGGCTCCCCTGCCACAGGAGCCAGACGTCATCAATGTATCTAAGCCATTGGGTTATATGGCCGACAAATGGATTGTTCTCAAATATGAATCTTTGTTCATATTGTGCCATATAGATTACCGCCATCTCAGGTGCGTATGGACAGCCCATAGCGATGCCTTTTATTTGGATGAAGAACTCATTCTCAAATTTAAAATAGTTGCTGCGTAATGTGATTTCAGCCAGTGAAAGGATGAAAGAGGTGGGGACCCGGTGCGGTCTTTCTCGTTGTTCAAGGTATATTTCCAAGACCTGCAATGCCTCATCCTGAGGGATTTGGGTGTAAAGTGAGGTGACGTCTAGGGTCACCATCAGCTGAGTAGTTTGATTGAATGATTGTCCCTCTATCTTATTAATGAAATCAGTTGTATCTCTGAGATATGACTTGACCTGCGGTAGAAAGGGTTTGAGAAAAAAATCTATGTATTTTGAGACCGGTTCAAGTGCAGAATCGCACCCCGACACAATGGGTTGGCCAGGCGGTGTTTTATCATTTTTGTGGATTTTTGGTAAAAAGTACAGGACAGGCGTCCTTGGTGCTTTTTTGTTCAAGAATTCAAATTCCTTAGGGCCTAGGAATCCCTCATCAAGTCCTGTCTTGGTGATGCTTGCGATTTTACTTTGTATGGCATGCACAGGATCCTCCTTAATTGGTCTGTACCAATCAGGATTGTTAACATGCGTTGTTCCTTCCTCCAGATACATGGTGCGGGGCCATATTACAACTGCCCAACCCTTGTCTGCTTGTTTTATTAAAATAGACGTATCTGATTTGAGGTTCTGAATGGCAGATGTTAACCCTTTAGACATGTTTTTGTGGACAAAATTTTTTTGTTTCTCAAGTTTTGAGAGGAAGGAAAGGACGGCTTGTTCAAAGGCCATGACCTGTTTGGGGATGTTTTGGGTCGGAGTGAATCTGGATTTAACTCTAAGCCCTGTGGTTTCTGAATGGGACGTCACTTCGGCATCCACGAAAAACACCTTCAACCTGATCTTGCGACAAAAATCTAATGCCTCTAATTTCAGTTGGGTGAAGTCCGTTCTTTTATTAGGGACAAACTTGAGGCCCAGGGATAAGAGTTTGACTTCATCCTGGGTGAGTTGTTTATCTGAAAGATTGACTATGGCTGATTTCTCTAGCTCTTGTAGGTTATGTTGCGTGTGCGCATCTCCTATGGTTGTTTGAAGCGGACCCGTGACTGTCCGCCTCTGCCTAAAAAAGGAGATGATACAGCAGCCCCTCGTCTTTTAGAATTATCTTGTCGAGACTCAGATGACGAGTCAGACGATGTTGTATCTGAGAAAGTGAGGAACCTATTCCTGGATCTGCCTTGGAATGATGTTAAAGCCCCTCTTGATTCACCTGACGTATAGAAATCCTCTTTCAAGAATGGATAAACTTGTTCCAATTTGAATGATTTAGAGTCCCTTTCAAATTGTGCTACTTTAGCGTTAAGTGTGTTGTCCTTGAAAAGTTGTATTTCTTTTTCAATCTTATCTAAAAGATTCTTGGCTTCAGTTACCGTTTGATTGTCAGATATGGTCTTGATTAACTCCTCAATTTCTTTTTCTTCTTGGCTACAGAAACGTTGGGCTATCTGTATAGTATGGACCATGAGGTTCCTGCTGCATTTAGTATTAATCTGACTGAAACCTTTTTTGTAATCTGTGTCCTCGGTGAAAATCACCGGGATGTTCGTCACCTGGAGTCCCCAAGGGATAGTCCCAGCTTTGAGGTGTTTGAGTAGAAAGTGGCCATGTAGTTCGGTTCGTATGTGTTTTTTTTGAAGACGGGTCAATTTATCTGCCTCATTTTGTTGTTTGGCTGAGGTACTCAATGTTATGTTAGAAAAAGGAGATGATTCAATAAGACTCGCAATGTGGCTCTCCGTAAAGGACAGCGTATCTTTCTCTGCCATGCTATACAGGAGACGTGTCCCCTGCAGTGAAGTGAATTAATTGTTGATAAGGATGACGAGCAGTGTCAATCCCTACCCACTCGGGTAAAAACCCGCGCTAATAATGCAAAAAAAGGAGGGGTTTGGCCCAGTAGGGAAGAGGGTAGGTAGGGCCTATTAATACCAAAAAAAAGTACGATTTACCTATGCCTCTATGTGCATGATTGCAACATTTAATGAGACTCAAAGAGAAAACCACACTGTTAGTTAACTCAGACAATTGATTTATGTCAATTATTTTTCGAAACTCATAAATTGTCCATGATTTGCGACAAGAGAAAAATACATAGTCAACTTTACATTGAGCACACAAAACAAGATTTTTGCAAGGGAAAAAGCATAACAAACAACATGTAAAACACAATCGAGTGAATTATAGTGAACATATCACCAAAAAGTACATATACATTGTGAACAGTGATTGAGCAATTGTATCAAAACAGTAAACAACAGACTTTCGTAAATTATAATGAGATAATGAGCAAGTGTTGGGGGTACGTCTTATTCAATACCTGCCCAACCTCCTGTAACACTATTTGGTGTGGAATTATAATTGTGTGAATACAGGAAAAAGGAACCCAACATTAATTAGGACATGCCAGTGACTTTGGGCGAAACAATGATGCTAAATGCCAGGGCGTGGAGTTTATCCGTTGGTATTTATGCGACCAAAGAATTAGGGTCGATTGGTTCTTTTTAGAAAATGGTCATCAAATGCCGTGGGAGTCGACCTCTGTTTATGGAGCAGCCGCTCCGAGGTCGAGGCCGGGAGGAAGCAGTTCTCAGTTCAATAATGTCCCTTTAAAAATTTGTCTCCAAGGGTTTGGAAAACGCGTTTCGAATGCCAATGTTTGAATCATCGGATTCTCATCAGGGCGTGGAGTTTATCCGTTGGTACTGTTTGGAGGAAAATGACAAGGAATTTGATTTAAAAACTGAACAAATACAATAAGGAAGCTTTTTCCACATGAATGCATCATCTGATGCAGCATACCTTATGCGACCAAAGAATTAGGGTCGATTGGTTCTTTTTAGAAAATAGTCATCAAATGCCGTGGGAGTCGACCTGCAATGTAGTGACATTGGCATGGTAAGTATTTGTAAATTGCAGTACAGGCAGGCACTAATGCGTGCATGCATTTATGAAAATTACCTCTGTTTATGGAGCAGCCGCTCCGAGGTCGAGGCCGGGAGGAAGCAGTTCTCAGTTCAATAATGTCCCTTTAAAAATCTACAAACACAAGGGATTGTGTATTAGCGAGGACGCGTGGTGTGTCTTATGCCCCGGAAAAATGAAGAAATTGATGAATCTCTTACTTGTCTCCAAGGGTTTGGAAGAAGAAATATATCTTAACCGTGTTCTGTGAAAAAACGGAAACACAAGCGGGGAGCTGATCAATGCCCTGTCTAAAGTTATGCCAAACAAACAACAACCTGTAAATTCACGCATCACACAACACCGATCTCGAATAAAGAAAAAAGTGTGCTCTGCACCCATGGTTGAACATTTTACAAGTCATAACCATGGGGAAAATGATTTCAAATGGACGGTCCTTACATGGGCGGATCCTAAACAGTATGTACAGGACATTGAGGCGGCACTACTACGCAAGGAGGCCTACCTCATTATGAAATTCAACACTGTCAACAACGGGCTAAATGTACTTAGTGAAGTCACTAGAATATAATTGGCTTCCCTTCATCGGTTTTAATCAATGTCCCTATAAACTAAATATCCCACAATCCCTAGCGAGAGGGCCCCTCGCTCTGGTTGGCTCCCGACATCATGTGACCAACAGATACAATTTAGTCTATTTTACTCGCGGCGGCGAGCTGTTGTGTCCATCCCAAACTCGAAATATACAAAGCTGTCATTCAACAACCTAAGGTAAGACCCACTTTGCAACTAGCGCACACACACGCGCTTTCTCTATGGCGTGACCGGGCACTAACTCGCTTGGTTCCCCTCCCTCCCCCACAGGATTCAATTTTGAACAAGATAAATTCCCCTCAAGCAGACGGGTGACCCGATGTACTGAGGGTCGCATTCCACGGTAAGACGCCGCACGGTGCACAACCGCATTGGTTTCTTCTCTGTTTGGCATAACTTTAGACAGGGCATTGATCAGCTCCCCGCTTGTGTTTCCGTTTTTTCACAGAGCACGGTTAAGATATATTTCTTCTTCCAAACCCTTGGAGACAAGTAAGAGATTCATCAATTTCTTCATTTTCCGGGGCATAAGACACACCACGCGTCCTCGCTAGTACACAATCCCTTGTGTTTGTAGATTTTTAAAGGGACATTATTGAACTGAGAACTGCTTCCTCCCGGCCTCGACCTCAGAGCGGCTGCTCCATAAACAGGTAATTTTCATAAATGCATGCACGCATTAGTGCCTGCCTGTACTGCAATTTACAAATACTTACCATGCCAATGTCACTACATTGCAGGTCGACTCCCACTGCATTTGATGACTATTTTCTAAAAAGAACCAATCGACCCTAATTCTTTGGTCGCATAAGGTATGCTGCATCAGATGATGCATTCATGTGGAAAAAGCTTCCTTATTGTATTTGTTCAGTTTTTAAATCAAATTCCTTGTCCTTTTCCTCCAAACAGTACCAACGGATAAACTCCACGCCCTGGTGAGAATCCGATGATTCAAACATTGGCATTCGAAACGCGTTTTCCAAACCCTTGGAGACAAATTTTTAAAGGGACATTATTGAACTGAGAACTGCTTCCTCCCGGCCTCGACCTCGGAGCGGCTGCTCCATAAACAGAGGTCGACTCCCACGGCATTTGATGACTATTTTCTAAAAAGAACCAATCGACCCTAATTCTTTGGTCGCATAAGTACCAACGGATAAACTCCACGCCCTGGCATTTAGCATCATTGTTTCGCCCAAAGTCACTGGCATGTCCTAATTAATGTTGGGTTCCTTTTTCCTGTATTCACACAATTATAATTCCACAACAAATAGTGTTACAGGAGGTTGGGCAGGTATTGAATAAGACGTACCCCCAACACTTGCTCATTATCTCATTATAATTTACGAAAGTCTGTTGTTTACTGTTTTGATACAATTGCTCAATCACTGTTCACAATGTATATGTACTTTTTGGTGATATGTTCACTATAATTCACTCGATTGTGTTTTACATGTTGTTTGTTATGCTTTTTCCCTTGCAAAAATCTTGTTTTGTGTGCTCAATGTAAAGTTGACTATGTATTTTTCTCTTGTCGCGAATCATGGACAATTTATGAGTTTCGAAATATAATTGACATAAATCAATTGTCTGAGTTAACTAACAGTGTGGTTTTCTCTTTGAGTCACATTAAATGTTGCAATCATGCACATAGAGGCATAGGTAAATCGTACTTTTTTGGTATTAATAGGCCCTACTTACCCTCTTCCCTACTGGGCCAAACCCCTCCTTTTTTTGCATGAATTGAGAGGCCAGCAGCAGGTGAACCTACTCACCAGTCAGGAGACTGTGTGGGGCACAAGAGAAGTCGAAGCAACAAGCGCCGGGGCGCTTAAGAAGTGAAGCGCTCGTTGGCGCCAAAACGCGAATCATGCGTGATGCGTGGGAATCGGCGTGCCCTGAAAGAGCAGAAGTCGGGAGCCCACTCCGACTCTGCCTAGCGCCCCGTAGTGGTGAGGATCGCTGTGGAGGAAAGCGCTGCCCCCAAGAAGACCAGCCGGTAAGCGCTGTCAAGCGCAGGGAAGCAAACTTGAGTGCGCCCCGACATCGGGACCTCACGCCCGATGCGTGAGCTTCGGCGCGCTGTCGCCGAGTGAGCGCGAAGCGGAAAGAAGCAAGGTGGTAGCGACGCCGGGAGCCCACTCCGGTCCTACCTGATGTGAGGAGATCCTGAGCGCTGCGAGGAACAAAGATCCCAGCATCCGGCGTGGACCTCATATGCCCGGTGAGTGCCTGAAGCCTGCCGGTACCTGATTGCTGAAAGTCAATAGAGGGATCCAAATCTCGGGAAACACGAGATTTTAGGCCCGGCGGCCATCTTTGAGTCAGGCATGCCACAGACATCCCCTATGTGCACACCAGAAGCGGCCATTTTGGAGTCAGGCAACCTTCAGCTTGATGAACAAGCATTGGAAGCTGAAAACAAGCATTGGCAAAAGTGAACAAGCATTGGCAAGACGATTCAAACAAACACTGGCGAAGAGCATACAAGCATTGATACATGCAAAGAAACGAGCATTGATACCTGCTAATAGACAAACATTGATACATGCAAATCAACAAGCATTGGACAAACGGAAACAAGTATTGGCTAAGAGTAAACAAGCATTGGTACATGCAAAGAAACAAGCATTGATCCATGCAAAGAGACACAAGCATTGATACATGCAGATCAACAAGCACTGGATAAATCGTGGCAAAGAAAGAAAACAAGCATTGGTGAAGGCCAAACAAGCATTGGCGAAAACCAAACAAGCATTGGCGAACATAATAGAAACAAGCATTGGCGAAAACCAAACAAGCATTGGCGAAGACCAAACAAACATTGGCGAAGACCACACAAGCAGTGGCAAAGGCCAAACAAGCATTGGCGAAGATCAACTACGAAGACAAGAAGACGAGTGAACAGCCCGTGCCCTGCAAATATGATCCATCAAAATCCTCCTCTCATGGCGGGGGAAGAAGTAGCATAAGGGTTCAATCCCTGCATTGAAGTACCACCCCCAGGGGTGCAGACGGATACATGGAGTCTGTGTCTCAAACGGAACCAATGGCTGGCAACATTGGGTGATTTCCTGGACGCCAATGGTGAACAAAGAGAGAGGATATGTCTAATGCTGCTCCTCCATTTGGTGGGTCCAGAGGGCCGATGCCCAATCGAAACATTCTCCAAAGAAGACACAGAAATCTATAAAAGACTCTAAGAGAAGCTATGTGCCCGTCTCTCTCCGCACAAGTGGAAGTGGATCAAGAGCGCATCGCTTTCAACACAGCTCGGCAGGAACCAGGTGAACCATTGCCAACTTTCATCACTCGGTTGCAAAACCTGGTACAAGGCTGCCACTTCAACACCTTTACGAATGAGGACGCAGTTCGACTCCGGATAATTGAAGGCTGCGCAAACCCCGACACAAAGCTCAAGATCTTGCGAGGAAAGTGGTCGCTAGAAGAAATCATCAGGAAGGCTGAAATTGGAATGCACGTCAAGGCAAGAGACAGATCAAAGGACCCGAATCTGAAGGCAAATTATCAAGATGCCTGGACAGATGAAATTCGGAAAACAGACAAAACAAAAAAGAGAGAGAGGGAAGGCAGACCAATGAAAAGACAACGGGAGAGACACAGTGACAAGGAGTACTCTGAGTCAATCAGTCAAAGGACAACCTCAAGGAGTTCTTCACCCTCAAGGTGTCATTCAAAGTCTGACCAACGGGAGAGACACAGTGACAAGGAATACTCTGAGTCAATCAGTCAAAGGACAACCTCAAGGAGTTCTTCACCCTCAAGGTGTCATTCAAAGTCTGACGAGGAGGGAGCGTCAAGTGGGACAGATCGCACCCCTGGACAAGATGGCAACTTACACAACAAGAGAGTAAGGAAGACAAACTATAGAAGGAGAGCTCAAAATGGTCAAAACTGGAAGTCGGCGCAGGAACACTCTTCGTCAAGTCGTGAAGATGAGTCTGAGGGAACATCCAGCAGGAGAATACATCACACCCATATCATGGGTGTCCGAGCACCAAACAAGTGGGAAGAAGGAATAGGTTGCATAAGACGAACTGGTCCTCCCCAACAACGAACAGGAAAAGACCAACGCATCAATGGCATTCAGGACACTGAAGAAACGGAGAAGTCGGTGATATGTGAGAAAGCCAAAAATGGAAAACCTCAAGACCAAACACAAAGAACAAGCACGTGGTTGTTGAACAACTTCTCAAACGAAACAACGTCAAAGACAAGTTGACGAAGGCGCCCGGAGAAACGTCTTAAAGACAACCCTGAGACAAAGAACAACGTGTCACGGCCTACTCATTTCAGAAATCCATTACTTGATACCCTCTCTAAGGAACGCTTTAAAAGGGGCATGGCCAGTAACTCCTCTGGTTCAGAGGGCGAGTCTGTCCGATCCTTTAAGATGGGTATGGCCAGGAACTCCTCTGATTCAGAGAGCGTGTCTGTCCGATCCTGGAAGTCGACAAAAGACTTCTCTGAACCAGAAAGCACGGCTGTTCAGTCCCGTGAGTCGACAGAGTCATGGTCCCGACAACAGCCATGGCATCAACCACCCGAATGCACCAAGGAACCAAAGGACATCCGTCCTGTCAAGAGCAACATGACACACACTGAAGTCTCTGAATACTCAGTCACTCCACAAGACAACCTATCGTGTCAGTCACAAGTACATCCAGACCTAGATCAAACACCGTCACCCCTGAAGGGGTCCGCGAGGCTGACTCAAAGGACCTACAAAGGGAAAACAGAGACAGTGGACCTTGGTCACCGGACGGGAAGGGACCAGCCAGTCACTCTGCAAGGAAAACCAGACGTGTCAGTAGAGAGAGATCATCAGATAAGAGAGAAACATGCCTATGCACAGATAGCTCACGAGTCTGCCAGACAACCCGAGGCTGTGAATGAGTTATCGAACCAAGCCAAGACAGTCTCATCAGATAGCACCATACTGTCTGATATACATGACCCTGAATTGGAGGTCAGTGATGCCCTCAACCGGACAAGACAAACAGAAGTAAAAGTAGATGCGGGTGCTCGGAAGAAGACCAGAACATTATTCACTCATGAAAGAGATCGAGCATCTGAACCAACAGTAGTTACACCACTGGAAGGCGACATGCTGACTGTGGAATGTGAGAGCAGACAGTTCACACGCAACGTGATCAAGAATGCCCCGATTAAGACAACAGAAAGATTGACCAAAGTCAAGCCCACCGCTGATTCGACACTACTGAGGCTTGAAAAACAGGCTGTCCGCCAACCCGTGTGGTGGATTGAAGAACTGCGAACACTGAGGACATTAAGCTCATTTTGTTAATAAAGGGGGAGATGTAGTATTTGGGATGTAGTCTAGTGGTTGGGGGGTGGAGTCAGAGGGAGGGGCAGGAACAGGAGGAGCCGGGGAACAGGAACCAGGGTTAGTTAGAGTAGGGACAGGGCATCGATAAGACGTGATAAATAAAGCTCTAGTTTAAGACAATTGTAGGTGTCTGTGTTTACTGTAGCTGGATGCTACACAGAGGGAGAGAGAAAAACCAAGAGGCAGAATAGAGAACAAGAGAGGGAGGCAGAGTGCAGAAGAGAGAGCTCACAAGATAGAGGGAGTGAACAAAGGAGAAATCAATGAGAACAAACACAAGTGACACTTGGCCGCTTGCAGATCGAGATACCAGGAACCCCAGGGTGGGAAAGTGATGCGGGTCCAAGGAATACTAGGATCTTCATTCAAAAACAATGTTGTTTTTTTAATGTGAACCACACAAGTTACACCCAGTAACACCCCTGACGCAAATCAACAAAAAGCAGCTCTTGGCACTCTTTGCACTGAGAAATAAGCACATGACCATCCAAAAATATCGTTTGAGATGCAAAGTTAATAACCTTGCAAGACTTTTTGTGATTTTGCACCACTTTGTCCATTATAACCTGTAAATAAATGTTGACCTATTTGTTATAATACAGGATGATTAATACTACGTATTGCAAAATTATTCCCCCCAAATATATTGTTATTGCAAGATCTGGGGCTGTACTGGAAGAGTACCTTTCGCTTACCAATCCTTGTTCTTAGACAAACCAAAGTATCTCACAGGTTCAATGTGTGCTTTGCCCTTCAGGACACATGTAATGTGAAGTGTGTTTAGAGAAATGAAAGAAGTCCCTTTTGAACATGTGCTTCAATGAGGTGCTATGTATGAGCGCGTGGCCTGGTCCGCCAATCTTAACAGAAAGGGCTTTGCTTAAAACCTATGGGTGTTTCAGGTGGCCCACCCATCATATACACTTTTAACACCCCGTGAAGCAAAACCATGAAAAGCAGTACTGTTTGCACTGAGAAGTTAATTTCCTTCTAAACTTTGTATGGTTTTTGCTCCATTTTGCACCTTTGAAACATGTAATAACTCTGGACCTGCATGTCTGAAAATGACCCTTAAGAAACATCTTATTGTTGCAACATCTGGTACAAAACAAACTGAAATGTAGGAAACCGGTGGAAATCAACATTATTCAAAGAATAACACATACAAATGATGCTTATGACAAAGAAGTTCAGCTCATGAGGCAGTCTGGGTAAAAATGCCTCCGAATGAAACAAACCGGTAGAAACTGGTTTTTAAAATCCATTTTCATTAAGTTGGTTTCCACAACTTTTTCACCATGAATGTTGAGTACCAGGGTGACAACACTAACCTCGCAAATTCCTTTCTTTGTAAAAAAATATTTAACTTAATTTGTCTTTCCACTTGTTTTCAAGTTTTTCTGCCCCTTCCACACTTTCATCTCTATGTTTTAGAACTTTTTCAATGACTCCTTTCATTGTTCCTGTTTTCTTGCATTTTAATCCATTCTCTTAACTTCTTTCCCTCTATGGAACTATGGGGCATATTACCAACAAAGTGGCGAAGAGAGGTGTTCCCCGCCTTGGCTTAACACCTCTCTTCGCCACTTCGGAAACGCCAGACTGCACCATATTACCAAGGCTATGGTACAACCTGGCGTTTCCCCTTGCAATGGCGATAAGTTTTACAACTTAACGCCAGCGCAGGCAGGGAAGGTTTGTTTATGTACAGGAAGGTGTTCCTTCCAGCACACAAACAAAAGCTTAAATGCCATTTTGAAACTTACATGTGTGCTACTTCATGCAACACACATGTTAGTTACAAATTGGCATTTTTAAAAAGAGGTTTGTTTATGTATAGGAAGGGACACCTTCCTGTACATAAACAAACCTTGGCATTTTCACATTTTCCATGTGTGCTGGACAAGGCACCACACATGGAAAAAGCAAAAACGAGGAGAAATTAAGCATTTCTCCTCGTTTTGCCACCTTAAGAACAGGTCTTTCCTGTTCTTAAATTCGGCGCTGCCACCTAATATCGCCTCTCTTGGTAATAGGTGGCAGCGTGGAAGTGAATGGAAAGGGGCGACCACTCGGTCCCCCCGAACGTATGGTTGGGGGCCCTGACCCTCCCGGGAAACCATTTTGGGCGGGGGGCGTGTCACAGCTGGTATGCCCAAAGCGGCGTAGCCGGGGCGCGCCTTTTTCCCACCCAAGAGGGGTTGTCCTAGACACCTACACCTATGGCCACGCCCAGTAGGCGTATCGGCGGAGGGTTCACGCCCTCCCGACGAGGAATAAAAAGAGCGGGAATCCGAAGAAGCATCCTCTTGTTCCTGTGCTTGGAAGCTGCACCCACTCGTTGCACGTGAGCCCTCGACGGAACAAGGAGCAATTTTGAGAATTTGTAATTCTTGTGTTTCTCTTTCAGCGACTTCGAGGCTAAAAGATCTAGGACCACTTTGATCGACGTAATTTTCATAAATGCATGCACGCATTAGTGCCTGCCTGTACTGCAATTTACAAATACTTACCATGCCAATGTCACTACATTGCAGGTCGACTCCCACTGCATTTGATGACTATTTTCTAAAAAGAACCAATCGACCCTAATTCTTTGGTCGCATAAGGTATGCTGCATCAGATGATGCATTCATGTGGAAAAAGCTTCCTTATTGTATTTGTTCAGTTTTTAAATCAAATTCCTTGTCCTTTTCCTCCAAACAGTACCAACGGATAAACTCCACGCCCTGATGAGAATCCGATGATTCAAACATTGGCATTCGAAACGCGTTTTCCAAACCCTTGGAGACAAATTTTTAAAGGGACATTATTGAACTGAGAACTGCTTCCTCCCGGCCTCGACCTCGGAGCGGCTGCTCCATAAACAGAGGTCGACTCCCACGGCATTTGATGACTATTTTCTAAAAAGAACCAATCGACCCTAATTCTTTGGTCGCATAAGTACCAACGGATAAACTCCACGCCCTGGCATTTAGCATCATTGTTTCGCCCAAAGTCACTGGCATGTCCTAATTAATGTTGGGTTCCTTTTTCCTGTATTCACACAATTATTATTCCACAACAAATAGTGTTACAGGAGGTTGGGCAGGTATTGAATAAGACGTACCCCCAACACTTGCTCATTATCTCATTGTAATTTACGAAAGTCTGTTGTTTACTGTTTTGATACAATTGCTCAATCACTGTTCACAATGTATATGTACTTTTTGGTGATATGTTCACTATAATTCACTCGATTGTGTTTTACATGTTGTTTGTTATGCTTTTTCCCTTGCAAAAATCTTGTTTTGTGTGCTCAATGTAAAGTTGACTATGTATTTTTCTCTTGTCGCAAATCATGGACAATTTATGAGTTTCGAAATATAATTGACATAAATCAATTGTCTGAGTTAACTAACAGTGTGGTTTTCTCTTTGAGTCACATTAAATGTTGCAATCATGCACATAGAGGCATAGGTAAATCGTACTTTTTTGGTATTAATAGGCCCTACCTACCCTCTTCCCTACTGGGCCAAACCCCTCCTTTTTTTGCATGAATTGAGAGGCCAGCAGCAGGTGAACCTACTCACCAGTCAGGAGACTGTGTGGGGCACAAGAGAAGTCGAAGCAACAAGCGCCGGGGCGCTTAAGAAGTGAAGCGCTCGTTGGCGCCAAAACGCGAATCATGCGTGATGCGTGGGAATCGGCGTGCCCTGAAAGAGCAGAAGTCGGGAGCCCACTCCGACTCTGCCTAGCGCCCCGTAGTGGTGAGGATCGCTGTGGAGGAAAGCGCTGCCCCCAAGAAGACCAGCCGGTAAGCGCTGTCAAGCGCAGGGAAGCAAACTTGAGTGTGCCCCGACATCGGGACCTCACGCCCGATGCGTGAGCTACGGCGCGCTGTCGCCGAGTGAGCGCGAAGCGGAAAGAAGCAAGGTGGTAGCGACGCCGGGAGCCCACTCCGGTCCTACCTGATGTGAGGAGATCCTGAGCGCTGCGAGGAACAAAGATCCCAGCATCCGGCGTGGACCTCATATGCCCGGTGAGTGCCTGAAGCCTGCCGGTACCTGATTGCTGAAAGTCAATAGAGGGATCCAAATCTCGGGAAACACGAGATTTTAGGCCCGGCGGCCATCTTTGAGTCAGGCATGCCACAGACATCCCCTATGTGCACATCAGAAGCGGCCATTTTGGAGTCAGGCAACCTTCAGCTTGATGAACAAGCATTGGAAGCTGAAAACAAGCATTGGCAAAAGTGAACAAGCATTGGCAAGACGATTCAAACAAACACTGGCGAAGAGCATACAAGCATTGGCACATGCAAAGAAACGAGCATTGATACCTGCAAATAGACAAACATTGATACATGCAAATCAACAAGCATTGGACAAACGGAAACAAGTATTGGCTAAGAGTAAACAAGCATTGGTACATGCAAAGAAACAAGCATTGATCCATGCAAAGAGACACAAGCATTGATACATGCAGATCAACAAGCACTGGATAAATCGTGGCAAAGAAAGAAAACAAGCATTGGGGAAGGCCAAACAAGCATTGGCGAAAACCAAACAAGCATTGGCGAACATAATAGAAACAAGCATTGGCGAAAACCAAACAAGCATTGGCGAAGACCAAACAAACATTGGCGAAGACCACACAAGCAGTGGCGAAGGCCAAACAAGCATTGGCGAAGATCAACTACGAAGACGAGAAGACGAGTGAACAGCCCGTGCCCTGCAAATATGATCCATCAAAATCCTCCTCTCATGGCGGGGGAAGAAGTAGCATAACGGTTCAATCCCTGCATTGAAGTACCACCCCCAGGGGTGCAGACGGATACATGGAGTCTGTGTCTCAAACGGAACCAATGGCTGGCAACATTGGGTGATTTCCTGGACGCCAATGGTGAACAAAGAGAGAGGAAATGTCTAATGCTGCTCCTCCATTTGGTGGGTCCAGAGGGCCGATGCCCAATCGAAACATTCTCCAAAGAAGACACAGAAATCTATAAAAGACTCCAAGAGAAGCAATGTGCCCGTCTCTCCGCACAAGTGGAAGTGGATCAAGAGCGCATCGCTTTCAACACAGCTCGGCAGGAACCAGGTGAACCATTGCCAACTTTCATCACTCGGTTGCAAAACCTGGTACAAGGCTGCCACTTCAACACCTTTACGAATGAGGACGCAGTTCGACTCCGGATAATTGAAGGCTGCGCAAACCCCGACACAAAGCTCAAGATCTTGCGAGGAAAGTGGTCGCTAGAAGAAATCATCAGGAAGGCTGAAATTGGAATGCACGTCAAGGCAAGAGACAGATCAAAGGACCCGAATCTGAAGGCAAATTATCAAGATGCCTGGACAGATGAAATTCGGAAAACAGACAAAACAAAAAAGAGAGAGAGGGAAGGCAGACCAATGAAAAGACAACGGGAGAGACACAGTGACAAGGAGTACTCTGAGTCAATCAGTCAAAGGACAAGCTCAAGGAGTTCTTCACCCTCAAGGTGTCATTCAAAGTCTGACCAACGGGAGAGACACAGTGACAAGGAATACTCTGAGTCAATCAGTCAAAGGACAACCTCAAGGAGTTCTTCACCCTCAAGGTGTCATTCAAAGTCTGACGAGGAGGGAGCGTCAAGTGGGACAGATCGCACCCCTGGACAAGATGGCAACTTACACAACAAGAGAGTAAGGAAGACAAACTATAGAAGGAGAGCTCAAAATGGTCAAAACTGGAAGTCGGCGCAGGAACACTCTTCGTCAAGTCGTGAAGATGAGTCTGAGGGAACATCCAGCAGGAGAATACATCACACCCATATCATGGGTGTCCGAGCACCAAACAAGTGGGAAGAAGGAATAGGTTGCATAAGACGAACTGGTCCTCCCCAACAACGAACAGGAAAAGACCAACGCATCAATGGCATTCAGGACACTGAAGAAACGGAGAAGTCGGTGATATGTGAGAAAGCCAAAAATGGAAAACCTCAAGACCAAACACAAAGAACAAGCACGTGGTTGTTGAACAACTTCTCAAACGAAACAACGTCAAAGACAAGTTGACGAAGGCGCCCGGAGAAGCGTCTTAAAGACAACCCTGAGACAAAGAACAACGTGTCACGGCCTACTCATTTCAGAAATCCATTACTTGATACCCTCTCTAAGGAACGCTTTAAAAGGGGCATGGCCAGTAACTCCTCTGGTTCAGAGGGCGAGTCTGTCCGATCCTTTAAGATGGGTATGGCCAGGAACTCCTCTGATTCAGAGAGCGTGTCTGTCCGATCCTGGAAGTCGACAAAAGACTTCTCTGAACCAGAAAGCATGGCTGTTCAGTCCCGTGAGTCGACAGAGTCATGGTCCCGACAACAGCCATGGCATCAACCACCCGAACGCACCAAGGAACCAAAGGACATCCGTCCTGTCAAGAGCAACATGACACACACTGAAGTCTCTGAATACTCAGTCACTCCACAAGACAACCTATCGTGTCAGTCACAAGTACATCCAGACCTAGATCAAACACCGTCACCCCTGAAGGGGTCCGCGAGGTTGACTCAAAGGACCTACAAAGGGAAAACAGAGACAGTGGACCTTGGTCACCGGACGGGAAGGGACCAGCCAGTCACTCTGCAAGGAAAACCGGACGTGTCAGTAGAGAGAGATCATCAGATAAGAGAGAAACATGCCTATGCACAGATAGCTCACGAGTCTGCCAGACAACCCGAGGCTGTGAATGAGTTATCGAACCAAGCCAAGACAGTCTCATCAGATAGCACCATACTGTCTGATATACATGACCCTGAATTGGAGGGCAGTGATGCCCTCAACCGGACAAGACAAACAGAAGTAAAAGTAGATGCGGGTGCTCGGAAGAAGACCAGAACATTATTCACTCATGAAAGAGATCGAGCATCTGAACCAACAGTAGTTACACCACTGGAAGGCGACATGCTGACTGTGGAATGTGAGAGCAGACAGTTCACACGCAACGTGATCAAGAATGCCCCGATTAAGACAACAGAAAGATTGACCAAAGTCAAGCCCACCGCTGATTCGACACTACTGAGGCTTGAAAAACAGGCTGTCCGCCAACCCGTGTGGTGGATTGAAGAACTGCGAACACTGAGGACATTAAGCTCATTTTGTTAAGAAAGGGGGAGATGTAGTATTTGGGATGTAGTCTTGTGGTTGGGGGGTGGAGTCAGAGGGAGGGGCAGGAACAGGAGGAGCCGGGGAACAGGAACCAGGGTTAGTTAGAGTAGGGACAGGGCATCGATAAGACGTGATAAATAAAGCTCTAGTTTAAGACAATTGTAGGTGTCTGTGTTTACTGTAGCTGGATGCTACACAGAGGGAGAGAGAAAAACCAAGAGGCAGAATAGAGAACAAGAGAGGGAGGCAGAGTGCAGAAGAGAGAGCTCACAAGATAGAGGGAGTGAACAAAGGAGAAATCAATGAGAACAAACACAAGTGACACTTGGCCGCTTGCAGATCGAGATACCAGGAACCCCAGGGTGGGAAAGTGATGCGGGTCCAAGGAATACTAGGATCTTCATTCAAAAACAATGTTGTTTTTTTAATGTGAACCACACAAGTTACACCCAGTAACACCCCTGACGCAAATCAACAAAAAGCAGCTCTTGGCACTCTTTGCACTGAGAAATAAGCACATGACCATCCAAAAATATCGTTTGAGATGCAAAGTTAATAACCTTGCAAGACTTTTTGTGATTTTGCACCACTTTGTCCATTATAACCTGTAAATAAATGTTGACCTATTTGTTATAATACAGGATGATTAATACTACGTATTGCAAAATTATTCCCCCCAAATATATTGTTATTGCAAGATCTGGGGCTGTACTGGAAGAGTACCTTTCGCTTACCAATCCTTGTTCTTAGACAAACCAAAGTATCTCACAGGTTCAATGTGTGCTTTGCCCTTCAGGACACATGTAATGTGAAGTGTGTTTAGAGAAATGAAAGAAGACCCTTTTGAACATGTGCTTCAATGAGGTGCTATGTATGAGCGCG
The DNA here is from genome assembly GCF_964263255.1 of Lissotriton vulgaris. Classification (NCBI taxonomy): domain Eukaryota; kingdom Metazoa; phylum Chordata; class Amphibia; order Caudata; family Salamandridae; genus Lissotriton; species Lissotriton vulgaris. The sequence goes on from NC_141687.1 coordinate 13,588,073, forward strand.
TGGCCTGGTCCGCCAATCTTAACAGAAAGGGCTTTGCTTAAAACCTATGGGTGTTTCAGGTGGCCCACCCATCATATACACTTTTAACACCCCGTGAAGCAAAACCATGAAAAGCAGTACTGTTTGCACTGAGAAGTTAATTTCCTTCTAAACTTTGTATGGTTTTTGCTCCATTTTGCACCTTTGAAACATGTAATAACTCTGGACCTGCATGTCTGAAAATGACCCTTAAGAAACATCTTATTGTTGCAACATCTGGTACAAAACAAACTGAAATGTAGGAAACCGGTGGAAATCAACATTATTCAAAGAATAACACATACAAATGATGCTTATGACAAAGAAGTTCAGCTCATGAGGCAGTCTGGGTAAAAATGCCTCCGAATGAAACAAACCGGTAGAAACTGGTTTTTAAAATCCATTTTCATTAAGTTGGTTTCCACAACTTTTTCACCATGAATGTTGAGTACCAGGGTGACAACACTAACCTCACAAATTCCTTTCTTTGTAAAAAAATATTTAACTTAATTTGTCTTTCCACTTGTTTTCAAGTTTTTCTGCCCCTTCCACACTTTCATCTCTATGTTTTAGAACTTTTTCAATGACTCCTTTCATTGTTCCTGTTTTCTTGCATTTTAATCCATTCTCTTAACTTCTTTCCCTCTATGGAACTATGGGGCATATTACCAACAAAGTGGCGAAGAGAGGTGTTCCCCGCCTTGGCTTAACACCTCTCTTCGCCACTTCGGAAACGCCAGACTGCACCATATTACCAAGGCTATGGTACAACCTGGCGTTTCCCCTTGCAATGGCGATAAGTTTTACAACTTAACGCCAGCGCAGGCAGGGAAGGTTTGTTTATGTACAGGAAGGTGTTCCTTCCAGCACACAAACAAAAGCTTAAATGCCATTTTGAAACTTACATGTGTGCTACTTCATGCAACACACATGTTAGTTACAAATTGGCATTTTTAAAAAGAGGTTTGTTTATGTATAGGAAGGGACACCTTCCTGTACATAAACAAACCTTGGCATTTTCACATTTTCCATGTGTGCTGGACAAGGCACCACACATGGAAAAAGCAAAAACGAGGAGAAATTAAGCATTTCTCCTCGTTTTGCCACCTTAAGAACAGGTCTTTCCTGTTCTTAAATTCGGCGCTGCCACCTAATATCGCCTCTCTTGGTAATAGGTGGCAGCGTGGAAGTGAATGGAAAGGGGCGACCACTCGGTCCCCCCGAACGTATGGTTGGGGGCCCTGACCCTCCCGGGAAACCATTTTGGGCGGGGGGCGTGTCACAGCTGGTATGCCCAAAGCGGCATAGCCGGGGCGCGCCTTTTTCCCACCCAAGAGGGGTTGTCCTAGACACCTACACCTATGGCCACGCCCAGTAGGCGTATCGGCGGAGGGTTCACGCCCTCCCGACGAGGAATAAAGAGAGCGGGAATCCGAAGAAGCATCCTCTTGTTCCTGTGCTTGGAAGCTGCACCCACTCGTTGCACGTGAGCCCTCGACGGAACAAGGAGCAATTTTGAGAATTTGTAATTCTTGTGTTTCTCTTTCAGCGACTTCGAGGCTAAAAGATCTAGGACCACTTTGATCGACTTGGAGCGACTATTCGAAAGGAATTTCTGGCAAGAAGGCAGGAAAGAAGTCCGAGGCTGACCAGATGCTTCGTATGTTGGTGAGCAGAATCGCGAAGATCGAACGAAACGTTGGTATGGTCCCAGCGCTTGGCTGAGATATGGCGAACATGAAGAAGCAGATGGCTGCGAGGAACAATCCGGGTAAACCAAAGAAAGTAATAGGCCCGGCATTGCCGGGAGTCGCCCCTGAGGGTAGGGGGAAAGGGGTCAGGAATAGGGCGCCAGGGGGGGAGGTCCCGGTCCCCGAGGTACCCCCGGTGAGCCCTGCCATTCCGGTCGAGGCTCCGGTACTCCCAGACGTGGGTCAGCCGTTTCCGGTTGTGATTACGCCCGCCAACGAGGAGGACATGCGAGTGGAGAAGTGTGGCTCAGGGGTTAGAGGCGGCAGACCCGGAAGCTGAGAACGGCCCTGGACCAGGGTTCAATTCCCCGCCTCGGCGGGTCTTGGGCTAAAAATTCCACGGTCTCGATAATTCTCGCTCCGGTGCCTTCTCGACTCATGGGTTCACGCTCTGCGACTCTGGGCAATAGCTTGCTTAATCTCCACAACGGCCCCTCGCGGCGGGATGCCTGGCTTTCACCTTGTGGATACCCTGCCGGGGCCTCTCACAGGGGAATACCAGGACGGGTTCCCTAGGCAAGCGCCAGGATGCCCTTTGTGGTGACAGGTCGCGCTATATAAGTATACTTACATTTACATTTACATTTTACCTGCCACCTGAATTGGCCGCCCAGTTGGCCACGTGGCTCGGCAGAAAAACAGGGGGTGCTACGGCACCTGGAGACACGGCCGAAGAGGCCAGGTTACTATTTCAGCAGTTGCGGCAGTCGCGAGATGCCGCAAAGGCGAATCTCCCTCTTGTCCCCCCACAGGTGACCCCGGAAGGACCGGCAGCTGGCGTGGAAAAAACAGCGGGAACGACAACTGAACCGGGTAAGCAGGCATTGCCAATTGCGGGGAAGGGCTCATTGCCCTCAAGACGGGAGAGAGTGGTTCAACATATCCCGTTGGCCATGAAAGAATTAATTTGGGCTGACCAGTATGTTAATATGTTTTCTCTGTTGACTGACCATCGCGAGATGGAGTATGCTAAGACGCAGAAAGATTTGTGGCACCCGAGTGTTTGGCGAGCCAAGATGGCGGGATTCAGGGTGGATGAGACAATAACAAATTGGGCCAAGGCCTTTGCGATGTTTACTGCAATTATTGGGGAGCGTAAGCCCGAGGTATTACCCGAATTGTCTTGTTATCAGGCACGTATAATGGATTTTTATGGAACATATGAGGGGAACGAATGGATGGGTTACAACATGAAATTCCGTAAGGCCAAAGAGTACGATTCATCTCTGACGTGGGATTGTCTCGACTCGATTTCTTGGCAGAAGCAGCTCCTGCCGGGCGCGACGAAGACGTCCTCGCCAGGCGGGAATGGGTCGGGGTTTTCCAGCCAACAGCCGGCGATGCCCTTTCGAGCGGGTGCCGGTGGCAATCACCAACCAAAGACCGGTGGGAATGGGGGAAAGCGGGGGGTCTGTTGGAGCTTTAATAGAGGTAACTGCTCCAGACCGCAAGGGGCATGTAAGTTCAGGCATGCGTGTGCGGGTTGTGGGAATTCCTCGCACCCGGAAAGTTCGTGCAGATCCAAAAATGGTGAGTCGGGAGGTAAAGGAGGGTCCAAACAAGACTGAGGGGGACCACTGTGTACCGTTACCTACCCCCGTTGATATCATGGCAATGATCCCTTGGCTAAACAAATACCCTGATCATGTCTCCGCTGGGGTGTTGAGGAACGGATTCTTATATGGTTTCCACATCCCGGCGGGGGATTTTCGTGGGGAATCACTTTGTAGAAACCAACTATCGGCTCGGCATAATCCAGCGGTGGTAGAGAGGAAGATTGCAAAAGAGGTTTCCCTGGGCCGGGTGGCGGGCCCATACCAGCACCCTCCAGTAAAAATGTGTATCTGTTCCCCGTTAGGAGTAGTACCCAAAAAAGACCCAGGGGAATTTAGGCTGATCCATAACTTGTCAGCGCCGAAGGGTCTCTCGGTGAACGATGCGATTGACCCGGGAGTTTGTTCGGTGCGGTACGCATCCTTCGATGATGCCGTCACCATGTTGAATCGCCTAGGGCCCGGAGCGCTGATGGAGAAGTCAGATATCGAGTCGGTGTTCCGGTTGCTCGCGGTACACCCACAGGATCAGCGTTTGTTAGGCTTTGTGTTCCAAGGACGTTACTACATGGATAGATCTCTTGTGCTTATTTTGAGATATTCAGCTGTTTTTTGGAATGGGCGTACACTGAGGCCACTGGGCATAGCCATGTTATGCATTACTTAGATGATTTTCTGTTCTTGGGGGAAGCCGGCGACACAACATGTGCGCAGGCGCTACAGGAGTTTTGCATCCTCATGAGGGAATTCGGAGTGCCATTGGCACCATGTAAGACGGTGGGACCATCTACTTCACTCGAGTTTCTGGGAATCGAGCTCGATTCTGTGGAGGGATGTTTCCGTTTACCGGTACGAAAAGTAGCGACATTTAGGGCTTCCCTGGAACTGTGCCTTAGTAAGGAGAAAGTGACCCTGCATCAGTTACAACAAGCAGTGGGTCAGCTTAACTTTGCCCTGAGGATGATACCAATGGCCCGCCCCTTTTCACGCTCTATTGCACAGGCTATGGTTGGTTTCAAAGAAGGACACCACCGCACGAGACTGTCTGCAGAGGTTCGCCAGGACATGCGCATCTGGTTGGCATTCCTGGCGGACTTCAACGGTCGAGTAGTGTGGAACAAGCCGCCAGCGTCTTCGGACAAGCTAGGTTTGTGGACTGACTCAGCGGGGAGCGTGGGATTTGGCGCCATTTTTGGTAAGCGATGGTCGGCGCAAACATGGCCGACATGGTGGCACACCAGCGGTCTCACAAGTAACATTGGGTTCCTCGAGCTATTCCCTATTTTTGTGGCTCTGATGGCATGGCCGGACGAGTTCCGAGATCGCTCTGTGGTATTTTGGTCCGACAATATGACTGTTGTTGAATGTATAAATAATCAGGCAGCACGCTGCAAGTGGATATTGAGATTGTTGAAGGAAATTGTACTACTTTGCATGAGGCTGAATGTGCAGTTCAGGGCGAAACATGTGCCGGGTGTACTGAATCATGCTGCTGATGCACTCTCTCGTTCACACATGCAGGCGTTCAGGGGTTATCTACCTACTGCGGACCTAGCGGCGGCACCATTCCCTGAAGTACTCTGGCTACTCGGTGCCCCGGATTACAAGACCTCGTGGCAGCAAGCTTAGCCCCCAGGACGAGGAAGGCATACGAAGGAGCGTTTCGTTCCTATTGTGCATTTTTGGGTCCGGCAGGGGATCAGAAATGGGGTCAGGAGGATTGCTTCCTAAGGTTTCTGGTAGCATTACACAGGGAAGGCCGATCAGTGGCAACGGCCAATAGGCACCGGGCGGTCATTGCATTCATGGCGCAGGTGCATGGCATCAAGGACCCAACATCTTCCTTCTTGGCAAGGAAAGCCCTTCGTGGCTGGCAGCGCCTTGAGGGTCGTAGAGTAGACGAGAGGCGCCCGTTTGGGTTAGAAAGGTTGTCCCGGCTTATGGCGATACTACCCACGACATGTTCCTCCCAATTCGAAGCAGTTCTGTTCCGGGCCACTTTAGCATTAGCTTTCCATGGGGCTATGTGGGTGAGCGAACTGGTCGCAAAGAACAAGAAAGATGTGGAGGGAGGTCTGCGTCGGGATCACATCCTGATCAGGGGTGATTCAATGGTAGTCACAATAGCTAAGTCCAAGACTGATCAGAGGGCTATGGGAGACAGTGTTGTTGTCCACCGCATGCGAGGGTCCCCCATATGCCCGATAAAGTGCATTGAGGAATATTTGGCGCTGAGGGCGGAGACATGGGGTGGGAGCTTGCTGAGACACATCGATGCCACCCCACTGACGAGGTTTCAGTTTCAGAGGGTGCTAACAATGGCAATCGCAGCGGCGGGCCTGGACCCGTGCGATTTTGGGACCCACTCCTTTAGGATAGGGGCTGCTACTGAGGCTACAGCCAGGGGTCGAAGTGCTGAAGAGGTGAAACTGTTAGGACGATTGTCCTCGAACTGTTTTAAAAGGTATGTGCGATTGCACATGTTGTGAAGTCAAGTTACATGCACTCACGCTTCTTGTCTTCTGTTTGATTTACAGTTTCGCGAGCATGTTATGCGGGCGGAATTTGCAGTCGACCCGGCACCAGGGGACCAGCGGTCAGAGATCACCGGCTGAGGAGAGAGTGGTGTGGGTCGTGGGCCACTCATACGTGAGGCGGGCCGGGGACGTATTCAAAGCAGGTGAAGCGACTCACGCAGCTGGGGAATACGGGTACAGAGTGACCTTCCACGGAATGGGCGGGCTCTGTATTGACCAGTTTGAATCTTTTGTCGAGGGACTCTTAGGGCGGCAGAGGTCACCGCCATCTGTAATTATAGTACACCTGGGGGGCAATGACATGGTGACACTCGGTAGGCGAGTATTACTCGAGCGAGTTTTGTCTACCGTTAGCTGGCTGGCGAAAAGAATCCCGGGGTGCACGATTGCATGGTCCCACATGATTCCCAGGAAGGTATGGCGGGGGAGCCTTTCGGTGTCAGCACTGAACCATTCAGTGAAGAAGGTCAACAACAAAATTGGTAGGTTGTTTCGCTCGGCGCAGTTGCACAGTATTCCGCATGGGTGTATTCGGGGTGATCACATGTATCTAGATGATGGGGTTCACTTGTCCCGGGAGGGGAATGTCTTACTCATAGGAGACTTCATAGCATGGCTAAGGGGTTTGAGGAAGCATGGCCTTTAGGAGGAGTTGTGGGGGGGGCGGATAGCCGGTCAACTATCCGGCCTGTGGCGGGAGTTTTGGTAGTAGGGATCTGACACCGGTTGCGACCTTGCGGTTGGCCCGTAATGCTAGGATGTACAATTTTAATTTAGAAAGTATGCATTTGCAGGATGTTAGACTCGGCTAGGAAAACCTTTGTAAATTGTACATGATATGAAACTTTTATTTAATGTTTTAATTTTGTTTCATATTTTAATAAATACGGCCGGGAGGGTAACTCCGTCCTGCCTTCCAAAAGTTCAGAACTGCGTCCGTCTTCCCATCCTCGGGGACTGTGTTGGGAGGGGGTGTCAGGCATCCCGGCCATATGGAAAGGGGTGACCACTCGGTCCCCCTGAATGTATGGTTGGGGGCCCGGACCCTCCCGGGAAACCATTTTGGGCGGAGGCCGTGTCACGGCTAGTATGCCCAAAGCGGCGTAGCCGGGGCGCGCCTTTTTCCCACCCAAGAGGGGTTGTCCTAGACACCTACACCGATGGCCACGCCCAGTAGGCGTATCGGCGGAGGGTTCACGCCCTCCCGACGAGGAATAAAGAGAGCGGGAATCCGAAGAAGCATCCTCTTGTTCCTGTGCTTGGAAGCTGCACCCACTCGTTGCACGTGAGCCCTCGACGGAACAAGGAGCAATTTTGACCCACCCACCAGCCCCTTATGGCAATGTTAGTTCTGCAATAAAGTTTGTTTTTCTGATTAACATCTTCTTCCCTCTGTGTTGCGGTATATGAAGGTCTAGTTTAATGAGATGTTGTCTGTCTGACAGTACTGTTTTTTCTTGTAGTATAGACAAATATTGCAAGTAGATAGGATGATGTTTTTTCCTAGTAGGTAATCAAATGTCGTATTTAGTTTTTTGGTCGGGCGGTAAGGTCATGATCAGTGAACAGTAATTTCAAGGTCCCTAGAGGGGGGCGCCACCCACTATGGATGGAAGTGCCCGGGGGGAGGCGGCCATTGGCCCCTCCCACGGGGAGGCGGCACCCATTAAGTATGGGTCGCCTAGGGGAAGAAGGCCATAGGCCCCTTCCAGGGGAGGAGGGGGCTATATGCCCCTCCTACGAATTTCCCTTGGCCCGGATATCCGCGACAGCGGATGTGATAGACAGTGTGGGGTGGGGGGGAGTCCATGCTGCCTTCTTACAGACACCTCACACGGGTCCTCGGACGACCTCTAAGATGGCGTCGAGTTGAAATGGGGGGCCCCCAACAAGACAAGGGAAATTGGAGTTGCCACAGAGGGTACAGTCCTCTGCGCGGCCGCCACTCACACCGTGATGGCGAGAGTTTTGGTAGTAGGGATCTGACACCGGTTGCGACCTTGCTGTTGGCCCGTAATGCTAGGATGTACAATTTTAATTTAGAAAGCATGCATTTGCAGGATGTTAGACTCGGCTAGGAAAACCTTTGTATTAGAGATTTGTTAAGGTTAGCCAATGGACATGTCTTCATCGAAATGTAATTAATGAAAATTGTACATGATATGAAACTTTTATTTAATGTTTTAATTTTGTTTCATATTTTAATAAATACGGCCGGGAGGGTAACTCCCTCCCGCCTTCCAAAAGTTCAGAACTGCGTCCGTCTTCCCATCCTTGGGGACTGTGTTGGGAGGGGGTGTCAGGCATCCCGGCCATATGGGTGTCGCGGTGGAACGACCACCGCCTCACCCACTGCACTCCCCCTTTCACGATGAGTTTATCGTGAAAGGGGCCCTATTACCAAGGCAGCGTTAAATCAATTAACGTGGCTTTAAGCCACGTTAATTGACTTAACGCTGCCTTGATAATAGGGCGATGCAAATATCGCCACGTTATCGGCAGAAAAGTGCCGATGGCGCGGCGATAAGGGGCTTGATAATATGCCCCTATGTTTCCTTTCAGGAACAGGCAACACTGCTTCCACCATCACCCTTCTTATTCACAACCTTATTCTTTATTTTAGCATTTACATTTTTCTCCCCGCCCCCTTCCATCCCTGTCCTTCCGATGTCGAGGTGCCCATCTGCCCCTCCACCACCCTGTATTTATTTGTACCTGTCTTTCCCAACCTCGATTTCCCTCAATCATCTTTTGAGTATAATTCTCATTAATTGAATGTGGTTATCTATTTCTGTGGATACCATTTGTCTTCAAATTGTCTGTCCTGGGTTGTGGTAGAAAGAAAGACCACAGAGACTCTGATGTTCAATGCACTTTTCTCCCATTATCCTTTAAAACAAAATCAATAATGTTTATACCTTTTATTATTTTAGAAATAACAAGACATTTTAAGCTGTGTATACACTGAATCCAAGATTTAACTTAGTTCAAGGTAGTTTTTTCACAACCATCTGATTTTCATAGAAATCAGTTTTCTTTATTTTAGCAATTTCCAGTAAAGGAATTTTCTGAGCCTACTCTTGAAAGGGTTTCAGTTTCATTATGGGAAATCCTTAGATTACCTCAAAAACTGCCTCACGTTCTACACGCCAACCTGCCAGCTCCGCTCGGCCAGCCTCGCCCTTGCCACTGTCCTACGGATTCGCAGAACCACCACCGGAGGAAGATCCTTCACCTACCTGGCGGCCAAGACCAGGACACCCTCCCCACCCACCTTTGACTCACTCAGGACCATCTCTCCTTCTGGAAGCAACTCAAAACCTGGCTTTTAGAGCAGTAGCAGCCCGCCCCAGTGCCTTGAGACCCTAGCGGGTGAGTAGCGCGCTTTACAAATATTCTTGATTGATTGATTGATTGACACGCGGGGATATTTCCCTTGCTGTGCTGAGCGTTCTATGGAAACAGGCGTGGCCGTGAAGAGCGAAGCTCGAGCATCATGAGCACCAGGGCGCTGTGCGTGCCGCCCCACCTCCCCCCAGCACAGCAGGGGAATCGGGCCAGCAGCCAAGGGGTTAAAACTGGCCCCAACCTCCCCCCAGCCATTCATAAACAGAGTGAGCTCTGTCTTCTGTGGTTTTAAATCAAAACAAGTCAAGTTGATTGCTCGGAATGAAGTTTAGGGCTTATTAAACAGTTGTGTTTCTTAAACCGGGAATATCTGCAATATCGAATTGCATTGCAGTTGCATTTATCTACCAAGTGCAGCTGCAGGCGAGGCTTGGACGTTCTTCATGGCAGTGAGCACTTTTTTTCCACAACCCAGGGTTAGTAGATAATGTGATGGCTTTTGGTTAGTGATTTTAGTATTGTGTTCACATTACGAGCTATGTGCTTTCATTATATTTGACTTTGTGTGTCAGGTGCATTCTTGTTCCACATAGTTAGTTAGTTTGCCTTATTTTGCAGATCATACGTTTTTTCTTTAACTCTTACCATTTTTATGATAATCATGCTTGGACTACTTAACTTGGTTTTCAAAAAGATTACTGCTAATGTGTTGTTTATATGCTGTGATTGTAAATTCTTCATGGAACATCAGCCTATTAATTTTAGCCTTCATGAGGCAATTATGCAAAGAGGTTATGTGTATCCCACTCCCCCAAAATTATGTGATCCTTGGCAAGCAATTTTAACTCAAAGAATCAAATTTGGTGCTACCTACACTTGATTCACCAAGGACCCCCACACTGCCAAAACCAACCTTCACGAAGGAATGATGGCCGTCGCTGAATGGATGGGGTACAGCCGACTGAAGCTGAACTCAGACAAGACCGAGGTCTTCATCCTCGGATCCACCCCTTCGGCCTGGGATGACACCTGGTGCCGACCACGCTGGGAACCGCCCCAACACCCACCGACCAGGCACGCAACCTAAGGGTCATCCTCGACTCCACCCTTTCCATGTCTAAACAGTTCAAGGCCGTCTCGTCCTCCTGCTTCAACACACTCCACATACTCCACAGGATCTACAAGTAGATCCCCACTGAAACGAGATGAACGGTCACCCAGGCCCTCATCAGCAGCAGGCTGGACTACGGAAACACCCTCTACTCAGGAGCCTCAGCCAAACTCCTGAGATGGCTCCAACGCATCCAGAACGCCTCTGAATGCCTGATCCGCGACATCCCTCACCGCAGCCACATCACACCCCACCTGAGAGACCTGCACTGGCTCCCAGTCAACAAGAGCATAAACTTCAAGCTCCTCACCCACGCACACAAGGCACTCCACAACACCGAACCAAAGTACCTCAACAGACGACTCAGCTTCTACACCCCCACCCGCCAGCTCTGCTCCACCGACCTCACCCTCGCTACAGTCCCCCGCTTCCGAAGAGCGATCTCCAGTGGCAGATCCTTCTCCCACCTCGCCACCAAGTCCTGGAACACCCTTCCCATCCACCTACGGCAGACACAAGACCTGCTGACCTTCAGAAAACTCCTCAAGACCTGGCTTTTCGAGCGGTAGCAGCATTCCCCACCCCAGCGCCTTGAGAACCTCACGAGTGAGTGGTGCGCTTTACAAATGATATGATTGATTCATTGATTGATTCATTCATTCATTTCAGTGCACCCTGTGAAGATCCATACATGTGCTGCTTAGAGCACAACTGTGCTGCATAACATAACCATGTTTAGCCATTGTTATAGGGGCCGCAAACTTGCCTCTTGACTGAGTGCTGACAAGGCCGAAAAGTCTAACTGCAACAACTGATGGAGGTAATGCTGAATGAATCAAACGTTCTCTACCCAGTCAAGATATCTGGGTTGAATCCGTTTTTTTGCCCACTAGGCCACCCCAGTTTGGACCCAGCCATATGCAAATCAGTCTTGAACGTGTGCCTTCTGGGAACAGTCCAGACCGAACTGCCAGGTCAGGTCCTCCCTGGTCCGGAACCAATCATCCTGGGACTGGTTTCAGGGTATGTCACCCTTCATCAGCCAGGCTAGCTTGAATCTAGTGGCACAGTTAGAAGTGACCCACCTCTGGGCATACCCTTCCCACTTAGGCAGGAAAGTGTAACTGCAACAAATGATGGACGGAATGTTGAATGATTCAAACATTCTCCCCTGTCAAGAGATCTGGGTTAAATCTGTTCTTTTGCCCACTAGGTCATCCCAGTTTGGACCCAACCATATGCAAATCAGTCTTGATCCTGTGCCTCATGGGAAGAGTACAGACTGAACTGCCCAGGCAGGTCCTGCCTGGATCGGAAACAAGCATCCTCGGAACAGTTTCAGGGTATGTCACCCTTCATCAGCCAGGCTAGCTTTAATCATTTGTTGCAGTTAGACAGGCCATCAGGGCATTGTTTTTAAGATGTTTAAAAAATTCATATCTACTGTAGGAAAGTAGGATCTGCTTCTTATGGTTACCCCCAATTTTTGCTTGATGTTTCACTGTTTTTATCTAGTCTGACTGGGATCCTGCTAATCAGGAACAGAGTCTATCTGCTTTCTCCCTTAAATTGTCATGCACATACTTTGATACACTCCAGATTGGATACTGGGCTACCCTTATCAGTCCGTAGTAAATATCTGACGTTAAAACGCGATCAAAATGATTGCGGAACGTTACATCACAGTTTTTACAATGCAAGTCGTTAAAAAGACTTGCGTTGGAGGACGCTGGACTTAGGAATAGTCTGATTCACTATTTCAACACCAGTCTACATTAAGTAGGGAAGGTGTTGGAATATCAAAGTATACTATTCCTTAGGGTATAGCGCCGTTTCAGAGCAAGCTCTTGTAATGACTTGCATTATAATACCCTCAATGTAAAGGTATTGCGATGCAATGCCTGCATGGTACTGGATGTTTCCCGTTCCTAGTATATGGTACCCATGTACACAGGGCATAGGTACCCCAGAGTCCTCCCCTTGGATGAAGCATGAGCAGAGCCCCTCTTTAGCATTTGAGACCATTCTCCCGGGTTGTCTGTGACTCAGCCGGACATGTAGGTAGAGGTGCATTATAACCTTGCGGTAAATGCTATCTCAAAAATGGCTGCATAGAAACATGTTGCGCCTGGTGTCAAACATCTTGGAATCATACCTCCATACTGGTTACCAGATGGGGAGGTATGATTCCACCCTTCAGTAGCAAGCTTCGTGGGGTCACTCGACCATCAGTTGCCAGCGTTCTCAACCCGGACAGCACAAAATGGATGCTGCTGACCAAAGACACATTTCTGCCCTCCTGCTGCTGAGCCAAACTCGAGCAGAGGAAGCCAGCACAATAGGCATCCTGTCACAGGGAGGTGTGACCACCTCCCAGACAGGATTTAGTGTACTGGGGCTGGGAGGATGCACTCTGAGTGCGCCTGAAAGTCTGCATTGGTGGCACATTTGGTGTCTCTGAGCATAGTCCAGCTCAAACCCAGTCTAGGAGCCATTGGCTCCTGCTCTGGTATGAAACTGACATGTAACCACCCCTCTGTCCTACCCCTCCCTATGAGGGTACCCTGAATCTGTCCAACCCTCTCCCATTGGTTCAAATGGGCTTACTTGGCTGTAAGACTTTAGATGTTATGTGGACAAGACTCTACAAGAAGAAACCACTAACCTTCGACTGTCTGGACACTCTAAACTTTGCTGGACTTTGTCTGGGCCGGAATTCATATCCCTCTCTCTCCAAAGCTTTGTATGTGCCCTTGCTCCATACCGGCTCCGTGCAGGACTGTGGTGCACTAAGGACAACTGAAGAATCTCCCTTGACGCTTCAACGACTTGCGATAGATGACGTGCAACTCCAGGGAATGTGTTGGATTTTAAATCCAACACTTTCCCTGGTGTTGCGCTGAATGGAATTGGAATAGTATTTAATACCATTCCTAAGTCCAGCGCGCCACCTAGCGCAAGTCATTGAAATGACTTGCGATGAAATGCCACTCGTGATAACAGCGCGGTCAATGTAATGACCGCGTTGTTACCTACTATGTGGAAAAAGCACGCGTTGTAACGTGCTATATTCCTTTTGCCATGGCGTGTTGGTGATCCAGCTGGTCGCTGACCCCTCAGCACTCGACATCCTTCATGGGACAGCTCACCTCTGTCTCCTGGTCATTCTCAACGTCTCCTGGTCCTTTTGGCTGCAGAGTCAAACATCCCTTCTTCGCACCGGAATCACCTGACATCGGGGCGCATTCATCTACCGAGCCCATGGTCACTCTGGGGTGACCCAGACTCTGTCCCTTCTGGTTTCAGATTTCTTCCTTCCATAATCCAGGCTTCGATTCCTCTGGACCCACCTCGCCTTCACAGCAGCAGCACTTCTTCACAGCCGTCCATTGAGAACAACAGCAGTTTCCAAAACCACTCCAGACCTATGCACCCGGCTCCTCTGGGATAGGTAACTCTGTTAATACAGTATCCACACATGGGGTGGCTCTCCAACCTCTTAACCCCTTCCCTGCTAGGCCTTTCCCCCCCTGTGCTAAGCCTTTTTTGGCTATTTGGGGTAATGCGCGCTTAGGCCCCTGTATCTTTTTGACCACATAAGGTGTCCATGCCAATTTTGCGTCCTTTTCTTCCAACATAATGGGGATTCTAAAGGTACCCAGGTTTTGTAGATTCCCTTGAAGGGGATCCCAGAAATTAGCCAAAATACTGCAAAATGTTGGGTTTTTTTCTGAAAAATGGGAAAAGCGGGCTACAAATAAAAGCGTTTTTCCCTGCTAATGTTATCAAAAAAGGGTTTGTGGGGCTGAAATCACCATTTTCCCCGCTTTTAGAGAATTTTTTTTTTTAATTTGTATTTATTGCAGAATTAGAAACCATTGCATACAATAAATCAACCAGCACACTCATGGTGTCCCCCCGCATGGATCGAGTACGCATATGTCATGCGCAGCCAATCAGCCCGTATCCCGGAGGCCGGGCGGCACAATGTTCCAAACTTCCAGCAAGAACATCATGGTGAGCATCCCTGAGGGACATTTGGTCGATAATCTCTTCATGTATCTGCATTTTACCCCCCTAACACCTAACCCCCCCCAACACTGTCCAGCATATTTCAACAGTCCGGCCACATGGCGATATTGCGATCCCACCCTTCAGTCCCTCCAGTGGTGGGCCCTAACATAACAGTGCCACGTGTCCCTGCCCCTGCGCCGCCATCTAAACAATCTCACCAGCCCCGTTAGGACAGTTACTGGCCCAGGAGTACCTCAGTTTCCCAACCTGGATCCCAGTGCCCAACCCGCCCCCCAAAAACCCCGAAACAACCCCCATCCCCCCCCCCCCCAGCAACCACTAATGATGTGGACCATTTTCCTAACGCCATAATGGGTTCCGCTACAGATCTACTAATACCTCCCTCACTCGTAAGCCTCATGGAGTCCTTATGCACTATCTATTCAGCCCTCATCGTCCACCAGGGAATCACGCAAAGCCTGCACTATCAACTCCCACGCGCGCGCTGATTCTAGGCTCTTTTCATTGTCGAGCTTGACCGCTTGTCTCATACGGAGCACACTCTCGCAATCAGACCACCTCAGCAATTCATTCGTCCACCTCCTCACAGACGGTCCCTCCCTGGACTTCCAGTGCCAGGTGATCTCCCTCTGCGCCAGTATCAGCCCCAGGTCAATACATTTACTTGTCACCTTAGTATTTTTTGTGTGCGGAAACCAGAGCAACAAGCACGCCGCCATATCAAACTCCACCTCCCTGTCGGTCACTACATTTAGGAGTTCCCCAACCTCCGCCCAGTAAGCCTCCAGTTTCGGGCAACCTCCAAATCAGATGATCCAAATCCGCCTCCAATGATAAGCATCTCAGACACCTCGCCTCCTGCACCTGGAAATACCGCTTGATCTTCTCCGGGGTCAGGTAGGCCCTATGCAACACATAAAAATGCACCTGTTGAAAGCTTGCGTTCCTTGTGCCCTTCCACGTACGCTTAAGGATATGACCCCACACCGTGTATGGGATGGGCCTGCCTATGCTAACTTCCCATTTCGCTTTCAGGCCCAGGAGCGGGTCCAACCCCTCATGCAACATCCTATTATGGAGGCAGGTCACCGCTTTAAAGGTGCCAGCGGCCATCACTACATACTGGCAAGCCATAGTCATTTCCGGTTCAATTAGCCCCCCTCTCCAGTGCTCCTGCATGGCCGCCACCATGGCCGCATGCAAGAGGAAGCTCCCCTCCGGCAACCCAAACTGTTCTTGCAACGTCTGGAAGGGGACCAGCATCCCGTCAATATACAGATCCCCCACCATTTGCAGTCCTAGCTCCTCCCATTCCAGTAACGGAGACCAATCGCCCCCATGCGGCAGCGCAGTCAGCATCCCTATCGGTATCTCTGGGGCATACGGTTGGGACGCCCTCGCTCTCCTCAGGCTCCTCTGCCAACATAACCTGAGCGCCTTCTCCTCCATGGAGAGGCCTCGCAACTCCAGTTTCTGCTGCATGATAATGTAGGCCAGGACATGGCGTTGTATACCCGGCTCTCGGTCATGCTCCGGCCCTCTAAACACCCTAGCCACATGCTGTGTGAGAACCTGAAGCTGCGCGGCCAAGTAATACAACTCAAAGTCAGGGACCGCCATCCCCCCCTCGAGCTTGGGACGAAGCAACGTGTTCAGTGCTACTCTACGGCGACCATGCCCCCAAAGGAAATCGATGACCATCGTCCGCAGGTCCCTAAAGATCCTCTGAGGAATCCAAATGGGCAGCGTGCGAAAGTAATACAAGAGCCGTGGGAGCGCCACCATCTTCAGCAGAGCTATCCTACCCATTACTGACAAAGGGAGGGAGGCCCAAAAGGACATGCAGCCTCTCAGCGCCCGTATGCACCGCCCAATATTACCCTCTAATAAGTCCGCGACCTCGTGGTAGACTCGGACTCCCAAATAGGTAAAGCAAGATGGCTCCCAGACCACCCATACATCGCGAGAGGGACAGGGCGCGTCCGCCCTGAGCGGAAAGACACAAGTCTTCGTCCAGTTAACCCTGAGGCCCGACAACCGACCAAACTCAGACAGCATATCCATCGCTCCTTCCAGAGCCCGCTACGTATCCGCCATATATAGCAGCAGATGGTCTGCATACAATGATATGTAGTGTAACTGCCCGCCTCTATCGATCCCCGCGTACATGTCTCCCGACCTGGCGCGCGCCGCCAGTGGCTCCATCGCCAGTGCAAACAGAAGCGGGGAGAGGGAACACCCCTGTCTCGTCCCCCTACCAACCGGATAAGCCGCAGACACCAGAGTGCCCAGACGTACTCGCGCCGTAGCCGAAGAATACAACACCTTCGTCCATCTACGAAACCCCTCACCAATGCCGAACTTCACTAGGACTATGTCCAAATAGATCCACTCCAGACTATCAAAGGCTTTCTCAATATCCACAGATAGTACCGCCTGGGCGTCGTCCACCTCCGTCGCACCATCTAAAATCCCAATCAGACGGCGGATATTAAGGGCCGTGCTCCTCGTGGGGATAAACCCTGCCTGGTCCCTGTGCACTAGCCCGGTCATATGCGGGGCCAACCTGGTGGCCAAGATTCTGCTTAAAATCTTATAGTCCACCGTCAACATGGACAATGGCGTATACGACTTCACATCAGTCGCTTCTCTGCCGGGTTTCAGCAACGGCACTATCAACGCCTCCCTCATTGATCCGGGCAGACTCCCTAGCCTGTGCGCCTCCCCATACACCATCAGTAGTCTGGGTGCCAAGCTATCAACATATTTCTGGTAAAATTCTGGTAAAATTCAATCGGCAAGCCATCTACCCCGGTTGTTTTATTCCTCGCCATGTGTTTAATGGCTGCCCTGATCTTGGCTAGCGTAACAGGTCTACCCAAATCCTTTGCATCGTCATCGTCAAGCACCAGAAGCTGCATCGATTCCAAGTATTCAGCGATCTCCCAGGCTTCCGCCCCTGACTGACTCTCGTATAACTCAGCATAGTAGGCCCGAAAGCATTCCAGCACCGCCGTTTGTGAATAAACCGTCTCCCCCAGTATATTTTTTATGCTCAAGATCGGGCAGCCTCTGAGTTCAGGATTAGCGAGCCTGGCCAGTAACGTGCCTACCTTATCCCTTTCCGCATGCGCTTTGATGGCATATTGTCTGTAATCATAGCTCCGCAGCCATTCCGTTTCGGTAGCCACCACCTCTTTGGCTTCCAATAACTGGGCCTGTAGGTCCGGTCGGTCCGGCCTGCGCCGTTCCAGATCCCTCAACTTCTCCTCCGCACTGGCAAGCGCATTCAACACCGACATTCGAGCATTCGAAAACCTACCCATACACACTCCTCTCACCACCACTTTCATCGCGTCCCATTCAGTGGACCTACAAGTTGCTGTCCCCTCATTCTCATCAAAATATTGATCTATGCCCCGTTGGATCGTGTCACTAAACACTGAGTCCTCCAGGGTGTCGGGCCGGAGCCACCATGTTGGGATCGCAGATCGCACCCGCTGCCATTGGACGTGCACCAACAAAGGGTTATGATCCGAGATGGTCCTGGCCAGGTACTCCGTATGGGTGACCAATGGGGCCAGAGACCCGCTGCACAGGACATGTAGAGCGTGAAGGGCCGAGAAAAAGGAATAATCCCTACCACCCTGGTGTTGTTCCCGCCACACATCCAGCAGTCCTCACCTTTCCTGCCAATCCTTCCTTTGTGCAGCTAGCCTACGTACCGGGGAATCGACCAGTGGTGGGTGAGACCTATCCAAGGCTACATCTGTGATCGAGTTAAAGTCCCCCCCCAGAATCACAGGACCCGCTAAGAAAGAGGCCAGTGAGCAGGATAAACTATCAAAAAAGCGGGCCTGATCAACATTCGGGGCGTATACGCAGCATAAAACCACATCCCTACCATACAACCGTCCCTCCACCGCCACATACCTACCCTCGGGATCCACCAATTGATTCAACACCTGGAACGGGACCTCCGCTCGTACCCATATCAGTACCCCTCTAGCAAACGCGAAGTAAGTGGTACCAAAGACCTGGCCTCGCCATCTCTTCTGTAGCGCAGTGCATTCCTGTTTAGTGAAATGAGTCTCCTGCAACATGGCAACCTGGACCCCCCGCCTCACCAAATAAGCATGCACTTTGTGGCGTTTGACCATAGTTCGCAGTCCTCGGACATTCCACGTTAGGCATTTCAAGTTAGGTAACGTCCCCATACCAGCGCAAAACAATCCAGTGCTGTTGTAGCCATTCATTGCCCACATCACAGCAGTTGCCCCCCCCAAACGAACCATAGAAAAAACTCCCCAAACCCCACTCCCCAGGACAGAGCCTACAAACCCAGTTTCAGCCCCGATCCAAACCTTAAACAAAACACACATCTGACTAACCTGTGGTCGCCACCACAGAAGGCCTTAAGGGCCCCGAGGGGGTGAGTTATCGCCGACCCCGGGCAGGCAGAGCCCGCACCCCGCGCCTTCCATCCCGCAATGTTGATGCCTCACCCTACCTGGCAGCCCATCTAGTGCCAACAGGATACCTCCCACAAGAGAGACAGTGTCCCAAGTCCCATACATGAGTCAGCCATGAAAAATCTCATCAGAATCTCATCAGAAGTCCGATAATTCCTCTCCAGTCCTGCCGCCGTCCTCGCCAGAGTCCGATCCAGCCAGGTCACTCTCCCGTTGCGACCGCGTGATGCGCGCGGTCGCTGCCAGCGCCCCTCTTTTGTCCGCAGCCATTTGAGCCTCCCGTTTCGCTCTCTGAAGTTTGTTGCGGGAGCGAATCCTTCGCGATTTCCGGACCTGAAGCGGTTTAGGCCTCTCTCGTTGACTTTTGCCAGTCCTGTCCGTGCCAGCGCGATACAATTCCAACCATGACCATGCTTCATCAGGAGTTTGAAAAAATTGAGTGTTCCCATCCATGATTATCCGCAGCTTGGCCGGGAAGAGCAACGAGTACCGGATGCCCTCCTCTCTCAGCTCCTTTTTCACTGCCAGGAAGGATGCCCTATTCCTCTGGACCGCCTGAGTATAGTCCGGGAAAATCGTGACTCTGCTATTTTCCACCTCATACGGACCCGAGGCCCGAGCTTTCTAGATTAGGAGGTCCCGATCTTTATAATGGAGGAGCTTCACCACCATCGGTCTAGGGGGGGGGCCAAGCGCTGGTGGGTGAGCCGGCACCCTGTGTGCTCGCTCCAACGTGAAGAAGGAAGTGAGACCCTCCGGACCCACCACCGTCCGGAACCAGTTCTCCATGTAGGCCACCGCGTCCTCCCCTTCAATTCTCTCCGGCAGGCCTACGACCCGCACGTTATTCCGTCTATTGCGGCTTTCGGCATCCTCCGCTCGTCTCTCCAGCGTGCCCAGCCAGGTCAGGATGTCCGTGATCTTATGTTCCGCGGTCACCACCACCGGTTTCAGGTCTAAGAGCAGCTGCTCATGGTCCTTAACCTTATCCGCTATTTTGGCATGATCCGCCCTCATGCTCCTGTTCCAGCATCGGCGGGGAGGCCTCATCGACCCTGGAAAGTGCAGTCGAATCCTCCCGGCCCTGTTCCGTAATGGCCGCTCCTCCCGCAGCCGCCCTCTTAGATGCCTCTGTCATCGTTGCCCAGGCCGGTCCGATCTTCACCAGGACCCGATATCCTCTGCCCGGGGGACGTGCGCACCAGCAGTGATCGTGGTGGAGTGCCTCCGCTGTGCCTGCAACTCTAGGAATCAGGAGTTCCAGCGCCGTCCGCCCCACTGTCGCCAGATCCGGAGGGGGGGAGGGGCGGGAAGGTAGAAACGAGTGCGTACACCCAGTACACCAGTCCAATGTTGGTCGCCAAGCTCCCCGCTCCTCAGGTCTGTGCCAGCAGCCCCCGTAACTTCGATCTCACAGAGACGGGCCACCTCGCAAGCCGATGCCAGTTCTCCTCAGTCTTGGTTCAGAGACCATCGACCCTCACCGCCGCCATTTTCTTCGCACTCCGGGCAACACCTCGGGCATCGTCTTTTAAAGTTTCCGTGGGACTAGCGGTCCCCAAAGAGCTCTCAGCCGCTCTCCAGTGGTTCCCCAACACCTCACAGGCCAGTTGCGCCGACCAGGGGTCTCCCCAGGTGTAGTTTTCAGGAGAAATAGCCGGACCCTGTGCGGAGCTGCAAGCTCACGCCGCCATCCCGATCGGCGTCCAAGCCACGCCCCCCCAGCTTTTAGAGAATGACATGCTTTTATCAGAAAACCAACATTTTTTACACAGTTTTAGCATTTTTCTGGGACATAGCCTATTTTTGCAATTTTTTTGTGCTTCCAGTTAATGGTAAAAATGAGTGTGAAAGCTATAATGGATCCTGGAAAGCGATAGATTTTAGAAAGGTAGACAACATTCTGAATTCAACAAGGGTTCATTAGTGTAGATCCATCAAGGTTTCTTTACAGAAACGAACAGTTAAATGTAAGAAAAATTTAAAATTACTTGAAAAAAACAGCCTTTTGTGTCAACGTTTTCACCTGTAACTTCTTGTAATTATGACAGCTTGTTTCAAGCAATATACCTTTACATCTGCTGGACTTTCCTGGTTGCGGGGATATACAGGACTTGTAGGTTCACCAAGAACCAGACGAACCCAGAGTCAAAAACTGAGTAGCAATTTGCAATGGCTTTTTATTATGTACCCATATATAGCAACTATTGTGTGAAAATGTATACATGGAAAAATCGGTATAACAGACACCTATGTATTTCTGAAATGGGAACAAATTATAGAGTTTAAAAACAGTACATATTTGCACATTTTCAAAACCCATACTAGCATGAGAATCATTGGTCATTTTTCAAAATGACTTCTTTTTTACACAATGTCTTTCATTTGGAAGGCAGAAATGCATCAAAAATCAATAGGTAATAACAGTTGCTTTACAAATCTGAATTACCCTAAGTCTCCAAATAAAAATGGTACCTCACTTGTGTGGGTAGGCACAGTATCCACGACTGGAAAGGGCACAAAACCCAAAGTGAACACACTACATTTTCACAATGAAAATGTACCCTTTTTTGTGTGTAGCTGTTGTTTTTGAACCCTAGCTCTGCCGGCACCTGGGGAAACCTAGCAAACCTATACATTTTTGAAAAGTAGACTCACAGGGGGATCCAGGATAGGGTGACTTGACTGCCTTCCACCAGGTTCTAATACCCAAAATGCCTTTCAATCCTAAAAAATTGTCCGAAAAAACACATTTTGCCTATATTTCTGTGGTGAAAAGTTACAGAATCTGCATGGATCTACAAATTTCCACCCTTCCCGCGTTCCCTGAAGTCTTCCAAGAAAAATGATACCTCACTTGTGTGGGTCGGCCTAGTGCCCGCAACAGGAAACGGAGCAAAACACAACGTGGTCACACCTCAATTTTGCAGTGAAAAATGACCCTTTTTTGGCAAAGTGCCTAGCTGTCGTTTTTTAACCCTAGCTCTGCCGGCACCTAGGGAAACCTAGTAAACCTATACATGTTTGAAAACTAGACACCCAGGAAAAACAAGGATGGGGTGACTTCCCTGCCTCCCACCAGGTTCTGTTACCCAGAATCCCTTGCAAACCTAAAAAATTGACAAAAATAAATACATTTTTACCACATTTCTGTGGTGGAAAGTTTTGGCATCTGCGTGGATCTACAAATTTCCACTTACCCCGCGTTCCCCAAAGTCGTATGAGAAAAATGGTAACACACTCGTGTGGGTCGGCCTAGTGCCTGCGACAGGGAACTGCGCAAAATACAACGTGGTCACAAGTTCACAATAGACAATACTGGAGACAAGGGATGTAATTCCCATTTTCAATTTATCATCCACTATTTTAGACACCTCTTGTATGTCTTTACTTTCGAGGGGCAATAATATGTAACCCACACCAATGTAAAAATGTTTGAACTTGATCAAGATATTTTGTCCTTTTATCGTAAGATCAGATTGAAAACGTTTTTTGACATCGAGGAGCAACCTTCCACCATGTTGCCCAATAGGTCGTGACTTTCTATTCAATCTACTTTTACACCTTCCCTTGAACAAGTGGGTCCAGAAGTGATGGTATTCAAACATAATGTCCTCAATCGTTTAGACCAAGGCATGTAATTCATCCCCAAACCCATCTACAATCTTGATAAACAAGTGTTTCTCTCTCCAAGCTTTTGCTCATGACAAAACTGTTACCATCAAGAATTGTGACAAAGGGGAGGCTTAGAAGTTATTGATACCAGTATATATGTACAAAAAATGTTGAACCTGTTAAGTGGCCAGGACCTTTGTGCTAAAATAACCAACAATTCCACCTGAAAAGTAGCTAAAAAAATCAAATCACTTACAGTGACAGCATTTAATGTGGGTGATATCAGCAGAAAAGACCATCACAGTAACATTTTAATGACTCTGGATATTAAATCCATATATAGTAACATTCCACAGAGGGAAGCAATGGAGACAGTCTCATGGTTTGTCAACAAATTTAATGTCTCATGTCCTAAATCTTTTCTTTTACACTGTCTCAAAATTGTTTTGACGGAAAAGACTTTTGAAATTGGTCACACCCGTTTCAAACCAATGAAGGGTGTAAGCATGGGACCATCGGTGGAATCATCACTAGAAAATATCTACATGGCTCTCTTCAAAACCAAATGTCCATAATGAGATTCCTCCATGTCAGTCTTACACTGGTCCAGATATATAGGCAATATCTTTTGTATCTAGACAGACATTGAAGAACATCTCCAAGAAGTTCTGAAATGGCTTAACCTAGCAGATACCAATCTGCGATTTACTGTGCAAACTAGCCAGCAACAAGTTGAATTCTTGGACATTTTGATTAGACATTACTCTGGCTTACTTGAAATAGATCTTTGTCAAGCCCACTGCTAGAAGCATGCTTTTTACATTTTAACAGATATCATATCAGATTCATAGCTGTAGCTTGTGTTGAAATCCGACAAATTCATCGCAAAAATTGTCCGAATGGGATACTCTGCTTATGAGCTCATAAGCAGAGTATCCCATTTGGACAATTTTTGCGATTGAGGCGCTATTGCATGAATTTGTCCGATTTCAACACAAGCTACAGCTATGAAAGCTAAATTCATGGCTAAAGGATATACTCATTGTCTTTTCAGAGAATCGTACAAAAGAGCTAGATTTTAAGATTTTATGACATAGATCATTTATTGAAATCCAGTAATCACCCTAAATCGACGCAACTCGTGTGGCCACAAAATATTCCACTATGAAGTAATGCATCAAACAGATCATTAATTCAAATTGGCACATACTGAATAGCGGTCCAGATCAACAACTTAAAATTGCAAAACCTTTGTTTGCTCATCGTCGCAACAGGAATATTAAGCACATTATTGTCCATTCGGAATTCTACACAGCCTCCTCCTTTGCTCAGAAATCGCTAGGTGGCATTTTACCAGTACGAGGAACTTTCAAATGCTCTACCTGTAAATCTTACAACAACGCGATTGTGAGTAGTTGGCCTGGCATATGATGTCCACTTTTCTAGTGGGCACCTTGCACCAGTCCAAATGACCCCTTATTGATGATAGGTTAAAGACAACCTTATAGAAAGCTATCCTAGTGGTAGCTGTGGAGAGCAGCCTTCAGTCCTTTAGTCTCTTTATGAGGATAGAGGCAAAAGTACATACAGAAAACTTATTTAGCACACAGCAAATTAGCAAAGTATACGTTTATCCCTAGGGGCCTCACAAACCATATACCAAGAAAGTGGTATAAGTGCCGCTTAGGACATAGAGACAAGGCCTAGGGCCTGTAGAACTACTGGGGCAACCAAGAATCACCCAATGTAGGGAATCAGGAGACCCACGGGGGACGCGTGCAGTGTCTAAACACAGATGCAAATCACCACTGACTTCTATGAAGAAAGGTACAGTTAGAAGTTTAAAGAATAGGGACACTTAGGAGTTGACTTGAAGCAAACCCCTTGAGAACTGGACAGCTCAACAGTCAACACCCACGGGAGCACCGGAGTACTCGAGTTACCTCACCCCGGGAAGCCGGGTGCCTTTTCGTGTCAGGTTTCGTTGTCATTTTCTATAGCAAGCTGCGGAAAAATGCTGCAGGCGTTCAAGTTGAAAGAGTTCGGATGGATCCAAGGGTGGATCAGAGATCTTAAAAACCTGAAAGCAAAGGGGACAGAGTCTGGGTCACTAGCCACTGACTAGGAAGGGAAACATCCTTTACAACGCAACTTTTACTCCGCACTACCATTACGATGCAACTATTACAACGCAAGTTGTTACAATGGCTTGCGCTGGAGGGCGCTCTAGGATAGGGAATAGTTTAATTTTCAATCCAACACCTTCCCTACTATCCACAGGGACTGGAGTTGGAATAGAAAATTAAACTATTCCACTATCCAGCGCCCCCCAACGGAAGTCGTTGTAACGACTTGCATTATAAAAACTGCGTTGTAATGGCATGCAGAGTAAAGGCATGCGATGTGATGACATACATCCACCAGGAAGGCGATGAGAAGATGCCAACTGATGTCGAGTGATTTCAGGAGCAGAAGGTGAAGCTTGACTCTTCAGCCACGAATACCAGGAGGTGTTGATGACAACCAGGAGCTGGATTCGAGCTGTCCCACATTGGATGTTGAGTGCTGCAGTGTCGGTATCTAGATTGGACCCAACAAGCCTTGGCAACAGCAACCCACGCAGAATGCAAAAATTGGCTTCGTTTAGTTTAGTTTAGTTTAGTTTATGTATTTATAGCGCGCGTAATTCACCGGCAGACGGTCTCAGAGCGCGAACAGATATACCCAGACAAGAATGCAGTGTCAAGCGGAGCTCATGGGAGGTGATTTAGAATAACAATGTTTTGAGGCTTTTCCTGAAGGATCGTTAGTTATTATCAGCTCTGAGTGACAGTGGGAGGGAGTTCCATAGATCAGGAGCGAGTTTAGAAAAACTACGATCTCCATTCCTCACTGTGCGAACTTTAGGGACACATAGAAGGTTTTTGTCAGCCGATCTGAGGGTTCTGGTCGGAAGATAGCTAGTTAGTTTTTTCTTCAAGTAGGCAGGTCCCTGGGCATGAACTGACTTGTGTACCAAGCAGCAGATCTTAAAATGTACCCTTTTCCTTACTGGCAAACAGTGGAGCTTAGTGAGGGTAGGGGCAGAAGGGGTGCGAGGCGGCAAGTTAAGAGTCAGTCTGGCTGCTGTGTTTTGCAGCACCTGCAACTTTGTCAGTGCTCCTTTGTTGATGTTCGCTAGCAGTGCATTCCCATAGTCGAGGCGACTAATTATGAGGCCTTGGATGAGGGGTTTGTGACAGTCTATGGGAAGCCACCTAAAAATCTTCCTGAGGCTTTTCATGATTCCAAAGCTCGTCTGGACTACCTTGTTGACGTGCGGTGACATAGATAGTGTATCATCTAATAGGATGCCGAGGTCTTCACAGTTTCCTTGGGCATTGGACACTGCCCTAGCTCGTTTGGCCACCAATTGGCTGACCAAGTCTTCTTTGCCGGGCCAAAGAGCATGATCTCAGTTTTAGCCGTATTCAACATGAGATAATTCTTAGCCATCCAGGTGTTTATGGCTATAATGCAGTTGCTAAATCTGGTTTGGACATCTAGCAAATTATGTCCCCACTTAATCAAGATTTGGGTGTCGTCGGCATAAGATACCGTATCAAACCCAAAGCTTCTAATAATGTTTGCTAGAGGGGAGAGGTAAACATTGAAAAGGGTGGGGCTGAGTATTGAGCCCTGGGGGACTCCCTTATCATTCTCCACCATGTCGGAAAGGGCCTATTTTGACTCTAGATCGTCTGTCCTTGAGATAGCTCTTGATCCAGCTAAGGGCAAGGCCCCTGACACCAATCTCTTCCAGCCTCTCTAAGAGTATGCTGTGGGAGATGGTGTCGAAGGCTGCCGACAAATCGAGCAGGATGAGAATCGCCGATTGCTTGGAATCAAGAGCTAGTCTGATGTTGTCCACTATCTCTACAAGAGCCGTCTCCGTGCTATGGGATGCTCTGAAGCCTGATTGAGATGTATCCAGGATGCCGTTATCCTCTAGAAATTTGGTCATTTGAGCATTGATGGAAGCTTCCATGATCTTACTAAAAAGTGGAAGCAGGGCGATGAGGCGATAATTTATCGATTGGTTGGGGTCGGCATTGGGTTTTTTCAGGATGGGTTGGATCAAAAGCTTCCTTCCAAACGGAGGGGACAGTAGCTTGGCTAAGTGATACATTAAAGATGTTGGTTACGATTGGCACCAGTGCGGGGCCAAGTTTGGTCAGGATCTGAACGGAAGCAACGTCGTTGGGAGAGCCTGATTTAGCTTTATTCAGCCTGATATTTACCTCTTCCTCTGTGATTGGATTGAATTTATTGAGCTTGTAGTCGCAAGGAGAGTTCAGAGGATTGAAGAGTTCATTCTGGATTGCCCGCACCCTGTCAATGGGTTCATTGGGAAAGGTCGTATGGATGGCATCTATTTTATCCTTAAAATATGAGGCAAGTGTGTCTGCCCATTTCTGAGATTCAGGGGTAGATAGTTGGCATTGCAGGGGAGAAGTAAATCCTTTCACTATAGCGTATAGTTCTTTGTGTGAATTACCTGCCTTCCTTATCTTTTCATTGAGATATGTTTTTTTGGCCAGGGCAATGTTATTCATATATCTTTTATGAAGGGATTTATAGAGGGTTTTATTTTCGTTACTCTTGTTCTTCGTCCATCTGCGTTCTGCTACCCTGGCTTCTTGTTTATTTTGCTTTAACTCATCTGTAAACCAGGGAGCTTTATTCGAGGGGCATTTTATTTGTCGTTTAGGCGCTATGATGTCCAGAGCATTGACTATAGCTCCATCCAAGTCGGAAACAATTTTATCAATGGGGGATTCAGAACCCAAATCAGGTGGAGTAAATATTTTGCAAACTCAGTGACATTGATGTTTTTCCACGGGAGGCAGGATTTTAGGTTCTTGTTGTGAGATGATACCCTTTCATAATTTTGTATTTCGAAATTTATAAGACTGTGGTCAGACCAAAGAATAGGCACTAGATCTATCAGTCTGGATTGTTGGGCATTGGTACACACTACATCCAGCGTATGTCCAGCTTTATGTGTCGGGCCTGTTTCTAACATCCTTAGATCCAAAGAGTGGAAACTATTTATTAGCTCCACTGAATGAGGATCTTGGGTCAGCTCCAAGTGATAGTTAAACTAGTTAGAGCTGGTCAAAACATGAGGGGCAGAACATCAAGGTCTGAGGGACTCACCCTTCGGAGGGGAGTCAGGGCACAACTGGAGCAACCAAGGAAGCCCAAGAAAAGCAAGAGTTACCTTCGTGGGGACCCACCAGCCGATGACCAGGGATCACAAAGGGATCTCAAGCGGAAATACTAGAAGCGGGCCCACGGAACACTCGTAGAGTGTAGGCCCACAATCTTAGGTACAGATAGTGCTCAGGGCTTGGACTAAGAGTAGCTCAATGCACAACTTCGGGAAAGCTCGGGAAATAGGTGCACTAGCAAATGTGCCCGTGTTAAAGAGTTCCGGTCCCATGTCTCTCATGATGGCTGTGAGTCTCAGCTTTGTTTGGATCTCGTGTCGACCTCAGAGATGTCTGGAAGTCCATGTCCTCTGTCACAATTCCTTCTGGATCCGGCAGGAGCCTTGGAAATCAGATGGGAAAGATGCTTCTTTGGTGCCTGTTTGAACAGGGGAGTCACTCCTTGACCCCAAGTGAGATTCTTTGGTCTTCTAGTCGATATATAATGTCAAAGGTCCAAGATATATGTTGCAGAGTTTCATGCAGGATAATCTGAAGTCCTAGAGACTGGGTTCCTATACTTATACTAAGTTTAGGGGATTGACTAACCAAGGGAGGACCTGGGTAGGGGGTGGTTACACCCCTTCCCCTTTGTCCAGTTTGGCACCAGAGCTGGGGCTGAGTCCCCAGCAACCGGTTTGAACTGGGAAATGCATGGAGCACCTTGTGTGCCCCAGGCAGTGTCTGAAAAGCATTCACTGAATGCAACCCACCCTGCCCCAATACACTAAAGCCTGTCCGGGGAGGTGCTGGCACCTCCCTGGACAGGAAACCTATTGTCCAGGCCTCCCCTGCCTGAGTTTCGTCCAGCAGCAGGAGGTCAGACTCGTGTCTGAGGCAGCAGCATCCATTTTGTGATGCTCAGGCTCTTTTAAACTATTACCGATCAGGTAAGTGTGTACATGTCGTTACACTCTAGAAGGATGGAATTCTACCCACCCCACCAGGACTGGCAGAGTGTAGGATTCCAAAGTGTTGGACACCAAACACGACATGATTTAATGCAGCCATTCCAAAGTTAGCATGTACTGCAATGTTTTAATGCACTTAAGAGTATATGCTATGGCTGTGTAACAGAACAGCCTCAGAGGATAGATTCAGAAAGCTGCAGAGGGGTCCTGCTCATGCATGGGTACCCTCTCACACAAAACCCACCACTCTGCCTTCAGGATTGTCAAGGCCTCCCATAGGAGTGACTTATAGGTTTATATGTCTCTGTATTTAGAGGTAGATATAGGTAACCTATATCTTATTAAGGGGTGCTTACAACACCTAGGCTGCAATAGCAGACCTGTGTTGCCATTTTGGAAGGCTTCCCAGGGGTGGCATAATACATTCTTCAGCCCCTGGTAGGCCTCTGGGGTACCTACGCCCTTGGTACATATGATACCATATACTAGGGACCACCTCAAACGTTTGGAGTTTTCACCCTTCATCTGTTTTAGCCATAAGAGGGGCTTACGGTCAGTCTGAATAGTGAAGTGAGTGCCAAATAAGTATGGCCTCAGCTTCTTCAGAGCCCCAACCACAGCAAAGACCTCCCTCCCAATAGCTGACCAACGTTTCTCTCTAGGGGTCAGCCTTCTGCTAATAAAAGCTACTGGCTGGTCCTGACCTTTATCATTCAATTGTGACAGCACAGCCCCTACCCCCAACTCAGATGCATCTGTTTGGACAATTAATTCCTTGGAGTAGTTAGGACTTTGCAGAATTAGTGCACATGGCCTGCTTAAGGTCATCAAATGCATTTAGACAGCTGACTGTCCACTGAACTTTCTTAGGCATTCTTTTAGAAGTTAAGTCATTCACAAGAGTCACAGTGGATCCATACCCCTTGACAAACCTTCTGTAGTGCCCAGTCAGGGCCAAGAAAGCTCTGACCTGAGTCTGGGTAGTGGGAGCAACCCAGTCCATGATGGTTTGGATTTTGCTCTGCAATGGTTGAACTTGGCCTCCGCCTACAAGGAGGCCCAAGTACACAACCTGACTCTGCCCTATCTGGCACATAGTAGCCTTGATAGTTAGGCCTGCTTTCTGCAGGGCCTCCAAAACATTTCTGAGGTGGACCAGGTGATCCTCCCAGGTGGAGCTAAAGACAGCAATATCATTTAGATATGCTGCACTATAGTCTTCCAAGCCTGTTAAGACTTTGTTCACCAACCTATGAAATGTGGCAGGTGCATTCTTCAGACCAAAGGGCATTACCACAAATTGATAATGTCCACTAGGGGTTGAAAATGCTGTCTTTGGCTTTGCATCATTAGCTAGTCTGATCTGCCAGTAGCCAGCTGTTAGATCAAATGTGCTTAGAAATGTGGCTGAGGCCAACATATCTATGAGCTCATCTGCTCTGGGACTTGGATGGGCAGCAGTTCTGGTGACTGCATTGAGACCCCTGTAGTCAACACAAAATCTCATCTCTATATTACCTCCCTGGGTGTGAGGTTTTGATACCAAGACTACTGGACTAGCCCAAGGGCTATCCGAGGGTTCAATCACTCCCAAATCCAACTGGACTTCTGTCCTGATACAGTCCCTGTCATGATCAGTTTGCCTTTAAATCTTATTTTTAACAGGCAGACTGTCCCCAGTGTACACTTCATGAGTGCACCAGGTGGTCTCACTTGGAGTCAGAGAAAACATATGTATAAACTGATTTAGAACTTGTCTTCAATCAGATTGCTGCTGATCAGAGAGGCTGACTGCCAAGGCTACTCCATCTACTGATCCATCATCAGGGTTCTGAGAGAGCAGGTCTGGGAGAGGGTCACTCTCTTCCACCTGTCCTTCATTAGTAGCCATGAGCAAGCCCATGTCTGCCCTGTCAACATATGATTTCAGTCTGCGGACATGAAGCACCATAGGGGGGCCCTGGGAGTTCCAAGATCTACCAAGTAGGTAACCTCTCCCTTCTAATCAACAATAGAGTGGGGCCCACTCCACTTGCAATGGAGAGCTGCTGGGGCCTCAGGCTCCAATCCCCACACTTTCTGTCCTGACTGGTAAACAATCAGTACAGCCTTTTGGTCATGCCAGGCTTTCTGTAACTCCTGGCTCGTCTCAAGGTTTTTAGTTGCCTTTTTCATGTACTCAGCCATCCTGGAGCGAAGACCAAGTACATTGTCCACAATATCCTGTTGAGGGGGTTTGAGAGGTAACTCCCATCCCCCCTTCACCAGACACAATGGTCCTCCGACAGGGTGTCCAAACAGAAGTTCAAATGGGCTGTACCCAACCCCCTTCAGAGGAACCTCCCTGTATGCAAACAAAAGGCAGGGTAGCAGGATGTCCCATCTCCGTCTAAGCTTTTCTGGGAGACCCTTGATCATACCCTTTAAGGTTTTGTTGAATCTTTCAACTAAACCATTGCTTTGTGGGTGATAGGGGTGGTGAATTCGTAGTTCACTCCACACTCTTTCCACACTGGAGTCAAGTAACTGGACATAAAGTTTGCATCCCTGTCAGATAGGGAAATTGAAGTGGTCACTCTACACAAGTGAATTATGAAACTGACACCAGTCTCCCTGGGATTCAAACTGAAGAGTTCTATTACTATGACAATGACATCATAAGTAGCTAATACATGAAACATGGCTATAGAGTTAAACATTGACTATTACAACATCTTCTATCTTTCAATAAAATTACAACTTGAATGAAATACAAAGGAAGAAGAGGGAATAAATAAAAAGAGACATAAAAGAAACTAGAAAACAATGGAAGACCAAAAACAAAGATTACCACACCTGAGAACAGGTGATGCACTTGTTCATAAACCCTGTAAGATAAAAGAAAATTACAAATTTAAACGATCTGACAGGACACTAATCCTGCTAGTTCTACGTGGAGGAACATAAATCATGGAATTATTGTTATCTTCATTGCTTTGAATCTGAAGGTTTTTCTCTGAATTGAGACCCAACTGCAACACAACTTTTAGAGGTATCTTATAAACTCCAGAAAGATTCCACCAATGTTTCCCATTGATTCCTACGGCAAAACGTGAGGAAGCATCTACTTTGACTGGTGGACCAAATTTTGACAAACCTTTAGGAACATTGTGAGGAGACTTAATCCTAACCCAATCCTCTACTTTCATTTTAGAGTCATAGATTCTAAACTCTTGCTCTTCACTTGAGAAGATTCACTGCTCGTACCAAAGTTTGGACACATTTGCATATTCTTGACCAATTTGGTTTCACGGAATCCAGATAACATGCCCCATTTTTTCATCCTTCCCTGCTTCTGCAACAATAGGATGTAAGTGTTCTAGAACAGCTTGGCACTCAAAACCCAAATAGTGTTCCAAAATAAAGTGTTTCCTTTCTACACTGAATCTTGAACCCCCAATGGCCCCAATATACTTTTCAAAAGCTCTATGCCAAACCTTCCACTTCACCGTAGGATCAACTAGAAGCTATAAGAAAGGTGGAGGAGCTTGTACATTTTGCATATTGCAAGTTTAGACAAAACAGCATATCTTATAAATACCTGAAAAGGAAAATTAAATTAGTTAACTACACAAATGATACCACCAAAAGTATGAAGTATCCAATTGATAAAAACAAATGTATGATCTAGAACTGTGCTGCAGTACATAAGGAGTTATTCAGTCAGGTATTTATCCATTTAAGACACTAAGACACTGAGGAGAAGAAGAAAAAAAAGTTTAAAAAATGGAGCCCGTGACTATACTACTTGTTCAATAAACTGAAATTAGTTACTTGCAAATATCTGCAAAACAAAACTTGAAGCACGTGTCTATATTACTTGTTGCATAAACTGTCACACAGTTACTTGTAAATATCGACCATAAACTCGATAATCCTGGTAGAATTCGATTATTATTATTTTTTTTTAAATTATGTTTTTATTGCAGGAATTAGTCAAAGTTACATGTTGGTCCACTGTAAGATAATCGGTGATGAAAACATCGACGATGACATAGCACTAATACACAGCCATTTAGCCCACAACCCGGAGGTCGGGGCGTTTACGTTGAATCAAGGCATGTGGTCCTAGCGGCCCTCTAGTAATGACCAGTCATTAATGAAAGGTTCACTTCTGCTTTTCTAAACAATATGAAAAGGTTCCCTCCCCCCTTAAGTAAACTAAACACCCCCAGAGGACTAAGTTCCAAACCTTAGTGCAATAAGCCTTCAGTGCTGTTGGAGGCTTGTGTCGCTCCCTCTTCCCTCTATCCACCTCCCCCCACCCACCCCGCCATCGGTGATCTGGAAGTCGTGTAGTGAGCATGTGGTAGGAGATGTTATCCTTCCTGATAGGAATATCACGCCATTATCACTCTATAGGGACGTAGGCTGCACACCATCATCACTGTTGGTGTCACTGGGTGTGTTGTGATCGCGCAGGGCCTGTACCAATGTCTCCCACGCCTGTACGGATTCTAGCGTCTTCTCGTTCTGCTGCCACCTCGCCAGCCGATATCTCAGGGTGCTCTCGCCCTCAGCCCATTTAAGAAGTTTATTGCGCCATTTAGTGCCTGTTGGACCAGCCCGTGCCTTCCAGTGTCTGGTTATTTCCCGCATCGCCAGGAGTAGCCCCAAATCGATAAATTTGCTAGTGACTTTGTTTTTGGGGGGTATGCGAAAACCAGTGCAAGATCCCCACCGGAACGTCAAACTGTAGGGACCTTTCAGTGACCCCATTAAGGCTGTCCCCAATCAGCGTCCAGTATGAGGACAGAGCGGAGCAGGACCATAACATGTGAATGAGGTCAGCCCCAAGACTCCGGCATCTAGGGCAGGCCGTCGTGTCCGAGGCGAAGTTTTTCTGTATTTTCTCCGGGGTCAGGTAGGCGCGATGCAGTATGTAAAAGTGGCCCAATTGGAACCGAGCGTTACGCCTGCTCTTCCAGGCCCGGTGCATCAGCTGGGCCCACGTGGTCTCCGGGATGTTCTTCCCTATGTCTGCCTCCCATCGGGTTCTGAGTGTGTCCAATGGGGGTAGCCGCTGATTGACCATCCTGGAATACAAGCACGTTACGGCTTTGACCGTCCCCGCCGCCATCATAACATATTGGCACGCCGCTGATGTCTGTGGTTCCTCAAAACCATTCTGCCAGTGCGCCTGGAGTGCTCTTGTGATCGCCGCATGTAGCAAGAAGTCACCCAGGGGGATGTCAAAGCGGTCTAGAATCGCCTGAAAAGGCATCAGCACTCCATCCTCATAAAGGTCGCCTATGAGCTGTATCCCTGCATCCTCCCAGACCCGTTGCTGCGACCAGTCGCCACCATGCGGCAATGCCGTAAGCATCCCTAGTGGGATTTCCGGGGCATAAGAATGTTTCACTCCCGTCTTGCGGTGGACCCGGTTCCAGCACGATCGCATAGTGCGTTCTTCCTGTGTGAGGTCTCGCAGCGCTAGTCTTTGTTGCAGTGCAATATAGTATAGAACGTGTCTGGGTATGCCCAGTCCCTGCTCCTCCTCCGGGCCTCGAAATTCCCGTGCTATCTCCTGAGTGTAGGTCTGCAGTTGGGCAGCCAAGTAATACATTTCAAAGTCGGGCACAGCCAGCCCCCCCTCCGCTTTAGGTCTCATTAGGGTCTTAAGCGCCACTCTGCGGCGGACCGGTTCCCCAGAGGAACGTCACAAGCAAAGAGTTCAAGTTCCGGAAGATGGCCGGTGGTATCCAGACCGGAAGCGTCCTGAAGTAGTATAGTAGCCGAGGAAGAGCCACCATCTTCAGGAGTGCAATACGTCCTGCCACCGATAGTGGCAGGGTGGACCAGAAGGACATGCTACCCTTTAACGTTCTGATGCATCGGGAGATGTTGCCCTCAAGGATGTCAGCGTAGGAACCCCTCCCCGAAGCCGAAGCAACCAAGCACTCTGCGGAGGTATTCCCATTCTAGTCTATCAAAAGCCTTCTCTAGGTGAATCGAGAGGATCATGGGATGGGGGGCCTCAGCGTGGTCCTCCTCCAACAGTCGAAGCAGGCGGCGGATGTTCATTGTAGTATTACGCTTGGGGATGAATCCCGCCTGGTCTTTATTCACTAGGGAGCCCATGTGACCCAGCAATCTCGAGGCTAGAATGCTGCTCAAAATCTTATAATCGACCGTCAGCATCGAGAGCGGCCTGTAAGATGCTGGGTTGTTGCCCTCCTTATCGGGTTTGAGCAGGGGGACCCCCAGGGCCTCACGCATCGAGCTAGGCAGACGCCCCAGGCGCTTCGCCTCCCTGTAGACTATCAAAAGCCGTGGGGCCTGGAGGTCAATGTAGGTGGAGTAAAACTCCACGGTAAGTCCGTCCAGGCCCGGGGTCTTGTTTCGCACCATCTTTTTTATGGCGCTGCAGATAATAATAATAATAATAATACAGAAGCTTGTTAAGCGCGAACAGCTACCTCTGGGGAGGTGTCCCGGCGCTAGCGAGTCCTACAGCAAGAGTGAGTAGTCAGGAGAAAGAACAGGATTATTGAGTAAAAAGCCATGTTTTTAGGAGTTTCCTAAAGCTGGCTTCTGAGGTGGCGGATTGGATGGCAGGTGGCAAAGTATTCCAAAGTTTCGCCGTGCCGGCCGAAAAGGATCTGCCTCCAAGTCTAGCTTTCCTCACACGCGGTACCGTAAGCTTGAGCAAGGAGTTTGAGCGCAGCTCTCGTTTTTGGTGGTAGCGAGGGAGTCGGAGTTTTACATAATTGGGACACATGCCTTTTAGTGCTCTGAAAGCCAGGGTCAGCACTTTGAACTTAATTCTGCTTGCCACTGGCAGCCAATGCAGCTCGTGCAGATGCGGAGAGATGTGCTGCCTAAAAGGGACACGTTTTATCAATCTCGCAGCCGCATTCTGCACGATCTGTAAGCGTTGCACCGCATATTTGGGTAGACCAAGATAGAGGCCATTAGAATAGTCGAGTCGAGATGTGATTGTTGCGTGAACGACCGTTTTTCGACATTCGACTGGTAGCAGGGGCAGAAGTTTCCGCAAATTTCTGAGTTTATGCAGGCAGCCAGCGGTGAGCTGTTGTATATGCGGCAGGAAAGACAGGTTCTCATCCCATTTTACTCCGAGATTTTTTGCATGGGTTCCGGGAGATGGGGCAGGGCCCATTTCCGTTGGCCACCACAGATCCGAGGGGGGATGTTTGAGATTACCGAAGAATAGCACCTCCGTTTTGCTTGCATTCATTTTGAGCTTGTTGGTGTTCATCCATTTGGCTACGTCTTGAAGACAACCCCTGAATTTGCTGAAGGCTGCCTCAGACGTGTCTGAATATGGGAAGACTAATTGAGTGTCGTCCGCATAGGATATTGCCTTGACCCCCCATTTGGCAATCAAGGTGAAAAGCGGGGCCAAATAGACATTGAACAACAGGGGGCTGAGTGCCGACCCCTGTGGGACGCCACACCAAAGGTTTTTTGGTCCAGAAGAGAAGGGACCCTGGGCCACTTTCTGGGAGCGATTGGTGAGGTAGGAGAGTAGCCAGTTAAGTGCTTTGTCTCCAAGGCCAATGTCCTTAAGTCGGGTCAACAGTCTGTGATCTACAGTATCGAAAGCAGCTGATAGATCCAGGAGCACCAGCATAGCTGATGCCCCTGAATCTAAGGACCACCTGATAGACTCGGCAACCTCGATGAGGGCCGTCTCAGTGCTGAAGCCGGCTCTAAAGCCAGATCTCCCCCAGTTCCACGTCTCTCCCCAATTCCTTCGCCTGATCCGACTCCAGGGCAGGGATCGGTAAATCACGTAGGAAATCATCATTAGTGGTAGTGTCCAGCGACATCCGACTTCGGTATAATCCCTCATAGTAGCGTCGAAAGCAATCAAGCATCTCGGGTTGGGTATAAACCTCAATGCCCTCCGCGTCTCACATGGCCACCGTGGGCGAGGTACGCCTCGTAGGGTTGGCCAGCCAAGCCAGGAGCGCTCCTGATTTGTCTCCCTCAGCAAGCGACCTAGTCAGATAAGCCTTGTAGTCAAAGCTACGCAGCCGTTCAACTTCCACCGCTACCGCTTCCCTCGCCGCCGAAGTCTGTTGTTGAAGCTCCGGGCAGCCGGGGCGGAGGAGCTCCGTCTCGCGGAGTTTCTGATCAGCTTTGGCTAGGTCCTCCAGAAGGACTTGTCGCATTCCCACCTTCTTCGTTATGCAGTAGCCCCTAACCACCACTTTAAATGCTTCACATTCAATGGCTCTCGCCCCAGCTGTGCCCTCATTCTCCGCAAAGTACTCGACAATTTTGTCTTCAAGTTCACTCCGGAACAGCAAATCTTCCAATATCTCGGGGTGCAGCCTCCACGTATGGAACGCAGGGGGTAAAGTCAGCCAGTAGAGGATTAATGTCGGAGATGGTCCTCGCCAAATACTCAGATCTCACGGTCGAAGACACCAGTTCCGGGGACCCAAACAATACATCCAACCGCACATGCAACTCGTGCATGCCGGAGAAGTGGGAGTAGTCTCGGGCACGTGGGTGCTGGGCTTGCCAAATGTCCGTCAGTGTCAAGAGGACTAACCTGCACTCCTGAAGTCTGTGGGGGCGATCTAGGAGGGTCTTCAGAAGATAAGTTCCTAACTCCCAATCACCCCTGCACCCAGAATCCTCTGAGCCCAGGAACGAAAGGGAAAGGGGAAGTGGATAACAAACAAGAGAGACTGCCACACCCTGGTGTCGTCTAGAACTGCGACGGTTGCTGAGGACACCTGCAAAAGTAACAGAACATTAATACGTTCCCTCAAGGCTTGGAATTCACAATTCACAGTTCACATTGGACTTATTACTCTTCAGTGACATCATAGTTCAAGGAATACCTGATAGGAGTGTGGATTGCGCTGCTCTCTGTAGAAGAATTAAATAGCAGATAGATGATGGTATGACGTTCATCCAGAAGAAGCTTGGACCACCCTTTGTGTGAGTAAGGATATAACCTATATGCGCATATATTATAACCCCTAAACACTACTCCGACTAGATGCAGTTCGAGGTAGAGGTAGGTCCTCAGGATAGAGAGTTGATGCTCCAAACTGGATTTCTGCTTTTAAGAGTTCCAAGTCTATGT
Organism: Lissotriton vulgaris; assembly: GCF_964263255.1. Lineage (NCBI taxonomy): Eukaryota > Metazoa > Chordata > Amphibia > Caudata > Salamandridae > Lissotriton > Lissotriton vulgaris. The sequence goes on from NC_141687.1 coordinate 13,625,785, forward strand.
AGTAAATTAGAAGACTGCACTGGTTGCCTTAAACCCAACTATTTCTCACTAATGACTCATGGCTCCGGAGTTCATGAATGATGCCGCTGGGTAAAGTTCAAAGGACAAATGCAGTTTATGCAGGGATGCTGCGAAGGAACTGAAATGACTTGCTTACTGACAGGACTTGGCGCTCAGCAAGCTATTCCAATAGTCAGTCTCTAAATTCCCAAGGCGCTAATACAGATTCAGAAGGAAGCGCTAGGAGTACACCGCCGTGGAAACCAAAACAGGAAGACTGTCCGCTAAGAATTACGTCAAAGCGGCTTACCTCAAAACTGACGAGGCAATGGGTCTGTACTGAATAACTGAGTCTCTGAAATGATACGTGACTGGATACGAGGAATCTGCCAGCACGAATATTCACCAAATGACGAATCCAACGAGAAACGACTACCAGAATGAGAACCTCGAGGAGACTCTCCGGAATGCTGCCGCTTGCTTCAAAATGACGGTTGAAGTGCGCAGTGCTCAGGGAGAGCGCGCACGAAATGGCCGCTCGAAATGAGAAAGGCTAGAACGCTAACCTTGTGCTAGAGCGGCACAACGCTGACTTGACCAGTCCGCTATACCGTTCCTGTTTCAATGAATGTCTGCAACCACAGGAACGGTAAAACCAATGAAACTTCTTGAATCTTATCCCTGGCAATGGAGAACAGCGTGTTGACACCAGGGCGGGCTTGACAGTATCCCCCACCAAAATCCCCCTTCCAGGTTTCAAAGGGAAAGTCTTGTGAAATGCTGCCACTAATCTGGGGGCATGAACGCTACAGCTAGGCTCCCACGATCTCTCCTCGGGACCATAACCTTTCCAGTCCACTAAGTAGAACAATCTACCCCTCTTCAACTTGGAATCTAGAATCCTTTTAACCTCAAACTCTTCAGAAGACTGGATTGATATTGGTACTGGAGGGGCTTCCCGCCGTAGTTGAGGCGGACTTTTCTTGACCAAGGAAACATGAAAAGTGGGATGGATTTTCATAGTACCGGGAAGGGAGACTCTTACACTGACAGGGTTTATCATCTTATCTACCGGAAAAGGGCCCACAAACCTAGGTTGGAACTTCTTATTCCCTCCAAGTCTCATGTGTTTTGTGGAAATCCAGACCAAATCTCCCGATTTAAACTGAGGACTGTCCCTTCTTTTACGATCAGCTGACCTCTTATAATTAGCCTTAGCCTTAGAAAGATTAGAATAGGCCAACTGATAAGATTGTTGTAAATTAGAAAGAACCTCTTGAGCAGCCGGAACCTCAACATCGACCTTACCTACTCTCATATTTGGATGCCTCCCTGAATTTAAAAAGAACGGGGAAAAACCTGTGGCAGAATGGATTGAATTGTTGTAAGCAAACTCCGCTATACTAAGTAAGGAGGGCCAATCGCCTTCCCGATCCATAAGGTACAAACGGAGATATTGCTCTAAATCTTGATTTACCCGCTCGGTCTGTCCATCCGTTTCTGGATGGAAACTGGTAGACAGGCGAGAGTCCACTCCCATTCCTTTTAGAAAAGACCTCCAAAAACGGGACACAAATTGCGGTCCACGATCCGAGATCACAACTTTTGGAATACCATGTAACCTGACCACATGTTGGACAAACAATTCAGCTAACTGAGGAGCAGTCGGTAGGGACTTTAACGGAATGAAATGGCTAATTTTAGAAAACTGATCCACCACCACCCAAATGGTTGTACTCCCTTGGCTGGAGGGTAGGTCAACGATAAAATCCATGGAGATAGTATGCCAGGGAGATGGGGCCACTGGTATGGGTTGGAGTAAACCTTGTGGGAGTTGTCTCATAACTTTTCCTTTGACACATTGCTCACAAGTGGCTATGAACTGTCTTACCTGAGCTTCCATGCCAGGCCAAAAGAATTCTCTCTTGATCAAATCCAAAGTCTTTGCGACTCCCTTGTGGCCTGCTAATAGATGGTCATGAAACTGCTGAATTATTCTTACTCGAAGATCTTCGCTGGGAACAAACACCTTTCCAGACTGATAAGGTTTTCCTTCCTTGATTACTCAATCAGGGCCTTCTGTATCCCAATTTTCAAACTTCTCTTGGGAAAAATCCGCACGAATTCTGTCTCCCAAATCATCTTCCACCGAAGTTGCCACAATCTTTTCTGTGGGAATAACAAAACTCTTCGCCTGGTGCTCAACTTCGCTACCAAACTCCAATCGGGACAAGGCGTCCGCTTTTGCATTAGCTGCTCCTGGCTTATATGTTAGGACAAAATCATAGTCTGCAAAGAAAAGAGACCACCTCAATTGCCGAGGAGTTAAAGTTCGAGCAGACTTCAGAAATTGGAGATTTCTGTGATCAGTGAAAACTGTAATTGGATGTCTGGCTCCCAGAAGATAATGCCGCCAAACCTGAAAGGTGTCCTTAACCGCTAATAGCTCCTTATCAGCAATTGAATAGTTAATCTCTGCCGGGGTGAGTTTGCGAGAATGATAGGCAACCGGATGAAGCTGACCAGTGTTCTTATGTCGCTGAGATAATATTCCTCCAATAGCTAAATTCGAAGCATCAGCCTCCACAAAAAATGGTTCATTCAAATCTGGATGCTGAAGGATGGGTGCTGTGGTGAATGCCTCTTTCAAAGATTGAAAAGCCTCTTCAGTTACCGGTTCCCACACAAACTTTTCGTTCTTCCGCAACAATTTAGTTATGGGACTCACTTTACTTGAAAAATTATGAATGAATCGTCTGTAAAAATTTGCAAATCCAAGGAAACTTTGTATCTCCTTAACAGATCGAGGCGCTGGCCAACCCTTTATGGCTTGCAATTTGGTGTCATCCATAGACACCCCATCAGGAGACAGAATGAAGCCCAGAAACTCTACTTTGGTCGAATGGAAAACACACTTTTCTAGCTTTACATATAGCTGATGCTCAAGTAGTCTTTCAAGAATGGCTCGCACGTGACTCACATGCTCTTCTCGACTGTTTGAGAAAATTAAAATGTCGTCTATGTAAACAACTGCAAAACGATCCAGATATTCACGAAGAATGTCGTTTACAAAGTGCTGGAACGCGGCTGGGGCATTACAGAGCCCAAAAGGCATCACCTGGTACTCAAATAATCCCAGTCGGGTGCGAAACGCGGTCTTCCATTCTTCTCCTTCGGCCATTCGAACCAAATGGTAAGCTCCTCTAAGGTCTAGTTTTGTGTAAATATGTGCTTCCTTGACCTGGTCCAAAAGTTCCGATATGAGGGGCAAAGGATAGCGATTCTTTTTTTTGTGACCAAATTGAGCGCTCTATAATCAATGCAGGTTCGCAAAGATCCATCCTTCTTAGGGATAAAAAAGAGAGGAGACGACACTGGAGACTGGGATGGGCGTATGAATCCATTGGCTAGATGTTGTTCGATGTATTCCTTTAGATGCACATTCTCTGGTTCCGAAAGGGCATAAATACGACTGCACGGGAGTGCCGCTCCTGGCTCCAATTCAATGCGACAATCGTAAACTCGATGAGGAGGTAACTTCTGCGCCTCCTGCTCATTGAACACCTCCTTCAGGTCAAGGTACTCTTCTGGGATCTCCGGAATTTCCAAAGAGCAAATGGTTTGAACTTGATCTGCGAAACTAGATGACATGGACTGATGAAGTACCGTCGGAAAAGATGCTTGACAATGTTCTTGGCAATACTCGGATGACATCTCCAACGTGCGCTTGGCCCAATCAATTTTAGGGTTATGTTCAGTGAGCCAAGGCAGACCGAGAATTAATTGAAACTGTGGAGTGTCAATTAAATTGAATCGGACCAAACTCCGGTGGTTTCCAGGACCAAACACCGTGATGGTCTCCGTATCCGCTACAATGGGCCCCGAAGACAGATTTGTACCAGCCACAGCTCGAACTGGCTCTGGCCTTAATTTCTTTTCAAATCGGATACCCAGAGATTTAGCAAATTGAATATCGCAGAAATTCTCAGTAGCTCCCGAATCAATCATAATTGAGATATTTTGGTGAACTGCTTCTCCAAACTGGATTCTACTGGACAAAATGAGATGGGGTGCGGAACATTGTAAGGTGTTGGCTAAAGAATGCAATTTCGGAGCTGACTCTTGTGTCGCTTCCACCAGTGCAACTCCTTCTACTGGTGGAGCCGATCTTTTACCAACGCAGACATCTTAGGCCTCTTTGAACATTCTCGAACAAAATGGCCCGGTTGACCACAATACATGCACAGCTTGCCTGCTCGACGCTTTTCTCGCTCTTCCTTGCTGAGAGGACCCCGCACAGATCCTATCTGCATAGGTTCCTCGGCCTGATTACCATCATGACTCTTACTGACTTCGGTCCGAGCTCGATCCAACCTTGGCGGAACCGACCGGAAATCCTTGCGTCTTTCACTCCGCCTTTCAGACTGTCGCTGATCGATATGCAACACTAAATCAATTAACTCCGACAAATCAGTTGGTCTCTTTGGAATCTGTGCTAATCCATCCTTGAGCTCATCCTTAAGACCCCTGTAGAAAATGGCGGCCCTCTTGGCCGTGGGCCAGTTGGTCTCTACAATGAGTTGATTAAATTGCGCAATATAAGCTACAAGCTCCTTATTACCCTGCTTTAAATCCAACAATTCATTGTCGGTGGCCTGCGAAATGGTCCTTCTGTCGAAAATGCGTAGAAATTCTGCCTTGAAATCTTCGAACTTGTAGAGTACCGGATCATCTGCTGATACCAAAGGTAGAGACCATGCTGCTGCATCTCCACTCAGATAAGACAGAACAAAAGCCACCTTGGACTGGTCCTCCTTAAACAAAATGGGTTTGCACAAAAAATGCAATGAGAACTGTGTCAGAAAAATTTGGGCCTTATGAGGATCCCCTTGAAATCTTTCTGGAGGGGCCAAAGAAATGGTGGGTGACATGGCATGTACTACTTGGGTAGTTAACTCTGAGGAAGACGAGGATGGGGCAAAACTCTGAAACTTTGATCTTTCAAAACTGGGACTAGGACTAATGGCTAACTCATCTAATCTTTGACGTAAATAGCTAGTCTCCTGATTGGACTTCCTAATCTCTTCCTGAGTGTCACTCAACTGTTTTTGCATTCCCTCTAGAACGGAGGTCAACGCCTTAGCATCCCAACCCTCAGCCATCTCGCCCAGACAGAAGGCACAATGAGTTTTGGGGCACTTCAATCTGTCAAGAGGACTAACCTGCACTCCTGAAGTCTGTGGGGGCGATCTAGGAGGGTCTTCAGAAGATAAGTTCCCAACTCCCAATCACCCCTGCACCCAGAATCCTCTGAGCCCAGGAACGAAAGGGAAAGGGGAAGTGGATAACAAACAAGAGAGACTGCCACACCCTGGTGTCATCTAGAACTGCGACGGTTGCTGAGGACACCTGCAAAAGTAACAGAACATTAATACGTTCCCTCAAGGCTTGGAATTCACAATTCACAGTTCACATTGGACTTATTACTCTTCAGTGACATCATAGTTCAAGGAATACCTGATAGGAGTGTGGATTGCGCTGCTCTCTGTAGAAGAATCAAATAGCAGATAAATGATGGTATGACGTTCATCCAGAAGAAGCTTGGACCACCCTTTGTGTGAGTAAGGATATAACCTATATGCGCATATATTATAACCCCTAAACACTACTCCGACTAGATGCAGTTCGAGGTAGAGGTAGGTCCTCAGGATAGAGAGTTGATGCTCCAAACTGGATTTCTGCTTTTAAGAGTTCCAAGTCTATGTAGTAAATTAGAAGACTGCACTGGTTGCCTTAAACCCAACTATTTCTCACTAATGACTCTTGGCTCTGGAGTTCATGAATGATGCCGCTGGGTAAAGTTCAAAGGACAAATGCAGTTTATGCAGGGATGCTGCGAAGGAACTGAAATGACTTGCTTACTGACAGGACTTGGCGCTCAGCAAGCTATTCCAATAGTCAGTCTCTAAATTCCCAAGGCGCTAATACAGATTCAGAAGGAAGCGCTAGGAGTACACCGCCGTGGAAACCAAAACAGGAAGACTGTCCGCTAAGAATTACGTCAAAGCGGCTTACCTCAAAACTGACGAGGCAATGGGTCTGTACTGAATAACTGAGTCTCTGAAATGATACGTGACTGGATACGAGGAATCTGCCAGCACGAATATTCACCAAATGACGAATCCAACGAGAAACGACTACCAGAATGAGAACCTCAAGGAGACTCTCCGGAATGCTGCCGCTTGCTTCAAAATGACGGTTGAAGTGCGCAGTGCTCAGGGAGAGCGCGCACGAAATGGCCGCTCGAAATGAGAAAGGCTAGAACGCTAACCTTGTGCTAGAGCGGCACAACGCTGACTTGACCAGTCCGCTATACCGTTCTTGTTTCAATGAATTTCTGCAACCACAGGAACGGTAAAACCAAGGAAACTTCTTGAATCTTATCCCTGGCAAATGAGAACAGCGTGTTGACACCAGGGCGGGCTTGACAGTCAGTCCCCACTTAGTCTGCCATTCCAATCTTCCCCTGGCTACCCGGTGGGTTGGTGAGTCGGGAAGCGGAGGATGGGATCTATCGAGGTCGACGTCCACCACCGAGTTAAAATCTCCCCCGATTAACAGAGGTCCCGATAGGTAATGGGTCAAAGAGCCCGATATTGAAGCCAAAAAGGCGAGCTGGTCCACGTTAGGCGCATAAATGCAGCAAATGTTCAGAACCTTTCCCCCAGCTTGCCAGCAATGGCGACAAACCTCCCCTCCGGATCCACAGTGTGTTTAGTTACTTGCAGGGGAACCCCAGCCCATACCCAGATCAGCGCGCCTCTAGCATAAGCTGAGTATGTGGTGTTGTATACCTGCCCCCTCCTCCTACGCTGCAACGCCATTCCCTCTGACTTGGTAAGGTGTGTCTCCTGTAGCAGCGCAATCTGTACACCTCTGCGTACCAGGTAAGCGTGAAACTTATGTCTCATGGACATGGAATGCAGGCCTCGTACGTTCCAGGTGATACACTTCAAGGTGGATAGATCAGCCATTGTCCCATGGTTTGTCATCCAGTCTCCCCCAACAAAGCTCAAGTACAGTTAAGCACAGTGTAAGCCCCGCACCGATGGCGAGTCCTCCCCCCAACAACAAAACAGCCCCCAAACACTGTCCCCCCCACCTTCCCCAGAACAGGTCCCAAATAGTACCATCTAGTTCCCATCCAAACTGCACCCACAGAAAAACCCCAAACTAACCTGACGGTAGCCACCGCAGGTGTGCCTTAAGGGCAAAGTGGGGGGCAAGCGTTGACAGGGGGTCTCCGCACCTCAAAGCTGCCTAAGTGAGACCGGGCCTGAGTTATGAGGGCCAAAATAGGGTGTGACCCCAACCCACCTATTAATCAGTTATTCAACAGTTCACGCTATCAGTCACAGAGTCCTCCGTGTCCGTGTGACCTCCACCCCCGTCAGTCTCCGAGTCTTCAATATTGGGTCCGCTTTGGGAGCCTGACATACTGGAAACCATCTCCAACACCCCCCGCCGTTCCGCTGTAGTCTCCACTGTCGAAGGTCGGCCAGATCTACCTCGGCGATTCCGGATCCTTTTAGACCTCCGCTGTAGGCCCACTTCCGAGGTGGTCTGGAAGGAGGACCCAAAGCCATCTTTGCCAGCTCTGTATAGTTCAAGCCAACTGCACGCGTCCTCCGGGGTATCCAAGAATTTGGTCATGCAGTCCAGGATGATGCAGAGCCTTGACGGAAATAACAAGGAATACTGGATGCTCTCACTCCTCAGTTCTCGTTTGATTGCTAAGAAGGAGGCCCTCCTCCGCTGAGTCTCATAGGTGTAATCTGGAAAAATGTTCACTCGACTGTTTGCCACCTGGTATGGCCCATTCTGTCTGACGGCATTGAGAAGTAAATCCCTGTTGCGGAAATGTAGTAGTCGCACCACCACCGGGCGTGGAGATCGGCCCTGTTGCGGCGGTCTGGCTGGCACCCTGTGCGCCCGCTCCAGAGTGTAGAAGGAGGAAAGCCCCTCAGGCGCCACCACGGTCCTAAGCCAATCCTCCAGATAGGCCACCATGTCACTACCCTCAATTTTTTCCGGTAGGCCCACCACACGGATGTTATTCGTCCTATTGCGTCTTTCCGCAACCTTCGCCCTTCGTTCCAGGGCATCTATGCGGGTCAAAGCGTCCTTTATGGCGGCGGCTAAAGTTTTTTGAGTGGGTTCTAAGATTCCCACCAAGCTCTCCACTTCCTTGACTCTGTCCGAGAGCTTACTGTGGTCCGCCCTGAGCAAGCCCAGGCTCGTCTCGACCTGGGCAATGTCTTGTTGGAGGGCCGATTGTGTGTCAGTGATCGCCGCCAAGATCTTGTCGAGTTGTTGTTGAAGGTGTGGGTTCCCCGATCTCTCCGGATCCATTCGATTGTCCTTATCGGGCGCCTCCATGTCCGAAGTGGGCTGAGTTCCACCCTTAGTACTCTTCGGCTTCACCATTGCGGCTGTGGTCTCCAGTGGAGGACCCGGTGGGCGCCCTGTCAGGGGAGGGTCAATCAGTGTGCCTCCGATTGTCGCCGAAAGATCCGTGCCGATCCGTGCCAATCCGTGCCGATGCGGACCGATGGTCGGGTCCCGGTGCAGTAGTAGGAGATATCTCAACTATTCGTACATCAAGTGCACAGAGTTGGGCGTTCTCCCAAAGGGGTTCCGTCCGTCTGCCGAGGCTGTAGGAAGCCAGCGGTCATGGCAGTGGGACTTTGTAGGCTCAGACAGCAATGGCGTCTGTCTTTGATGCCACGTGGCGCGGGAACCCAGTGACCACTATCCTCTGCCAGTCCACGTGTGCCACAGGTCAGGCGGGGGCCCGCAACTCCTCTCCTGGTAGCAAAAGGGCGGAAGGGGGAGGGGAAGGGGTCACCACTAGGCAGTTGTGCACCGCTGGGGTCTTCGATCTCCCCGAGGCACCGTCGCCTCCGCCACCAGCTACAAGCCTCGCCGACCACCAAGTTCCGCCACTCTCGGTGTCCTTCGGTGCCCTGATTGGTACGATTGTACACGCACGCTGCTGATTCCTAGGGCCAAGATGGTATAGGCCTGTGTCGTTCCGAGCAGGGCGACGTGTCCGGCCGCTCCCCCTTCTCCTTGAGGCTTTGTGGCACAGTTAGGGCTCAGCCGAGCGGCGGTCTCGATAAGCACCGCTTAGAAAGTCACAGATGTTTCCTGTCGCCCAGGCAGTCGGCATTTGCGTCGCCCCCCTAGAGGGGAAAGGAATAAGGAGGTGTCACAGAAGGGACCGGTCCTCCTAGGCCCACGGGCCGCTTCAGGACCATGGAGATGGAGCTCGCCCCGTGAGTTCTTGATCGCCCCGAACGGGCCTCGCTACAGGTCTCCAAAGTCGCCTCCCGGTTCAGGACCCACAGCGCTCAACGATCTGGGGGTTGGGGCGCCCGTGTCGCCCGGGAATCAGGAATAATGGCGGCTCGATCGCGGAGCCGAGCGCTCAGGCGACCTCCACCATCGGCACTCAAGCCACGCCCCCCATCCAGGTAGAATTCTATGACTGCATATAATAAACAAGTCTGTAGAACTGGCCAAACTCCTCCTTCCTACTGCCGTAACACAATGCTGTGATCGGCTTCCTCCTTCACCAAATTCAAAAAAATCACACCGATTTCTGCCCAATGACTTCCTCGTCAAGAAATGTTTCCGATTTGCTCATGCGCATAAAACGAGAGCGTAAGCACGTTGAATGCTCCCTGACCTTATTGAGTATTGAGCGACTTCTTCCTTTCTCTCTTTACTTGGTATTCGCGCATGCGCAAAAGAAGTTAGAGGATCGGCATGGAACTTCCATACAACGCGTGACGTTAATCTTCTCTGCGCCAGCTCCCTGGAGGATTCTATGACATCACCATTCACAGGCAGAGACGAAAGGGAAAAGATCTCTCTCCACGGAAAAATCAACCTTCACCATGGAGCCAATCACGCAGCACCGCAGCCACCAAATGCGCTCGACATTTAAGATGTGCACAACACGCCAGGATTAAGGTTCCACTTAGTAGACACAGGAAGCTCAGACCTTCAGTTTTTTAAATGAAGTAAGGTAAGGTTTTCAGTTTTTGTTGATGAAAGAAGCTTAGGGCAAAAGGGATAAATAATAACTAGCTTACCTTAAGTCCACAGCTGAGTCCAGAAAATAAAGATGTAGAGCACAAGTCTCTCGTCGGGTTAGATGTCTTCAAAAAACTTGCCAACTTCAGAGACTTTTCCTGACTTTTAATAACACTTAACAGGAGGAAAATTAAAACAGCAACTTGACACGCAGACTCTACATGCACACGCGTGGGTGGAGACAGGGACAGTCCTCGTCGCCAATTTGAAGTAGTCACTCTAAAATAAAGTAAGGTCCTCCAGTAAATATGATTCTTTAAATAGCTTTATTTGGGAAAAGCCTTTCAGATGTCTATATATGAAAGCCTGGGTCTAAACTGTCTCTACTGGAATCTGGGACATCCCGTGTTCCAGATTCCAGTTATGACATCACCAAGATACCACACATCCCCCTTCGTAGCAATATAACAATGTTAACAAAATAAGTGAACAGAATACCCAAACATAAACTAACAGAATACATGAAGTGTGCAGAAAAAGAAATTACACGACACCAATAATAAACTAATGGTGATCAATAATCCACGTAGTAATCCTTGTACCATGCAGGACGTTGACGATATCTTTGCACATGTTGATCAGATGAAGAACCATCACATGTATTGGGGAACTTTCTCCAATTACTACTGGTTTTGGCAGATCTGGAGAACTTGTGAGAAACAGAATCATCAGATTTTACATCAGGCCATAACCATTGTGGAATTTTGACAATTTTGGACATATTCCGCACATTACCATCAGATAATTCCACAACCTGACGTCCAACTCGTAAAACTTTCAATGGATCTGAAAATTTCGATTCACCGGATTTAACAAACCTACCTTTTTTTACTCTAACCCAGTTATTGACATTAATAAGAGTAGTCTTTACATTGGTTTTCACATGTCCACTCTGAACAACTCTACCCCTCTTATCTTTTTCTTCAAGAAACAGGTCTTTCATCCAAGATTGATATATGTTGGATATACAATTCCTACCTCTCATTTTTTCAAAAGGGGTTAGATCATTCATACTTCTAGGAGTATTTCTGTAGCACCACAATATTTCACTCAAAGTTTGTTTACAATCCTTCCCATGAGACATTGCCAATTGTAGACCTTCTTTAAATACTGTGATCCATCTTTCCACAATACCGTTACTTTGTGGGTAATAAACTGAGGCACATTTGTGAATAATCCCATGACGCTGTAAAAATTCTATCATTTCCAAAGAAACAAATTGTACCCCATTATCAGTTGTGATGGATTCAGGAAAACCTTCTTTTTCAAAAATGTCATTTAAAAATTGTATAACTACCTTGGAAGCCACGTTAGACACAATTTTTACTTCAGGCCACTGAGACATCTGATCAACAAGCATGATGGCATAGACTGAGTTCTTGTTTAAACACAAAGGACCTGAAATATCCAATGAAATGGATTGCCATGCACGATAAGGCCTTGACACTGGTGGATGCTCATAAGTAACAGTTTTCTGGGATTTATCACTTAGGCAACACTCCTTGCAATCTCTGACTTTACGTTCTATTGCTTTATCCATGGCTGGCCACCAAAATTCACTCCTAATTTTCCTTTTCATACTTGTCATTCCTGGATGCCCTTCATGAGCCATTTCTAAAATGTCCTGTTGCAAATTACATGGTACTATTAATTGTAACCTCCTAACCAATAGTTCATTTTTCAGAGATAATTCATGTGCAACCCGAAAGAAAGGAAGAATATCTTCTGTCAAATCAGCCTTCCTAGGCCAAGATGATTTTACATATTCAATCACTTTCTTCAAGATTAAGTCATTATCACAAGACAATCTCCATTCTTTTTCCTGAATACAACCCTTAGACACTTCACATATTGAAATCACATTATCCAAATCGTCATCTTCTTCAACCAGGTTGTCATCAGGGACTGGTAATCTTGATAAACAATCTGCCAAAATATTTTTTATCCCTGGAAGATATTCAATTTTAAAATGAAAATCTTGCAATTTATATTGCCATCGTGCAATCCTAGATGTAGCTTTACCACACCCCTTTGTCGTGAATAGATCAAACAGAGGGCGATGATCTGATCTTACCTTGAAAATGGTACCATAAACATATTTTCAGAAATATTCAATTTCCCACCAGCATGCAAGTGTTTCCTTTCACAATGTTGAGTATTTAAATGCTGCTCCCCTTAATGGTCTGGATGCAAAACCAATGGTAACCAAGTGACCTTTTTGATCTTGCATCAACACCGCCCCTATGCCTACATTAATAGCATCCAATACAATTATTGAACTATACACAGTGTTAAATGTAGCTAATGCAGGAGCAGCAGAAATACACTTTTTTAGTTCACCAAATTCTTTTATACAGTTATCATCCCACAAAAATGATGAGTTTTTTTACATGAGATTTCTCATATGTACTGTCTTGTCAGAAAACAAAGGTATACATTTCTTATAATATTCTTCAAGTCCTAAAAAGGATCTAAGCTGATCCGTTTTCTCGGGATCAGAAGCAGATTAAATGGCCCTAATTAAATTTTGCTTCGGAGAAATGCCATTTTTGTCAATTGAATGGACCAAATAATCAACTGACGAAACCCCAAATTTACATTTCTCTTTGGTAAGCGTTAATCCATTGTCTTGTAAAATACCAAGAACCTTGTGTAAAAAATCTGTGTGCTCAGATGTATTTGCAGCAAAGATAAAAATGTCATCTTGAAAATATAGAATTTTTTTACATTTTTGAATAAATTGTGCATGACTCTTTGAAAAACAGATGATGCAGAAATTAAGCCGAAGAGCATTCTTTTATATCTAAAAGCACCTTCCGACATAATAAAAGAAGTGAGATGTTTACTTTCTTGATGCAAGCAATCTGATGGTAGGCATTAGATAAGTCAAGGGTCGAAAAAATGGATGCACCTTTTAATTTAGTAAACATCTCATTAATGTTGGGTGATGGATGTCTATCGACCCACACACAGTTGTTCAGGTCCCTCAAATCGACACATAACCTAACTTTGCCATTGGGTTTGTGTGTGACTATAACTGGAGATAGCCATTCTGAAGATTCTATCTCCTCTATGATATCTAGGTCACACAGTCTTTGAAGTTCAGACTTAACAGCCTCTCTAAGATGTAAAGGGACATTTCTCACTTTATGAACTTTGGGAATTACATATTGAGAAGGATTTTATGTACAAAATTATTTAGTAAACCCAGTTTAGATGACGAAAATACACTAGGAAACCTATTTTCCATTCCGCAGCTGGATCACTCTCTGTGTAAAATTAGATCAGAATACCCTAACACTTGGTCTGGATGATTAGGATCCAACTTAATCATTAACTCTCTTTGTTGAGGCCAACCTAAAAGACATGAACCATCCTTCGCTACATACACTTTAGATGTAATTGTTTTGCCTTTAAAATTCAAAGTAGTAACAAAAAATCCTAAAACATCAATGGTTTTTTACCATAGCCAATTAATCTAATAATGGGAGGTGATAAAGAAATTCTAGAAAACTCTTTTAACCATTCTTCCCTAATGAGAGTATGCCTAGCTCCAGAGTCAGCCATTATCTTTACATCAATGCCACCAATTTTCACAGTACAATAAGGTGTCACAAAAAGGATCAGTATTAATTTCATACACAGTCAAAAGATATTCTTCATCATCACAATTGACTTCTCTTATGCTTTCACTGTTCTCACTTTTCCGATCAAAATTCTTATTCTTAAATCTGTTCTTGTTTCTGCACATTCTGGTGTAATGTCCTTTCAATCTACAGTATCTACAGTATCTACATACTTGACCTATAGCTGGACATTTTTTGTCATTAGATAAATGACCAGGAATCCCACATTTAAAACATATATAATCTTTTTTATCATGAGTGAACTGGCTTTTGTACTTTGCTTTACTAGCATTAGATTCATCAGAATTGCTTTTTTTTATTGCATTAACTTCAGACACTTTTTGTTCAGCTAATTCTTTCAAACCCAACTTCATGTCTTCAAATTTATGAGCAATATCCAAAGCTTTGTCGAGAGTCAAATCCTCTGCATCCAGTAATTTAGCTTGAAGTTTGACATCAGCCACTTTATGCACCATTCGATCCCGAAGCATTTGATCGTGAAATGTAGAATAGTTAAATTTTGATGCTAGAATTCTCAAGTCGTTCATGAATGAATCAATAGACTCGTTGACTCGTTGACCCCTACTGAGAAATTAGTGATATAACACAACTTCATAAATTTTTTTTATGTAACGTTTGTCCATTTGTTTAATAGCTTCTAGAAACACATCCAGCTCATCATCGGTTTGATTACTAATTGATGGAAGGTGCTTCAAAATGTCTCTTCCTTCTGCACCCAGACAATGTTTCAAAATAGCAAGCTTTCGTTTGTCTGTATAGTCATCACCACCAATAGCTTCCAAATAAGCAAAGAATCCTTCCTTCCAACGTTTCCATTCCAATATTGGTTCACCAGGAGAAGACAGAAAAGCTGGAGGTGCAGTTAGACTCTCCATATTTGTGTTTGAATAATGTACACAACCGTTTGCAGGAATATTTGATCACAGGTTTGAACGGTGAGTAAAACTAGCAAATAATATAGAGTAAATAAAATGAACTTGGCATGAGAAGTATATTTAGTTCACAAAATACCGTTTAAAACCAATGCTCAACATTGATTTATGCAAAAGAGTTTAATCTACTAAGTTTTTGTTGTGAATGCTGGTTGTCATTTTTTTATAAAATATCAAGCAAAAGAAACAATTTGCCAAGATTTTTTTAAGTTCTATCAAAAAGATACAATTTGACACGTTTTTGTTAAATTTCCACTATAAATAGTGATTGTTGCGCAAAAGGAACATTTTGCCAAGTTTTAACAAGTTTTTGCCATAGCTGCTGAACGTTGTGCTCATTCCTGTTTTTTTTTAAAATCCAAAATGGCCACGACATTGCGTCACCTTTTTCCCAATTTATTAATTAACAGCTTTATTTGGGAAAAGCCTTTAAGATGTCTATATATGAAAGCCTTGGTCTAAACTGTCTCTACTGGAATCTGGGACATCCTGTGTTCCAGATTCCAGTTATGACATCACCAAGATACCACAAAATGCTGCATTTTGATTCGTTTTTAGGTTGTTAGTCCCTCCTCCTGACTGTCATGTTTTCATTTATATCCTTCCCTGGCTATTGGCCCCTTTACTCCAAAACTATTTTTGCATCTGTGTCCCCCCCTGACCCCTCCCGCAGTCCGTTACTTTTCGCTCCCACCCATCGGCCCCCTCACTCCTGTTCGTGCCTTCCTGGACCACCACCATCCCATTTCCATTGTAATAGGTCTTGCGTAAAAACGCATCCTATTGCATTAAGAAATGCTTGTTTGGCGTGTTATTGGTGGGTGAAACGGCATACTTTGTCTAGCATGCATGTGATGCCTTACATCGTGCGCATTGGTGACAAAGAAGAAGTGTTTTTACAATACATAGCGTGAGGCAGAGACAGCAAAAGCAGCTTCCTGCAGCCTCCTCAGAGCGAGAAAACAATGGTGAGGCGAATTACAAGCAGGCGCCGCCTCATTATGCCGCATTAGCCTCAGGCTTCGGCAACGCTCACAGGATCAACGGTTTCCAAACGCGCCATTCCCGACCACGGCATTAATGAAAACTTTTCTTGTCTGCTTTGCCGCCAATGGGATCACTAGACGTGAGTACGTTCTTTTTTCCGGAAGGGCTGGGCTGCTGCTGAAACAGGTTCAACAATGAGATGATTTTGCAGCCGAGGGTTTGGTGTGACACTCATTGACATGTTTCAAATGGTTCACACACCCATCTGCTGACTGCCCTCCTGCCTATGGCATGAAATCCCTGCCTGCGATCGTTTGTCTGTTTTCTGTCTGGCGGTTTCACAGAGTGGCTCATGTCCCCTCTGCTGAGGAAATATCTACAGTGTGAGCGGCTTCCGAGGTCATTCCCATATATATATCTCTCACAGTAAGTGATACGCTCGCTGTTAACCCTTAGGAGGTTTTCTGAGGGGTTGGTAGAAACTTTTAATAACTTGCAGTGCACCCTCTCCGCTCTCTTCTTTCCAGTCCAGCGCTTTGCAAATCGAATCTACTTGCAGCAGAAGTGTTGTTATCAGAGAAGGGCAGAAAACAAGCAGTGCATATTGTGGGAGGACGGTATTAGGCCTTCCACATGACACTCAGCACCACAATGATACACGTACACACGGCCAGTATGGGTTAGCCGGAAAGACCCCGAGCGGTCTTCCGCTTTCCTTATTTATACCCCGGTGCGAGCCCGCCCCGGGGTATGCGTGGATGCGTGGAAGATGGCAACAAAGTATGAGAGAGTCCGGGTGGCTCTCTACATCCCTCCTTCAATTTAGTCTGTCCCTTCAACCCAGCCTGTGTTTCAAGGCGATGTCCATACAAAGTCTCTGAATCTTTGGCTGGGTCCCGGGTTAGGCCGTAAGTTGTATCTTTGACTGCGGGTGCACGGGGATGTCAATACCCCGAACGGGGTTGCATCCAGACCTTCATCTCTGCCATCCACGTGGGGTCTATTTGGGGTGTTCCTGTTATCTCGGCTTGCCGCCAGTTGCGAGTTTCCTCGATCTTGCGTGGGCTCTGCCGATCTAGAGTATGATGTTTCCAGATCCGGACCCACCCAGACCTCAGCATCGTGTTCGTCAGCCGTTCTTCGGGCTTCAGCGGGTCCATTCGCTTTCTTGAAACATGACACGTTGCGGGTAACCACATGTCCACCCCGTCGGGCGGTGACCATGGTGCGCCGAACTTCCTCCACCGTCCATACCTCTGGCTCACACAGGGTTCTATACTTCCATCCATGGTGTCAATCTCGGACCACAACGGAGTCACCCACTTGTAGGCTCGGTTCTTGGGCATGTCTTGCCTCACTTGTTCTTCGATTTGTCTCACGCCTCCGCGCCTAAATCGCTTCCTCATTCCTGCCTTTCGGCAGCCAGGTGAGGTCCGTCGGGATGCTGTCACGAGGTGCTCTTTGGAATAAGATGTGTTCTGGGGCGCACTTCGTGGTGCTATGTGGCATTTGCCGATAGGCTCCCAGGAATTGATCAAGGGCAATTTCAGGATCTTCTCCGCTGTTCACCACAATAGTCAGAGCCCGATTGAGGGTCCTTATCAGTCTTTCCACTTCCCCGTTCGCCTGGGGCCATAGCGGGTGATTTTCCGGTGTGTGATTTGGAGGTTCTGGAGATAGTTTTGAAATTCCCTGCCCTGAAAGGGTGGCCCATTGTCTAACTTGATTTCCTCGGGAAACCCCATAATAGCAAATATGCAATTCAGGGCATTTTCTTGACGTGGGGAAACACTGTGGACGATATCACTTCTACAATCGGGAACTTGGAGAATGAGTCCACTAGGACGAGCGTGTGTCGGCCATCTGGGAAGCTCCCAAAGTCAATGCTGAGGTGGGTCCACAGGGTCTGGAGGGCCTCCTCCATTCTCACCGGCGCTGGTACGGGATCGTGGCCGGTAATGGTGCAGGCGTGACACGATCACACCATCTCATCTACCCTGCTGTCCATGGCTGGGAGCCAAACCTTGCTTCTCAGGTGCGCTTTAGTTTTGACCATCCCTTGATGGCCCACGAGTGTGAGCTGCAGGATTCTGGTCTGGAGGGCTTCGGGTATTATGATTAGATGCCCAGGGACGATGATTCCTTCATCCCCCACACTCAGTTCATTCCTTATTTGCCATAGTTGTTGGCGTGTATGACTAACTTCTGCTCTCAGGCTTTGTGCCCCATCCAGGAAGTGTGCCCATCTGTTTCCTTCTAGGGCGTGCCGGACTCTGGACAGTGTTTCATCCTGTGCAGTTGCCTCCCCGATTTCTGTCAGTGTCATTGTCTCTGGACACGCGGCATGCGAGATCATGTGGATGAACGCCTCAGCTCCAGTTCCATCGTCTAGCGGGCGGATTGGGTTAGTAACATCTGGGTGTCGGGAGAGGTAGTCGGCGGGGTTGTGTGCTCCGGGTCGAAGGACGATCTTGAAGTTGTATGCTTGCAGTTGGACAGCCCAGCGCTCTATCCGAGGGGGTGCAAGCCTGGCAGAACCCGCAAAAAGAGGCCTTAGAGGTTTGTGGTCCGTCACTACACTGAATTCCTGACCGCACAGATATAAGTGGAAATGCAGGCATGCCCATTTTATCGCGAGGGCTTCGCGCTCAATTTGCGCGTATCGGGTTTCAGTGTCTGACAGAGCTTTGCATGCATAAGCCACTGGCTTCCACACTTCCGTTCCGTGTTCTTGCAATAGTACCGCTCCCAATCCTACCGGACTGGCGTCAACTATTAGCTCCGTTTTCCGGCGAGGTTGGAAGTAGGCCATCACCGCTGTGTCGAGGAGACTTGCCTTTATGTCTTGAAACACCTTGTTGGCTACTACTGTCCACTCCCACTTATGATCTTGTCTCGTGAGCTCTCGTAGGGGTTCCGCTAGAGCGGCCAAGTTCGGGATGAAGCGGCCACAGTACGTGGCCATGCCTAGGAAGCTCTGCACTTCAGTGGGGTTCCGCGGAGTGCTGGCGGCCTTGATTGCTTCAGCTTTCTTGGGATCGACCCTCAGGCCTTCTCTTGTGAAGGTGTATCCAAAGAAATCTATGGACTCTTGGTAGAAGGACCATATCGATTGATGTAGCGTCAGGCCGCTATCTACTAGTCTCTTTAGGGTTGCCCTCAGATGTGCATGATGTTCCTCGAGGGTCGTGGAATAGACCAGTATGTCATCGCTTAAGTTAATCACTCCATTCAGCCCCGACAGCACTTCACGTTTGTACCTACGTATTCCGACATGGGTGGAGAACGTGGTGATGTATCGGCTCGCGGGCTCTAATTCGAGTTGGTGGTATCCCGAGTTGAGGTCTAATTTCGAGAACAACTTGGCCCCGTTCTGGACGGCCACTATATCGTCCATGGTTGGAGTGATATGTTGCTCCCTCTTCACGGCTACGTTGGGTAGCCTCATGTCTACACACAATCTGATGGTACCTGGTTGTTTTGGCTTGGGTGCGACTACCAACGGGGACACCCATGGTGTCGGGCCCGACACCTTCTCTATTACCCCTAGGTCTTCAAGCTTCTGGAGTTCTGCTTCCACCTGCGGTCTCAAATTGAAGGGTACCCGCCTATGCCTCAGAGCAACTGACGCATCAATGTGAAGCTTGACTTTCTTTCCTTTTAGTTTCCCCAGGCCGCGAAATAGTTCGGGGAACTCTTTCAGCAGAGTGTCTGCATGTGCCTGGTGTACCTGGTTTGCGAAGAATACCAGTCCTAAGTCTTCTGCCGTGTAGCAGCTCAGTAGAGTGCCCTTCTTTCCTTCAGTGATGTGGAAACGGGTCTTGGTGGAGTACTCCCCATTCACAACGGTTGTCTCTATGACTCCTCTCAGTGGGAGCGGGTCCGTCCCCCCGTAGGTGTATATCTGAGCATTGGAGGACGCAAGAGGGGGTTTTGGCATCATCTTGTCATATTGGTCCGAATCCATGACATTCACTGATGCTCCTGTGTCTATAAGAGCTCTCACTTCAGTGCCTTCTATGGAGACGGAGCACATAGGAGGCGGCCTCTTCCGCGTCGACACCCTGCTGACATACGAGATGACGTACACTTTGTCATCACTGTCATCTTCATACCTCGGTCGACACTCCTGTGCTTGGTTATCCGGGGGATGCCGCTCCGGGTCTATCAATAGTTGTTGGACTCATCGTGTTATGTTTTTGGACTTCGGGCCTGCTGGTCGATATCGCCCGCCGCGGCATACTACTGCAAAATTATTCATACGACTGCACTTCAGGCATGTCTTTCCTTTTGCCCCACAGGTTGTAGTCACTGGGTAATCTTCGCCGCAGTAGTCGCACTGATTTCCTCGAGTGTTTCGGCATGCTGGCGATTCCCTGGAGGTCTCTTTTGTATCGCCTCGACCTTTTCCTCTTTGATCGTCGGCTGTGTTTGGGCCTGGGTTGGTGCTGCCACCGGTGTTCTCAGCGCCACATCCATTTCCTCCGCTCTTGCGTCAGAGAGTTCGTTGGAGCGTGCTAGAACCAAGATTTCATCTAGCGAGATTCCGGGTTGTCAGAGAATGAGCTTTCTCAGTAGTTTGGACCAACACCCCACTATGATTTGATCTCTAATCTCTTCTCTCGGGTTGGTTAAAGGGCATGAGCGTGCCAGCCGGCGCAGCCTTGCGTGGAACATGTCCACCGATTCCGAGTCCCTCTGCCAAGCTCTCTTAAATTTAAAAAGTCGTGGTTGAGTTGTGGGTCGAAATGTGCATCATAGTCATCTTCCCGCCCCGTGTTGGGGAGTGTCTCGAAGAGGTCATGTATTTCAGGCCCTCCATATAGGATGAGGAGCGACCTCTTGACCGTCCCACCGTTTTCCCTAGTGCCTTTGAAGTAGAGGTTGAGCCTTCCTACACAGGCCTTCCACCTCGACGCGGCTGTAGCTGGATCCGCCGCCTCGCTGAATGGGGAAATCGGAGCGGCGCCGACATGTAGGTGGCTGGGTGGCGGCAGCACGGCCGCGGCAGTTTGATTCTGGGCAGGTGCTTGAACTTGGGCAGGAGGCGGTGGTGTGGGTGGCGCGGCTTGGTTCTGGCTGCCTCCCGCTAGACCAGCTCCCGGTTCTGTGACAGACATGATTGTGCCTCTCCTCCTCTGCAAGCTTCTCAGGGGTACTAGGGCAGCTGGGGCGTGCTGGGCTGGCTTCTCCGCGCGTGGCTCTGAGCGCACTGACTATGTTCCGCAGCTGTGCATGCGGGCCCCTCCTCCACATCTGGTGCTTCTCTGTTCTCCCACCAGGATTCGGGAAGGTTGGGGGCGACCATGCACTGTATGGGGCAGTGAGGCTGTTATCGGTGTCTTGTGGGGTAGATGTCCCCTGAGTTGCAGTGCGGCACTTTATGGGTGTTGGCCAGTATGATGTATTGGTTGCACCAATGCTTGATGGGCTCACGCCCTTTTGCCTGCAGACGGGCTTCAGCTGCTGTCCCAGATAGGATTCGCACGCTCGCAGCGACTGCGAGGTGAACAGGGCTGCCTCGCCTGGGAAGCTGCGACGCGCTTCGCGTCAGGGCGCACCTCCCTCTGGGGTCTCGGCTGTTTAGCCAGGTCGTGCTGCGGTTGGGCGCGCACGTGTCTTCGTGCCGTCAGGGCGCACCACCGGATCAGGAGCGTTGCTTGTAGCGCGAGCGGGGGCACAAGCGCAAGACTCACCCCACCGCTCCGCAGGGCCCGGCGAGTCCCGCCAGCCGAAAGCGCTCCCAACAGGAAGGCGTGTGGGCGGGTCTCGAGCCTGGGGGCGGGCGGGCCAACGGGCCTCGCAGCAGGTACGAGCGTTGAGAAGGGGCTGCTGGCAACGTGCCGCACCACGGCAGGCAGGGCAGCGAGCAGGAAGGCGTGGATTCAGACCCCATCGTCGCCAATGTGGGAGGCCGGTATTAGGCCTTGCACGTGACACTCAGCACCACAAGGATACACGTACACACCGCCAGTATGGGTTAACCGGAAAGACCCCGAGCGGTCTTCCGCTTTCTTTATTTATACCCCGGCGCGAGCCCGCCCTGGGGTATGCGTGGATGTGTGGAAGGTGGCAACAAAGTATGAGAGAGTCTGGGTTGCTCTCTACACATATGCAACTTATTTTTCAACTTTGGCAAGTGCCTTAATTTTGAATTCAAATGTGTGCGTAAAAAGATGATGCAGTGGGTTCTTACACTAGAATAACGCAGACTGTTTTATGGTGGGAACGGCATTTCTGTGTCTTTTGCTAAACTTTGAATGTCATGCTGCGTTAGTGCACAAGCCTTCAAGCACAGACATGACACTATGTGAAACCACAAGTTAAATAAATACTTGTTCTCTTAGCAGCTCTTAAAAAGTTCCACTGTTTGTATTTTATCTTCAGTTTTGTGTTTAACAGGATATGTGGAAAAAGTAATAAAAACGACAGAGACAAACAAGAGTGGAGGAGCACCCTTGGCTTGTTTGCAGTTTGATTTAAATTTCGCTTTAAGACATGTCTTGGTCAAAACTGAGCAATGGAATTGCTTTCTTGTGGCCCTGACCTCCTATTAAAAAAATAATTCACATTCTTAGCTTGGGCTAACGGAAATGACACCGTATGCCCCTTTTACACCAATTTGGGCCATGTCATCAAATGATGGAGGGAATCTGAATGAATTAAAGATTCATCCACAGAACTGGGTTAAGTTCATTGTTCTTTTGCTCGCTATGCCCCACCCCAGTTTGGACCCCCTCATATGCAAATCAGTCCGATGGAAACAGTCCAGCCCGAACTGCCAAGCCAGGTCCTCCCTCCTTATGAGACAATGATCCTGGGGCCGTTTTCAGGGTACCACCCCTCATCTAAACTGGAATAGCATGGCATGCAAAAACAATGGATCCACCCAGATCTGTGATTGGGGGTTAATGTTTGATTGGTTCAGCATTCTGTCCATCATCTGTTATTTTTGCTTTTCACACCATAAACATCACAGGAAATTACATCATATTACCCTTGATTTTATGATGTAAAACAAACTGATGTCACATTACATCTAGGATGTGACATTGTTAATGTTCTGAAATGAGCAATAAGTGAATGAAAAGACAGCAGTTATGGAAGCAGATTCATGTCTAATATAGTTACTTCTAGATTTTACCCTGAGTGCCACCAAGATATGCCAAGGGTCAAGCCGCCACCTACCAAGGTAATACTGTCATATGCAATGATGGTCTGACGTGCTTGGGCGCATTTATTGTATGCGTGTGCATTCATCAACATTGCTTTCCTTCCCAAACCAGCATTTTCCTCACCTACATGGCAATCATAACAAAAATGGTCTGAAAATTAAATCTTGTTCTATTTTAATGTGAATCTGCTGTATTTCATCAAAGAGCCAGGTCTTGAGTCTGCCAGTGAGGGGGCTGTACGCAGCTTGCAGGTGTCTTGGCAGTGATGTAGGAAAAGAAGCAGCCACCCCCTCAGCTGCAATGGTTGTGTGCAAGGGCGATTGAAGAGGAGTGCAGGTGTATAGAGGGTAGGTGATATTGCAGTTGATGGTTGGTGTAAGCAAGTCCTAGGTTGTGGAGGGCTTTGTTGGTGTGTGTGAGGCCCTTCAGCTGTCATCTCATCTAGATGGGGAGCCAGTGAAATACCAGGATCACTTTAGCATTCTCTAGATTCCAGTCCATTGAAACTGTCTTCCACGAGCCCCCGTGGACAATATTTTTTTCCAAATCTTGTACTTGCAGTGATATGACCACCGAAGGCCCTGATTTTATATGAAAACAGAGCTTTGGACTATACCATTTCCAGCTGAAAGGCAATATTTCTCTCCATCTGTTCCCATACCTGGCGTGTAATGCAGTTTAGTGCTTATGTTCCCCACATGTTAAAAAACAGTCGATTTTTCAGCACTCAGGCTAATGTGCGGCATAGCTAAATACATTTAAGGTCTCAAAGGCTAGACTGATTGCCTTACAAATGCTTGTTGAAAGAGAGCTCTGCCTGTCAGCAAGTGGGGAATGACAGACAATTTGGTATGCCACAACTAGGGTGACCAACTGGCATTGGTGCAAATTCAGGACGGTGAGTGTAAAAATTCAGGACAAAGGGTCAAAATTCAGGACACAAATTCAGGACAGGAGTTCAAAATTCAGGACAAAACTTCAGGACAATTGGATAAGTTTAACAGACACATCAGAGGTCGCGCAATAGTATATAAGCAAGCCCAGCCATATCCAAACATATTCAACCATTTGCAGACCTATCCATCATGTATCCTTCCATCTATAATTTCACTCATCCATCCACCCTGTCACCCTATCCATCTGTACACTCATCCATCCACTCTTCTACCCATCCATCCAATCATTCACTCATCCATCCAGCCATTTACCCTTTCACCCATCCAGGCATCCTTTCACTTACTATCCATCCACATAGCAATACTTCCTTCCATCCATCCATCCATCCACCCTCCCACCTATCTACTCATCCACTCATGAATCCATTCATTGACCCTATCACTCATCCATCCTTTCTCTCATCCATTTATCCTTTCACTCCTTCACTCATCTATTCATCCTTTTGGCCATCTATCTTCCTTTTCACTCACTCACTCATCCATCCTTACATCCACCCTTTCGCTCATCTGTCCATCCATTCACCCTACACTTATCAGTTCATCAATCCATCCATCATTTCACTCATGCATCCACCCACTCACTCACTCATCATCCACCTTTTCACTCATCCATCCACCCTTTTACCCATCCAGCTACCCTTCCTCCCATACATCCAGCTATTTACCTTTTCTCTCTTCCATCCTTCCACTCACTCATCTATCATCCATCCTCTCATTATCCATGTATTCAATCTTTCATTCATCCATTCACCCTTTCACTAATTCATCTAGCCAACCAGCCATCCCTGCACTTGCTCACTCGCCCACCTTTTTCATATTAATTTTGAGCTGAGCCTTTTTGAGAAGAGGCCCATCAAGAACTTCACCCTCGCTGCAGGAGCCATTCCAGGACTGGGACAGAAGCCACCCAGGGCAGAGACAGGATCCAACACAGGGGGGGACAGGAGCCATCACAGGTCGGGGGCGGGGGGGACAGGAGCCATCACTGGGGGTGGGGGGTAGGAGCCATCACAGGAGGGGGAACAGGATCCACCAGGGTGGGCACAGGGGTGGGCATGCAGTATTCTAGTACCATCTTGGTCTCTTCCAGGGTGGAGTAGGGCTCCTCACCCCTTCCTGGACAAGACAACGAGAAGACATACTCTCTATCCAAAATGTTAGTTTTGCCCCCCCCCCCCCACACACTGATGTACAGTACTTAAAGGAGATACTCCAAGAGAACTGATTTAACTGATTGTCCTCCATACTTTGTTAATCAGTGTGGGTGCGATTGTGCCATTTCTTTATTTTCTTACATTATAGACTGCATGTTTGAAGAACTGAGGTTTACTTACAATCTAGTGACAGTAATTACAACCTGTGAAGAGAACCACGTGCTGCCTCGGTGTAATCAGGGCCAGTTCTAGGATGTTTGGGGCCAGTGGCGGCTGGTGACATTTGAAAGTGGTGAGGCATAACTATATTGTCCTAATGCACCGCAGTGAGCGAGCGTAGCGAGCAAGCCGGAACAACTTACGGAGCGTTCGGGGGAGAACATTTTGAAAAAAGAGTGGACAAATGGTGCATTTTCAAGCAAATTTGAGAAAGCAGGAAGGTTAATAAAGCAATTGTGAAAGTGCAGTTATTACCTTAATAAAGAGATGTCATATAACATAGGTAGCTGCTTATTCAGTATGTGTGCCTTTGCTCTCCCTGTGTCCTTACATATCACTCATCTGTATCTTTGCTCCCCCTGTGCCCTTACATATCACTCCTGTGTGTCTTTCCTTTGTCCGTGTCCTTACATATCTCTCATCTGTGCCTTTGCCTCTCCATGTGCCCTTGCATATCACTCCTGTCTGTCTCTGCTCTCACAGACCCCACTAGCTGGACACAGCAAGAACAATTGTCACAGTTAAAATACAATTTACACCAGGGAGTCTAAAATCGGAGCAGTACATTTCATACATGAATGGTATTATTGCTGGTGTTAATCTTTTACATCACACATAACAACAAATAGCATTGTATCTCCGTGCTTCATCGTCATACCTGATATACACAATGGTCTAAAACGATGACGGCAGAGCCGGCGAACCAACGTTCAGCCTTCGACTCCCCGGGTGACAAGAACTGTGTGATCTTGGACATGCCACTTCGTTTTGCGCCCTTTCTTTAAATTTCCTCCTCACCAGAAAAACTCGACCCTTTAATTAGTAATAGCTTCGCCGCTGCTTTAATAACTTTATTAAAAGCATGGGTTGTGACTGGAATTTTAAATGAGCAACAGTTGAAAGATCAGGCACTAGAGGGAAAGGCCTGGGACATGGGATCCCCTTTTCCCTAGGATTGGCATCTCCGACTGTAAACAAGACACCGCTTGGAGGACTATGTGGCCACGCTCTAGGCGCTCTAAATATGGCATGAACACACAGAGCGTTCAAAACATCATCTATAGCAACTCAGCCAATTGTCAACTGAAGTGTGTGGAAGTTTGAAGGCTCAGATTTGCACTCGTGAGCTATAAGGTGCGGAAGGTTCAATCGGCAAGTGTTCAACTCACTGAGTCATTCATTGTACCACTGCACACTGAATTGGTTTTTGGCACTTTATAATAAGGATTGATACTTGTCAAAAATAACCACTTTAACCAACATTAAAACAATAAAAGTTTCAGTTGCCTTACAGGTTTTGCAGTGGGTGCATACCTCATACAGCTACTTTAACACTTTTGTAACGCGTGATCTGCCAGTTATACATGCATCTCTGAACACATGCAACAACTCACTGAGCAATGTTACCGATAATTCAAATAAGTGACCTACAACTTACATGCAACATTCTGCAGTAGTTTCTTTTGACCCTCTAAGTTATTTTATAATTCAAACCTATGATCAGAGTGAACACAGACCTCTCCAGCAAGTGCATTAACCACCTGAGCTGTATTAACCACCTAAGCTGTATTACTGGCATATCATGCGACTTGCCTGATGCCGAGAGATGCCTGCAGCAGGTGCCTTAAACCCTCTAAGGAATCTTAAATTGTGGTTTTGGAAAATTAAGGCAGGCCAGGCAGAACAGTTTTAATATCACATTTTTCTCAATGTCAAATTATTTTGTGGACAGTGTTTGTAAAATGAATCTATACGTACTGCCAGACCAAAGGCGGACTGTCACTGTGTCACCTGCTCTTTTCCTCCTTGCAGTGCTCTCTATGGTGAGTCACTCGCCCCATTTCAGCCGCCACCCCCTCCCTTGCCTCAGTTCCAGCCCTGCTGGCAATTGACTGACTCAGCCCCATCCCGACTACAGCAAAAAGGGATTGCCTGAGATGTGATCGGACCAATTTGCACGCTGCTACTTTATTTTACCGCTGCTCACTGATTAGTGGAAATCTTAGAAGTTATGTTATGTTATGTTATGTTAATAACTTTTATTCAGCGCACAGCTGCCCCAGCGAAGGGGCGTCCTGGCGCCTGATCAAGTACCACAACACAACAAATCGCCGCTGAAAAGAGAGGAGATCAGTCAACAGAGGTGAACAAGTGAGTTTTTATCACACGTCTGAAGAGAGTCAGGCTGTTAAGGGCACGGATATGGACAGGAAGGGAGTTCCATAATCCAGCCGCCATAACACGAAATGAACGACCTCCTATCCTACTCAGTCTGAACCTAGGCGTGCTCGCTAGATGAAGAGATTCCGACCTGAGAGACCGCCTGGGGACATACGGGGAAACAAGACCCGTCAGGGCAGGAGGTGACGAGAATTTCAGGATCTTGAATGTCAGACAGAGAGCCTTGAATTTGATTCTCTGTCTGACCGGCAGCCAGTGGAGGGAGGTCAGAGCTGCAGAGACAGAGCACCGTCTCGGGAGGCCCACAATGGCCCGGGCTGCGGCATTCTGCACCCTCTGCAGTCTGGTGGCCTCGGCCTGATTGACACCAAGCAGCAGAACACTCCCATAGTCCAGCCGAGAGAGGATAGAGGCTTGGACCACCAGTTGCCGAGTAGGGGGTCGAAGAATTTGAGGACTGGTCTCAGTCCTCGCAGAATACCATAGCAGGTAGCTGCGATCTTCTTTGTATGGCTGGTAAAAGAGAGGTTGAAATCCAGCCAGACCCCCAAGTTCTTCACTTCGGCCGCTGGGATGGGAGTCACCCCCAATTCAGGAGGCCACCATTGATCTCCCCACAGGTCCGCTTGCTTTCCTAAGATCAGGACTTCGGTTTTCTTGGCGTTTAACTGTAAGCAGTTAATACGCATCCAATTCGCCACGGCTAAAAGCCCTGCGCGAAACCTGGGGGCAGTCACCTCAGGGTCCCCACTGAGCGTCACCGCCAGCTGCGTGTCGTCGGCGTACGATGTCAAGGTTAAGCCACTTTGTCTGACGACAGCAGCCAGCGGTTTCACATACAAGTTGAACAAAGTGGGGCTCAACGCAGAGCCCTGAGGGACTCCTAGTCCCAAGGGATGGAAAGAGGACTGACCAGGTGGAATGGCCACTTTAAAAAACCGGTCCGAGAGGAAAGAGCGGAACCATTGAAGAGCTTTCCCCTCAATTCCCACTTCCTCCAGCCGCCGCATCAAAATGTCATGAGACACCGTGTCGAATGCGGCGCTCGGGTCTAACAAGAGGAGCGCCGCTGTCTGTCCCGCATCCAGCACCGAACGAAGATGTTCGCTCATAAAGAGCAGAGCAGTTTCGGTGCTGTGTTGTGCGCGAAAACCATTCTGGCTCTCGTCAAGAATAATATTGCGAGAGAGATGGGCAGACAAGATGGAATTCACGTGTGCCTCAGTGACCTTGGCGGTCCAGGGCAGGAGGGAGAAGGGGCGGTAGCTCTCGGGTAGCAGAGGGTCGAGATTAGGCTTCTTCAGAATGGGGCTGACCACTGCTTGCTTCCAGGAGGCAGGAACCACGCCCTCAGCGAGTGAGAGATTGATCAAGTGCAGTATGGGCTCACGGCATAGAGGCGGGAGAAGAGTAATAAGCTCTGGCTTCAAAGGGTCTAGGGGGGAACCAGATTTAATTTTAAGGCTCAGAGTATCAAAAGCCTCAACGGACAAAGCAGGTAGGGAGGACAGAGGCTCGCAGTCCAGAGCCCTTTCAGCCCTGGGCTCATCACCAGGCACAGATTGCATGAACCCTCAGTAGATTACCTGCACCTTCTCCATGAAAAAGGATGCCAAGCTTTCACAGTGAGAGTCCGTGCAGATTTCAGGCGAGGTGGCCCGTTTTCCCATCAGATCTTTGAGCACTTTAAATATTAATTTAGAT
The DNA here is from genome assembly GCF_964263255.1 of Lissotriton vulgaris. NCBI lineage: Eukaryota > Metazoa > Chordata > Amphibia > Caudata > Salamandridae > Lissotriton > Lissotriton vulgaris. The sequence goes on from NC_141687.1 coordinate 13,654,901, forward strand.
GGGTTAGGGCTCTTTGAAAACTCAGAGGCATAATATGCCGCCCGGGCTTGACAGATAGCTCTGTGATAGATCTTAAGCTGGGTGAAGTACAGTAATTTTAATGTAGGGTCGAAGGATTTCCTCCATGCGCTCTCAGCTTGCCGGCATGTTCTCTTGAGCTCGGCAAGGGTCTCATCATACCATGGGCTGCGCGTTTTAGCATGACATTTCGACCAGCGCATTGGTATAAGAGAATCAAGAGCAGTAAGGACCCAGCTACAGAACTGTTCATATCCCTGTTCCACATTCGACAGGTTGCCCAAGGGCAGTGCCTCCAAGATTTTAACGAACTCCTCCATTTTGAGCTTACGCCAGTTTCTTTTAAGGGTCAGTCTGTCCACAGGTTTAAATAGAGAGTCATCCAAGGGACATGACACTTTGACCAACAGATGATCAGTCCAACCCACCGCCATTGGGTCAGATGCCCTAGCCCGAGCCAAGGTGGTAAAGAAGGGGTCAAGGATATGACCTCCTATATGGGTGGGGGCGGTGACTAGTTGGTTCAGTTGCATGGCTTCAAGGTCCGCTATCAAAGAGCTAATGGGTAAGGAGGACGTCTGATCAAGATGTATATTCAGATCACCTACGATGTTAAAGTTAGCACATCTAGGAGCTAACGAATTGACCATGTCAACGAGAGCGGCCTTGAAGACCGTGTCATTCCCTGGAGGGCGATAAATAAGCAGGCCACTAAGAGTGAACCGATGACTGACAGTAACCTTGAAAGAGGCGCTCTCGCACATCGGCAGATCAAGAGCTTTCCAATCCGCCGGGAAGCAAGATTTTGTCGCCATGGCTATGCCTCCTCCCCTAGAAGTGCGGTTCAGAGTAAATACCGTATAGGTGGAAGAAAAAGCCAGATTTATTATGGCAGAATCGGCGTCCTGTAACCAAGTCTCAGTGAGAAAAATGAGGTCAGGTGAGTCCTTGTCTTACATTAAGGCTCCATATACTAAGTGCTCGCTCAGTGTTGTCAATACGAGTACCTAGGATAGGTTTTTCAATAGAGCGCACCCCGATGGGGGAATCTAGAGAGAAACTGCCGCAAGGACAGTCATAAGGTCTCGAGAGTGGGAACACCAGATCATGTGTACAAACCAACAGACCGTCCCTAATGGAGAAGTAATGACGCGTATGGCTTAATATTATCACCTCAGAGAAATTTTCTTTGCCACGTTATTACTTGGGGCCCTGGGCAGAAACGGAATGTGTGAAGCCCCTTTAAATCGCGGAGACATGGCGCATTCAGGGCTGTTTGCATCTGAATAGATGCCCCTGCTCCTGAAGCTGCCGCCCCCCCCCTCTCTGTCACCTTTTAACAGCTCATCAAGGGCTGGAGGTGTGAGGATTGCCACCCCGCTGTGCCTCTCCAATGCTGCTGGGTATGTGAGCTTTTGTGCTGCCTCGGAGTCTGTGACACCCGACCTCAGCATCGGAGTCAAGAAGAGAGGTGGGTGGAAGCTGCGCCAGCTTCAGGGAGTTGCGACCGGTGCCGGTTAAAATTACGGACAAATGGCGTCCGTTAAAAGATCCTTCACGGACAACGACAGACGGCCGAAATTACGGACTGTCCGTGAAATTTACGGACGGTTGGTCACCCTAGCCACAACACAGCTGTGCCTGTCAGTGAGGGATGGAACAGGCTTGTACTTTCCGGTAACGGGTGAGGAAGGAGTTACATTTCTGGTGCTGTGCTGAGAGGAGGTCTCTCTCCCATTCGCACTGCCTCAGGCGATGACGTGCTCCAGGAAGGAAAGCTGGAGGCAACACTGCTCCTGCTGAGCCACCGATGGAACCCTCGGGGCTGTCCCACACAACCCCCACACCGCCTCAGACGACACAACAATGCCCCTGCCACTCTTTATCCATACTGGCCAGGGCACAACGTCGCTCTCTTGGGGAAATCAAACGTGCCGTCAACGCTGCCTCATGCGATGACGCGTTCCCGGAGAGTGAAACTGGAGCTGCGCTGATGGGAAACCTGTTCCCGCTGGGCTTCTGATGGAATGCCCCGCGTGCTCCACAACTCCCCCGTGGCTCTTCACAGCTCTTGCTGTGGCATCTCTTTGCAGGGAACGGAGCAGTGATCATCAACACGGGGTCCTCCTACCCCTCTACGGACCTCTAAAAGAGATGGTCGCTGGCCGGGGCTGTCATTCACCTCACCACTCTCAAGGGCCACAAACACAGCTAAATGCCCCCCAAACATCTGATCAATGCAGCACTGCTGGGTTACTGCTCACCTCATCAGTTTACTGTTGGTACACTGTGCATTGACTGCGGAAGCCGCTCGACTCACACAGTGGCACCACCTTGGTTTCTCTTGCTTCTCCTCCACTGCAGACTACTCTCTCTGCTGGAATGACTTTGTCCTGGAGGAGGTGCACTTCCAACTTAAAAGACAACAACGAGCAGGTCGATCTGATTCACAGTTCAGCAGGGGGTCGCAGGATGCCTTGACGTCTGATTTTAACCTTCAGCATCAGGTAAGGTAGAAATCTTCTTAAAATTACTTTGCTGTAAATGGAGTATGTACTGGGGGTGATGGTGTACCGTCCCCACACAGTTTTGCGTCACCGGTATTACAAAGAAGAGGTGTACAAAGTAGATTATAAGGAGTCTTCTTTATTCCATGTCAACACCATCACATGTTCCCAGTCAGCTGGAGTCAGCTGTGGAATGTTCACACATTCAGTAATGGGCTGTACCAAGGTGAGGGAGGGCAGAGGGGTGGCGGGGTGTACCAAGTGGGATTACAAAATGTGTCATGCAGTTTGGTGCTTATTTTCCATCCATGTTAAAAAACAGTAGATGTTTCAGTTTCGAGGCTAATGTGCTGCATAGCTAAATACTTATAAGGTCCCAAAGGCGAGACCGATTGCATTGCAAATGCTTTTTCTTATTTTCAACTGTTAGTTTCTATAAAACAATCTTGAAGGATCTACTCAAATGATCCTTTGCTTAATTCATAATTATGTTTACTTTTCAGAAGTTTATCGCTTTCTTGGATCCATCATAACTTTCACACCTATTTCTACCATTAACTGGAAAGAGGCTGAAAGCACAAACAGTAGCAAAAATAGGCTATTTCTCATTTCAATACCAAACTGTGTTGAATCAACGTATTCTAGCACTAAACTGAGGAGACCCACCTCCCCCAAGGCACTGGTCTATGTAATAACATAATCATTGATTTTGGAGATTGTAGTCCCACAAACTAATGCAAGTAACAATGGATTTATACACTCACATATACATTTAAATTGGTATATATTCATGCGTTTATTTCCCTTGGCACGTTCCTACATAATGTAATATTAGGCTTGATAGAACTGGGGGTCTCTAGTTGGCAGAAGTAGCTACCACTGTCCAAATAGGGACCCTTGCTTCTAGTCAGGGAAAGGAGGAAACCCTCTGAGATAACCCCTTCTCACCCTCTAGGTAGCTTAGCATTAGCAGTCAAGGCTAATCAGAAGGCAATGTGTAAAGTATTTGTACCAACACTCACAGTAACACAGTGAGAACACCACAAACTGACTCCACAACAGTTTAGAAAAATAAAGGTATTTAATCTAAACTAATCAAGACCAAAATGACTAAAATTCAACATACATAGTTCAAGAATATGGTTTCAAAAGAGTTCTTAAGGTTGCAATTAGAAGTTCTTTAGGTTGAGATAAAATATTCCATAGTTGCGTGAAAAGTTCACAGTTGTGTCACGTTTCAGGCACAGTACCTTTAGTTGCGACAAAGTTCCAAAAGCAGAAGCTGGTGCGGTGGAAAACAAGAAATGCGTTGCTCCTGAGACCCTGGGGAGGCGATGCGACAGCCCCGCTGCAGCAGCGGGCGTGTAGCGACGAATCCGGTGTGTAGGGGGAGGAAGGCCACTTGTATGGATTCCGGTGCGTAGGTTCTGTAGGAAGTTTGTTCTGGCAAAGGCACGATGCGATGATCTTTGGAGTTGCGACGATCTCTGGGGCAATGATGCACGGACCAGCGGTGATCTTCTCTCTCTCAGCTCCTCGATGCGATGGCTTTGGCGATGACTCTCACAGCGACGTGATGCGGTCCGCAAGCAGGCGGTGCGGAGATCTCATCCAGCGTTGACAGGCTCTGCGAGGACACTCGCAGCAATATTTGGCTTCCCGCACCGATCGGGTGCGTCCCACAAACGAAGGATGTGATGGCTCTGACAGTGGCAACAGGCGCTGCGACGATCTCAACCTTCGTAGCGGCAGGAATTTCCTCGCACTGTCGGGGATGCGCTCCGCAGCGAGCGATGCAATAACTTTTCTGTAGCAAAGTCTCTCAAGCTTAGTTTCCAGATTCCCAACACAGGTACAACTTCCATCACAACAAGAAAGGGGATTGGGGCTTTAAGTGCCGCACCACACGTCAGATTCCCAACAGTTACTCACAGCAAGGGTGCAAATGGTCTGGGCTACAACCCCCTAGAACCCAATTTAGAACAAATGAATTTGTTCTGTATAACTATTTACACAAGTTGACCTCGCACACCAAAAAGGCTGTATGGCAAACACAATGTTAGTATTCAATCAACATTCATGTTGTAACTAAGGTAAAGTCAAACTGTTCTCCCAAGGAATTGGTACAAGTCAATTTTTCTTCGTTATGTTCTCTTTATTGATTGAAACACTGGTGTGCGAGGTCAACTTGTGTAAACAGGTACAACTTCCAGAGGCAGCACACATGGGCCAAGCACTCCAGGAAGGACAGAACTCTCTCAGTAGAGCTCAGGGGAAGCTGGGGGTGAAGTCCTTTTGTTCCTGGGACTTCAAAAACAGGGAGCCAGCTCTTCTCGGGACCTTGGAGATTCCTTCAAGCAAGGGGACACAGCACAAAGACAAGTCCTTCCCCTCTCCTTGGCATCAAAGCAACAACAGGGCAATCCAGCAGAGCAGCAGCTGGACAATCTTCCTTCTTCAGTTTCAGCTTTCTCCTTGGCAGAGGTTCCTTCTTGATTCCACGATGATCTTATTTTCTGTTGTCAGGGGTTCTGTACTTATACCCCTAAAAGTCTTTGTTCTCTTTGTGCATGTGGGCACTGAGCCCGGTCTGAACCAGTTCTGGGTGTTTCTTGAGCACTTTGTTTTCCTGGCTTCTCTTTTCCTTTCAGAGTGAGGGGCAGGGTCCTCAGCCGCCCAGCAGGAGGTGGAGCCAGCATTGCGGAAGGCAGGCACAGCCCTATTCAGGCCCAGGTGCTAACTCCTCCCACCACTCAAGTTGCAAATGCAGTCATTCAGCCTAGGGCTGACTCAGTCAGCCTCCTGGGGAATCCCCTGCCCCTGTCACTATCAAACCAGACAGTCAATACTCAAACAGGCCAAGGCACACAGGAAGGTCAGACAAGAGAACAGCAACTTTCTAAAAGTGCTTTTCTCAAACACAGGATTCAAAAACAACCTTTCCTAAAAGATGTGTTATTAAATTCTGAGTTCAGGGATACCACACTCTTCTGTCCTATCTTGTTCCTATGGGAAGAAATGCTGGTAACCACTGTAGCCAGCATCCCCCATGTTAACCTATGGAGCAAGATAACCTTACAATAGTGAAAAACGAAAATGGCTGTAATTCACTACCAGAGCATGTCACCTGCACTAGTACATGCTCTACCTTTTACATACACTGCACCCTGCCCAGGGGGGTACCTTGGGCCTTCCATAGGGGTGACTAATGTGCACAAAAAGGGAAGGATTAGGCCTGGTCAGTGGGGGAACTGACCAGGAGGACATGACAGTTCATAGACTGCACACAGGCACTGCAGTGGCAGGCCCGAGACACCATTTTAGGGCTACTCATGGCATACATCATAACAATTTACGCAGAGAGCACTTACACTCTGGCACTGATCTGCCACTGGCAGTGTCCAAAGCATCTAAACCAGTAAAAACGAAATCCAGCACAACATCAAAAATACAGGAGGTAGAGGCCAAAAAGACAGGGGAAACCACGCCAAAGATGCCAGGTCTAACAAGGCTTAACTGTGGTACATTATATGTTGTTGAACAAAGTCGCTATGCAATAATTTGTCACACCCACAGTTGTACTTTTCTGTTCCCAAGCCATCAAGCACTCTTTCTGCTTTTTCTGGTGCTCTGGAGGGGATACATGGTTCCAAATGCTTTTGCTGCACAAAACTCAAAATCCTCAGACAGTGTCATTAACCAGTTAGACAAACAGCACTCACCACAATCAGGACAGTACGCGGACACCCTCAGGGCAAGTAACAGGAACACAATGTGCCCCCACATTTGAAATTCTGAAAGAGAGGGTACATGTTGTCAATATTATTCAGAATGTCACAGTTGCACTTGTTCCTTAGCTACTCTCAATTGATTACATCATAGATTGCTTACTTTTGGTTATTCTTCATCTAAAGGGTAAAATGTCTCCTTTTCTGCCCTAGTGCAATCCTAGTGACCTGGACACATAGGGTGATGGTGAGAGTGTCTAGTGCTGTGGGGTATATGAGAGGAGACCCTCTGCTTCTAGTCTAAGAGGGGGATTAATGACTCACATGTGAGCCCGTGCCCCAGGATCATCACAGACAAGAGTGCCCCGTGCTGTGGGGTTCGCACTATGTGAGATCAGTCTCAGCACTTTAATTCTATGTGTGGGTTGGAGACAAGGGTCTGGCTCAGATCTTAGAGCCCATGGAGTCAATCCATCATGGGGCAATGCAACAGACTTTTCCCATGCACTCTGCCATTAGTGCCCCCTAGCTCCCACACCACCCCCTAGAAGCCAGAAGCCGGCAGCCAAACGCTACAGCGGCCATTACAGAGGCATACCAAGAGGAGATTTTTTTAGTTCCCAAGTCCTTGAAGGGGGAGAAGAAAGATGAGTACAGGCCGGTGAGGAAGACCTATGTGGAAGATACAAGGGACCTAAGCGGGCGAGGCAAGCTGATCATCAAAAGAGCATTACTGATGTAGCTGCCTCAAAACCACTAATAGAAAACAGAATAAGATGATAGGAGTCCCTGTAAGAGGCTATAAAGTGGCAGGAACTCTGGCCTGCTGGACTGCTGCTGGATTTCTACTGGGCAGCTGCTGCAGCGTTGCTGGACGGCTGCTGGACAGCTGAATTGTGCTGCCCCAACCCAAACAAGGTGAGAGCGCCGCATCGAGGAGTCGGGCAGGTCGAGCTCATTTCCTGTTAGATTAGCGGGCCACGCTTTTGGAATGGGAGAAGTTCTGCCGAGTACCACGCATCTGAAACCTTGGCGGCCCCTCAAACATTTAGGGCCTCATTCATGAGACTCCTTGCACCTCCGGCACATCACTTTTTGTGACGTTCCGTGGTGCCACTTTTTTTGACTTAATGCTGCCTGATCAATATCAGTCCCTTTAACGCAATGTTCTGCATTAAAGGAGCGTCCAATGGGTGTTGCTGTGGGCGTTCCCAGCAACATCCATGGCCTTTTGACACAGCCCCAGATTTACGAGAAATCGTGAATCTGAGGCAGCACCAAAAGCTTACGCCTCCCCAGGGGAGGAGTAAGAGAGGTGCAACAGGGAGAAATATCTTGATTCTCCTCATTTTTCATTTTTCTATGTGGGCTGCATTCTGCAGCACACGAAGAAAGAGGAAAAGACTCTTGCCATTTTGTTTGCCATAAGCGTATCAAAAAGGCCTGCTGCACCTCCCTACGGCAAAACCTCATAAATGAGTCCCTTGCTCTAGTCCAGACCCAGACCCTGGCCCGAGTTCAGGCGCAGACCGCAGTAACCACCAGAATAACTAGTCCCCTTTCAAGGCCGCTTGCATTCAAATTAACCGGCTTACAACCTCCACTTCTTCGAAGTATAAAGGTTTCAAAGGTACACATGTATCCTCCCTAGAGATAGGGGTGAGTATGCAGGACAAAGGCCTAACATAAGAATCAGCAGAGATAGAAGATGGTGGAAAATCAGTGAAAAGCATGCTAGCTTCCATACTGAGAGAAAACAGGGACTTGAATGCATTACAAGCACAAGAAATAGCAGCACCGCTCCATAACGACTGTCAAAATTGGAGGAAATGATATCCTTCACCCCGATAAGGTTGAAAGAGGCTGAGAATCATATTTCAGATTTAGAGGATAAGGTGGCCAGTATGCAGAAACTAATCCAACTGGGGAAAAGCAAACAACAGATCGAGAACAAGATACAGGCTTTAGAGAACTATAATAGAAGCTCTAACCTGTGATTGGTGAGCATTCCGTCGGGTTGTGAGGTCACTCGAGTAATGAAATGGACGAGTCACCTTTGAAAAAAACTATGGCAGACCTGGAGGGGGATCTAACAATTACGAGAGCTCATAGGGTACCGGCTCAGAGACATGCAAATGCAAAATACCCCTGCACAATACTTTTGGAGTTTGCATGCTATCGCATTAAGGATTCTATATTAAGCATGGCCACAGCAAAGAGAACTTTTTCAACTTCAGAAGTATTCCAATCTAACATCTTTTCTCATATGTCAGCAGTAACTTCAAGGCAATGAAGAGAATTTGTGAAAATGATTGATTTATTTAAGGGTGCCCAGGCATCGACAAACTTAAAGTCTTAGCAAAGGGCCAATTCCTTTGATTTTCTGATATTAGATCACTTCTTATGTAATTATCTAATTAGAATTCAACAAATTGTTAGCAGTTTAGACCTTATACACCATGCTAGATTTTTGCAGAGAGGAGGGACACTCTGGAATCCAATTCTGGAAGAGTGCGAGGTTGAAAGCAGAAGGGGTGCAACGCAATGGCATCTAGTCAAAGTTGGGGTAGGGAGGGAAGCACGGGCAATCCTTCACCAGGGGGGTGATGGGTAATTCAAGGGTGTTGGGGTGAAGCAAACCCGCACAAAAGGAGAGTTCACACTCATGTTCTTTAATTTTGAAAAAACTGGATGGGGTTGAACAAAGCCAGACTTACTGGGACGATAAACACTGTAATTATGGCAAAAGGGATATGAAAGAAGAACAGGGAGAGAGCATCAAAGCGGAAAGGCAGCTTAAGGTACACAACACATCTACCATTACATAATGCACTTTATATTGTATGATGCACTTTGGTCTTGCCTAATTAAATAAATAGGCATCTTAATGGATATTACCCTTTATTTTTTTTTTGTTAAAGGAGACAATCTCTCCTATAAAAGGGAATTAGGCAGGGAATTATGTAGTCATAATTATGCACCCTCTTGCCATATTTCTTCCTTGGTCGATCTGCTGCAGTCGATTGGCAAGTCCTTGTTAGCTGGCCCTATATCTGGTGGAGACTATGGCACGGGCTGGTTGCCAGTTCTTCAAGGTGCTTCACCAATCTTCATTGTTGGCCTTCGTTACACATGATTGTCTTCCCAGCTTTGTATTAACAGGTCTTTCTGGCTTACGATGTTGTAGAGTTATTTCTAGTTTACATGGCTTGTTGCTTCTTGGGCGTCGGTGACAAGACCAATGATGAATCTTCGCTTATCTGCTCATAAGCTTCAATTTGCTTCCTTGTTGATTTTGGTGTATTTGCCTTTGGCTTTCGCATCTTCTGCTCTTGTTCACCTGGTGTTGACTGCAGCTTTCTTTTCCTTTCTCTGTTGGATTTTGCAGTCTCTGGGGAGATCCATTATTTTTGTCGGTGTTTATTGAGACCCATTAACTCCTGCCAGGTTTATGATGCTGTTTCTTTTATCTTCTCCCACTTACCCACTACTGGGTCTCCGTCATCCTCTTGTTCTTGCAGGACTTGAAACTTGAAACTTGTTACTCAGGGTTACTGGGTTTTCACTCCATTTCTTTGCCTCTCTGAGGATGGTGATGTTATATTGCTGGAGTTGGTTTGTCTGTTCCATTAAGGGCTGCTTCATTAAGTTAAAGAAGATCTGGAGCTCCAAGAACATAACGCAGCAAAGTCCAGGCTTGGTAACACCAATGTAAAATCCAAGCAGAAACTTAGAGGACAACAGTCACCACCACCACCAAAGTCCAGAGCTTCAGCACCTGTCTGAGGAAAATCCTCCACATGCACTGGCCAGTGGCCAAGCACCGCCAGCAACAATCTATGACAGAAGAATTTTCATCCCATCATGAAAAGACACTGAAGCTGGATAGGTCACGCTCTCTGCAAGCCCCTGCCAAAGAACACCAGCCAAGCCCTCACCTGCAACCCACAATGGTAAAGGAAAAGTGGGAAGGACAACAAACACCTGTGGCAAGGCCTCAAGACTGACTGCAAGGAGATGGGTTACGACGGGAGTCAGATTGAATGAAAACCCAGGACAGAGATGACTGGAGGACCTGGTTAAAGGCCCATACCTTTGGAGAGGCAGGTGGCATAAAGAAGTAAGTAAGTAAGTACTCACTCTGCAATCACTACCTCAGAAAGGTACATTCCTCCTCCTCACTCTGAGGTTGCGAGATAGATACCTCCTGCTCACTGTGTGGGAGTCTGCATTATCTTTGACACTTACATTGTGTTATAATCTACTGCTGCATTTCCCCTTTCCAATGTATCTCTTATCTACTGCTCAGCCAGTTTGTGTGTTGGTATGCCTGATGATGTCTAGAATGTTGGAAGAATGATGAGGTCATGGAATTATGGATGCTTGTTGAGCTGTGGAGTGTCAGTTGGAGTGTGCAGGCTGAGCAGGACAGAGACTGCTCCGGGTGGGGCATCATATGGACTTACCATCTTCCTGTGATTTACTCATGTAATTATCTTAACAATAAATCTACAATATTAATCTAATATACATCTGGCTACAAAGGACTATCTTATTTACAATACTGGCGACGAGGCAAAAGAAACTGTGTGTTGGTGAAGGATTACCCTGGACTACCCTGGATTACCCTGGAACTAAGGACTTGATTAACTACAGGAACTAATGAAAAGAACTTTGAAGAAAGAAGGTTAAAAAGGAAATAAAGCTACGCTCTGGTAAGCCCCACCAGTTTAACGTTTGTTGGCTTTCCTGTGAACGAAAGATTTGGATTAATCAGTCTTGCTTGTTACCTGCATTTTTCCATTTATGGCTATCACATGCTGACTGTCCGGCTGTCCGTTGAATTTGACCTGGGACCTGAGGCGGCAGGTGGTGAGTTTTCACTTTGTAGTGTTCACGAGTGAAGCGGACTGGCTGCGATAATGGGGATTTGAACTGGGACCAGAGGCGGCAGCTGGTGAGTTTTCACTTTGCGTTGTAAACAAGTGAAGCGGACTGGCTGCGGGTCGGGGCTGAGTGTCGTCTCGCACAGAGTTGTTGTGAGGAGACTCTCACTACTGAAGAGCACAGTTCTTATCTGCCGGTGGAGGGATCAGGGTCTGCGCTCTCGCAGCGTGTTCTGGCAGTGACAACGTCCCTCTACATTTTAATTGGGCCAGTGTATCTTTCAATGTTCGCCAACTCACCGTTTGTGGAGTCGGTGACGGTTGGCCTGCGGAGCTCTTCTCTGTTCTCCTGCTAGCGTCCATTTGATGACGTTTTTAGAATTCTTCAGCGTGTTGGTGATTCTTGTGACGTTAAAGGGGAAAACGTGACCCATCTCCATTAGAAAACGACGCTGAACGATGCTGTGGCGGCCATCTTAACACTTTGGGAAGGATCTTGTTATTTTGCTGAGGTTCACGGCGTTTTAAAAAAAAAACGCTTAGGATTACTGCTCTATGGATTTTGTCTCTTTTGGCATTCCATTTTCATTCATGATGTCCATCCGATTTCTCGTCATTCATTCTTGTCAAGGGATGCAGCGATTGACCTTGCTAATTGATGGTGGGTTTGTCCTGTCCTTGTTTGTGCCGACCCTTGTCACTGGACTTTCTGAGCTTTTACTTTGTGGGCTTACAGGTGCCACTGCTGGAGACTTTATGCTGGGAGATTTCGGGTGAGGACACTCTCACTCCAGGATGGTCATCGGTAGTCACACTAACGCAGGATGTTATTTGGAACGTTGTCGTCATGACTGGGACTGTGGTACTGGTGGTGCATTGGAAACACTGGATCTGGCCTGTACCTTTTGGACTTTGGGTGTGGAGCTACATGGATTTTCGGGTGAGAAATCGCTCACTGATCGTAGACTACGGTGACCACGTTTATTGTTTTAATTTGTTATGTTACTGTTGCTTTGTCCTATTTTCAACAGGGTGTTTACAATATTGTGATGGGGGCATGTTGCAGTTGTCGCAGGATCTTTCTGTTTGTTTTTGAATTGATATGGAAGAGAGGAGGAGAGTGTGTGTTGTGTTTATTGTCTTTGCTTGCATACTTGGTTTGGTGTGTACTTGGTTTGGTGTGGTTTTCTCTTATGGGTTCCCCTGAGTTTGGGGTGGTTTGCCAGCCACTTGTTGTGGTTATGGTTTCACATTTTAGTGTGTTACTTGAATGACATTTAGTTTGTCGAATTTACTTTACTTTTGGATTGGGTGAGTGAATGTTTTTATGTTGGTCTGTGTAGAGTAAACATCTTCACATGAGGTTCTCTGCGTGTACACTCACTGTTTGGTTGTGGGTGAATGGTTTTCCAGGTTGGTTATTGTGGTTTGGTCTGCGTAGGGTAAACACCTTCACATGAGGTTTCTTTGCGTGTACACTCACTGTTTGGTTTGTGGGTGAATGGTTTTCCTGATTGGTTATTGTGGGTTGGTCTGCGTGGAGTAAGCACTTCCACGTGGAGTTTCTCTGCGTGTACACTCACTGTTTGGTTGGTGGGTGAATGGTTTTTCCTGTAACTTTCTTTAAGTGCTATCCTGGTTAAGATTGTGTTGCAGATGACACTTTCTTGCGAGTTTTCTCTGCTTCTTACTTATTAAATGATTGTGTTGAAGCAATTTGGGCTTTACCTGGTTATGAGTCTTTTTGAGGTTTTCTGGTTTTAACTATGTAATGTTGGATTGATTATTATATTGTCTAAGTTTAATGCTTTCCGGGAACTCTTTTATTGTGATTCAAGGTGTGTGATTTCATTGGCATTTTGAATTGTCATGCATTTTCATTTATGTTATATGTTCTTGATTCATTTGCTCACTGTATCTTCATGCATCTTTTATTATCCTTTTTTTGTGTTTGGTTTCCTTAGGGAGGGGGATGTGTTAATATCTACTGCTGCATTTCCCCTTGCCTATGTATCTCTTATCTACTGCTCAGCCAGTTTGTGTGTTGGTGTGCCTGATGATGTCTAGAATGTTGGTATAAATTATGAGGTCATGGAATTATGGGTGCTTGTTGAGCTGTGGAGTGTCAGTTGGTGTGTGCAGGCTGAGCAGGACAGAGACTGCTCCTGGTGGGGCATCGTATGGACTTACCATCTTCCTGTGATTTACTCATGTAATTATCTTAACAATAAATCTACAATATTAATCTACTTTACATCTGGCTACAAAGGACTATCTTATTTACAATACATTGCTTTGCAGAAAGTTAAATTCCACCTGCTTGATGTCTGAAATGTACATTCACGCATTCACATCTTAAACAATTTCTCGGGGAGTTTAAGAAAAAAAACTTAATTGCATGTTCTTGTACTCAATGGTGCTAAATGTGTGCTGTGTCCTGCCCTATATCTAATATTGCCATCTATTTGTGAGAATTAAATACCCCATTCACACTGTCTCTAATCTCTGGTATCACATATTTACTATTTCTAATCTCTTGTACCCCACACTTTCTGTCTGTAATGTGCTGCGCTACCGCCAATGCTACGGTCCATTCCTTATCATGTTAAATAGTCTATACTCACTGTCTCTAAATTCTAGTACTCCATACTCACTGTCTCTAACTTTTTTTTCCCTACACTCACTGTCTGTAAAACTTGTATCCCATACTCACTGTCTCTAATCTCCTGGCTCCAATACGCACTGTCTGTAATTCTGTATCCCATACTCACGGTCTCCAATCTTCCAGATCCCATACTCACTGTCTCTAATCTCCTGGCTCCCATACTCACTGTCTCCAATCTCCCGGATCCCATACTCACTGTCTCTAATCTTCCAGATCCCATACTCACTGTCTCCAATCTCCTGGCTCCCATACTCACTGTCTCTCATCTCCTGGCTCCCATACTCACTGTCTCTAATCTCCTGGCTCCCATACTCACTGTCTCTAATCTCCCGGATCCCATACTCACTTTCTCCAATCTCCCGGATCCCATACTCACTGTCTCTAATCTCCTGGATCGATTCTCACGGTCTCTGTTTACCTGCACTACCTTCAATACTGCCCTCTCTTTCCTATTGAGCTCAATACCCCATACTCACTGTCTCTACTCTGCTGGATCCTATACTTACTCCCTTTAATATCCTGTACCTCACACTCACTGTCTCTAATCTCCGAGATCCCATACTTACTATGTCTAATATCCAGTTTTCCAGTCTCACTGTATCTAATCTCCTGGAACCCATACTCACTGTCTCTAGTCTCTCAGATCTCATACTCACTGTCCCTAATCTCTTGTATTTCATACTCACTGTCTCAATTGCACTGCACTACCTTCAATGTTACCCTTTCTTTCTTATTGAGTTAAATATCCCATACTCACTGTTTTTAATCTCTTGTTCCCCATACCCATTTTTCCTAATCTCTCACACCCAATACTCACTGTCTCACATCTCATTTCCCCATTCTCACTGTCTGTAATCCTGTACCCCATTCTCACTGTCCATAATATCCCGGTTTCCTTACTCACTGTCTCTAATCTCCCAGATCCCATAATCACTGTCTCTATTCTCTTGCACTAGCTTCAATGCTACCCTCTCATTCTTACTTAACTAGTTAAATACCACATACTCACTTTCTCTAATCACTTGCACTCCATTGTCACTGCATTTAATCTCTTGTACCCCAAACCCACTTTTCCTAATCTCTTGTACCCAATACTGTAATCCTGTATTCTATACTCACTGCCTCTAATCTCCCAGATCCCACACTTACCGTTTCTAGTCTCTTGGATCTCAGACTCACTGTCCCTATTTTCCTGCACTACCTTCAATTCTACCCTCTCTTTCTTATCAAGTTAAATACCCTATTCTAGCTGCCTTTAATTTTTGTACCCCATACTCACTCTCTGTGATCCTGTGTTCCATACTAACTGTCTATAATCTTCTGGATCCCTTACTCACTGTCTCTAATCTCCCAGATCCCACTCTCACTCTCTCATCTCCCAGATCCCATACTCCCTCTCTTCAATCTCCCCGTTGAGACTCATTGTCTCAAATCTCTTGTATATCATACTCACTGTGTCTATTTTCCTGCAAAACCTTCAGGATATCTTTCTTATCAAGTTACATACCCCATTCTTGCTGCCTTTAGTCTCTTGTACCCCATACCCCCCTTTCCTAATCTGAGTTATCCTCTAAGCACTGTCTCTAGTCTCCCTCATTATCTCCAGAGCTGCCATCTGCCATATCTTTCTTGTGGAGTTAAATACTCCATATAAATTGTTGGGAATCTCCATTCATATCTGACATGTTCATTTCTTCCTCATACTGTAGAACATGTCACATTCTGACCATTCCAATATGTTCCTCAGGGTGAGACTCATTCCCTGCCTGGAGTTGTCGCTCTAATCTCTCCCAGTTCCGTCTTGTCGTATGGGATTGAGAAACATAATACTCACTCTCCGGGGCTCCACACGTCTGTACGGCACTCAAATGATGTGATGGCGGGATGCTCTAAACTTTAATTTGATGCAGACTTCCCCTATATACCTGAGCCTGCATGAGGGGAGGGATCTGCCGCCCCTCCAGTGTCCAATCATCTCCCAATTTAATTCAATAATTTGTAGCTTCAAGACTGACTCAACCCTCCTTCATGTTTTCCACTATTTGGATCCCATCAAAGCATTATCTACCTAGGCTCAGTGTTTAGGAAAAATCAACTTTGGCATGACCACACCAAGACACACACATGCACACACACCAACACATACACACACACACACACACACTCACAGAACAGAGGCTTGCCATTGAAGCCACAAAAACAACTACATATTTTGAAGGATGAGCTAAGGCTTTATAACTTTGGATGAAAACAGACCCCTGTCTCAACTGTCCCTGTTGATTTTCAGTGTGGCTCATGCTTAGCTCCATTCCTGACTCCATCCAGACTTACATTAATGCTATATTAAATATGTCAGTGCAACATTACTTTTATTAGATTGACTATAGGATCTCTATAAATGCTCAAGGTTAGTTGACAATGACATGTATTCCGGTCTGAGTATAAATCGCTCTCCATACCTCTTTTGTGTCCTAATGCCCTTCCTAAGATGGTCCAATTGATGATTTATATGGTGCCTCCTTCTCTTGGCGCGTTTGTCAACTGCTCCACTTTCCATCGTATACATGGACCCTATTTGGAGCGCCTGATTGATAGAGCCATTTGGGTTTAAATTATGTGGTACATGTTGTTGAGGTGTGTGAAGTTTGATGATGTGACGGGGCACAGTGCACTGACTGTCGCTGTGCATGAGCACGAGTGTTGCAGACATCTGTTCGGGGTGGTATATGGAGTTCACTCAGTAGCGTCAGAAATGCCAAATCATTTGGGGCTCCGTTACACCACCAAGGAGGATTTTTGGAGCTAATCGAGGAGTGACATCGAAGCAACCAATTGTAGGCACTCTACAAACACCAGTGAGCAGTACATGCAGTCCACCCAGTAGCTTAATAGAAACCAAACAATCCACACAGGAGTAAGAGGGGAGCAAATCATTGCAGGCACTGCTAATCCACCAAGGAGTATCATATTGAGTCCACGCAGCAGTAACATCGGATCAACTCATTGGAGGCACTGTTAATCCACTAATATTATATGGAGTCTATGCAGGGGTACTAGGAGAGCAACACATTGGAGGTACAGCTAATCCACAAAGGAGTATCATATTGAGTCTACCTAGGAGTAACAGGGGAGCACCTCATTGGAGGCATTGTTAATACACCAGGGAGTATTAAATGGAGTTCATGCCGAAGTACCAGGAGAGCAACATGTCGGAGGTACTGCTAATGCACAAAGGAGTATTATATTGAGTCTTCTTATGAGTAACAGGGGGAGCCACTCATAGAAGACATTGTTCATCCACTAAGGAGTAATAAATGGAGTCTACACAGGAGTAACAGGAGAGCAACTCATTGGAGACACTGTTAATCCACCAAGGAGTATTAAATTGAGTCCATGCAAGAGCAACAGGGGAGCAACTCATTGGAGACACTGTTAATGCACCAAGCAGTATTATATGGATTCAACGCAGGAGTAACAGGGGAAAAGCTAATTGGAGCTACTGTTAATCCACCAAAGAGTATAATATTGTGTCTACCCAGGAGTAGCAGGGGTGCCACTCATTGGAGGCACTGCTTATCCATCAAATTGAGACTACCTATGAGTAACAGGGGAGCGACACTATGGAGGCACTGTTAATCCACCAAAGAGTATCATATTGAGTCTACTTGGGAGTAACAGGCAAGCAACTCAATGAAGGCACTGCTTATCCACCAAGCAGTATTAAATGGAGTCCACGCAGGAGTAACAGGGGAAAAACTCATTGGAGGCACTGTTAATCCACCAAGGACTATCATATTGAGCCTCCTAGGAGGAACAGGTGAGCAACTTATTAGAGGCACTGCTAATCCACCAAGGAGTATCATATTGAGGCTACCTAGGAGCACACACATACGGACCTACATGCACCGGCACACATAAACCACCTAGCAAGCAATCACCCATATAAACAGACCACATGATGTGCTTTATTGAATGCTTAATGCTGTGGGATGGCTTTTTGATAGTGCTAGATGTGACCGGAGGGAGGAAAGAAAGGAAGACAAGTGAGGGAGTGAGTAAGGAGCTTAATAAATGTCATGATTTTTTCAACTATAGAAGCAAGCAGTAGTTTATAAATAACATTATGTGCATGTGCTCCTTCCAGAGGAGGGACACAGGCAAGAACATAAGGCTGCAGGTGAAGAAAAAAAGCAAGAGAGGGATGTAGGTATAAATCAAAGAAGAGACAGAAAAGTATGAAGAACAGGGGTCCAACTGAGGTTGAGGATTGGAGGCACTGCTAGAAAGATGCCAAGGCATGCCAAGTACCTATATCCATGAACCAGCACCCTGAAGCTAAGATGCTGCCTTCAGACACTCAGGCACACATGCACTGCCACACACAACATAGATAATGTCATACAGTACAGATAGGGATTCACAGAGTGCCAAGGGACTGACCAAATGGAAAACAGATGGACAGATGCCTTGATGCAGGTTTACGTCCCCTTCATCCTGAAACCCGTTGCTGCCAAAATGTAATTTCTAAGTACAGGAAAGATTTATGTCAATGCCAACTGCATCACTGGCCTCTACTTAGAGAAATCATTGCCTCTGACTGACTGGCTGGTGAAATATGTGACTCTCCATTCCCTTTGAAATAACTTATTATAATGGCATTGCATCTAAGTCTGAGCACGTAAGCTGGACAAGCGGCAGAGAAACAGCAGAGCGCTGAACAGAAGGGCAAGAGTCAAGATACTTTGTTGAAAAGATTGACAGAAGGGAGAGAGGAGGTGGGTAACAATGAGTGGGGGTGTGCTAGACAAGAAGAGCTGCCACTGTCTTCCTGAATTGCAGTGGGAATAATTATTGGAAGTTCTGAGAACGAATATGTGGTGAGGATGCTGGTGGTTACACTGTTTTCTCAGGTGAATGAGTTAGTACTACACTGTCCCATTTCTCCCTTGACCTCCTTGCTATGATCCTACAAATGAACATATGTAATACTGCATTTCAGTTACTTTATTTTATAATAACATATGACCCACAGTGATTGCCAGTACCTCCATATGCACTCCATATGCACCAATCACAGAGGGATGGATTATACACAATGTACTGGTTGGTTAATACCTATGTTTGGGTGCAGAGCAAGAATATCGACGGGAAAATGTTGACATACATAAATATCGAGGTAAGAATATTGTTTGTTTTAAATAGCGATGTAATTAATATCTATGTAAAAAATATTGATTTGTTAGTTGTATCAAAATATTGTTAGTGTTAAATATTGATGTTAAAATATAGATGTAAAAAATATTGATGTAAATAATTTTTATTTAATGTTCATGATGTGAATTTTATTTTGTTGTTTAATAGTCATTTTATGTTATATTGTCAAATTTCTCAAATTTGTATGTAAAGAATAAAAGTAACATTTTAGGAGCGGGATGTTGATTTTTTAGGGGATTAAGGGTGAGTAGTAATTTAAAAATGTTATTTTTAATTTATTAAATTTAAACAATTTGTAAATATTTTAGGAGCGGGATGTTTGGTTTATAGGGTATCAGGGTGGGTAGTAATTAAAAAAATTATATAAATATAAAATGTATTAAATTGTTTAATTTGGAATACATTTTAGGATCGGGATGTTGGTTTTTTTGGGGGATAAGGGTGGGTAGTCATTTTAAAATGTTGTGTCAAAATGTTTATAATAATTAGAATTTAGAAAAAAAATAATTTGAAATGTATAATTTAAAATTAGAAATTATAAATTTTGCAGAAATCTGAATTTAAATTGTAATAGATCATTTGTTATTAAAAAAATAATCAAATTTGTAAATTTTGTATAATATTTAAAAATATTTTTAATTTAAAAAATAAATCAGTTTTGGGGAAAAATATGGTAAATAATACATTTTATATTTGAAATGTACAAATGTAGGGGTCTACAACGATGTCGGGTGGATCGCCACTGCCCACATAGGGGTGGCGATCCGCCTGACATAATCCCCCACCCGCCTCCCATGTACCCCGCCATATTATGTTGGCGTGGGTACAGCAGCAGACCGGAAGACTGTCCACCACTTTTCTGCCCGGTCGATGAGTCACCGAGGTGGAAAAGGGTTGAATATGCTGGCAGTGTCTGCTAGACACCGCCATCCATAATATAATGACTGCGGGAACCAACCTTTCCGTGGCTGAGGGAAGGCATGCGGTTTTTGCAGTTGGGGGCCTATTGTGGGCCCCCAGGATGTTGGGGTTTGAGGAGAAACATGAGGGTACCTATGGTAACCCCCTGCATTTGCATGCATGAGGTGGCAGGCACCGCCTGGTGCCTGCCACGTTGTGCATGCAAATGCACAGATGCCTTTCTGCATTGCAGTGGGTGCTGTTGACAGCACCACCCACCGCAATGCAAAAAATGCAGGATGCGCCCGCCACTCTGGCGGGCGCATCCTAATTGCACATGCAGGACCGCCGCACACATACCAGGTGGTCCCATTTCCCGGGGCGATCGCGGGGGGACAAACTCCGCCTGCCATCGTAATAGACTCCTAAATTATGAAATACAGGAAAATAATATATTTTTTTAGACGTTAAAATATATTAATGTAAATTTTATAGAGAATTTGATCAAAAATGTAATGTAAATGTAGATAAATATTATATGTTTATAATGTTTACAATATATTTATTTGGACATTTTTTGTAAATATTATATATGTTTTGATATTTATTTAATTATTAATGACATATTTTAATATAAAAATAATAATTATATTTTACATTTGGAAAAAAATAGAAAATATTTTTATATTCGTTTTTCATTTAATTTGTTTTTAATTTTAATGTAGAAAGAACATTTCTATAAAGTTCTTATTTGTAGTTTTAGGGATATATATTTTTTAATAATGTAAATGAAAGGCTATATATTAAATATTTATTGTTTATATGGATTTGGAGTTAGAATAGTACATTATTATGGTTAAATATCCAACACTTTCCCTGAGTTTTATTGGATTTTGAGTTAGAATAATAAATGATTATGGTTTTATATCCAGCACTGGAGTTAGAATAGTAAATTATTATGGTTCAATATCTAGTAATTTCCATGAATTTAATTGGATTTGGAGTTAGAATAGTAAATTATTGTGGTTTAATATCCAGTACTTTCCCTGAGTTTCATTGGATTTGGAGTTAGAATAGTAAATTGCTATGGTTTAATATCCTGTATGTTCCCTGAGTTTAATTGGATTTGGAGTTAGAATAGTACATTTTTATGGTTTACCATTCAGCACTTTCCCTTATTTTCATTGATGTGGAGTTAGAAAAGTAAACTTAATATCCAGCACACTTACTGAGTTTCATTGGATTTGGAGTTACAATAAGAAATTATTATGGTGCACCATCCATCACTTTCCCTAAGTTTCATTAGATTTGGAGTTAGAATAGTAAATATATTGGTTTAATATCCAGCACTTTCCCTGATTTTCATTGGATTTGGAGTTAGAATAGTAAATTATGATATTTAAAATATTTTACATTTTATTACAATATTAAACAAATAATAAAACTTTTTATGTTTTTTCATACTTTATTAGAATAGTGAAACATTTATTTAGATATGTTTAACAAATTATATTTTATTACATTGATGTACAAATGTATTTGACAGTTCTTAAACATGTTACCATTTGTTTTGTATGCATATATGATGGTAAAGTAAAATTGTATAATTTTAACATTAATATACAGTATCTTTTGTATTGTTTAGTATTTTTTATTGTAAAAAATTTACGATTTGACTTTACATTTTATTACATTTTTGTATCATGATTTATAGAAGTGCAGTAGTTGGAATATAAATGCATTGTACATTTTTGTGCATTATGTTTTATTATATAGCATATTAAATTTTAATTTAATAATCTAAAATGTAGTTGTTAGTTTTTTGATTTATATTTTGCAAAGTACATATATGTTTTTAACATTATTATAATATTAGGAAATAAAGAGTGTATGTAATAAACATATTTTTAATATACATTAGTTATTATATTCAAATGTTTAGTAATACTATAATTAATGTATAATTTACAATTTTCATGTATATTTAAACATATAAAAAAATATATACAATACATTTTATATATTTCTACAGCATTTTTTATTATTTTCTATTCATTCCTTTGGGGAGTTAGTCCTATTTTTGTTTTAATTATGTATCCATTTTGTTTTTCTTTAATCACTTTTTGAACTAGCTACTTCGTTGTTTGGGTGATTTGTGAAGACGAAACCTCGCAGTTGGGAGCTGCTTCATTTACGTTCCTGTAAGTTTACTTTTAATTACTTTTAAGTTTGTTTTAAGGTAGTGTTAAGTTAGTGGTAGTGTTAATGTATTTGTAAAAGTGTTATTTAACCATTTTTACGAAAGTTATGTGTTGTTTACGTAGGGTAGTGATTCTGTGATTATTTCCGATCGAATGTTATCACAATGCAATCTTATTTAAAGGAAATTGTTTCTTGTTCTAATCCAAGTTGCTATACATTTCATCTTTTTGATCGGGTTGAAGGAGCGTTTTTTAAAGTCACATTTTTTCAGGTTTTTATGGTTTTGTTATTGAGAGGATTGCTGCGCTGGATTTTGTTTTCTACAGTTGTATTTTTCCTTTTTTTGGGGTATTTTGTTACTACATGGACATTTTTTGCCTTGGATTGTTTTTCATTTAATCTACTTCAAAGATATTCTACAGCTACACAACTGTAAATAGTTTTTAACATTATTGACAGTGTACAATGTCTTTTTGTGAACTTTATTTTTTTATTGGTTTATTTTATATGATGTCATATTGACTTATATAGAACATTTATGACATAATTTAACTAATATAAAAAAATACTTTGTGTGTTTGATATGTTTTTAATGTTTGCTATTTGTTTTATATTAAAGAATAGATTTTGCTATTAGATCTATGTATTCTAGACCTTGGATATTTGAATACATCCTTGTTTTTTGGTGGAGGTGTTTGTACATAGTAATTGTTTGTTTACTCAGGTTTGGCTCTATTTTGGTTAGAGATTGTTCCACTCTGTTCTTTTTTTATTAATTGTATATGTTTGTGCAGTGTTGGTTGCCCTCTACCCTATTGTGGCCTGGAAGGCATTATGCCATCCTTCTACCGCATTATTAGTTTTTGCTTTATGTGCAATATTGCTGGCGTAGACATTCCACCAGGAAATTTGAAATTTTGGTTGTCTACATTGACCTGGGCAACCTCCCCACCCAGGTGGCCTCAAAGCAATCCAACAAGGGAGTACATTTTTTTCATTAATGCAGCAGAAAGGACTATCTATTAATAAGTTATAATAATTTGCCTCTTCTATTGTTGGCACGCATGCTAGTGCAATTAATTTATTTTATTTGATATACAAAGTTCCTGCTAATCGAGTACTCAATACTTAAGGAAGATTTTTGGAGGTGTCTCCACATACTTTGATGAAAGTGGTAGTACCACCCTTGGATTGCAGTATGTGGGTATATTTTTAGAATAGCTTGTATCATAGCTGTGAGAAGTTGGCCTGATATATAATGTTCACTATTCTAGTGAGCACTTTGTATCAGTCCAAACAACCCTTATTGATGATTGGTTGTAAGTCAACCGTAGACCAGCTATCCTAGTAGCATGGACAAGAGCAGTCTTTAGGCTAAACTCTAGAGGGCGTGTTAAGCCAGCTGTTATACCATCACATATACCCCTTGAACACCAAGTGAAAGGACACCACACAAGTGTTATGAAAATAAACAGTGTATTTATTTAGATAACAACAGCCCTGTACTCTTTATGAGGACAGGGTACTAAGCACACATCAAAACTCTTACGAAAATACTTTAAGTTGCACAATTTACACAAATGCCCGAGGGGCACGAAAAACCATATACTCTAAAAGTGGAATGCGAAATTACTAGCAGGTAAGTACTAATCTCATAGGGTTTGGAATCGCTAGGACTGGACTACTGAACCTTCAGATTACTAGCAGGAGGCCTAGGGGACTCGGGTGCAGAGTGTGCACTCTCACGCGGGATGCGGGACAAAGTCTATGGATACTAGTAAATGCAAAGTTAGTGATATCGGACGAATCCGACTAGGTAGAGCTGAAACGAAAAAGGATCTGGACCCTTGGATAGTGAGGCTATGCTGGGGCACCGAAATGCCAAAGTTACCTAGCCCAGGGGCTGCGGATGCATAGGTCTGGAAAGACGTCGGGAATCCTCGTTGCAGTCTATGGAGCCTGAAAGAAGAAGTTGCTGGCAGGTAACCAGTGAAGAGATTTGGATGGATCCAAGCCTGGATCAAAGATGGAAGACACCTGTAAGCAGAGGGGACCAAGTCCTGAATCACTAGCCAGTGATCAGATGGGCACCAGGATGGAACCGGATGGAGTCACCTCGACCATGTGAGTGGGCAACTCTGGGCTCTGCAGTATCACGGACCAGGAGGCGTTGTCGGCGACCAGGATGGAGGTGCGAGCTGTCCCACGAAGGTCTCTGCTGTCGACGTCGCTGGACCCAGGATTGGGGCAACAAGTCTTGGCAAATGCAAGCCCACGCGGTGGACTCAAAATGGCGTCTGGAGTGGACCAGGAGGGTCCGGGGTGCTCCTCTTTTGGAGGGGAGCAAGGGCCAGTCTGGAGCAACCAGACTAGCGGTGTTGATGTCGTCGTTTGTCGTCGGGAAGGCCACAAGCCAGCGGGCTAGTAGCCATACAACGCGGTGAGCAGCAAAGAGCAGAAGGGCCCCATGCAGATCTCGTGGAGGCTGAACTTCGGTGCTAGAGCTGCTCAGGGTTGGGGCTTCTCGGACCCCAAAGCACTCACTCGAGGATTCCTCAGCGGTCGTGCTGGGCAAGCGTCGTGCAGTCCTGAAGATGGCCGGTCCCTCGAGGGCTCGTCACATCCACGGATCTTAGCTGAGCTGAAGGGGTAGGTAGAGGTCAGAGGTGCCAAAGAAGCCGTTTCTCGTCGAGCTGGGCAGTCTTGATCCAGGGGAGGGACTTACAGCAGACCGCGATGCTTGGATGGTGCCTGCGGATGCAGGGTGACTACTCCTTAGTCACAAGGGAGAAATCTTGAGAAGAAGTCGAGAGTTCCTTTCGTAGAAAGTAGTTTCAGGATTTAAAGATGATCTAATTTGGAAGGGGGCCCGCTCCTATCTTTATACTAAGGAAAGGGGCTGGCACGCGCCTAGGTCCTGCCCATGGGTGGGACCAGGAAGGGGGGTGGTTACACCCCTCTCCCATGTCGGACTTTCCCCAGCTCAGGGGCTGGTGTGCCCCTGGAACTGGTTCTAGCCGTCAGATGCATAGTGAGCACCGGGGTGCCACTTGCAGTCACCTTCCTCTAAAACCCTGCATACCCAGGATACACAAAACCCTGTCTGGGATGGTGCTAGCACCGCCCCTGACAGGACACCCTTTGTCCAAGCCTCCCTCGCTGGAAGGACTCCCAGCAGCAGGAGGTCAGACTTGTGTCTGTGGTGGCAGCATCCATTTTGTGATGCTGAGGCTTGAGTTAACTTTAACCGGAGTTCAAAGTTACATACATGTCGTGTCCCTCTAGAAGGGTGGAATGCTAACCCTGTCGCCAGAATTGGCGAGGGGTTAGTATTCCAATTTGTATGACACCTTACTCGACATGTTTTGATAAAGCAATACCAGAGTTAGCATATAACAGCGAGGATTATAATGCACTTAAGAGTATGTGGAACAGCTATTAGGACTTAGTTCCGCAAGCTGCAACGGGGCTCAGCTCATGCCAGAGCACCATCTCACACGATTCCAAGCACTCTGCCTTCAGGATTGTCAAGGCCTGCCATAGGAGTGACTGATAGGAATACGGGTGTCCATTTTAGGGTTAGATACAGGTATACTATATCTAAAGGAAAGGGTGATTACACCACCTTGCCCCAGCTGTCGTGAAGCCTGTTATCCCTTGGTGGGCACACATCTGAATCCAATGCACGGGACGTATACCGGACCAAGAAGATCCCGCTAAACCAGAATACCAGATTCGAGACCTCTCGTTCGCGAAGGGCACTGTGATTTCCCTGATGAAAGGCATGTGATACAATGCCCGAAATGCATTGGACACGCTTGAAATACAGTGCCTGATTTATATATGATTTTGAAGATACAATCTTGATATGAATATGAACTGAACTTTGAAATAAACCAAATCTAAAATGAAATAACATTGAATGAAAGTCATAGTTTGTTCTAAAGACGATCAGATGTGTGCCAACCAAGGGATGACACTAGAGACTCTCTAGCCTCACATTCTCAGCATTTTTCCGACGTCGTTGGGCCCTCGACGCCACCTCGTTGAGCACCAGTAAACCTACAAACCACAACAAACGAACAATTGAATTTTCAAAAAACAGCTGTGCATCTATCCAACCACTATTTCGTGAAGCCTGTTATGTCAGATTTAGATGGCCAGCCAGGGGTGGCATAATACATGCTGCAGCCCCTGGTAGGCCCTGGGTACACCTATGCCCTGAGTTACAGGGTCTGATAAGGTGGCCCAGTACCAATTGGATAATGCACCTAAGGTACACGTGTCAATTTTAGTGAGAGAACAGCAAGGCTGTGGGTCTGATTAGCAGGCCCACAGCCAGAGAAGTCGTAAACCAGTGAAGCAAAAGCAAAAATCTGGGGTGATCATAGGATTGCAGACCCTACTCTCCTACAATAGCTAGTTCAAAATCTATTATTATCCTTTGGGGATGATAATTATCAGTTAATTCTTTTATTGTTGTTAATAGTTCAATATAGGTGGGATTATTTTTATTCGGCAGTGTTGGAACCTGGGATGTCAGGTCACCTAGGGTAGCCTGGCCTAGGGTAAGTCACATTCACTAGAGGCACATGTGTGAAGGTTGCAAACCACCCAGCAGTAAATTCACGCAATAACACACAAAAAGGACACTACACCAATGTTGGAAAAATATGAGCTGGTTTATAAAAATATTATCTCTGCTCTTTTGTTTTCAGAAATCACAATTTAGGACATTTCAGTTTGTCTTGAAAATAATAATTATACTTTTAAGTTGCTAAAGCATATCATCATCCAGCATTAACAGTACATTGCATTTAGTCAGGAATTTTAACCATATCTGGCAAGTAACACTTATACTTTAACAGTTCAGATGAGCATACACTGTACTCTGTTTAACCCCTCTCTGAACTCAAGGAGTACTCAGATATCCACCACTTCCCCTTACTGCTCTATTATCAGTTGCAGATTTGCACTCCCCAGCAACTCTACTCCTTCTGGAGACAATCTGTCACAAATTGTCAAGTACCAGAGGATTAGTTAGATCCTCAGTCTCCTTTCACCCCTCGGGGATATCATAGGCTTCTTGAATCTGTTAGGCTTGAGGTTGTGCCACTCGTTTTCAGTCCCTCCACCCCTTGCTGTCAACCAGTGCTGCACCAGAGTGGAAAAGAGACAGACGATCAAGAGGTCTAACCAGCTCTCTAGCCTCACATTCTCAGCATTTTTCCGACGTCGTTGGGCCCTCGACGCCACCTCGTTGAGCACCAGTAAACCTACAAACCACAACAAACGAACAATTGAATTTTCAAAAAACAGCGGTGCATCTATCCAACCACTATTTCGTGAAGCCTGTTATGTCAGATTTAGATGGCCAGCCAGGGGTGGCATAATACATGCTGCAGCCCCTGGTAGGCCCTGGGTACACCTATGCCCTGAGTTACAGGGTCTGATAAGGTGGCCCAGTACCAATTGGATAATGCACCTAAGGTACACGCGTCAATTTTAGTGAGAGAACAGCAAGGCTGTGGGTATGATTAGCAGGCCCACAGCCAGAAAAGTCGTAAACCAGTGAAGCAAAAAACAAAAATCTGGGGTGATCATAGGATTGCAGACCCTACTCTCCTACATGACCCCCCCCCAAACTTTGGGACAATAAACTAACCTTGACCAGGTGAGTCTTCTTGCTCTAAGTGGAAATACCTGGAGAGCCCATCTGCATTGCCATGATCAGTGCCAGGTCTATGCTCCACTGTAAAATCCATCCCCTGTAGGGAAATGGACCACCTAAGCAGTTTGGGGTTTTCACCCTTCATCTGATTTAGCCACAAGAGGGGCTTATGGTCGGTCTGAATATTGAAATGAGTTTCAAACAAGTATGGCCTCAGTTTCTTCAGGGCCCAACCCACAGCAAAGGCCTCCCTCTCAATAGCTGACTAATTTTTCTCTCTGGGGGTCAGCCTTCTGCTTATAAAAGCAATGGGCTGGTCATGACCATCAAAATTCAGCTGCTATAGAACAGCTCCCACACCCAACTCAGAAGCATCTGTTTGGACAATGAATGGTTTGGAGTAGTCTGGACTCTTTAGGATAGGTGCTGTGCACATGGCCTGCTTTAGGTCATCGAATGGTTTTTGACAGCCTGATGTCCACTGAACTTTCTTTGGCATCTTTTTACTTGTCAGTTCATTAAGTGGAGTCACAATTGATCCATAATTCCTGACAAATTTCCTATAGTAACCAGTCAGGCCCAAGAAAGCTCGAACCTGAGTCTGGGTGGTTGGAGGAGCCCAGTCCCTGATGGACTGTATCTTGCTCTCCAGTGGCTGAACCTGGCCTCCACCTACAAGGTGGCCCAGGTATACAACCTGTGTCTGCCCTATCTGGCACTTTGTGGCCTTGATAGTGGGACCTGCTGCTTGCAGTGCCTCTAACACTTTCCTCAGGTGGACCAGGTGATCCTCCCAGGTGGAACTAAAGACAGCTATATCATCAAGATATGCTGCACAGAAGTCATCCAGCCCAGTGAGAACTTGATTCACCAGCCTTTGGAAGGTGACAGGTGCATTTTTCAGACCAAAGGGCATTACCACAAATTGATAATGCCCACCAGGGGTTGAAAATGCTGTCTTGGGCTTGGCATCCTCAGCTAACCTGATTTGCCAATACCCAGCTGTCAGGTCAAATGTACTTAGGTAGTTGGCAGAAGCCAATCTATCTATAAGTTCATCTGCCCTTGGTATTGGGTGGGCATCAGTCTTAGTAACTGCATTGAGGCCTCTGTAGTCTACGCAAAACCTCATCTCTTTCTTACCACCCTGGGTGTGAGGCTTTGGCACTAGAACTACTGGACTAGCCCAAGGGCTATCTGAGGGCTCAATGACTCCCAGCTCCAACATTTTCTGCAGTTCTGTCTTAATGCAGTCTCTAACATGATCAGGCTGCCTGTAGATTTTACTCTTGACTGGCAGGCTGTCACCAGTGTCAACCTCATGGGTACACCAATTGGTTTGACTGGGTGTCAGAGAGAACATATGTCTGAAGGATTGAAAAACCTGTTTGCAATCCTTCTGTTGATGGTCAGAGAGGCTGCCACAAAAGACAACACCATCTACTGATCCATCATCAGGATTCTGAGTGAGCAGGTCTGGGAGAGGGTCACTCTCTTCCTCCTGTCCCTCATCTGTGGCCATGAGCAAGCTCATGTCCTTCCTGTCAACATATGCTTTGAGCCTTTTTACATGGAACACCCTGTGGGGGCTCCTGGGAGTTCCAAGGTCCACCAGGTAGGTGACCTCTCCCTTTTGCTCAAGGATTGTGTGGGGCCCAGACCCTTTGTCTTTGAGTGCTGCTAAGGGCCACTGGCTCCAACACCCACACCTTCTGTCCAGGATTGTACACAGTCAGGACAGCCTTTTGGTCATGCCAAGCTTTTTGGAGTTCTTGGCTTGCCTCAAGGTTTTTAGAAGCCTTTTCCATATACAAGTACATAGTCCACTATGTTGGTTGCAGGCTTTTTGAGAGGTCTCTCCCATCCTTCCTTCACCAAACATAGGGGTCCTCTCACAGGATGCCCATACAGAAGTTCAAAAGGGCTGAAGCCAACCCCCTTCTGTGGGACCTCTCTGTAAGCAAACAAAAGGCAGGGTATCAGGACATCCCATCTACGCCTGAGCTTTTCAGGTAGTCCATGAATCATCCCTTTTAGGGTCCTCTTGAACCTTTCAATAAGCCCATTGCATTGTGGATGATAGGGTGTAGTGAACTTGTAGTTGACACCACATTCCTTCCACATAGCAGTCAAATATCCTGACATGAAGTTTGCACCTCTGTCAGAGACAACCTCCTTAGGGAAGCCCACTCTGGAGAACACTCCAACTAGGGGTCTTGCCACAACAGGTGCTGTAGTGGTCCTAAGGGGAATAGCTTCAGGATACCTGGTGGCATGGTCCACCACCACCAGTATAAACTTGTGCTCTGATGCTGTCTGGGGTTCCATTGGACCAACAATGTCAATCCCCACTCTTTCAAAGGGCACCCCCTCCACAGGCATTGGTATAAGGGGGGCCTTTGTTGTGCCACCTGACTTACCACTGGCTTGGCAAGTGACACAGGAGCGACAAAACTCCTTGGTATCTTCATTCATGTGAGGCCAGTGAAAGTGTGAGACAATTCTGTCCCAAGTCTTGTTCTGGCCTAAGTGTCCAGCAAGGGGAATCTCATGGGCCAAGAGGGAGAAGGAAACCTCTCAGAGACAAGGGGATGACCAGCCTTCTGGTTGCACCAGGCTTGGGGTCTCTTGACTCAGAGTACAGGAGTCCATCTTCCCAGTATACCTTGTGGGCACCTGTGGCGTTCCCTGCAGCCTCAGCAGCAGCCTGCTGTCTGAGGGGTTCAAGAGAAGGGCAGACTAACTGTTCCTTCCCCAGGTCTTCTCTGGAGGGTCCCCCTGAACCCAGAAACTCAACCTGATCAGGTTCAAGTTCTTTAGGCTCAGTTTCCCTCAGCTCTTTGAGGTCAGCCTCCTCTGAGACTTGATCCACAACCTGGGGCAAGGGGGAAGGCAATGCCTTAACCCTACTGCTCTTCTTCTTGGAAGGTGTCTGGTCCATTGTTCCAGGATCCAGAACCTGTTCAGTGGGGCATCTTCTGGCCTGTGACCTAGTCACAGCAAGCACATGTGCTCGCAAGCCTAACATTTCCATGTGAGTCCTCTGCTCCACTTCTGACCATAGGGATGACTCCAAATCATTGCCCAACAAACATTCAACTGGGAGGTCTGAACTAACAACAACCTTCTTTTGGCCACTTACCCCTCCCCAGGAGAAATCAACAATTGCCATACTATGGTGGGTAGTGACATTGCTGGCATTGGTCACTAGGTACTCTGGTCCTAGCATGATCTGTCCAGGGTCCACAAAGTTAGGTGTCACCATTGTGACACTGGCACAAGTGTCCCTGTAGGCCTGGGCCATCTTGCCATTGATGAAAGGTGTCTGTCTGTATTTGCCCAAAGTATTGGGACTGGCATCAGGGGATATATCCATATCCCCTGTACAGACAAGGGCAGCCTGAGTGAGTGTGCCAACTAAGTTTTCATACCCCTCAGAACCCAAGGTTAACCCAACTAATCCCTTGGGAGGTGCACTACCACTGCTGGCTGTACTAGGGGGTGCAGGTGCCTTAGGGGCTGCAGTGGCAGGAGTTTGCCCTCCTTTCTTGGTGCACTCACTAAACCAGTGAGTTTTACTTTTGCAGTATTGGCACCACCTTTTAGACTGGCCTTCTTGAGTCTTCTTCTTCTGGGAAGCCTGACCCCCACCCTCTTTGGTTTGTTGGGGACCTGTCGAAGACTTTTGGTCATTTTGTTCACCTTTGGTATTATTACCCTTCTGGTCTGCTTTCTTCTGACCACCCTGGTTCTGGCCCTGGTTCTGCTTGACCCTTGTTCTGACCCATCTGTCTGCCTTCTTTCCCAATTCTTGGGGAGAGGTCAGATCTGAGTCAACAAGGTGCTGATGCAACAACTGGTTCTGACAATTGTTTAAAATCTGTTCCCTCATGATCAGATTGTACAATCCTGTATAATCAGTAACCTTATTGCCCAGCAACCAGCCCTCCAAAGCCTTAGTGGCACAATCTACAAAATCGAACCAATCCTAAAACTGAGTTTTCTGAGTATCCCTGAACAGCAACCTGTACTTCTCAGTGGTTAGGCGAAACCCATCTATCAGTGTACTTTTCAGGACTTGGTAATTGTTAGCATCCTCAGCTCTAGTAGTGAGGAGCTTATCTCTACCTTTGCCTTCAAAGGAGAGCCACAAGACAGCTGCCCACTGACTCTGGGGGACGCACTGGACAGTGCAGGCCCTCTCCAAAGCAGTTATCCATTTGTGGATATCATCCCCTTGTTTAAAGGGGGGCACTATCTTACTCAGGTGTCTAGTGTCTAAACTCCTGTCTTTTTCTCTTGGGAGAATGCTGCCACCAGTGGAATCTAGTCCACTTAACTTTTGCTCTCTAGCAAAGGCAAGCCTCTCCTTGGTGAGGGCAAGTTCTTCCCTTTCAATCCTCAGATTGGCTTCCCTCATCTTAGCTTCATGCTCCCTTCTCTTAGGGGATGACATCCCTCTATGAGAAGAGGTCTGAGAGCCATTGGTTCGAATGGATCTGTTAGAGCCTCTGGATAGAGACCTAACTCGTCCATTCCCAATGTTAAGTCTGCCTGAGAGTGGCCCTGGGGGTCCCCCAAATCCATTCTCATGCCTACTTAAGTTGGTCCTAGTGAGTCTACTGATTTCTACCTGACCTTTGTCTGCCTCATCCTCTGATAACCCCTCTTCCTCCTCCTCCTCAGCATCATCTGCTGCCTGGAGGTGGCGGTCAGGGTCACCAGTGGTTCCCTCTAAGGGGGGCATATTCCCATCTGGATTAGAAGAATCTGGGTTAGCAGTTCTCCTGGCATCATAAGTCTCTAAGAGACAAATCAGAAAGGGAATGGTAGGGTTAGAACCCTGCTTTAGCTTCCTGGAGGTACACAATTGTCTCATCTCCTGGAAGCTAAGAGCTGCAAATCTGGACATGACCTGTGGAGGGTCAACTGACACAAGGGGAGACTCAGAGTTTCCTCCTTTGTCTGACATGCTTTTCTAGTGTGGTGTAAGTGATGCACCTACCTACACTATTTGTTTGCCTACTGATCCCTTGCTAAGAGTTGTAGTCAGGGTGTGCTAGGCCCTGTGAAACTACAACAGCTGGTTCAGTAGAACTCAGAGTATTCTAAGCTAAGTTATATGTACCTGGGTACTTATGTGATCTTTCACAATGATATTCTTAGGATACGTGTGGTAAAACAACAGCATGCTCAAATCCCAACCGCTGCTCACCAATGTGAGAAGTTGGCCTGATATATAATGTTCACTATTCTAGTGAGCACTTTGTATCAGTCCAAACAACCCTTATTGATGATTGGTTGTAAGTCAACCGTAGACCAGCTATCCTAGTAGCATGGACAAGAGCAGTCTTTAGGCTAAACTTTAGAGGGCGTGTTAAGCCAGCTGTTATACCATCACATATATCCCTTGAACACCAAGTAAAAGGACACCACACAAGTGTTATGAAAATAAACAGTGTATTTATTTACATCACAACAGCCCTGTACTCTTTATGAGGACAGGGTACTGAGCACACAACAAAACTCTTACGAAAATACTTTAAGTTGCACAATTTACACAAATGCCCGAGGGGTACGAAAAACCATATACTCTAAAAGTGGAATGCGAAATTACTAGCAGGTAAGTACTAATCTCATAGGGTTTGGAATCGCTATAACTGGACTTCTGAACCTTCAGATTACTAGCAGGAGGCCTAGGGGACTCAGGTGCAGAGTGTGCACTCTCACGCGGGATGCGGGACAAAGTCTATGGATACTAGTAAATGCAAAGTTAGTGATGAATCCGACTAGGTAGAGCAGAAACGAAAAAGGATTTGGACCCTTGGATAGTGAGGCTATGCTGGGGCACCTAAATGCCGAAGTTACCTAGCACAGGGGCTGCGGATGCATAGGTCTGGAAAGACGTCGGGAATCCTCGTTGCAGTCTATGGAGCCTGAAAGAAGAAGTTGCTGGCAGGCGACCAGTGAAGAGATTCGGATGGATCCAAGCCTGGATCGAAGATGGAAGACACCTGTAAGCAGAGGGGGCCAAGTCCTGAATCACTAGCCAGTGATCAGATGGGCACCAGGATGTTACAGGATGGAGTCACCTCGACCAGGTGAGTGGGCAACGCTGGGCTCTGCAGTCTCACGGACCAGGAGGCGTTGTCGGCGACCAGGATGGAGGTGCGAGCTGTCCCACAAAGGTCTCTGCTGTCGACGTCGCTGGACCCAGGATTGGGGCAACAAGTCTTGGCAAATGCAAGCCCACGCGGTGGACTCAAAATGGCGTCTGGAGTGGACCAGGAGGGTCCGGGGTGCTCCTCTTTTGGAGGGGAGCAAGGGACAGTCTGGAGCAACCAGACTAGCAGTGTTGATGTCGTGGTTCGTCATCGGGAAGGCCACAAGCCAGCGGGCTAGTAGCCAGACAACGCGGTGAGCAGCAAAGAGCAGAAGGGCCCCACGCAGATCTCATGGAGGCTGGGAGGCTGAACTTCGGTGCTGGAGCTGCCCAGGGTTGGGGCTTCTCGGACCCCAAAGCACTCACTCGAGGATCCCTCGGTGGTCGTGCTGGGCAAGCGTCATGCAGTCCTGAAGATGGCCGGTCCCTCGAGGTCTCGTCACACCCACGGATCTCAGCTGAGCTGAAGAGGTAGGTAGAGGTCAGAGGTGCCAGGGAAGCTGGTTCTCGTCGAGCTGGGCAGTCTTGAACTGGAGGAGGGACTTACAGCAGACCGTGATGCTTGGATGGTGCCTGCGGATGCAGAGTGACTACTCCTTAGTCACAAGGGAGAAATCTTGAGAAGAAGTCGAGAGTTCCTTTCGTAGAAAGTAGTTTCAGGATTCAAAGATGATCTAATTTGGAAGGGGGCCCGCTCCTATCTTTATACTAAGGAAAGGGGCTGGCACGCGACTAGGTCCTGCCCATGGGTGGGACCAGGAAGGGGGGTGGTTACACCCCTCTCCCATGCCGGACTTTCCCCAGCTCAGGGGCTGGGGTGCCCCTGGAACTGGTTCTAGCCGGCAGATGCATAGTGAGCACCGGGGTGCCACTTAGTCACCTTCCTATAAAAGCCCTGCCTACCCATAATACACAAAACCCTGTCTGGGATGGTGCTAGCACTGCCCCTGACAGGAAACCCTTTGTGAAAGGACTCCCAGCAGCAGGAGGCCAGACTTGTGTCTGTGGTGGCAGCATCCATTTTGTGATGCTGAGGCTTGAGTTAACTTTAACCGGAGTTCACAGTTACATACATGTCGTGTCCCTCTAGAAGGGTGGAATGCTAACCCCGTCACCAGAATTGGTGAGGGGTTAGTATTCCAATTTGTATGACACCTTACTCGACATGTTTTGATAAAGCGATACCAGAGTTAGCATATAACCGCGAGGATTATAATGCACTTAAGAGTATATGGAACAGCTATTAGGACTTGGTTCCGCAAGCTGCAACGGGGCTCAGCTCATGCCAGAGCACCATCTCACACGATTCCAAGCACTCTGCCTTCAGGATTGTCAAGGCCTGCCATAGGAGTGACTGATAGGAATACGGGTGTCCATTTTTAGGGTTAGATATAGGTATACTATATCTAAAGCAAAGGGTGATTACACCACCTTGCCCCAGCTGTCGTGAAGCCTGTTATGTCAGATTTAGATGGCCAGCCAGGGGTGGCATAATACATGCTGCAGCCCCTGGTAGGCCCTGGGTACACCTATGCCCTGAGTTACAGGGTCTGATAAGGTGGCCCAGTACCAATTGGATAATGCACCTAAGGTACACGTGTCAATTTTAGTGAGAGAACAGCAAGGCTGTGGGTCTGATTAGCAGGCCCACAGCCAGAGAAGTCGTAAACCAGTGAAGCAAAAGCAAAAATCTGGGGTGATCATAGGATTGCAGACCCTACTCTCCTACAATAGCTAGTTCAAAATCTATTATTATCCTTTGGGGATGATAATTATCAGTTAATTCTTTTATTGTTGTTAATAGTTCAATATAGGTGGTATTATTTTTATTCGGCAGTGTTGGAACCTGGGATGTCAGGTCACCTAGGGTAGCCTGGCCTAGGGTAAGTCACATTCACTAGAGGCACATGTGTGAAGGTTGCAAACCACCCAGCAGTAAATTCACGCAATAACACACAAAAAGGACACTACACCAATGTTGGAAAAATATGAGCTGGTTTATAAAAATATTATCTCTGCTCTTTTGTTTTCAGAAATCACAATTTAGGACATTTCAGTTTGTCTTGAAAATAATAATTATACTTTTAAGTTGCTAAAGCATATCATCATCCAGCATTAACAGTACATTGCATTTAGTCAGGAATTTTAACCATATCTGGCAAGTAACACTTATACTTTAACAGTTCAGATGAGCATACACTGTACTCTGTTTAACCCCTCTCTGAACTCAAGGAGTACTCAGATATCCACCACTTCCCCTTACTGCTCTATTATCAGTTGCAGATTTGCACTCCCCAGCAACTCTACTCCTTCTGGAGACAATCTGTCACAAATTGTCAAGTACCAGAGGATTAGTTAGATCCTCAGTCTCCTTTCACCCCTCGGGGATATCATAGGCTTCTTGAATCTGTTAGGCTTGAGGTTGTGCCACTCGTTTTCAGCCCCTCCACCCCTTGCTGTCAACCAGTGCTGCACCAGAGTGGAAAAGAGACAGACGATCAAGAGGCCTAACCAGCTCTCCCTCGCCACCCCTTACTCTTCCCTGCTTACTTGGAAGGGTGGGCCAGCAGGCGGTTCTTCCGCTCACCCTCTTTACTTGTGAGACGCTCTTCCTCGAGGATCGGCCTCCCCGCCCCCTCACAGAGGAGCGGAGGCCCTACCAGGTGAAACCTGAGGCGCTGATGCGGGGAGCCAGCAGCTCGACGGAGCTGCTTTCTCCCCCCAGGATCTGTCCCTCGGCGCTGCAGTCGATCACCAGCCACACGACGGAGCCGCTTCTTCCTCTCAGTTCTCCTCACCGGTGGTAGACGACGATCTCCTCACAAGAATACATTCGCGCATGCGCAGAGGTTCAGCGTCTTGGCCCCAGCGGCTGCTCAGACGCCCTGACGCTGATCAGTATCTCCGCAACGGGCCTGCTCGGTCCTAGGCCCCTCCTGTAATGCAGAACCCAGTTCAGTGGGGAATAAGCGCAGTGGCGCCGGGCATGGACACTTCGCCCTCTCTCTCACTGTCCTACCGGAGCGCTGTCACAGAGCGCGGTAGGCACCCCCGGGGTCCCGCTCACGGTGGTAACAAAACAAGACTTCTCAGGCTCAATGGATCCTGTCTCCACACTCCACCACCTCGTCAGTCAGGAGATTGACTGCCCACTATGAGTCCAGTCACCGGTAAGAGAAACCCAGCGCTATCCAGGCCAGGAGCTTACTTCTTGCCCTAGAAAGGGGGGCGGTCAAAAGGGGGCTCCTACACGATAAAGTCACAGAGCACTTCTCTAGCACTAGACCCCAGCCCTCCTTACTGCACAGACATAGGGGCACAGGGGACCTCTTAATTAAGTTCCCAGTGCAGGGTCCTTCTCAGCTCCACAGACTACTGAAGTTAACCCCTTCACCTAACTGTCCAGGGTCAGCAGGATGAACTTACTTGGCTAGGACAACAGGTATAGGGGGTGGAAAAACCTAGACAGAGGGCTACCCTTGTAGAGCAATCCACCCTTCAGGATCCTACCCCTACCAGACCTCAGCCTTCATTCTAGCTGCCCCTCACTAGCAAGACAAAATGGCTGTCCAGCATTCCGCCATTTATAGGCTGACCCTCAGGAGCCCAGAAGGGACCAGAAGGTTCTGGAACGCCCTATTCTACTCTATGGGACAGGTTCTAGGTTTGGCAGTTAGGACAGTTGGTAGCCACCATTTTGTGACTCCAGCTATTTCCCTGTCAGAAAAGGCCTCTAGGCCTGAGGTGAAAAACTATGAGGGGGGAAAGAACACCTATCCCCTTGACCAACACCTAGAAAAAGCTAGTGGACACAAAAATTAATAAAGGTATGAGGGGCAAAAAGGGGACAAAAGAAATAATAAATTGGAGGGACTACACAAAAAGCCAGACTGGTCCAACAGGCAGCAATGCATAAATGAAGGAAATATTGGTTTCCTGAAATTTACCATGAATTGTCTAAAGTTGGTAAAATGGTTTTGGGCACACCTCAAAAGTTCCATCTATCATCCATGTTTCACAGTGTTTTAATTTTTGCAAGTTATTATTAGTTGCAAAAACAAGAATTATTTGATCATTACTTTGGTTGTCATACACCAAGAATGTGTCCTCTCTGTGGGTAATAGTATATTCAGGTAGTATTTCAATTTCTTGAAAGGTTTGGGGGTGGGTGGAGTTGGATCGAAACCTCTTTTAGTTTTAGCTATTAATTGTTTCAGGTTGGGGATAGAGGACAATTGTCCTGTGACATGTTCTAGTACTTATGTCAACACATTTTTCAAGTTCAGTCATTTGTGAGCCTGTACTTGCTTCTCGAATTGTTTCTACAGCTTTCCATACTTAGCTTAGCGGTTTGAGACCTGTAGGTGAGTTGGCGCAATACAAAACACAGTTACAAATTACAAAATTACGAATTACTTCTAATTCTGTCTGATTGGGTGGATAGTTGTGCTTTCTCAGATTCACAACATTATCTATAGTAGTAGCTTGACCAAAACATGCAGTTGAATTTTATTTGCTACATTTCCAATGTGTTTTATTATCTTTCACCTTTTCTTGGGTATGGGTATAACCCATGTAGCTAAGCATAAATCTTCCTTTTTGCGATGTAATAAAGCTTATATATATATATATTACCTTCTGGCGGTCGCCAGTAGGTAGTTATAGTTAGGATTTTTTTCAATGTTAAATCTCAGAAATTCTATTTGGAATAACTTTAGCGCTGGTTTACGAATCTGCCTGAAAATTTCGTCAAAATGGCCTCGCGGCGCCCCGGTCCTTCCCTGAAAGTTTGGGGGGGATGCTTCAAGCGGGGGCCGAGATAAAAGGGGGGTCCCAAAATGCGTTTTCCCCATGTTAATTTCCATAGGGCGGTCGAACTCACTTTTAGCCCGAACTGCTGAATGGATTTCCACCAAACTTGGCAAAATTGTAGGGACTGGTAGCCCGATGTGCCTTTGCTATGTTTCAAGATATGTACTTCAGTGGATTTTGAGTAATATAGGTTAAAAAAAATATATATATATCTATGGCAGCGCCCCGGTATGCGCACCGGGGAGCGCACCGGGCGCAACACGCGAGGTGCGCACGGAAAGCTAATTGGCTCTCGGGTGTCTGTAAACATTCGAAACAGTCCGGAGCGGCCGCCATCTTGTGTCTCGGTAAAATCGAGACATAAGAGGTGGAAAAATCAAAGGGGGAAATGACCATAAGGGGGCAGGGATAGACCCCCCCTGACCCCCTAGGTTTGATATGGGGGCCATAAAAGGGCCCAGCGGGGCCAAAAAAACATTATTTTTTTTTTATTTGCGCGGGGGGAGCGCCCGGTACGCGCACCGGGGAGCGTACCATGGGGAAAAATGAATATTAGAGTTTTTAAAAAATGTAGCCTTTTTTTAGAAATTGGAGGTTGTTCTAAAAAGAACAGTTTTTTTTCTTCTTTTTGTTGTTTTATATTTTTTTATTGTTTTTTGAACATTTTAAACTTTTTTGGGATTTTCAGAACAGTTTTATATTTTTTTTGTATTTTTCATGGAGAGAAACGAAAAAACAGGGAATTGAAAATGGCTCAACTGGAGCGAGAAAAAAAAAGAAAAGAAATAATTAGGGTTGATTGGGGCATTTGTGGTTGTCCCCAGCAAGGACGATGAGCTTTACGCTCTGTTCTCCGTAGGAGATGGTCTTCCCACAATATTTACAGTAAATTCGGAAATCTGCAAATCGTGGCTAAATGCAAAGCATCGTCTCACTTTCCTCTGGTGCCGACGGAATGGGTTGCTTTCTTTTT
This sequence comes from Lissotriton vulgaris, assembly GCF_964263255.1. Taxonomy (NCBI): domain Eukaryota; kingdom Metazoa; phylum Chordata; class Amphibia; order Caudata; family Salamandridae; genus Lissotriton; species Lissotriton vulgaris. Next base: position 13,694,640 of record NC_141687.1, read on the forward strand.
AACCTGGTTCTTGTGGATTGGGGAGTTCCATGCCACATATTAGGCAAGTCACCTTGGCTGCATTTACTTTTTTCTTCCCCTGTGGAATAAAAAAAAAATCCCAAATAATGTGTGGTCTTGGCTGGTATGGGGCATTTTGTTCTTCAAGCCATCTTCTCCTCCCCTCTTTCTCCTCCTCCTCTTCTTCCTCTTCTTGAAGACCACCAATGATATCTTGTGGTGGTCCTCTTGGTGGCTGTGGTGGTGGTGATGGTGCAGATGCACCAGCTGCTGCTGCTACTGAAGCCATTATAAAGATCAAAAAGGTACAGAGAGGTACAAACAGGTCTTCCTCAGTCAAAGGACAAAGTCAGAAGAAGGAAAAAAGGTGGGGTCTTTCATCATTTGGAAAAAAAAAATGTTTTGAACCAATGAAAAGTGTTATTTTCAGGTCACATGACCAGGGGCTTCATCATTATGAAACCAAAACTGTTATGAACCAATAAAAAGCGTTATTTTCAGGTCACATGACCCGACGCGCTTACGCTACGCGCCCCGGGGTGCGCCCCGGGGCGCATAGCATAAGCGCGTCAGATGCCTACGTTGTGCAATTGTATTTGCTCGAGTACTTCCGGGTGCGCTTACGCCGTGCGTATCACGCAGACGCGGCTACGCGATACGTCACAATCATGTTTTCGTTCGAGATAATGGCTCTTACGGGACGCTCCCCGGTGCACGCCCCGGGGCGCTTCATATAATTACGCTTTCCAGGGCGCTCACCGGGGCGCGCACCGGGAGCGCTCCAAGGCAAACATTTTTTTTTTTTTTAAAAACAATATACCAGAAAAAAAAATTGCAAAATTGTAGGGGTTGGTAGCCCGATGTGCCTTTGCTATGTCTCAAGATATATGCTCAAGTGGTTTTTACGAAAATTAACTTTGAAAAAATATATATTGGGCTACATTGGGCTATATATATTTTAGAGCCCAAATGTAGCACAATGTAGCCCAAAGATGGCCACCAGAGACAAAAAACAAATCTAGCCCAAATATCAGCCAGATGTAGCCCAAATATAGCCTAATGACAGAATGTCCCAGAGTGTTCTAAAGAACAACTAGAGCGCTAACAGTCTTACTTATAAACTGAGACTTATAGTTATGAATTAGCATTTAAAAAACCTTTGAAATTCACTGAAAAAACCATAACTTTCACCCCAGTTATAGTTAGGAATTTGCATTTAAAAAAACCCATTAAATTCACTGGAAAAACCATAGGTTTCACACCAGTTATAGTTAGCTGGAAATTTTACTGACATAAAACCATTGAAATTCCCACATTATAGTTAGTTGGACTCACTATACCTTGCGCGTGCAATGCACTGCTGATGACGTCACATATTACATCACTCATGACATGGTCAGTGACATCACTCATGACATCACTGATGACACCATCCTTGTGACAGAGTGACAGACCTCCTTTCACTGTTGTTTTTTTTTTTAAGTATTTTTATTGAGTTTCCCCCCCCACACATTTTTCCAATAAATCCAATGCATTTTTACAGTACAGATATTCCATACACAAAAAAATTCGACAGTTATCACAAAAAAAAGAAGGAAGCTACAAAAGAAAAAAAAACAAGAAAAAACAAAAAGGGCATCCTTTTTCTTCTATTTCCTCCTATTCTTCCATTGCTTGATGGGTAACCAAATCCCACCGCCAATGCCCTTGCCCTTCTGCCTTTCCTATCATAAATAGCTTTCTCCAAATTGTATGTGGAAAGGAGCCTTGCTATCCATGACTGGAATGTCGGTGCCGTCTTATCAATCCAGGCCCTTGCAATAATAATCCTAAAAACTGCCGTAACCATAAACATAAATTCTGGATATTCATTATTATCTCCTATGACCCCTAGCATTATCAACTCATCCGTTAATTTGGTCTTCATCCCCAGAGATCCCTCCAGAAATTCTTCTGTTGCCAATTTTAGTGTGTAAAGCTGTGGGCATTGTGCAAACATATGTGTAATATTGGCACTAGTTGAGTTACAGCGTGGGCAAGTTATTCCAGTGCTTCCCCCCCACTGGGCAATTCTGGCAGGTGTATAATACAGCGAATAGACTGTCTTATAGTGTTGAGTTTGTAGCGTTGCTGAACACAAGACAGATCGACCTAGGTCTAATGAGGCTTGTAGAGCCTCGGGATGCACCCCTACTTGTTCCACCCACTTATTGACATATTTTTCTCTATCATCTGTTTTTAATTCCTGTAGTTCTGCATACAATTGTCTGATCGTACCATGTAAACTACTCTCCAAATAGTCCATAATCCTACAATGTGCCAATCCTGCTGCCCCCCCCTGTTTCTTATGAAAGTAGCTCCTCACTTGTAAGTATTTAAAAAAATTGTTTCCTGGTATCTTAAATTTATTTTGAATATCCTGGAACAGTAGGAACACCCCTTTTACATCCAACAAGTCCCCTAATTTCTTAATCCCCTTGCCATCCCAATCCTTCATAACTGCATCCCTGAAAATCTCTGCAGGAAGATCGTTGTTTGTATACAGCCTCAGATATCTGTTATACCTCCCAATTCCTATCTTTTTCCTAATGGCCCTCCAGATTTTATATACAGCACTCAGTGTCTTGAACCTCGTGTGTTTAAAATAGGCATAATCCACTGTATTTACTAAGGCATTCGGTGCCTCCTTGCCTAGAGCTGCTTCATAGACGTTCACTCGACCCAATCTCTCGCCATGCTAGCTACTGCCTCCTAATAACCCTTGAGAATATTGGAGAGCTACCGCCCAGTAATAGAATCTAAAATCAGGTGCCCCCCATCCTCCCTTCTCCCTTAAAAGTGTCAAAAATCGATATACTCTACGTGTCTTCCCCTGTGCCCATATTAGTCTATTCACTGTTGCTTCTATCTTATTAAACCATGTGCCGTCAAAGTATAAGGGAATTGCTCTAAAAATGTATAAAAACTTTGGAAAAGCAACCATTTAATCAAATTAATACGCCCCATTAGTGTCAAGTGTAAATTATTAATTCTCTCCATATTTCTTTTGACCTTCCCTAAAAGTGGTTCCATATTAATCTCTATCAAGTTCTCCAAATCCGCTGTCACCCTGATTCCCAAATACATTGCTTCTGAAACTACCCTCGTATCCTGGAAAGTTGTGAACCTATTCTGCACTACCTGTGTCTTTCCTCTGTTTATGAGATACCCTGAAATCACCCCAAAGTTCCTTGCGTCTTGTTCTATTTTGATCATTGCCATCCCCGGTGCTGGTGTTGTAATGGCTACATCGTCCGCGTAAGCAAATAATTTATATTCCTGCTCATGTAGCCTAACCGGGGGGATCCTGTTGTTATGGGTGAGCCTTCTTAACAACGGGTCCAGGTATATGGCAAGCAATAAAGGCGAGGCTGGGCATCCCTGCCTAGTCCCTCGTCTGATCTGTACTGCCTTCGTATAGGATTTATTGATTCTTATCCTAGCTGACGGATGTTTATATAGTGCCTGAATTGCTTTTATATAGCTGTTGCCTATAACAGCCCATTCCATGGCTTTCCACAGATAGTCCCAGGAGACCCTGTCAAAGGCCTTCTCGGCATCCAGAAAAATAGCCGCGACAGGGTCTCCTGCAACCTCTGCTGCATCTAGGATGGTGATCATCTGTCGTGTATGTTGGGTGTTCCTTTTGCCTGGATAAAGCCATGCTGTATGGGGGATACCACCCCCTCGATAACCTTACTCAACCTATTTGCCAGTGATTTAGAAAATATTTTTGCATCTGCATTCAGCAGCGTTATTGGCCTGTATGAACCTGGTTCCATTGGAGGTTTATCCTTTTTTAATCTCACTATTATATTTGCCCCGGCCCAGGACTGTGGGACTAATATGCCCCCCTGTGCCATACAGCAAATTGCCCACATGTCCATACCTAGCACATCCCAAAAGGTCTTATAGAATTCTGCTGGTATCTGATCTTGACCTGTTGCTTTACCAGAGGGGAGACTGATTGTCGCGTCCCTTACCTCCTGAATTGTTAACGGCAGGTCTAGCTTATCCCTCCCTTCTATACTTAGCCCTACCTGTGGTACCTGTGACAAATATTCTATAATCCCTGTCTCTACATTATTTGTATCCTGCTCGTATAGTGTTTCATAGAACCTCCTGAACACTTCCTGTACCTCCTCCACCGTATTGACAATCGTCCCTGTGCTATCCTTAATTTCTTTTATTTCCCCTGCTGCTAGTGTTTGCCTAATCCTAATTGCCAGCGAATGGCCCACCCTCTCATTAAATTCGTAGCATTTTTCTTTTTTTGCTAGGTATTTCCCTGCTGCTTTTTGCGCCAGAGTAATGCCTGCCTCTGCCTTCAGTACCTCCAGGTCCAACAGGATCTGTTCAATAGGTTCTTGCGTACTTATTGCAACCACTAGACCCTCTTCTAAGCGCGCCAGGCTTCTAATCCTCTTTTCCATCCTCTCCTTTTCCTTCTTGCTTCTTAACATAGTATAGCTTAGTGTCTCTCCCCTCACTCCAGCTTTAAAAGCGTCCCATACCATATCCGCTGATGCCGAATACCTGTTCATGTCCCAAAATTGTGTTATCCATTCTTGCATCCTTATAACATATTCCTTCTCCTTCAACAGCCCACGTTCAAATGTCCATGCATTAATCGACCTGTCCCTATTTTTAGCCACTGTCATACTTAAAACCAAAGGATTATGATCCGACACTATCCTGGGAAGCCGTTCTATTGTGGCTCCGCACACCAGTGAGCTAGATATGAAGAAATAGTCCAGTCTGGCAATCGTTTTATGTGGAGCTGAATAATAAGTACTTCCTGTGCCTGTTGGGTTTTTCTCTGCCCACATATCCACCAGAGCATGATTTCGGACCAGGTTCAGTACTGCTTTGTATGTCTTTCTCTTCCTCCCCCGGTATCTACCCCCACCTCTGTCAGTTAGTCCATCCAAGCCGTTAATATTAAAACCCCCACAACATACTACAGGTTCTGGCCACAATGCTAATTCCCCATCCAGAAATTCAATCAACTCAGGTTCATCAGTGAAGTTAGTGTAAACCTTCCAGCCATGGTTTCCATATCCAACACAATCCATCTCCCATCTTGATCCTCCTTTTTCTTTTTAATTTTTGCAGCACCTTTCCTGGCCAGAATCGCCACCCCCTTATTACTCCCTTCCTGTCCTGTATAGGCAAGTACCTCAAATCCCATTTGATCCAACATAAACTTATCTTTGCAGGCCACATGCGTCTCCTGTAAACAGATTATATCAATTCTCTAGAATCGAAGCAGCGCAGCTAGCTTTTGCCTTTTTTCTCCATTATTTAGCCCGCAAATGTTAATCGTAGCTATCCTAACTGCCATTTATTCATGCTTAATTTTACCATCTTTCCAATTGCCACTTTGAAATTTTCCAGCCGCTGTCTCTCTCCCTTTTATACTTTAGAAATCTGTACTGTATATCTCCAACCACCATCACCTGTGCCAACACCACCCCCCCTTTGCCCCCTCCTCTGACCCCCCTCCCCCTCTGCTGCCCCACCCCCCCTGCCACAGGCAAATAGGTCACAACTGACCTATGCGTTACCACTGCACGTTGTAGTGTCGCCCCCCTCTCCTTCCCTCAACTCTGAATCACCCACCATTGCTTCCCAGACCCAGGCTCATAAATCCTGCCAGTTCCCCCCTATCAGCCTTCCTCTTTTTCCCCTGTACATTCCCTTTTACTTGTTCCTAGCTCCTCCTTGTTCTGTTAATTCTGCCAAGAATTCCCCGCCTTTATCTCCGAAAAAAACATTCTTGTGCGACCTGCAGAGATAACTTTTAACTTTGCCGGGAACATTAGATAAGCCTCTGCCCCTTGTCTCTGAAATGCAGCAATCAGTTGTCTAAGTCTCCAGCACCTCTCGACTGTTACGTGGCAAAAGTCCGGTCTAGCGAAAAATGTTACTCCTTCGAAAGATTTCTTAGAATCTGGTCTGGCTTTCTACATCAGTTCTTGTCTTGCTAAAAAGTTTCCAAAAAACACCAGCATGGCCCTTGGGAGCGTATCTGTGCCCCCATCCCCCTTTTCTTTATCGACAATGGAAACCTATGGGCTCTCTGCACTTCTAGCTCCCATTGCCATGGCGCCTCTGGAAAGGCCCCCTTTAACAGCTTAATAACAAAACCTCTAGGATCTTGCCCCTTCACACCTTCCTCCAGACCGAGGAGTCTAACGTTATTTCTCCTCTGGCGATTTTCCAAATCTTCCACCTTCCATTGTAGGTCCTCCACGGTCTTTGTCTGCTCCACTCTAAATGCCTGCCAGTCCGTGACTTCATCTTCCAGCCTTCCAGTTCTCTCTTCAACTCCTATGACTCTCTCCTTGACCTCCTTAAATTTTTTGTTTACTTTCCTGATTGAGGCTTGAATTTTTTTTGTGTCGTGCCTAGCTCTCCGGCTTTCGGATCTGGCTTCTGCTTGAATCTGTTTTAATGTAGCAAACATAATGTCCAGTTTCCCCCCTTCGCCTTGCCCGTCTTGACCATCCTCTCTATACATGCTGGACGTAGCTGAATAGTCCCATAGTAGCTTCTTATGGATGCTCAAGGGAGAGCCTGCTCGTCTTGATGCCACCTTGCGCCTTTTCTGAGTACATCTCACCCTCGAGCCTCCACTATCCCTAGAACTCAAGCTCAGGTCCAAAGTGTCTTTTTCCTCATCACTGCTGGCTATTGTTGAGTCAGACTCTTCAGGGACCAAGAAGAACCTGTCTCCCTCGGCCCCCTCGGTGAATTCTGCCTCTGTCTGACCCTTCTGTGACCCGAGACTCACTAGGCTTCCCCACTTTGCACCCTTATCTCCTCGCAACTGAGCCTGCTCTTTGAGCATCTCTGCCTCCACCTCTTTAAGTGCGTTTAGCATTTGTGAGGTGCTATGAGCCTCTGCCCCACCAGCAGCCTCTCTCACCCTCATTTCAGCGTGTTCCGACTCTCCTCGGCTCCCCCGCTCCTGCTCCAGCTCAGAGCCGTCCGTCTTCCTTGCTGTCGAGATAACCGTGGGAAGCGTGAGGGCTGTTTGCTCCGGTTGCCTAACAGCGCTTCCGCTTGCGTCCTCGAGGACGTTACTGCTTGCTTGTCCGGTCGGCAGACTTGCCGTGGATGTTCCTGACGGCCACACAGCAGCTTTCATCCCAAATAGTTCTGAAACATATGGCTGCCTGTAGGTAAGGTCTTTCTCACACCTCTTCTTCTCTGACAGGTCCCGCGACGACTTTTCCTGATTCCCCTCACTTCTAGTGTCCTTAGCCGGCTTGCTATCCTTCTCCTTCTCGATAGCTTTGTCTAACTTGCGCTGCTGGGCTTTGGTCGCTGTTGAGATAGTCAGTGTCGAGCGTTTGGCAGGTGGTGGCATTTTCACCTTCGGGATGGTGCCCGATCTCCCTGTATCTTTCTGGCTCGTCTCCTTATTCAGGCTGCTGGGCATCGGCCTGCTGTTTCTCTTTTCCTCGATATGCCATTTCCAAGTCGCATCACAACCCCTCTCCGACCCAAAACCAGATCTAGGCGTCAGATGGCCCTAATACAGTAGCATGCAGTTCATTTTACGCTGGGCAGAGGTTCAACAAGGAGGAGGCAGCAGGACGTTGTGGAAGAGGTGCAACGGTGTGCTTTGCAGGGCTCTAAGCATATGGGGAAAGGCGAAGACACTAACTGTCTCCCTGTTTAAAGCACTCCGCACTAACGTATTAGACCTCCTTTCACTGTAATGTAACACTTGAAACACATATTCAAAAATAGAAACTAAAGATTTTTTTTAAAATGGAGATACCTATACCAGTTACAACAACCAATTCAGTAATTCCACCAGTATATATACACATCTACTCATTCACAAACAGTTCAATATACTAACTCATACATATAGTCACTCATCATATGTAGTGATACACCTATACATCCTGCTACACACCGACAGTCATCCAAAAGTTACTCACACACATACTCACACATGTAAATAAACTATTGAACATCCATTTATTTGCATATAGGGCTATACACACACTACCACCTTACTTCTATTGAAATTTAAACATATTTATTCTCTTAAACAATCCCTTATAGAAACAAATACTTATTTAAACAGGAACTCTTACAAACTCTTGCTCTCACATATACTCACTTATATATATCAATATTCACATATACTAGATTAAAACATATGTAGTTACTGATAAAGACACTAGTGAGACAGTCATTCACTCACTAACATACACATATACACACTCATTCACCCATACAGTCCTGCACATATGCTGTCTTCAAAACACATACAAACAGAGAGTCAGCCAATCATGCATCTATGTGCTAAGTAATACCCCCACCAAACCATATAGACATTCGAACTGATACTAAGAAAAACATCCAATAACCCATGTACATACGCATGTAGCTACTCACCAACCCATGCAGCTACTTATACACAAAGTGAAACACTAATACATATATTTTAAAATTTAAAAATTACTCACTAATATTTATTTTTCAGAAAGACACACATTCACTGGATGGTGTCATCAGTGATGTCATGAGTGATGTCAATGACCATGTCATGAGTGATGTAATATGTGACGTCATCAGCAGTGCATTGCACGCGCAAGTTATAGTGAGTCCAACTAACTATAACGTGGGCATTTCAATGGTTTTATGTCAGTAAAATTTCCAGCTAACTATAACTGGTGTGAAACCCATGGTTTTTCCATTGAATTTAATAGGTTTTTTAAATGCAAATTCCTAACTATAACTGGTGTGAAACCTATGGTTTTTTCATTGAATTTAATAGGTTTTTTAAATGCAAATTCCTAACTATAACTGGTGTGAAACCTATGTTTTTTTCAGGGAATATATATATATATGTGTGTGTGTTGAGTAAAATGCTTTGGTTATATATAAATGTGTTTGTTTTATTAGTAATTAACAGAAAATACACACATTATTGTTCTTTCTGTTTTGTTGATGGCTTTATTTGTTGTTTTTTGAGTTTCACTGTCATAATTTCTGTAGATGGGGTAGAAAATTGTTTATGTTAATAATTTGGGCGATTACTTTTAGTTTCTTTGTCTTAATAATTTATTTACAGTGAAAGTATACTTACTTTTTGTAATAGATTAATTTCATTTGGTGAATGTTCTTTGGTAGATACCGTTTGTTGAAGCTGTGATGAAAAATATATAAAATAGTTTTGTTTTATCTATTTAAGCTTGTAAGAAAATTAGACAATGTTATTTTATTTCTAGGTAAGTTTATTTTTTATTAGTTCATGTTTATTGTCATGTAGAATTAGATAAGGTACTTAATCATGTTTGTATTTTATGTGTTGTTTTTGTTAGGAAGTTTAGTTTTAATTTAAAAAGAAGAGAACATTTAATCAATTTAGGGAGTTAGGTTAACGATGTTGAGGAATTTATATTAATTAAAATGTTTTTCTTACCTGTGTTGTTGTATAATCTGTTATAGTAGTGTTTGTAGATCTTCTTTCTTCTTTCTTCTTCTTTCTTCTTTTATCCAGAACGCTTCAGCCAGACTCATACTAGACATCCCGCGTAATGACCACATTTCTGGTCACCTGAAAAACCTCCACTGGCTCCCCGTAAACAAGAGGATAACATTCCGCCTCCTAACCCACGCACACAAAGCACTTTACAAACTTGGACCCGAATGCCTCAACACACGACTTTCCTTCTACACCCCCTCCCGCCAGCTACGCTCCTCCAACCAAGCCCTTGCTGCTGTACCTCGCATCAACAAAACCACCATGGGAGGAAGATCCTTCTCCTACCTAGCGGCTCAAACCTGGAACTCACTTCCCATTCACCTTCGCCTCACTCAGAACCACCTAGCATTCAGAAAGCAACTTAAAACCTGGATATTCGACAAGTAATTCCCCACCCTTCTCCAAGCGCCTTGAGACCCTTTGGGTATGTAGCACGCTATATAAATTAATTGAATTGAATTGAATCTCTCTCCAGGAAAGTAATGCTCTTCCTCGGTGTTTGGCAGATATACAGTAATTTTCTTATAGTTAGGTATTAGTTTTTATAGTGGTTAGTTAAGTACTTCTCAATTTTAATTGGTTTGTGGTCTTTTCGTTTAAATTCATTGGTTGAGATATGTATTTTTGAATTAGGTAGCAGTTACTTTTTAATTAGACAACTACGTGTGTTGTTTGTTAGATGTTTATAACATATTTTTGTTGTAATTATTTAAAAGTATTTGTTAATAATTTTAGTTTATAACTTAAATAATTGTTGTATATGATATGTAGATGTGAATAAGTATGTGTCAGTGAGTATATTTATTGTTTTCTGTGAATGTATACATTTATTTCTGTTTTTATATTTGTTTTAAATATATATTACTTTTATATATGTTGGTATTATTAAATACTATATGTTTTTAAATATTAAATTATTATATCGTTGCATGGAGTGTTTATTTAATATTGAATAGTATTATCGGTAATTTTTGTATAAGTTATAAATATATTTGTGCATCGATATTAGTGTTAGCAATATTTTTGTTGTGTTTCTTTTTAATTTAACATTTTCGATGTTTTTGTTTTCGATATGTTTGTAGTCTATATTTAAGCTAACGATATTTATTAAGGCGATAATTAAAAATCAATATTTATGTAAAAACTCCATTATGTATAGGATGGCGATATTTTTGTATACAATATTTTCACCTCAATATAGTTGTACGTCTGTGTTTTTTGTGATCGATAATTTAACAGTGATCCCTATGTTTTATTGGGACTCACAAAGGTGTTTAACACTGATGATATAGGAAATATTTTCTGCATTTCCACCTATCAAATTGTATATGACAGTGAATGAGAAAAAGTGATTTACATTAGCTGGGTTTCACTTTTTGCCTCCACTGGTGCAATAATTTTCCCCATTGAGAAATCCATTTCCTTACATCCTCTACTATTTGACCCATTATCCCTGAAACAAACTCAATACTGCACTTGATGAGAGTAAATCTCCATGCATTTTGAGTTTAATGGACTACTCATTATTTGTGTGTGTACAAAAACATTTCAAAGTGTTGCCACCAGAAATGCCTGCTTGACACCCAATGGAGGGGATTATATTAGTTTACAAGTAGAGATTCACCTCTTTTGAATAGCAAAAGTCAATTTGATTTCATAGATCAATCGGAGGGTGGTATACAATATTTACTTTTAAAGTAAGCCGAAAAGTTTAATGATAACGAATTATTTTTAAGACCACCCCTATCTGAAATGTATATTTATCTTTTTTAATGGTTACATCGTAGTCCCAATAGGCTCTGCGCATTGGAATAATATATACTGCAGTTTAGAGGTCAACTAGGTCTCTGTAGCATGCATGTATTAGACTTAATTGTGAGTTCCAGCTAGCTCAGATGTCACTAGAAACGTTCTCGAATAAACAAGAAGGGATTAGTTTCTGACAACCGCATAAACATTACAACTTTGTTTCCCAAGAATAAGAAATCAATCTCTAGAGTCGCGGAAACAATAGATAACTATTTTACTCAGTCAATCGTGCATGCTTCGTTTCACCAGAGGTGCTGAGAAAATAGAGAGACAGGCGTTTTCAATAAAAGTATTTATTGAACAGTCTTCTTTCTAAAGCATAAGAAATGAACTGCTACAATCGTAAAACTGGTTATATAGTACAAGGCATATAATACGAAAAGTATTATAGAGTAGTACTGTAAAAGCATTGTATGGTTTCTAAGCCATATAAAAAGACTCAGTTCTTTGAAAACTCCATGATTTCCTAGATAAATTAGTATTCAAGCAGGGGGAAGTCCCTAGCTGCTGAAGGTGGGTTTTTCTAAGAAATCGTTGTTGATTCTCGGAACTTAGTGGAAGTAGCCATGCCGTATTTGGGCTGCATAGGCTCAGTCTAAATATGGTAATGATTTCTATGCCTATATAAGGATAGGGTATTTTATACCAATATATGGGCATGAATTGGGAAAATTACACTAGGGTCCTAGATTCATATACAACACCCACTCCACGATATTAAGTTCAATACATTTTAATCTATAAGCACTGAATATATCTAAGGCAAGTGTTTACATTCCCACCCAAAATACAAATTTGCAATTGATAAGAATGTTCACATGAAATGAGTAAGCATAGTATGAGTGCAAAATATAGCAACATGATAGAATATGAATTTACATTCATGAAATGTCTCTTAAATTACAGAAAAAAGGTTGAGACCATCCCATGGCATAATATCTAAACTGTTTTGTTTTTAGGATAAGGCCAAATATTGTCATTAGGAAGTCTCTCAAAAGAAATCTTGTTCTTTAAGAATAGTTCTACTTTAAGCAGAATACTCTGTGCCAAAAGTTCTATTTTTGAAAAAGTTCAAATCGTATCGGAGAAAAAGTTCCTAAGTTAGGCAGTTTACTTAGGAAAATTGAAGGCCGAATTTCAGAGTTCAGGGAACGCTGTGTGCATGAATCAAAAGTTATTCTCGGTGTCAGGAGAAAACATCAGATTGTCTAGGCTGGCAAAGAAACCGTCTACCATAGTAGGTGAAAGTGGAGCCACATTAGTTAGCATGTCAAATGTGCATCGATGAGGATCATCGCGGTCAGCGTTTGATGCATTAGCAATGTCCGCAGTAGGTGGTACCTGTGTGTCTCTAGTGTCTCGTTACTCACCCTCAGTTAGACTTGCCGATGAGACCTCAATGAATAACGTCATCATATCGGCAGCCGTTGGGGGCAACATGATTCATGAGTCATTACCGGACCTAGCAAGGCGTCAACATCCGATGGCAGGACTGATGGAAGTGTAAGACAAATGTCCAACAGGCATTCTTCTCCGCAAAGCAGGCTTCATAGATCAGGTAAGATGCAATCTTGCCAGATTGGTCTGAATGAAAGGAACCAAGTGGTGTTCAGATCTCTTAAATGAGCCAAGCCAAGAATCAGTGTAATGCGTTCACGTTACCTTATGGCAAGGAGGGCTTGTTCCATGGTTGTCTGGGTATCGAAGGTGACTGGACTTGCCAGATCGGAGCAGAAGAAATAAAAATAGAATTCCTGCTACGAGACCCAAGATGAGAGGCAGGCCGCCGAACACAGAGTGCACGAAATTTGGAAAAATGCAGAGAACTGCTTCAAATGGTTCTAACAGTCCAGAGAAAATCGTCTTAAATACATGTGCGATGCCACTGGTATCAGACATATTTAAAATTTGACTTAACATTTTGGTGAAATGTACCGGGCAGTTTGTTGACAATAATGCATGTATCTCCGCAGAAGTCCTTGCAACTTGCAGATCATAAGTTTCTCTAGACGAGGTCAGTGGCACAGTTTTTTGTAAAAGAATGGCTTTCATTCTGCTTAAAGTATCAATTCGTATAGAAGAGATATTCAGTGAAGGCCATAACACCGTCCCCCTGTCTGTCTTGCTCTTTGGATACAATACTTGCATATAACAAGTGACACTAGATGACACACTAACTAGGTATGCTTTTCCTGGCAACATGCCACAACAGATGTGGTCATTGAGCATAACGTAGCTGCCATTGGAAAGCTGCCTGAAAATTGGTTCTATCATTGTGGAGGGTGAACCGTGCAGGTGGCAAGAGAGGTTATTTGCATAACCGTCGCAGGCTCTGTGTAAATTAATACCTTGGCACAAAAGTGTACCACTTAGTGAGTTCTTACATTTCTTTCAACTAAGGAATACCTCCTTTCCCCCACTCCAACATTTGTGTGTGTAATGTAAAGTCCAGGTTGACTTAATGTATTCTTTACCCAACCTTTCATACAGGCTCACTGGCATATGCAGTAGACTATACTAGAATTGAAAAATCGTCACTGGTATCGTGATGGTGCCATGTATTATCCATTCAATGACAGGCTTCTCAGAAACTGTCAATGGTAATCTTTCCAGTTTTTCAATGCTCAGCACCGTATAGTCTGCGCCTCTTTGTGTCAAAGAGATTTGTTTATCTGTAAGGTTAAATACAGCAAACAATGACGTTGTGTTGAGTAAACGCCATGGCACGTAGCCTGAACGCAGATTTTGTAATGTCCAGACTAGCTGCATTATAGAAGGTAATTGGGACTGACCATGTTGTAGCATTAGCAAGTCCTGCTCTATTATGTCAATGGCAGAGGATACAATGCTGTCCAAAGAATATATTCTGGAGGACAGAGTCGTTAACCCGTTGTCCACTACAGAGAGACTTTTCTCTAAATGAATACAATCAATTTCTTGTATTCTTTCTGCAGTTTCCCCTTGCATTATTTTCCAAGCTTCGTTGTACGCAGCCTATATACCGGCGTATATGAAATGTTTTTGACGTGGTTTGCGAGGTCCCATTAAGAAATCTCACAAATCATTGACTTCTTTAAGTAAAGATAAGTGTTGTTGGATTTCTGGAAGTGTAGATTTCTGTAGCCACTCGAGGCATAGCTATCCTATACTTTCAGTGGTTACTATCCCTGGATGTTGTCTCTGGGAGTATCCTGGATCTGGCCTTTCTACTGTGAACCCCTGTGTTTTGTTCAGGAATCTATCTTGACAGTCATTAGTGTCTGTGGGCCAGATTAACCATTTTTTCCAATCAAGATTAGTTCTGTTCTGTTTCAAAATATAGAGCACGTCTACCTCCTCTTCTGTAGTAGCATCACTGTCAGATGTGGGTCTGGGTATAGACGGTGTTAGACCCGGGACCCCGGCTGGCCAAGACTCACGCCAAAGTCAGTCAGAGATCACCATGTCTAAGATCAGGGCAAGGGAGTTACACACCAAGATAACCCCTGGTCACCCTCTAGGTAACGTGACGCGAGCAGCAAGGCTAATCACGGAGGCGATATGTAAAGCATTTGCTCGCGCACCCAGCAACAACACCCAAGGCCCTCCACAAAGGAAACTCTACACAAGGTTATATTAAAAAATAGCCTTTGTATTATAGTAAAAAGACATTAGATAAACACCACACACTTTACAATGTGCCAACAGGCACGGGCAGAATTTACAAGGGATTATGTACAGGACAGGGCCACATGGACCACTGTCAGGGGTAGGCACTTTTTAGAAATAATACTTGTAGGTGTAACACTTAGCACATAAACATATAAGACTGTAGCACCAAAATAGTAAATGTAGCACACAACCAGTAATTACTGGTAAAGGGTACATGCCTCCTACGCAACCCTAAACACTGTAGGAAAACCACGCAGGGAACTAGGACCTTAATATCAGGACCTATAGAAGAAAAACCATCACCTAAGCAGGTCACTTTTAGCAAAGGGGATAAAACATAAAACCCATTGGACATGAGGCATTAAAACACATGCAGAGGTGCAGGTAGAACAATTGCGCAGGAATCAAATAAGCAAGTAAATTACAATGCGCAGGGTGCACATAGCACAACACTAGAACTGTCCCCCAGGCCAACTGGCCTCACAAGGGCTGAAATGCCCTGAGTCCAAGTGTCAGGGAAGGCTGCGCAGGCAGCCAAGAACACAAGCCTAAATGTAGCAACTGTCCACTGAGTGCTGGACTGTTGTAAATCAATGATGGCCAACGTTGGAGTCTCGTGGACTCAAGAACAAGGGTGAGGGCAAGTACTGCGTGGGAGCGTTGGGGCTCTGAAGTACAAATGTCGCTGTGAGCCTTTCTGGGGCTCTAAACAAATATGGGCGGGAGCCCCTCGGGCTCGACGAACAACTGCGGGTGTGGGGAGTCTCTGGGCTCAAACAGGAATGCCCTGAGCCTCTCAGGCTCTCAATACTAAAGGTGCGGCTCTCTGTGGTGGTGGGGTCCCTCACGGGGCACCCGCAGACACATGGGGCGTCTTTGTTGGGAGTCCCCCCCTCTGGGGGACTCGAGATGCCACAAATGCCCCTTGAAGCCCTCGTGGCTTCATAAGAACAACGAGCGCGAGATCGCGCTACCGTGGGGAGGGGGCGGGCGGACACCGACAATGTGTCCCGGCGCCTCTCCCTGCTCCTCTACCCCACTCACCGGGTCTGGCGGCGGCTCTGCTTCTTCTCCCGGGGCTCTCCCTTCGCTTGGGAGCCTCGGCAGAGCACGGCAGGCTGCTTGAGCTTCCTGCTCCTTCATTCCTCCCCCGATGACGCAGCGGGAGGCTCGGCTGGCTGGGCCAATCCCAGCGCATCAGGGCCGATGACCCGGGCAGACCCCGGGCCCGCGGCGGTGATTTCTTCCGGCATAAGCGAGGAGTGGGCTCCCTTGATTAAATCACTAAACAGGGAATGCGCAGCATGGGCAGCCGCGGAAAGGCGTAACAGCGCTACCACGCGCTGAGGGGACGATAACAGCGCTCCCAGCGCTATAAGCAAAAATAAAAGCGCTCCCAAGCGCCAGGGGACAGAATCAAGCGGTCCTAGCGCCATGGGTCAAATAAAGCGCTCTCAAGCGCTAGGCAAGGAATCACAGCGCTCCCCAGTATTGAAGGACAAGAGAACCGCGCTCTCAGCGCTATGGGCAAAAGCAAAGCTCCAGCAAGGTCATAAGGCAGGCAGGGGGGCATGGCTGGGCCCAGAGCCAGCTCACTGGGTCTCCAGGCAGGGAGACAATCCAAGTGGCGGTCCTCCTGGCCCCAGCAACAGCAGCAGCCCCCTCAGCTAGGATACCAAGGCAGAACAAATTGTTAGGGGACACTACCTTCTTATACTGTAAATTCCTTTGTCTGTAGGTTCAGGGTGCAGGAGAAACCAGTCGCAGCTGGTTTTGGAGCACCCTTGATGGCTCAACCACCCCTTTCATTCACTAGCAGGGCTAGGGTCATCAGCCACACCACAGGGGGTGGAGCCAGCAATGTGTGGGGAAAGTCCAGCCCCATCAGGGACCAGGTGCACTTCTCCCCAGCCATCAACATGCTAATCTCACACTCACCACCGGGCAGACCCATCCAGCCTTCCTGGAGCCAGGCTCACCAGCCAGCTCCAGCCAATCACACGCCAGGCATATTTTATACTAATATGCCAACTCCTAGAAGTGGCACTTCTGAACAAGACACACTCATGCCGCATACATCATTGCGAAGCATTCATTCTCACGAGTTCGCACATACCAAATTCAAGCCTGCACTCCCCAACGCATCAGGAACTACCAGGGACACACACATTCCCCATGCATTCCTATGGGAGAGCAGGCCAGCCTAACTACATGCACGCACTTTACTCTGGGACACAGGGAAAAAAGTGCGCAGAGACCAGAAAATCATCAACACAGATCACAGATTAAAAGCAAAAAGATTAGGGGTGAACCTGCCAGAAGGGCAAAGTCCAACAGATGATTTGTTTAAATCTTTTATCTTAGCCAGGCCACGACAAGAAGTCTGTTGAACAGTGTCGTTCAAAAACATTATTTGTTCTGGTATAATGCAGGCTCTGAACAAGGCTTCTAAACCTTGCACCTGCCAATCTATTGTGCCCCAGACAGTTTTTGTCTCAATGTTGTCTTTCTAAAAGTCAAAACCTAATGTAGACAGTTGAGCATAAAAGTTCGCAGAATACATTTGTTTAGTATTGGTCAACATTGTTTTCATTCCTGTCTTATTTACATTTTTGAAATAAAACTTTTCTGGATTTGTAACATTAAACCCTGAGAAGTACGGAAACTTTTCATAAAATGTTTTTGAGCTGTCTTTTGGCGGTGTTGAACAATGTTCCCATTGATTATAAGTAAAAACATTTCTAGGGCTTGCATATTTATGCAAATAATGGTGACCATAATGATTAAAACAATACATTTGTTCATAATCTGATGAACCTTCTAAATAGTCATGTTCTGTGAATTTAGCTGACATTTCTAAGTCTGTCATCATGTTGTTAACAGTTTCAAAGTCCCAATCATCAGAAAATGTGCTGGGTGATACAAAGTCACTTAAAAAAACCTTGAATTGGTGTAGAATCTTGAGCAGTTCCAGCGGGCCATAGATGTCATAATCAGTTCTGTCCCAAGCTATACCACCAGATATAGGAACGGCTGTGATGTTCACTGTTGACAGGTCTCTTCGTTCACGATGAGATGATTTGTGAGATTTAGGAGCAAGTAGATTTTTTTACTTGCTGTGTCCTTTTTTTCTGTATTTTCCAACTATCATCCTTCCCAAACTTAACACAAGTATGAGCCAAAGCAGGAGGAAAAGTTCACCTCACACAATCCAAAATTCAACCCATGGTGAAACCAGATACATTTTCTCAAGTTGATGAAAGAGTTCTGTTATTTTTGCTTTAAAAGTTTTATTTGCTGGCGTTGTTTCTGGTTCACTGGGATCCTCAGAAAAGTTATTGTTCGATAACTTTATTTCTGTCATAACGGACCATAAAAGTACAAGATAAAATACATGCATACACAAGGATAAAATAGATAAATAACATAGAACAATACAGGGACAATCACAATCATATATATACACATTATTCACAGAGTTAAAACTATACCTTTGTTCATCCCATCATAAAACCAAATTAAACATTCAATATAGTTATCGACTATGAACATTACATTTTGTGCAAATTTTCCAGCTATCCAATTATTTCACTAAAAAACGTCTGCGTTTATGCCACATCCCATTTAAAAAACGGGAAACAGCAAAAACAATAGTGGGGTGCATGTCATACTTTAGGACTCTAAAAGCTTGAGAGCAATGTCTGAAACCTAAGTTTCTACAAATAGGTATCACCCAATGTTTGCATGAAGCCTGGTAAACAGGGCAGAAGATAAAGACATGAATTTCATTTTCAAGATTGTGTTTACATACTGGACACTCAGGGGTCAATTCCGATCCTGGAAAAAAACGTCCGTACGATTCGTATCCGAGCCCTCTCCGTATGAATCGTAAACATGCCGTACGACCCGACGAGTATGATCCGGACCGGGGTATGAGGACGCGATTCGTACGGTCCACATCAGGTAAGGGCGATTCGTATGGAAAAGCACACAATCACATACACACCGTACTGTCCGTATACCCCATGATCGCAGGGTATGGTGAGTACCCCTGCGATCATGCGGTGTACGCACTGTACCCCTGCGATCGCAGGGTGTACGCACCGTACACCCAGCGATCATGGGGTACGGTCCGTACACCCCATGATCGCAGGGTACGGTACGTACACCCCATGATCACAGGGGTACGCACCGTACCCTTGCGATCATGGTGTGTACGCACCGTACCTGGGGGGGGGGGCGTTCCGTACCTGTTTCGAGGCAAACTTTGCTTTTACAGCTGTTTTCAGCTCCTGTAGAAAAAGGGTTGTACGGTGCGTAGTCGACACAAATCGTACTTACTGGGTCGGAAAAACCAGCCGCGAACCATACGGATGTCGCGTACAGCCGGTTCCGAGGGAGATTCGTACGGGGATTTGATTTGTACGGTCTCTGTACGATTTGTATGGAGTCCAGCTCCTGGTACGAATCCTACTTCGTTGTACGTACGGAGGACGTTGCAGGGTACGATTCGTACGAGAATCGACCCCTCAATGTTATTTTTACTGTCCCATTTGCTAGTAAACTATATAAGCGGAAGACTGCCCATCCTGAATTGCATGTATAATTTCCTCGCCAAAGCTGGATAGATGAAGTCTAGGAAGTCTTCCTTTTTATAATCTTTTACTTGGACAAACTTAATTGTCAATCTACCAACTGTAGAACTCACATGAAGAGATGATAGATTACAATGCCTTTAGTGGCGAACCAAATCAGCCCTGTTAGTTGCTGGGCATGCTACATCTGGTGTTTCCCATAGCTCGGGTAAACCAATCCTAGTGCTAATTACCTTAACATGAGTTAGCCACAGAGTTTTCTTTGTTCTCATTACAGCCCAAACCTCCCTAAATTCGTTTTTGTAGCCGGTTAGTTCAGGGACTGTCCATAATCTTCCCCAGTACATAAGTGGCCGTAATGCCACTTCCTCCTCAATAGGGAGTAACCCTGGATCCATCCGGAGTGGTACTAGTGGAGTACTAACTGATCCAACAAATTCCTCATAAATGTGTGCTCTGCCTTCCTGAGGTTTGTAGGCCTATAATGCCACCAGAGCTCCGCCCCATACATAGAGGCCGCTCTGGCCTGTAATTTATAAATTTCAATGACAGGGGCAGCTGGCTTGAACTCGAACACTCTGTGCATTTTCAGTATCCCTCCAGCCCTTTGAGTTAACTTTAGAGCAGCATTTGCCAGCTGGGTATCCCATTCCAGGTGTTCTTTCAGGGTAATACCCAAATATTCAAAAGTCTTCACTCTCTCCAGGGTAGTGCCGTCCAGTAGTGTATTTGGGCTGGTCTGCCTGGGGGGATTGAAAATCATAAATTTGGTCTTAGTTAAATTTATCTCCAGGCCTCTCAATGCGCAGAAATCTACAAAACCATCCAGGGTACGTTGGATACCCGTTGATGTCTTGGACAACAACAAAGTGTCGTCCGCGAACATCAACGCGGGCACCCGACCTGAAACTACCCTTGGGGCATCAATATCCTTGACTCCAAGTAGGTGGTCTATAAGCCCAATAATATATAGACAGAACAAGGTGGGGGCCAGGACACACCCCTGGCGCACCCCCTTTTTCACCGGGAAGCGAGTTGACAGTTCTCCATGCTTCCCGCACCTAAATTGTGCATAGGTTTCAGTATGAAGCCTCATTAAAACATCCAAAAGGTATGGTGGGATGCCAAGATCCAACAATAAGCTCCACAGTTATTCCCTAGGGACCAGATCAAACACAGACCTCAGGTCAACAAAGATGAGGTAGAGGCTGCCACCCTCCACACTCACCGTTTTCAAATACAGGACCTGAAGTCTGAATATCTGGTCAATAGTAGATGTACAGTCAAGGTATAGGACTCGCACCGCAATATATAGCGAAGGAAGTGTTCTGTGTGTAAAGTTGTAGCGTGCAAGGCTGGGGCTTCGCTTCCTGGACAATCCAGCGTCAACTAGTCATCAATAAGCAACCCTTGTTGAGGGTTGTCCCCCTGCGCACCGCTTCAATGTTACCAGTTACGTATTATATTCAATAAACAAGTAAGATCAAATACAGTTTGTTGCAGTTTTTCTTTATAAATTTGAACATGTTCTGTATTTCTTCATGGAATTGCAAGTCTCATTCCAATGAAAATGATCTGTTATTCCAATCCAAACATAAATCATTATGCATGATCAGTCCCAATGCATTTCGGACTAGGGATAGTCCTTCGTCAGGGGAGTAATCTAAACAGAAAAATAATATATGGTCTGAATTATGGGGGCACGTCATAATTTCATCCAAAACACATTAACAGCTGTTAGTCACAAACGGTCTAACTGAATCAAATCACTAATTATATGCATAGCTCTAGGGTGGAGCAAAACTGAAAGAATCCGTAAGCTAGGTGTCAATCCACAGCAGTGTTGCAACAAGCCTTCACCTCAGAGTGCAAAAACGCTGAAATAAAGTGTAATAATATAAGTAAAGCACCCAGTGTGACGCTGCAAAGTATATATTCGAACGTGATCTAGATATCAAACATAAACAGATAAAAATGCGCTAAGTCAAGATCATGAATTCTCAAGCAATCCTTCACGTAGTGGCATCTAAGTCTGTGGCATTGTAAACAGAAAACTTGCCATTGAGTATCATGAAGAAATGAGCTCGCTGCTCGCTACAATAATGGTCGAGGAATAATCATTCGGGTTGAAGTGCTGCAGCATGCACAAAATAAAAAGCAAACGAGCGGCGGTTCGACTTACATTAAATCACTGTTCGCACCACGCGAACCTTGCTTGTGTTCAAACGCCATTCTCGGTGAGGGCGGCTGAAAGTTAATTACGTTAACTGGTGAAGATGTGTGACCATAGAAAAGGGACTATGTGGTCTAGTGAGACGGTGGGGGCCATCTTGGAAGCTGTTACCAATGCGAAAATTAACCAAACAGTGAATGAGCATATGCCAAAGACCAAGGTGAAAGGAGTGTGTCAAGATATATCCTAAAAAAACTGTGGTACATGTGCTGAGTAACGAATAAAAAAATAAAAAAATTAAAATAAATAAATACTATAACCATGGCAAAGCCATTCACATGTGTAAAAAGATGTACAAAGTGCGAACTTAGCATACTGAAAGGAAAATAAACATAAAATATATACATCTGGTGACAATTAAGGTAACAATTGCATTCCATCCGGTCATTTAACCCTGTCGGTTGCATAGAGCACAAATAACGAATCCAAACATTCTCTCTTTGCAGGAGTTTGTTCTTGTGGTTAACCCCTTGGGTGTGTGCTACATTTTCCAGCACAGTGAATTGTAGCTGAGCAACGTTGTGTCTGTATTCCAGAAAGTGACTGGCTACCGTAGATTTGCTGTTGTGTGTCCGAATGTTACTCTTGTGTTCTAAGATCCTAGTTCGAATTTTTCTATCTGTGTGTCCAAAGTAAATGAGACCACAAGGCCATTTGAGTAGGTAAATGACACTTTCAGTGTTGCAGGTTGCATTGACTTTCAATCAGATCTTGTTGCCTTTCATCGGATGATACAGAATGTTTCCTTTCATGACATTATTACAATTGCTACAGTTGTAGCAGGGCTGTAAAACTTTAAATGGCATTGTTTTAGTTTCTCCAGTAGAATGGGTTAAAAGTTCTTTGATGTTAGGTCCTCGTGTATACGCGAACATGGGTGGCTGCTCAAATAGTCCTCTGAAATCCGGTTCTTTACTTATAAGGTGCCAGTCTCTCATGATCATTTGTCGGTATTTGTTACTCACAGTAGAATACTTGGAGATCACGATAGCTCGTTTGTTAGATTCTTTAGGTTTAGAGACCAGCATGTCTTCTCTCTTCATTGATTTGCATTTGTCATGAGCTATCTTAATAACTTCCATAGTGTAGCCACGTTCTTGGAATCTTCGACATTCTGCTTCATGTTGTTTCTTACAATCATCAGGGTCAGAGACAATGCGTTTGATCCTCATAAGTTGGGATAGTGGTAAGTTATTTTTCAAGTTCAATCTGTGAAAGCTGGTGTACTGGAGGATGCTGTTCTGATCTGTTTCTTTCCGATATAAGGTTGTGATGATTTTATTGTTCTCTAATTTCACCAGTACATCCAAGAAAGTGACCATTTTGTGACTCGTATTCCAAGTGAATTGTATTCGTTCATTATTGGTGTTGAGGTAAGAAAGAAAATTCGATAATCTGTTGAGAGGACCGGACCACAAGATAAATATGTCATCAATATAGCGGGTGTATAATTGCCCACAGTCTGTCCAATCTGGTTGATTGAGTATGTTTTATTGTTCGTAGTAATGCATGAACAAATTTGCATATGCTGGGGCAGCACAATTTCCCATAGATGTTCCATTAAGCTGGAGATAGCAAGTGTCATCCCAAACAAAGTAGCTCTGATAAAATGTGAAAACCAATAGTTCCATCAAAAGAGTTTGAAAGTTCATATCCATTTCAGAATTGAGCAGAGAATTTTCGATGGCTTCCAAGCCAAGATCGTGTGGAATAGAAGTGTATAGTGACTTAACCCCTTCGATGCTCATGACGGAACGGTTCCGTCATGAGCATGGGTTGAGCTGTGCTCATGACGGAACCGTTCTGTCATGACCACGCCCGTTTTCATTAGGGCCCAGCACCGGCGGTAAATGTGCACTGCACGGATGAGGTTAACGTCCACTGTACATAGCCAATGTTCCTCGTTTTCTCTAATCATGGTGTCATTGAGTATGGTCAAAAAGTGGGTGGTATCCCTGATATATGATGCAGTTTTCATGACCAATGGTTGCAAATGTTTATCCAATAGTTTGCCCACGGGTTCGTGGATGCTGCCTCTGGTAGACACGCTTGGTCTAAATGGTGGTTTATGAAGGTTTTTGTGCACCTTCGGTAACATATATAGCGAAGGAGTTTTCAGGTTCAGTTGAGTCAAAAATGTATTGGTTTTCTCTGTGATGATGTTAGCCTCCAAAGTTTTGGATAAGATGTTGTCTAGTATTTGCCTGAATTCTTCAGTGGGATCTGTATTGAGAACAGCATATGTGGTGGTGTCAGACACATGTGATAGAACTTGCTCCTCGCAAAACGTTCTATTCATGATTACAAGGGCTCTGCCCTTGTCCGCGTTTTGACAGGTTAAATGTTTGTTCTCTGGCAATTTCTTTAGAATATTTCTTTCCTTCATCGTCAGGTTGCTATGTTTGAATTTGGGTTGGAATTGTGTTTTAGAAATCTCATTCTTAACAAGGCTTTCAAAGGTGTCAATAATCTTGTGAGACAAAGGAGCTAAAAAGGTACTCTTCGGACGTAAGTCTTGCAAGATTGTATCAGGTTCAGTTTGTATGGCCAGCACGTTCTCAAAGTAATGCCGGAGGCGTAAGTTACGGGTCAATTTAAATAGGCTGATTTCCAGTTCCAAGGTGTTAGAATTGGTAGTCGGAACAAAAGACTGTCCCTTTTGTAATGTTCGTATTTCTAATTCAGACAGAGTGTAAGATGAAATGTTAATGACCAGGTTGTTAGTTTCATTTATTTCCTCCTGCCTTTCCTGGATTGTTCTTTTGTTTTTTCGACTATTTTTCCCCGCCTGGGTCTTCCGGAGCCTCTGGGCCTGCCTCTAAAAAAGGCATGGTTGCAGTAGATGATGAACCTGCTTGAGGTTGGCCGGTAGAACGGCCTTTATGTTGCTGCTGCTGAGTATCACTTTTAGAGGATGATGTTTCCGTGGCGCAATGCGGGTTGTACGCCTTAGGTTGGCGTCGGCGAGCGTACACTTCTGCCCAAGTGTACACCTCGCCTAACTTATAGTCAATAGTATCTCGTTTGTATTTGCGTATTTTCCGCTCTTGAATATCTTGAGTATACTTATCTAGTTGCAAATTGAGATCTTCTAGCATTTTAGTATAGTCAGTTGACTCCATCATCTCCGTTAATTCTGATTTGGTGGCTGCAAATTCAGTACCCAGTTCCTCCAATGTCTTAGAAATTTCCTCCACGATCAATAAGATTAAATCAAGAGAGCATTTGTTAAGGATGGCAAACCATCTCTCCACGAAGCGAGAGTTGTTCTTACATAGAAGTGGTTTAAGGGGGACCCGGAGGCCCCTTGGGATTCGTTGTGCTCGGTGGTACCGCACCAGGGTATTGGCGTGTAATCTTTGATTAGTTTCTTTTTTCAGTAGGTACAACAGTTGTTTAATGTTATTCTTTTTACTTTTCTTAGTGGTGAAAGGAGACGTGTCCTCTCTAATCAGGCCATAGATTTTTGTAGCATCTTCACTCATAAATGCCAAGGTGTCGCTTTAAGATCAGTTAGGTTGGTGATATTTTCATAATTCATGTTGGCGTGCTGGGTCCTGAGTCAGGAAAAAGTTATACAGTCAAGGTATAGGACTCGCACCGCAATATATAGCGAAGGAAGTGTTCTGTGTGTAAAGTTGTAGCGTGCAAGGCTGGGGCTTCGCTTCCTGGACAATCCAGCGTCAACTAGTCATCAATAAGCAACCCTTGTTGAGGGTTGTCCCCCTGCGCACCGCTTCAATGTTACCAGTTACGTATTATATTCAATAAACAAGTAAGATCAAATAAAGTTTGTTGTAGTGTTTCTTTATAAATTTGAACAGGTTCCATATTTCTTCATGGAATTGCAAGTCTCATTCCAATGAAAATTATCTGTTATTCCAATCCAAACATAAATCATTGTGCATGATCAGTCCCAATGCATTTCAGACTAGGGATAGTCCTTCATCAGGGGAGTAATCTAAACAGAAAAATAATATATGGTCTGAATTATGGGGGCACGTCATAATTTCATCCAAAACACATTAACAGCTGTTAGTCACAAACGGTCTAACTGAATCAAATCACTAATTATATGCATATCTCTAGGGTGGACCAAAACTGAAAGAATCCCTAAGCTAGGTGTCAATCCACAGCAGTGTTACAACAAGCCTTCACCTCAGAGTGCAAAAACGCTGAAATAAAGTGCAATAATATAAGTAAAGCACCCCGTGTGACGCTGCAAAGTATATATTCGAACGTGATCTAGATAACAAACATAAACAGATAAAAAACGCGCTAAGTCAAGATCATGCATTCTCAAGCAATCCTTCACGTAGTGGCATCTAAGTCTGTGGCATTATAAACAGAAAACTTGCCATTAAGTATCATTAAGAAATAAGCTCGCTGCTCGCTACGATAATGGTTGAGGAATAATCATTCGGGTTGAAGTGCAGCAGCATGCACAAAATAAAAAGCAAACGAGCGGCGGTTCGACTTACATTAAATCACTGTTCGCACCACGCGAACCTCGCATGTGTTCAAACGCCAGTCTCGGTGAGGGCGGCTGAAAGTTAATTAAGTTAACTGGTGAAGATGTGTGATCATAGAAAAGGGACTATGTGGTCTAGTGAGACGGTGGGGGCCATCTTGGAAGCTGTTACCAATGCGAAAAATAACGAAACAGTGAATGAGCATATGCCAAAGACCAAGGTGAAAGTAGTGTGTCAAGATATATCCTAAAAAAACTGTGGTACATGTGCTGAGGAACGAATAAAAAAATAAAAAATTAAAAATAAATAAATACTATAACCATGTCAAAGCCATTCACATGTGTAAAAAGATGTACAAAGTGCGAACTTAGCATCCTGAAAGTAAAATAAACATAAAATATATACATCTGGTGACATTAAATGTTCAAGTTCAAGTTCAAGTTCAGGGATTTATATAGCGCACTACTCACCCAGAGGGTCTCAAGGCGCTTGGGGAGGGGGGGTTCATTATTTGTCGAATAGCCAGGTTTTAAGTTCTTTTCTGAAGGAGATGTGGTTCTGTGTAAGGCGGAGGTGAGTGGGGAGTGAGTTCCAGGTCTTGACGGCTAAGTAGGAGAATGATCTACCTCCCATGGTGGATCTTCGGATACGCTGGCCTGTGGCAAGGGCTTGGTTGGAGGATCTTAGTTGGCGGGTGGGTGTGTAGAAGGACAGTCGGGTGCTGAGGCATTCGGGTCCTAGTTTGTAAAGGGCCTTGTGTGCGTGGGTGAGGAGACAGAATGTTATTCTCTTGTTGACGGGAAGCCAGTGGACGTCTTTCAGGTGTCCGGTAATGTGATCTTGGCAAGGGATGTCCAGAATGAGACTTGCTGATGCGTTTTGGATGCGTTGGAGTTTTTTCTGTAATTTGGTTGTGATTCCGGCGTATAGTGTGTTTCCATAGTCCAGTCGAATCGTGACCAATGCGTGGGTGACAGTCTTTCTTGTCTCGGAGGGGATCCAACGGAAGATTTTTTTGAGCAAACGAAGTACGTTGAAGCAGGAGGATGAGATTGCGCTGACTTGTCTGGACATCGAGAGTGAGGAGTCTAGGATGAAACCAAGGTTACGTGCGTGGTCTGTGGGAATGGGAGCTGTGCCCAGAGCCGAAGGCCACCATGAGTCGTCCCAGGCAGAGGGGGAAGATCCTAGGATGAGCACCTCTGTTTTGTCTGAGTTAAGTTTTAGGCGGCTTTGATTCATCCATTCGGCTACTTCTTTCATGCCTTCGTGAAGATTGGTTTTGGCGGTGTTAGGGTCTTTGGTGAGGGAAAGGATTAACTGGGTGTCGTCAGCGTAGGAGATGATGTTAAGGTTGTCTTGGCGCTCGATGGATGCGAGTGGGCTCATGTAAACGTTGAAGAGGGTGGGACTGAGTGATGATCCTTGTGGTACGCCGCAGATGACTTCAGTGGCCTCTGGTTTGAATGGGAGAAGTCAGACTCTTTGAGTTCTCCCAGCGAGGAACGAGATGATCCAGTCCAAGGCTTTTCCTTGTATGCCGATGTTGCTGAGGCGTTGTATAAGGGTGCTGTGACAGACTGTGTCGAAAGCGGCGGAGAGGTCGAGTAGGATGAGGGCTACTGTCTCTCCGTTGTCCAGTAGTGTTCGGATGTCGTCTGTTGCTGCGATGAGGGCGTTTCGGTGCTGTGTTTGGCACGGAAGGTGGACTGTGAGGGGTCGAGTGAATTGTTAGATTAAAGGAAGGCAGCGAGCTGGCTGTTGACGGCTTTCTCAATGACTTTGGCAGGGAATGGGATGAGGGATATGGGGCGGTAGTTTTTAAGTTCAGAGGGGTCTGCTGTGGGTTTCTTCAGGAGGGTGCTGAGTTCGGCGTGTTTCCAACTTTCTGGGAAGGTGGCAGAGTTGAATGAACAGTTGATGACATCGCGGAGATGGGGTGCGATGATGGAGTCTGCTTTGTTGAAGATGTGGTGGGGACAGGGATCGGTTGGTGAGCCGGTGTGGATTAAGTTCATTAGGCGGATGGTGTCTTCAGTGGTGATTGGGTTCCAGGCGCAGAGGATGTTGGGTGGCGATGTGGATTCTGAGGGGGGTGGAGAGGATTGTTCGTAGGGAATTTTCTTGAAGCTGTTGTGAATGTCGGCAATTTTGTTGTATAAGAAGGAGGATAATGAGTCGCAGAGGTCTTGGGAGGGAGTAATGTCGTTTGAGGCTGCTGTGGGGATAGTGAATTCTTTGACGATGTTGAAAAGTTCCTTGCTGTTATGGGTGTTGTTGTCGAGTCGATCCTTGAATGCTGATTTCTTGGTGGCTCGAATCAGTTGGTGGTGTTTGCGGGTGGCTGCCTTGAAGGTGGTCATGTTGTCGGTGGTTGAGTTTTTTCTCCATGTTTTCTCTAGGGTGCGGCATAGCTTCTTGGATTTCTTAAGGTCATCATTGAACAAGGGGGCCTTTTTGTTGCCTGATTTGATCTGGTGGTTTTTCATGGGTGCTAATTCGTCAGCGCTGTGAGTGATCCATTGCTTGAGTTTGGTGGCAGCTTGGTTTGGGTCCAATGAGAGGGTGGGAGGGTTTTGGTTGAGTGATGTGAGGAGTTGGTCGGTGGTAATTTTGTTCCAGTTTCTTCACGGAATAGGTTGTGGGGGGTTGTGGGTCAAGGTGGTTTTGTAGCTGAAGAGAACACAACTGTGGTCCGTCCAATGGAGAGCTGTGGTGTGATCGAAGGAGATCTGTTTGCAGGAGGTGAAGATAGGGTCGAGCGTATGTCCGGCTGCATGGGTGGGGGTGTCAACAAGCTGTTTGAGTCCGAAATTGGCCAGGTTGTCCAGAAGGGTGGTGGTGTTGCAGTCGTTTTTGTTTTCCAGGTGGAATTTGAGGTCTCCTAGTAGAATGTAGTTCTCGGAGGCGAGGGCATGTGGGCTGATAAAGTCAGTGATGTCATTGTTGAATTGTTTGCGGGTTCCTGGAGGCCTGTAGATGAGGGTGCCTTCAAGTGTGGTCCTAGGGTCGGTGTGGATCTGGAAGTGGAGGTGTTCAGCAGTTGCAAGGATATAGTCGAAGCTGGTCGTGATTTTGATGGTGTTCTTGTGGACGATGGCGATGCCTCCTCCTGTTTGATTGGTGCGGTCCTTTCGGATGATCTTGTAAGCGTCCGGGATGGCTATGGCGATGTCGGGTGCTGATGATGCGTTCATCCAGGTTTCTGTAAGGAAGACTATGTCCGGTGACGCAGTGTCGAGTAGGTCCCAGAGTTCAGTGACGTGTCTGTGGACCGAGCGGGTGTTCAGCTGGATGCACTTCTGGTAGTTAGAGTCGGAGCTGTGTTTTGAGAAGTGGATTTGGTGTGGGTCTTTATGCAGGCGAACTTACAGGAGTGGCAGGCAAATGGACCATGGGTACGTCCTGGGGTGGCTTCGTAGCATTGTGGTGTGCGTCCGGGGTTAAGGGCTAAGAGGGTGGCGGCGTCATACGATATGCGGGAGGAGTGCGGTTTGCGGGGGCCAGGGGGTCTGGCGCTGGGCGCGGTCCAGGCGCGGACGCGCGTAGACGGGCTTACCTTTGGCGCACCTTCGGCGCACATGGGGCGCGACCGCTGCGCGTGAACGCTGCGCGCAAAAGCATCTGTCATATGTGGATAGTGAGGGGGGAGGGGCGAGGGAGGGGCAGCTGGGAGGCGAGTGCGGGGCGGATATCCGGTCAGGTAGGCACAACAATCTCAGCAAAATGGCAGCGAGCCTAATCGGGCACAAACATCAACAAAGCAAAGCAATTGTAATATTCGGACACCAAAGAAAAGAGCAGGCAGCACAGCACAACTGTAAAAGCGCACTTTGGCAAACTAGCGCTATGAAATGTTCCGCCAAGCTAAATAAAAATATGCAACAATCTGGCAATCTTACGCTGCGATCTTAATTGTATAAATGAGTAATTGACTCAATATTGTAGAGGCGCGTTTGTGTGCAAGGCAAGGTAGTGGTATGCAGACAGGCTGAGAGCGCTACGATACCGTGCAGTCAAGACAGGGCCGGGAGCAGTGTGTGGAGCGGCTGCATCTGAGAGGATCATTTAACCTTGTCGGTTGCATAGAGCACAAATAACGAATCCAAAAGTTCTCTCTTTGCAGGAGTTTGTTCTTGTGGTTAACCCCTTGGGTGTGTGCTACATTTTCCAGCACAGTGAATTGTAGCTGAGCAACGCTGTGTCTGTCCTCCAGAAAGTGACTGGCTACGATAGATTTGCTTTTGTGTGTCCGAATGTTACTCTTGTGTTCTAAGATCCTAGTTCGAATTTTTCTATCTGTGTGTCCAACGTAAATGAGACCACAAGGACATTTGAGTAGGTAAATGACACTGTCAGTGTTGCAGGTTGCATTGACTTTCAATCGGATCTTGTTGCCTTTCATCGGATGATACAGAATGTTTCCTTTCATGACATTATTACAATTGCTACAGTTGTAGCAGGGCTGTAAACCTTTAAATGTCATTGTTTTAGTTTCTCCAGTAGAACGGGTTAAAAGTTCTTTGATGTTAGGTCCTCGTGTATACGCGAACATGGGTGGCTGCTCAAATTTTCCTCTGAAATCCGGTTCTTTACTTAGAAGGTGCCAGTGTCTCATGATCATTTGTCGGTATTTGTTACTCAGGGTAGAATACTTGGAGATCACGATAGCTCGTTTGTTAGATTCTTTAGGTTTAGAGACCAGCATGTCTTCTCTCTTTATTGATTTGCATTTTTCATGAGCTATCTTAATAACTTCCATAGGGTAGCCACGTTCTTGGAATCTTCGACATTCTGCTTCTAGTTGTTTCTTACAATCATCAGGGTCAGAGACAATGCGTTTGATCCTCATAAGTTGGGATAGTGGTAAGTTATTTTTCAAGTTCAATCTGTGAAAGCTGGTGTACTGGAGGATGCTGTTCCGATCTGTTTCTTTCCGATATAAGGTCGTGATGATTTTATTGTTCTCTAATTTCACCAGTACATCCAAGAAAGTGACCATTTTGTCACTCGTATTCCAAGTGAATTGTATTCGGTCATTAATGATGTTGAGGTAAGAAAGAAAATTCGATAATCTGTGAGAGGACCAGACCACAAGATAAATATGTCATCAATATAGCGGGTGTATAATTTCCCACAGTCTATCCAATCTGGTTGATTGAGTATGTTTTGTTGTTCGTAGTAATGCATGAACAAATTTGCATATGCTGGGGCAGCACAATTGCCCATAGATGTTCCATTGAGCTGGAGATAGCAAGTGTCATCCCAAACAAAGTAGCTCTGATAAAGTGTGAAAACCAAAAGTTCCATCAAAAGAGTTTGAAAGTTCATATCTATTTCAGAATTGAGCAGAGAATTTTCGATGGCTTCCAAACCAAGATCGTGTGGAATGGAAGTGTATAGTGACTTAACGTCCACTGTACATAGCCAATGTTCCTCGTTTTCTCTAATCATGGTGTCATTGAGTATGGTCAAAAAGTGGGTGGTATCCCGGATATATGATGGAGTTTTCATGACCAATGGTTGCAAATGTTTATCCAATAGTTTGCCCACGGGTTCGTGAATGCTGCCTCTGGTAGACAGGATTGGTCTAAATGGTGGTTTATGAAGGTCTTTGTGCACCTTCGGTAACATATATAGCGAAGGAGTTTTCGTGTTCAGTTGAGTCAAAAATTTCTTGGTTTTCTCTGTGATGATGTTAGCCTCCAAAGCTTTGGATAAGATGTTTTCTAGTATTTGCCTGAATTCTTCAGTGGGATCTGTATTGAGAACAGCATATGTGGTGGTGTCAGACACATGTGATAAAACTTGCTCCTCGTAAAACGTTCTATCCATGATTACAAGGGCTCCGCCCTTGTCCGTGTTTTGACAGGTTAAATGTTTGTTCTCTGGCAATTTCTCTAGAATATTTCTTTCCTTCATGGTAAGGTTGCTATGTTTGAATTTGGGTTGGAATTGTGTTTTAGAAATCTCGTTCTTAACAAGGCTTCCAAAGGTGTCAATAATCTTGTGAGACAAAGGAGCTAAAAAGGTACTCTTCGGACGCAAGTCTTGCAAGATTGTATCAGGTTCAGTTTGTATGGCCAGCACGTTCTCAAAGTAATGCCGGAGGCGTAAGTTACGGGTCAATTTAAATAGGCTGATTTCCAGTTCCAAGGTGTTAGAATTGGTAGTCGGAACAAAAGACTGTCCCTTTTGTAATGTTCTTATTTCTAATTCAGACAGAGTGTAAGATGAAATGTTAATGACCAGGTTGTTAGTTTCCTGGATTGTTCTTTGTTTTTTCGACTATTTTTTCCCCGCCTGGGTCTTCCGGAGCCTCTGGGCCAGCCTCTAAAAAAGGCATGGTTGCAGTATATGATGAACCTGCTTGAGGTTGGCCGGTAGAACGGCCTTTATCTTGCTGCGGCTGAGTATCACTTTCAGAGGATGATGTTTCCGTGGCGGAATACGGGTTGTACGCCTTAGGTTGGCGTCGGCGGGCGTACACTTCTGCCCAAGTGTACACCTCGCCTAACTTATAGTTAATAGTATCTCGTTTGTATTTGCATATTTTCCGCTCTTGAATATCTTGAGTATACTTATCTAGTTGCAAATTGAGATCTTCTAGCATTTTAGTACAGTCAGTTGACTCCATCATCTCCGTTAATTCCGATTTGGTGGCGGAAATTTCAGTACCCAGTTCCTCCAATGTCTTAGAAATTTCCTCCACGATCAATAAGATTAAATCAAGAGAGCATTTGTTAAGGATGGCAAACCATCTCTCCACGAAGCGAGAGTTGTTCTTACATAGAAGTGGTTAAAGGGGGACCCGGAGGCCCCTTGGGATTCGTTGTGCTCGGTGGTACCGCACCAGGGTATTGGCGTGTAATCTTTGATTAGTTTCTTTTTTCAGTAGGTACAACAGTTGTTTAATGTTATTCCCTTTACTTTTCTTAGTGGTGAAAGGAGACGTGTCCTCTTTAATCAGGCCATAGATTTTTGTAGCATCTTCACTCATAAATGCCAAGGTGTCGCTTTAAGATCAGTTAGGTTGGTGATATTTTCATAATTCATGTTGGCGTGCTGGGTCCTGAGTCAGGAAAAAGTTATACAGTCAAGGTATAGGACTCGCACCCCAATATATAGCGAAGGAAGTGTTCTGTGTGTAAAGTTGTAGCGTGCAAGGCAGGGGCTACGCTTCCTGGACAATCCAGCGTCAACTAGTCATCAATAAGCAACCCTTGTTGAGGGTTGTCCCCCTGCGCACCGCTTCAATGTTACCAGTTACGTATTATATTCAATAAACAAGTAGGATCAAATACAGTTTGTTGCAGTGTTTCTTTATAAATTTGAACAGGTTCCATATTTCTTCATGGAATTGCAAGTCTCATTCCAATGAAAATGATCTGTTATTCCAATCCAAACATAAATCATTATGCATGATCAGTCCCAATGCATTTCAGACTAGGGATAGTCCTTCGTCAGGGGAGTAATCTAAAGAGAAAAATAATATATGGTCTGAATTATGGGGGCACGTCATAATTTCATCCAAAACACATTAACAGCTGTTAGTCACAAACGGTCTAACTGAATCAAATCACTAATTATATGCATATCTCTAGGGTGGACCAAAACTGAAAGAATCCCTAAGCTAGGTGTCAATCCACAGCAGTGTTACAACAAGCCTTCACCTCAGAGTGCAAAAACGCTGAAATAAAGTGCAATAATATAAGTAAAGCACCCCGTGTGACGCTGCAAAGTATATATTCGAACGTGATCTAGATAACAAACATAAACAGATAAAAACGAGCTAAGTAAAGATCATGCATTCTCAAGCAATCCTTCACGTAGTGGCATCTAAGTCTGTGGCATTGTAAACAGAAAACTTGCCATTGAGTATTCATAAGAAATGAGCTCGCTGCTCGCTACGATAATGGTTGAGGAATAATCATTCGGGTTGAAGTGCAGCAGCATGCACAAAATAAAAAGCAAACGAGCGGCGGTTCGACTTACATTAAATCACTGTTCGCACCACGCGAACCTCGCGTGTGTTCAAACGCCATTCTCGGTGAGGGCGGCTGAAAGTTAATTAAGTTAACTGGTGAAGATGTGTGATCATAGAAAAGGGACTATGTGGTCTAGTGAGACGGTGGGGGCCATCTTGGAAGCTGTTACCAATGCAAAAAATAACCAAACAGTGAATGAGCATATGCCAAAGACCAAGGTGGCCCCCACCGTCTCACTAGACCACATAGTCCCTTTTCTATGATCACACATCTTCACCAGTTAACCTAATTAAGTCAAGTCAAGTCAAGTCAAAACATTTATATAGCGCACTACATACCCAGAGGGTTTCAAGGCGCTAAGGAAGGGGGGAGGATTATTTGTCAAATATCCACGTTTTAAGCTGCTTTCTGAACGCTAGGTGATTCTGGGTGAGGCGAAGGTAAGCGGGGAGGGAGTTCCATGTTTTGGCAGCTAGGTATGAGAAGGATCTGCCCCCCATGGTGGACTTGTTGATGCGAGGTACAGTGGCGAGGGCTTGGCTGGAAGAGCGAAGTTGGCGGGAGGGGGTGTAGAAGGACAGTCGAGAGTTGAGGCAATCTGGTCCGATGTCGTAGAGTGATTTGTGTGCGTGGGTAAGCAGTCGGAAGGTAATCCTCTTATTGACTGGTAGCCAGTGGAGGTCTTTAAGGTGACCAGAGATGTGTTCGTTGCGTGGGATGTCTAATATGAGCCTGGCTGAGGCGTTTTGGATTCGTTGTAGTTTTTTCTGGAGTTTAGCGGTGGTACCTGCGTAGAGGGTGTTTCCGTAGTCCAGTCGGCTCGTGACTAGAGCGTGGGTGACTGTTTTCCTTGTTTCGGAGGGGATCCATCGAAATGTTTTTTTGAGCATGCGAAGGATGTTAAAGCAGGAAGAGGATACGGCGCTGACTTGTCTGTTCATTGAGAGTGAGGATCCAGGATGACGCCAAGGTTCCGTGCGTGGTCTGTCGGGATGGGTGCATTTCCGAGGGCTTCCGGCCACCAGGAGTCGTCCCATGCAGAGGGGGATTTACCTAAGATGAGGACTTCTGTTTTGTCTGAGTTCAGTTTCAGACGGCTTTGTTTCATCCATTCGGCGACTTCTTTCATTCCTTCGTGTAGGTTAGTTTTGGCGGTGCTGGGGTCCTTGGTGAGAGATAGGATCAGTTGAGTGTCATCCGCGTAAGAGATGATGTTGAGGTTGTGTTGGCGGGCGATGGCCGCGAGGGGGCTCATGTATACGTTGAAGAGGGTGGGACTGAGTGAGGAACCTTGTGGTACGCCGCAGATGATATCAGAGGCCTCGGACTTGAATGGTGGGAGGCGGACTCTCTGGGTCCTTCCGGTGAGGAAGGAGGTGATCCATTCCAGTGCCTTTCCTTGGATTCCGATGTTTCTGAGGCGTTGTAAAAGGGTGCTGTGGCAGACTGTGTCGAAGGCTGCAGAGAGGTCGAGGAGGATGAGGGCGACTGTGTCTCCATTGTCCAGTAGAGTTCGAATGTCGTCTGTTGCTGCGATTAGGGCGATTAAGAAAGAGAGGCCGGATCGCTGAAGGTCCAGATTCCTGAGTTGCCCCTACAGAACATACAGCTTTTTATTTTTAGCAAAATGCATATGAAAATTGTGCTGTAAAGGTCTCTTTTAGTTTAACCCCTCCTGACAACTCAAAATGGGTGTATTTGCCATCCTCTCCCTTCTTCCTGTTTTTTATATCTGTAAGTGCTTCCTGATGAGGTTTAATTCCTTGGACAGGTGCCTCGTTGCCTACTTGTAACTATTCTCTGACCCTGCTTCAAGGGTCAGAGCAGGGTCAGAGAATAGTTGCAAGTAGGCAACGAGGCGCCTGTCCAAGGAATTAAACCTGATCATGAAGCACTTACAGATATAAAAAACAGGAAGAAGGGAGAGGATGGCAAATACACCCATTTTGAGTTGTCAGGAGGGGTTAAACTAGCAGTAGGTGTCCAAGTTGAAGTTAATTTGTTTGAAACCCTTTTATAAAAGGTTACAAAGAAATTAGGTTCAACTTTTGCACCTGCTGCTGTAACCCTTGCTTGGCTGAAAATTCGTCCCTGCTGATTCGCAGATTTTACCGCGATTTCACGAGATTCGTGGATCGCTAAATCGCGGAAAATTCGCCCGGAAAACAGATTTTACGCCCACCCTTATCCCAAACCCCCTCCAATCGATGCTCATGGAGGAGGCTTGTAGTTGAAGTTGAAAAATCGTCATCGTCCAAGTATGCATACAGGGTTCCAAAATGAGCTTCCCAGACAGCTGGTGCTATATTAGGTTCTGTCGCTGATCTACCCTCCCTCCCCCGGAGCTAACTATTGCCCAGAAAGATTTTGAATCCTTGCACTGGAGTGCAATTCTAAGATCTTCCCATTTATTGGCTTCCCAATCTTTCTTCTCGGAATGGGTGACCCGCTTGTACTTAAGCCGGCATTGCTTGATCCTCGGCTTGTCCTTAGCCTTTACAGCATTTAACAAATCTGTTTTGGCTTTGCGACATTTGACGTTGAACCAGGAATGGGCTGCGACAGGCTTTACCTTTTTACTTCCTTCCGGGTAGAACACATCAAGCAGTTTAGAAGTCAACTGTTTGTGTATTTCTAAGGGCCTGTCATCCAGCCCTGATTGCGTATCCATTGGCCCAACCTCACCCATTTCTCTCAGGTATGGCTCAACCTGCTGGTATATGTATGCTAGTTTGTTTGGGGAACCCTGTATGTGGGGCCATTTCACTCTCCGCCTGTTATTATGTAGCAAAAGAGGATATTGTATTGAATCGGGCACTGGCACGGGGTTGGACAGGCCCCAGCTCCCTGGTTTGAGTGTCATAACTAGGGCGTTGTGGTCACTATCTTTCCTCTGGTGGATCTGGAAATCCAAGACCCTTTCCCATGTTCTGGATTCAACCAAAATGTAATTTATAGTCGAGTTTTGCCCTTCTTTGTTGAAGGTGGATAGGCCAGGTCTGTCCGATTTTGTCCTCCCATTACATGCCCTCAGAGAAGATGAAAGGGTAAACGAGTTTATTTGGAGGACCAGCGGCGTCCATGCTCTAACAGGTGGAATCTGGGGTTCCGGAATATGCCAATACTGGTCCTCGTCGTCTAGGTCATCTGAGCTTGCATTGATAAGGGGCTCGAACTGACAGTTAAAATCGCCCCCTATTATTAAAATAATTACAGGATCTAGAGTCGAAAAATACCGCCTCAGTTGATCAATTACTCCAGACTACTGCCCACTCTGCGTTGGCCTTGAATAGATGTTAAGTAGGGCAGTTTGTGTATTATCTGGAAGAGTTAAGAGGACGCATTGTATAGCCAGAGAATTCATTGGTAACTGCTCTGCTTTGGCACCCAGGTGTGTACCCACCCAGATGCTTAATCCCCCCGATTGTCTACCCCTGCCCCTCGCTATGGCCAATGTACTAAAAGTGTCAAAACCTCTCCTCTGGTTGTCTTTCAGAGCCCACGTCTCCTGCATTAAACAAACATCACACTTCTCTACTAACGAGCGACAATCTGGATATGCTAGTTGCTTTTAATCCCAGCCACGTTCCAAGAGATACTTTTGATATTGCCGTTGGCCTCCCACACTTGGGTTTTCTTTTGTACCATAGTGCAACTATCATCCCCAGCTAATGAACCATCAGTGTACGTCCCCACCCTACTAAGGTTAGGCCCCTTCTCCCTCAATTCTCTACTCTGGGCCCTTCCTGTTACCGTAATAGCTACAATACTACTTACACCCTCCTGTGTTGCTGGAGACGGAACACCAGGCAGTACACCAACATACTTGCTCCTACTACCCCCTCTATCATTTCCCCTAGTGGCCTCAAGGGAACTCTCACCCCCCTGGGGGCTAGATATGGTGATAGAACATTCATTTACCACCGAACCTTCCCTAGCTTCTGATAGACCCAGTTCTTCAGCATTGGGGAATAGGACCAACTACTCCTCAACCGTCTACTTGATCCAGAACGCTGAATCTGTTGTTCTGAAGGAACATTGCCAATGCAGGGGTGTGATATCTCATCTCCAATTAGCGTTCCCTGCCTGCACACTATGACCCAGACTGGCCCAATCCCCCAAAATGTGCCCTCTTCTATTAGAGTTAGACTTGGAATTAGTAAGAGTGGCAGGATAAAAGTAGGTTAGGGGAAGGGATTGAATTTGCGTTGCTGAACACGCTAGATCCCAGTTGCAGATGTGCTTGATTGCCCATCTGTTCCTTAAATTGATTACAACGCAATCACCCTTAGTATTTTTTTCCCAAGGCCCCACCCAATCCACTCGTCGGGCAAAAAGAATTTCGCTAGATACCTGAGTCTTATTTATGAAGGCCTTGCGTCAGTTTTGGGCCGCCGGTGCGTCACTTTTTGTGACGCACCAGCGGTGTAAAAAATGCGCCTTGTTGCGCCATATTTATAAAGTGACGCATCTAGTTAGATGCGTCTCTTTTTAAACCCCTATGCCAAATTATACCTGCATCCCCAGCAAAAAGCCTCGTAATAGTGACGCAGTGAAATCTATGAGATTTCACTGCGTCACTTTTAGGACGATGTTACTTCAAAATCTTGCGCCTGCCTCACAGCAGGCGTAAGACTGACGCAAGCCCTTTCACATGGGGCTTTCCCCATGTGAAAGGACGCATTGCTGGAGTTGCGTCACTTTTGTGACACACTCCAGCAATGCGTCACTTTTGCGCTTACAGATACGTCAGGAATACTGACGTATCTGTAACTCCTTGCGACATGATGCGTCATACATTAAATATGACGCTTCAGGAATGTCGCAAGGAGTGTGCAGTGAAAAGTGACGCATCGCTGTTTTCACGCAGCGATGCGTCACTTTTCATAAATGAGGCCCCTGATTTGGAAGTGGCCTGTTATAGTTCAGCCAATGAATGCATTTAGGCCTCCCTTTTTCCCTGGCTCAGAACTTGAACCCCTACAAGCACCACCACATACGGTATAGATTCGGGAGGAAGATCTATGCATGGTAGTGCTTTCTTGGATACGTCATAGGTCGTAATGCTGTTTACTGGAGATTGTTGTTTCTCTATCCTTCTACCCCCCCCTATTCTCCACACTTCCACTCATTACTAAATCGTTGATCACAACAGATTCACTTAATTGGATTGGGAGATCATCAGACCGTGCCAAAGGGGGGATAATTCAGCTACATTATTGGGGGCAGATGGGATTAAGGGGTTACAGTCTACATTGGTTGGCCTGGACAGCCTCTCTAAATTTCCAGTACCACCCTCGACCCGTGTACCATCCTCTGCCTGGGCAGGAACGAACAATAGTTCAAGGTGCCAAAGTCTATCTTCTATGGAATTGAGTCTATCATAGAGAGGAAGACATGTCTTGGTAAATAGGATTTCCAATTTGGAGCAAAAGTCTGCTCCGAACTCGGTAGGAAATACATCACCAATGCTTAATGTAGCCGTGGTCACTTGTTCAGTGGGCTGGCGTATATCAGGGCTAGTTTGAGTTCTTATCGTTGGACTTTCCCCCACATTGCTACATTTCTGGATTTTCACTTTTCTATTTTTCAGTGGGGCTCCTCCACGCTTCCTTTTAACTATTGGATCTGGTGCAGAATGTTTAGCCCCCACTTTAGAACTAGATGCAGACCACGGTTGCAGTCTCGGATATTAGGTTCTGGGGTGTTCATGATTTTGCAAAGAGACACATGGATACGACATCCATGCTGGCAGAGGGACAAGGCAAGCCACGGACATCTTGAAATAACTTGCAGTACAAAATTATGGTGGTAGTGTTTCTCAAAAATGAGAAAGCGTCAGCACATATAGGTAATACGGTTCTCTAAGCATGTATACGTGTATTGTCACTTCTATATAGTTCCCAATATGAGGTGCACTGTCAACCTGTCAAACACCCACCACCTGGAGTGTTACACTTAGCAAAAAAAGGGGAATTCTTTTGCTAATATCAAGTATCAAAAGGAGAACAGGCATCAATCAAGCACCCTCACAGAATATGTAACAATTCAAATAATAGTCATTAGTTAATCAAAAGAATTCATTCATGATAAAAGGACTTCCAAAACACGGATCCAGAGCCAGGTGTTAGACTTCAAATCTTTTTATTTCGTAACCATTTAAAAATAGTTTCCAGCTTGTCCTGCCGACACGTGTTTCGTCTCTTTGGAGACTTTTTCAAGGCTGGAAGTATAGAGAAACTAAAATCAATATTTACACAATATACACTGTACATATACAATATTAACATGAGAGCATATTTACAAAAGTCTAACACAGACATAAGTTGGCTATCCGGTGAAAATCACCTTACAGAGAAACCACCAAAACAAAGACAAAAGTGAAGAGCACAAGGCAAAAATGACCAATAGCTCAAACTTACCTAATGCGAGACCTATTGCATTGCAAATGCTTGTTTTTATATCTGTCAGTGCTTCCTGTTGAGGTTTAGATTTCGTGACAGGCTCCTCATTGCCTACTTGTAACTATTCTCTGACCCTGCTTGAAAGGTCAGAGCAGGGTCAGAGAATAGTTGCAAGTAGGCAACGAGGCGCCAGCAAGCACTTACAGGCTAACAGCAGCAGGGGCCCAAGTTGAAGTTAATTTTTTTGTAACCCTTTTGTAAAAGGTTACAAAAAATTAGCTTCAAATTTGCACCTGAAGCTGTAACCCTGTAAGTGCTTGGCTGAAAATTCGTCCCAGCTGATTTGTGGATTTTACCGCGATTTCGCGAGATTCGCGGATCGCGAAATCGCGGAACATCCGCAAATTCCGCGAGCGGAACGAATTTTCAGCCCATGCTTAATCAAAGGTGATTAGTCTTTAAGTTTGAACGTTTTGGATTGTAGCAAGATTTGGACGTCTGCTACATCTTGGGAGTCCACTGGGCCTACTACTTATTATCGGCCACATGTTTTAGTTTGACCAGGTCGATTGATACAACTCTGTTCTCCCTTTTACCAGCAAGGGGCAGTAGTAACACTGATCTTGTTCCGTGGATAGCTAAGACAGGCACTACTTTTCTGTTAGAAGGCCCAAATTCCTTCTTCACCGCAATCTTTTCCCTGAATAGATCCCCAATCTTTGGAATCCAGACAGGTGTTGCTGGGACAGGTGGTTTTTCTTCAGTGGCTGTTGGCTTTTGTGCTGTGTTACTCTGACTTCTTTTTTCATTCAAGTCCTGTAAAACAGCCAAACGATCTTTGACATCAAAGGGTTTTTGTTCCACCACTGAAGTTTGACAATCGAGGTCTTCGATTATCATTCTAGTACCAAACAGTAATTCATATGGAGTGATTCCCCCCAGAGAATTTCTTGGCAGATTGTTAAAACTACGTTGCACACTTAGTGGACTGATAGTGGTTTTGTATAGGTCTAATTGGCGCCACTTAGAAAGTATCACAATTATTGTTGTTGAAATATTTAACAGCGCTAAAAGGTAGAGGGAACCACTTTAGCCCCCCCCAAAAAACGGCTACTACCTCCAAACTGTATAGCTCCTTAGCACACGTAAATTACAATATTGCTATATATGCAAGTGTCTCCACCAATTGTCCCAAAATATAGTAAAGATGAATTCTTGTTCTTGTATTCAAGTTCAAATTTATTCCTGTTCACTGGAAACTCTCATACAGCCGACACGTGTTTTGTCGTATATGGCAATGTAACCCACAACTTTTTCAAGGCTATTTCCAGATCTGTTTTTCATTAATCGTACGCGGTGATAACTCCAACCCGCATATGGGTTCTATGGGGGTCGTCCGTTGTGTCTAATCCGTAAATATCTTTGTTTAATTATGGCTCCAATATCTTCAAGGTGTCTTTCGCCAGTCCGAAGTTTGCTTTGGGAGTCCCCCGTTCACTGAGCAGCGTGTCCGCTCGGAAACTTGTTGGAATTATCACCGCGCACGATTAATGAAAAACAGATCTGGAAATAGCCTTGAAAAAGTTGTGGGTTACATTCCCATATACGACTAAACACGTGTCGGCTGTATGAGAGTTTCCAGTGAACAGGAATAAATTTGAACCTGAATACAAGAACAAGAATTCATCTTTACTATGTTTTGGGACAATTGGTGGAGACACTTGCATATACGTTGCACACTTATTAGATGTTTGACCCACCCGTCACCCGAACCTAATACCCTAGCTGTTATGGATTGCTTTATGTCACAGTTTTTTCTTTCCACTACCGCATTACCCTCAGGATAGAAGGGACTAGAATACCGCAATTCATTCTAAATGCAGGACCCTGGTCAGAATGTTGCGTGCCGATTGCATATGTGCCGATAAAGACTCGCAAATCCTTTATAACAGTTCTGGCATCAGGCGAGCGCTGGGGCCACATCCAAATCAATCTTGTCCTAATAGTTGTGGGATCGCATTCGTCCATTGTGAGATTTGCGTCTAGATAGTCTAATGCTGTCTAACAATGGTGTCTGAACTGGGCTGGCGACACTGTTGTCAGGCATCTGGTGATCTTCAAAGCTATGATATCTATAACAGTTATCACAGTTAATTCCAAATTTGTAAACTTGGGCGCTCATTCCCGGCCACCAGTACATCTCTTCTAATTCTATTAGAGATTTCAAGATCCCTTGGTGTGTCAGACCCTCTCCCATGTGTGCTTCGTGAACCAAAGCAGCTCTCCTGTTCCTGTTTGGAATTACTCTATCCCCCACTCCAGGGATTCGAGCAAATGGGACAGAGTTTGCATCAATTATGTATGCATACGTGAGTGGATAGTTTAGAGGTAATGCTGCATAGCTTCCTTTCATTGAGGCTTTCACTGCTAGCAATGTTTCACTGTCTATTACTCTTTTTGAACGAGTGATTGTTGCTGCACAGCTGCCTTCGCGGCTTTATCAGCCAATGAATTCCCTGCAACGTGAAAGCCATCACGCTGATGACTCAGTGTTTGAGTCACGTGAGTCTATTGTAGTTCTTTATGTAATAGAACTACTTGTTCCCAAAACATTTTATGCTTGATTGTGCCACCTATTGCACCTTTGAAACCGTTTTGAACCCAGTTCTGCAAGTATTCATTGTAAGACTGGTGAGGTTCCGTGAGAATCGTAATGACGTTTTGGGCTTGATCGAATATGGATGAGTTTGGTATCTACGAACCGCAAATGACGAGTTTAGTGGGTGTACGTGTTTTCGCTACACTACTTAGAAGGGTTCGTTTTATTTACGGGTTTCATCATCTGAACCCTCGGGTTCCATTTTAGATACGGCATCCATTTTGTTTCTTGCCCTCACGTAGCCGGCGAATGAACAATGTCCGCCTGATGACCCTGGGACTCCCAAGCTCTTGCCGAAGATGCATATTCCTTTGAGTGTGTCTTTATGACTAGGGGAATGACATGGCAAAGGCAGATGGCTCCGCTCGAGGCTCATCTTGCTGTGCCGGTCTATTGTTTCAGCCTTGCATGCGCTAGGCTCGAATCCTTTGATCCTGTGATCATGCTTCCGATATTGCCCCCACACTCTTTTCAATCTGTTGTCTGTCTTTGTTTTCCTTGCACCTGTTTCTGTCCCTTCTCTTCGCTCGTTTACAACCAGAATGGAATGTGCCTAATGGTGGGATAGTGTGCTTTTACAGTTGGGAACCGGCAATGCTACTGTAATTATGTTCCGGGCTTCTGAAAACATGAATGCGACCCTTTTAAAGTTTAATGTGGGAACTGAGTTGTAACCTTTTGTTCGTATATTGTGCAATGGCGAAAATGTGTATAAAAGGAGCGATCCACTTTTGCAATTCGAAGCAGACTCTCTGAACATACACTCTGTTGTACTTCTAGCGATTTCTGTGTCCCTGCAGTAAATAAACGCTGATCTTTGACGCCGAAGGAAGTGTCATGTGTCTCTGTAATTTGTACGCCGGAACAGGTATCCCCACGAAGGTTTCAGGTGTTGTGCCCTGACACCGCTGGGCCTTAATTTAGCCCAGTCCTTCAGTTGGCGCCCATGTGACATCATGTGGTACCGGTCCAAAGCCTGACGATCGTGAGGAACTTCGTGTGAAATCTCCGAGGGAAGGTGCACCCCGCTTCATAGATCCTGTTGTCGAAATAAGTGGTCCGAAGATTTTTCCCGCGAAGATTCCCGCTTCCTGACGGCTGCGACGGACTGATGCCCTGACTGTCGACCTGTTTTGGCGCCTGGCGTAGTCCTTTGTACGGCGAGACGATAGACTGGCCTTCCTGGTGACGCCATTGTTCTTTCAGTTAAGTATTTGTGGGTCGCTCCCAGTCCTTAGGTTAATTCTTTGGTTCCTTTTTAGGACATTTGCTTTGTACTTTGAAACTTGGTTGTTGTTGTTGAAACTTGGTTGGTTGCATGGTTCCATTGCATTTATGGTCCTTAGTTGTTGATTCTCT
The DNA here is from genome assembly GCF_964263255.1 of Lissotriton vulgaris. Taxonomy (NCBI): domain Eukaryota; kingdom Metazoa; phylum Chordata; class Amphibia; order Caudata; family Salamandridae; genus Lissotriton; species Lissotriton vulgaris. Next base: position 13,739,363 of record NC_141687.1, read on the forward strand.
CTTTTGGGTTTTTCTTTGACGATTGCAATTGTCAAAAACCGAGGGTCTCGTATTTTTGCGAGGATATCGTAATTCGATAACCCTTGAAGTTTGAAACTCGGTTAGTGTGCACGATGCCTGGCCGTAGTATTTTGTTTGGTTTCCTTAAGTGTTGCAACACGGATTCCCGGTTGGAGGACTCGTGTCCGATACCTCCAGTTGGAACTCCGATTTATGAGCTTTATAGTCGACATGGAGTAGGCCCCATTGTCTATAATGAATTCTGGATCCGTTATACAAGAAAGGATGGTGTCCTTAGTTGGCCACCCCATGGTAGCTTTGAGACTGAGATTTTAGATAATCTTGAAGCAAAATTGTTTAAAAAGAAAGCTAGGCCAGCAATGTTTGATTCCTTTCAGTTATGGCGCAAAGAGGCCAGACAGAAAGAAATCAAGCAGATTAAGAAAAATAAGAAAGAAGGTATTATTTCGATGATGCAAGGTGCAGAACAGCATCAGCGAGACAAGGCAGAGAAGGAAAAGGAAGTTTTTATCAGACAGCATAGCATGGCGGTGGATAAATGTTATCCGGTTTTACCGTCGAGTTCCGAAAAGAAGGACGAAGTATCGAAAGAGGATCCTTTGTTATCTTATTTGCTAAAATCACCACCCCCTTATGTATAGGGTACTATAGCTCCTATAGTTCCTCCTGTTCTTCCGCCTGTTGTTCCGGCGGCTGCTGGTCAGCTCATAGTTGGTCCTGTTCCTCCGAATCCCCTTGTTCCTCGAGGGGGCCCTGCTCCTTTGCCACCTCTTCTTCCTACTGCTCCTACGATTACTCCTAATATTGTTGCTCCTGTTCTTCTTTCTTCTTCTCCTTCTGTTCGTAATCGTATTCCTACTTCTGTTGCTACTCTCTATTCTCCACTTCTCGGATCGTTACTTGAATCCGATGTTTCTGAAACTCCCCAGAGACGAAGTCAAATCCCTGGCGGAAGGGAGAGTGCAACGTTAGTAACTATGGCGCGTAGGTGGATTAGACACCCTGCTAAGTACACTTCGCGCATAGTTTTCGATACATTCTCTCAGTTTAATGAGCCCACACAGAGATTCGTGTTTGAGGAGATTTGTAAATCATTGAGAGAAGAGTGGGATAATGATTAGTTAGATATCGTACTGCCCGATTTGACTGAACTTCAGGGTCAGTTTTCGAACGGTATGATTGTAGGTGGAGATGTACGGCGTGCATTAGAGCGTTTGTTAGCTTTTAGGTCCAAAGTGCCTTCTCAAGTGTCGTTTAATGACGACTCCTATGACCCGAAAGCGAAATCTGGTCAGTATCCTATGCGAGAGGTTCCCCCAGTGTGGTTGCCAGGTGATGCTGCTGCTAATCCTGCTATTTTACCACACTTCCAGAGAGTTTGGATACACCAACCATGGAAGCGATCAGAGGTTTTGCAGGTGAAGCAATCTTTGCCTGATCCACGAAAGAATCCAGCAGGTTATTATAAGGAGTTATCCCAACTCGTGGATGCTTCTATTATGAACCTTGCTGATATTGACATGCTGTTTGGTAATGTCGTACCGCAACCAGTCTGGGCGAAAATTCGTCAAGAGAATCATGCAGCCGAGTTAGGTGGTGATTGGGCTGCACTTGTAGCGCCTGATGGACGGCAAGTTGGTGGGGCTAAGCCTGAACAGTTAATTACGGATCTGCCCCAAAGAATTATTACGCTCATGAAAACCCTTATGCCAGAGATGAGGGTGAACTGGGATAAATTGTCTACTTGCAAACAAAAGAAAGATGAGATGGTCTCTGATTTCTTTACTAGGTTTGAGGAGGCATTTATCGATCATAGTGGTCAGGATATGAGCACTGAGGGAGGTCAGCGATTGTTTGTCGATACGTTTGTGTTAAATTTGCTGCCTGAGTTATGTAACAAATTGAAGAATTCTGAAAGTGCTTGGGCTGTCTCAACAGCGGCTCAAATATTAGCAACGGCTCAATACTATGAGAATAGGGAAAAAGAAGAGAATGATCGTGCAGAAAAGAAAACGAAAGAGCTAAAAACTAAGGTATTGTTGCAGCAAGCGTATTCTCCACGCTCGAATAAAAATGACTCGCAACAGCAGCATGTGCAGTATCGACCGCAAGCGCAGTCTTCTAGGATGCAGTCGCATTCTGACTCCTCTGCATCCAGATCTATGCTTGGGTATAATCAGTGTGCATATTGTAGGGTAGAGGGCCATTTGAAGTTTAATTGCCCTGTTTTACGTGACCGAACGAATGGTGTTTCGGTCCGAGGAGGTCGTGGTGGTCCTCAGCAAGCATCTCGAGGTAGAGGTCGTGACTCCTCTCACAATCAAAATGAGCGTTCTGCTCCTTCATCGGACGCGAACAATTGTTTCGATCAGCGAAATACATCGTCTGGTAGATCTGCGCAGTATCATGTGGATGACTATTATGTCAAGCATGACATTGGTGCAGACAACAATTACTAGGACAGCCATAGACAAAGAGAGGGAGTAGTATCAGTTCCGGTTGATCAGAGAGGGCCTTACGTCGCAGTTGCCACATCGGGTGTAGTTGAGCCTTTTCTGTTGGACACTGGTGCAGCAAAAAGTTCCATCATGCATTCGAAACTCCCTGGCGCACCTTTGTCTGGCTTAACGAACGTTTCTGTTGGATTCTCTGGCGCCCCGCTTAGCAATCCAGTTTCTAGCTCTTTGTCCCTTATGATCGGGCCACGTGAGCTAGAGGCTCCTTTGATTTTAACTACTGGTTGTGGTGAGAATCTCTTGGGTCTGGATTTGTTAAAGCGGTTATATGCGACTTTGTATTGCTCTCCTACGGGAATGGAGCTTACATTAGGTAAGAGAGTGATCTCTCCTATGTACTTGTCAACTGATAAGTTCCCACCGGAATTGAGTTCTCTTCCTGAGTCTTTATGGGCAACAGGTCCCAATGATGTGGGCCTATTAGACATACCACCTTATGTAGTTCAATTGAAATCACATGTGAGATTACCACATATTCCCCAGTATCGTATTTCTCTTGATGGCGAGCGAGCGCTATTAGCGATCATTTACGATTTGATCGAAAAGGATGTTATTGAAGAAACTCGGGGAAACGTGTGTAATAGTCCTGTGTTACCTATTTTGAAACAAACTGACCCATCCAAGCCTCCTGTGTACCGTTTTGTAATTGATTTGAGAGAAGTGAATAAAATTGTGATCCCACAGTTTCCAGTGGTGCCCGACATTAAAGCTTTGCTGACCCTGATTCCAGCCTCTGCCTCCTGGTTTTCGGTGATCGATCTAAAGAATGCTTTCTTTAGCATTCCGATTGCTGAGGAAAGCAGAGATCTATTCGGCTTCTCATTAGGTGGTCGCAGTTTTCGGTTTGAACGCGCACCACAGGGCTACTGTGAGAGTCCATCGATCTACAGTCAGGCCCTTAAGAGTCAACTTGATTCATTTGTGTTACCTGCGGGTGCGGCCTTGATTCAGTACGTTGATGATCTGTTAGTGGCTGCCGACACTGAGCAAATTTGCAAAACTGCTACAGTATCGTTGTTAAAGCACTTATGTGACTTACATCACAAGGTGTCACCTTCTAAGCTACAGTATTGTTGTCAAGAAGTAACCTATTTAGGTCAGTTCTTGTCAAAGGAGGGAAGAAGGTTGACCCCAGAAAGAATTGCAGCGATTGCTCGAATGACTGGGTCAACAACTCAGAGAGATGTACGTGCCTTTTTAGGTATCACGTCATACTGCAGGCAATGGATTCCAAACTTTTCATTGTTAGCGAAGCCATTGTTAGCTCTCACGTGTAAGGATGTTCCGACTCCTTTGCCATGGACTGAAGATTGTCAGAAAAGTTTTTCTGAATTGCGTGATGCGTTGTGTTCGGGTCCTGTTTTAGGTACTCCTGATTACAGTAAGCCGTTTACACTATACGTTCACGAGAGAGAAGGTTGTGCGTTAAGTGTTTTGACGCAACAATTTGGCGGCAAACAGCGTCCATGTGCATATTTTTCTTCGACCTTAGACCCAGTAGCTAGAGCGTTGCCGAGTTGTCTAAGAGCGACAGCGGCAGCTGCGGTGTCCATTCGACAGTCCGCAGGTCTGGTCATGGATAATATGTTTACAGTGATGGTTCCGCATGCAGTTGACACTCTCTTGAATCAAACAAAGACTCAACATCTGACGAGCGCAAGGTTGTCCGGTTATGAGTTGACACTTTTGGCAAGTCATATACATATTAAACGTTGTAATGTGTTAAACCCAGCAACATTGTTGCCAATCAATATGGAATCAGGTGATGTAGCGCCACATGACTGTTACTTAAGAACTGAAGAAGAGACGAAGGGTCGTATTGACCTGAAAAACACTCCATTGGTAGATCCCGATGGTACTTTGTACGTTGATGGTTCATGCTTCAAGTTGTCGAATGGTGATGTGACGACTGCGTATGCTGTAGTGACGTTGAGTACGGTTGTGGAAACTGCGAGATTGAGGCAGAATTTGGCGCAAGCGGCAGAGTTGATTGCTTTGACGAGAGCGTGTGTTTTGTCTAAAGGGAAGCGAGTGAATGTGTTTACCGACAGTCAGTATGCATTTGGCGTAGCGCATACTTTTGGTCGATTGTGGAGAGAAAGAGGATTCATGACGTCGCATGGTGCGAAGATCCAACACGGACAGCTCTTGAACGATCTTTTGGATGCACTTACATTGCCTAAGCAAGTGGCAATCATTAAATGCAGCGCGCATCAAAAAGTTACAGATGATGTAGGTCGTGGTAACGCATTTGCAGATGAGATTGCTAAAGAACCGGCCAAGAATCTGACAAATCGAATGTATGTTACGATTTCAGTGAGATGGCCGACGGAGACTGGTATGTGTGAGGACACAGTTGAGAGTGTGAAAGCGATTCAGAATGAGGCCACCGAAGTTGAAAAGGCTAAGTGGAAAGAAAGCACGGGGAAGTTAGACACGAATGGATGTTGGGTTGATTTGTCAGAATATCAGAGATGGATGTTACCGGATGCGTATGTGCTTGCTGTTGTTACTATGGCCCACGGCATGTCACATATTAGCGCGAAAGGTGTATGTAAATTGTTGCCTCTTGTATGGAAGAATGATGGGATTGCTAAGTGTGCTGAGAGAGTGGTTAAGAACTGTATGGTATGTTTGATGCATAATCCTGGCAAGGTCACCCCCGCTCCACCTGGTCATTTTGCTCCTCCTACATGCCCCTTTGAAGTTATCCAATTGGACTTCATCCATATGGAGAGATGCAATAATCTAAAATATGTGTTGGTTGTGGTTTGTGCATTCTCCAGATGGATTGAGGCCTATCCTCTTAAGGATAATACTGCCCTGTCCACAGCAAAAGTTCTGCTCAAGGAATACTTTCCCAGATACGGTATGCCACGGATCGTATGGTTGGATAATGGAAGTGAGTTTGTGGGAAGTGTGATGAAGAGTGTGTGTGCGGGTTTGGGTATTCGCCAAAAATTTCATAGTGCTAACCATCCCCAGTCGGCGGGTTTGGTGGAAGGGTACAATGGTACTCTGAAACTGAAACTTGCCAAAATCCAAGCAACAACTGGTTTAGCATGGCCGTGACGCATTGCCTCTAGCTCTCTTATCGACCAGGGCGACTGTGCACTCTCGAGTAGGGCTTAGCCCATATGAGATTGTGTTCGGCCGTCCTGCGAACATTTGGGGAGTTCCGAGGCCTAAAGAGTTTAGTAGACTTGAATATCCAATGTTGATTGACTATCTTTACGATCTGACTGCTAAATTGAGTTTGATTCATCAACAGGTTTTCGAAGCTCTACCGGCACAAACAGAAGGACCAGGTCATCCGCTCCAACCTGGTGAATGGGTCGTTGTCCGAAATTTTGGGAGAAAACGGAATCTTGAGCCAAGGTTCGTGGGACCCTACCAAGTTCTGTTGGCAACGAGGACTGCAGTTCGGCTGGACAGTAGAAAGCATTGGGTGCATGCCACCCATACGAAGAGGGTTCCTCTCCCATTACCAGCAGATAATTGGTCACGGAAAGGATTTGCCCCGACTGAGACTGACGTTATTCCAAGCTACTTGCCATTTAGTGATGCTCAACTTGTAGAGAACGATTCACCTCAGTCAGATACACCTGTTGAATCATCTGAAACTGTACCTTTGTCTTCAGCATTGGAGAATTCAAGTTCTGAACTGTCATCTGAACAATCGAACACTGTTTTGCCATCTGAACCGTTGTTTGAAGAGCAAACTCGACCTGGAAAATGTCGATATTTCCTTCGATCGCGTGATATGGACAAATACAATTTCTCTTCTATTTTTGAACGTACATTACCCCCTCACTGTTGCTATGAATATTGTGGACATTTGCATTTTTCCTTGATTTTGAATTCGTCAATTTTGTTTTACATATTACGTGTGTTCCTCTTTTGTGCAGCTAGGAGACTTATATTAAAATTGAATGTTTAATTGATTAAACCTACCATCTGAGTTGACCGTAGGGCCGTGCGGGTACCTATTTCTGTTTAGCAGGTTTCTGACACTAGGTCAGTTACTTTTGTCGGTTTCTGGGAACTCCTGGGAATTGATAATCGCTACTCAGAACCAGGTGAGTCAAGAACGTTACGGACGGTTTTTAGAGGATGGAGTTCTCTAAGCTGTCAGAAATAGAGAGGATGTCGGCGCAAAGATCTAAATTGCATAAGATTTTACCAACGAAATGTTTTTTGTTTCAGATTTTCATGTTGTTCCTGACTGTGTCTATGTTATTGGTGGGTGGAGTGTATTTTGGGATTCAGTCGCTATTACCTTCCACTTCACCTACCTCCCCTTCTAATGATCTGAATTCTGTTCTCGTTCCCACTATTTCTCCACATTCCTTTCATCTTCTGCCCCAACATGAACAGGTTAGACGTGCGGAATTCATGAACAATTCCTTTGTCCAACTTCTGCATCAGCATCAGTTGGTGATGAATACTACTAACTGTTGGGTGTGTGGGTTAATGCCACATACCATGGATAAGGGTATTCCGTATTTGGTTCTTCCCTATAGCTCCCAGGGGTCAGCTCGAGCATTCCAAATCATGTTTCATAGTGCACTAGATTCCTACCCACGTCGAGAGCCACGCTCCACAGACCTTGGTGCTGGCCCATACCACAAGTCGTTAGCAATAGCGATTGCTGATCTGGATAGAGATATTTTTGATACATCGCTTATTCCAGAGGAAGAGGTCCGAGCCTACAAGGATTTGAGTGAGGCCGAGTATAGTATGTCAGTGGGTGATAGACAGCTTGAAAGCTCGTCTCCAATCTGGATCGTACCCCACCTAGGTCATTTTTGTCTGCAAGGTCTTGGTCGAAATCCGAGAGCTCAGCTTGGGAAGAGTGCTTGTACTGAGACATACGTTTTACCAATGCTCTCTTCCCCTGTATTTTTGACTGCCAAGGGTACTTATTTTGTCTGTTATGATCGCGCTTATGCGTGGTTGCCCCTTGACTTTTCGGGCACATGTTATATCGCGAATCTTTTGCCACCAACTTTTACAGTCGCCTCAGATTATCACAAGACTAGAGTTGTGAGAGGCGTTATTAGCAAAGAGGTCAAGAAGCAGGAGACTTCTTTCAGGGTATCCTACCGTTTTGGGGACCTATGGTCAATAGTAGGAACCTGAGACAGTTGACTCGTGTGGTAGAATCGACTGCTAATATAACTGCAAGTGCTCTTGGTAACCTGACAGCAGAGCTTCAAGCGGATAGACTTATGACGTTACAGAACCGTATGGTTCTAGATGTTGTACTCGCAGACAGAGGTGGTGTGTGCAAGGTGATCCATTCGAGCTGCTGTATTTTCATACCTGATAATGCTCCAACTGTTTATCAAGCCATCTCGAAGTTGCATAAAACCTCCGAGTCCATACACGTGGACGAAGGTGATTGGACGCTTCTAGGATGGTTTTGGGGTCTGATGTCGACTTGGGGTTGGACAATTCTGATGATTGTAGGGGTTGTTGTGACATTTCTGTTCATGTGTTGTCTTTGCGTACAGTGTGGTCCTGCCTTATGTAGCCTCTGTGCTACAACGTGTATAAGAAGGCCATCTTTTACCAGAGAGACATTGATGGATAGAATAATGTTCCAGCAACATCTAAACGATCTGATGAATATCGATATTGATTCTGATATCGACTAGTGCTTGCCTACATGAGGGCAAAAGGAGCGTCTGAGGTTCCATGAGAATCATAATGACGTTTTGGGCTTGATCAAATATGGATGAGTTTGGTATCTACGAACCGCAAATGACGAGTTTAGTGGGTGTACGTGTTTTCGCTACACTACTCAGAAGGGTTTGTTTTATTTACGGGTTTCATCATCTGAACCCTCGGGTTCTATTTTAGATACGGCATCCATTTTGTTTCTTGCCCTCACGTAGCCGGCGAATGAACAATGTCCGCCTGATGACCCTGGGACTCCCAAGCTCTTGCCGAAGATGCATATTCCTTTGAGTGTGTCTTTATGACTAGGGGAATGACATGGCGAAGGCAGATGGCTCCGCTCGAGGTTCATCTTGCTGTGCCGGTCTATTGTTTCAGCCTTGCATGCGCTAGGCTCGAATCCTTTGATCCTGTGATCATGCTTCCAATGTTGCCCCCATACTCTTTTCAATCTGTTGTCTGTCTTTGTTTTCCTTGCACCTGTTTCTGTCCCTTCTCTTCGCTCGTTTACAACCAGAATGGAATATGCCTAATGGTGGGATAGTGTGCTTTTACAGTTGGGAACCGGCAATGCTACTGTAATTATCTTCCGGGCTTCTGAAAACATGAATGCGACCCTTTTGAAGTTTACTGTGGGAACTGAGTTGTAACCTTTTGTTCGTATGCTGTGCAATGGCGAAAATGTGTATAAAAGGAGCGATCCACTTTTGCAATTCGAAGCAGACTCTCTGAACATACACTCTGTTGTACTTCTAGCGATTTCTGTGTCCCTGCAGTAAATAAACGCTGATCTTTGACGCCGAAGGAAGTGTCCCGTGTCTCTGTAATTTGTACGCCGGAACAGGTATCCCCACGATGGTTTCAGGTGTTGTGACCTGGCACCGCTGGGCCTTAATTTAGCCCAGTCCTTCAGTTGGCAGAGGACATTCATGTTCATATTGTAGGAATTCTTGTGTTTTTAAGTTAGCGTCAAAAACGTATTCAACGTCTGTTGCAGCAAGAGAATTAACCCATTGTATCCATCTTGGATGTAAAGCTTTATCATTGGGAGTGCTTGCTTTCGTCACTGCCTCTAAGGCAGGTACAGGTGTAACGATCATTATGCGTTTACCCTGTGCTAGGGCTCTCTCCTTTCCTACTGCAGTTTGAACCGCTGTCAGAATTTTTTCTGTAGAAGTGATTTTTATTTCAGCTTTTGTGTACAAGTGTGATTTGTATGCTATTGGTACCTTTTCACCTTCATTAAAGGTCAGGTACGTGAATCCGCATCTTCCTGGGATGATTCGGATCACAAGGTTGCGCACATTATCGGGTGTTTCTAATTGTGTTTTTGTTAACATGCCTGTTTGCACTGAACGCAAAAATTCTGTGTGCGTTTGCGTCCAATTAGTTGGTTTGAAATCAGGTTTGATTAGTTCGTAGAGAGGTTTAACCCTTTCTGCGTAATTTAGGACATTAGTTCTTCCAAAATTCCGGAAACCTAGAATTGACTGCAAGCTTTTCAGTGTCTTCAGAGGCTGAGAAGTGCACATTTCTCTAGAAAGTTTGCTGCCAGGCTTTTGCCATCACTTGAAAGTTCGTATCCTAAGAATAGCACGTTGTGGTGAGCAATTCGTGATTTCTTAAAATTGAATTTGCACCCTTCAGAAGCAAACCCAAGTATTATGGCGTTCACTCATTTCAAGTGCCTGTCCAAGTCATTGTCTGTAAGATAGATGTCATCGACATAAGATAATGCCTCATCATCGTATGACTGTAGTAACTCTGTTACTCTGGCTGAAAATAACCCTTGACTATTCTTGAATCCCTGGGGGAGACAGCAAAATTGTCGCTGTGTCCCTATGATTGAGAAAGCAGTCAGATGCCTGCTTTCTGGTGCAATGTTTAGACAAAAAAAAATTGAAATGTCTAATGTTGTTTTATATTTTTTACGCATAATGTTATTCATCAGTGCTGTACTGTGTGAATTTTGTACTGCAAATCTTTTGCAACAAGAATTTAGATGTCTGTAATACAAGACTGGACAATATGAATTGTCTGGTTAGGACACAGGAAACAAATGATTGTTCATTGACGAGATGCATGTTTCAATCACCCCTTGGTATTCAAGTTGATTTAAAATCTCCCTGACCTGTTTTTTAGCTTTCGTTTTACAGGATATTGCCTTTGCATTGTAGATTGATTTTTTAACTGTATTTTATGGGGAGGAGAGTCCTCATCCCATCCTACATGATTTTTATATAATGCTGGAGCTTGGGCTACAGCCCATTTTCTGGCATATGTGTATTTTTGGGTAATTGGAATGGGATTTGAGAAGGCTGGCATAATTATCTCTTCGCCTTGTGGGCACTCCTTGATTCAGGTGGCCAGTCTTGTTCAGCTATAAGAATGTCATAACCCTTAGAAAGCTCCTCCCAAAAGAGTGCTTTTATTTTTCTAGGTATGTCCCCTTCCATCCGGAGTGTTACTTCATATAACTTGTGGGGCACACTAACCCTGGTGTCGGAAGTTTCACTTTGAATGCATTCATTCAAATCCACTGTCTCCAGATGATCCATCAGAATCCTGCGAGCTTTGGTTACTTCTGCTGCGCTGTCTAGCATTGCCTGGGCCCACTCCCCGTTCTTGAGTTGTGTCCTCAAGATCCTCGGCATTTCTGATCTTTACGCTTGCTACCTTCTTCTTGTTGAATTGAGTTTTCTTATTTTTTGGAACGTGCTGTTCTTCTTTGGACTTCACGTGTTCCTCTTTCTGTTCTGATCGTCCTCTTCTATCAGATTTCTGTGAGGAAGTCTGAAAGGTACGAGAGGAACGTGTATCAGTATCTTGATAATTATCAGGTTTTCTCAAAGTATCCCTATTCCTGGGGTTATACCTCTTTTGAGAGTGCTTCCTTTGGGGAGACCTACTTCCCCATTGGGGGGATCTTCCTCTGGACTGAGAACGCTTCTCTATAGGAAGTGTCTGTTTAGTGTTTTCCCACTTCTTTTAGGAGTAGTGAGATTATTTTAATGAAAACTTTTTCAGGATTTTCAGTTAGTTGGGGTTTTAATGGTTTCCCACCCAAACTATCTCTGCCTAATTCTTCACATGGTTTTTCAATAATTCTTGCAAGCTCATATGGTTGCTCTGTTTTATCTGTTTCTTTTAGTTTTTGGCGGATTGCCACTGATGCTGCTTCACCTTTAATGTTGGCTAATAGTATAGCCGAGACCTGTTTGAAATCTTTTAGTAATTTCATACCAAGATTTAAAGCAGGTTCTGGTCCATATTCATTTTGAATCTGTTTTAGGACAGCTGGTATTACCGCCATAGACGGAAAACCATGGGGTCGATTCCGATTCGGGAAAGGAAACCGTCCTATGATTCGTATTTGTAGCCATTTCCGTACGATTCATACAATGCCATCCGTACGTAGTACGATCCGTTTCCAAAGATTCCGTCCGAATGTTTACGGACCGTACAAAAAACTAGCGAAGAACCGTACGATACGGACTCAGCTAGTGAACCGTACGATTTGTAAACATGGCGTACAACCCGCCAAGTACGATCCTGATCGGAGACCGTAACCGAGATACGTACGGGAAAATGCCGTCGCGTATGAGCTGCCATTTGTACGGAAAACATCGCGTATGAGCTAGCCGCACAATCAAATAAAAAGTGAACCCCCCATTAATGCAGCGCACGTGTACCCCGCAAATATGTCACGTATGAGAGAGCCACACTATAAGGTACAAAACTAACCCCCCTTAACCAAGCGCATGCGTACACAGTAAATACGTCTTGTATGAGAGAGCTACACAATAAAGTACGATTCGAACCCCCCCTCAACGAAGCACATGTGTACCCCGCAAATACGTCACGGATGAGAGAGCCACACAATAAAGTATGAAACAAACCCCCTCAAAAAAACACACGTACCCCAAAAACAGCACAAGGAGTGTTCAAAAGAGTCACACAACCCCACAAAACATATCTCCTGTGTACAAAGCAATGTCCTTGCCAAATCAAAAGTGGCAAGCAGAGGGCCCAACTCAGACCAACCCCTTATAACACTCCCACCAAAAATTTCAAAATAAGTCACACCCACAAATGGACCAATAAAAAGGGCCCACACCCACAAACCAGCATCCTTTGCTACATACACATTTACCTAGAGACTGACAACACACCAACAACTGCACGCATCCAGCTTCACACATACCCACAATCATATTCAGACCCACACACCCGCTTCACATTCTGACCCACACCCCCATCCATACACACAGTCACCCCCCAATCACATTAGCCTCACAACATGACTACACCAAAGAATCTAAAGTTCACCAACCAGGAGATGGAGATCCTTGCTGATGAAGTCATCAGAGTAGAGCCACAGCTGTTTGGCGCATTGGTCAGACAGACCAGCATAGCTAGCAAAACCCAGCTGTGGGAGAGGATCGTCAATAGGGTCAATGCTGTTGCACCCATCAGGCGCTCCAGGAAGGATTGCCATGCCAGGTGGTATGATGTGCGGAGGATGGTAAAGTGCAAGATGGACGAGGACTACGACAACGCCCATTACACCGGAGGTGGTGGTCCCCGCAGACCAGTACAGTTCCAGCCCTGGGAGGAGAAGGTCATGTCCCTGCTACCAATGGTGGGAGTACATGGAATTGAAGGAGCTGTGGAGCCTGGTAAGTAAACAAACAACTCATGTCACATGGGTAGATCCCCAGCAGTGCCCAGACATGACAGGGGTGGGTGGATATGACTCCCAGCAGTGCCCAGACATGACAGTGGTGGGTGGATATGACTCCCAACAGTGCCCAAACATAGGCAAAGGAGGGGGTTTGCACAGGACTCCCAGCAGTGCCCAGACATAGGAAGGGGGTGTGCACAGGACTCCCAGCAGTGCTCAGAAATAGGAGGGGTGTGCACAGGACTCCCAGCAGTGCCCAGAAATAATAGGGGGTGTTCACAGGACTTCCAGCAGTGCCCAGACATGACAGGGGTGGGTGGATATGACTCCCAGCAGTGCCCAGACATAGGAGGGGGTTTGCACAGAACTCCCAGCAGTGCCCACACATAGGAGGGGGTGTGCACAGGACTCCCAGCAGTGCCCAGACATAGGATGGAGGTGTGCACAGGACTCCCAGCAGTGCCCAGACATGACAGGGGTGGGTGGATATGACTCCCAGCAGTGCCCAGACATGACAGTGGTGGGTAGATATGACTCCCAGCAGTGCCCAGACATGACAGGGGTGGGTAGATATGACTCTCAGCAGTGTGCAGGCATAGGAGGGGGTGTGCATATGATTCCCAGCAGAGCACAGACATGACAGGGGTGGGTGGTATGACTCCCCGCAGTGCCCAGACATGACAGGGGTGGATGGATATGACTCCCGGGCATGACAGGGGTGGTGGATATGACTCCCAGCAGTGCCCAGACTTAACAAGGGTGGGTGGATATGACTCCCAGATATAGGGGGGTGCACGGGACTCCCAGCAGTGCCCAGACATAGGAGGGGGGTGTGCATATGACTCCCAGCAGTGCCTAGATATGACAGGGGTGGGTGGATATGACTCCTAGCAGTGCTCAGACATGACAGGGGTAGGTGGATATGACTCCCAGCAGTGCCCAGACATAGGAGGGCGTGCGCACATGTCTCCCAGCAGTGCCCAGACATAGGAGGGAGTGTGCATAGGACTCCCAGATGTGCCCAGACATGACAGGGGTGGGTGGATATGACTCCCAGCAGTGCCCAGACATAGGAGGGGGTGTGCACAGGACTCCCAGCAGTGCCCAGACATAGGAGGGGGGTGTGCACAGGACTCCCAGCAGTGCCCAGACATAGGAGGGGTGTGTGGGTATGACTCCTACTACTGGTCAACAGCATGGGGGTGGGTGCAAGGCTCCGGGCCAGAAGGCTGCAAGGGGTATGGTGAAGAAGGGTAATCTAAGGACAACCCTATCACCACTACTGTGTACGAAAAAGCCCAATTGCAAGCATCCCATAAGGACCAGTTACACACCCATGGACCATGCTCAATGTACAGGGAGTGAGAAAGTACTGACAACATAGCTGACACTGGGCCATGGTGTATGCTGCAAACGGTCATCGTGTGACCAGTGCAAACAGTAACACCAGGACAGCAAGGTCAGATACCTTAAACCAGAACCCACAAACATGGTCAGGGCACCATGCTCCATGTGGGGACAGCCACACCATGAGTGAGGCACAGTTCCAACGCACACTAAAACTATCAGCATGGCCTGTCACACACACCCCTTACATAAACATAGCCATCTGGGACAGGCAATGTAGTTGGCCACTAACACCACCCTTATGTAACACTACAAATACAGATTTGATGAAGCATCTAAGCCAAAAATGCACAGGCCTGATTCACAAGTCACTTGCACGTATACCACAATGCCGTAGCTACACCTTACTGACGCAGCAGACGCACAAATATTACTGCAATGGTGTTGGGTATTGAAAAGGTGATGCACATGGGAGATGCGTCACGTTCTAAATCCCTGCGGCGGAAGTATGTGGACGTGTCATGGCGTGGTTGTGTTGTGGTGTGCATTGGCTGCCTGTCACGGCACAGCAACACCTCCCAAAAGTGGGTGACTGAAATATTAACAATTTCACTCAGCCACTTTTATGCGCATGCTGCCTCAAAAACATGTGCATGCCTGAAGCTGACGTAAGGATTGACACAGCATCGTGCAGATAGGGCTGCACAGAGCATTGCTGGATCTGCGTTGTACCAGTGACACAACTCAAGCAATGTGCCACTTCCATGGCACAGGTGCGGGAAACACCTGTACTGTTATCACACTATGGGCATCCACAGTGTGAAAGTATTGCATCCATGTTGGCATAGGTGTGGTGCACAATGACTGTCAATTCACTACTGAAATGCCTGCCAGTGCCATTCAATGAAAATAGACCCTCACATTAAAATGTGTCCTGAACACAGATCAATCTGACACCACCAGTGAACAGTGTGAAAAATCTAAAGCAGGTGTAACAGTGATAAAGAAAATGTATATGAAACATATTTGTTCCCATTAAATGCCATTAACATTATCTGTCTCTCACACACAGGGCAACGTGCACAATCTACCCCCAACCAGGGGGGAGAAGGATCACAGTTGCAGGCTCTACAAGACCCTGATCCCACCAACAGCGACGCCTCTCATCACTCCATGGATGACACAGACCAACCTGGCCCCTCTGGATCCCAAACCCGTGCAGCAGCTAGATCTGGGGCATCTGCGCCAACCACCACACCCATTCCTGCCACATCCCAGCAGTTAGCTTGGAGCCCTGCCCACAATCCACAACTGAGCCAGTCTGACAATGAGGGACAAGGTTCGGCGGACACCCAGGAGGAGGTAGACAACACCACCACTGTCAACCCTCAAGGGTCCCATCGACCCAATGTGCCCACAACAGCAGGCCTGGCTCGTGTGGGCAGAGGTGGTGGGAGTGGCTCAAGGCGGGGGCGAGAACCTGAGCAGCAAGCTGACGGGCCCAGTATGTCTGAACTAAGAAACATCATGGAGGGATATCGGCGGGATACCAGGGAATTCAGCCAGGGAGTGGGGACCCTCATTGCATTAAAAACCCAGCAGACCGAGCAACACGCCAGTCAATGACGACACCACTGGTTACCAATACACAAGCGTATTTTATTTAAGGTCCTTGTTATCACCTACAGAGCCTTTCAGCTACAAGGACCCAGGTACTTGTCTAATGGCTTTAAACGTTATCAGCCAGCTTGTTGCCTGAGGTCCGCCAATCTCAATCTATTGGTAACCCCCAGATTTAGATTGGTCACTAAAGGTGGGAAATCTCTTTTTGTCCTGGGTTCCAGGGCTTGGAACAAACTGCCACCCCAGCTTCGGCTTATGTCTAAGGAGAGCCACTTCAGGAAATCCCTGAAGACATGAATTTTCTCCCTCACTGACGCTGCCTGTAGGGCATTGGTGTAAAGTTTTTTGGGTTTTTTTTTTGGGAGTTTTCTATAGCGCTGGTCAGACCCGAGGGTATCGGAGCGCTTTACAATCGGCTGGAGGGAACAAGTGTAGAGCGGTATATCAAGAAAAAGTTTCATACAAGTTCAAGGATTAACATTGATATTTGGCGCCTGAGGGGCTTGTTTGAGGTACTGATTATGAGGTAGACATAGTTGCAGGGTGGGCTGCTGAGGTAGAGTTCGGGAATGTGCGGTTGAGGTAGAGGATTTTTAGGCGTCTCTTGAAGTCTGGAAAGGAAGCTGTAGTCCTGATGTCCACTGGGATGGAGTTCCAGATTTTTGGGGCATTGCCGGCAAATGAGCGAGTTGCAGTTTTTTTTTTCCGGGTTCTCAAGGGGATGAGTAGTAGGGAGTTTGAACTTCTGAGGTTTCTGGATTGGCCCGCTCTCTTGAGTTTGGAGGCTAGGTATTCCGGTTTCCCGGTGTGCAAGGCTTTGTGTGTAAGACAGGCCATTCTGAAGCTGGCGCGCATTTCCATTGGGAGCCATTTTAAGTCTTTGAGTGCGGGGGATATGTGGTCGAATTTCTTTGCCCCCGAGACCATTCTGGCAGCTGCATTGAGGGTAGTTTTCATTGGTGCAAGGTGTGAAAGGGCTGTGCCTGATAAGGTCGCGATCCCATAGTCCAGTCTGGACAACACCAGAGATTGGGTGGCTAGTTGGAGATCCCTTTGTGGCATGTGCGGTTTGATTTTGTTGAGGAGTTTGAGATTGAGGAAGGCGCTCTTTGCAGAGTTCTTAATGTGGTTTGACATTGAAAGTTTATGGTCAAGGGTGATTCCAAGAGATTTTACTGAGTTAGTCAGAGTGAGATTTCCATTGAGAGCGTCAATAGCTTTCACCCATTCTGTGATTTGGGGGTTGTCGTCCTTGTTGGAGATGAGGAGGAGTTCGGTTTTTCCTTGATTGAGTTTGAGGTGGTTCGTCCCAAGCCAGGCTTGGATTTCTTTGAGAGTGTTGTTGAGCCTTATGATGTCGTTGAAGGAGGTGGTTTCTATGTAGATCTGTGTGTCATCTGCGTAGAGATGGAAGGGGATGTTGGCTTTCTTCAGTATGATGGTGAGGGGTACCATGTATATGTTAAACAGTTGGGGGGAGAGAACGGATCCTTGGGGAACCCCTCTGGTCACAGGGAGAGGGTCGGATGTGAAGGATTTTATTTTGACTCTTTGGAAGCGGTTCTGAAAGAAGGAGTCAAACCATTGCAGGACCACATCGTTTGCACCAACTCTTTCCTTGAGGGCCTTGATGAGGAGCTTGTGGTCAACCGTGTCGAAGGCCGCTGACAGGTCTAGGAGGATGAGTAGGCAGCACTGATCCGCGTCAAGGGAATTGCGGATGTCATCTATTATGTTCAGTATTGCGGTTTCAGTGCTAAATCCTTTTCTGAAGCCCGATTGATTGTGGTCAAGAAGGTTGATGTTGTCGAGCTGTTTGTTGAGTTGCCGTAATACACACTTTTCTAGGATTTTGGCTAGGAAAGGCAGACTTGAGACTGGTCTGAAGTTGTTGAGGTCGTTGGTGTCTAAGCCTGGTTTCTTCAGGAGAGGAGTTACCTGGCCGACTTTGAGGCAGTCCGGGACGGTGCCAGTCTTTAGGGAGCTATTGATGATTTCACACCAGAGAGGAGCAAGGGTGAGTTTGAGGTCTTTGGCCATTTGGGAGGGGATGGGATCGAGGTTGTGGGAGGAGGGTTTGGAGGATGAGATTAGGTTGAGGATCTTGGCTTCATGGACGAGGTCGAAGGAGGACCAGGCGGTAACAGTAGGATCTGTGGAGAAGTTTTCTGTTACTGTTGGATTGATGTTGGTAGCCAAGGGAGGGCTGGTGCCTAGGGATAGTTCGATCTTGGCTATTTTATTGTTGAAGAAGGTGACAAAGTTGTCACATAGGGCTTTGGAGGGTTGTACAAGGGCAGTGGCTGGCTTGGATGTTTGTTTTTTGATGATGTCGAAGAGTTCTCTGGGTCTATTTTTTGCCTTGTCAAGCGCATTGCAGAAAAAGTTTGTTTTTTCGCTGTTGATATGGTTTTTGTACCTTCTTCGAACTTCCCTGAGTTCCCTGCGATGGATGGCAGAGGGGTTCTTTCTCCAGTGTCGCTCTGAGGCTCTGAGAAGTCTCCTTTCCTTGTTGATGTCATTGTTAAACCAGGTTCTTGATGGGATGTTCCTTTGTTTTTTTTGTTTCAGGGGTGCCAGTTGGTTTAGGATGTCGAACGTGGTCGTGTTGTAGTATGAGGTGAGTTCAGTAGCTGAGAGTCCTTCTGAGGGGATTGGCAGACAGGAGGCTATTCTTTCTTCTAGATCTGATGTGTTGATTTGTGATAGGTTTCTGGACCATGTGGGGGGGGCTGCAATGGGGGGACGAGACTGGGTCCCTTGAGAGAGTTGAAATAGGATTAGGTGGTGGTCAGACCAGTCTACCGGGAGTATGTGATCGATGGAGATTGCATCATGTCGGGCGATGATGACGTCTAGGATCGACCCTTTGTAGTGGGTCTCTTCTGAGCAGTGTTGGGAGAGGTTGTTGGAGTGCAGAAGATCGTTTAGGGATTTAATAGTGATGTCGTTCTCGTTGTTCCAGCGTAGATTAAGATCCCCTAAAATGAGAGTGTTGGACTCTTTGAGAGAGCAGTTGGCGATCAGGTTTGAAAGTAGTGTGTTTTGAGTTGCCTCTAGTCCACCAACCTATTCCAGATGGGTTGGTCTTGAGCGCCAAGAGGCTCCATGGAGTGGTATTAGCGCTATATAAATGTGACTTTACATTACATTACATTACACCAAGGATGGATGGAGGCAAGACTGGATGAGCTCTTGGCAGTGCAGAGGGACATGAGCCATTCACTACGTTGGATTGCTGACTACATGCAGCACCCTCCCTGTGTCACTAGGCCACAAATATCCAGGCAAACACTGCCAACAGGCACAGGAAGGGAGGAGGAGGTGGATACATCCGAAAGAGAGTCCCATGCATCGTCAAAGGCCTGCATATGAGTGTCCCCCAAGGAAGGTGGGTCGTCTACGGAGAAGACGTTGAGAGGCAGAGGGCCAGGCACATCTCCCAGGTCACTTGTTCTGGCATCTTGGTTTTCTGTGCATCAGTAACACCTTATTGACAGTTACACTCTCCCACATGGATTTGCTGGTCGCAGTGTCACCAATGATGCCAAACACTGTGTTCTTGACACTGTTGAGTGAAACTGCAAGGCATCACATCTCCTGTGAACTTTGGATTCCCCACATTTTTGTACAGCACCTAACACCTACTCACATTTCACTCACAAGATGGAGAATAAAATAAATATAACACAATACGTATTGATTTAGAAGTACGTTTTTAACCCGGAGTCTACAACATACGTGTTGGGATATGTCAAAGTATTGCCAGAGTGTTGAACAAACACAAGCCATCCATACACTGGGATCTGAGTCAGGTTGTGGACACACATAGGTCACAAAGTATGATTAACTACATCCATTGTGGTAAATACTCACACCTGATGGTTACGATCTGCTGAGGGGGGTGGGTTGCCATACTGCTCTGACAGACAGTTACATAAGTGTCTCATCAAGGTGTACAGGTCATGGGTAATGTGTTGGTGTCCAGGGAGGGACTACCAGATCTGTTTCTTAATGTGGGATATCTATCACCCGCATGCAGTTGTGCTGTGGAAGTGATGAATGTTGTCCAGGGCAAGGGTGGCTGGACGGACTACAGGCAACATGTTGGATGGGAGACATCCATATTAGTATTATTTGGTTGTGGTTGTGGAGTGCCTACTGAGTGTGGCTGAGGAGTATGAAGGTCTGCCTGTAGTTGACAGTGGCACTCTCAAACAATCAAACAGGATATTTATAAAGGGCGCTACATACCTGTGATGGTTTGAAGGCGCTGGGTGGAGGGGAGGGGGCTGCTACTGATGGAAGAGCCAGGTATTGAGGAGTTTTGTGAACGGCAGCAGCTCCTGGGTCTGACGTAGGATGTTTGGGAGAGTGTACCAAGTCTTGGTGGCGAGGTGGGAGAATGATCAGCCGCCGCTGGTGGATTTCTGGATGTGTTCAACAGTTGCGAGGGCGTGGTTAGCAGACCGGAGGCTGCGGGTAGGGGTGTAGATGCTGAGTCGGTCATTGAGGTACGTTGGTACGGCGTTGTGTTGGGCTTTTTGTGTGTGGATGTGGAGTTTGAAGGTGATCCTCTTGTTGACGGGGAGCCAAAGCAGGCCTCTAAGGTGGTGTGTGATGTCACTGTGTTAGGGGGCATAGAGGATCAGTAATGCCGAGGCATTCAGGATGTGTTGCAGCTGTTTCAGGAGCTTGGTTGATGTTCCTGCATAGAGGGTGTTCCCGCAGTCCAGTCTGCTGGTGACGAGGGCCTGGGTGACGGTTTTAATTGTTTTGGAGGGGATACTTTTGAAGATCCGGCGGATCTATCGCAGGGTGTAGAAGCATGATGCAGAGACAGCGTTGACTTGCTTGGTCATGGAGAGGGCGGATTTGAGGATGAACCCCAGGTTGTGTGGGTGGTTGGTGGGTGCCTGGCCTGTTCCTAGCGATGTTGGCCACCATGAGTCTTCCCAGGCTGATGGGGTGGTGCTGAGGATGAGAACCTCCATCTTGTCTTAATTCTGCTCCAGCCTGCTGTCCATCATCCATTCTGCAAAGGCCTTCATTCCCCTGTGGAGTTTTGCTTTGGTGGTGTGGGTGTCTCTGGTGAGGGATATGATCATTTGGGTGTTGTTGGCATAGATGATGTTGAGGCTGTGTTGTTGAGCAATGTGGGCAAGCGGTGCCATGTAGATATTGAACTGTGTTTGGCTGAGGGTTGATCCCAATTGGATGCCACAGATGATCTTGGAGGTCTTGGAGCAGAAGTGTGGGAGGCGTATATTCAGTGTACTGCTGGAGAGGAAGGATGCAGTCTAGACCAGGGCCATCGCTTGTATTCCAGCGTCATGAAGGCGTGCTGTTATGGTGCAGTGGCAGACCGCGTTGAAGCCTGCAGAAGCATGAGTGCAGCTGGTTCTGCTTGGTCCATCAGGATCCAGATGTCGTTGGTGGTGGTGATGACAATGGCGGTACGTCCATTGGGGGCGTTGGGGCGTTGCCCCAGTAGCCATGGACGACCCCACACGCCACAAATGCATTTAAAGGCTTTTTAAAAAATGCATCGATGTCTGATAAATAAATCATCTAGCTCACTGCGCGCTACCTGCCCGGAAAAGCCCGACAGAATCGGGCATCGTATAGGAAGTGGGCCGTGGGGGGCGGGGCTGCGGGAGAGAGTGACAAGAGGCAGCGCACAACAGAGCAGTCGGAGACTCCGAGTAGACAGCGCAACAATCCGCATGTGGAATCCAGGAGTCTTGCAAATTTCTACTTGCCCGCGCATGCGCATAGTAGTAGACCTTCCCTTCCCCCCTTCCTATGGTACTCGAGACACAGGGACTGCCAGGCAGGGACCCAGGGTCCCCGGTCTCCTAATGGGCAGATAGTATCCTGCTCGTAGCCCAATCCTGGTGCAGTGTTGCTGTTAACGCTGCGCCAAGATTGGCTGTGGCAGCAGGATGGTGGCGCGCTTAGGTGTTGGCTGCTCTGCTTAGGGACCGCACTGTATGGCCAATCACCATATGGCTAATTCCAGCCCATGTCGAGGTGATTGGCCATTTCTACGCTGTCTGTCACGTCACCGTGCAAGGTGCACTGCTGCCTGGCACAACAACAAGTAGTAAAAAAGAAAGTGAAAGTAGTAAAGTACAGAGAATCACGAACGAACAAAGAGTCTAGTCACAACAAGACCAGTGAGTAGAGAGAGTGACCACCAGCAGTCTGTCTGTTCATTCCACTCGAGTCGAGTCTCCAGTTAGTCGTCGTTGGTTGTGTATAAACTAAGTGCGAGCTGAGGGAGTCTCTAGACTGTGCCACAGACTGTACGGGTCCGGACCGCCACACCACCCACCACCACCACGTAAGTTTTTTCCTGTGCCGCCACTCCAGCACTAGCACTGATGATAAGCCTGGCATAATAATGATAATGCATTCTTTTTAATGTGACATGCATGCTGCCATGCTGTCACGCGCACACTGACGGCAATTATTGTGGTGAGACTGGAATGCACACACAGCCGAGATTTGCTGCAGCCTGGGTATGTAATGTAAAAAAAAAACGCCCCTGTAACCGATGTAGTATGCTGCTGGCCAAACGATTGGTAAATGGTTGCAAAGCATTGGGGTGGAAGAAACGTGCCCAACTGTTGGCTTAAACTTTGTATCTGTCTTAGGGATCTATACTCACACAATATCCTAGCAAAGCTCTACCATGCACAACTTAATGGCTGAAATCCAAGAGCAGATCGAATGGGAGTGGTGACATCCAATGTCAGCCACATTCTGTGCCAGGCCACACTGGCCTTCCCTTGTCCATGCGGTCGACATGGCTTAGTGAGTATGTTAATGTGCCGCTGTCTGCCACCACCGTGAAGCGCCGCAGCTGAGAGGCGAGCGCAACAGGCCATAACACAGTGTAGATACCAAGCATCCAATATCAATGATGGGCTTCTATCCTGCTACTATCTCCCCAGAGGGCTCCATCAAGTGTGATCTAATGTTTACCCATGTAAAATGGACCGATGGTTTTAAAATAAAGAGCTTGTCCTCTTAGTAGAGCATAGAAGTATGTTGTAGAGTGCTCCTGTAAAAATGAGTGTGGTTTGTGAAATCAAACTGGTGCTCGAGTCATGTAAAGTGCTTCAATGCCTTTGGTGCGAGTTCACGCTATACAAAACCGGGAATAAAATGCACAAAGAGGTAAAGCAAACAACAAATAGACACCCACCCACTTGTACAAAGTGAAAGCAGAATGCCTGCCTGGGTAAATTGCGGCTTTCCGCTTATACTGTGTGATGTTAGGCAAATATTTTATGCTACCAAGACTTATTTCTTCATTGTAACGTATGCAGGTATTTTAAAATATGATTTTATAATATCAGATGTGTGTAAACTACAGAACAAGCATTGGCATAGCCTACCGGTCACGCCTTTGGGACCTTATAAATGTTTAGCCATGCAACACTTGTTGTTGCGCCAAGGATATTGTTAATGTTTTTCCTAGAGAGAGATCCGAGTTTTGTCTAATGGAAGTTTTAACTCATGGAAAGGTAGCACAGAAGGTTAATGTGCCTGCTGCAAAGAACATGTACCTGATGCAGATCACAAAATGCTGTAAATAGGTCAGTGAGTCACTGCATTTGTCAGAGAAATCATTTTCTCACTTGCAGTTTGTAAGTAAAAATCCTAACATAGAACAGGTAGCTATAGAATAAAATTGTACCGTTATGCCCCCCCCCCCAGTCTTTGTTTGATTACTCCAATGTCTCAAAAATAAATTTTTATATTTTTATTTCCAGCACCTGGTAAAGCCTGAAAACCTGAACCTTTAGCTAACTTTTTGGGCAATTTTTGGAGAAAGAGCAAGAGGTCCCAACCTCCTTGCTGCTCTTTCATCCCGGCTACGACCCAGCAAACCACTGTGTTCAAGGTAAGGAAACTGATGATATTTATTGTAGCTTGGAGTTAGGGCTATGTTTGTGGTCACTCACTCTACATGGTGGTTGGGGTGGGTGCACATTCTGAACATTGTATCCGGACTGGATGGAATTTACTAATACTGAGCCTGACCTTAGCCTTGTGCTTTGGGCAATAACGGTTGTGGAAGGCACTATCTATCCTTACCTTTTAAAGGCCCTCAAACAGTGTCTGTTTCAGTGCCACTATGGCACACAGAGGAAGCAGCCAGTCAGGCTGTATTTTTTACCTATCCTGTTGTCCAAAGGGGAGCGTTATGTAGGAGAGTAGGGTCTGCTTTCCTACGGTCACCCCATTTTTTTGCTTTTTGCTTTACTGGTTTATGACTTAGAAAGGCTGTGGGCCTGCTAATCAGACCCACAGCCCACCTGTTCTCTCTCTAAATTCACACAATGTACTTTAGGTGCATTGCCAATTGGGTATTGGGTCACGCTTGTGAGTCCCTGTATAGTGTACCATAGGTACCCAGGGCTAGGTGCACCCAGGGCCTACCAGGGGCTGCAGCATGTATTATGCCACCCCTGGCTGGCCATTCAAATGAGCTGTTACAGCTATATTGCTGTCATGCACAAGATATATGTATTTGTACTGAAATTTGATTATTGCACCAAATCTTATACATTGTACTTTGACTATTGACAGGCTTCTTTCTTTCATATTGGTAAGGACAGCATCGGCAAGATGAATACGGTACAACAATTAATTACACGGTCATTCCATGCACGCCCACTGGAAGATAAACTACAGATAAAGAGGTTAGGACCTGATCGGCCTGACCTACAACTCCAACAAGTTACCCAGGACAGAGGAAAATCTTACAATCGTACATTCTCAAACACTTGGTACACAAAAGCTGATTGGCTTACAGGGTGCCCTTCAAGAAACAGACTGTTCTGCTTCCCCTGCTTGCTGTTTAATGGTGACTTTCCTTGGACAAGAGAAGGAGTGATAGACTTGAAGCATCTGTCTGAAAAAATAAAGAAGCATGCACACACAAGAAAGCATATGGAAAACGTTACAAGACTGGGAATGTTGGGAGACGCACCGATTGAGCAGCACATCAGCGATGCATATCGCCAAACAATACAGAAACACAATGAAACAGTTCATAGGAATAGGCACATACTATCAAAAATAATTGATTGCATTAGTTTCTGTGGTGCATTCGAACTGGCATTGCGAGGCCATGATGAATCGGAAGGGTCCACAAATCCTGGAATATTCATGGGTCTTGTAGATTTAGTAGCAAGCATTGACAAGGAAATGGAAGCACATTTAGCAAGTGCTACAGTCTTTAAGGGCACCTCTAAAACGATACAAAATTAACTCCTGGAGTGTATGCTAGAAATAATGAGAAGCCACATTGTCCAAGAGTTGCAAAACACAGACTTTGTGGCTATTGAGGCTGATGACACCACTGATGTGGCCACACAAACGCAGTCCGTATTAGTCTTTCGGTACCTGGACAATGGCTATAATGTTGTGGAGAGGTTCTATGGTTTCACTCATTTAAAAAACTCCACTGCAGAAACCATTACTGCTGCTATACTGCGCCAACTCAACTTAATTTTTCCAGAGCTGCAGCAAAGAAAAAAACTTATTGCCCAAAGCTATGATGGTGCGTCCGTAATGAGTGGAAGCCATGGTGGCGTTCAGAAAAGAATTAGAGATGTCTACCCGAATGCTCATTATGTGCACTGTCACGCCCACCAACTTAATCTTATTATGCAACAGGCAGTATCAAAGATCTCCGAGACACAAATTTTCTTTCAGGATGTAGGAGGCATGGCAGCATTCTTCTCAAGTTCCCCAAAAAGAATGGAAGCACTTCAGGAGATTGTGGACAAAAGGGTTCCTAGGGGAGCCTCACCTCGTTGGAACTATAACATACGTACAGTCCAACTAATATTTCAACATAGGGAGGACCTTGTACAATGTTTTGAAGCCATAGAAGCCAATGAAACCTTTGATTTCAAAAGTCACAGTGAAGCCCGTGGCTTTGCCAGAACACTAAAAGATAGGGAGTTTCAGTTCTTAATGTTTTTATTTGAAAAGATAATGACTTTATGCAATCAGTTGCAAGGACGAGACGTAGATACAGTCTTTGTGAAAAGATGTACCACGGACTTTGTCGCAAGCATAAACAAAGTGAGAGATGAGGTTGACAATTTAGACAGCCAACTGCCAGAGTCTTCAACTTTTTTAAACCACAGGAAAAACATCACCACTCTGGTCCGAAGTGCAAAAGAGATCTGTGACATTGTAATTGTGCAGGCACAAGAGCGCTTTGCTTTCACAAAACATTTGGGGAGTGCCGCATTATTGGAAAGTAAATACTTTGAAAAATATAATGAATCCTTTCCTGAGCATGCTCTGCATGAGGCTGTGGAAGCTTATCCGATGCTCAACCAAGAGGACCTGAAAAGTGAGTTGGCAGTAATGTACTCAATGCCTGTGTACCAGAAGGCCAAAGATGGCAGGTCTTTGCTGTCTTAAATTCATGAACTTAATATGAAAAAGACATTTACAGAGACAGTAGCTTTAATAAAAATCGTCATTACAACTCCTATGACAACCTCAGAGGCAGAACGATCTTTTTCCCCCTTAAAAAGGATTAAGACATTCCTGAGGAACACCATGCTTCAGGAAAGACTCAATGCGTTGGCAATGCTCTCTATAGAGAGCAAGCTTGTTCAAAATATTGCTGACTTTAACGTTCAAGTAATTGAAAAATTTGCTGCGCTTAAAGACAGACGTGCTGAATTTAGATACAAATAGTAAATATGTTGAATGTAAGCATGGGCGAATTTTGCGAATCTCGCGTTTTCGAATTTTGCGGATTTGCGAACTCGCAATCCGCAAAATCCGCGAATTCTCGCGAATTTGCGGATTTTTTTTGTGTGTTCGCGCGGGTTTCTGCCAGTTCGCGAGTGTTTTGTACAATTTCGCAAACGCGAACTTACCTGTCGGGTCGCAAGTTTTGCGAACTTGTTGTTTCTACGTGTCCAGCCTGTTTGGGACACTCTTCTTCATCACTGCACTCTCTGTCACCACTGCCACTCTCTGACTACTCATGCCACCCTCTGGCCCACCCATGCCACCCTCTGTTTCATCACAGCACCCTCTGGTTGTCCGGTGTACATTATTGTGGCAAAGCAAAGCACACCTTCCCTGCCTCAAGTGACCTGAATTAATTTGGGGCTGATTAATGTGTCACAGAATATTTTTTTAGCTGGCACCTGCTTCCTTAGAGCTTCCTAATTAGTGATCTTTTGCACTTGCTAAGTGCTTTCATTGTTGCAAAATTAGTTACAACACCTGCCCTGCCCCAACTGACAATAATGAATTAGGGGCTGATTAATGTGTCACTGCATTTGAACTTCCAGCCTGGCTCCTGCTTGTCTGCCTTAGCTGTAATTCAGGACCTTTGTGTAACTATTCTGAGGGTCAGAGCAGGGTCACATAATAGTTGCAAGTAGGCAACTGAACTCTGGAGGGGACCCTCAGGAAGCACTACAGGAAATGGCTACTAATGATGAGCTTGAACTTTTGAACCTGGTAAGTAGTTTCAGTTTTGCTAAGATCGTATTTCTGCAATTTAGCGCTTATTCGCGGGGCGCGAAGTTGAACTGGGAAGCCGCGAACTCACGCGAACAGTGCGAGCAAGCCATAAAATCCGCTGCTCGCGGATTTGCGGATTTTGCGGGAAATTCGCGAATCTCGCGGATTGCGAATTTACCGAAAATCCGCAAAATCCGCAAGCGTAACAGATTTTCCGCCCATGCTTAGTTGAATGATGATAGTTTGTGACCTGTTTAGTTGGTTCTTTTGTTGTTTGCAGTTTAAATCAAAAAAGTTGTTTGTTTTGTTGTTTGCAGTTTAAATAAAAACAATCTGTGAGGTTCTCAGCATTGTATCTTGAAGTCTGATATAAAGCTCTGTTGTTATACTGAATAAGCAGCTACCTAGTATGTTATATGACAGCTCTTTAATAATGTAATACCTGCACTTTCACAATTGCTTTATTAACCTTCCTGCTTTCTCAAATTTGCTTGGAAATGCTCAATTTTCCACTATTTTTTCAAAATTTTCTCGGGGGGAAATCCACCCAAACCTTCCTTGGGGGGTTCGGGCTCGCTCGCTACGGTGCAGTATGATTATCAGTTTCCGCCTCACCACTTTCAAATGTCACCAGCCGCCACTGGGTGATGAGGGCTGTCTTGGTGCTGTGGTTGCTTCAAAAAACGGACTGTGATGGGTCCAGGATGTCGTTGTCTACTAGGTAGCGGGTTAGCTGTCTGTTGACAATCTTATCCGTGACTTATGTGAGGAAATTGAGCAAGGAGATGGTCCGGAAGTTACTCAAGTCATTTGGGTCTGGCTTGTGTTACTTCAGTAGGGTGTTGATCTCGGCGTGCGGCCAGCTCTCCGTAAAGGTTGCTGTCTTGAAGAAGATGTTGATAGTTTTTTGGAGATGGTGTGCGATGGCTGCGCTTGCTTTGTTTAAAAAGTGGTGAGGGCATGGGTCAGATGGGGATCTGGAGAGGATGGAGTTCATGGGCTTGATGTTGTGTTTGTCACTGACGTTGGACCAGGCGGTCAGGCGACTGGTGCATGTGGGTGTGGCAGGGGTGGTGGTCTTGGTGGTGGATGAGGGGGTATCAATGTTGAAGCTGTCATGGATGTTGGTGATCTTGCAGTGAAAGAAGGTGGCCACTGATTTGCACAGGTCTTGTGATGGTGGAATGTCGTTGGTGTTGGAGCTGGGGTTGTAGAGGTCTTTCACGATGTTGAAGAGCTCTTTTGTGTTGTGTGTGTTGTTGTGTAGGCGGTCCTTTAAGGCGGACCTCTTGGTAGTCCTGATCAGTTGGTGGTGTCTGCGGGTGGCATTCTTGTGGTCTGTGTAGCTGTCTGGTGTTCAGTTGCACATCCTAATTTCAGAACGCCAGGAAAGACTTTGATTCACAGCTACTCTTCCTGTGTAGTGACTGAGTCTGAGCTTTCCCTTCTTCGTTCTGTTCAGCGCCGGGATGCCCCTGGGTAACTGAGCGCGCTACAAATTTCATATAATAAGTTGCAGAGCCAGTTCTTCTTCAGTTTCCGACAGGTGTGTTCGGAGGGCCGAAGGTCTTTGGTGAACCAAGTGGCTTTCTTGTTGTTGTGATTGGGGGTGTGTGCGCAGATGTTGATGGTGGTGGTGCGCAGATGTTGATGGTGGTGGTGTTGGGGTTGGTGGGGGCAGTGGGTGGGCCCAGGGTGAGGGCAGTGGTCCCTTGGTCCTTGGTGACCTTGCCCCAGCAGTGGAGTGGAAACTGTTGGGTGGGGTGGTGTTTGGTGTGCATCCTGAAGGTGAAGTGTACGCATTTGTGGTCAATCCACAAATGTTTGGTTGTGTGGTTGACAGAGACGTGGGGACTTGCGGACAACATGGGGTCCAGTGTGTGTCCAGTGGCGTGTGTGGGGGTTGTCACAAGCTGTTTGAGTCTGAGGTTGGCAAGGTTGTCTATCAGGGCAGTGGATTTGGCGTTGTTCTTGTTTTAGAGTTTGAAGTTTAGGTCCCTGAGGAGGATGTAGTCCGTGGATGCGAGGGCGTGTGTGCTGATGAGGTTGGAGATGGTGTTGCTGAAGTGTGGTGGTGGTCTGGGTGGTCTGTATACAAGAGTCACTCTGAGGCTGGTTTTGGGGTCGGTGTGTATCTGGAAGTGCATATGCTTGGCAGTGCTGAGGGTGTCGTTGGTGTTGTTTGTGACTCTGAGGGAGTCCTTGTGGATGATGGCGATTCCCCTCCCACGCTGTTGGTGGGCTCTCTGTGGGAGATTTGGTAGCCCTATTGGATGGCAATGGTGATGTCTTGTGCCGAGGTGACGTTCAGCCAGGTCTCCGTCGGGAAGGCAACGTCAGAGTTGGTTGAGTGTAGGAGGTCCCAGAGTTCTATGGCGTCCTTGCAAGCGGAGTGGGTGTTGAAGAGGATGCATTGCAGGTGGTGGGTTCTCTGTTAGATGGTTTGGGGGGCCGTATGCAGTAAAAGCTGCAGTTCCAGCAGGTGAGGGTCCCTTGGGTGTCGTTTGGGGTAACCCGGTAGCAGGAGTTATTGAGTCCGGGGTTGCGTTCGTGGTGGGTGCTGGAGTAGTAAAGCAGGCTGGTGTTCTGGTGGCTTTGGGTACCTGGGGTTCTGGCACTGGGTGTGGTCCAGTCACGGACGGCACAGATGGCCTTGCCTTTGGTGCATCTTTAGTGCGCCAGTGGTGCACCCAC
Organism: Lissotriton vulgaris; assembly: GCF_964263255.1. Classification (NCBI taxonomy): domain Eukaryota; kingdom Metazoa; phylum Chordata; class Amphibia; order Caudata; family Salamandridae; genus Lissotriton; species Lissotriton vulgaris. The sequence goes on from NC_141687.1 coordinate 13,769,453, forward strand.
TGTGTACGTCCACTGTGCGGATGCACAGCATCTGACATTTTAAAGCAGGGAGGGAGGTGCATCGGGGAGGCTGGTGCAGGGTGGCAAGGGGGCATTGCCGCAGTGGCAGCAGCGGGAAGGGGGGCATAGAAGCAAGGTTGCAGGTTTTTTTTTTATTGCATGAGCACGCCTTAGCGGCTACAATGGAGACACAGGACACAGCCTACACGGAGGAGGAAGATAATACAAGTTATTAATCACTGGGGTGAGTGCAGTAGGCAACCGCAAGTGCACAGTGGAAGGCTGGGCACAGCAGTTGCAAAGTCACGCTACACGCAGTAGCGGGCAGGGAACAGGTGGAGCTGTTTGGTAGCAGGGGGGTGACCTGGCCTGCAAGCAGGGTCAAGGGTCACTCTTGACTCTAGTAGGTATCTCATTTGGATGGTCATGCAGCTGTGGCAGGGGATGTTGATGATGAGGTGTGTGCATGTGCCCTTGGTTTGCAAATGTCCTCCTGGAGTCTGGATCTTCTTCCTGTGTGGAGGTTGTTGATGTAGTTTAGGCGGATGCTGTTGTGGACCGGTGGCTGTCTGCCTTGACTAGGAGTGGATCTATCTGAAGGTCGGTTCCAGCATGTGTAGGGACTTGCATCATGAGTTAGCGATGGTGTGGATTTGCTGAACTAGATGCAAACATTGATGTAGCTAAGCAGGATGGTGGTGTGTCTGTACTCCAGGCAGGAGTAGCTCTACCACTGAAAGAATGTTTTCATGTGTAGCTGTGGGCCTGCGTGCTGAAGTACTAGTCCAATATCTGAGGAGCAGTCAGGAAAGTTGTGTTGCAGCCCAGTGGTTTATCATTCGAACTCAATTTATGTTGAAGCCTCTCAGCTCAATTAGCATATGTTAATCCACTTCCCCTACTGACCCCCTGACCACAAACCACTAAAACATCCTTGCTAAGATACACTATGAAAACTGAAACGTCATGTGGAATCCTTAGGTCAGATTGGTCTGTAACCCAGATGTGTGGAGACACACGTTCATCCTGCACATCCTTACTTAAGGTAACACAGATCCTGTTTAAGCTTCCAATGTGGTGCAACTGTGGTACGGACAATCTGCCGTCTGCCTTAAGAATGGATTGATGGATGGTGGAACATATTGGAGTGTTTGTGTCACAGAATCTGGCCACTGGTTTTTGCGGTGTCACTGGGGATGCGGCATCAGGAATGACTGAACACATGATGGCTGAAGGTGTGAGACACCATGGAAAAGTGGCACACAAAGACAAGGATATTTGCATAACAGCATGTTACATGTGTATGGAAAGGAAGGAGTGTCTGGTTACTCATGGGTCACTGCTAGAAAATGTGACAACAATCAACAAATATGAGGGCCACAGGACCAGGCACCAAAAGGCCAAGCGGGGCACAGGACAAACAGCGTCAGCAAGTCTTGCATGTCCGTTGTGGGTATGAAGCTCAAACAATACATACACAACCATGTATGTCAATCACAATATGGACCATGACCTATTAAAAACACCATGCATGTTGAACCAGTACACATAACCACATATGCACAATCATTGGAAAGTATTCCATAGATGACGCATGCAGACTGGCAATAGGTCTGCGGTGACAGTAATGGGGCACAATGTACACTTTGGAGAACATTTCATACATAAATGGTGCAAGTTTGTTGTGAGGTATTGCTGCTTTAGGCAATGTACATGGCCCGTGGCATTTCTCAGAAGAAAATAACTGTCATGCAATGAGGGTACCTGTAATGCTGGTGAAACAATCTCCACACGACTGCCAGGGACTGTCGGTACCTTTGATCCTCTGATTTGTTTGATGCTCAAAGGGGACCATCTCGAGATAGGCCCTTGATCTGAGTATGAATAACAGACTCAAAAGGGAGATCAGGCGAGGGAAGGAGAGGATGGGAACAGCAGGGAGGGAGATCTGAAACAAAGGTAAACAAGCATTACAATTCAACTGTTCTTGGCACTGATTCACATTATACTCATGGCGTATTCTGTACCTGTTACACCTGTGTACATTAACCACAGCCACTCTATCCAATTTGTCTGCACATGTTTAGAAAAGATAGTACATCGGAGATTTTTTACACAGACCCATAAAAGGTAGCAGAGTTTGTCTCCAAAATGAAGGGGGTCTAACGCTCACCAGGCTGCTTCAATGCAATTAGAACCAGGCGCTCCCAACCATATTCACAGTGCATAAATGTGGCTAAAAAAAATACAGTGAATTGAATGTGTAGCAGTGCTACTCTCAAAAATCAAATTACTGTAGTCAGCCCTGGGAGTCAGTGAGGCTCATGAATGTAAGATACACATCACCTGCTAGAGCCGTACTTGGCTGATGCAACGAGGAAGGGGATCATTTAAACACAAGTAAGCCTAGCAAGAGCCAAGCATTGGCTCATCGAACTGTGCCTTATAATGCCAAACATGACAAGCAGGTGTGAGCAAACTCTAAGGAGAGTAATGAGGAACAAACCCAGTCAACCACCCCTACCGTGACCAGGATATGCAGCACAGCACAAGACTTTTCTGCAATTAACTTCAAACGACTGGTGTAACGGAAGTGTTTACATTAACACCACCTCAACGTTCCTACATCATCATTGCAGTATTCCTGGAATAATGGGAATAGAAAGTTGACATAAAGTTACCAAGAAGGCTTGCAAAGCAGTGTTCACTACCGGCACTGATTTTGCGACCTGACTGTGACATTATATACTGTCACAGGGGGCAATGCATCCATACGAACACACTCACTGGACAATTGTCAGAACATGTGGGACCTACAGTGGTCCACACCTTCACAACATGTCAATAGGTAAACCTAACTGTACTGGCCAACAACATCAATGTGATGACCCAAACACATCCTGCTGCACACAGTGAGTTTGCAAATCCACACAGAGCCTGGGGTTGTGATGCCACACACAATGTAAACCAGTCACATCCGCAATGTGTCTGGACCATGGTATACACAAATTGATGCATTCCCCAGAGTCATCAATCAACAACAGATGACTGAGAAGAAGCGTGACTGTGCTATGTACATTGGAATATTTCTGGCTGACAGTTGTTCTCCATTCTTCCTAAATATGTACTGCAGGGCACCACCTCTACCAAGGCCTTTTCCTGACTTGGAGACCATGAGGGAACGTGATTACAGATTCACTCGAGATTTGATTCAGAACTTGTTGGACAGGCTGGAATCACATCTCCAACCGCGACACAGGTATCCAACTGCGATGACACCAAAGCTAAAGGTGATGGCAGCTCTACATTTTTTTGCCACAGGTACGTTTCAATTTAACATTGCAGATGTGGGGGTATGTCCCAGACCATGTTCAGCCGTGTCCTACGTGATGTCTTAGCCGCCATGTTAGAGCATATTGATGAATTCATCAAATTTCCAAACCCTGAAGAGTTGAGAGATGTCAAGGGTGAATTCTATGCCCTGGGAGGGATGCCACATGTCATTGGGTCCATTGATGGGACACATGTGGCTTTGGTGCCACCACAGGCTCAGGAGCAGGCCTACCGCAATAGCAAGCATTACAACTCAATAAATGCCCTTGTGGTGTGTCTTGCTAACATGCTGATTTCCCATGTTTGTGCTCGTTTTCCAGGATTGTGCCATGATGCATTCATCATGAGGCGTAGCAGGGGGGCGTGGCTTGGATGCTGAGGAGGTAGGCAGCGTGAGCCCGGAGCTCCGTGCCCGATCCCGGAAAATATCCTGAATATCTGATCGGACCCCGGTGTAACCAGTATCATCCGGTACTGGAAGGCACTGCGGAGGGCCCGGGGCCCACGGAAGACGACACCGAGCCATTCCGCAGCGATATTTCGGCTTTGAAAGTTGGACCCAGGCGAGAAGTCGCGGACCCCAAAATGGCGGCGAGGGCATGAGACTCTGAAGCGACGGAGACATCTGCCTGGAGACCTGCAAAGGACTGCTCCCTGGCGACTCAGGGGTGTTGACGGCTGCATCGCGCCTCTCCCCCCAGGTGCCGAGTGGACCTTGGGCGCGCCCTCGGGCGGAGACTGGGGACCCCCCCTGGTAGGGGCGACGACAGTGCGATAGTGACCCAGCAACAAGAACCCTGGGCCCCTGGCACGACTGGCGCCGGCCGGGCTGCTGTCATTCAGTGTTTCCTGCTTTTTTGAGATAACTTCGGGCCCGGGAGCCCTGCCGGAGGGCGGTACCCAACGGCACACGGAGGACGGCCAGGAAAGTACCCGGAGGCCACCGAACGAGACGGCCCAGATGGGGAGGACGAAAGGGAAGGGAGATGGCGCGACCGATACTGAGGCCGCGGAGGGAGCGGAGCGAGACCAAGCGGCATTGCAGCGGATGCAGGATCGTATCCTGGAGGCCATCGCCACCACAAAGGACGCCCTGCAGCAGGATATAGCTCAGGTGGCGACGGGTTTGGGCCTCCTGAAGGCCGACCATGACAAGCTTAAGGACAGGGTGAAGTCCGTGGAGACCACGATTAAAGAATTAGCCCCGGGCCAAGCCACAATGAAGGCCCAGATGGCGGACGTGATGGACCGTCTGAAGGTGTTGGAAAGGAGGGCCGAAGATGCGGAAAACCGAAACAGGCGCAACAACGTTCGCCTAGTGGGCCTGCCGGAAAAAATCGAAGGCGACGACATGGTGGGCTACCTTGATAATTGGTTGCGGACGGAGGTGGCACCGGAAGGATTGTCCCCCTTCTTCTCCCTGGAGCGGGCACATAGAGTTCCAGCGCGCCCACCAGCCTTGGGCCTTCCTCCTCGCCCAGTGGTGTTTAAGTTGCTCCACTACTGGGACAGAGACTGGCTCCTACAGAGGGCGAGAGAAGCGGGGCCATTTCAAGTGGATAACAATAGAGTCACCATGTTCCCGGACTATACATTTGAGACGCAGCGACTCCGGGCAAACTTTCTGTCCCTCAAACGGGAGCTCCGCCAGGAAGGCATCAAGTACTCCCTGTTGTTCCCTGCCAAGCTAAGAGTGGTGGTGGATGAGAAAACATTATTCTTCACGACCTCCGCAGACGCTTGGGACTGGTGGGACACTTATAAAGCGGGCACGGATGGTGCTAAGGCCAGGGAGGAGGAGGCTAAGGTGGCGCAACCGGTCAGGCAATCCCAACGGATCAGGAGGAACCGCAGGAGGACTGGAAAACCATCGGTGTCGCAGACGGAGGCGGAGAGGCAGGCGGCACTGCAGGCGGTAGTGGACTTATCTAGGACCGCCAGGAGTCGGTCCGGGAAGGGCACGGAATCGGAAGACCTGGGCACGGGCTCAGAGACGGGACAGTCGGAATTTGGTGGAGCCCGGGGCCCTATCGTGACGTCGCAGACTTCGGGGGAGATACTGGAGGCGTGTTGAACTGAACTGGTGGAGTGAACTCGTTGTTTGGACGCCGGGGCACTGGGCCCGCAGCAATGGACCGTTATTGATTGAGGTTTTGGGGGGCTGTAAGGTGGGGATTGTGGGATGGAGTGCACGGGGCTGACTTGTTTTGGGGTTTACATTGCATTGAGCCACGCCTTACTGGCCCCTAAGGTCACCGCAGTGGGGACTGCGATTGTTACCGCCTTTCCTTGAGGGGTGGTCGGGTGTGTTGGTTTGGATGGGGGTACTTCCAGTTGCGGGGGTCCTGTCCTGGGGGGGTGGGAGAAGCGAGCAGTTGGGGTTGCTCGGGTGGTAGTTGTTGTTGGAGGGGTTCGGCTTCCTGTTTGGAGTGGGTGGGTGGGCGGACCCGTGGTCGCGGGCTTTTGCGGACAATGTTCTTTGCTCTTTGGTCCGGCTGTGTAGGGGGGGATGGCTAGTACCGGGGCGCTGAAATGTGTGACCTGGAATGTGCGGGGTATGCAGTCCATGACCCGCAGACATAAGGTCCAGGCGTACCTCAAGCGTAGGGGGGTTCATATAGCATTCCTGCAGGAGACGCATCTTAACAAGCAGGAGGGGGCTGCTCTGCAGAGGCGCTGGAGGGGGCAGTTATTCTACACGACATTTTCAGCTTTTGCAAGGGGGGCACTGATTTGGATACGGGCGGAGGTCCCCTTCCAGGTCTCGAAGTCAGTGGTGGACCCGGAGGGCAGATATGTGGCGGTGGAGGGGAGGCTGAGAGGCAGGGTGATATCTCTCTGTAATGTGTACGCTCCTAATGTAGACCTCCCCGCCTTCTTGTCTACTATCTCGGGCAAATTGGCGGGTTATTTGGCAGGGCCGGTCCTCTTAGGGGGGGACTTCAACTCGGTTGAGGATGTGTTACTAGATAGGTCCCATCCCCCGCTGCGCGCGTCCCCAGTGCATAGGGTCGCTAAGCGTAGGTTGGAATGGCAGGAAAGCTGGGCCCTCACGGATGCATGGAGGGCGTTGCACCCCACCACTAGGGACTATTCCTTTCACTCGCACCTACATGACCTGCATGTGAGGTTGGATGCGTTTCTTTGTTCGGCGTGTGTGCTCCCCGCGGTGGGAGGGGCGGAATACTTGGCCAGGACGCTATCGGACCACAACCCTTTGTTGATGTCTCTGGAATGGATGGTGACTGTTAACTGCGTGCCAACATGGCGCCTGCAACCTGACACCCTGGATGACTTGTTGTTCAGGGAGGCCCTGGGTGAGCGCATTGAGAGATATTTTGAGGAGAACAGTGGCTCGGCCTCCACTAGGGCGGTCGAATGGGATGCGTTTAAGGTGGTAGTGCGGGGACACTGCATTGGCCACACGGCAGGGGCTCGGAAAACACTGCTGGATGACTTAGATAAGGCTGAGACGAGGCTGAGGGACTTGGAGAAGAGGCGCCCGAATCACCCTGAGCTGCAGGAGGGGCTTAGCGGGGCACGGGAGGGGCTGGCGGTAGAGCTAGAGCGGCTGCGCAGTTTTGATCATAAGGCGTACATGACAAGGGCGCATGCGGAAGGTGATAAGGCGGGGTCGATGTTGGCTTGGCTTGCTAACCCCGTCCGGAGGGGTGTGCCGATCATGGGGATCCAGGAGCCAGGGGAGGAGCCCTGCCACACTCAACCCGGGATCCTGAATAAGTTTCGTGCTTATTATGAGGGGCTCTATGAGAGTGGTGGAACGGGAGGGGCGGACGAGCTTGAAGAGTTCCTGGACGGGTTACAGTTGCCGCGAGTGGAGGACTCGGAGGCGGAAGAGCTAGGTCGGCCCATCTCTCTTGGGGAAATAGGTTGTGCTGTAAAGCAGATGGCTAGAAATAAGACCCCGGGACTCGACGGACTGCCTATTGAATTTTATGGTAAATACCTAGAGCACCTTGCCCCACGGCTGCGCGAGGTGTACAACGAGGCACAGGCGAAGGGCCGACTCCCGGGCTCCATGTGCGAGGCCCTCATGATCCCGCTCCTGAAACCGGGCAGAGAGAGTGCGGCTCTGTCCTCGTATCGTCCGTTGTCTATGTTGACGACGGACTACAAGATCCTCAGTAAAATTCTGGCCAACAGACTGCTGGTACACATGACAAGCCTGGTTCACGGTGACCAGTGTGGTTTCATACCGACACGCAACACCACTCATAACATTCGTAGGCTCACGAGACTGATGGGAGCGGACTGGCCTGACGCCGTCTCCCCATTTGTCCTCTCCATTGATATTGAGAAGGCATTTGACAGCCTTGAATGGGGATACTTGTTTGAGGTGATGCGTCGCTTCGGCCTGGGGGACGGATATATAAAATGGACCAAGGTCCTGTACACCGAGGCGGTAGCGAGGGTTCGGGTGGGCACACTGATCTCGGGACAATACCCGATTAAACGTGGCACTAGACAGGGTTGTTCCCTATCCCCGCTCCTATTCGCGTTGGCGATGGAACCCTTCGCGGCGGAAGCCAGACTGGGCCGCCACTACGCAGGCTTATCTTTTAGGGGGAGACCGCAATTCATATCACTGTACGCGGATGACCTGCTGATGTTTTTGGCCGATGCGGGCCCCGAACTTCAGGGAGCGCGGCAGCTACTGGGGCAGTTCGGCCGGTTGTCGGGCCTGAGGGTCAACTGGCCTAAGTCCTGTCTGTTCCCCCTGAGGCCGGGTGAACTGTGCCCACTCACTGCTCAGGAACTCCGGTGGGAACTGCGCTGCCTGCATTATTTGGGGGTCTATGTATATCACACCCCGTCCGACCTACTGGATGGCAATATTACTCGCTGCATCAACGCTCTGCGGGGGTCCATGGACTTCTGGGCAACTCTGCCGTTGTCCCTGGCGGGTAGAATCTCCCTGCTTAAGATGATAGCCCTGCCCAGGCTTTTGTACTATTTTAGGACGCTCCCGGTATGGGTCCCGAGCTCTGTTTTCAGACGCCTGAGGTCATTGGTCATAGCCTTTTTGTGGAGCACGGGAAGGAGGCGCATAGCGCTCGACACCCTGTTGCGCCCCAAAGATGATGGAGGGATGGCGGTGCCGGATTTTGAAGGATACTACCTAGCCGCGCAACTGCAAACCTTTACTCAGGAGGTGGCGAGGGTATATAGAGGCCCCGAAGACGCGAGAGTGGAAGGTACCCCGCGACATGTTCTGGCGTATATTACGCTGCACCAGAGGCTCCGGGTGGGAGACCTGACGGTCGAGGAGCAGACGTTCCGTCTTTGCTGGGACCGGGCCCGTAAGCGGGCGGGGGTCCGCTTTATGTATGCCCCCGAAATTCCGCTGGGGATGGTCACCGCCCTTCCACATGGAGGCGACTGGTCGCGCTTAATAGGATGGGAGGAGGCGGGAATACAAATGCTGGGTGACCTTTACGAAGATGGGGTGTTGCTGCCGTTCCAGGGCCTGCAGGAGCGATTTGACCTTCCGAGGGGCGACTACTTGCTGCACGCAGCAGTCACAGGCGCCATGCAAGCTCACTGGGGGGAAGGGCTGCAGGAACCGGGCACCTCGATGGCCTGCCAGTACACCATGATGGCGGCGGGAACCTTTAAGGCGGTCACGTGCCTGTACGCTAGGATGCAGCGGGAGGCCTTGCAGCCTCTGGCGGCCCTGAAGGCCAAGTGGGAGACGGACCTTCAGGAGGAGATTCCAGACACGACCTGGGGCCAGTTGCTAAGGCGGGCACGGAAGAGCTCGAGAAACGCCAGGTTCCAATTGATTCATTTCTATATCGTCCACAGGGCATACCTCACCCCCGGGAAAATACAACAGTATTTTGGGGCGACCGACGCTGCTTGCCCCAGATGTAATGCAATTGGGGCGGATCTGTGCCATATGCTGTGGGATTGCCCCTCTCTGGGAGACTATTGGCAGGAAGTTGGGCGGGCCCTTAACGTCGCGACGGATAGGGATATCCAGTTTACCAAAGCGGTTGGTGTTCTTCATTGGTTCCCGCACACGCCTAGGAACAAGATGACTAGTACATTTATAGACTTGGGGCTCATTCTGGCCAAGCGGGAGATCACAAGGAACTGGAAGTCCAAAGTGGGGCCCACGTATAAAAGATGGTATGGGGAATGCCTGAGATGGGCCGCGTGTGAAAGTACCTTACGGTACCAGATGGCCTGGAGGTCGAATGACGAGAAAGCTCTGGAAAGGGGGACTGCATGGGAAGTGATGGTGCAGGCGCTCCGGGATGTGGACGATGAAGGGCAGGATGGCGAGAGCGAACTGGGCGGGGCGGACCCCGTCACTACACAGGAGAACACACCTTAGTGAAAGATTACTTCCTCCTGCATCACACCGGACACTTTTACACTGTTAGTCCAGCGCAGAGCGACCACGGGGGAGGGTGGGTAGGAGGCTGTTTTGGAGGGATGTTGGGGTACCGAAATTTGGGGAGGGGGAGGGGTGAAAACCACAAAAGCAACCCAGGGTTATTCGCCTAAGAAAGTGATCAGACACTGTAAGGAGCTGCGAGAAATGAGCAGGGATGAGGTCACCCGCAACACGGCTGAGGTGACCCCCCGGTTGGAGATCGATTGGGTCGTACTGAGTCTGTACATGCTGTATGATAACTGATAATTGTATTGTCTGTACATTTATATTGGTGATGCAATAAAAAAAAAAAAAAAAAAAAATCATGAGGCGTAGCAGGGTACCACAGATGATGCTGCAGCTGCGCAACCATCATGCATGTCTTGTTGGTGGGTATACTCTGTTTGTCCTTTTAATTTGCTCTGACAATATAGCTTTACCCTACACTTCAACACGCTGTATATTTGTAGGAGATGCAGGATATCCCAATATGCCATGGCTCATGACACCGCTCCGCAACCCAAGGACAGCTGCAGACCATCGGTACAACAATGCACACGGGCAGACCAGGTGCCTTGATAAGACCAGCGGATCCTTCCCACACGCCCCGGACAAGCTGTGTAATATCTTTATTGTGTGCTGCATGCTGCACAACATGGCAGTTGAGAAGGCCGTGCCACTCATCCTGATGAGCTGGAACATCCACCCGTTGAGGATGAAGGGCTTGGGCACGATGCAAGTGATGAGGGGGAGGAGGATGATATCCGGAGTCAGCTCATACGTAACTTCTTCTCTTAATGGTGAGTCACTGGGTAGTCGTGTGCAAGCTTGTGGCAGGGAGTGGCATGTGTTGCATATTGTGTGTCCAGCTGACTGTATGTGAAAACACTTTGATGTTTGTTGTGATGTATCACACAAGTGATGATGTAATGACACACGCATATGTGCAATTAGTGATTTTGTAATGTACATATGTACTACATTGTGATGTTATTTTTACATGACCATGTCTGTATGCAATTATTATTAATGTGTCCCCTTGTGTGCCTGTCTTTCCCAGGTCGCTCTGCCTGTTGTCTGTTCGTGTCATCTTGATACTCCTGCTATTGATCGTGATGATTGCAACTTGTGTCGAATCACCGTTCCAAGCACAGACCTGTGGAAATGTCAGTTTTGGTAAGATATCTAAACATTGCTTTTTGGGTTGGTATGCTATGGGAATGTGTGGTAGCTGTTATGCAACCTTGCTACTACACATCACGGTACTATGGGGTCTGGTGTAAGCAATACATCCTGGACACATATGGCAGATTCGTGGCACTTAAAAAATAACCAAGATACATCTGTAGTAATAGTAATAAACTTTATATGCACACAAAAAAGTGCAGGGCTGCTCTGAGTGAGTTGAGCAAGATATCACTGGAGTGACACACATCACCAGACCTGCATTAGAAGGTTGTCATCCCATACAGACAGCTGCCTGCAAGGCACAGACCCAGGTCACATGGAATATCTATTGGACATATCATACAACTTTCTAATGAGGTGTGTATGTGACAATGCAACACCACAGCAATTGTAAAGATGCAGACATGGATGCATGTGGATCAATGATATATGAGGCCATCAGACACAAAATCCCTTGAAAAGTCACATGTGCCATGGTGTGCGTACATGCAAATCCATTTCAATCACAACACAGACCCATTAGAGATGCACCAGCAGCAGATGCAGTATACAGACACCACACTGCAAAATCTTCATTAGGAATTACACACACAGTACATTGTTGTATAGGGACCTGATTAGCGTCAAAATGACAACTTAGAAATTGCCACGGTCCAAGCCATCATGAGACAGGTTCAGGAAGTGATGACTGTGCAATCCCAGTGCTTATGTGCATGACAACATGTGCATGATGATACCAATGGGACAAGTGGAAAGGTTATGTGTACCACATTGTGCACCATCACACATCACACGTGTCACTAGGTCATCACACATAAATTGTGCGACATGAACTGATATGTTGTGCTATATCAGTGCCTGCCACACCTAGGGCCTGCTCATGTAAGTATGCAATGACAAGAACTTGATAGACATCCTTGTGTTAACCGTACTGCTACATCCCTGCCATGTGTGCGCCTCGTATCACTAGCCATACGTGACTGTGTGCAACGTACCATCCCTCTGCTTTGATTCCAGGGTGTGAAACGCACTGTGTAAAATGCACCGTACACCTGCATTCACATGGGTGTGTGAAACGCACTGGGTAAAATGCACCGTACACCTGCATTCACATGTGCATGTGAAATGCACTGTGTAAAATCCCGCCAATGCGTGTGGGACGTTTCACCATTGTAATGGTGCCATACGGGAGCAAACCGTGCCCTGAAAATTTGTGCATGTGTGCAGGACGTTTCACCATTGTAATGGTGCCATACGCGAACGAACTGTACCCCGACAATGCTTGCGTGTGTGCGGGTCGTTTCACCATTGTAATGGTGCCATAATCGAATGAACCGTACCCCGACAATGCGTGCGTGTGTGGGGGACGTTTCACCATTGTAATGGTGCCATACGCAAGCGAACCGTACCCCGACAATGCGTGCATGTGTGCGGGACGTTTCACCATTGTAATGGTGCCATACGCGACGTGAAACACACTGTACACGTGAGGGGATCTCAAAAAATGCTCTGGGTACACCTAGGAGACAAGTAGTAGGCCCTGAATGCAGCCTGAGATTTGGATGTGTGCTACAGGTCAACTGCAAAAGTCAGTTGGTCAAACAAATACAATGTTGCGAATTGATTGTGGAGCTGGTGCTCAAATTTTAAACCTTGCAAATGTGTGTCAGGCCCTTAAGTTTAAAGGGATTGGATGAGAGGTAGGATGCAAAGTGATCTGGCCTATCACACTGTACTCCTGCGACTGAAAGCCCCTTAGCAGCACAGATTTAAGGCTGCATGTGACTGTGGAAGAGCACTTGCCTGCACAACATTGGAGTAGACCATACTGCTGCTGTCTCTGCATTCCCTGGACCATCATTTCGCGTACGGTGGAGAGGGCACCTGCATTCTTTAACGAGGAAAACCAGGCCCTGCTGGATGCCCTCCTACCACAGTACAGCAAGCTGTATGGGAGACCAGGGGAGCAGGTGAGTGCTGAATGCACTAGCTTTGACTGTGCACCTGTTGTGTGTGTGTCACAACAGGCATTGTGTATTGGTGGGACAGACATGCTATGTGGTTTTGAGAGAGTCACAGGGGGTGTACATGGTGGTGTCTCTCATGCAGAGCATGATGTAGTTCATGTGTGTGTTCAGTCCTCACTTACATTGTGCTTAATGTGACATTCAATGCATTGTGAAAGACACATTCAGGCGTGCAATACCTTGATGGCTTTATTCACAAATGTCCTGAGATGTAACAGTGTTTCCCCCAGGCTGACAGCTGAATGTACTCCTTGAAGTTCATGATTTGTGGGGACCTGTGGTGATATTCAAGAAATGATGTTTCTGACCTCATGGACATTGAAGTATGTGAATGTTCCTTGTCATCTGGGTGAGTGTGTATGTGATGTGTTGCACCGCAGCTGCATGGCGTATGCATCAGCTCTGCCCATCTGATGTGACAAGTGAGCAGTGCTGTGTGCCTGACAAGCAAAGTTAGCATGACACCTGTGACACCTCTATGTGAAGTGGCACATGTGCAAAGTGATGGTTGTACCTAATGTGGTCAGTGACAGGCAAATGATCTGTGCCAGGGTGTATCTGTCTGGTCTGGTGAGGGTTGTTAAGTGGATTAGGAAATGTGACTGCTTGCCACATACTATCCCACACCCTGTAGTTGCATGTGTTGTACAGTGTGTGCCGTGATCAGTGAGTGTGTTGTCCCCCTTATGCCATCTGTTGTCTTTCATAGGCATGTAGTGCATTTGTGTTTGCCCACTGGGCAAATTCAAATGGACAATGATGCAAGTCCTGTCAGCATCCTATGCCCTGTTCACATAATCAATGTAGTGCAAGTGTGTCTCTCTGGGACATGCAACAGGTGTAGTGTTGTTGTTTAACTTTCTCTTCCTGACAGGTAACTGTCTATGAGAAGTGGGAGATCTGGTCAGACATAATCAGGGCTGTCATGTCTGTGGGGGGCCCTCGCCCTCGACTGATCAACATCAGGAAGAGGTGGCTGTACATCTGGTGCTGGACACGGCGTATTGCCGGGGTCCAGCTGAAGCTGGAAGCTCCACGCCGGCATGGCGGCAGCCGTCACTTCACCCCCCACATGCTTCGGGTCCTAGAAGTGGTATTTTCAGACCTCCATAGGCAGTTGCAGGACGGACAGCAGCAAGGAGGGTGAAGGTACATGTCTGTTGGTAGTGTTGTGTGTCAAATGCTACATTAGGTGCTCTGAAGCCTGTGAACACTCCCACAGTTGGGGGGTCTGGTGAGACAGGCTATTGGTGCATTGTTGTTTAAATTCACCATATTAATCTGCTGCTCTTTTCCATCCCTTCCCCTCCTGAACATGTGACCCCTGGTTTGAGTGTTTCCTATTTTGACCATGTACTTCTAGGGTGCAAGGTAATTGTACAGCACATTGATTTGCGCATCATGTGGGAGGGAGGTCTGTGACATGTGTTGTTACCTTGACTGTGCCACGACCTGTGCACTGTGTTTTGCCTTCATATTTATTTACACTGATCAGGAGTATCAACATATGAGTGCAATTTATATGATTCACACCCTATCAGCATGCATGAGCCATGTTGCATACTCATACCTGATGTACATCATTTGCAAGATATGCATAGTGATAAGACGGTTATTCATGAGACAGTCAGCAATTTATTGACCCACAGATTTGTGTGCCCACCACAGTACCCTGAAACACCCTGGCCGCCTAATCATGTCTGTCATCCAACACTGTGCCCATTAAATGTGTGTTCAGCATGGGTGTGCCTCAGTGGCATTGGTCCCTGCCATACTTTGTATTTATCATGTGTTACCTACATCTGCACACTTACTATGGCTACATGATTTAGCTTGTGCATACTCACACTGGGCATTGCCTGTGTGCCTATTCTCAAGAATATGTTGCTGATTGTTTGTGACTAATATGGATTGTTAGCCACAGGACGTGACCTTGCTGTACATTTTCAAAATTTCCAGCCCAGTTTTTAATACCCTGATTCTGATGTTTAACTTATTGAGCTGTTTCAAACACATTAATGGAGTGATGGGGTCTTGTGCAGGAGAGGTGTGATGAGCCTGCCGGTTTGGCCTTGTCAGTTGTGAACTCTGGATGCCGTTTGTGAGTCAGAGTTATCACCATGCACTTCCCCTGTGATGCTGGACAGTGCTGTCATTGGGGGATTTACAGGCTATGTTGTTTGCTTACAGAGATGAATGTGCCTCAAACATTTTTGCAACGTGTATGTGGCTACAGAGCTACTCTGTTTTCTCCTAGTGCGCACACTACAGTGCTCACATTTCCCATGTGGTTAAGGGTGTAGCTTTCAATGCAGCAATGATTTTGATCTTCGCAATTGCAGACACATTAGCTTAAGCATTGTCCTGATTTTGGACATGTGGGCCACTTCACATGACAGCCAGTGTGTGTTATGTGCTGACAACTGATAGATGCCCCTGTGAGGAGTGACACATTTGAAGTGATGTCACACTAATGGATGTCCCTAGACACTCCCAACACTTTTTGCGAGTTCATAATGTTTGTAATGTGTTCATAAGACAAAATCTGTAGGTTACACTTATGTGTCTGCATTATAGTTGTCTTACAAGGTAGTGCACACCACACAACATGTGCAATGTTTTTGAATAAGCAGGCAGGTTTTGAATGAGGTCAGTGTTAGTGGTTAATGTGCCTTGATGTCCATACACACGTCCCCACAGTGGTCTTGAGTGCTTGACGCTCCTTTACTGTCAATTGTACAGACTGATGTGTGGCAATCCATCAAGACCTCCGTTGGACCATGTATATGGTATATGGTCCACACCATTTATTTCTAACAGTGTTTCATCTTGAAGTGTGCAAGCTCTCTCAATAAAATTGTCTTTGTTGTTTGTGTGGATTTCATTGTGAGAGATCTTTCATGCAGGCACATACGTGTGATGTTCACAAGATATTTGCAGATGCTAAAGAAGTTGATTATTTGAAGTATGCAGAGTCCGGAGATGAGAAGATTGTATGCCATTACTTCTCACCAAACACTACTTCCTGGGCTCTGGGAGTGGTGTTACCTTGGGGAGTGAGGTAGGGTATTTTGCTCTGAGGGGAAACACAACTGTTTATTACTTAGTGAACTTGAGATGACATAACTTCATTGTATAGATCAGCTTTCATATGAACAACCAGAACCTCCTCAGTG
This sequence comes from Lissotriton vulgaris, assembly GCF_964263255.1. NCBI lineage: Eukaryota > Metazoa > Chordata > Amphibia > Caudata > Salamandridae > Lissotriton > Lissotriton vulgaris. The sequence continues at coordinate 13,785,580 of NC_141687.1, forward strand.
TGACTCTCACTCAAGTTGTGGCCTGGTCTGTTATTTGGATCCTTGTGTTCAAGTAGTATTGTGTCTATACCAACTGTGCAGTACTAGTCTTAAATGTGTGCTGAGTTATCTGGCTATTACTCATGATGCATGCCATGATTTGCAATGTGCCAAAATGATTGTTGTTCATGTGTCAGATGTGTACAGGTGACTGATGGATTTTTTTTCTACTCCTTGCCAACAGCATCATCACTTGACACAGGAGGAGACATGAGCACGGACCAGGAGAGGCGACCCAGCTGCAGTGCCACCAGAGATGAGGAGTTGGAGGGAGCCAGTGGCATCGAGGGTGAGGGGAGTCAGTCGGCCGCACTTTTTGAAGGCGACAAATCTTAGCTTGCGGACGGCTCGGCTTCTGACTCCGAGGAGGAGGGGGAATACGCAGCGACAGCTTCGTCCACCACTGTGTCTGTAGCCACCTCCTCCAGACCCATCTCCACACTCCCAGTTGCTAGTGTCCCTTCTGTCCGTGCTGCCCCCATGTCTCCTTCGTCCCCGGCACCGCAGCCCCTGCCCCTGTCTCCCCTGCTGCCCTCAGTGCCGAGTCTGTGGACCTACTCTGGCAGATTCATGTTGGTCAGACATCTATGCTGACTGTCCTCCCTGGCCAAACTCACATCTTGACACAGTTGTTGTCATTCATCGGGGGCATGTCTGCTAACATGTCTGAGCAACGTCGGAGTCTATCGTCCATAGACTCCTCACTGATGGCAGCACTTGCCCTCCTGCAGCTGCCCATCCCCCCCAATCTTTCAGACCCATCCCCAACCCCCTAACCCATACCTGTCCACAGAACACGCAGACACACAAGAACACACACCCCAACAGACCACCCAGCACACCACCACGGAAGTCTATGCGCAGATCTCCAGGCGCCCAATCTCAGGGGATGAAGGAACACCCACAGGGACTGGGGTCAGACGGCAGGCATGCAGGCACAGACACAGTCCGCAACACTCAGAGCCCTCTACCTTCACTCACATTGTGTCCCCGGGTGCAGCTGGTGCTCTTTTGGAACTGGCAGCAGTGTGCAGCCAGGAACTTCTTACCACCTTTGGGTCTGCACATGCCACTGAGGAGGATTCCTCCCCCCTGCACCCACAACACCTACCCTTCCCTCTGATGTCCCTGTGGTGCCGGGCACGGACCCAATGATGCCCCCCATGGGTCCACAAACCTTTGAGTACATCATGTGCAGGCAGGATTACAGCAACATTACAAACTGTAGACCGGACTGGCCATTGGCCTTCATTTGAGCCTGGACTCATTTATGAACAAATTTTATTTTTGTATCTGAATAAAGCAATTTATTTTTCATTCTGAACTATTGCATTTCATGTACTTACTTTAGCTGCTGTGTGCCTAGGAGTTGGTGGCATGGCAATTTTTTGGTATTGTGAAAGATGTGTATTTTCTAATGGTAATGAGGTGGACCATGGTTTCTATGTGCCATAACAATGTAGCAGCTAATTATCCTGATTTGTGTGTGTTCAGTTTGCCTACAGACATTGTCCACAAGAGTGTACATTCCGTTGTGACACATGAGATTTTCAGTACAAACAGTTGCACAATTGTTGTTGTGACTTTTGTGCACATTTCCTATTTTTAAAAACATTCCCTTCATCAATGGCCATGCCTGCTCACAAATGAGTTTTGCTCATTAGTCTGTGCCATCCATGCTACTCATTGTACTTGTGTTTGTAGTATGTAGTAATGCCTTCATGAACACCATCAGACTTTTGCAAAATATGCAGATGTGTGATCATAACCTTACCCTTATGTTTTGTTTTGTTATGCAGGGTATTTGTGCACACAACACACAATTTAGTGCTTTCTATCTAAGGGGTTTCAACTCTGTTTCTTACATGAGAGAGTACATGTTTCACCACCTGGACATTGATATCAGGGCCGGAATATACATGAAAGTGTGTTTTTGATTTCTGATCTATTTCTTTTGTGTGCGTTCACATGACTATACACTGTTGATTAATGTTGGGAGAGTGTGTAGGTTGGCTGCAAGCTCCTTGGGTGGATATGCATATGTGGTCTGACATCACACCCACATGTGGTGTGTCACACAGTGTGTGACAGAAATCCGTCCTCCATGGTGTGGGACAGTGCTGTAAGTGATGTGTTGCTATGGCACTATCGGAACTTTCACAGGTTAGGGATGTAAACATACACACATGTAGTTGTTGTATGGTGAGGATAATACCCCGCCTATAACTGCACACTGCCAGGAGTCCTGTGCACACCCCCCTCCTACGGCTGGGCAATGCTGGGAGTCATATCCACCGACCTCTGTCATGTCTGGGAACTGCTGGGAGTCATATCCACCCACCCCTGTCATGTCTGGGCACTGCTGGTAGTCATATCCACCCACCCCTGTCATGTCTGGGCACTGCTGGGAGTCATATCCACCCACCCCTCTCATCTCTGGGCACTGCTGGGAGTCATATCCACCCACCCCTCTCATGTCAAGGCACTGCTTGGAGACATGTGCACACACCCCTCCTATGTCTGGGCACTGCTGGGAGTCCTGTGCACCCCCTCCTATGTCTAGGCACTGCTGGGAGTCCTGTGCACACCCCCTTCTATGTCTGGGCACTGCTGGGAGTCATATCCACCCACCCCTGTCATGTCTGGGCACTCCTGGGAGTCATATCCACCCACCTCTGTCATGTCTGGGCACTGCTGGTAGTCATTTCCACCCACCCCTGTCATGTCTAGGCACTGATGGGAGTGATATCCACCCACCCCTGTCATGTCCGGGCACTGCTGGGATTCCTGTGCACACCCCTTCCTATGTCTGGGCACTGCTGGGAGTCCTGTCACACCCCCCTCCTATGTCTGGGCACTGCTGGGAGTCCTGTGCACACCCCCCTTCCATGCCTGGGCACTGCTGGGAGTAATATCCACCCACCTCTCCTATGTCTGGGCACTGCTAGGAGTCATATCCACCCACCCCTGTCATGTCTGAGCACTGCTGGGAGTCATATCCACTCACCCCTGTCATGTCTGGACACTGCTGGGAGTCCTGTGCACACCCCCCTTCTATGTCTGGGCACTGCTGGGAGTCATATCCACCCACCCCTGTCATGTCTGGGCACTGCTGGGAGTCATATCCACCCACCCCTGTCATGTCTGGGCACTGCTGGGAGTCATATCCACCCACACCTGTCATGTCTGGGCACTGCTGGGAGTCATATCCACCCACCCCTGTCATGGCTGGGCAATGCTGGGAGTCATATCCACTCACCCCTCAGATGTGAGCACCGTACCACAACATAAATGGAGTGTGAGCGGCTCGTATCACTATTGCAATGGTGATATCCGCTAGCATGTGACGCACCGTACCCAATATTCATGGCGTGTGTGCAGCTCGTATCACTATTGCAATGGTGATATACGAGAGCGTGTGATGCACCGTACGCCAACTTTGATGGCGTGTGTGCAGCTTGTATTACTGTTGTAATGGTGGTATACGGGAGCGTCTTACGCATCGTACCCTAACATTCACGGCACATGTGTGGCTCGTATCACTATTGCACTGGTGGTATATGCGAGCGTGTGACGCACCATACATGTACATTTCTGTTGTTGCGGTACGTTGTTCTCACCGTATGCGCCGTCGTCGGTTTCTGTGCACCAGGTCGTAGGCATACAGGACTGGGATGACACGGTCGATGGGGTTCATGACGTGTCTGTGGTGTACCGGGGAGCGGTTCGGACCGGACTCTGCTTTTACGGTAGTTTTCAGCTCCCGTAGCAATAAGGTCGTACGGAGGCTCGACACGAATCGTACTTGCTGGTCCGGAAACTCCTGCCTGTTTACGTACGGATGACTCGTACAGCCTGACCCGGATATGAATCGTATGTATTTTTGGCTCGTATTGTGTTTGGTACGATCCGTACGAAGATATGCTTTGAGTTAGGATCGTACTTCAGCGTACGTACGGGGACGTTGTAGGTGTACGAATAGTATGGGAAAAATGGACCGTCCTGCGATTCGTGGGGGATTTTACCGGATTGGAATTGGCCCCCATGTGTTTTTGTGTAGATTGATGCAAAGACTGTACCCCAAGTGTCACAGTCCTCCACGTGTGGTGCAATCCCCATTGGTAAACAGATTGTCAGAATTCTGTGTTTCTCATGAGATGTACTATCAGCGAATACTGCCTCAATTTGAGTAATTCTTTGGGCTAACAAAAACGGAATTTGTTCCCTTTTGGCAGGCAGTTTACCAATGACTGATTGTATAGTCTGTGGTGTGATTTTGTTTGTGTTACCCTGGTGAGGGGTAAGCTGTGGAACCCTTACAGTAGGTTGGACTGGTAAGGTCCGCATGACATATTGAACCAATTGTCTATGTATTTTAATTAACTGTTTCAGCTGATTTAACAGTTCTCGACCTGTCATATTTTCTATGGCAGGATGTGGTGTATAGCTGGCTAGTACCGACCATGTAGCTCCTGGTCTACCTAGTGGACCGAGCCTGGTAATGTGATTTTGATGTTGTAGGGTGCCTTTCAACCAGAGCTGATGCTCTTAGTATGTTAATGGAATTTCAATGTCCTCGTAAGGAGCGTATTCCTCGTCACTATCCGGCATTTTGTGGACCAAAAGTTTGCAGAGCAAGTTTCAAGGAAACAAAGATTAGGTGTACAATATTTTGGAACACTGTATCCTTCAACGTTGAACAAACCAAAAACTAATACATAGGATTTTCGTCCTACTCATTTTTGGCGGAAATTATCCTTTTACCCACTCCAGACGTCTATTAGAGTATTTTACGGGAGAAAGGGGTCTGTGTGAAAAGCACGACTGAGTTACTCTAGTATCTAGCGTTAAATTATCGCCTTACAAAACATTGGGCGCCATGTAGTGTAGTGCCTATATTCCCAATAGGCTCTGCGCATTGGAATAATATATAGTGCAGTTTAGAAGTAGGACTGAGGTCGACTAGGTCTCTGTAGCATGTATTAGACTTAATTGTGAGAGCCAGCTAGCTCAGAGGTCACTAGAAACCTTCTTGAATAAAAAGAAGGTAATAGTTTCTGACAACCGCATTAACATGACAACTTTGTTTCCCAAGAATAAGAAATCATCTCTAGAGGCACGGAAACAATAGATAACTATTTTACTCAGTCAATCGTGCATGCTTCGTTTCACCAGAGGTGCTGAGAAAATAGAGAGACGGGCGTTTTCAATGAAAGTATTTATTGAACAGTCTTCTTTCTCAAGCATAAGAAATGAACTGCTCCTATCGTAACACTGGTTATATAGTACAAGGCATATAATACAAAAAGCATTATAAAGTAGTACTGTAAAGTCATTGTATGGTTTCTAAGCCATAAAAAATAACATATAATATATACAGTAATAAATAATGACTAAAAGTACTCAACTGGTGCTTCTAAAATACGCCTACCCAGGTGTACCTAACCTAAGTCTAGTACGAGGGAAAAAGTAAGTGAGGTGTAGCCTAAGTTTTAGTATCCTTGCCAAGAATCTATTCCAAGAATTCTCTAAGGGTCTAATCAGCACCGTACCTTGGTTTAAAATGAAGGAGGTCTTGTATCTCTCTCTCAGGACTCGATTTCCCAGCTACCCCCACGGGAAGGCTGGAAACACTGGAGCTGGATTTCTCGGCAGGAGAAAAGACAGAGTCTCTCAGTGCGTCTGCTGGATGGTCGGCTTCCTTCGGCACTTGCGGCTGCAGGGCGTCGGGCAAATAGTTAGTCGATCTGCTTCAAACCACCATGTGTTTGTCTGGGCAAATGTGGGGGTATGTATACCTTGAAGGTGCCGAGTTTGACATATGATTGGATTTAATAACGTCATCAAAGACTCAGTTCTTTGAAAACTTCATGATTTCCTAGATTAATTATTATTCAAGCAGGGGGAAGTCCCTAGCTGCTGAAGGCGGGGTTTTCTAAGAAATCGTTGTTGATTCTCGGAACTTAGTGGAAGTAGCCATGCCGTATTTGAGCTGCATAGGCTCAGTCTAAATATGGTAATGATTTTTATGCCTATATAAGGATAGGGTATTTTATACCTATATATTGGCATGAATTGGGAAAATTACACTAGGGTCCTAGATTCATATACAACAACATGTGATATGAATTGTTTCTTTATCTTTGGTTTTCTTTTTGATTACTTTTTGATTTTCTTGTGCTGTGAACTTTTATGACCTCATGGTCGAAATAAAGTATGATGATGAAGGAAAAGTTACCTAAATGGATTTAGATACAAGACTTGTTCTATCATCCAGTTATTTATAGCAATTGTGTACCAGGCCCCACATATATTTCTGCAAACATTTGTGTGATAAAGAGATCACATTTGAGATTGATGTCATTGACACCTTTCCTAACAATGTTCCTGTTGTCTTCTAACATGCATTGCCACTAATGTTATGGACTGGTTGGTGACTGGAAGAGATTGGTCTATATGGACATGTGGAGCGAAGCAGTGATTACGTTTTGGCATCCAGCTACAGGAAACTTGCACTGATGCACCATTTACAAATATTATGCATATTAAGCTCAATAACATTTTCTAAGGAGTTATTGTTGAAATCCACAGATTTTTCCCAGCAAACACTGTGAGAAGTTGGCCTGGTATATGATGCTCACTAGTTCTAGTGATCACCTTGTACCATGCCAAGCAACCCTTATGATGATTGGTTGTAAGTCAACCTTATAGACCAGCTTTCCTAGTGGTAGCGTTGACAAAGCAGTCTTAGGCTAAACTCTGGAAGGCATGTGAAGCAAGCTGTTTTACCATATACTACCCCCTTGAATACCAAGTGAAAGGACACCACACAGATATATATTGAAAATATATATATTTATTAACTACAAATATCCCCTGGACTCTTTATGAGCACAGAAGCACAAGCGTTAAAACAAAACACAGTTTAAAATACACAAAAGTTGCACTATATGGATGAGCCCTAGGGGCCACCTAAACCATATACTATGAAAGTGGTATAAGAGATACCAATCGAAAAGGAAGTAGGCCTAGGGCCTTGGGAATTGCTGGAGCTGATCGGGACTAGCAGTGACTAATTCGGGAAAGGCCCGCGGGACTCGGGTGCAGTGTTTAAAGTGCACGCACTCACCTATGCAATGTGTATGGTGCATAAAAGTTATAAAGGTAATTAGATAGGAACCTTCCGAGTGACCTAGAGGAGTGAAACTTAAGACACAGACACTAGAGGTGTGTACCAGTGTGGGAACACCGGCGTTGCTGAGTTACCTCACCCACAGGACGCGTGTGTGTAGGGTCGAAGTAGTGTCGGGTTTCGTCACGTTGGTCGATGGTGCTTGGAGCTGAAGATGCTGCAGGCGGCTCGATGTGAAGAGTTCTGGTGGATCCAAGGGTGGATCTGAAGTTGTGAAGACCTGAAAGCAGAGGGGACAATGTTCAAAGTCACTATCCAGTGACTACCGCGGAACCAGATTGGAACCAGGCGATGTCGGGTGCAAACAGGCGTTGAGGTGTAGCTTCTCTCTGCAGCCACTTAGACACGAAGAGGTCGAGGACGTCCAGGAGTCAATCACGAGCTGTCCCACGCAGGCTTCTCACTGTTGGCGGTGTCGGCAACTTGATTGGAGCAAACAGGCTTTGGCTAATGCAAGCCATGCAGGAATCAAAAAAGGCTTATCACACGGACCAGCAAGGTCAGAGCGGGTGCTCCTTTTTACAGGAGCGAGGGCAAGTCTGGAGCAACCAGAACCGCAGTGTAGTTTGTAGGTTTCGTCGCTAAGATGGCCGCTGACCACGTGGCTAGTGGCCAGGATGGCGCGTCAAGTGGCACAATGCAAAAGGGCCCCACGCAGATCGTGGAGATGCTGGGGGGCTGATCTTTGGTGCAAGGGCTGCTCGGTGGTAGAGGTTCTGAGTCCCCAAAGCACAATGTCGAGGGTGCCTCGGATGCGGCGCAGTCAGCTTTTCGGGGGTCTTCCAAGAGGACCGGTCCCATGTCTCTCAGTGCCTCCACGGGTCCCTTCTTTGCAGGGACTGTGGATCGGGCTGTGAGAAGTCTGGGAGTCTGGGTCTTGTCAGGCTCTGGGCTCCGGCTCCGGCGGGAGGCGGCGGCAAAGCAGACGTTGAGTTGCTGGATGGTGCCTGTGTTCACAAGGTGGCCACTCCTAGGCCACAAGGTAGATGCTCTTCAGTCTTCTGTGCAGCAGAATGTCGAAGTCCAGTCGTTTTCTTAGTTTCAAGTTGATTCAGGATGATCTGAGGTGCTATGGCACTGCTCCCACTCTTATTCCCAATCTGAGGGGTGGATCACCTACTAGGTCCCTCCTCTGGGTGGGACCAGGAAGGGTGGCGGTTGCACCCCCATTCCTTTGTCCAGCTCCTCGCCATGCTTGGGTCTGGAAAGTCCCAGGACCGGTTTGGACTGGCTTATGCACTGGGACACCTTGTGTGCCCCGGGCATGTCTGATTCTATTCAGCCCTGTCCTACCCAATACACAAAATCCTGTCTGGATTGGTGCTCGCACCTCCCAAGGCAGGAAACCCTTTGTCCAAGCCTCCCTCGCTGGAAGGACTCCCAGTAGCAGGAGCTCAGACTTGTGTCTGTGGTGGCAGCATCCATTTTGTGATGCTGAGGCTCGTTACGTTACGTTACGTTAAAAGTATTTATACAGCGCACGTACACCAACGGTTTCATGGCGCTAATTGACGTAACGGCAGCTAGGGAGGAGGAGTTACTCGGGGATTGACTGGAAGAGAAAGGTCTTCAGGAGTTTTCGGAAGTGATCATAAGTGGGACATAGGCGGAGTGTATTAGGGAGAGAATTCCAGGTGGTGGGTGCCATGGCTGAGAAGCTGAGGCCTCTGTGCTTTTTGCGCCTGGTTTTAGGGATTACCAGGAGGTTGTGAGTGGCAGAACGGAGGTCTCTATGAAGGACGTACCGTGTCAGGCAGGACGAGATGAATGCTGGGGCTGAGTCTGAAAGGGCTTTGAAAATGACACAGCCAAGTTTAAAGATGCAGCGTTTAGTGATGGGGAGCCAGTGGAGACTACGCAGAAGAGGAGTGACATGCTGGTATTTTGGCTGGCGAAAAATCAGGCGGGCTGCCTGATTTTGAACAAGTTGTAGCCGGTGAAGATGGATAGATGGTATTCCGACATACAACGTGTTCGCATAATCGAGCCTGGAAGTGATCAGGGCTAGGATGACCAAGATCAGAGCATCTCTGGTGAGGAACCTACTGATCTTACGGATCCGCCTAAGGTGGAAAAAGCAGGATGAGGTAACTGCATTAATTTGAGGCCTCATGGAGAGGTCCTCAGAAATGATCACCCCCAAGCTCTTCACCGTGCTGACTGGGTTGGGTGGAGTCCCCAGAGAGGAGGGCCAAAAGGTGGAATTCCACGGGTTGGTGGAGCCTCCAACTAGTACCAGCTCAGTTTTTGTAGGATTCAGTTTTAACTGACTGTGAAGCATCCACTCAGCAATGTGAAGCATAGTGGATTGAAAGTTGGAACGGGAGGAAGGGAAGGGGTCAATGGGAAAAATTAACTGAAGATCATCTGCGTAGTTAAAGATAGTGACCGGAGTATTGCGGAGGGAAACAAGAAGGGGCTGAAGGTACAAATTAAACAGTAAAGGTGAGAGCGCGGAGCCCTGGGGGACCCCGCAAGTGAGAGGTGAGTAGTGTGCGGAAAAGGTAGATAAGTGAACTGCTTGAGTACGGTGGCTCAGAAAGGATCTGAGCCACTCGAGGGCCACCCCCTGGATGCCGGCATTGTGGACACGGTCGATCAAGATGGTGTGATCGACCGTGTCGAATGCAGCCGACAGGTCCAAGAGGACAAGGGCCTGGGAGATGTTGTTGTCGGCACCTTTCCTCAAGGCATCCATGACGGCTACAATGACCGCCTCGGTAGAGTGGAGGGGTCGGAAGCCAGCTTGTTGGTTATCCAGGCTCGGGTTAACTTTAACCGGGGTTAAGGTTATGTACATGTCGTGTCCCTCTAGAAGGGTGGAATGCTATCCCCGTCGACAGAACTGTCGAGGGGATAGTATTCCAAATCGTATGACACCTTACTCGACATGTTTTGATAAAGCCAAACCAAAGTTAGCATATAACCGTGAGGATTATAATGCACTTAACAGTATATGGTATGGCAATATCCCGGAACAGCTAAGGGAGTTGTTCCCGACAGCTGCAGACAGGATCAGCTCATGCTAGAGCACCATCTCACATGAAACCACGCACTCTGCCCCCAGGATTGCAGGGGCCTTCCATAGGAGTAGCTGATAGGTTAACATGTGTCCAGTTAAGGTTAGATATAGGGATACTATATCTAAGTAAGAGGTGATTACACCAACTTACCCCAGATGAGTGATCAGCCAGTTGTGTCAAATATGGAGGCCAGGCCAGGGGTGGCACAATACATGCTGCAGCCCCTGGTAGGCCTTGGCTACACCTATGCCCTGGGTACCTATGGTACGCTGTTACAGGGGCCTATAAGGTGAACCAGTTCCAATTGTGTATGCACCTAAGGTACATGGAGTCCATTTTAAGGAGAGAGCAATTAGCCTGGGGCCCTGAATAGCAGGATCCCAGGCCAACTATATCAAAAACCAGCTAAACACTAGGCAAAAAGTTTGGGGGTAACCATAGTCAGGTATCCACCTTCCTACAAACACGAGCTCCCACCTACAACTTTATCACTCCATTCAGTTTTCACTAGTGACACTGGTTTTCTGTAATATGAATTGACGATTGTTTCAAAGTGTCCTCTTTCTTGCATGGTATGCCCCACTTTTTTGCTGAATTGCTGATGTTCTTTGACTGAGTGTGCCCTCTGCTCCTGCCAATCAGGTGCACAGGGCATTTGTTCCTTCCCTAAAACTACATTGAAGCCTAAACCCAGTTGGCATCTCTTGCCACAGGTCACAGGTACCCAGGGACGGCCTCTAAGGTCTGCAGCACTTATTGTGCCACCCTCAGAGTCCCTGTGCCCTGATGATTAACTACTAGCCCCCTATTTGAAAGCTAATGAAAACTTCCTTTTACTAGGAGATTTCAATTTTCATACTGACATCGCTGACCATCAGGATACTAATGCATTTCTCTCTGACCTTGCTTTGCTAGGTCTACACCCTAGAAATAGTGGCCCCACTCATTCTGGAGGTCACACATTAGACCTGATCCTTACTACCCAACCTAATGTCCACTGCCATCCCCCTAAATATATTAATTGGTCGGACCATAAACGTATTGACTTCTCCATACCACACCTATCCAACTCCACTAGCCGCCCGGCTACTCACTCTATTAAACGCAGGCCATGGCACAAAATCACTCTTCCCAAACTCACTCAAACCTGGGAACAGCCTCTACTTACCAATCTCGACAACATCGACACTGCTCTCTCCATGTTCAATTCTACGCTGATGACAGCTATTGACTCTCTAGCCCCACAGAAAAATGCCAAAAAACCCACTATAGCGAAAAGGGAAACATGGTATACGGAAGCTCTCAAAAGTGAAAAGAAGAAATGCAGAAAAATTGAAAAATTGTGGAGACGTACAGGTAATAGGGATGACAAGAGCCACTACTTGGAGGCCATGTCCTCCTATTATAAAAATATTTAAAAAGCTAGGAAAATGAGTCTTACCACTCAAATCGCAGAGGCAGGCAACTCTACAGTAGAGTTATTTAAAATCATTCAAACTTTCACTAGTCCTGAAATATGTGAAAGTCCAGACACCTTCACCCAAGAACTATGCGATGAAATATCTCAGTTCTTTGAGGACAAAATTGAAGCAATATATCAAAAAATCACTATAGTCTCTGATACTTTGGGGACTGAGGTCCCTGAAACTGCCCCGCAATTGACTTCTGGTGAAACTCTTCTGGACATCCCAAAAATAACTACTAAGGACCTGACCACTCTCATTAACCAAACTAAATATGGTTCTCCCTCTGATCTGATACCAGCTAAATTCATTCCCCCGCTAATCGAGATACTGGGTCCTCATATTCAGAACCTACTTAATTTGTCTTTTGCCAAAGGCCAACTTCCATCTGCCTGGAAGGAAGCGGTAGTGAACCCTATTCGCAAAAATTCCACCTTGCCCTGGTCTACACTCTCCAACCTTCGCCCGATTTCTCTCCTTCCTTTCATCAGCAAACTGGCAGAGAAGCACGTCAACACCACCCTCTCCAATTTCATCGAAGCGACAGGGGGCCTGGACCAATCCCAATCTGGATTCAGGCCCAACCACAGCACTGAATCAGCCCTCCTCTCTGTGACAGATCAGATCAAAATGTCACAAGATAGAGGGGGCTCCATGATTCTAGTGCTGTTGGACCTGTCCGCAGCCTTCGATACCGTGTCTCATAACACCCTACTGAACCGGTTGCATGGAGTAGGAATCGGAGGCGTAGCACTATCTTGGTTGGAGAGTTTCCTCGCCGGGAGATCACAATCTACCAGCCTGGGCCCCTTTCGTTCCATCTCAAGGGGGCTCACGAAGGGGGTGCCACAGGGCTCATGCCTTAGCCCTACATTGTTTAATGTCTATGTGGCCCCCCTTGCTGAGATTGTGCGGAAATATGGGTTCATACCGGTCTCCTACGCTGATGACACTCAGCTCCTCTACCCTTTCAGCTCCCTTGACACTAAAACCAAGGGGAATTTTGCTGAGGGTATGAGAGCGGTGTCACACTGGATGGCGAGGAACTGCCTCCAGTGTAATGTAACAAAGACTGAGGTCTTGCTCTTTGGCAAAGCAAGTATCCTTTGGACCCCTGACTGGTGGCCACTAGACCTTGGCCCAGTACCTGTACCCAAAACACATGTTAAAAATCTTGGAGTGAAGTTTGATCAAAAACTGACCATGAAAGAACACACCAACTACATCGTGGGTCTGTGTTTCCACACCATTGGTCTACTTAGACGTGTCTTTCCTTTTCTTCCTGCCACATGTAGAAAGACACTTGAACAGGCCTTGGTAACCAGCCGCCTGGACTACTGTAACGGCCTGCTGACATTAGCCAGTACGGATGCAGTAGGCCGCTTACAGGTGGTCCAGAATACGGCAGCCAGACTGGTCATGGGTGCACCTGCCAGGACTCCTTCCAAGCCCTTGCTGAAAGAACTGCACTGGCTTCCCATACGACAGCGCATCCACTTTAAGATCTGTTGCACGGTACACAAATGTCTGTATGGAGCAAGCCCTAAATACCTAGCACAGTCTCTTGAACTGTACCAGCCTAGCAGGACCCTGCGTTCCTGCAACCAAGCCCTGTTAAAACCTCCCAACACAAAGAAGACTAGGCAGGGTGACTGTGCTTTCTCCGCTGTTGGTCCTGCCCTCTGGAACAACCTTCCCATTTACCTAAGAACCACCATAAATCACTTGTCCTTCAGAAGGGCATTAAAAACCCTTCTTTTCCAAGAAGCATTTCCATCCACATAAACCTTAGGCTGCTCTACCTAATAACCTTCTTAGCTGGCAAAGCGCGGAGATACCCTTACGGGATTGATTCCTGCGCTATAGAAGAAATTAAAATAAAATAAAATAATTAAAATACACACATACTGCCTTTGCAGGCTGCGTGTCTTGGTGCAGAACAAAACAAAGATTCGACATGGCACCCATCCCTGTGTGCCATGCCCACACACCACTGCCCTGGCATACATTAGTCACCCGTCTAGCTGGGTGCCCTACGCCAGTGGTGAGGGTACAGGTGCATGAGCCCTGTGCCCCTACAGTGCCTTATCCAGAGGACTTCCCCAACCGCGACCAGAGCGGGTAAGAAAATCTGATGTCCAAAGGCACCCCTGCACCCGATGCCCCAGGGCCTTTTGTGCCCCAACCAACGGTGCCTAACCAACCCACATTATGAAGTGGTGGCCCCACCTGGAAGATCCTCGTCTCCTGGAGTTTATCCGTTGAAAATAACAGGGCACCCGACCTCAAACACCTGTCACTTGGCTGCTCTAGTGCCGCTGAGGGTGCACCTTTGGTGCTTCTTTGGTCCGCCACTTGCCCTGAGCTAAACCCTAAGAGCTTTGCTCCCACAACCCTGTGGCCTGCTTTCCAGCAGCCACCAACCAGAGTCCCCTATCTTCCGTAGGGTAGCATGGGCTTCAACACTCTGCACCCGGCCGCCATAGTGCTGCTGAGGGTGCAACACCAGTGCATTACTGACCCTGGTGGACCCCTGAGTCTAACCCCAGAAACTTAACAACCACAGTTATTTACTTACCTGTGAACCCTTAAACTGTTTTCCTCCCATAGTATAACATTGACAATTTTCTTCGAAAAACAGTTTTCAGGAAATGTCCACTAGATTAATGGGCATTAAAATGAATGCAGTGGTTGTGGCAGCAGAAAAGATGGGGACCTCTCTGGAGCAGACTAGGTCTTCATTGGAGAGCAAAACTGATGGCGTAGTGACTGATCTTACTGTGCTGCATGCAGATCATCGCTTGTTAGCAGATAAAACTTGCTGCTCCATTGAAGATACCCTGAAGGAAGCTATCCCTAAGACCCAGAGGTTGGAGATTTTGCTATATCAGTTGTCTGGCCGGGTACATACCCTGGAACGCAGGTCAATCAATGTGAAATAATATTTGTGTGGTGGGGCTACCAGAGGGGACATAATAAAAAGATGCTATTATCTATTGAAGGAACCAAAATAGTATACTACTGGACTATACTCACCAATAGCCCATATACCTCATTCGTAAATAATAAGTCAGTCGGCAATGGAGAAGGTTCAATCGTTTATTCTGCAGATACAAGCCCTGACAGGGGAGCCTCAGTCTACACGACCCTCGAAGGTGCGCAGAGGAGACTGACTTCATACAAACAGAGCAAAGAATATATACGTTTCACACACAGCACAATGTCACCTTACTAGGAAAGATACAACTTGTCAGTGAGCCAACAGGAAGACCCATATAAGGCACAATTGATTGCTAGCAGCTACGCCTAAGCTATTCCGGGGGCAGGTCAGTAAGGTGCCTCCCTTTCTATCTGTAGCTCGGGGAGTAAAGGAACGGACTCTGCTAGAATGTGCGCATCCCACAAGAAGGGCAGGTGTGACCTTGGGTTTACCTGAGCTGCAAACTAACGATCGGAGCAGACAGCTAAGTCTGCCATCATGGTTTCATGCAGAAAGCCCAATCACGTGGTTTCAGGCAAACTGTGCTTGACATGGAGAAACGAAACAAAATGGCTCCGGTCACAATAATAGGTTTAGGCTACACTAAAGTGAATCGTTCCTAACTTTAATAATACATTGTGAATAATGCAAGGCGGACGTGCGTTATAGGGTTATATTATATATATTAGGCCAATAACAGGTATTTATCGTATTATAGCCAATATAACTGAAACTATTCTACAAATACTCCTTCATCAATCTGCATAAGATCTGAGACCTCTTTCTGAATCATTTGCTGGTCCATTTTAGCCTGTTGAGAGATCCTCAAGGCGGACGTTATTCTAGCTGCACAGAAAGAACAACAAGCCGGGTCACAATGGAGACACAGGCAGCAAGTAAATATGACTCCAAAGGCTCCAGCAAGGATCATAAATATCTTCCAACCCCAAGTTGATATAAGACTCCAGAACCATCCACTAAGGGACCAAGTACCATTATCGACATGTGCTTCACTAGCCAACCGGTGTAGTTTCTGAGCTGCAAGGTGTATGGTAGGGGCTGAATCAGGAATAAAAACACAGCAGGGGCTGCTGATCACATGACAGGCTCCACCCCTATGTGCTAGGATGACATCAAGAACCATTCGGTTCTGAAGTGAAACAAGCCTCGTAGCCTGAAGCTCGACAGTGATATTGGTCAGCATCCCAGCCATGGTCGAACCACGTTCTCCACTATTCTCGACAGGCGTCGTATATTACGACTATTGAAAATCGGTCCCCAGAAAGGAATGAGACCTTTGGAAATATCTTCAAACTGTTGTAAGGAAGTATCTGTCTGGTCAGTACTATCAGTATCAAAGCTCCTAATGCTTCTTTAAGATTCTACTTCTCGACTAGCTAGTTGATGTGTCTTATGGTAATCGGATGGGGCAATATAAACTGGGGAATAAAGAAAGGAAAGATAGCACCGTCCTGCCCATCCCCGGGGTGTGGTACTGAAAATTCTGGACCCGTGTTATAAACATCGTCGTATCGTGACGATTTTGGTATCAGCAGACCGGTAATGATTTGAATATTATCCACAAGCATTTTCGTCACGATCGGGTGACGGAATCACCCCGAAATCGGCATTTCTGTCATGAACCCTCTGGTTCCATTTTGAGAACGGCAGCCATTTTGTGATTGCCCTCACATAGCCAAATGACAAAGCCAAAAACCGAGTCCGAAGGACACGTACACCTTTACTGACTCCTTTGTGGCCTGGGCAAACTGACTCCACTGCCCGAAGCCAAACCTGTTCGGCCAGGTCCTCTCCCAGGGGCCGAGCGAGATTAGTATCAAGGCACAACATGTAATAAACCTTTCATCGCACACAAACCATGCCTAATCTTACACACACCTGTCTCTGTTTCTTGCTTTATGACTTGCTTCACGAGGAGGAGTTGCCCGATTTTATTGGGGGTCCGTTGATATCTGATGAAAATACTGGGCCTTGCCGGGTAATTGATTGCGGGCTGGACGAACTGAATTATGGGCTTGTCATCATGACTCTGCTTTTTCTTTGTAGTGAAAATATGTGTATGGTCAACTGTAAAATAAGGAATGTTTGCCTGAAGCATATTATTTTGTATAAAAGAAGAAGACTGGCTTTGTAATTTTGAGCAGTCTCCTGAGAACATACATGCTGTTGTACTTCTAGGATACCTGTTACTGGCTGCAGCCAATAAATTCGATCTTTGACTTCACCTAGAAGACTCTATGGTTCTGTAGTCTGAAACAGGAAGGACTCGAAGTCTTCGGGTGTTGTTCCCTGGCACCGCCGGGTTCTTAAAAACCCGGTACTTCAGTTGGCGCCCAACGTGGGGCGGTATCAGCGGTACCGGTCCAAGCCAGAGGTTCGTGAGGAGCTTTGTGTGAAAATTCTGGAGGACGGCCAACCACTTCATCGACCCCTGTATGTCGGCGTGGTCCAAAAGTCTTTGCTGCGAGGTTCCCCGCATCCCGAGGGCTACGAAGGACTGCTGCCCTGATTATCGCCCTGTTTTGGACCCTTGATGATTGGTAGAGCGAAACGATAGACGAGTCTTCTGGTGACGTCATCGATACCTCAGTTAAGTATAAGTGGAGCGTCTCCCAGTCCTTAGTTTGGTTCTTAGTTTGGTATCCTTTGGGTTTACTTTGTTTGGAACTTGCAAGTGCCAAAACCGAAGGACTCGTGTATTCACGAGACTATCGTATTCGATAATCCTTCGAAGTTTGAAGCTAGACTAGAGAGCGAAGTTGCCTGGTCTTAGCAGACTTGGAAATTTGTTTTGTCTTAGTTGTAAAAGGGATTCCCGATTGGAGGACTCGTGTCAGTTCCTCCGATTGGAACTCCAACTTATGAATTATATGTGAAACACGGCGTAGGCCCAATTGCATATAATGGAATATGGGCCCAATACACCAGGAAAGATGTGTTTTAAAATGGCCCCAAAATGGTAGCTTTGACACAGAGATTCTGGATAATCTAGAGGTTAAACTTTTTAAGAAGAAAGCCCGGCCGGCAATGTTTGACTCTTTTCGCATATGGCGCAAAGATGCCAAACAGAGAGAAATGAAATTAGCAAAGAAAAATAAACGGGGTATGTCGATGGTACAAGCTGCTGTCGCGTTTAGGGATAATGAGGAAGAGCAAAAGAGCGAACAAATGCTTAGGGTTAGGATGTTAGCGTTAGACAAATGTTATCCAGCCTTGCCACCTCAACAACAAGATGTAAAGAAAGACGTAGAAAAAGATCCTTTAATGTCACATCTATTGAGTTCGCCACCCCCTTATGCACAGAGTGCTACGGCACCACCGCCACCTTTAGCTGCGCAACATCCAGTTGTTGTGCCACCTGCGATTCCTCTACAGCCAGCTCCTCTTCCGCTGGTTACTGTTCCTTTGGCGCAGCCTTCTCAAGGACTGCCGACTTTGCCTTCTCTTCCATCTGCTACTCCTACGCCTATTTACACTACTCCTTCAGTTTCGACCTTGGATTCTTCTACTATTGTTCCGTCTCCTCTTATTCTGCTGCCATGTCTGGTTTCCTTTCTCCTTTATGGGGACATTTGAGTATGTCTCCAGTTAGTGAGCGTAGACAATCGCGTAGTCAGTTGCCCGACACAAATGAACGTACAGTTCTGGATCATTTGGCGCGTAAGTGGATTACGTATGATTCTCAGTGTGATCTGGAGGGTGTTATGGATGTCTTCCTTCAATGGGAAGAGCCAAAGCTCCTGATGAGTTGCATTGTATACGTTCAGAGTATGCAAAAGGGACTGTTGTGGGTCCGAAGGATGTTGGGTGAGCAGATGCGACTATTTTGTCGTTTCGTGGTCACACTCCTTCTGAGCGATTGTTTGAGTCTGATTCGTCAGTTGGGAGAAAAGCAAGTCAATACCCGTTGCGAGAGGTTCCTCCGGTTTGGAGACCTCAAGATGGAAATGTTCAAGCACACTTTCAGCGTGTTTGGGTGCATGTTCCTTGGAAGTGTGTTGAAGTTTTAGCCATTAAGCAGTCTTTGCCTGATCCGCGCAAAAATCCAGCTGGATATTATAAAGAGCTCACTCAAACTGTGGGTAGGTGTATCATGAATTTAGCGGACATAGACATGTTGTTTGGCAATGTTGTTCCACAACCTATATGGAGTAAGATTCGTCAAGCAGATCATGCACAGGAGTTGGGTGATACATGGGTTAATCTTGCTGCAGCAAATGATAGACAAGTTGGAGGTGCTAAACCTGAAGATTTGATTACTGAACTCCCTGGTAGAATTATTACTTTCATGAAGACTTTGATGCCTGAAGTGCGTGTTAATTGGGACAAGTTGTCTGCATGTAAGCAGAAGAAAGACAAAATGGTGTCTGACTTTTTCACGCAGTTTGAAGAGACTTTTGTGGATCATAGTGGTCAGGATATGGCTACCGAGGGTGGCCAGAGATTGTTTGTCGACAAATTTGTGCATAATTTGCTTCCTGAATTGTGTAATAAGTTGAAGGATTCTGAAAGTGCTTGGGCTGTTTCCACGTCAGCACAGATTTTAGCTACGGCCCAGTACTATGAAAATAGACGCAAAGATGAGTTAGAGAAAGCAGATAAGAAGACTAAGGAATTAAAGACTAAAGTTCTTCTACAACAAGCTTATCCACCCCGTACCAATAGTCAGCGTGATTATCAACAGCCTCAGCTGTATTCGAGGAACTCGCAAAGAAATGAGTCTTCTCAATAGCGTTTACCGTATGGTCCTAATCAGTGTGCGTATTGCAAAGAAGAGGGTCATTTTAAGAGTAGTTGCCCGGTTTTGTTACAGCGCAAAAATGGGTTTGGTGCGAGAGGCCGTGGTGCTCAACAAACGCCTAGAGGTAGGGGGCGCGGTGCGTTCCCGCAAAACGCACGTTCTTTCCCACCACAGAATTCAATGAATAGTTTTGATCAGCAGAATAACGTGTCTGGTAGGACGACTCAATACTATACTGATGACTACTATGCAGAAAATGAGCATATGGAAGGTAATAATTGCTAGGACAGCCATGGACAAAGAGAGGGAGTTGTTTCGGTTCCAGTAGATCAGAATGGACCCTATGTCGAGGTGATTACATCAGGTGTGTCAGAGCCTTTTCTGTTGGATACTGGTGCTACAAAGAGTTCTATTATGCACTCAAACCTCCCTGGCGCACCTTTGTCTGGCGAAATGAATGTTTCAGTAGGTTTTTCTGGCGCCCCGGTTAGAAACCCGATTTCTAGTCCTATGTCCCTTTGTGGTGGACCTTGCGAAATCGAAGCACCCCTTATTCTTACAACAGGTTGTGGTGAGAACTTGTTGGGATTGGATCTGTTGAAAAGATTGTATGCGACTTTGTACTGTTCTCCTTCGGGAGTACAACTTACACTGGGTAAGAGAGTGGTTTCTCCAATGTATTTGTCGAAGGATGAACTTCCGACAGAATTGCCTTCCCTTCAGAGTATTCTTTGGGCTACTGGTCCTAATGACGTGGGTCTTTTGGAAATACCGCCATATGTTGTGACATTGAAAGCCAATGTTAGAATGCCGCGCATTCCACAATACAAGATCTCTAGCGAAGGTGAAAAGCCATTGTTGGCGATCATTTATGATCTGATTGAAAAAGATGTAATTGAAGAAACTAGAGGTAACGTTTGCAATAGTCCTGTCTTGCCTGTTTTGAAGCGCACTGATCCTTCCCAGCCACCTGTTTACAGGTTTGTGATTGATCTTAGAGAGGTGAATAAAATAGTTGTGCCACAGTTTCCAGTTTTCCCTGATATCACTGCCCTATTAACAATGATTCCAGCTTCGGCCACTTGGTTCTCGGTGATTGACTTGAAGAATGCTTTCTTCAGCATCCCGATTGCCGAGGAGAGCAGGGATATTTTCGGCTTCAGTTTAGGAGGGCGAAGCTTCCGCTTCAAACGCGCTCCTCAAGGCTACTGTGAAAGCCCATCGATATACAGTCAGGCTTTAAAAACACAGCTTGATACGATTGTTTTACCTGATGGAGCTACCCTTATCCAGTACGTCAACGATTTGTTAGTCGCTGCAGATACTGAGGAGATTTGTAAAGAAGCCACGTTGTCATTGTTGCGTCATTTGTCTGATTTGCATCACAAAGTATCTCTCTCGAAGTTACAATATTGTCGACAAGAAGTAACCTACTTAGGTCATCTCTTATCGAAGGAGGGAAGGAAACTGACCCCAGAAAGAATTCAGGCAATTGCGAAATTAAGCGTGCCAAGGACACAGAGAGAAGTGCGTGCTTTCTTGGGCATTACATCATACTGTAGGCAATGGATACCGAATTTCTCTTTATTGACCAAACCTTTGGTGGCCTTAACTTGTAAAGATACACCGAATCCCATTCCGTGGTCTGAAGAGTGTCAGAAAAGTTTTTCCGAATTGCGCGATGCATTGTGTTCGGCTCCTGTGTTGGGTACCCCCGACTACAGTAAGCCCTTTACACTGTATGTCCATGAGAAGGAAGGTTGTGCATTGTCAGTGTTGACACAGTCTTTTGGGTACAAGCAACGTCCATGCGCGTATTTTTCGTCGACTTTGGATCCGGTAGCTAAGGCGTTGCCGAGTTGTTTGAGAGCCACAGCCGCAGCAGCTGTTTCTATTCGACAGTCTGCTGGGTTAGTAATGAATAACATGTTGATCCTTATGGTTCCACATGCAGTGGACACTTTGTTAAACAGAACCAAAACACAGCACTTAACTAGTGCTCGATTGTCAGGTTACGAATTGACACTCCTAGCGAGTCATGTGCACATCAAGAGGTGCAATACGTTAAATCCAGCCACGTTGTTGCCGATCCCAGTCGAGACAGAGAATGTTGAAGAGCCACATGATTGTTTTCTTAGAACTGAGGAAGAAACGAAAGGGAGGATAGACTTGAAAGATACTCCTCTTCCAGAATGTGATGGTACTTTGTGGGTTGATGGTTCGTGTTTCAAGTTGCCGAATGGTGATCCGACTGCGGCATATGCTGTTACGACTTTGCATACGATTGTTGAAACTGCACGTATCCCACACAATTCAGCGCAAGCTGCAGAGTTGATTGCACTTACAAGAGCGTGCGTGTTGGCGAAAGGAAAACAAGTGAATGTGTACACTGACAGTCAGTATGCATTTGGTGTGTCTCATAGGTTTGGACGTTTGTGGGTTGAACGTGGGTTCCTGACTTCGCATGGTGCTAAGATCCAGCATGGTCAGTTGGTGAATGAGCTTCTTGAGTCACTGACCTTGCCGTTACAAGTTGCGATTGTAAAATGCAGTGCGCACAAAAAGGTTACGGATGATGTAGGTCGCGGAAATGCGTTTGCGGACGAAGTCGCGAAAGAAACTGCAAGGAATGTGATGAGTTGAATGTATGTTGCGGGTCCGGCGAGATGGGTTCCGGATAGAGGAATGTGTGAAGATACGATTGAGAGTGTGAAGTCCATTCGAGATGAAGCTGGAAAGGAGCTATGGAGATCGTTGGGACGGTAATAAAGCTAATCAAGGACGCGACAGGATGAGTCAATCAATCTGTGAGAGTGATGAGGTCGGGGAAGCCAGGGGTGCTTTGCTCACACTTACATTTGGGTCGTGGGGACAGTCAACCTCAGCCTAATCTTTGTTGGTGCGTTGTAATGAGATCTTGCTTCTAAGGTAATTAGATTGTGCACTAGTTGGTTGGAAGTTAATGTTAGCTCAATTGCATCCACTGGACTGTGAGCCACGATACACCGCTTGGCACAGATGATATCCTTCCTTATTATGGATCTGCACCCCCTGGTGTGTCTCAGCCAATATTTGGATTTATGTTTCAGGACATCCCGCTCTCGTATCTAAGGCAGAGGGGATTTGCTTTAGGAACATTAGTCAGAAAAATTGGAATTGGTGAGAGAGTACTTGGCTTGTAGTTGGATACCTGTGTTACCTGTAGTGACTCCGGGGCTTTGTGGTGTATGAGTGCCCTGCTAGGGGTCTGGGTAGCTATATCTTGAAGATGTTTTAAGTGCTACCATGTCCCGTGTTGCTACCACTTTTTCCTTGCCTTGCACTTCAGAGGGTCTATATTGCCTAAGTGAGCAGCGCCGCCTCGTAATACCTCTCCGCCTTTACCACGATGCGTGTGTGGCAGGCCGTTGGTGTCACGGAACTCCACAGGCCATCATTATTATCACAGGAACCTCAGCTGCAATGTACTCCTCACCTCAAAGTCAGACAGGTATGGCAGGGAGCGGCCAGCTGTGACTCCTGATCCGACAGCGGGGGCCAACCACTTCAACCACGTTGCGGTGGCAGGAACGTTTAGGCAGTGTCCATCACCAGTCTGCCGGCAGGGGGGGGCACTATCCCAAATCACGCTGCATGGACAGCTGCAGCTCGTGTTGGCCATGCAGGATCTGCTCACGTCCGCCTCTTCGGCCACCCTTTCAGTTGGTCGCCGTGTTGTGCAATATCAGAGCCTGGATGTTCGCAGGCAGCACCGCTGGGGCCCCAGCCGTTCTCCGGCCTCCGGCGTCAAGTAATCAGAAGAGCCTCCCGGTAGGGGGTGAGGGTCCTCAGCACCGCTTCAGCAGTCGATAACCGCCTACCGTAGCTCCGCCACAGGGTGAACGGCCACACAAACAAGCCGGTTTCCGTTGCCGCACACAGCCCTCCTTTATTGCGGCGTGGCAAACAGCAGGCAGTTCAGGTCTGCAGAGGCAGGGGCAGGCGGGTAGCAGGGCGGGGACCTCACCAAACTCTCACCATCCATTGGCAGGCACCGAGACGTGAGCCGCAGTCCAAGCCAGCCGCCATCCGTTCACTGCAGCTGCGCCATTTCTCGCAGACCCCGGGCACGCATAGTTGATGCCGGCCTTGCCAGGGTCATGCAGTAGGCAGCGTCTCCGGTTGGGGGTTTCACACTAGAGCCTGGGCAATCTCAAATTTATGTTGCTGCATGTGGGTAGTGTCCTGCATTTGATCCTCTAGGTTGGTGTCCCCAATAATGGCTGCATCCGGAGGTATTAGCTTGGCCAGGGGAGCCTTCCGCAGAGCTCTATCCGAACACATCTGCCTCTATTTCGGCTGCAGCCACGACCCCACCACGGTCTTCTGTTATGCAGTGCTCGGGATTCGGATTGCGGTGTTCCTTTAGTAGCACAGTAGGCACTGCATCAATTCTTTGGCCACACATCAGTGATACACTGCTTTTTCAACCGCACAGGGGTACTGCTGTGGGAAAACGGCTGTTGAGAGTCGATGCATGTAATTTCTAGTTTCTTAGCAGCCAAATCACATCCAAATGGCCCAAAACGAGCATTGGCACCCCTTGTCAGATCAGAACTCCCAGCAGAGGAGTTCAGGGGCTACAGAAGAAGTCTTTTATGACCCTGAGACTTCTTAACAGGAGGCAAGCATGCATAAGCCTTTGGAGAACCTTGGGAATTAGGATGTAGAAAGAAAATGTCCTCTTAGTCCAGAAGTGTTCTGAAGTTATGGTGTAACAGCTCCAGTACTTATGCCAGTTTCTACCTTCGAGGTAGGCAAACTTTAACGGAAAGTCTTTGTTGTGCACAGGACCCTACCTTACTCTGACCTGGCTCCATACACACTACAGGGGATTGGAGACAACTTTGTATGAGAACATTTACAGTCCTATTCAGGTGTCATTGGCAACTCCTTCCACCACTGTAGCTCAGGAAGACCTATCAGGCTGGTGATTGGCCATCAACATATGCATATGCAGGGCACACCTCAACTCCCTTCTTTGTGACTGTCTAGAGTGAATGGGCAAACAGCCCAAATGTCACCCTTCCTCAGACCTGAATTCCACCCACATGAAGAGCCACACAATGTTAAAGCAAGAAAATATCCACGTTCTAAAAGAGGCATTTTCAAACACACAATTGAAAACCAAATTCACTAAAAGATGTGTTTTTAAATTGACCACAAACTCCAAAACTTGATCTATTTCCAATGGGAAGTTACACTTGTACGTGGGTAGAAGGCATCTTCAATAGTAACTTCTTTGACATACAGTCCTTGCAATAGTGAAAAAAGAAATTAGCAGTATTCACTATCGCGACAAGTAAAAAACTCGAATACATTTCATACCTTTCATCTACACTGCACGCTGCTCATTGGGCTACCTCGGCCCTACCTTAGAGGTATCTTACATGTAGTAAAAGCAAAGGTTTGGCCCTCGCAAGTGGGTACTTGCCAAGTTGACATGGCAGTTCTAAGTGGCACACACAGACACTGCAGTAACAGATCTGAGACATGGCTGAAGGCCTACAGATATTGGTGGCACTATCAATGTTGCAGGCCCACTGGTAGCATTTAATTTACAGGTCCTGGGCACACAAAGTGTACTTTACTACGGAGGCCAGGTGTTTTACATCAGAGGCAACATATCCCCACGTGTCTGCTGGATCTTCCCCCCCCCCCCCCCCCCCCCCCCTAAAGAGCACCTTCAAGCCTATATAATCAAAACCCCAGAAAAGCCAAATTTGACCTAAATGTGCCTAGACAAGAAAAGAAAAAAGATAAAAGCAAAACAAATAAAAAAAGAATTAGCAACATTGTTAAGAACTACTTTCTTTGCAAATGAAACGGCCTGGCTTTCCCTAAAGACAGGATAGATGTCCTTGGTGTTTTTAAGAGCATCCTATTACTGTTACCATTATTTATTTCCAGAGACTTCCTCTGAGTATTTTTCAGCCAGGATCTCCGAAACAAAGCTAAGAGACCCTATATATACAATTTTAATTCTGGCAGGATTCTGAAGGTATACATCGGCTCTCAGCTTTTGAAAAGGAGCAAAGAGCTGCCTGAGCCTCCATCTGCGTTCCACTGTGGCATGCGCAATGTCAGGTCTAGTGAAAAAAGTGATTCCATCACATGATCTTGGAATCGTGGGCCTTGCCAAATCATAAAGAGCTTGTCGGCGGAGAAATTTGACAAAAAACAGTAGCTTGGCACGAGGATGTTGCTGCGCTTTTGGGGTACGCTTGGCAAGGGAAAGAGGAAATCTGTGCACTCTCTGAACTTCTTTGTCCCAATCCCAGGAATGTAGCTCTTGAAAAGCCCCTTTAAGGAATGGGATCATGAAGCTTCTGGGGTCCTCTTTTTCCACTCCTTCCGGGATCCCTAGGAAGCAGAGATTGTTGCGCCGCTGCCTATTTTCCTGCTCCTCCATCTTCCACATGAGATCTTTGACCACACTCTCATTTTCGTCTCTTTGGGTTTTAAGCGTGGCTACATTTTTCTCTAAATGCTCTGTTTTTTCCTCCACAGAAGCATACCGATCTGCAATTTCAGCGCAGGTTTTGCCAACCCTTCTGACAGCCCCTTGTAGTTTCTTGGAGGCCAGGCGTGATCTACGGCTGTCATCCTTGGCTTCCTCCTGGAAGTTTTTGATAGATTGAAGAACAACCTCCAGCGCAGGGTTGCTCTTTGGTCCTCCACTATCTCCGTTTAGGCAACCTGTTATAGTTCTATTACCACCTGAGGTGACCATAGAGTCAGATAATACTGTAAGCTGAGTATCAGAATGATCCTACCTCAGATCTGTACCACTTTCTTTGTCTAGGATATCATGTTTCTTTTTTTGGCGATCCGTGTAAGAGCTGCTGTACCATTTGGGACTGTCCTCTCCGCTTGACACAGAGATGCTTGTGTCTGACAGCTCTGATTCATCTGTTAATGAATAGGATTTTTTCTTTATTCTCCGGTGTTTTTAATGAGTGGATTAGAAGAGAGCTGCTTGCAGCTTGTGGAGTTACTGCGGGTTCTACAATTCCATCAGTGATATTTGCACAATCAATTGAGCTACTTCTTTTACTGCCAGATCTTTCCACTTTGACCTCCAAAGGCTGGCTCACAGGTGTAGAATTGACCTCCGGGATTTTTTTCTCACCCTGATCTATAGGGAGGGGAGTACCTGGTGGCCCTATTATTTATAACGCAGCTGGGAAAGTTGAGTCAGTTGGTGCTCCTTCAAACCGCCCCAGCTTTTCTGTTGTCAACCTTGGATCTTCTTCTACAGACTTAAGCAAAGTGCCAGCCCCCCCCCCCCACCACCACCCTGTTGTACCAAAAGTGCTAGTAATCAGCATTTGAGAATAGCTGGTCTCTCTGTGTGGTTTAGCAATCTCAATATTTTCTGTCTTGTTTTCGAATGTGCTGTTTTTATCCACACACTCGCCCTTCTCCCTTTTCCCTCCCCCTGCTCATCTTCTGGCACCGATTGTTTCCAACCTTTTTTGCCTGGTAGCTGACAGCGCTGTAATGGTATGTGAGGCTGCTTGTGACTGAGTGCTGGGCGCAGAATTTTTTTTCCCTTTGACATTTTTACTCCCCCTGCCAGCCATCCTTACTTGTTTGTGGTGGTTTTAGATGATGCAACAAAGTACCACTGTTGCGATTTCAATTTTCAGAAGATTGCAGACCTGTCCCAAGCACTGTGGAATCTTTGTGGCTTCACGTTTAGCAGACAGCGCGCTGAATGTCCTCGCTGAGCTCCTGCATTCCGATCGCACCGATGGGAGATCACGCAGGTCAGGAGTAATCCGAGAATCCAAAGCCGTGCAGGCGTCCTCGAGGTTTGGAGGAGGTGAGAGCGTGAGTCTCTGCGTGAAAACAATGAAAACTTTTACCATCCTTTGTTTATTTTTCAGGTGCATTATATTTGCTTTCCATAATACTGCATAGTTATCGGAGGAGCGTAGAAGGTATTCAAGACTGGTTTAGCAGTGATAGGGGTTTGCAATCAGGTGAGCATCGCGGCAAGGATGTTCCTTTATTTATTTATTTATTTTGAAAGTTTTATATAGCGCGGACAAGATCCTTGCGGATATCAGAGCGCTTTACAAGAGAAGTACATGGGGGAGCATAGTCAGACAGGTGGAACAATAGGTCACATAGTATAAATGGTACAAATAAGTGGCTACAAAGCCAACCTGTGTATGAAATAGCGCAGGTAAGGCTACAAAGTCCAACATGTGAATAATCAGGCAATTAATAGCAGTACTGAAAGGTTGAGTGAGAGAGTTCGGGCGGGGAGGTGTAGGTGGGTGAGGGGTGAATGGGGTGTGCGGCGAGTAGTTCCTTGGTGTTGCGTAAGTCATCCTTGATCAGAACGAGGGTGTCCATGGTGTTGCCCATCGTGGGGTGGATGGAGATGGTGGGGTGGGTCAGGGTGTGTGCTGTGAACTGATAGTCGAGATGGGGGTGCCGGAAGGATAGTGGGGGCTGAGAGTAGGATGGGAAATGGGATTGGGAGTGGCCACGTTGTGGGGAGGGGGGATTATACCTGTGCATTACGAATGTTCAGAGTAAAGCTAGGAGTGAATTGCAATAGTAGGGAGACATTCTTTCATATATGAGGTAGTATTCTGTGCATCACACATGTGCAGAATATAGTTAAAAGTAGAATGATACAAAAAATAGGCAGGCATTCTATCACAAGAAGGTGTAGATACGTAACTGAGCCAAGTGCTCAGCAGTTGTGATTATTCTAGAATGTAAAATTCTTAGCGAGTGTTCAGATAAGGCAGAGAGTGACTAATCCAGGAAGTCCGTCCCTGAGAGGGACTAGTCAAACATGTCCGCCAAATAGGTGGGATAGAGACATCAGTCCTTTGTTGCGGTTTCCCTTTTCCTTCATGCATGTAGGGGAGGTGGAAATATTAGTCCTCTGTCTGTTGTTATTGCTTTCAGCATCGGGGGAGGAATTTCACTTTCCATCAGAGCCCGCAGTGCTCCAGCTATCTGGGAGGAATGCTGTGTGGGGGAGTTAACGTGAGGAGCCTCGTGGACAGAGGTACGGGGGGAGGGTGGGGAGATTTACTGCTACAGGTTTATGGCTCCAGCTATTTTGAACAAAGGAGGTAGATTAAAAGTGAGCAGGCGGGAGGGAGACAAACAAATACCTCAAGTCTCTGTGTGTCCCCTGAGTCCGTCCGTAGAGTCTTTCAGCAGCCCTGCATAAATCCACAATGTGCCTCAGTCCCTTACGATCTGCTAAAATTTGTGCGTTGCATGTGGTTGAGCTCCTTAGCTTAGATCCGATCAGCTCCAAACCCGTCACACCGTGGGACACAGCGTAGGTAAACACCCGGTCTCCAGCGGATCCGATGGGGGCAGACACTAGCCTTCTGTCACCGAGCCGCTCCCGTTGTTGTGGTCTCAGGGCTCTCCTCAGTCGCTCCCCTGGTCGGCGGTGTCATACCCACCGGGCGCATCCCTCTCCTCAGCCCGTGACCTGTCTCCGGTGCGGGGGGGGGAGGGACTGCTCCTTTTTAGCAGCTGGCGTCCTCCACCGCGGAGCGGATGGTGGGGGGGCACTCTCAGTCCGTCGCTCGCTGTAGCTCGCAGAGACCTCGAACCCCTGCGGTGGAGCGGGCGGGCGGTTCCAGCACAGCAGGCTCCCGGGGGTGCCCTCCTATGTTGCCGGGGGTGCCCTCCGATGCTGCTGTGTAGTCCTTTTGGCTTCCTTTGCAGCCGCTCTCCAGTGCCTTCCTCCGCCGAGTAGCGGGGGACCTCTTCCAGCCCTCCGAAGTCGTCAAGCTGTCGGGAACAGGCTCTTGGCGTTTAGCCGCAGTTTCAGCCGCAGTTTAGGGATGAGACAGCATTCGATCTCCAGTGCCCTCCTCCGCCGTGTAGCGGGGGACCTCTTCCAGCCCTCCGAAGTCGTCGGGCTGTCGGGACTAGGCTCCTGGAATTTCAGCTGCCCCTGTGATGTGGAGTTCTTATGCCGCCTTTGATCCGGTGCCGGGCTGGTGGCAGGGTGGTCCGCGATGTCGGCAGGGTGTTCCGCCGTGTCGGCTCAGCAGGCTCCCGCGTCAGTGATGAGGGTGTCTGAGTCGATGGTCTGATCGCGGGGCATTTCAGGGGTCAGATATCAATCCAGTTGTAATCCAATTATTCAATCCAGTTACTCTTTCGTTCCGATCTTCTTTTCTACTTTCGTTCCGTCATACTGGTAGGCGCTGACAGGGATAATGCCCACATGGGATCCCCAGCACTGGGAGCTCCTCACAGGAGCTCCTACCAGGCGGCCATCTTATCAGTTCTTGAGCGCCATCTTGCCTGCAACTTGTGATATTTCAAGTCCACCCTCAGAACACTGTATGTTTGGTTCCCAATGAGTCTGTGCCCAGGTCCGTCCCCATACTGGTATTTTGTGGCCAATCCTGGTTCACCTAATCCCTCTAATCTGTGTTTATCTGGGAGGAATAAACAAAGTCCAGCTGCCAACAACACCCGATCACATGGCCCAAGAGCAGGCAGCAGGCATCACATTTTGCAGAAAAATGCGAGATAACAGACGGAATGCAGAGCGATTCAAACATTCTACCCCAGTCACTAGATCTGGGTTAAATCCATTGTTCTTTTGCTCACTGTGCCACCACAGTTTGGACACATCCAAATGCAAATCAGTCTTCACCCTGTGCTTCATGTGAACAGTCCGGCATGAACTGCCAAGCCAGGTCTTCCCTGGAACATAAAAAAGCCTCTTGGGACCAGCTGTGTGGTTTCACCCCTCATCAGCCAGGCTACCATGAAGCCAGTGGCCCAGTGAGCCCCGGACCCATGTCTGGGCACTTAGGGCGAGGCAAAAGACACACAGATCATGGCGAACAGCCGGTAAATTGGCACGGGTAGGAGCCCACGACCTTGAAACCGGTCGGTGTTGGGCGGGACGTCCGTGGCCCAAGTGCCCTGCTGTGGTGTAGTCCTGACAACTGCGCAAAGGGAGGCACTCCGTTCTCGGATGCGGGTTGATGCTGTCACATGGCAAGGGCACGGTCTTGAGGCGATCCACAGTGCACTAGGCCCTTTGTGCTTGGACAGCACTGAAGTTGACATCGCGAGCAAGACTGGCAAGGCTGTTCATGCTCAGAAGCCCAGTAGGGGTAACAAGAGCAGTTGACAAGCCCCCGGAAGTCACTCTGGAGGTAATTCTTTGTGCCTTGCTTGCAGGGCAGATGTCCATTGGCAGGAGGGCAGCTCCACAAAGCAGGACAACAGTTCCTGTGAATAGTCAGACACAGCAAAGAGGCAATCCTTCCCACTCAGCAGTCTTTAGTGTAGCAGAGTTTCGTGCAGGTCCAGTTGTGTCACACAGATGTAGGTTCAGGGCCCTATTATTATACCCTGGTGAAGAGACCAGAAGCTATTGGAGAGGGCTTTGAATTTTTGGGGCTCCCCTGTCTCACCTGACTTGTCTGCCCTGACAAAGCAAAGTCGTAAAGCCTATTGTGTGGTGGCTGGCTCAGGCTATTCAGATGTGAGTGTGAATCACTACTCCCTCCTTTCAGCCCAAGAGGGCCATCAGAGTGTTGATGTGGCAGCCCTTCCTGTGTTTGGGAGAGTGTAGGTAGTATGCAAGTATAGGACTGCTACCCTGGGCCAGACTTGTATTGGGGCAGGCAGCAGGTACACAGACTTTATGGAAGGACAGAGAAATTTCCACTTTCTGAAAGTGTTATTTTTGCAAGTAAGGATAAAACCCAATACACCAACAGGGAGGATTTCTCATGATGATTCTAACCATACCAAACATGATATATCTACACCTTACTACTATGCAGGAGTTATCACTTTAAGGGATATAAGGGCATTTCTAAGGCTGGACTATGGAGGGGTCAGCCCCACTGCAATGGCAGAGGCCTGATGCAGGATGCAGCTTTGCCAATATCACCATATTTTAGGGTAGAGTAACCGAACCTTAGCAGTTGTAAGGTGCCCAGAGTCCTAAGTCCAACAAAACGGTATAGTCTGAAGTTGGAAGTGATAGGGCAAAAGTTAAGTGGTAGACCAGCCTAAGGCTGATAGGTGAAACACATTTCTCAGACACAAAACATGAAAAGTATTATTCTTCCCAATCAAAAGTTAGCATTTATTACATGTAATAAGGTAACCTATGTTATCCTTTGAAAGAGGTATGCCTCACAGTAATGAAAATTGATTTTCGGATTTTTTGACGACCAGGACATGTAAAATGTAAAAGCACATGTCCAACCTATCAATTATAATGAACCCTTACCTATGTGCTAGCTAGGGTCTAATTTATGGGTTACTTATATACAATGAAAGTGGAGTTTAAGGGTAGACACAGCTTATAAAACTGCAATCAGGCTGCAATGGAAGGCCTGGGGCAGGTTTAAGGAGGCTACTTAACTGACTGGCACACTAAGAGCTGCATGGCCTTGTAGCTAGAATGTGTATTTAACATGAAAAATAAAACACAAGAGGCATTTTGCAAAACTAGAACAGTTGTTTTAATTAATCGCAGCAACAAGAGAGCAGCAGCAGAGTTGGGGTCTGAAGCAGTCTCAAAGTACCTTGGTGTTGGCTCTTTTTTTATACATTTTACAACTTGTTATGAAGCAATTTGTACATTATTTTTTAACAGGAATTGCGGGAATAGTCACAGGACTGTATATTTGATCTCCTGCTAAGGAGTCCAGCTGGGTCTCAACCTTGCGTGGACACAATGCGGGACAGTGGGTAACATGACTAGATGTCCGTCACGGTGAGCGCATGTTTTCTGTGTCCAGTGTAAATACGGTGTTCTGATTGGCTTAGTGTTCCTAACTATATGTGGCATTTATCTTTATGGTTGTTTTGGGAATGTGCATCCCTCTGGCCAAACAAATGTTATTGAGGCCAATCTTCTCGGACCTTTGCAGTGTTGCTACCTTCTGGCAGACTGATCTAGATTGTCCCTGTTCAATCATTTGTCTATGGGCTTCGTGTCACACCACTTGTGATCTGTTATTCAGTTGCTCCAGAACCTTGGTCACAGGGACTTCCTGACCTTGAATTTCTGACTCAAGGTTGATGGGTAGGTCATATTGGGTAGATTTGACTACAGTAATGTGAGTTTGCTGTTATACATAAATATATCCTGGCGTACATTGGCATCATATTTTTCTTTATTAACATCATCCTAGTAGATGGGGGCGTGGCTGACTGCCAAGCATGGCGGCCGCAATGTGAGCGAGCTCAGCGCCCGGATCTGAAGAATCCTGGATAATCCTGGCGGTATCGGCTTCTGACTGATTCCAACTCTAAATACGAGAGAGCCCCCTTGGACCGGTGAAATCCCCACTGCGTGCTGCTGGTCCTGCCTGGACAATGAGGTGGGCTTGGCTTCTGGGTGCGGGCTGCTGAGCCGGAGGCCTGTCTCAGGGATCGAGAAGGAGTGCCGGAGGCCAGAATTAGAGCTACTGTGACAACCTGCTCTCCAGCTGTTGCTGTGAACCCCCTCGGATTGAGGAAGAGGGGGTGACCGGGGAGGAGTGGACAGTGCTGAGGACAATGCTGTGCAATAGGCGACCCTGCCGAGCCTCCTCTCGGAGGACCCCCTGGCTGCCTGGAGAGCGTGTGCAGCCCTGTGCCGTGGTGTGTACTGCCACTGGTAGCCGTGCTCTGGATCCCGGTGCTGGTCTGGGAGGAGTGGTGCTGCGAATGTAGCCGCGGACATCTGCCAAAGAAACTGCGCTACCCTGTGCTGCCGGGTGAGTGTGGCGATACCAGCAGTTCCTCGCCACGCTTGGGGCCCGCTTCCCTGTCTCCCCTCCGGTCCAGCAGCCCTGTGAACTTTTGTGGCCTGGGATGCGTGGGCGGTGCCTGTCCTTAGCGTGTCTCACTGGCGTCCTCTGCCTAAGCGTGGCGGCCGCACGGGGGACATCTCCTGTGGGAGCGATGCCTGTGGCCCTTTGGTTCTCCTGATCCAATTGACTAGTGATTGCGGGCTGAGCTTGCTGATGGTCTTGGGTGCCCCCCCCCCCCATTCCCACAATATCTTGGAGAGCACAAGGATCGGCATTGGACGCTGTTGCTGGCGGAAGGTCGCCGTGCGCCTGGTCTGGCTTGGGGGATGGGCACATGCAGGCCTGGATATACCGGGCCACACTAGTGGGGCTGGAGGTCCCGCACTTGAATTGCTAAGACCCGCTGAGCGTGTCCTGGATGCACGCATTGCCTGTCTGCCTCCGCCCCCCACATGACGCAGCAGGTACCGCCAGGATCTACTGTAGGGCTAAGTGTGCAGAAGGCTCTGTGCACACTTCTCCTTCCTGAGAGTGGACCTGTTGGGGCCAACTGGGTTAGGGTCGCGTGACCCCCGCATGAACCTCTCTCCTTGGCTGCCGCTCAGGAGGCGACACTGTAAGAATTGGAACTGTTGGTGAGGGCGAGATAGTAGTGGGCCTTCATACGGCCATTCACTGGCAGTCCTCCGAGCAAGTAGAGAAAACGCCTGTGGTAGCTGAGTGAATCCCTGCCGGACATCTCCCTGAGCCACCAGCTGACACTACAGTATCTAGCCACAATGGACCGCCACAGGGTCAGGGGAACTGATTCTGGAGCTGCGGGTGGCCAACAGACTGGTGACTCTACGCCCCCCACACAGCCACTCATTGGCGTCCCGCTCACAGACTTGGAGACTCCTCCGTATAAGCTGGACCTAATCCTGATGGAGGTACGTGACTCCCGGCAGGCCATTGAGAGACAGCTTGGGACTTTGACAATGAGATTCACCGTTCTTAAAGCTGATCATGACAAGCTAGCCGCGGTTGTCAAAGAAACCAAAGTCGCACAACTTGAGTTGGCGCCACAACACAAGGAGCATAGTGCACAGATAGCGCAGCTCCAAAAGCAGGTTGCAGGTCTACAGGAAAGGGCGGATGATGCAGAGGGGCGCGCACGGCCCAATAACATTTGCGTCATAGGCCTGCCGGAGGGATGCAAGGGAAGGGACGCTACTAAGTTCATGGAGCAGTGACTCAAGGATGACGTGGAAAGGGCACACAGGATACCAACGGGCAGTCTGGTGGCCCGCCCCCGGCCCTTGATTGTTAAAGTCCTCAATTTCAGAGACCAACACATTCTGTTGCAAAAGGCGAGTGAGCTGTCCAATATGCAGTATGAGTATCACCGGATATCCCTGTACCCGGACTACACAGCTCTGGTCCAGTGTCATCGCTCTCATCATCAAGATGTGAAGAAAAAGCTCAGGGCAGTAAAATATCAAATATGCGTTACTATTCCTGGCTAAGTTGAAGGTGTTCCATGATCACAAAACGCAGTTTTTTTAATCCCTGGATGAGGTGGCAGAATGGCTTGCAATTATGTTCCACCGGCGGATCAGAACCCTCTTCGCAGGCGTTCCCTCCCTCTCTGAAGCCCCAGAGAGTCCGCAAATCAAAACGCCTCGGGGGGAATGGGCTTGCAGCAAAATCTGGGATCCCGGCTCCGTAGCAGGCCCTGCGTGAACAGGCGGAGGCCCTTGACACACCCATCAGTTTCAGGGATGCCGCCCATCCAGTCCTGTCGGACTCCTCTGATGAAGCATCGAACAATTCAGACTCAGGCCCTATCTTTAACTTATTTAGCAATATTACTCGTCAAACTGCTGATGGATATTTGGGATAATGGTGGGCTTTGGTTCATGCTGGGGCACGATGTATAGCAACTTTAACCCTTTTTTGCTCATGTATGTCTCGCACTTAACTGATCATAATCATGTCGCTAGTCCTGAAACTGCAAACTGCAATAGTAACAAAGGCGGTCCGGGCCGCGCTTAGCTCGTATCGTCCTAACTTAGTCGCAATGTTTTCCGTTTGCACCGTTGTGCATATGGTTTGGACTAGCAATGTTTGGATAGCTTGCCCGAGTATTGGTGAATAAAGTTTAGATCTTTTTAGGTTCTGGCCCACCACTTACACTCTCTGGAGAATTGCTGCTACCCTGCTATTGTGCTAGCGCTACATATTGGTATACCTTAGATATTGATGCAGGATAGCTACAACGTGATTACTTGGAATGTACGGGGATTGGGGTCAGTCGACAAACGACACAGAGTGCACGCACAGTTGAATAGGCGACACGCACATATAGTATTTTTGCAAGAATCCCACCTGACCGCAGCCAAAGCGGCCAAACTCCCCCAAAAATGGAGAGGTCAGGTTTTTTCCACGTCATATTCTGCATTTGCTAGGGGCGCGTCCATATTAGTCCGTAGTTTGGTTCCTTTTATAGCTCTGGAACAACGGGTTGATCCATTGGGCAGATATATCCTAGTGAGGGGCACAAATTTTCATTTGTAGTGTATACTCGCCCAGTTATGAGCAGGAACAATACCTATTAAGCCTCATCCCTGTGCTAGCGCCTTGGGCTGCATGTTCATGGATACTGGGGGGGGGGACTATAATGCTCTCCTGGACCCCTCCATTGATAGCAGAAAATATTCATTCTTCT
Source organism: Lissotriton vulgaris (assembly GCF_964263255.1). NCBI lineage: Eukaryota > Metazoa > Chordata > Amphibia > Caudata > Salamandridae > Lissotriton > Lissotriton vulgaris. The sequence goes on from NC_141687.1 coordinate 13,821,563, forward strand.
CACATCCACATCAACTCCACACCCGCATAGATAGACTTTTTTGTAGTAAACACATTACGACTCAGGTGACGCATGCAACATACTTGGTCAAGATGCTTTCTGACCATAACCCACTGGAGATCTCACTCAACCGGGGGCTGAATCCCCACCCCAGGTCCTACCTGGAAACTGTGGCCCCTTATGCTTGAGGACTCTGTCTTTTGGGAGGCACTGGCAACTGGCATAGATTATTATTTTGCTGAAAACACGGGGACTGCATCCACACCTCAAATGGAGTGGGATGCTTTCAAAACAGTGATCAGGGGCATAGTTATCAGCACTATGGCAGGGGCGCATCAGGAAATGCATAATAACCTTAAAGAGGTCGAAAACTCCCTGAATAGTCTTGAACAAGACGCAGCGAATGACCACACAAAAGGACCACTTTTACAAGACGCCCGAATAAAACATACAGAACTGCTAGAAACACTTCAACACATACACTACACCGCTTACACGCATGCTAAACACGTTGATGCTGATAAGGCTGGCCCGCTATTAGCACGTATTCTCAGAGATGACCCCCACGTTCCCCGATCCATGAGATAACCACTAGCGCTGGGGATACAGTGAATACACAATGGGATATAAATGCAGCCTTTTGTGAATATTGCCGAGGCTTGTACCGGGCGCCCCCCCTTTGGTGGAACAAAAGGGGGTGGTGATGGACGGAGCATCTGAACCAATTAAACACTCACACCCAGTCAACAGATCTGGGCTTAATCCATCACTGTTCTTTTTCCCACTCTGCCACCCCAGTTCAGACATGGCCATGTGCAAATCAGTCTGACCCTGTGCCTCATGGGAACAGTCCAGCCTGAACTGCCTAGCCATGCCTTCCCTGGACCGGAAACAAGCTACCGAGGACCGGTTTCTGGCATTACAGCCGTCTTCAGCCCTGTAGCCCTGGAAGACGCCCTTGATGCCTTTTTACCAGGTGCACAGTTCCCACAACTTGAAAAAACAGCACAGGACGCTCTCTCTGGCACTATCACAAGGTCCGAAATCAAGGCAGCCATCAGGATCCTCCCTCAAAACAAGGCCCCAGGTCTGGACGGCCTCCCGTCCGAATTCTTTGCCACGTTCTCGGATACTCTGGTGCCACAACTAGAGAAACTGTATAATGCCGCGCTGTTCTCGGGGTCATTGCCCTCCTCCATGAGATAGGCACTGGTAGTGTCTCTCTCCAAACCAGGATGCTAGTCAATGGATCTGTCAGGGTGCACACCACTTTCTCTACTCACTACAGACTACAAGCTATTCAGTAAAGTACTGGCTGGCCGCCTACTTCCAGACTTACACAACCTAATCCACTCAGATCAATGTGGGTTTGTACCAGTGCAGTGCACCTCACTTAACATCAGTAGGTTGCACCATGTTGATGTATGACGTTACAACGCATACTTTTACCACACATGCCTTTACAACGTGGTTTTTACATTGCAAACCTTTACAACGCATATTGCTTTGGGGTGCTGGATAGTGAAAAGTTTAATTTTCTATTCCAACTCCAGTCCCCGTGGACACTAGGGAAGGTGTTGGATAGAAAATTAAACGTATTCCCTATCCTAGAGCGCCCCCCAGCGCAATGCGTTGTAATGGTTTGCGCTGTAATGCCTGCGTTGTAATGGTAGTGCGTTGTAAAAGTTTCGTTGTAAAGGTTGTTCACCACACCATGTTATGACTGCGACCCCCAAGGAGAGAGCCCACGCAGGTTGTATCACCTTGGATCTGAGACAGGCATTCGATATGCTCATATGGGACTACATATTCCGAGCACTTGAAAGATATGGCATCCCGTCGGGGTATTTAAAGTGGGTCAGGCTCCTGTACATGGACCCCACGGCAAGGGCCCGTACAGGGCGTTATATCTCGGAGGAGTACCCGGTTTGAAAAGACACATGGCAGGGTTGCCCACTGTCTCCTCTGTTGTTTGTGCTGGCCCTGGAGCCTTAGCCCTTAGAGTACGGTTATCGGCGGCACAACAGGGCATAGGTATTGGCCAAACAACACACATTATCTCCACATACACAGACAACATCATTCTGTATGCTGAAGACCTCACCTCTCTTTCACTCGCCACAGGCATTTTTTATGCTTTTGCGTTGCTTTCGGGCATCAGAATTAATGTCAGTAAGTATTATGCCTTTTTTCCCGGCAAGGGGATTGCCCAGAGACGGTTCAGTTTGGCCCTCATTCTTTACAAGTCGCGGCACATACTTTAAAATATCTGGGTACACAGATTTATCGCTCAACACCAAACCTGATTGAGGGTAACCTAAGTAAGGCTATACGCTCGCTACACTCACATGTCACCTTCTGGTGCTCCCTACCGCTATCAGAGATGGGCTGAGTGACAATTTCGAAAATGGTAGTCCTCCCCCTGCTATTGTATTTTGTACCAATTTGCTGGTTGTGATCCCGACCCCGCTGCTTAACTCTGAACATTACTCTTTCCGCTTTGATTTGGGGAAGTGGCCGCCGCAGAGTAGGACTGAGTAAGCCCCAACTGGACACTGATAAAGGGGACTAGGTGCCCCAGATTTCCGGGCCTATTGCTACGTGAGCCAGTTACAGTGGCTCTCATATTGGCTGGCAGGGCGTAACTTACAGTAAATAAATTATTCACCTGCTGATGTGGATCGCGGACGGGTTCATTCTCTGATCCTACCAGAGGCTAAGATTCCGACCGATGCCCCGCTGCTCTTACGCACAGCTCTCATTTTTTAGTAAATATCCACACACTACACACGTGGCTGCCTTCCTTACTCTGACACCATACCAATACTTGGGATCCTGACCCCAAATGGCCTCCTCACTAAACTGAGACTGCTCCCCTGGGCGGAAGGCGGTGTAGCTACGGTGGGAGACCTATTTGACAACAGCACATTTATGGATCACGACAATTTTGTCTGGAGCAAAGGAGTCACGGATGCATTAGATTTACTAGATGCCAAACTTCTGCAATATGTAAAGAAACATTGGTCCCCCCACAGGGAGAAACCTCCCAGCCATGAAATGGTCTTCATAACCTACCCGATAGGGAATGGCCGACACCTCAACAACTGGCTTTACAGAGGCATTACTACCTACACTAGAATTCCGCTGAATGTTTTACGCAACAAATGGACCGAAGACTTGGGTACAGACCTAGCGGATGGGGACTGGAGCAGGTCCTTGGCATACCCTTGGAGAATCCCACGGAACGCCAAATTCAACTTCATTCAATACCTGTTTTTGCAGAGGGCATATCTCACCCCGCACCGACTGCAACGTATCTTCCCAGCCACACAGCACTGCTGTCCTAGATGTAAATTAGAAGACACTAAACTGCTATATATGTTATGGCAATACCCCGTGCTTATGTCTTACTGGTCAGAATTTTTATCCCTGATCGCAGCTGCGGTTGGTGTCCCCATTCCGGGCACTCCTGCAGTATCCCTTTTGGGATTGATGCGGCTCCCTAAGGCGCAGAAAGAACAACTTCGCTTTATAGACTTGGCTCTACTCCTGACTAAGCGATCAATTACGATGAGGTGGAGGTCGGCTGCTCCCCCACAGCTTCATGGCTGGCATGGGGAAGTGGTGTAATGAAGCGGGCGGAGAGTGCTGCTATCCGCCAGAAGCAAGCCCAGCGTTTGTGAAAAAAATGTATCTCTTTAGACTGGGACAGTATCCTGGAGGCGTTCAAGGCTCTGGCCCCGCCTCTAGTGCCGGTAGCTCGGACTTAGCAACTGTCTTATTATATAATACCTGTCCGCACTCTCCACTATTGTCGACTTACACTGACTGGGGTCCTTGCATCGTAGGGTGCATGCATACACTTTGAAACTTGGAAGTAGCTAGTGGACTACATTGTATTATGAGCTGTTAGTGGGTGGTGCTAGATGAAGTTGGGGGAGGGAGTGAGGTTCCGTGAGGTTCCGTGACGGTTTCGTGACGGTTTCATGACGACTTGAACCCGTGTTTTTAAGTTCGTCGGAAATACATGAAATTGGTATCAGTGAACCGCAAATGATCCATTTAGTATATCCTAGTGTTTTCGCTACGCTACGAGCAAGAGCACTCCTTTTATTAACACATTTCTGATCTACCCATGGCATCCATCTTAGATCGTGGCCGCCATTTTGTGTTTTCTTGCCCTCACATATGCAATAGCCTCTGATCACTTCATTCACTCCACTTTGATTAAGGACACGTAGCCTTAGCCGGAGATTCACCTCTTACATGACACGTGCACCTTAAACCAGATCACGCTGTAGCTGCATGACTCGACAAAGGCTGCCTCCTCTGCCCGAGGCCAGTCCTGCCAAACTGGTCTTCGTGTCCATTGTACCTGATCATGATTAGGCGGCCGAAGCCGGTAGCCTTGCCCATTTACAACTCACAAACATCCCTTATCCCGCTTTTCTATCTTCCACACCTGGCTCTGTTTCTTTCTTTCTGAATCTTTATTAGGGGGAGGTAACGAACTTTACGATGAGGCGGTCCGGGTCCTGAATACAATATTGACAGGGAATTGTGATGAACTAGTGGGAACCCCTCTTCGTAGATGTTTGGTATCAGATTTTATCAACGGTTCCTGTGTAACACCAAATATTTATTGTTTTAGACACAAAGGTTTTGGGAATGTATTACATGTAAAGAATTCGCCCCCAGCATAAAATTTCGTATATAAGGAGCAACCCACTTTGTACAAATCGAACAGGCTCCTGGTTACTGCCCGTGTGTAGTATCTGTGACTTCTGTGTCCCTGCAGTAATAAACCTTTGGTCTTTGACGCCACCATCGAGAAGCCCGTGTTTCTGTTCATTTGTGCACCAAGGCAGGTGGAACTCCGGGGTCTTTGGGTGTTGTACCCTGACACCTCTGGACGGAACCAAAAAGTCCAGAACTCCAATTGGCGCCCAACGTGGGGCGACGTCATTCGGTACCGGTCCAAAAGCCTGAAGAGTTCGAGAAGCTTCGTGTGAAGATTCCTGAGGGAGGCGCCCCACTTCATCGATCCCGGCATATCGCAAAAGTGGCCCGAAGTTCTCTTCCACGAGGGTTTCCCGTTCAGGACGGCTGCAGTGGGCCGTTGCCTTGACCGTCGCCCTGTCTTGGACCCGAAGTGGTGCAGTCCTTAGTACAGCGAAACGTGACGGGTTTCTCCTTGGTGACGTCTTCAGTGACTCAGTTAAGTATTTAGTGATAGCTAGCTGGTTACTTTTGTGAGGGTTGTTAAAATCCTTGATCGGTTCTTGGTTTGGTTTGGTTTTGTTAGATTATCATTGGTTGTTCTAGTTACGATAATCTATTTGGTTTAGTTTTGGGTATCGATACATCAGTTCGTTTTGGTAGGCCTAAGTTCTTGGTTCGAGTGCACATATTTGTTCCGTGTTTTGTTTGTTTTGTGTTCCGGACTGAAAATGGTAAGTCGGAAAATGTTGTCTTGTTTTAGTTGCAACAGTGACTCACGATTGGAGGACTCTTGTCTGGTTCCTCCGATTGGGACTCCCCTATATGATCTATATTGTAAGTATGGCGTGGGTCCTATAGCTTATAATGAGATATGGGTCCGCTATTGTAAGAAGGACGGTGTCCTTAGCTGGCCACTACATGGTAGTTTTGAGCAAGAGATTCTCGACAACTTAGAAGCGAAATTGTTTAAGAAGAAAGCCCGGCCGGCAATGTTTGATTCCTTCCGTTATTGGCGGAAAGAATCCAAACAGAGAGAAATGAAAAGGTTGAAGAAAGAGCAGAAAGAACAAGAAGAGTTAACTCTAGAGCAAGCGACTAAACAGTTGCAAGCCAACGAGTGTGAGAAGGCCATAGATGTAGCCATTAGAGAACATAACTTAGCGATTGATAAATGCTATCCTGCCTTGCCATCGAAAATGGCTAAGATACTGGAGGACTCCGAAAACGATCCTCTGCTATCTTATCTGTTACGGTCACCTCCACCGTATGCGCAAGGTGCTACGGCTCCGCCTGTCCCGAATGTTCAATTGCCGGTTGCTGGACAACCTGGTGTTCTTGTTCCTATCCCTCAGAATCAAGCTCCTGTACTTCCTGTGGTGAATGTGAATGTTCCTACAGCTCCTGCTCCTCCTCTTCCTACACTGCCAGTCCCTATACCTACCTCTGTACCTACTGCTCCTCAAACTATTTTCCTCGATACTCCGACTGCTTCCTCATCTATTCCTACCTCTACTGCATTCTCTATGTCTGCGAGTGTACTAACTCCACTTTCTGTTCGTCGAAGAATCACTGATTCGGTTACTAATATGCTGTCTCCTATATATAAAACTTTGATTAAGACTCCTACTCCTGACTCTGTACAGAGACGGAGTCAGCTTCCGAGTACTGAGGAACGGGGAGTTTTAGACTCCACGGCTCTCAGATGGATTTCGAAGAGTAGAAGATATAGTACAAAAGATGTGTTAGACACATTTATGCAGTGGAAAGAACCAACGCAACGGTACGTCTTTGATGAGATGTGCTCGTTGTTACGTGAGGAAATAGAAGAAGATGATGTCGAAACAGATTTAGAAGATTTAATTAGGGTTCAAAAGGAGTTTGCTGCTGGAATGATAGTGGGTGAGAAAATAAAACAAGCGATGGAACTCATTTTAAGTTTTAGGAATGATCCATCTCTTCTTTCACCGAGAGATTTAGAAAAAGGTAAAATGAAGCTAAGTCGCCAATATCCTATGAGGGAAGTACCTCCAATCTGGCGCGAAGCAGTGCCACGTGATGATAATGCTGGTATTGCAGGTGCTCCAGCACAGTTCCAACGAGTGTGGATACACATTCCATGGAAGCGAGCAGAAGTGTTAGCAGTGAAACAGGCCTTGCCAGATCCGCGTAAGAATCCAGCCGGATATTACAAAGAATTAACACAGACAGTTGAGGCTTGTATAATGAACTTAGCCGACATTGATATGTTATTTGGTAATGTAGTTCCGCAACCAGTGTGGGCTAAAATTCGTAGAGAGGATCATCAGGCTGCTTTAGGTGGTGATTGGGCAGCTATCACTGCAGCAGATGGTCAACAAATAGGTGGTGCGAAACCTGAACCTCTGATTGCTAATCTGCCAGGTAGAATAATTGATCTAATGAAGACTCTGATGCCAGCATTGCGTGTTAATTGGGACAAGTTGTCAGCATGCAGGCAGAAGAAAGACGAAAGTGTCTCGGACTTCTTCACGAGGTTCGAAGAGACTTTTGTGGATCATAGTGGTCAGGACATGAGTACAGAAGGAGGACAGAGATTGTTTGTAGATAAATTTGTGCATAATTTGTTACCTGAATTATGCAATAAATTAAAAGACTCAGAAAGTGCGTGGGCTGTATCTACGACAGCGCAAATACTTGCGACTGCGCAGTACTACGAAAACAGAGATAAAGAGGAAAAGGAAAAATCAGAAAAGAAAACGAAAGATTTAAAAACTAAAGTTCTTTTGCAGCAGGCGTATCCGCCTCGCACGAATCCAACTAATACGCAGCAAAACTCATACCAAAGGACAGATTATAATACGTCAAGACCTCAATATCAATGGAATCAATGCGCGTACTGCAAGAAAGAGGGTCACTATAAAAATGAATGTCCGATCTTAGCGCAAAATAATGCAGCAGCAGCTCAGAGAGGTCGTGGTGGTTTTGTGCAGAATTCTAGAGGACGAGGACGAGGTGCTATGCCTCCACAAACGAATGATCGTCCCTCCAATCACTTCGATCAGAGAAATGGACAATCTGCGCAGCAAAATAGATCTCAGCAATATCTTGTTGAAGATTATTGTGAAGTAGAAGAGAGTTTTCAACAAAATGGGTACTAGGACAGCCATGGACAGAGAGAGGGAGTAGTATCAGTTCCAGTGGATCAGAGTGGGCCTTATGTCGCAGTAGCAACATCAGGTGTGGTCGAACCGTTTCTGTTGGATACTGGTGCCGCAAAAAGTTCTATCATGCATGCGAAACTCCCTGGCGCACCTTTGTCTGGCTCAACAAATGTTTCCGTAGGTTTCTCAGGCGCCCCTGTGTACAACCCGATATCTGGTCCTTTGTCTATTTCTGTTGGACCGTGCCAATTGAAAGCACCCCTGATTTTGACGACAGGTTGTAATGAAAATCTGCTTGGCTTAGATTTGTTAAAACGACTATATGCGACATTGTACTGTTCTCCGGAAGGAGTACAGCTTACATTGGGTAAAAATATCACCTCTCCGATGTACTTGTCAATGGACGCACTCCCGCCGGAGCTACGTTCACTCCCTGATTCTCTTTGGGCGACTGGTCCTAATGATGTAGGTCTCCTAGAAATCCCACCGTATGTAGTTACTTTGAAAGCAAATGTAAAATTTCCAAGAATTCCCCAGTATAAAATTTCGAGTGAAGGTGAGCGTGCACTTTTATTGATTGTGCAAGATTTGATTAAGAAAGGTGTAGTTGAAGAAACTAGAGGAAATGTCTGTAACAGTCCTGTCTTACCGATTCTGAAGCGAACTGACCCTACAAAACCTCCAGTTTATAGGTTTGTCATAGACCTTAGAGAAGTTAATAAGATTGTAATTCCGCAGTTTCCTGTAGTACCAGACATTACTGCCTTGTTAACGTTGATTCCTGCTACAGCTACTTGGTTCTCAGTCATCGACTTGAAGAATGCCTTTTTCAGCATTCCGATAGCCGAAGAAAGTAGGGATATTTTCGGCTTCTGTCTAGGAGGTCGAAGTTTCAGATTTAAACGCGCTCCACAAGGCTATTGTGAGAGTCCGTCCATTTACAGTCAAGCTTTAAAAAGCCAGCTAGATTCTTTTGTCCTTCCTCCAAATTCTGCCCTTGTACAGTACGTAGACGATCTTTTAGTGGCTGCCGATGACAAGGAAACTTGCAAAGCAGCTACAATTTCCCTATTGCACCATTTGTCTAATTTGAATCATAAGGTGTCTCCTTCCAAGATGCAATACTGCTGCCAAGAAGTGACCTACCTAGGTCATCTCTTGTCAAAGGAGGGAAGGAAGTTGACCCCAGAAAGAATAAAAGCAATTACGCAGATGAGTGTTCCACGCACACAGAGAGAAGTACGTGCCTTCCTAGGTATTACCTCTTACTGTAGGCAGTGGATTCCAAATTTTTCTCTTTTAGCGAAACCATTGGTAGCTTTGACTGGGAAAAATGTTCCGAGTCCAGTGCCATGGTCTGATGAATGTCAAGAGAGTTTTACTGAATTACGAAAAGCATTGTGTTCAGCTCCTGTATTGGGTACACCTGATTACAGCAAGCCATTCACGCTCTACGTTCACGAAAGAGAAGGTTGCGCGTTGAGTGTTCTGACACAGAAATTTGGTGATAAACAACGCCCTTGTGCGTATTTTTCATCAACATTAGATCCGGTAGCCAGAGCATTACCTAGTTGTTTGAGGGCTACAGCGGCAGCTGCGGCTTCCATTCGACAATCTGCTGGTTTGGTGATGAACAATATGCTAGTGGTCATGGTTCCTCATGCAGTGGATACACTCATGAACCGAACGAAGACACAACACCTTACTAGTGCGAGATTATCTGGTTACGAGCTGACATTATTAGCGAGTCATATTCAGATCAAAAGATGCAATGTATTGAATCCAGCAACATTGTTGCCGACTGAACAAGAGTCGAGTGATTCTGAGCCACATGACTGTTATTTCAAAACGGAGGAAGAGACAAAAGGACGTATCGATTTAAAAGATACTCCCCTGTCTGACCCAGATGGTACGCTGTATGTGGACGGGTCATGTTTTAAATTGGAGAATGGTGATGTGACTGCGGCTTATGCGGTAACGACTTTGAAGACGATTGTGGAGACTGCAAGAGTGAGTCAGAATTCTGCCCAAGCTGCAGAATTAATAGCTCTAACGAGAGCGTGTGTTTTAGCTAAGGGAAAGAGAGTGAATGTGTTTACAGATAGTCAGTACGCATTTGGCGTGGCCCATAGTTTTGGCCGGTTGTGGAGAGAAAGAGGTTTCATTACGTCCCATGGGACTAAGATCCAACATGGTCAGCTAGTTAACGACTTGTTGGAATCTCTAACCTTGCCGACTGAAGTTGCGATTGTGAAGTGCAGTGCTCATAAAGCAATCACGGATGATGTTGGTCGTGGGAATGCCTTTGCTGATGAAACTGCTAAACAGACAGCTAGAGACACGATGAGTAGAATGTATGTTGCTACGTCTGCAAGATGGATTGCTGAATCTGGAATGTGTGAGGACACTATGGAAAGTGTGAAAGAGATTCAGAAAGAAGCGACTGAGGAAGAGAAACGTGTATGGAGAGAAAGTACGGGCAAATTGGACTCAAATGGATGTTGGATTGATTTGACAGAACAGCAGCGTTGGATGTTGCCTGATGCGTATGTGCTTGCAGTAGTGACGATGGCACATGGAGTTGCACATATAAGTTCTAAAGGGATATGTAAGATGTTGGCTCCGGTCTGGAAGAATGAGGGAATCAGTAAGTGTGCAGAGAGAGTGGTGAAAAATTGCATGGTGTGTTTGATGCATAATCCTGGCAAGGGAACTCCAACTCCAACTGGACATTTCGCTCCTCCATCCTGCCCCTTTGAAGTGATTCAGTTAGACTTCATTCACATGGAACGCTGTAACAATTTAAAGTACGTCCTGGTGGTAGTTTGTGCTTTTTCCAGGTGGATAGAAGCATACCCACTAAAGGACAACACTGCTCTATCAACTGCCAAAATTCTTCTCAAAGAATTTTTCCCTAGGTTTGGAATGCCACGGATTGTATGGTCAGATAACGGAAGTGAGTTTATAGGGAAAGTTATGCAGAGTGTGTGTGCTGGTCTAGGAGTGAAACAAAAATTTCATAGTGCGAACCATCCCCAGTCTGCTGGTTTAGTCGAGGGTTACAATGGCACTCTGAAGCTTAAGATAGCCAAAATACAAGCATCCACAGGTTTAGCTTGGCCAGACGCACTTCCTTTGGCCTTGTTATCAACGAGAGCAACAGTGCATTCTAGAATAGGGCTTTCTCCATATGAAATTGTGTTTGGCCGTCCGGCAAATATCTGGGGTGTGCCGAGGCCTAAACAGTTCTGCTCCATTGAATATCCTATGTTGATAGACTACCTTTACGACTTGACTGCTAAATTGAGTCTTATTCATCAACAGGTCTTCGATGCTTTGCCAAAACCTCCGGAGAGTCCAGGGCATCAGCTGAAACCCGGCGACCACGTGGTGGTCAGAAATTTTGCGAGGACAAAGAATCTTCAGCCCCGCTACATCGGCCCCTTCCAGGTCCTACTCGCTACGAGGACAGCCGTACGTGTCGCTGGCTGTAAGCATTGGATTCACGCCTCTCATGTAAAGCGTGTTCCTTTGCCGCTGCCTTACGACGACTGGGTGAAGAAGGGAATTAGTGCCTCCGAAGCTGAAACCACTCCGAAATTTGTCCCTTTCAGCGATGCCGATTTGATTACTGACACTTTGAAACCTGACTCTCCTCCTGAAAAGACTCCTTTGAACACTGAACATTTGTCTCCAGCATCAGAAGAAACTTTGCTATCTGCGAACTTAAACTCTGCAACAGCTGCTAGTGATACACTATTTTCCGATCAGACAGTACCAGCGAAGAAGAAATACAACCTCAGAAGCCATAAAATGGACAAATAAAGCAGGCAACTGCATATTGTGATTTTTGATATATTGGACCTTTTGCCTTCAGCCAGGAAGTTTGCTATTGTTTATTGTTTTTAAAATTGCCTTGCCGTCTGGGTAGCCGTAGGGTCGTGGCTGTGTGCCTAGTTTGAATTTGCAGGGGTCTGACACAAGGTCGATCTTTCTGTTAGTTCTGGGAACTCCCAGGGCTGATAGAGGCATTTTCATCTACGTACACATCATCAGTGGTCGCGAGCGGATTGTAGAAGATGGAGCTTCCTGCGCTGCAACGAGAAAATGTGATTTACGTTCGCAGAAACAGACTCAGTAGAATTCTTCACAGCAAATGTTTCTTGATGCAATGTGCCGTTACATTTTTGATTGTTTTAGCAACATTGGTGGGTGGAATCGTTTTTGGTGTAAATTTGATTTTTGTGCCAGTTTCTACAGTACCTCCCCTTGATCCTGCTATTTCTACTGTTTCTTCTATACACTCATTTCACTCGTTTCCAGAACATGAGCAAGCCAGACGCTCAGAGTTCACCAACAACACTTTTGTACAGCTCTTGCACCAACACCAACTGGTAGTTAACACGACAGACTGCTGGGTGTGTGGCTTGATACCTCACACTATGGATAAAGGTATTCCATATCTGGTTTTGCCTTACAGCTATAATGGATCATTTCAGGCCTTCCAAACCATCTTTGCTTATGCCCTTGAAACCTATCCTCCACGTCCACCGCGTTCCACTAAATATAACTCTGCCAACAAAGCCTTAGTCCAGGGAATTATTGACATGGTCAAGGACGTCAATAATACTCCATCATACCCTAGAGACGAATTGCGAGTATATCTAAGCTGGAATACTTCAGAGTATCGCCTTAGTTTAGGGGAAAGCAAGCGTAAAAGCTCAACTCCAATCTGGGTCGTACCTCACCGAGGTCAGGTCTGTTTGCAAGGTAATGGGAGAAATCCGAGAGCTCAGCTAGGGAAGAGTGAGTGCGTAGAGACTTATGTGTTTCCGGCTAACTCTTCCCCTGCCTTTCTTACTGCTAGGGGTACCTATTTCATTTGTCGAGACAGAGCTTATACATGGTTACCTGCCGACTTCTCCGGATCATGTTATATTGCTCGATTATTGCCTCCGACATACACTGCTTCATCTGATTACCACAGAACAAGACTAGCAAGAGGTGTCTTCAGCAAGGAAGATACCGCTGGTCAGGAAGCCGGAGACTTCTTCAAAGGCTTCCTTCCGTTCTGGGGACCTATGGCCAATAGTAGAAACATACGTCAGCTAACACGGGTAGTTGAATCTACTATTACTGAAACTGCTGGTGCCCTTAGCAATCTGACAGCTGAGCTTCAGGCGGATAGGCTCATGACGTTGCAGAACCGTATGGTTCTAGACGTTATACTTGCAGACCGAGGTGGGGTATGCAGAATGATCCAATCGAGCTGCTGTGTCTTTATTCCTAATAATGCTCCAACAGTCTATGAGGCGATCTCTAAGTTACACAAGATTTCAGACTCCATACATGTAGACAAGGGTAACTGGTCCTTCATGGAGTGGTTTTGGACTCTGATCTCAGCGTGGGGATGGAAGGTTCTAATGGTCATTGGTGTCGTCCTAGTATTCCTATTCTCATGTTGTCTGATTATCCAGTGTGGTCCTGCTCTGTGTAGTCTTTGTGCTGCGACTTGTCTCAGAAAACCACCCGCGTTTGGAGAAAAGACACGAGAAAGGATGATGATACAACAGCATGTCACTGACCTGATGAGCATAGAACTAGACTCTGACATAGACTGAGTAATTGCCTATGTAAGGGCAAAAGGAGGGTCTGAGGTTCCGTGAGGTTCCGTGACGGTTTCGTGACGGTTTCATGACGACTTGAACCCGTGTTTTTAAGTTCGTCGGAAATACATGAAATTGGTATCAGTGAACCGCAAATGATCCATTTAGTATATCCTAGTGTTTTCGCTACGCTACGAGCAAGAGCACTCCTTTTATTAACACATTTCTGATCTACCCATGGCATCCATCTTAGATCGTGGCCGCCATTTTGTGTTTTCTTGCCCTCACATATGCAATAGCCTCTGATCACTTCATTCACTCCACTTTGATTAAGGACACGTAGCCTTAGCCGGAGATTCACCTCTTACATGACACGTGCACCTTAAACCAGATCACGCTGTAGCTGCATGACTCGACAAAGGCTGCCTCCTCTGCCCGAGGCCAGTCCTGCCAAACTGGTCTTCGTGTCCATTGTACCTGATCATGATTAGGCGGCCGAAGCCGGTAGCCTTGCCCATTTACAACTCACAAACATCCCTTATCCCGCTTTTCTATCTTCCACACCTGGCTCTGTTTCTTTCTTTCTGAATCTTTATTAGGGGGAGGTAACGAACTTTACGATGAGGCGGTCCGGGTCCTGAATACAATATTGACAGGGAATTGTGATGAACTAGTGGGAACCCCTCTTCGTAGATGTTTGGTATCAGATTTTATCAACGGTTCCTGTGTAACACCAAATATTTATTGTTTTAGACACAAAGGTTTTGGGAATGTATTACATGTAAAGAATTCGCCCCCAGCATAAAATTTCGTATATAAGGAGCAACCCACTTTGTACAAATCGAACAGGCTCCTGGTTACTGCCCGTGTGTAGTATCTGTGACTTCTGTGTCCCTGCAGTAATAAACCTTTGGTCTTTGACGCCACCATCGAGAAGCCCGTGTTTCTGTTCATTTGTGCACCAAGGCAGGTGGAACTCCGGGGTCTTTGGGTGTTGTACCCTGACACCTCTGGACGGAACCAAAAAGTCCAGAACTCCAGGAGGGGATAGGTGTGTGCCTATACTACACACGTTTTGTAGGAGATGTTGTACGTACACTGTATGGTGATACCAATGTAACGCATTAAGGTGTATTTCTGCCATATGCTGTAATTGCTGGGTTGAAAACTTAGAAATGAATAAAATCTGCTTAAAAAAATATCATCCTAGTAGCATTTCATTTACAGGCTTTAGGTACATGGTACACAAATTTACTAGTGAATTATAAGTAAATTAAATATGATAATCAAGGGATTCCTGGCCTCTACCTAGCCAATATGGCTAAATGTCCCAGGAGTATCCATACCCACTTTTGTAGCAGTTCACTCGAAAGTGGTTATAGGGTCTACTTCTCTCCCACTGGGATTAGTGTCTGGCTTATAAAATGTACAAAAGAGGGGGCAGACCAAGTGTTATCTCTCTCTGCCTGTGACATGGTAAACCTCCTTGGAGATTATCACAATCATAGGCACAACCCAGGTGCTCATCCTGTTAAAGGCACAGAACACTTTCCCATGTACAAGGCTTTTGCTTCCACTTTGGGAGGAAGTTCACACATCATCAAGGGTTTATTCAGCTCCTGCATTGAAGAACATGCAAATGAGCTTTCTAGAGGGTTTTTGGCAGGGAAGCTGTACTAAAGTACCTCTCCCACAATAGTTGTCACTACTTTGACTTTACCAGTGAACTGACATTGTGATAAATATTTTAGGAAGTCCAAAAATAAACTTTGTAGCTGTTTCCTCTGCTGAGGTAACATGATTAAATGTAACATTGCATTGCAATGCTTTCCAATGGAGCACCTAACACAGGTAATGTAAAATATGGCTTTTGAGACATTTGAAAGGTAATGTTTACATGTCCTGACTTAAATTCATGCACACTGCCTAATGGGCATTACAGCCTAGTTAGGGGTGAGATTTATATTTAAAGGGCATGTTCAGGCCTGTAAAATGGGATTATTTTCAATTTGGAGCTTTAGAAATATCCAGGCAGGCTACAGCGGTGGCCTGCTAATATTTACACTGTTAACGTAGTTGGGTGGAAGAATGTGTGCGTCAGTCCACTACTGACATTTACCTTAAGGGCCCTGGTACACATTGTACCACATACCTGTGACTTATAGGTATGTTTTAAGTTCTAATTAAGAGTACACCAATTCAATATATTTTAGAGGTCATAGCACATTCACAGATGCCTGCTTAGCAGAGTTCCCATACACAGAACAAAATAAAATAGTGCTGGACCGGTTCCTTTCTGCATTGTCATATATTTTTGCTTTCCGCTGCCTTCCTTTGCTCAACATTTCTTTGTTTGTTTTTCAGCCTTTTTGTAGCTTTTAATTTTTAAACAGTGGGAACGTGTTTGTGCTCTCCCTTTACAACATTGTAAACTTTCCCACACCATATTGGTACATGTAATTTACTTGTACACCCCTAGTATATGGTTCTATATGTACCTTTACCTTTAAGTTTAATGCTACTGTTCGGTTGCAGCACTCATTGTAGCCCCCAATAAATGATAGCCTTTTTTAAACATGGCTCAGGCTTGGCACTGCAGCCTGTACTGCAATGTTGAAGTTCAATTTCTCCCTAGAAAAATAAACTTGTGCCAGGCCTAAACCTTCCTTTTTAATACGTACATGCTGTTACCTAATTTGGGCCCGAAATGCTGATACAGTAGGTGAAGTGGTATTTAAAAAGTATGGCATATGTGGTCAAGGTTTATACGTCCATCCATTTAAAAACGCCTAACGTTATATTTCATGGTGAAAGGCCTATCACTTCCATAGACTACCATTTGGTAAACTAAATGTAAGTGATAACGTCAGAATGGGGACAGATTGCTATACGGTTTTACTCAATTGAATTGTTATTTACAAACCTGTTTTTAAGTTTCAATTTTGAAATTTTCACGCATAGAAAGTTGCCATTTTCCTGACAAAATGAACTGTGCCTTTTTGCCAGTGTTATGGGTCACATTACTGTGAATGGATCTGCTGTTGTGGTTTGTGTATTTCTTTCAGACCTGAGAACAAAGACGGCCCTTGTCTCAGGAGTGTGTCCTTCTAACAGGATGGCTGGTGAGGAATGGATCATGCCCTGAATACATTGGAAAGGGCTCAGTCTGCAACACACACAAAGGAACCTGACACAAAGCCTACCCTGCATTTTGCCACCTAGACAGTTTGGAATCAAACCCAAGTTAAGGATAATAACATACCAGAACCAGTTTTGAGTGTCGGTCAGGGAAATGCCGAGCAAATGTGTTGGAACCAGGTATGAAACTATGACATTCATAACATCTTATCAGAAACTTCATGCACCTGTTTGAAGATTCAGAAAAAGGACTGCTCTGCTTTTTGAGTAATAACTACTGCCCCGCTGACTGAACTTGGAAGATAGATCTTGCTTGCCTTGAAACCGAGCTACCCAGAATGACTACAAGGGTTTGATAGGTGACCGTGTATGTGACCTACATGAACATAAAACGTTTTCATAGGCCTTCTTACACCCACCGAGCTGACAATCTCCAACTAGACCTGCCTGAGCCCTGTTGCTGGCATCTGCAGGAGTCAGTCAAGATCCTCAAGCGGTCCCTTCCAGGTTCTGGAGTGTTTGCTAGCATTAGAGAGAGATCTTCCCTGTCTAAACGAAAGATTTATCAGAATAAAAGTGAAGCATTGTAGCGCATAGCTGAGTTGTTCAGCTTCCACTTGAACAATTTAACACATCTGACCCCAAGTGATGCAGAGCCCTGTAGAGCCCCACTGCACAGCTGAAAGCGGATTAGCTTGTACTCCAAGAGATGCAAAGCCTGGCTGCGCCATGACATTCCCTTCCATTGGAAAGCTGGACCACATCAAGTGGAAACCGATGCAAGGTCCCACAGTGATGCCCTGAGGGCTTAACTGGATCTATCATCGATGGGTCTCATGCCCTGTAATGCCATGAAACAAACAGCTTCATTGGATCTTAGATCCAGCAACATGAATCCATGCAAAGCAACTCCGCATATAACCTGCATTAATGGCGTAAGGTACAACCCTACCATGTTAAACCATATCCTGTGCCCAGCCTGCGGCCCATCACTGTCAGCTGTAGCTAGTGCTTTTGACCCAGTATAGGGTAACCAGATACCAACAAATGGCAATTGATTCTTCTTAACTCCAGTCTTGCTGACTGGATTGTTGAGTTTCTTGTTTTATTTAATTAATTAACGTTTGCTCTATTCTTAAAGATTTCTTTGGAATTGTAATGTATTGTGTACTGGTTTTTATTACTGTTTGTGTGCTGTGTAAACACTTTGCACATTGCATCTAATATAATGCCTTACTGCTTTTATGTCAAGCTACCAGAGGGTGAAGCACATTTTAATTTTGTGGTTTTTGTGGCCCTGATAAGCATTGAGGGCCAGATGTATGGCCATAGCATTTTCCTACTCGCAAATTGCACTCAATTGCGAGTCTCAATTTGTGAGTTCCGAAATGCTATGTACAACAGTGTTTGAGACACTGTTTACGATTACCAATGAGGTTGCAAGTTGAATGCATCATGAATATTAGTGAGGCACTCACAATTTGCGTCCCCATTGCAAATGGCTTGCCCTCCCTGGTATTGTGGCCTGCTGGGCTCAGCAGACCTCCATGTCTGGGACTGTTTTTAAATAAAGATATTTTTTTGAATGCAGCCCATTTTCCTTAAAGGAAAACGGGATGCATTTAAAAAAAGAAAAGTGAAACATTTTAATTTAATTTTTTAAGGGCAGGCAGTGTTCCCTGTGACCACTTCATGCCCCATAAAAATATTTTCTCCTAGATTCACAAAAGGGAAGGTGTCCCATGTGTGCCCCTTCCTGTTTGCAAGTGTTTTGCCACCCTTCTTAGAAACTGTCATACATAGGGCTCCGAATCGCTATTAGTAATGGACGTCCTTGGAACGCACCTTCATAATAGAGAATCGCTAATTCTATTTTGCGATTTTCACAAAAATGTGTTAATCGCTAAATAAAGATAGCACACGGCCAAATTGTATTTTTAATGCACAAACAGTTCATAAGCCCGTTTGTGCATGCATAATAGGGTCATACATCTGGCACGAGTATATTATTTCAGTTAGTCTTCGATCCCTTTAAAGTATTGATCCACTTTTTTACAATTGGCAAATATATTCACCTAAAAAATGTGGTGACAATACAAAGGGCGCACTTTATCATAAATCGAATACAATATTAATGGGCAAATGAATCTTATTTTAGTATTTTGACAAGCAGCTAAATAATTAATACCATATCAACTTCCAAGGCATACTACCAGTAACTAACTTTGTTTATAAGAAAACTGGAGTACTTATTCATATGTAGGACCAGATGAAGCTTTTTAAATGATATTGGCTAATGGCAACTATAGCCTCAATGTGGCACCTATAAGTTCCAAAAAATAGTTATATTTCATTGTAGTCCTCATACTACTATCAGCACCCATACTTGAAATATCAAGATGATTCACAAGATATCGGAAAATGATTTTTAGCCACTCTTATTTCCGTAGAAAGGTGAAACAGAAACAAAGTGTTTTTAGTATAAACTATTCTTTCTAAACATTAAAACAGAGCTCGGTAGTTCTAGAACATCAATTTCCAGGATAGCAATCATGAATCAGTTTTAAGTGAATTCTGACTAGAATATCCTTGGTGATGTTATTCATATGTTATTTTTTAATGTATTGGTTTCATTTACTGTATTAATATACCTGAGAAATGATAGTTTTAATTTTTCTCGAACTACATATTTTTATTGGTAAATTTTGTTATGTAAAATATGTTTCATGTTAAAATGAAATAATATTCCTCATTGTGTATTGATTAAAATGAATACATGAACATAAGCAAGTCTGATTCATACTTATACTTATTTGCAGACTTATTATGTGTCTTACTGCCAGAACTCTGCGGCTGCTAGTAGCCCACTGTGCCAGCAGTCTTTGAACCACAGTATTAGAAGTTTGCACCGATGCCTGTGTTATGGCCGTGGGGATTCTGCAATGATGGTGATGCATCGATGTCTGTGTGAGCATTTCTACTGCATATGTGTCGGATGCACACATATGCCTGATACATTTGGGAAAATACCCCAAAAATATTGTCGGAGTCATGCCCATATATGGACAACCCTGGCAATGGGTATATGGTACAAAAAAGACTCACCTGTACATTGCTAAAACAGTGGTGTAATCCTCGTGGTTAAGATTCTTCTGTGAAGGGGGACCTGAAGAAAGGGATCCATGTCAAGCTCTGACTGAGAGAACAAGAGGGGGTGGGCATGCACCCCACATTCTATTTTTCTGCTGACTTGAAGCTGTTGGTCTCCTTGCCTTGGTCAGCTTGTGTAAAAGTCGACCCGTAATACAAACAACAGTCAGATTCCCCTGTACATCTCTATGCCAGCAACTTTTACCTGACCGCAAGGCCGGCAGTCTGTGGTTTCAGTAGTTCAGCTGTGCTCTTTCTAAATGCAATCTATTTTATAATACAGCGATCATACCACTGAGCATGTGGCATATAGACCACAACTGCCTGTACAGTGGTTCATGGACTGCTAATCTTGTTTTAAATCACATACTATTGTAAGAATCGTGTTTATTGACATTGTAAAGTATATATAAAACATTAGTTTATTAATATATATGATAAAACTTTCATAAAATGTGCTGAAAACTATCAGATAATTTTTGGGGATTTTTTTAAGTACATTTTTTTGATGCATATTTAATTTATACATGTGTATTGTTATGTTTGGTATTGTGACATGCAACACTTTGCTCCAAGACAAAAATAAACAATGGCTTTATTAATGTCCTATATTAGCCTCTATTATTTGTTTGTTCTTAATGAATCCTTAGTTGACTAACAGTATAACCTCTTCTAAAAAAAACGAGTTTTTGTTTGTTTATTTACATTATTGTGTGAATATTTTTGGATATTATTGGCTATCAGACTTTTGGAAATACAGAGCAATATCCCACCTTCCACTTATTTTTGAGAAATTGAATAATCACATAACTAAAATAGAAAAAAAATCAATCTGTTTCTATTTGGACAAAAGTGTCACACATTCTCTGTGTCTATATGTATGTATTGTGTTGTGTCCCCCTCTCACTTTAGGAACTGCATACCCTCTTGCAACACAGTTCTCTAGGAGCCCTGTGTGCAGGACCTGCTTGAATAGCGGCTCCCGGTCCCACCTTCCCTTCTCCTCCAAAAATCTATATGTATGTATACACATTGCAGATAAAGGACAATTTCCTTTAATTCCAGTATTATTACTTTTTTAATGAGTACCATATATAGCCCATATGAATCAACTTCAAATAAAACCTGTTTGTTTAAATACCAAATTCATGCAGTTTGGATGTCATTTATTTTGCTGCCTATACAATACATTCCAGGTACATATTCTCAGGATCATACTTTATGGGAGCAACCAGTTCTTGCTATGATGATATGGTTAGCTGTATCAGAAGTACACATTATAAAAACTTCAATGTTACAAATTTGATGATGGTACAGGCTTCAAAAGTTGAACTTTGAGATTGCATTCGAGATTTTGTATACCGGCTATAACTTTATATTCTGTGAAATGGACACAACAAAACAAATATTGTTGTCTTTGTGTGTCAATCAGAGATAATTCTGTGATAACAAAGGCAGTTGATTGTTTTCTCTTTGTGCCATAGGTTTATTTGGGTACTTTCCTGCAATGACAGGATTAAGAGCCTTGCAAGATGCTAGAAAACGAATAATATGAACAACAATGCCTTATAACAACTACAATACAGATCTGGAGAACAAAAACTCTATGAAAGAGACCATGGGTGTAAAGGATAACAGGGAGAGAACACCACAACTGCAAATAGTCATTTGTGGAACTTCATCAGGTGACTGCCACTGTAAAGATCGTATGTTCTTACAAAACAAAGTATAGATTTCTGTAGTGCTTCAATAGGAATGACAAACATGAGCTCTCATTGGACATTACGTTTACCTCAAGTGGCAGGCTTTAAATATTGGGGACCTTACCAAGATACTATCTCCAAGTCAGGAGGCCAGGAAGCAGTAGGGTAAATGCCACACGGAACATCAGTGGGATGAAAAATCATTTACATGAATGAAATACAAAAGGTGTGCCAATAAAAATACAGCTGTTAAAACACTGGCCAGAAGTAACAGAGAGACCCAGGTACCTTAACTTAGGAAACATGTTGATTGGCACTAAGTAATTCCAGCTCCTTTTACTCAGATTTTCCTGGAAGTGCCTGTACCATCCTGTGACTATGAAAGGGAATTTCCTTTGTTCCTTATGCTCTGCAGTATCAATTCCTTAATCTCAGCCACCACAGGCATATTCTCAAATTTCTTCAACCTGGTCCTATTCTTTTATCTTTGTACATTTCTTGATATAACCAACAGATTAATGATAAAGTGGCACTGAAAAACTACAAGGCTCCGACTTCTCCACAAGTAGAGGTTCCCTTTGTGGCCAATTAACCAAGGAACCAATAGGTTTGAATGATGGGCATCCTGCACTATTAACTGTAGGGTAATTATCAATCATTTTCTATACCTATGTCTGATTTATGATGCACAGTGGGTATGTGTAAGAAAAATGAATGATGGCCTGGATGACCAGTGAGCAACTTCTCTGGTATCATGGCCATTAGGTTATTTTTTATCAAGAAATAAACTACTGCTATGGCATTTATTTTGTGAGAATTTTTTTGTGGTCGATTGAAGCTTTAAATATTGTTCTCACTGTGAAAAAGCAGTGCTATAAATGGTATCATCATTATCTTCTGAGATAACCCCTTCAGGCAGTGAAAATTCTCATTATGGTTGACATTTCTCTAGCTCTCTGGCAAGCTGGTGGATCATTTGGCTAAATGATCTTCTGAAGATTGATCAGTATGGTAATTCAAAGGTTACAAGGACTCTTTTAAAATACAAGAGTTTTCATATGTTTGAACAGTAGTATGTTTTTGTCTCACATTGTTTTGTTCTATTATTCAACCAGTTAAATTTGTATTGGAAGGGAGGTCTTGACTTAAAATGTGCTATTGAGGCCTTACAATTAAAGATTAACTGCATACCATTGGGATAAGTCAATCTAAGAATAAGTCAATCCAAGAGATGAAATAAGCTCAGAACCACCCATGGCCAACATAGGATAATGCAACACCCTCCCATACAAAATAAAGGTGAAAGGAACTTAGATTAAAATGCCATTGGAAATTACATTAAGATAAATTAAAATAAACAGTTACAAATTTAAATAAATAAGTTTTAATTTGAAATTTGTCATGTAACAATTGTACTTTTGTATATAATTATAAAATATGGTATTATTTAATATCATGTACAAATAAATGTGACAGTAAATATTATTAAAATCAAATTAAATTAATTATGTTAATTCTATACATCCTCTTTACTAACTATTAAAGCTCAAAACATCTTTCTTCTACATTAGGTGAGAATTCATTTTTTCATTTAAAATTCTCCAAAATGATTTCAATTTACTTTTGTTTAGAATCTTATTATAGAGTAATATTAATGGTCTAAGATGATGTGAGAATTGAACATGGCTCTCTAGGAGTAGTTAATTTGGTGTCTTTTAGAAATTGGGTTACAGGATGGTAAAGGTATGTGCACTGTACATGGAGTAACCACATTCATAGTCAGGGTAAGTCCAAAACACACTGTTGAAGTAACCTGTACTTAAGCTCAGGTGGCTTGGCACAGAGCTGCCA
Organism: Lissotriton vulgaris; assembly: GCF_964263255.1. Classification (NCBI taxonomy): domain Eukaryota; kingdom Metazoa; phylum Chordata; class Amphibia; order Caudata; family Salamandridae; genus Lissotriton; species Lissotriton vulgaris. The sequence continues at coordinate 13,844,873 of NC_141687.1, forward strand.
GGCTTAACTTAAAAGGCAATGTGTAAAGTGTTTGTGCACCACATCAAGCAGTAACACAGTGTTTACTTCAAAGCAAAACCACTTGGTTACTAAAAATAAACACTAAGGTCCCAATTCAGATCTCGCTAGTAATGCCCTCCATGCAACTTGGATCCGTAGGGCTTTATGAGCGATTCGTGCAACTGGAGGGCGAGCCAGCGAGTATGATGCCTTTTAATGCTTACAGACTCAGTTTTCTCTGACTCCCATTGAACTCTATGGAAGCATGTATACTGGACGCATGCACAGGCTCCCATAGCAAAAAGGGGTGAAAGGGGAAAATGTACAGCCGGTGGTGGGCACCACACGGTGCTCACCACACTGTGCATGAATGGGAAGAGGGGGCCCATAGATAACCCCACAGGTCTGAATCGGAGGGCTCCAAGTGATGGTAGCCCTGTTACGTGCCCCAAAACAATGATTCTGGCAAGTTTTTCGATCCCGACATACCGAATTGTGAAGGCTGTCCGAATCATGTATAGTACTTGCTTGCTCGGAAACAGAGTCCATAGAGCTGTATGAAGCATCTGCATACAAGTCCTAAGGCGTGGATCAGGTTGGGAGATGATTCACTCGAAACGTACTTGAATGTTGCCTCGTACTTGGTCGGTCGGACCAGTTTGAAGATTGGTCAGGAAAAAAGGCCACAAAACAGATCCGTTAAAGCCAAATCCGATTTATAGGCCTTCCGAGCACGATCGGAATCAGCCCCATAGTCGATGGATTAAACAAGGTCAAAACGTAAAAGAAACAAATCTGTAGAATTCAAGGCATTCACTTTCAAAGATTGAACGCAAAAATAGTACTTAGAAGCAGTTTTTGCCTCAGGAGTTATTTGGTCATGCCAGACCGGGACAAAGTTAAGAGTGCAGGCACACTGTGATGGAGCACGGGCCGGATACAGGGACCCACCTGGGCCTATTTAACTGAAGTACCTTAGTCCTTGGTTTGCATAGATAAAGAAGTGGGGAGCAGCCGAGCGATATGTCAGTGATCCCCACGCAGTTGTAGTGTTGCAAATCATGTCTCCATGCAATTGCGGTGAAGCATCATTTTCATGAATGAGATGCCAGGTGTGAAGCGTAGCGGGTCTGAATTTGATACAATGGGGTTTCTCCGCTTTGTAAAGATGATTTGTCGATCTACTAAACACAGAGATGCATTGGTTCTGAAGTGGTGGTTCCGGAGGCAATGGGGAGGTTGCGAGTGCAATGCACTGATCTGTCTTCAACACAGCAATGTATCAGTAATGAATCACTCCAATGCTCACTACAGAGGATGTGTTGGCAATGATCAGTGCTACTGCCTTGATGCAATGGTTTGTGCAGCACTTTATGCTAACGTTTAAGAGCCCTGGACTGAGCCGGTTCCACTTGGATTCATACAAGACTTGCAGCAAGCACAGTTCAGGTGCTGTTGATTGGTTGAAAAGATGTCTTTGATATCTCTTCTACTACTGAAACTGGATGCAAGCCAACAAGCATTTGGAGATACTTAGGCTCAGGGATGTAGAGATGCAGATCCAGTCCTCCTCACTCCCAGACAAAAGGACAACAGGCAGCAGGCAAAGACATCAAAGTAGTTTAGAAAAGTGGCATTCCCTCCTACAACAGCACAGTAGTCCTTTTTACTGATATAATGACCTCAGTTCTAGAAGTGTTCTGGGTTGGTGGAGTCACCACTTATACTCTGCTGGGCCTTAGAAGTCGGGAGACTTCAAACAGATGCCTTTTGAAATGCACAAGGTACTGCCTTTCTAGCTCTGGCTCCAGACTCACTAATGCAGCCATTTGTGTGGGGTCAGTGCATATTGCTTTCAGGTTAAAGTGTCAGCACCTTGCTTTCATTCTGCCCGGGATAGGTCCTCAGGATGTGGATGACCTTTTAATCACACCTATGCTCCTTTTGTGTGTGGCTGTCTAGAGGTAATGAAGAAAGCCTGATGGCATCCACCCCAGGCGTGTAAACAAAGAAGGTTACAGTAAAAAAGTGACATTTTCGGAATTGCAATTTAAAATCCATATTCATCATAAGTAGTGTTTTTAAATTGTTATTCCAGAGAAACCATAATTTTTGCTTCTCCTCTCTTCCCATTTGGAAATTATACTTTTGAAATATAATAGGGCAATCCTAACTTATCCTAGGGGCGAGATATGCCTTGCAGTAGTGAAACGCGAGTTTAAGAGTATTACAGAAATGTAAGCGTGTAGTCAAACTCTTGTATAAGAATCCGTCAGCATCTATACTTGTCAACAGAGAACTATCAGACCTATTTAACATCACTCAGGGTACCCGCCAAGGCTGCCCCCTCTCCCCCCTCTTATTCAATCTGTACATAGAGCCTTTCTCTCAAAAGATCCGAGACAATAATAACATCAAGTCTTTTGTGTTTGAGGGATGGGAGAGGAAGGTAGCCTTATATGCGGATGATGTTCTCATTTTTACATCTGAGTTACGGTCGGCATTTCCGGGTGTAATCACGTTGGCTAAGGAGTTTGGAGCCATATCAGGTTACGAAGCTAATGCTGCCAAGACAGACATAATGGTCTGGAATAACCCTGAGCCTGTGGCAGGGGCACAGATAAGTCCAGTCCATCGGTATTTGGGTCTAAATATATACAAAGATATAGACAAGATAGTTTCAGCAAATTTCTTGCTTATTGCCAAAGAATTTCGTAGGCTAATGAAATCATGGTCTATACTTCCACTATCTATACTGGGCAGATCTAATTTAGTCAAAATAACGATCCTACCGAAGGTTACATTCTTATTCAACACCATTTCCCTTTTTTTGGATCCTACGATGATAGCTAAGCTCCAAAGCGATATTCGTTCTTTTATTTGGAACAATCGCAACCCGAGAATTGCTTGGAAGAAGATCAGGCGGCGTAGAGAGAAGGGAGGTTTAGTGGCTCCCGATCTACAGCTTTATGGGTGGGCCTTTCAGATGTCCCATGTTAGGATGTTGTTAAAATCCCCGATAAACTTGGGCTGTGGGCACATGTTTGCTGCATTACTCAGAGGGGAAAAGGTTGCTGATTATGAATTTTTGTTTAAGTTTGGGGATCCCAAGTTTTTTAAGAAAATAAAACTGAAGGTGCTTAGAGACTCATGTAGAACATGGGCTAAACTTAGGGGTACCATTAGAATTGACTACTACTCCCGTAAGGCTCCATTATGGAACTCACCTGGCTCCCCGAGCTGGCTCTTGGATAGCCTTGCTGTACCACTACGAGAGGCAGGATTGGTAGCCTGGGGGGATCTCTTTGTTTATGGTAGCCTACTTCCGTGGGAGATATTGAGTTTAAAAATAGGGACTCGGTTCTCCAGGTTTAAATATCTTCAGATACAAATCTGGGCACACTCACGGGTTTCTGTTAAAGGCAGATTTCAGCTGGGAGGGGACAGTACATTAGTGTCCCTCCTAACAGACAAGCCTCTATTCAAGAAAGAGGTTTCACTCTGGTACAATCTCTTACTGGATGAAGCAGAGGGTGAGTTCCAGCTACCGGATCTGTTGTGGTCCACACATATTACTGACTGCCAAGCATGGCGGCCGCAATGTGAGCAAGCTCAGCGCCTGGATCTGAAGAATCCTGGATAATCCTGGCGGTATCGGCATCTGACTGATTCCAACTCTAAAGACAAGAGAGCCCCCTTGGACCGGGCTGGCACTTACCCAGTGAAATTGCCACTGCGTGCCGCTGGTCCCGCCTGGACAATGAGGTGGGCTTGGCTTCTGGGTGCGGGCTGCTGAGCCAGAGGCCTGTCTCAGGGATCGAGAAGGAGTGCCGGAGGCCAGAATTAGAGCTACTATGACAACCTGCTCTCCCGCTGTTGCTCTGAACCCACTCGGAATGAGGAAGAGGGGATGACCGGGGAGGAGTGGACGGTGCTGAGGACAGGACGGGTCTGCATTCTGCTGATGCCTGTGCAATAGGCTACCCTGCCGAGCCTCCTCTCGGAGGAACCCCTGGCTACCTAGAGAGCCCGTGCAGCCCTGTACCGTGGTGTGTACTGCCACTGGCAGCCGTGCTCTGGATCCCCGTGCTGGTCTGGGAGGAGTGGTGCTGCGAATGTAGCCGCGGGCATCTGCCAAAGAAACTGTGCTACCCTGTGCTGCCGTGTGAGTGTGGCGATACTAGCAGATCCTCGCCACGCTTGGGGCCCGCTTCCCTGTCTCCCCTCTGGTCCGGCAGCCCTGTGAACATTGGTGGCCTGGGATGCATGGGCGGTGCCAGTCGTTAGCGTGTGTCACTGGCGTCCTCTGCTTAAGCATGGTGGCCGCACGAGGGACATCTCCTGTGGGAGCGATGTCTGTAGCCCTTTAGTTCTCCTAATCCAATTGACTAGTGATTGCGGGCTGAGCTTGCTGATGGTCTTGGGTGCCCCCCCATTCCCACAATATCTTGGAGAGCACAAGGATCGGCATTGGAAGCTATTGCTGGCGGAAGGTCGCCGTGCGCCTGGTCTGGCTTGGAGGATGTGCGCATGCGGGCCTGGATATACTGGGCCACCCTAGTGGGGCTGGAGGTCCCGCACTTGAATTGCTAAGACCCGCTGAACGTGTCCTGGACGCACGCATTGTCTGTCGGCCTCCGCCCCCCCACACGACGCAGCAGGTACCGCCGGGATCTACTGGCGGGCTGAGTGTGCGGAAGGCTCTGTGCACACTTGTCCTTCCTGAGAGTGGACCTGTTGGGGCCAACTGGGTTGGGGTCACGTGACCCCCGCCTGAACCTCTCTCTTTGGCTGCCGCTCAGGAGGCGACACTGTAAGAATTGGAACTGTTGGTGAGGGCGAGATAGTAGTGGGCCTTCATACGGCCATTCACTGGCAGTCCTCCGAGCAAGTATAGAAAACGCCTGTGGTAGCTGAGTGAATCCCTGCCGGACGTCTCCCTGAGCCAGCAGCTGACACTACAGTACCGAGCCACAATGGACCGCCACAGGGTCAGGGGAACTGATCTGGTGCTGCAGTTGGCCAACAGACTGATGACTCTATGCCCCCCACACAGCCACTCACTGGCGTCCCGCTCACAGACTTGGGGACTCCTCCGTATAAGCTGGACCTAATCCTGTTGGAGGTACGTGACTCCCGGCAGGCCATTGAGAGACAGCTTGGGACTTTGACAATGGAATTCACCGTTCTTAAAGCTGATCATGACAAGCTAGCCGCGGTTGTCAAAGAAACCAAAGTCGCACTACTTGAGTTGGAGCCAAAACACAAGGAGCACGGCGCACAGATAGCGCAGCTCCAAAGCAGGTTGCAGGTCTACAGGAAAGGGCGGATGATGCAGAGGTGCGCGCACAGCCCAATAACATTTGCGTCATAGGCCTGCCGGATGGATGCGAGGGAAGGGGCGCTACTAGATTCATGGAGCAGTAACTCAAGGATGACGTGGCCCCGGAGGGCCTCTCGGATTTATTCTGTGTGGAAAGGGCACACAGGATACCAACGGGCAGTCTGGTGGCCTGCCCTGGGCCCTTGATTGTTAAAGTCTTCAATTTCAGAGACCAACACATTCTGTTGCAAAAGGCGAGAGAGCTGTCCAATATGCAGTATGAGTATCACCGGATATCCTGTACCCGGACTACACAGCTCTGGTCCAGTGTCAACGTTCTCATCATCAAGATGTGAAGAAAAAGCTCAGGGCACTAAAATATCAAATATGCGTTACTAGTCCTGGCTAAGTTGAAGGTGTTCCATGATCACAAAACGCAGTTTTTTGAATCCCTGGATGAGGTGGCAGACTGGCTTGCAATTATGTTCCCCTGGCGGATCAGAACCCTCTTCGCAGGCGTTCCCTCCCTCTCAGAGGCCCCGGAGAGTCCGCAAATCAAAACGCCTCTGGGGGGGATGGGTTTGCAGCAAAATCTGGGATCCCGGCCCCGAAGCAGGCCCTGCGTGAACAGGCGGAGGCCCTTGACACAGCCATCAGTTTCAGGGAAGCCGCCCATCCAGTCCTGTCGGACTCCTCTGATGAAGCATCGAACAATTGAGACTCAGGCTCTAGCTTTAACTTATTTAGCAATATTACTCCTCAAACTGCTGATGGATATTTGGGATAATGGTGGGCTTTGGTTCATGCTGGGGCACGATGTATAGCAACTTGAACCCTTTTTTGTTCATGTATGTCTCGCACTTAACTGATCATGATCATGTCGCTAGTCCTGAAACTGCAAACTGCAATAGTAACAAAGGCGGTCCGGGCCACACGTAGCTCGTAACTTAGTCGCATTCTTTTCCGTTTGCACCGTTGTGCATATGGTTTGGACTAGCAATGTTTGGATTGCTTGCCTGAGTATTGGCTAATGGAGATTAGATCTTTTTAGGTTCTCACCCACCACTTACACTCTCTGGAGAATTGCTGCTACCCTGCTATTGTGCTAGTGCTACATATTGGTATACCTTAGATATTGATGCAGGATAGCTACAACGTGATTACTTGGAATGTACGGGGATTGGGGTCAGTCGACAAACGACACCGGGTGCAAGCACAGTTGAATAGGCGACACGCACATATAGTATTTTTGCAAGAATCCCACCTGACCGCAGCCAAAACGGCCAAACTCCCCCAAAAACGGAGAGGTCAGGTTTTTTCCACGTCATATTCTACATTTGCTAGGGGCGCGTCCATATTGGTCCGGAGTTTGGTCCCTTTTATAGCTCTGGAACAACGAGTTGATCCATTGGGCAGATATATCCTTGTGAGGGGCACAAATGTTCATTTGTAGTGTATACTCACCCAGTTACGAGCAGGAACAATACCTATTAAGCCTCATCCCTGTGCTAGCGCCTTGGGCTGCATGTTCATGGATACTGGGGGGGGGACTATAATGCTCTCCCGGACCCCTCCATTGATAGCAGAAAATATTCATTCTTCTCACATCCACATCAACTCCACACCCGCATAGACAGAATTTATTGTAGTAAAAACATTATGACTCAGGTGACGCATGCAACATACTTGGTCAAGATGCTTTCTGACCATAACCCGCTGGAGCTCTCACTCAACCGGGGGCCGAATCCCCACCCCAGGTCCTACCTGGTAACTGTGGCCCCTTATGCTTGAGGACTCTGTCTTTTGGGAGGCACTGGCAACTGGCATAGTCTACTATTTTGCTGAAAAAACAGGGTCTGCATCCACACCTCAAATGGAGTGGGATGCTTTCAAAACAGTGATCAGGGGCATAGCTATCAGCACTGCGGCAGGGGCGCATCAGGAAATACATAATAACCTTAAAGAGGTCGAAAACTCCCTGAATAGTCTTGAACAAGACGCAGCGAATGACCACACAAATGGACCACTTTTACAAGACGCCTGAATAAAACATGCAGAACTGCTAGAAACACTTCGACACATAGACTACACCGCTTACACGCATGCTAAACACGTTGATGCTGATAAGGCTGGCCCGCTATTAGCACGTATTCTCAGAGATGACCCCCACATTCCCAGATCCATGAGATAACCACTAGCGCTGGGGATACAGTGAATACACAATGGGATATAAATGCAGCCTTTTGTGAATATTGACGAGACTTGTACCGGGCGCCCCCCCTTTGGTGGAGCAAAAAGGGGTGGTGATGGACGGAGCATCTGAACCAATCAAACACTCACACCCAGTCAACAGATCTGGGTTTAATCCATTACTGTTCTTTAGCCCACTCTGCCACCCCAGTTCAGACATGGCCATGTGCAAATCAGTCTGACCCTGTGCCTCATGGGAACAGTCCAGCCCAAACTGCCTAGCCATGTTGAGGTAATATGAATTTTATGGTCAAATTGTGTCCCCTATCGTAGACCCCAACGGCTCCATGTACGTGCTTCAAGTACATGTATGTTCCCTCCACTTCCAGCTATGAAGACGCAAATACATTTGCGTCCAACGTTAACATGTCCTCTTTCAGATCCACCATGAATGGGTCGGATATTCGGTTCCTAAGTGTGCCTTGCCAACGTCTTTACATGGTGCACTTTCATGTTTCACCAGCTCTGGTGAGTTAGGCCCTGATTCCTGCCATCGAGCCCTTTCTGCCTCCTGTTCCTGAAAGCTGCAGTCTGCTGCTTCCTGACCTCTGCCTTACTCCCTGTGTGGCGAGCGGTGCCTGGCTCGACCTGCTTGCCTGCCAAGACTGTATTCAGCCTTCAAGTTATCTGCTCCGCTCCTCGAAAATACATTCCTGTCTAGTAGTTTAGGAAAACATCCTTCCCAGCTGCAGAGCAAAGGGCCCGGCCTTTCTGTCTCCGTGCAAGTAATTCTCTGCTCCTGTTACCATGGTAGGCCCCTGGCCCCCTTGCTTTACACATAGACACGTAGTTGCATATGCACGCACTATCAGTCAGTATAGAATAGCCTCTGCCCAAGAGACCTTTCCTTCTAGATAATACAGTTCCTCAAACACAAGATATTAGATATGATTTGGGATTAGGTTGTTCTGACATCCCAGACTTCTGTCTCCTCATGTAGGGCTAAATGTCAAGTCCCCTTCACCCTCCAGTTCCACGTCAATCACACGTCATGCTGCTGCGCGCGCATCTCTGCCATGTATTTCTGCTGACACTGCAGGATTCTTCTATGGATCCACCTACCTGTGATACGTTTCAAGTGACGTTGTCTAGCACACACCTCCGTGCACGTCCTCACGCACGCCTTCTGTTACGTACATGTGTTCTTATCTCTTTTCTCTCAGCTGTTACGCCTTCTGCATTCAACACTACTGTATGCATTGACTATATATATGATACCCTGTTAATAAAGCATTGTACATGTTCATGTCCATGCCCATTCCCTTCCTGAACCCTTGTGGTGATGGAACATGATACCTGGTTCGAACCAATTCCTTTTTAAGGAATAAAACCTTCATAAACTCAGATGCCACGGACTCTGCCTCTTATTTTTGACTGAGTTATTCTTATTGAACTTTACCGCATAAATTAAGTATAGGTAATTTAAATTTACCACATAATTGGCGCCCGAACAGGGACCCCTCCCCCACCTTACGCGCTGGCGGTGCGTTGCAGGCCTAGCCCCCTGCCACAGCCGGACGGACAACTACGCGTACCCGCAGGATTTCCTGTATCTCCCTCAGGCCAACGGAGGTGACTGAGGCTGCGATCGACACCCAGACGAGGCGGTGAGGAGTGCGGAGGATCCCGACCAGAGCCTAGCTGAGAGAGCAAAGTCCGAGGTATTCAGAGGCCCACCAGTTCCGAAGTTCCGAAGTACCTACGTCACGAGTCGAGTCGAGTCCAGTCGAGGTCCAGTCCAGTGTCGAGTTTCCGAGGCCTTCTGTTCCGTGCTTCCCGGTGAGTACCGTTGCTGGGGACGCATCTAGACGGGTGCATTAATTTGTGCCCGATCAAGACGGGTTTGGGTACACAGCGGTGTATCTGTACTGTTTAGCAGTATATCGAGTATATCGAGTATGCAGGTAGCTAGTTTTATTCTAGTTATTATTGTTCGTTTTTCAAAATGTTTAAATGTGTTTTAATGTCGTGGTATGAGTGATTGTTCGATCTACATTATCGTGTTTAATTGTGTTAAGTTGTGTCCAAGTCCGAGTAAGTATCAAGTACCAAGTAGTACGGCTGAAAGATGCCGCTGTTTTCCAAACTGAGACAGATAGGAACTAGAAAAGGGATACTCGAGGAAGCTGTTCCCATTCCACCCAGGGACACTCCAGGGTATTTTATGTACCACTAACACGGCTTAGATGCTGTATTATATCTCGACTTGTGGGTGGATTACACCAAGGATCTAGCAGAGAATCAAAGATGGCCTGCTACAGGGACATGGGATGCCGAGTGCATCATAAGAGTAGAAGAAGCATTATGGAAAAAGAAAGCCAGACAGTCACAGAAAGATGCCATTGAACTATGGCGTAAAGAATCACACAGACGGACAGAGAAAGCACTCAGAAAAGCAGAAAAACATAGAGAGGATTCAGACAAAGCCCGAGAAAACGTATTAGTTGAAGAGGGGATACGAGTAAAAGCAGAACAAGTAGACCGACAACGAAACACTCTTGTGAATGGTATGTATCCTCTTCTGGCCGAGGGTTTACCTAAGGCCACTCCGGAAATACCGAAGGATCTGCCCCCTCCATTGGTTCCGACTAAAGTACGCCACAAGACCTCAGCAGATATTTTCCTTTCTTCCTATCTAGACGATGTAGCACCCTCATATTCTACTGCACCTGCTCATGTACCCGTACCACCTGCTCCTGCTGACATCTCCCTACCCCTACAGCATCAGCTCCCAGGTCCGCAACTGCAGATTCCTCCAGGACCGCTGCCCGCACCTGCTCCCGTTGTTCCCCCCGGTATTCAACAACTGCATCCATCAAATCCTTTTGGGACTGGCGTGGCCCAGGACCCAACCCAGTTACAGCAAGTACAGTCAGGTTATGCTCAAGCCTCCGGTTCAGGAGGTGCTACGGGAGGTTATCAAACACCCCCACAGATACACCGAATTACGATGAGAGATTTAGCAAAGGCACGGACACCGAAAGGCGTTCCGGCCGAACTACTTAGAAGAGAGCTCACAGACTGCAGATATGACCCAGTGCCTGGAACGTCAGGACCCATGTTACTTGCGTCCCTACGTTTGAGACGCGTTACAGACTATTTAATGTTACTACCAGGAATGCCAGAACTTCTAGACAAATTGTACGATTTTATTAGAACAGGAGAAGGGCCGGAGTCTGTTGCTGAAGCCATGTCACGTCAGAAAGTTGAGACTAAAGGTTTGATAATGCGATTTCTGGTTAATTGCTTAATAAGAGAACACGATCAGGCAGGTTTTCCGCAAAGTGAGATGGATAGACTGATTAGATGGAGCCAGAATATGTCGGAGGGTAAACATGATAAGGAAAAACAAGTACATCATATGGTTAGAAAGGTCCGTAAAGAAATAATAGAAATACATGCCCAGGGAGCACCTGACGGAGATCTTGAATTAGACGATCCAACTTCCTCGCAAGAGGAGGAGGAAACAGAGGATCTAGCAGAAATTTCGCAACAGTCAGATAAAGGGACAATAGCATATGTAGGTAAGGGAAAATACCTTAAGAAAGGAATACGTCCAGAAAGCAAAAGACTTTTTCTCTCTGCTATATCAAATCCGAAATCGCCTGAACATATGTTTCAGGCTACCGATAAAGTACTTCAAGAACGAATGGGGTACCATGTACTCGATTCCATGGATGAACAAGAATTGGCCAGGTCAGCAGTACAATGGGCTGACAATTCTGATAAATATAGGGATGACGCCTTAGCGCAGACCTTTTTGAACCTTTCCCCTGATGAACAGAAATTAGCTGGAATATATATGATTCAGCATCTCATTACGTTGTTCAAAGGCCAACATTCTGACCCAGGTCCCCTACCCGATATTTTAATAGAGCTACTCTCGAATAGATGGAGAGGTCTAGGTACCGACTTAATTAAAGTAATTCTGGAACATCGACACAGGTATAGTGCTTTTCTGAATACACAGTTTGTTCCAGCTCCACCCGTAGAAAGAAAAATGTATTACATAGACAGACAGAATCCCTTGCGAGAAGTGCATCCAGTCAGGAATGATGATAATACCTTTAGACGTGTGTTTGTGTACACGCCCATAACTAAAATGGAATTATTAGAAATGAAGAAATTAGTGCCCAGTCACGATAAAGACCCTGCAGGTTTCCACCGTGAAATAAAAGACATGTTACTCATGGGTGATTATACCTATCCCGACATCATGAAAATATTGAAAGTATTATTGCCTGCCGGTATTTACGAGAAACTCAAAGAGAAAGAATGGGAGGTGGGAGAGCAAAAGATTGATTGGGCTGCATTAGAGAACGAAGAAAATACTCGAACCCCAGGCCTAGGGCTTGGGGACAAAACTAAAGCATTACCAGGATTGTTAGTACAAGTATTGCCACGTTTGTTAGCAACGAAAAAGGAGGACTGGGATGCAATCTCAGCCTGCAAACAGAAACCCGATGAAGACACTAGTGATTTTTATTCCCGATTTGAGAAATGTTTTATTATTAATAGTGGCCTGAAAGCAAGTAGCGAGTCATATCCACAACTTTTTGTATCCAAATTGGTCGAAAATTCTCTGCCCCAAGTTAAGAATCGTGTACTAAAAGTCGAGAGCACATGGCAAGCAAACACGCTTTCACAAATGTTACAAATGTTACAGTACCACCAGAACAGAATTAGAGAAGAACATGATCACGAACAGAGACGTATGAAAGATACGAAAATGAAAATGTTAGTTGCTCAGTCAGTTCCAGCTGACGGTCAGAAAAAGGGCATGACACAGTCCAATAATTCAGCAGCTCCTGTTAAAGGGACATGCAACTATTGTAAACAGCCAGGTCACTATATAAACGATTGTGCAGTCTTGAAACATAATATAGCTACAGGTAAAACTAAAGAAAGACCGCGTCCTCCTAGACAGGACCAGGTCCAACAACAAGTATCACAGAATGTCCAGCCTATGCAAGCTTCACAACAGACAGTACAGACCGTAGCAGTACCACAGCCACAGCCCATTGCCGCGACACAACATGCAACGCAACAGATGTACCAGTATGCACAAACAGATTATCCCGATTATCAGCGATACACATGAAATAGCCTAGAGAGGGAAGTTGGCTTGCCTCTTATTGAGGTTCGTGTAGATCAAGAGGGTCCTTACGTACATAGCCAAGTATTAGGGAAAGATAGAAAGTTTTTGATTGATACAGGGGCAAGCAGAACAACGATAAGTCATGACGAGGTTCCAGGGGCACCCCTCTCAGGCTCCCAGAATGTTTCCCTTGGATTTTCCGGCAAACCTATTGTAAATGAAGTATCGAAACCAGTACCTCTTTTAGTTGGTCCATTGTCTCGCACTACAGATTTGTTATTAACGAAATCATGTCCAGAAAACTTGTTAGGTATCAAGACACTGAAAGCTCTAGGAGCTGTTATTTGCTGTTCTCCGGAAGGAGTAAGATTGTTCTTACGTGACTTTAAGGGTCACTATGTGCTCAGAGATATTGATCCTAGATTACAGAATGTTCCTGCACATTTATGGGCACAAGGCCCCACTGATGTAGGTTGTATGCACATTACACCATATCGAGTCACACTCAGGCCAGGAGTAGTCTTACCACGAATCCGACAATACAAGTTACCTCCAGATGCTGTAGTGGCTTTACTGAAAATCATTGACGAGCTCATTGCACAAGGAGTGGTTGTAGAAACCGACTCGAATCTATGTAACTCCCCAATCATTCCAATTCTTAAACGTACTGATCCAAATGCACCCCCAGTTTATCGATTAGTTATTGATCTGCGCGAATTAAATAAATGCATCGTACCACAGTACCCCGTGGTCCCAGACATCTCGTCTTTATTGACTGCCATTGATTCCGACGCCACGTTCTTTACTGTAATTGATCTGAAGAACGCCTTCTTTAGTGTCCCAATTGATCCAGAAAGCCAATATCTTTTCGGATTCTGTTTAAATGGTCGAAGCTTCAAATTTGCACGCGCACCTCAAGGATTCACAGAAAGCCCCAGCATCTACAGCCAAGCACTGAAAAGACAACTAGACAGTATACACATGCCTGACAACACTGCCCTGTTACAGTATGTCGATGATCTACTGATCACCGCTCGCAGCGAACCTGAATGTGAGAAAGCGTCACTGACGGTTTTGCATTTCCTGGCTGACAAGGGACACAAGGTGTCCCCTTCAAAGCTGCAATTCTGTGTTCAGCAAGTGATTTACCTTGGGCACTTGCTGTCCAAAGGGGGGAGACAGCTAACACCTGACCGCATTCAGTTAATTGTAAACATGTCACAACCCAAGACACAAAAGGAGGTACGAGCCTTTATAGGCCTCACTTCTTACTGTAGACCAGTGTTTCCCAAACTGTGGTCCGCGGACCCCTAGGGGTCTGTGACACATTCCCAGGGGTCCGCACAGGCAGCAGTTTTAAAAGCACTGCAAATGTTCCAAGTATAATTAGAAGTTTTTGAGCAACAATAAAAGTGTCAAGACCAAGATAACACCAGTGATTAATGTTCCTGCTGGAGAGAGAGGAGTTTTGTCCAGTGGCAGCTTGACTTATTTATGTAGCACAGAGGGTTAATATGCCTCTTGCAAAGAAAGTGTGCCTTTATTTCTTTTTGTATCTGTGTTTGATCTGCATAGGTCAATGGGTTACTGCTTTTGTCACAGAGATTCTTTAGTTTCTGTGCAGTTTATAAGTGACAATTGTGATCTAGCACAGAGACGTATAAACTGGCATCAAAAAGATGTTTGCAAACTGCAAGGTACAAGATAGTAACTTAAGTTTCTTCCCAGTCTTTCATTATCCTGATGCTGCTAAAAAGGTTTATTTGAATGGAAATAAAGTTTCATTATTAAAGTCATTGCTAAACACTGTGTTATGCCTACCAGTATGAATGAAGTGAATCCTACAACTAGTAGTCACCTTTGCCTTATGTTATTACATGTATGATTTATTGTCTCTATGGATTACAACAAGGGGTGGTGAGGGACAGAGTCTCTGAATTAAACAGAATACTCTCACCCAGTCAAGAGATCAGGGCTAGATCCAACACCGTTTTTTAGCTCACTGCACCATCCCAGTTTCAGAACCTGGCTGTATGCAAATTAGTCTGTTCCTGTCCCAGTGCATGATGGGAACAGGGCAAACCAAACTACAAACGCCAATTCTTACACTGGGAAGGAAACAAGCTACCGGGGACCGGTTTCTGGCATTTCAGCCTCTTCGGCCCGGCTTGCTTGAATCCTGATGGTGCAATGAGCAAGGGACTCACATCTGAGTATACCCTTCCACGCTTAGGGTGGACAAAAATAATTACAACAAGGGGTGGTGAGGGACAGAGTCTCTGAATTAAACAGAATACTCTCACCCAGTCAAGAGATCAGGGCTAGATCCAACACCGTTTTTTAGCTCACTGCACCATCCCAGTTTCAGAACCTGGCTGTATGCAAATTAGTCTGTTCCTGTCCCAGTGCATGATGGGAACAGGGCAAACCAAACTACAAACGCCAATTCTTACACTGGGAAGGAAACAAGCTACCGGGGACCGGTTTCTGGCATTTCAGCCTCTTCGGCCCGGCTTGCTTGAATCCTGATGGTGCAATGAGCAAGGGACTCACATCTGAGTATACCCTTCCACGCTTAGGGTGGACAAAAATAATTACAACAAGGGGTGGTGAGGGACAGAGTCTCTGAATTAAACAGAATACTCTCACCCAGTCAAGAGATCAGGGCTAGATCCAACACCGTTTTTTAGCTCACTGCACCATCCCAGTTTCAGAACCTGGCTGTATGCAAATTAGTCTGTTCCTGTCCCAGTGCATGATGGGAACAGGGCAAACCAAACTACAAACGCCAATTCTTACACTGGGAAGGAAACAAGCTACCGGGGACCGGTTTCTGGCATTTCAGCCTCTTCGGCCCGGCTTGCTTGAATCCTGATGGTGCAATGAGCAAGGGACTCACATCTGAGTATACCCTTCCACGCTTAGGGTGGACAAAAATAATTACAACAAGGGGTGGTGAGGGACAGAGTCTCTGAATTAAACAGAATACTCTCACCCAGTCAAGAGATCAGGGCTAGATCCAACACCGTTTTTTAGCTCACTGCACCATCCCAGTTTCAGAACCTGGCTGTATGCAAATTAGTCTGTTCCTGTCCCAGTGCATGATGGGAACAGGGCAAACCAAACTACAAACGCCAATTCTTACACTGGGAAGGAAACAAGCTACCGGGGACCGGTTTCTGGCATTTCAGCCTCTTCGGCCCGGCTTGCTTGAATCCTGATGGTGCAATGAGCAAGGGACTCACATCTGAGTATACCCTTCCACGCTTAGGGTGGACAAAAATAATTACAACAAGGGGTGGTGAGGGACAGAGTCTCTGAATTAAACAGAATACTCTCACCCAGTCAAGAGATCAGGGCTAGATCCAACACCGTTTTTTAGCTCACTGCACCATCCCAGTTTCAGAACCTGGCTGTATGCAAATTAGTCTGTTCCTGTCCCAGTGCATGATGGGAACAGGGCAAACCAAACTACAAACGCCAATTCTTACACTGGGAAGGAAACAAGCTACCGGGGACCGGTTTCTGGCATTTCAGCCTCTTCGGCCCGGCCCGGCTTGCTTGAATCCTGATGGTGCAATGAGCAAGGGACTCACATCTGAGTATACCCTTCCACGCTTAGGGTGGACAAAAATAATTACAACAAGGGGTGGTGAGGGACAGAGTCTCTGAATTAAACAGAATACTCTCACCCAGTCAAGAGATAAATAACGGTGATGGATCAAGCCCTGATCTTTGGACTGGGTAAGAGTGGTCTGCTCAATTCAGACACTCTGTTCATCACCACCCCCTTTTGTAAATCGATTTTGGCCACTATAGGTGTGGCAGGGTATACTCAGACATGAGTCCCTTTCTCACTGCTCCATCAGGATTCAAGCAAGCCGGGCCGAAGAGGCTGAAATGCCAGAAACCGGTCCCCGGTAGCTTGTCTCCTTTCTGGTAAAGAATTGGCTTGTGCAAAGGGGCCATATTTATAAGAACAGGAAAAGTCACGCAGGGTGGCTTTTCCTGTTCTTATAAATATGGGACACTAAAATCCGCCGCCGGAGCGTCACTTTTTGTGACGCACCGGTTCCGCAAGGGTCTTGTAAATCTGCCCTATATGTGTGCGTGTGTTGTAAAGTGCTCTGACATCCTACAATGGTATGAGAGATGCTATAAAACAAATGAAATACATGTGACAGAGAGACTATGGAGAGACGGGAGGCACTGTTGGAGTGTGATAAAAAGGGAATCACTGAAGAACCCGAATAAAGATTATCGTATCCTGGTGCATAGTAAAGCCATCATTTACTATTCATTTAAAGCTAATACAATTCAATATATAATGATAAATGTGTTGTAGAATGCACTATTGTTTCCTAAATTGTCTTGGGGGGGAGAAACTCCCAAAGTCCCCTTTGTAGTTGTTCGACTCACTCACTGCACTTGGTGTGCACCCTGTGGGGACTGGTCTGAAAACATTTGCCAGGACTGCTTTGAGTTTCCAGACTGGCCCTGGCAGGAGCCTCGTAGTGTGAAATAAAACCAACCATTTAAAAGTTAGTCATGGAGATGCAGCACCAACCTTCCCAATAAAGTTTTTTGTATTTTGCAGATTCTTTCAATATAAAATACTAAAATTCTTAGTAATTAGACTGCTTTGTGTTCACAGCTGTGTTTATTTTTTTCGGATTACTGTTTAAAATTTAAATTATACAGATTGCTAGGGGGTCCCCGGCTTCCAGTGCTGATTCAATGGGGGTCCTCAGGAGCCAAAACTTTGGGAACCACTGCTGTAGACAATGGATCCCTCAGTATGCATTTCTAGCGAAACCACTCATACAGTTGACAACCCAGGAGGCAGCGACATCGACTGCCCTCCCTTGGACTCAGGAACACACACAAGCTTTTGACGACTTAAAGAAAGCCTTATGTCAAGCACCAGTCTTAGCGACACCATGTTACAGCAAGCCTTTTACACTTTTTGTCACAGAACGTGAAGGTACCGCATTGTCAGTACTCACTCAGGATCAAGCAGGTTCACACAAACCGTGTGCTTATTTCTCTAGTACATTGGATCCAGTAGCCCAGGCTCTGCCTGCGTGCTTGAAATCAGTAGCAGCAACAGCTCTAGCAATCAGACAAAGTGATTCCATAGTGTTAGGACATCAATTGACAGTACAAGTTCCACACTCCGTGGAAGTTCTTTTAAACCGAACACAGACTCAGCACTTGACTATAGCAAGACTGACAGGTTATGAATTGACATTGTTTCAGCCGCACATAGAAATCAGACGTTGCAACACATTGAACCCTGCTACACTTTTGCCATTAAGTGAGACAGACCCATTGGCACATGATTGTATTGAAGTCATTACCATCACGACGAAACCCAGACAAGACTTGACAGACACCGCATTACCAGATCCAGACCTGACACTTTATGTGGATGGTTCTTGCATGAGAACAAGTACAGGAGAATTAGTGGCCGCCTACGCAGTCACGACAGAAACTGAAGTCATAGAAACAAATTGTATAGACACCCTGTCAGCCCAAGCAGCAGAGCTCATCGCTCTGACTCAAGCCTGTATTCAAGCAAAGAACAAGAGAGTTAACATATACACAGATTCACGTTATGCATTCGGAGTCGTACACGACTTCGGTGTCCTCTGGCGAGAGAGAGGTTTTTTGACCTCTCACGGAGCCAAAATTCAGCACGGTCCCCTCATTCAAACTCTGTTAGATGCAATACATCTGCCTACAGCAATATCCATCATGAAGTGTAAGGCACACACAAAAGTCACAGATATGATTTCCCAGGGTAACGACCTGGCAGACCGAACAGCAAAGCATACAACCCAGACTCAGACTCACGCAACTGATCTGACAAAGACAATAGTCCAGACACCGACACATTGCATGACAGTTAAGGATCCCGCCCTAGATGTAATTGATATACAGACACATGCTACACCAGACGAAATCAAGAAATGGATTGAACTAGGAGGGGTCCAGACAGAACAGGGATGGATGACGAAGGGAAAATCTACATGGTTTCTCCCCGACTCTATGGTCCAAGTAATCATTAATACAGTACACAGTCCTGCACATTTAGGAGAAAAAGCCATGTTAGATAGTATTCAAAACCTCTGGTTCAATAAACATTTACGAGCAGCAGCCAAACAGAAAGTGCGTACTTGCATGATCTGTTGTCAGTTCAACCCAGGTAAAAGCATTCCCGTAGAGCAAGGTGGATTTCATCCTCCCGATCACCCTTTTGAAGTCCTCCAGATGGATTATATCCAGATGGAACGTTGTCGAGGATTCAAATATGTCCTCGTAGTTGTATGTGCACTCTCCCGTTGGACAGAAGCATATCCAGTCCCAGATTACACTGCTCCGACCACTGCCAAACAGCTGGTTCGTGAATTCTTCCCCAGATATGGTTTGCCCCGCATCGTATACTCCGATAACGGTCAGCCATTCGCGTCCGAGCTTATGAAGCAGGTATCTCTCCTGCTCGGCTATCAATGGAAGTTTCACTGTGTCCGACATCCCGAGGCCGCAGGTCTCGTGGAACGTCATAATCAGACTCTGAAAATTCGTCTTGCCAAGATCTGTAGAGAGAAAGGTGTCGACTGGATAGTAGCTTTACCAGTTGCACTCTTTTACATGAGAATGGTTGCACACTCCAGAACAGGGCTATCCCCGTACGAGGTGGTCTTTGGTAGGCCACCAAATATGTGGGGGACGCCTCTGCCTCGCAAAATCACTGATGTTGACTGTAACATGCTGATAGATTACCTTGCTTCCTTGATGTCTGCACTACAATCATGTCGTTCACAGGTTGCCGCAGCCTTTCCCGATAACACCGAGGTGAAGCCACATGAGGTTGTCCCGGGGGATCTCGTCTTCGTGAGGAACTTTGACAGGAGAAGTCCGCTGGAGCCCCGTTGGCAAGCACCGAAGCTAGTACTTTTGACCACAAGGACAGCGATCAAAGTCGAGGGCCGCAAGGGCTGGCTACACTCGAGTCATATTAAAAAATTCCATGGACTGCCGCCAGAACTAGACTCCCAGCCCTGCCCTCCTCCACAGACTGACTCAAAACTCCCCCTGGTCGAGAAAACATCATCTCAGGAATATAAATTAAAATTGAGGTCTAGCAAGTCAGACAGTTTAATTGTTTAAGTCCTCCCCTAGGTGAATCGGTTAGACGAGTTTCTGACATGTATCCCCTAGACCCCAACAGAGAGAGAGATAGACAGAAACAGCTCAAGAAACATGAATATTGTAAATCTCTTCGCAGTCACTGCATCGTGACGCTTTTGATTATGTTTTTTCTGAGTCTCATGATTATTGCTGCAAGCGTACTGTTACATGTATATTATCCTATTTTCAAGCGTGCACATTCATCCTTAAATGTCACTGCCGAGCACTCTTTCAGTGAACTGCCCCCGCATGAGTTATCTTTCCGACTTGCGCTGCGCAACAACACATTCATTAGTATGTTACATCATTCCCATCAGACCAGCAATGCTACAAATTGTTGGATATGTGGCCGACTCCATCCCTATCAGAAATACAAGGGAGTTCTACCCCTCTTCCCGTACCCGTTCACACACAATGGTTCCTGTGGTGCATGGTTTAGTTTAATTGATTCCTTAGATTCTGATTCCATAGTTTACCAGGGCAATTGGGTGTGGGGAAATCTGAACACAGTTCTGCATAAAGTATGTTTCCCTGACAAGGAGGGTCTTCCAAAGAGGACAGGGACTGATCTAGAACATGAAGTATATGGATTAGGTAACTTTACACTTAACCTCATGATTCTGAGTGTTGAATCCGAAACAGAACCAGTCTTGCCCGCTATGTCCGTACTACCAGTCAAAGGTGAATTATGTGTCAGGAAGAATGGTTCTGTACACCTAGGTCATAGTAAATGTACTACTGTGATCGAATTCAGTGATAAGGGCAAGTCTACATTTAAAGCTTCCCGTCATTCCTACTTCATTTGTGGTCATACCGCATATATACGCTTACCTCTAGATTGGGATGGCACCTGTTACATTGCATTCCTTCTGCCACCTGTTTTCCTAGCCCCTCCTGATTACCATAGGGACACCCATCTAGTACACGTCAGACCCAAGAGAGATCTCCCGATTGTCGACTACACTGAAACGGCATGGGAGCAATATAAAGACTTCAATAAAGGTTTCTTTCCCTACTTAGGTGCTGTCTTTAATAGTAAACTGATACGAAAATTAACCAGAACCCTCGAAGCAGTAGTGAATGAAACTACTTCCGCCCTAGGTAACTTAACGGAGGAGCAGTCTGCTATGCGGATTGTTGTTCTTCAAAATCGTCTTGTCCTTGACGTCATCCTGGCCGATAGGGGCGGAGCTTGTAGAGTCATCGGATCGAGCTGCTGTGTTTTCATTCAAGAAAACGCGCCATCAGTATATAGAGCCATAACCCGTCTTCACAAGATTGCAAGTCAGATACACCAGAATCCAGGCACCTGGACTTGGTCCGGTTGGTTCTGGAGCGTGTTGTCAGCCTGGGGATGGAAGGTCCTATCCTTCCTAGGTATTGTCCTTCTCATAGTATTCAGTTGTTGCCTATGTCTGCAATGTGGGCCAGCAATTTGCGGCTTGTGCGCCACATCCTGTATTCCTCATTCAAGTCCACATTCAAAACCCCGTAAGAAGAAAGAAGAGCAAATGATGTTACATGAACAGATTGATAGATTAATGAGGATTGATATATCATGAAGGGTCCGTAGGGGACAAGGAGGGAATGAGGTAATATGAATTTTATGGTCAAATTGTGTCCCCTATCGTAGACCCCAACGGCTCCATGTACGTGCTTCAAGTACATGTATGTTTCCTCCACTTCCAGCTATGAAGACGCAAATACATTTGCGTCCAACGTTAACATGTCCTCTTTCAGATCCACCATGAATGGGTCGGATATTCGGTTCCTAAGTGTACCTTGCCAACGTCATTACATGGTGCACTTTCATGTTTCACCAGCTCTGGTGAGTTAGGCCCTGATTCCTGCCATCGAGCCCTTTCTGCCTCCTGTTCCTGAAAGCTGCAGTCTGCTGCTTCCTGACCTCTGCCTTACTCCCTGTGTGGCGAGCGGTGCCTGGCTCGACCTGCTTGCCTGCCAAGACTGTATTCAGCCTTCAAGTTATCTGCTCCGCTCCTCGAAAATACATTCCTGTCTAGTAGTTTAGGAAAACATCCTTCCCAGCTGCAGAGCAAAGGGCCCGGCCTTTCTGTCTCCGTGCAAGTAATTCTCTGCTCCTGTTACCATGGTAGGCCCCTGGCCCCCTTGCTTTATACATAGACACGTAGTCGCATATGCACGCACTAGCAGTCAGTATAGAATAGCCTCTGCCCGAGAGACCTTTCCTTCTAGATAATACAGTTCCTCAAACACAAGATATTAGATATGATTTGGGATTAGGTTGTTCTGACATCCCAGACTTCTGTCTCCTCATGTAGGGCTAAATGTCAAGTCCCCTTCACCCTCCAGTTCCACGTCAATCACACGTCATGCTGCTGCGCACGCATCTCTGCCATGTATTTCTGCTGACACTGCAGGATTCTTCTATGGATCCACCTACCTGTGATACGTTTCAAGTGACGTTGTCTAGCACACACCTCCGTGCACGCCCTCACGCATGCCTTCTGTTACGTACATGTGTTCTTATCTCTTTTCTCTCAGCTGTTACGCCTTCTGCATTCAACACTACTGTATGCATTGACTATATATATGATACCCTGTTAATAAAGCATTGTACATGTTCATGTCCATGCCCATTACCTTCCTGAACCCTTGTGGTGATGGAACATGATACCTGGTTCGAACCAATTCCTTTTTAAGGAATAAAACCTTCATAAACTCAGATGCCACGGACTCTGCCTCTTATTTTTTTACTGAGTTATTCTTATTGAACTTTACCGCATAAATTAAGTATAGGTAATTTAAATTTACCACAATGTCTTCCCTGGACCGGAAACAAGCTCCCGAGGACCGGTTTCTGCCATTACAGCCCTCTTCAGCCCTGTAGCCCTGGAAGACGCCCTTGATGCCTTTTTAACAGGTGCACAGTTCCCACAACTTGAAAAAACAGCGCAGGACGCTCTCTCTGGCACTATCACAAGGTCCGAAATCAAGTCAGCCATCAGGATCCTCCCTCAAAACAAGGCCCCAGGTCCGGACGGCCTCTCGTCCGAATTCTTTGCCGCGTTCTCGGATACTCTGGTGCCACAACTAGAGAAACTGTATAATGCAGCGCTGTTCTCGGGGTCATTGCCCTCCTCCATGAGATAGGCACTGGTAGTGTCTCTCTCCAAACCAGGATACCAGGCAATGGATCTGTCAGGGTGCACACCACTATCTCTACTCACTACAGACTACAAGCTGTTCAGTAAAGTACTGGCTGGCCGCCTACTTCCAGACTTACACAACCTAATCCACCCAGATCAATGTGGGTTTGCACCAGTGCAGTGCACCTCACTTAACATCAGTAGGTTGCACCATGTTATGACTGCGACCCCCAAGGAGAGAGCCCAAGCAGGTTGTATCACCTTGGATCTGAGACAGGCATTCGATATGCTCATATGGGACTACATATTCCGAGCACTTGAAAGATTTGGCATCCCGCCGGGTTATTTAAAGTGGGTCAGGCTCCTGTACATGGACCCCATGACAAGGGCCCGTACAGGGCGACATATCTCAGAGGAGTACCCGGTTTGAAAAGACACATGGCAGGGTTGCCCACTGTCTCCTCTGTTGTTTGTGCTGCCCCTGGAGCCTTAGCCCTTAGAGTACGGTTATCGGCGGCACAACAGGGCATAGGTATTGGCCAAACAACACACATTATATCCACATACACGGACAACATCATTCTGTATGCTGAAGACCTCACCTCTCTTTCACTCGCCACAGGCATTTTTGATGCTTTTGCGTGGCTTTCGGGCATTAGAATTAATGTCAGTAAGTATTATGCCTTTTTTTCCGGCAAGGGGATTGCCCAGAGACGGTTCAGTTTGGCACTCATTCTTTACAAGTCGCGGCACATACTTTAAAATATCTGGGTATACAGATTTATCGCTCAACACCAAACCTCATTGAGGGTAACCTAGGTAAGGCTATACGCTCGCTACACTCACATGTCACCTTCTGGTGCTCCCTACCGCTATCAGAGATGGGCTGAGTGACAATTTCGAAAATGGTAGTCCTCCCCCTGCTACTGTATTTTGTAACCAATTTGCTGGCTGTGATCCCAACCCCGCTGCTTAACTCTGAACAACACTCTTTCCGCTTTGATTTGGGGAAGTGGCCGCCGCAGAGTAGGACTGAGTAAGCTGCAACTGGACACTGATAAGGGGGACTAGGTGCCCCAGATTTCCGGGCCTATTGCTACGCGAGCCAGTTACAGTGGCTCTCATATTGGCTGGCAGGGCGTAACTTACATTAAATAAATTATTCACCTGCTGATGTGGATCGCGGACGGGTTCATTCTCTGATTCTACCAGCGGCTATGATTCCGACCGATGCCCCGCTGCTCTCACGCACAGCTCTCATTTGTTAGAAAAAATCCACACACTACACACGTGGCTGCCTTCCTTACTCTGACACCATACCCCTACTAGGGATCCTGACCCCAAATGGCCTCCTACCTAAACTGAGACTGCTCCCCTGGGCGGAAGGCGGTGTAGCTACAGTGGGAGACCTATTTGACAACAGCACATTTATGGATCACGACAATTTTGGCTGGAGCAAAGGAGTCACAGATGCATTAGATTTACTACATGCCACTCTTCTGCAATATGTAAAGAAACATTGGTCCCCCCACAGGGAGAAACCTCCCCGCCATGAAATGGTCTTCATAACCTACATGATAGGGAATGGCCGACACCTCACCAACTGGCTTTACAGAGGCATTACTACCCACACTAGAATTCCGCTGAATGTTTTACGCAACAAATGGACCGAAGACTTGGGTACAGACCTGGCGGATGGGGACTGGAGCAGGTCCTTGGCATACCCTTGGAGAATCCCACGGAACGCCAAATTCAACTTCATTCTATACATGTTTTTGCAGAGGGCATATCTCACCCCGCACCGACTGCAGCGTATCTTCCCAGCCACACAGCACTGCTGTCCTAGATGTAAATTAGAAGACGCTAACCTGCTATATATGTTATGGCAATACCCCGTGCTGTAGCCCGAATTCCGTTCTCCTACAGAACTGTGCATAGAGACCTGGAACCTCGGTGAATTAGGATGGCCCAAAACTCACCTCAGTACCCAAAATCCCCTCACCGAGCTAGCTACAGTGTCTCATTGGTCATAACAAACTCCCAATGCTTAGACAGACCAGAACATGAACTTAGATTACCTCAGGTATTGTGGAACACATGAACACTCTTTCGTTATATAATCATTGCAAACCAGAACGTGGAGTAAATGAGGACACGTGCATATTTGAAATATTTATTTACTACTGCATGGTTCTCAAACACAGTATCTTGTACAATACTAGCAAACATATTATAAGCAACAAAGTTATCAGCATAGCTACTAGTCCATAAAAGGCGAATGGTGACAGCATACTAAGATGCTGTAATGAATAGGAATTTACAACACCTAATTCTCACCCTCCCTATTTAGCATAGTATTTTATATCTATGAAGGTCTCATTTGGGTTTTAGCAGGGCGGGCCCATACCTCAAAATCTCAGTGGCAGAGGATCACATCATCTTCCACCAGCTCTCTGCATGCGAAGCACCATCAAGTGTGTTACATGTGTGTTCAGCACAACAATATAAAACCCGCCTAGAGCCAAATTTTGGCAGCAGCATGTGTGTTATGTCTATGGAGGTGCGAAGTTACACAGTTGATGGACAGAATGTAGAAAAATGTCATACATTCACCCCAGTACAAGGATCTGGGCCTAAATACATCGTTTTTTTGCACTCCACACCACCCTGGGTTAGACACTGGCTATATGCAAATCAGCTCTGACCCTGTGCCTCATGGGAACAGTCCAGTCCGAACTACCAAGCCATGTCTTTCCCAGACCGGAATCAAGCATCCAAGGACCGGCTTCTGGCTATCAGCCTGCCTTCATCAGCCTGGATAGCTTGACTCCAGTGGTGTGGAGAGCCTGGGACTCACGTCTGAGTATACCCAGCACACTCGGGGTGAAAATTGCAAAAAACACAGTTGATGGACAGAATGTAGAACAATGTCATACATTCACCCCAGTACAAGGATCTGGGCCTAAATCCATCGTTTTTCTGCACTCCACTCCACCCTGGGTTAGTCACTGGCTATATGCAAATCAGCTCTGACCCTGTGCCTCATGGGAACAGTCCAGTCCGAACTACCAAGCCATGTCTTTCCCAGACCGGAATCAAGCATTCAAGGAACGGTTTCTGGCTATCAGCCTTCATCAGCCTGGATAGCTTGACTCCAGTAGTGTGGAAAGCCTGGGACTCACGTCTGAGTATATCCAGCACACTCGGGGTGAAAATTTCAAAAAACACAGTTGATGGACCGAATGTAGAACAATGTCATACATTCACCCCAGTACAAGGATCTGGGCCTAAATCCATCGTTTTTTTGCACTCCACACCACCCTGGGTTAGACACTGGCTCTATGCAAATCAGCTCTGACCTGTGCCTCATGGGAACAGTCCAGTCCGATCTACCAAGCCATGTCTTTCCCAGACCGGAATCAAGCATCACATCATCTTCCACCAGCTCTCTGCATGCGAAGCACCATCAAGTGTGTTACGTGTGTGTTCAGCACAACAATATAAAACCCGCCTAGAGCCAGATTTTGGCAGCAGCATGTGTGTTATGTCTATGGAGGTGCGAAGATCAGACCTCACAATAACATCGTGTCGAGTTATCCTTGGAGCCTTCAGCACTCACTGTTCAGACAGTGTACCGAGCAAAACTGATATCAGAGCAATAACATATTATTTCTCAAGTAAATCACAAAGCTCTTCTGGGTTGAAAGCTAAAACAACAATTATGTGTTGTGTGCAAAATGAAGCAGAAAGGAAAAATGGCGTTTAAACATTTAATAAGCTCATGCTAACTTAACACTGTATATAGAAAAGAATTAGCTATATGACAGTGCTTATGTCTTACTGATTAGAATTTTTATCCCTGATAGCAGCTGCGATTGGTGTCCCCATTCCGGGCACTCCTGCAGTATCCCTTTTGGGATTGATGCGGCTCCCTAAGGCGCAGAAAGAACAACTTTGCTTTATAGTCTTGGCTCTACTCCTGACTAAGCGATCAATTACGATGAGGTGGAGGTCGGCTGCTCCCCCACAGCTTCATGACTAGCATGGGGAAGTGGTGTAATGAAGCGGGGCGGAGAGTGCTGCTATCCGCTAGAAGGAAGCCCAGGGTTTGTGAAAAAAAAGTATCTCTTTAGACTGAGACAGTATTCTGGAGGCGTTCAAGGCTCTGGCCCCGCCGCCAATGCCGGTAGCTCGTACTTAGCAACTGTCTTATTATATAATACCTGTCCGCACTCTCCACTATTGTCGACTTACACTGACTGTGGTCCTTGCATGGTAGGGTGCATGCATACACTTTGAAACTTGGAAGTAGCTAGTGGAACGCATTGTATTATGAGCTGTTAGTGGGTGGTGCTAGACGAAGTTGGGCGAGGGAGGGAGGGGATAATTGTGTGCCTATACTCCACACGTTTTGTAGGAGATGTTGTACGTACACTGTATGGTGACCAGCTGGACTAGCTCCATAGCGGTCACTCTCACACGCTCCCCGCCACGATCCCCTGGCTGATTGCTCACCTGATTGCTCTTTGTGCAGAGTTCGCCCATACTGCCGCTTGCCTGCCCTAATTACTGCTCCTGACACCCTGTGCCTGCCTGGGTGAACGCGATCGGTAGCAGCCTGCATATTCTGAGTGCCTAGAAGCGACCATAGCGCCTGGTATCGTTGGTTTGCATTTCTTAACATACTTTATTGCGCTGCATTGCCTGTTTGTGTGTTTATTTGGTCTGCTCCTTTGTGGTCCCAGTTTCGTTTTTACTCCGTCCATTTTGAGTGTGGTCACTCGTGGACCGTGCCTCCTCCCCGCTCCCCGCCTCCCAGCTGCCCCTCCCACGCTCCGCCCCCTCCACTATCCATGTAAGACAGATGTCCCAACGCGCAGCGTCCACGCGCTACGGCCGCACCGAAGGTGCGCCAAAGGTAAGCCCGTCTACGCCCGTCAGCGCCAAGCCCACGCCCAGCGCCAGACCCCCTGGCCCCCGTCCCACCCACCCCACCCGCATTACATACGCCGCCTCCACCCTCCTAGCCCTTAACCCCGGCCGACTCCCCAACTGCGCCCAAGCCGCCCCTGGACACACCCATGGACCCTTCGCATGCAACTCCTGCAAGTTTGACGGCACCGAGACCAACTCCTCATCCACTAACACCAAACAGAGACCTGACACAAACCACCTAAAATGCATCCTGCTCAACACCCGCTCGGTCCACAAACACGCCATCGACCTCTGGAATCTACTGGACACCATCTCTCCGGACGTCGCCTTTCTAACTGAAACATGTATGAACGCCACCTCAGCCCCAGACATCACCATTGCCATCCCGGAAGGCTACAAGATCATCCGAAAAGACCGCAACAAGCAAACAGGAGGAGGCATCGCTATCGTCCACAAGAATTCCATCCGCATCTCAACCAGCTCAGACGTCAACCTCGCTAGCGCCAAACACCTTCACTTCCAGATCCACACCGACCCCAAGACCACTCTCAGAGGCACCCTCCTCTACAGGCCACCAGGACCCTGTGCACAATTCAGTGAAGACATCACTGACTTTATCACCCCACACGCCCTCCCCTCCGAGGTCTACATTCTATTGGGAGACCTCAATTTTCACCTGGAAAAAAGCAACGACAGCAACACCACCGCCCTTCTGGACAATCTCGCCAACTTCGGACTCAAACAACTTGTTAATACCCCCACTCACCACGCAGGTCACACACTCGACCCTATCTTCACCTCCAGCAAACATATCTCCTTCAGTCACACCACAGCTCTCCATTGGACGGACCACAGCTGCGTTCACTTTATCTACAATAAGACCACAACCCACAACCATCCTCAACCTACTCTGCGGAGAAACTGGAACAAAATCACCATCGACCAGATCTCCTCATCGCTTCTTCAAAACCCCCCTGCCCACTCTTCGAACCCCAACCAAGCAGCTATTAACCTCACTCAATGGCTAACCAACAGCGCCGACAACCTAGCACCCCTGAAAAAACGTCAAATCATACTAGGCAACAAAAAGGCCCCCTGGTTCAACGATGATCTTAAGAAATCCAAGAAACTCTGTCGCTCTCTTGAGAAGGCCTGGAAAAAAGACCCAAACACCAACACCAGGGACGCCTTCAAAAACGCCACCCGCATACACCACCAACTGATCCGGACTGCCAAGAAAGCCGCATTCAAAGACCGACTAGACAACAACGCCCACAACAGCAAAGAATTATTCAACATCGTCAAAGAGTTTACCAACCCCACTGCCAACTCCAACGACATCACTCCCTCTCAAACCCTCTGCGACTCCCTAGCTTCGTTCTTCCACGACAAAATCACAGACATCCACAACAGCTTCGACAACCAACCCGGAGACCAACCCACCCAACCTCCTGCCGTACCTTCACCCCCCTTGAACATCCTTAACGAATGGAACGCAATCTCCACTGAGGACACCATCTGCCTGATGAACTCCATCCACTCAGGATCCCCCACAGACCCATGCCCTCACCACATCTTCAACAAAGCAGATTCCATCATAGCACCACACCTCCGAGACGTCATCAACTGCTCCCTCAACTCCGCCACCTTCCCGGAAAGCTGGAAACACGCCGAACTCAGCGCCCTTCTGAAAAAACCCACAGCTGACCCCACCGAACTCAAAAACTACCGCCCCATCTCGCTCCTTCCATTCCCGGCCAAAGTCATCGAAAAAGCTGTCAACAACCAACTCGCCGCCTTCCTCGAAACCAACAAATCCCTCGACTCCTCACAGTCCGGCTTCCGAGCCAAACACAGCACTGAGACCGCCCTCATCGCAGCTACAGACGACATTCGAACTCTACTGGACAATGGAGACACAGTCGCCCTCGTCCTCCTCGACCTCTCCGCAGCCTTCGACACAGTCTGTCATAGCACCCTGATACAACGCCTCAGAAACATCGGAATCCAGGGAAAAGCACTGGAATGGATCACCTCTTTCCTTGCCGGAAGAACCCAGAGAGTCCGCCTCCCACCATTCAAGTCAGAAGCCACTGAAGTCATTTGCGGCGTCCCACAAGGATCCTCACTCAGTCCCACCCTCTTCAACGTATACATGAGCCCCCTCGCGGCCATCGCACGCCAACACAACCTCAACATCATCTCCTACGCTGATGCCACTCAACTTATCCTCTCACTCACCAAAGACCCTAATGCCGCCAAAACCAACCTACATGAAGGAATGAAAGAAGTAGCCGAGTGGATGAAGCACAGCCGTCTGAAACTGAATTCCGACAAAACAGAAGTCCTTATCTTAGGTACCTCCCCCTCTGCCTGGGACGACTCTTGGTGGCCAGAGTCCCTTGGAAAAGCACCCATCCCAACAGACCACGCACGGAACCTGGGCGTCATTCTGGACTCCTCACTCTCGATGACCAGACAAGTCAACGCCATCTCTTCATCTTGCTTCAACATTCTTCGCATGCTCAAAAAAACATTTCGCTGGATCCCCACCGAAACTAGAAAAACGGTCACCCACGCACTGGTTACAAGTCGCCTGGACTACGGAAACACCCTATACGCCGGTACCACCGCAAAACTTCAGAAAAAACTCCAACGCATCCAGAACGCATCAGCCAGACTCATACTAGACATCCCGCGTAACAACCACATTTCTGATCACCTGAAAAACCTCCACTGGCTCCCCGTCAATAAGAGGATAACATTCCGCCTCCTAACCCACGCACACAAAGCACTTTACGAACTTGGACCTGAATGCCTCAATACACGACTTTCCTTCTACACCCCCTCCCACCAGCTGCGCTCCTCCAAACAAGCCCTTGCTGCTGTACCTCGCATCAACAAAACCACCATGGGAGGAAGATCCTTCTCCTACCTGGCGGCGAAAACCTGGAACTCACTTCCCATTCACCTTCGCCTCACTCAAAACCACCTAGCATTCAGAAAGCAACTTAAAACCTGGATATTCGACAAGTAATCCCCCACCCTTCTCCAAGCGCCTTGAGACCCTCTGGGTATGTAGCGCGCTATATAAATTAATTGAATTGAATTGAATTGAATACCAATGTAACGCATTAAGGTGTATTTCTGCAAAATGCTGTAATTGCTGGGTTGAAAACTTAGAAATGAATAAAATCTGCTTTAAAAAATATCATCCTAGTAGCATTTCATTTACAGGCTTTAGGTACATGGTACACAAATTTACTAGTGAATTATAAGTAAATTAAATATGATAATCAAGGGATTCTTGGCCTCTACCTAGCCAATATGGCGAAATGTCCCAGGAGTATCCATACCCACTTTAGTAGCAGTTTACTCGAAAGTGGTTATAGAGGCTATTTCTCTCCCACTGGGATTAGTGTCTGGCTTATAAGATGTACAAAAGAGGGGGCAGACCAAGTGTTATCTCCCTCTGCCTGTGACATGGTAAACCTCCATGGAGATTATCATGATCATAGGCACAACCCAGGTGCTCATCCTGTGAAAGGCACAGAACACTTTCCCATGCACAAGGCTTTTGCTTCCACTTTGGGAGGAAGTTCACACATCATCAAGGGTATATTCAGCTCCTGCATTGAAGAACATGCAAATGAGCTTTCTAGAGGGTTTTTAGCAGGGAAGCTGTACTAAAGTACCTTTCCCACAATAGTTGTCACTACTTTGACTTTACCAGTGAACTGACATTGTGATAAATATTTTAGAAAGTCCCAAAACAAACTTTGTAGCTGTTTCCTCTGCTGAGGTAACATGATTAAATGTAACATTCATTGCAATGCTTTCCCATGGAGCAGCTAACACTGGTAATGTAAAATATGGCGTTTGAGACATTTGAAAGGTAATGTTTACATGTCCTGACTTAAATTCATGCACACTGCCTAATGGGCATTACTGCCTAGTTAGGGGTGAGATTTATATTTAAAGGGCATGTTCAGGCCTGTAAAATGGGATTGTTTTCAGTTTGGAGCTTTAGAAATATCCAGGCAGGGTACAGTGGCTGCTAATATTTACACTGTTAACGTAGTTGGGTGGAACAATGTGTGCTTCAGTCCACTACTGACATTTACCTTAAGGGCCCTGGTAGGTACACATTGTACCACATACCTGTGACTTATCGGTATGTTTTAAGTTCTAATTAAGAGTACACCGATTCAATATATTTTAGAGGTCATAGCACATTCACAGATGCCTGCTTAGCAGAGTCCCCATACACAGAACAAAATAAAATAGTGCTGGACCGGTTCCTTTCTGCATTGTCATATATTTTTGCTTTCCGCTGCCTTCCTTTACTCAACATTTCTTTGTTTGTTTTTCAGACTTTTTGTAGCTTTTAATTTTTAAACAGTGGGAATGTGTTTGTGCTCTCCCTTTACAACATTGTAAACTTTCCCACACCATATTGGTACATGTAATTTACTTGTACACCCCTAGTATATGGTTCTATATGTACCTTTACCTTTAAGTTTAATGCTACTGTTCGGTTGCAGCACTCATTGTAGCCCCCAATAAATTATAGCCTTGTTTAAACATGGCTCAGGCTTGGCACTGCAGCCTGTACTGCAATGTTGAAGTTCAATTTCTCCCTAGAAAAATAAACTTGTGCCAGGCCTAAACCTTCCTTTTTAATACGTACATGCTGTTACCTAATTTGGGCCCGAAATGCTGATACAGTAGGTGAAGTGGTATTTAAAAAGTATGGCATGTGTGGTCAAGGTTTATATGTCCATCCATTCAAACAAGCCTAACGTTATATTTCAATGGTGAAAGGCCTATCACTTCCATAGACTACCATTTGATAAACTAAATGTAAGTGATAACTTCAGCATGGGGACAGATTGCTATACTGTTTTACTCAATTGAATTGTTATTTACAAACCTGTTTTTAAGTTTCAATTTTGAAATTTTCACGCATAGAAAGTTGTCATTTTCCTGACAAAATTAACTGTGCCTTTTTGCCAGTGTTATGGGTCACATTACTGTGAATGGATCTGCTGTTGTGGTTTATGTATTTCTTTCAGACCTGAGAACAAAGACGGCCCTTGTATCAGGAGTGTGTCCTTCTAACAGGATGGCTGGTGAGGAGAGGATCATGCCCTGAATACATTGGAAAGGGCTCAGTCTGCAACACACACAAAGGAACCTGACACAAAGCCTACCCTGCATTTTGCCACCTAGACAGTTTGGGATCAAACCCAAGTTAAGGTTAATAACATTTCAGAACCAGTTTTGAGTGGGCCCAACAAAAGGGTTGGAACTAGGAATGAAAATACGACATTCATAACATCTCATCAGAATGGAAAGGGAAGACCACTCGGTCCCCCCGAACGTATGGATGGGTGCCCCGATCCCCCCGGGAAACCGTTGTGGGCGGGGGGCGTGTTTCGGCTGGTATGCCCAAAGCGGCGTAGCCGGAGCACGCCCTTCCCGCCCAGAAGGGGTTGTCCTAGACACCCGCCCGGAAGTCCGCGCACGGATGGGCGTACCTGAGGCGGGCCCCCACCCTCCCGCAGATGGATAAATAGAGCGGCAATCCAACAAGGCTTCCTCTTGTTCCAGTGCTCTGAAGGCTGCACCACTCGTCGCTCGTGAGCCCTCTAGGGAACAAGCAGAAATTTTGAGAACTTGTAATCTTTGTTGTTTCTCTTTCAGTGCCAGGCGTGTTGAAGCTCTAGTACCTTTGCGGATCGAGTTGGGCGAAGTAATCAAGATATGTCTGGCAAGAAAGCAGGAAAGAGCTCCGAGATGGAAAAGATGCTACGCACCCTCGTAAACCGAGTAGCGGTGATGGACCGGAAAATGGGAAAAGTGGATGCGATCGGTCGGGGCTTAGCAGATGTTAAGAAGCAGATAGCAGCGCAGAACAACCTCTCGGGCGGCCTAAAAAAGTTATAGGGCCGGCCTTGCCGGACGTCGCCCCAGAGGGTAAGGGGAAGAGGAATAAGAGGAGGGTGGGTTCCAGGGAGGGCCCAGCCCCAGAGGTGCCCCCAGCGAGCCCGGGCGCAATCAACCCAGTCGCACCGGTGGATAGCCCGGTACCAGGTCCGGACGTGGGTTTACCAATCCCCGTAGTGATAACGCCAGTAGAGGATGATCAGATGCCCCCAGAACTGGCCCTTCAGTTAGCGGCAGTGTTACCCTGGCTAAAGAAGAAAGCAGGGGGGGCATTGGCTGCAGGGGATCCAGCCGAGGAAGCCAGAATAATAATTGAGCAGTTACGGCAGTCAAGGGAAGCCGGGACGGCGAATGTTCCTTATATTCCCCCACAGGTAGCAACTGGGGTCACAACGGATGGCCGAGCGAAGACAGCGGACACGGCGGCTGAACCCGGTAAGAGCCCATTGCCATTGGTAGGGGAGAGTTCAGTGCCTTCAAGGCGGGAAAGTTGTCTCAGCACATCCCGGCGGCCACGAAGGAAATGATATGGGGGGACAAATATATTAACATGTTTTCACTGTTGACCGACCATCGTGAGATAGAATACGCAAAGACCCAGAAAGATTTATGGCAACCCAGCGTATGGCGAGCCAAGATGGCGGAATTTAAGGTCAATGAGACCATGGCGAACTGGGTCAAGGCCTTTTCTATGTTTACAGCAGTAATGGGGGAACGTAAACCCGAAGTGTTGCCAGAATTATCATGTTACCAGAACAGGATCATGAATTTTTATACAATGTACGGGGGAAATGAATGGAAGGGTTATGACGTTAGCTTTCGAAAAGCTAAAGAGTTTAACGAGGCTTTAACGTGGGATTGTCTCGACACGGTGTCATGGCATAAGCAGCTCTTGCCTGGATCGGCGGGTACGTCGTCGCCAGGCTGGAGCGGGTCTGGGGCAGTCCAACAGAGACCGGCACAGCCCTTTCGTGCGAGCGCCGGTGGGGAATCACAGCCCAAGACCGGCGGGAATGGGGGCAAGCGTGGGGTTTGTTGGGGTTTCAACAAAGGTAACTGTAACAGGCCTCAGGGAACATGTAGGTTCCGGCATGCTTGTTCGGGCTGTGGGAACTCCTCACATCCAGAAATTAGCTGTAGATCCAGGTCCGGTGGTTCGGGAGGAAAGGGGGGATCCAAGCAGGATTGATGTGGTGCCTGGGAAGCAATCATCTTCGCCCATCAATATCTTAGCTTTGACTCGCTGGCTGAACAAATACCCTGATCATGTATCCGGCGGGATTTTGAGGAATGGCTCTCTGTATGGCTTCAACATCCCGGCGGGGAGTTTTCGGGGGAGCCCCTTCTGTAAGAATCAACTATCTGTTCAGCATAACCCGGCGGTGGCCGCCAAGAAAATTACCAAAGAGGTCAGCTTGGGACGGGTAGCAGGGCCTTTTGCCTGCCCGCCAGTGGCGGATTTTGTGTGTTCACCTCTTGGAGTGGTTCCGAAGAAGGACCCGGGGGAATATAGACTCATTCACAATCTATCGGCCCCGAAGGGGGCCTCGGTGAATGAAGCTATTGACCCTAAGGTATGTTCAGTGCGATACGCATCGTTCGACGATGCCGTCGATCTACTGAATCGCCTGGGCCCCGGTGCTTTGATGGCGAAATCAGACATCGAATCAGCATTCAGG
This sequence comes from Lissotriton vulgaris, assembly GCF_964263255.1. Classification (NCBI taxonomy): domain Eukaryota; kingdom Metazoa; phylum Chordata; class Amphibia; order Caudata; family Salamandridae; genus Lissotriton; species Lissotriton vulgaris. Next base: position 13,880,429 of record NC_141687.1, read on the forward strand.
TTGCTCCCGGTACACCCGCGGGACCAGCGCTTGCTGGGATTTACGTTCCAAGGGAAGTATTACATGGATAAATGCATGCCCATGGGTTGCTCAATTTCATGTGCCTATTTTGAAATGTTCAGCTCCTTTTTGGAATGGGCGTTCACCGAGGCCACTGGGCATAGACAGGTGATGCATTATTTAGACGACTTCCTTTTCTTGGGTCCGGCAGACACTACGGAATGTGCACGAACACTGCAGGACTTCTGCACACTCATGCGGGAGTTTGGGGTCCCATTGGCACCAGGTAAGACAGTGGGGCCATCTACCTCACTGGAGTTTCTGGGAATTGAGCTCGATTCCGTGGAGGGATGCTTCCGTCTGCCAATGGAGAAGGTGGCCAAGGTGGTTCAGGGCTTCCTTAATACAATGCCTTGGTAAGGAGAAGGTGACCCTGCACCAGTTACAACAAACAGTGGGCCAGCTTAATTTTGCCTTAAAAGTGATATCGATGGCTCGCCCCTTCTCACGTTCCATTGCGCAAGCTATGGTAGGCCTCAAGGAGGGACACCACCGCACGAGACTGTCGGCAGAGGTTCGCCAGGACATGCGCATTTGGTTGGCATTCCTGGCGGACTTCAACGGTCGGGTGGCGTGGAACAAATCCCCAGCATCGTCTGACGAACTGGGTTTGTGGACCGACTCAGCTGGCAGTGTGGGATTTGGCGCAATCTTTAGTAACCGATGGTTGGCGCAAGTATGGCCAACGTGGTGGCACTCCAGTGGCCTAACAGGTAATATTGGGTTCTTGGAGCTATTTCCCATTTGGGTGGCTCTGTTGGCATGGCCGGAAGACTTTAGGGACCGCTCAGTAGTGTGTTGGTCAGACAACATGACGGTGGTCGAGTGCATTAATCACCAGGCAGCACGCTGCAAGTGGATCTGGACACTGTTGAAAGAAATTGTATTGCGATGCATGAGATTGAATGTACAATTCAGGGCAAAACATGTGCCGGGTGTACTGAATAATGCAGCTGATGCACTCTCTCGTTCACACATGCAGGCTTTCAGGGGTTATCTACCCACAGCGGATCTAGAGGCGGCACCGTTCCCCGAAGCACTATGGCTGATCGGTGCTCCGGATTACAGGACCTCGTGGCAGCCAGCTTAGCGCCCAGGACAAGGAAAGCCTATGAGGGAGCGTTTCGTTCATACTGCGCCTTTCTTAGGGCCGGTAGGGAGACATAGCTCGGGGCAGGAGGAATCCTTCCTAGGGTTCTTAGTGGCGCTTCATAAGGAAGGCTGATCAGTGGCAACTGCCAACAGACATAGGGCAGCCATATAATTCATGGCACAGCTCCACGGCATACGGGACCCGACGGGTTCCTTCCTAGTCAGAAAGGCGCTCCGCGGTTGGCAGCGCCTGGAAGGTCGCAGACAAGATACAAGGCACCCGATTGGTTTAGAAAGATTGTCTTTGCTACTAGCAAAACTTGATGAGACATGCTCCTCCCCTTCCGAGGTAGTTCTGTTCCGAGCGGCTTTCGCATTGGCATTCCATGGGGCCATGCGGGTGAGTGAACTCGTAGCAAGTAACAGGAAGGATGTGGAGGGAGGTTTATTCAGGGATCATGTCCAAATACGGGGTGATTCTATGTTAATCTCGATAGCCAGGTCCAAGACAGACCAGGAAGCTTTGGGGAGTAGTGTTGTTTTGCAGCGCGCCCGAGGGAGCCCCAGTTGTCCCATAAGGTATTTGGAGGACTACCTGGCCCAGAGGCCGGCGACATGGGGGGGAGCCTGCTTAGACACAAGGACGGCACCTCGTTGACGAAATTTCAGTTTCAGAGGGTGCTGGCAATTACGATTGCTGCGGCGGGCTTGAACCCGTGCGATTTTGGGACCCACTCATTCAGAATAGGGGCCGGTACTGAGGCTACGGCTCGGGGTCTGGGTGCGGAAGAAGTGAAGCAGCTAGGTCGTTGGTCCTCGAACTGTTTCAAGAGGTATGTGCGACTGCCCATGTTGTAAAAGACTGATGAAATGCACTCACGCTTGTTGTCCTTTGTTTGGATTACAGTTTCGCAAGCCTGTGACGCGGGGCGGAATTGGGGATCGACCCAACACCAGAGGACCAGCGGTCAAGGATCACCGACTGGAGATCGAGTGGTATGGGTCGTGGGCCACTCATACGTGAGGCGCGCCGGGGACAAATTCATGGCAGGTGACGCGACTCACGCATCTGGGGAATACGGGTTCAGAGTGACCTTCCATGGAAAGGGAGGCCTCTGTTTTGACCAATTTCAAACGTTTGTGGAGGGACTCTTAGGGCGGCAAAGGTCTACGCCATCTGTAATCATAGTGCACCTGGGGGGCAGTGACTTGGTAAGACTGGGAAGACGGGTGTTAGTTGAACACATATTGTCGGCAGTCAGCTGGTTGGCTAGAGGCTCCCGGGGTGCACGATTGCCTGGTCCCACATGATCCCCAGAGAGTCTAGCGGGGGGGTTTCTCTGTAAGGGCGTTGAACCACTCGGTAAAGAGGGTCAACAACAAAATTGGAAAATTGTTTCACTCCGCGCATTTGCAAAGCATTCCCCATGGGTGTATTCAGGGCGATCACTGTTACTTGAATGATGGGGTTCACCTGTCCAGGGCTGGGAATGATTTACTCATAGGAGACTTCATAGCATGGCTAGTGGGATTAAGGAGACATGACCTTTAGGAGGTGTGGGGGCCGGATAGTCGGTCAACTATCCGGCCTGTGGCGGTAAGGTCATGATCGGTGAGCAGTGATTTCAAGGTCCCTAGGGGGGGCGCCGCCCAGTACGGATGGGAGCGCCCAGGGGGAGGCGGCCATTGGCCCCTCCTACAAGGAGGCGGCACCCACTACGAATGGGTCGCCTAGGGGGAGACGGCCATTGGCCCCTCCCACGGGGAGGCGGCACCCACTACAAATGGGTCGCCTAGGCGGAGACGGCCATAGGCCCCTCCCGGGGGGGAGACGGCTATATGCCCCTCCTACGAATTTCCCGGAAGAGAGTGTGGGAAAGGGGGGGAGTCCATGCTGTCCTTCTTACGGATACCTCGCACGAGAACTCGGATGACCTTTAAGATGGCGTCGAGTGAAAGGGGGCCCCCACGACAAGGGAAGTTACAGTTGGCAACGAGGGTAAAGTCCTCTGCGCATGCGCCACTCACACCGTGAGGGCGGGAATTTGGTAGTAGGGATCTGACGCCGGTTAAGACCTTGCCGTTGGCCCTTAATGCTAGGATGTACCATTTTATTTTAGATTGTTATGCATTTTCAGGATGTTAGACTCGGCTAGGAAACCTTTGTATTAGAGGTCTGTTAAGGTTAGCCAAAGAACTTCATCAAAATGTAATGGAAATAAAATTGTACATAATTCATGAAACGTTTTTATTTAAAGTTTTACATTTTGTTTCATATTTTAATAAATACGGCCGGGGGGGTAACTCCCCCCCCGCCTTCCAAAAGCTCAAACTTGTGTCTGTCTCCTCCCATGGGGAATTGGTGTTGGGAGGGGGTGGCGGGCATCCCGGCCCATAACTTCATGCACCTGTTTGAAGATTCAGAAAAAGAGCTGCTCTGCTTTTTGAGTAATAACTACTGCCCCGCTGACTGAACTTGGAAGATTGATCTTGCTTGCCTTGAAACCGAGCTACCCAGAATGACTACTACAGAATAACTACAATGAATGAATGAATGAAAGGCGATTTATACAAGCGCTACTTTGCCCAAAGGCGTCAAGGCGCAAAAGATGGAATAAAATAGCCAGGTACTGAGATGAAAAAGGAGGTGAGGAAAGGCCTAAGAGTAGGCTTCAGTGAAGAGCAGGGGTTTTGAGGCCCTTTCTGAAGAGCAGCAGGGATACAAGGGTTTGATAGGTGACCGTGTATGTGACCTACATGAACATAAAATGTTTTCAGAGGCCTTCTTACACCCACCGAGCTGACAATCTCCAACTAGACCCGCCTGAGCCCTGTTGCTGGCACCTGCAGGAGTCAGTCAAGATCCTCAAGATGTCCCTTCCAGGTTCTGGATGTTTGCTAGAATTAGAGAGAGATCTTCCCTGTCTAAACGAAAGATTTATCAGAATAAAAGTGAAGCATTGTAGCGCATAGCTGAGTTGTTCAGCTTCCACTTGAAGAATTCAACACATCTGACCCCAAGTGATGCAGAGCCCTGTAGAGCCCCACTGCACAGCTGAAAGCGGATTAGCTTGTACTCCAAGAGATGCAAAGCCTGGCTGCGCCATGACATTCCATTCCATTGGAAAGCTGGACCACATCAAGTGGAAACCGATGCAAGGTCCCACAGAGATGCCCTGAGGGCTTGACTGGATCTATCATCGATCGGTCTCAAGCCCTGTAATGCCATGAAACACACAGCTTTATTGGATCTTAGATCCAGCAACATGAATCCATGCAAAGCAACTCCGCATATAACCTGCATTAATGGCGTAAGGTACAACCCTACCATGTTAAACCATATCCTGTGCCCAGCCTGCGGCCCATCACTGTCAGCTGTAGCTAGTGCTTTTGACCCAGTATAGGGTAACCAGATACCAACAAATGGCAATTGATTCTTCTTAACTCCAGTCTTGCTGACTGGATTTTTGAGTTTCTTGTTTTATTTAATTAATTAACTTTTGCTCTATTCTTGAAGATTACTTTGGAATTGTAATGTATTGTGTACTGTTTTTTATTACTGTTTGTGCGCTGTGTAAAAACTTTGCACATTGCATCTAATATAATGGCTTACTGCTTTTATGTCAAGCTACCAGAGGGTTAAGCACATTTTAATTTAGTGGTTTTTGTGGCCCTGATAAGCATTGAGGGCCAGATGTATGGCCATAGCATTTTCCTACTCGCAAATTGCACTCAATTGCGAGTCTCAATTTGTGAGTTCCGAAATGCTATGTACAACAGTGTTTGAGACCAATGAGGTTGCAAGCTGAATGCATCATGAATATTAGTGAGGCACTCACAATTTGCGTCCCCATTGCAAATGGCTTGCCCTCCCTGGTATTGTGGCCTGCTGGGATCAGCAGACCTCCATGTCAGGGACTGCTTTTAATAATAATAATATGAAATTTATAATGCGCTCAGCTTACCCAGGGGCGTCCCGGCGCAACAGACCAGAAGGGGAGACTCAGCTAATCACTACTGTGGAAACAAGTGGGTCTTAAGAAGTTTCCTAAATGGTAGGATCTTGGGCTCTGAGCGAATCCTGAGGGGGAGAGAGTTCCAAAGAGACGCCACCTGCACCGAGAAACGCCTGCCCCCAGAACGAGCTTTTCTTACTCTGGCTGACTGCAAAAGGTGTTTTTGGTCCGAGCGCAGCAGACGTGGGGGTTTATAGGGACGGGCCATATTAGCAAGGATAGGGGGGCCTTTGCCATGTAAAATTTTATGGGCAGTACATAGCGCTTTAAATTTCACCCGCTCCTTCACGGGGAGCCAGTGAAGCGCTCTGAGGGCAGGAGCAGCAGACTGCCTTCTGGGAACATCCATAAGGATTCTCGCAGCTGCGTTTTGCACCTGTTGGAGGGTTTTGAAGGTCGCTTCGGGGGCACCGAGAAACAGCGCATTCCCATAATCGAGCCTCGATAGAATTAGGCCACGTATCAACAGCTTCCTTGCTGGATCAGGAAGCAAAGGTAGCACCTTTCGGGCTGATTTCAGTAAGCCAAAGCAAACCCCTGCGGTCTTCCTGGCATGAGTCCTGAAGGACAGATCTTCTTCCAGCCATACTCCCAAGGACTTGATCTCCTTCTTGGGGGATGGTGGGTCACCAAGAGACCGGGGCCAACAGGTCGCAATAATGGAGGGACTGGGATTGCCCAGGAGCATCAGCTCGGTTTTACCTCCATTGAGCTTTAAGGCAGAGATAGACATCCAACGATAAACATTGGCGAGGCAGTCGTGTAAAACCTCAGGTTGTTCCGCCAGCTGAGTGAGGCCGACCACCAGCTGAGTATCATCAGCATAGCTGATGATCTTCACCCCCGAGGGGGCGACCACTCTTTCAAGTGGAGTCATATATATATTAAATAGAGTAGGGCTCAGCGATGAGCCCTGCGGGACTCCACATTGAAGAGGGATTAGGGCAGATTGCTCTGACCCCTCCCAGACTTGGTAGAAACGGTCAGAGAGAAAAGATCCCAACCATTTCAGGGCCGTCCCTGAGACACCTACCTCTGACAGACGTTGGAGGAGCACTTGGTGACTCACAGTGTCAAAGGCAGCACTCAAGTCCAGGAGGATCACTGCCACTGACCCTCCTGTATCTAGAGTGCTCCTTGCCTCCTCCACTACTGCCAGCAAGGCAGTGTCTGTTCCATGGCCGGGACGGAAACCAGTCTGGGAGTCTCCTAGCAGGTGGTTAGACTCAAGATGGTGAGAGAGCTGACGGTTAACCAGCTTCTCTGCAATTTTTGAAAATCCAGGCAGAAGTGAAATTGGCCTAAAGTTGGTCAAGTTGGATGAGTCCATTCCTGGCTTTTTCAATAAGGCCTTCACCACGGCCTTTTTCCATCTCTGGGGCACTATGCCCTGCGTAAGTGAAAGGTTCAAGAGGTCAGTCAGAGGAGTTGACAAGGTGTTAGCCACGAGTTTAAGATGTTTTATGGGGACTGGGTCACTCGGGGAGCCACTCTTCATCTCTAACAGGACTTTTATGACCTCCTCTTCCGAGAAGGGGCCAAAAGATGCTAGCTCAATCAGGCGACTTGTAGGACTAGTAACCGATTCATCGCTTTGAGGGATAGTAGGTAAGGAGGATAATATTTTCTCTATTTTAGAGTGGAAGAAGCTGGCCAGTTCCTCACATTTTTCTTTGGGATTATCGTGCAACACTGGAGGGACCGGGGCTTTCAGAAGTTGCTTGAAGATTTTAAACGATTCTCCTGAAGAATTGCTTGCTCTCTCAATCCGATCGCTAAAGAAAGTCTTCTTAGCGTCCTTCAGTGCGCTTTTATATTTCCTTAGTTCCCTTTTATAATTGGCCCGGCTTTCTTCCGTCCGCTCTCTCCTCCAGGCACGTTCAAGCCTTTTACAAGAGGTTCTGATGCACCCAAGTTCAGGGGTATACCAGGGGGCAGAGCCAATTCTTCTCTCCCTGACAAGCCTCCTTTTATTAGGGATCAGTAAGTCCAGAGAGTTGGTAAGCCATTTGCCCAAGAGCTGGTCAGCAGTGTTGGGGTCATCTGTGAGGTGAGGACAGGTTCTAGATAGCTCTTCCGCCCAACTGTCCACCGGGAGCTTCGACCAGAGTCGTTCCACAGTATGTTGTCTAGGAGCGGGGTCTCTGCGGTTCCCCAGCAGCCAGCTAAACGGAACAAGGTGGTGATCAGTCCAGGGGAGAGCCAACATCTGGAGAGCCTGCAGGTTCACAGAGTTAGCAAAAACTGCATCAAGCTGATGGCCTCTGTTATGGGTAGCTCCCATATTAACAAGATGAAGGTCCAGTGCACCAAGCGAGCTTAAAAGCTCCCTTGCCACTACGTCATTAGGGTCGTCCAAATGAAAATTGAAGTCCCCAAGGGTGACAAAGTTGGACGAGGCAGCAGCCAGTGGGATAACAGCCTCCATGAAGGAATCCACGAAATTCCCTAGAGTAGCGGGAGGCCGATACACAAGGAGGCCAGAGATAGAGACAGTTGAGGAGATGCGAAGGGTAAACTGACAACTTTCAGCGTTGTTGATGCCACAGTCGACTGCTTTGCATACAAATGTGTCTCTGTAAACAATGGCCACTCCACCCCCTCTCCCATCCGGCCTATCAAGATGGAACATGAGATATCCCGAGGGGAGAGCGTTGACGATGTCGGGGTCGGAACCTGTAGTCAGCCACGTTTCCGTCAGAAATAAAACATCCAGACCATGGTCCAGAAGGAGGGAATGAACCTCGGTAGTATGACAAGGCAATGATCTACAGTTTTTAAATAAAGATATTTTTTTTAATTGCAGGCCATTTTCCTTAAAGGAAAACGGGATGCATTTAAAAAAAGAAAAGTGAAACATTTTAATTTAATTTTTTAAGGGCAGGCAGTGTTCCCTGTGACCAGTTCATGCCCCATAAAAATATTTTCTCCTAGATTCGCAAAAGGGAAGGGGTCCCTTGTGTGCCCCTTCCTGTTTGCAAGTGTTTTACCACCCTTCTTAGAAACTGTCCTACATAGGGCTCCGAATCGCTATTTGTAATGGACGTCCTTGGAACGCACCTTCATAATAGAGAATCACTAATCCTATTTTGCGCTTTTCACAAAAATTTGTGAATCGCTAAATGAAGATAGCATATGGCCAAATTGTATTTTTAATGCACAAACAGTTCATAAGCCTGTTTGTGCATGCAAAATAGGGTCAAACATCTGGCACGAGTATATTATTTCAGTTAGTCTTCGATCCCTTTTAAGTATTGACCCACTTTTTTACAATTGGCAAATATATTCACCTAAAAAATGTGGTGACAATACAAAGGGCGCACTTTATCATAAATAGAATACAATATTAATGGCCAAATGAATCTTATTTTAGTATTTTGACAAGCAGCTAAATAATTAATACCATATCAACTTCCAAGGCATACTACCAGTAACTAACTTTGTTTATAAGAAAACTGGAGTACTTATTCATATGTAGGACCAGATGAAGCTTATTAAATGATATTGGCTAATGGCAACTATAGCCTCAATGTGGCACCTATAAGTTCCAAAAAATAGTTATATTTCATTGTAGTTCTCATACTACTATCAGCATCCATACTTGAAATATCAAGATGATTCACAAGATATTGGAAAATGATTTTCAGCCACTCTTATTTCCGTAGAAAGGTGAAACAGAAACAAAGTGTTTTTAGTATAAACTATTCTTTCTAAACATTAAAACAGAGATCGGTAGTTATAGAACATCAATTTCCAGGATAGCAATCATGAATCAGTGTTAAGTGAATTCTGACTAGAATATCCTTAGTGATGTTATTCATATGTTATTTGTTAATTAACTGGTTTCATTTACTGTATTAATATACCTGAGAAATGATAGTTTTAATTTTTCTCGAACTACATATTTTTATTGGTAAATTTTGTTATGTAAAATATGTTTCATGTTAAAATGAAATAATATTCCTCATTGTGTATTGATTAAAATGAATACATGAACATAAGCAAGTCTGATTCATACTTATACTTATTTGCAGACTTATTATGAGTTTGACTGCCAGATCACTGCGGCTGCTAGTAGCCCACTGTGCCAGCAGTCTTTGAACCACAGTATTAGAAGTTTGCATCTATGCTTGTGTTATGGCCGTGGGGATTCTGCAATGATGGCGATGCATCGATGTCTGTGTGAGCATTTCTACTGCTTATGCGTCGGATGCACACATATGCATGATACATTTGGGAAAATACCCCATAAATATTGTCGGAGTCATGCCCATATATGGACAACCCTGGCAATGGGTATATGGGACAAAAAAGTCTCACCTGTACATTGCTAAAACAGTGGTGTAATCCTCGTGGTGAAGATTCTTCTGTGAAGGGGGACCTGAAGAAAGGGATCCATGTCAAGCTCTGACTGAGAGAACAAGAGGGGGTGGGCATGCACCCCACATTCTATTTTTCTGCTGACTTGAAGCTGTTGGTCTCCTTGCCTTGGTCAGCTTGTGTAAAAGTCGACCCGTAATACAAACAACAGTCAGATTCCCCTGTACATCTCTATGCCAGCAACTTTTACCTGACCGCAAGGCCGGCAGTCTGTGGTTTCAGTAGTTCAGCTGTGCTCTTTCTAAATGTAATCTATTTTATAATACAGCGATCATACCACTGAGCATGTGGCATATAGACCACAACTGCCTGTACAGTGGTTCATGGACTGCTAATCTTGTTTTAAATCACATACTATTGTAAGAATCCTGTTTATTGAAATTGTAAAGTATATATAAAACATTAGTTTATTAATATATATGATAAAACTTTCATAAAATGTGCTGAAAACTATCAGATAATTTTTTGGGATATTTTTAAGTACATTTTTTTGATGCATATTTAATTTATCTATGTGTATTGTTATGTTTGGTATTGTGACGTGCAACACTTTGCTCCAAGACAAAAATAAATAATGGCTTTAAGAATGTCCTATATTAGCCTCTATTATTTGTTTGTTCTTAATGAATCCTTAGTTGACTAACAGTATAACCTCTTCTGAAAAAAAACGAGTTTTTGTTTGTTTATTTACATTATTGCGTGAATATTTTGGGATATTATTGGCTATCAGACTTTTGGAAATACAGAGCAATATCCCAACTTCCACTTATTTTTGAGAAATTGAATAATCACATAACTAAAATAGAAAAAAAATCAATCTGTTTCTATTTGGACAAAAGTGTCACACATTCTCTGTGTCTATATGTATGTATTGTGTTGTGTCCCCCTCTCACTTTAGGAACTGCATACCCTCTTGCAACACAGTTCTCTAGGAGCCCTGTGTGCAGGACCTGCTTGAATAGCGGCTCCCGGTCCCACCCTCCCTTCTCCTCCAAAAATCTATATGTATGTATACACATTGCAGATAACGGACACTTTCCTTTAATTCCAGTATTATTACTTTTTTAATGAGTACCATGTATAGCCCATATGGATCAACTTCAAATAAAACCTGTTTGTTTAAATACCAAATTCATGCAGTTTGGATGTCATTTATTTTGCTGCCTATACAATACATTGCAGGTACATATTCTCAGGATCATACTTTATGGAAGCAACCAGTTCCTGCTATGATGATATGGTTAGCTGTATCAGAAGTACACATTATAAAAACTTCAATGTTACAAATTTGATGATGGTACAGGCTTCAAAAGTTGAACTTTGAGATTGAATTTGAGATTTTGTATACCGGCTATAACTTTATATTCTGTGAAATGGACACGACAAAACAAATATTGTTGTCTTTGTGTGTCAATCAGAGATAATTCTGTGATAACAAAGGCAGTTGATTGTTTTCTCTTTGTGCCATAGGTTTATTTGGGTACTTTCCTGCAATGACAGGATTAAGAGCCTTGCAAGATGCTAGAAAATGAATAATATGAACAACAATGCCTTATAACAACTACAATACAGATCATGTATATCTGGAGAACAAAAACTCTATGAAAGAGACCATGGGTGTAAAGGATAAGAGGGAGAGAACACCACAGCTGCAAATAGTCATTTGTGGAACTTCATCAGGTGACTGCCACTGTAAAGATCGTATGTTCTTACAAAACAAAGTACAGATTTCTGTAGTGCTTCAATAGGAATGACAAACATGAGCTCTCATTGGACATTACGTTTACCTCAAGTGGCAGGCTTTAAATATTGGGGACCTTACCAAGATACTATCTCCAAGTCAGGAGGCCAGGAAGCAGTAGGGTAAATGCCACATGGAACATCAGTGGGATGAAAAATCATTTACATGAATGAAATACAAAAGGTGTGCCAATAAAAATAAAGCTGTTAAAACACTGGCCTGAAGTAACAGAGAGACCCAGGTACCTTAACTTAGGAAACATGTTGATTGGCACTAAGTAATTCCAGCTCCTTTTACTCAGATTTTCCTGGAAGTGCCTGTCCCATCCTGTGACTATGAAAGGGAATTTCTTTTGTTCCTTATGTTCTTCAGTATCAATTCCTTAATCTCAGCCACCATAGGCATATTCTCAAATTTCTTCAACCTGGTCCTATTCTTTTATCTTTGTACATTTCTTCATATAACTAACAGATTAATGATAAAGTGGCACTGAAAAACTACAAGGCTCCGACTTCTCCACAAGTAGAGGTTCCCTTTGTGGCCAATTAACCAAGGAACCAATAGGTTTGAATGATGGGCATCCTGCACTATTAACTGTAGGGTAATTATCAATCATTTTCTATGCCTATGTCTGATTTATGATGCACAGTGGGTATGTGTAAGAAAAATGAATGATGGCCTGGATGACCAGTGAGCAACTTCTCTGGTATCATGGGCATTAGGTTATTTTTTATCAAGAAATAAACTACTGCTATGGCATTTATTTTGTGAGAATTTTTGTGTGGTCGATTGAAGCTTTAAATATTGTTCTCACTGTGAAAAAGCAGTGCTATAAATGGTATCATCATTATCTTCTGAGATAACCCCTTCAGGCAGTGAACATCTCTCATTATGGTTGACATTTCTCTAGCTCTCTGGCAAGCTGGTGGATCATTTGGCTAAATGATCTTCTGAAGATTGATCAGTATGGTAATTCAAAGGTTACAAGGACTCTTTTAAAATACAAGAGTTTTCATATGTTTGAACAGTAGTATGTTTTTGTCTCACATTGTTTTGTTCTATTATTCAACCAGTTAAATTTGTATTGGAAGGGAGGTCTTGACTTAAAATGTGCTATTGAGGCCTTACAATTAAAGATTTACTGCATACCATTGGGATAAGTCAATCTAAAAATAAGTCAATCTAAGAGATGAAATAAGCTCAGAACCACCCATGGTCAACATAGGATAATGCAACACCCTCCCATACAAAATGAAGGTGAAAGGAACTTAGATTAAAATGCCATTGGAAATTACATTAAGATAAATTAAAATAAACAGTTACAAATTTAAATAAATAAGTTTTAATTTGAAATTTGTCATGTAACAATTGTACTTTTGTATATAATTATAAAATATGGTATTATTTAATATCATGTACAAATGAATGTGACAGTAAATATTATTAAAATCAAATTAAATTAATTATGCTAATTCTATACATCCTCTTTACTAACTATTAAAGCTCAAAACATCTTTCTTCTACATTTGGTGAGGAATGTCTGACATAATATCGACAGACAGAATATCGAAATACAAAAATATCGGGACAAAAATATCGACATCAAAAATATCGGAGTCATATCTTCATAAAGGTAAGTACAAAAATATCGAAATTAAAAATATCGTTTTTTTAAATGTATTAATAATAATGTAAAAATAATTTTAAAATACATATAATTTTACAAATATTAAATAAAAATATTAAAACAAAATTAAAACTAATACATATACATTTAAAATAAATAAAACACTTAATAATTTAATGTAATTTCATTTTTTTAATTTCATTTAATTTTTTTTATTTTTACCCTGTACGCCTGTACGCCAAAAACCCAAAACTGACCCTGACCCCTAAAAATATCCCTGTAACCCAAAAACCCAAAACTGACCCTGAACCCTAAAAATATCCCTGTACCCCAAAAACCCAAAACTGACCCTGAACCCTAAAAATACCCCTTTACCCAAAAACTGAAAACTGACCCTGAACCCTAAAAATACCCCTTTACCCAAAAACTGAAAACTGACCCTGAACCCTAAAAATACCCCTTTACCCAAGAACTGAAAACTGACCCTGAACCCTAAAAATACCCCTTTACCCAAAAAACTGAAAACTGACCCTGAACCCTAAAAATACCCCTTTACCCAAAAACTGAAAACTGACCCTGAACCCTAAAAATACCCCTTTACCCACGAGCTGAAAACTGACCCTGAACCCTAAAAATACCCCTTTACCCAAAAACTGAAAACTGACCCTGAACCCTAAAAATACCCCTTTACCCAAAAACTGAAAACTGACCCTGAACCCTAAAAATACCCCTTTACCCAAGAACTGAAAACTGACCCTGAACCCTAAAAATACCCCTTTACCCAAAATTAATTAATATTATTTAATTACCAATTAATTATTAATTAACAATAACAATAAAGTAAATATATTAGCACATTAGCTGTAATTAATTTAATTTAATAATTAATATTATTTTTGGCAATCCATTAATTAAGAATAACAAAAAATTATATATAAAAAAATTACTCTAATTAATGTAATTAACTAATTAATATTAATTAATTACCAACTAATTAATAATTAAAAATATGTACAAAATTATATTAATTAATTAACTAATTAATATAAATTAATTACCAATTAATTATTCATTAAAATATGTACAAACATATATTAATTAATTAATTATTATTAAATTACTTCCCACCCTATTCCCCTATAAACCCATAACCCGCTACAGAACATATTTATCAATTAATCAATTAATTAAAATTAATTAAAAATTAATTCTCAATTAATTAATTAATAATTCCTACTAATTAATAATTAATTTAACATAATTAAATTACTTCCCACCCTATTCCCCTATAAACCCACAACCCGCTACAGTAGTAAAAGACAATATTTAATTAAATTACATTAAAAATAAATAATAAAACATAATAAATACAATATAATATACACAAAATGTATTTAAAAATTGATATTAGTAACATCGAAGTTATTTATTTCGATATTATTGACATCGATATTTAAAACTTCGATATTACTGATATCATACTAATATCGATATTAAGACTGTCGATAATTGTATATCGAAATTTAAAACTCGATATTTTGTCTGTGTACCTAGGTGAGAATTCATTTTTTCATAAAAATTCTCCAAAATGATTTCAATTTACTTTTGTTTAGAATCTTATTATAGAGTAATATTAATGGTCTAAGATGATGTGAGAATTGAACATGGCTCTCTAGGAGTAGTTAATTTGGTGTCTTTTAGAAATTGGGTTACAGGATGGTAAAGGTATGTGCACTGTACATGGAGTAACCACATTCATAGTCAGGGTAAGTCCAAAACACACTGTTGAAGTAACCTGTACTTAAGCTCAGGTGGCTTGGCACAGAGCTGCCAGGCTTAACTTAAAAGGCAATGTGTAAAGTGTTTGTGCACCACATCAAGCAGTAACACAGTGTTTACTTCAAAGCAAAACCACTTGGTTACTAAAAATAAACACTAAGGTCCCAATTCAGATCTCGCTAGAAATGCCCTCCATGCAACTTGGATCCGTAGGGCTTTATGAGCGATTCGTGCAACTGGAGGGCGAGCCAGCGAGTATGATGCCTTTTAATGCTTACAGACTCAGTTTGCTCTGACTCCCATTGAACTCTATGGGCGCATGAATTCTCGACGCATGCACAGGCTCCCATAGCAAAAAGGGGTGAAAGGGGAAAATGTACAGCCGGTGGTGGGCACCACACGGTGCTCACCACACTGTGCATGAATGGGAAGAGGGGGCCCATAGATAACCCCACAGGTCTGAATCGGAGGGCTCCAAGTGATGGTAGCCCTTTTACGGGCCCCAAAACAATGATTCCGGCAAATTTTTCGATCCCGACATACCGAATTGTGAAGGCTGTCCGAATCATGTATAGTACTTGCTTGCTCGGAAACAGAGTCCATAGAGCTGTATGAAGCATCTGCATACAAGTCCTAAGGCGTGGATCAGGTTGGGAGATGATTCACTCGAAACGTACTTGAATGTTGCCTCGTACTTGGTCGGTCGGACCAGTTTGAAGATTGGTCAGGAAAAAAGGCTACAAAACGGATCCGTTAAATCCAAATCCGATTTATAGGCCTTCCGAGCACGATCGGAATCAGCCCCATAGTCGATGGATTAAACAAGGTCAAAACGTAAAAGAAACAAATCTGTAGAATTCAAGGCATTCACTTTCAAAGATTGAACGCAAAAATAGTACTTTGAAGCAGTTATTGCCTCAGGAGTTATTTGGTCATGCCAGACCGGGACAAAGTTAAGAGTGCAGGCACACTGTGATGGAGCACGGGCCGGATACAGGGACCCACCTGGGCCTATTTAACTGAAGTACCTTTGTCCTTGGTTTGCATAGATAAAGAAGTGGGGAGCAGCCGAGCGATATGTCAGTGATCCCCACGCAGTTGTAGTGTTGCAAATCATGTCTCCATGCAATTGCGGTGAAGCATAATTTTCATGAATGAGATGCCAGGTGTGAAGTGTAGGGGTTCTCAGAGTGATACAATGGGGTTTCTCCGCTTTGTAAAGATGATTTGTCGATCTACTAAACACAGAGATGCATTGGTTCTGAAGTGGTGGTTCCGGAGGCGATGGGGAGGTTGCGAGTGCAATGCACTGATCTGTCTTCAACACAGCAATGTATCAGCAATGAATCACTCCAATGCTCACTACAGAGGATGTGTTGGCAATGATCAGTGCAACTGCCTTGATGCAATGGTTTGTGCAGCACTTTATGCTAACGTTTAAGAGCCCGTTCCACTTGGATCCATACAAGACTTGCAGCAAGCACAGTTCAGGTGCTGTTTATTGGTTGAAAAGATGTCTTTGATATCTCTTCTACTACTGAAACTGGATGCAAGCCAACAAGCATTTGGAGATACTTAGGCTCAGGGATGTAGAGATGCAGATCCAGTCCTCCTCACTCCCAGACAAAAGGACAACAGGCAGCAGGCAAAGACATCAAAGTAGTTTAGAAAAGTGGCATTCCCTCCTGCAACAGCACAGTAGTCCTTTTTACTGATATAATGACCTCAGTTCTAGAAGTGTTCTGGGTTGGTGGAGTCACCACTTATACTCTGCTGGGCCTTAGAAGTCGGGAGACTTCAAATAGATGCCTTTTGAAATGCACAAGGTACTGCCTTTCTAGCTCTGGCTCCAGACTCACTAATGCAGCCATTTGTGTGGGGTCAGTGTATATTGCTTTCAGGTTAAAGTGTCAGCACCTTGCTTTTATTCTGCCCGCGATAGGTCCTCAGGATGTGGATGACCTTTTAATCACACCTATGCTCCTTTTGTGTGTGGCTGTCTAGAGGTAATGAAGAAAGTCTGCTGGCATCCACCCCAGGCGTGTATACAAAGAAGGTTGCAGTAAAAAAGTGACATTTTCGGAATTGCAATTTAAAATCCATCTTCATCATAAGTAGTGTTTTTAAATTGTTATTCCAGAGAAACCATAATTTCTGCTTCTCATCTCTTCCCATTTGGAAATTATACTTTTGAAATATAATAGGGCAATCCTAACTAATCCTAGGGGCGAGATATGCCTTGCAGTAGTGAAACGCGAGTTTAAGAGTATTACAGAAATTTAGGCGTGTAGTCAAACTCTTGTATAAGAATCCGTCAGCATCTATACTTGTCAACAGAGAACTATCAGACCCATTTAACATCACTCAGGGTACCCGCCAAGGCTGCCCCCTCTCCCCCCTCTTATTCGATCTGTATATAGAGCCTTTCTCTCAAAAGATCCGAGACAATAATAACATCAAGTCTTTTGTGTTTGAGGGATGGGAGAGGAAGGTAGCCTTATATGCGGATGATGTTCTCATTTTTACATCTGAGTTACGGTCGGCATTTCCGGCAGTAATCACGTTGGCTAAGGAGTTTGGAGCCATATCAGGTTACGAAGCTAATGCTGCCAAGACAGACATAATGGTCTGGAATAACCCTGAGCCTGTGGCAGGGGCACAGATAAGTCCAGTCCTTCGGTATTTGGGTCTAAATATATACAAAGATATAGACGAGATAGTTTCAGCAAATTTCTCGCTTATTGCCAAAGAATTTCGTAGGCTAATGAAATCATGGTCTGCACTTCCACTATCTATACTGGGCAGATCTAATTTAGTCAAAATAACGATCCTACCGAAGGTTACATTCTTATTCAACACCATTTCCCTTTTTTTGGATCCTACGATGATAGCTAAGCTCCAAAGCGCTATTCGTTCTTTTATTTGGAACAATCGCAACCCGAGAATTGCTTGGAAGAAGATCAGGCGGCGTAGAGAGAAGGGAGGTTTAGTGGCTCCCGATCTACAGCTTTATGGGTGGGCCTTTCAGATGTCCCATGTTAGGATGTTGTTAAAATCCCCGATAAACTTGGGCTGTGGGGACATGTTTGCTGCATTACTCAGAGGGGAAAAGGTTGCTGATTATGAATTTTTGTTTAAGTTTGGGGATCCCAAGTTTTTTAAGAAAATAAAACTGAAGGTGCTTAGAGACTCATGTAGAACATGGGCTAAACTTAGGGGTACCATTAGAATTGACTACTACTCCTGTAAGGCTCGATTATGGAACTCACCTGGCTCCCCGAGCTGGCTCTTGGATAGCCTTGCTGTACCACTACGAGAGGCAGGATTGGTAGCCTGGGGGGATCTCTTTGTTTATGGTAACCTACTTCCGTGGGAGATATTGAGTTTAAAAATAGGGACTCGGTTCTCCAGGTTTAAATATCTTCAGATACAAAGCTGGGCACACTCACAGGTTTCTGTTAAAGGCAGATTTCAGCTGGGAGGGGACAGTACATTAGTGTCCCTCCTAACAGACAAGCCTCTATTCAAGAAAGAGGTTCCACTCTGGTACAATCTCTTACTGGATGAAGCAGAGGGTGAGTTCCAGCTACCGGATCTGTTGTGGTCCACACATATTACTGACTGCCAAGCATGGCGGCCGCAATGTGAGCAAGCTCAGCGCATCTGACTGATTCCAACTCTAAAGACAAGAGACCCCCCTTGGACCGGGCTGCCACTTACCCAGTGAAATTGCCACTGCGTGCTGCTGGTCTTGCCTGGACAATGAGTTGGGCTAGGCTTCTGGGTGCGGGCTCCTGAGCCGGAGGCCTGTCTCAGGGATCGAGAAGGAGTGCCGGAGGCCAGAATTAGAGCTACTATGACAACCTGCTCTCCCGCTGTTGCTGTGAACCCACTCGGAATGAGGAAGAGGGGATGACCAGGGAGGACTGGACGGTGCTGAGGACAGGACGGGTCTGCATTCTGCTGATGCCTGTGAAATAGGCTACCCAGCCAAGCCTCCTCTCGGAGGACCCCCTGGCTGCCTAGAGAGCGCGTGCAGCCCTGTACCGTGGTGTGTACTGCCACTGGCAGCCGTGCTCTGGATCCCCGTGCTGGTCTGGGAGGAGTGGTGCTGCGAATGTAGCCGTGGACATGACATACATACACATGACATGACATACATACACATGACATACATATACATGACATGACATGACCCAAAGAAAGTGTGCTACCCTGTGCTGCCGTGTGAGTGTGGCGATACCAGCAGATCCTCGCCACGCTTGGGGCCCGCTTCCCTGTCTCCCCTCTGGTCCGGCAGCCCTGTGAACTTTGGTGGCCTGGGATGCGTGGGCGGTGCCAGTCCTTAGCGTGTCTCACTGGCGTCCTCTGCTTAAGCGTGGTGGCCGCACGGGGGACATCTCCTGTGGGAGCGATGCCTGTAGCACTTTAGTTCTCCTAATCCAATTGACTAGTGATTGCGGGCTGAGCTTGCTGATGGTCTTGGGTGCCCCCCCATTCCCACAATATCTTGGAGAGCACAAGGATCGGCATTGGACGCTATTGCTGGCGGAAGGTCGCCGTGCGCCTAGTCTGGCTTGGAGGATGGGCGCATGCGGGCCTGGATATACTGGGCCACCCTAGTGGGGCTGGAGGTCCCGCACTCGAATTGCTAAGACCCGCTGAGCGTGTCCTGGACGCACGCATTGTCTGTCTGCCTCCGCCCCCCCACACGACGCAGCAGGTACCGCCGGGGTCTACTGTAGGGCTGAGTGTGCGGAAGGCTCTGTGCACACTTGTCCTTCCTGAGAGTGGACCTGTTGGGGCCAACTGGGTTGGGGTCACGTGACCCCCGCCTGAACCTCTCTCTTTGGCTGCTGCTCAGGAGGCAACACTGTAAGAATTGGAACTGTTGGTGAGGGCGAGATAGTAGTGGGCCTTCATGCGGCCATTCACTGGCAGTCCTCCGAGCAAGTAGAGAAAACGCCTGTGGTAGCTGAGTGAATCCCTGCCGGACGTCTCCCTGAGCCAGCAGCTGACACTACAGTACCTAGCCACAATGGACCGCCACAGGGTCAGGGGAACTGATCTGGAGCTGCGGTTGGCCAACAGACTGATGACTCTATGCCCCCCACACAGCCACTCACTGGCGTCCGGCTCACAGACTTGGGGACTCCTCCGTATGGAGGTACGTGACTCCCGGCAGGCCATTGAGAGACTTTGACAATGGGATTCACCGTTCTTAAAGCTGATCATGACAAGCGAGCCGCGGTTGTCAAAGAAACCAAAGTTGCACTACTTGAGTTGGCGCCACAACACAAGGAGCATGGCGCACAGATAGCGCAGCTCCAAAAGCAGGTTGCAGGTCTACAGGAAAGGGCGGATGATGCAGAGGTGCGCTTACATCCCAATAACATTTGCGTCATAGGCCTGCCAGAGGGATGCGAGGGAAGGGACGCTACTAAGTTCATGGAGCAGTGACTCAAGAATGACGTGGCCCCGGAGGGCCTCTCGGATTTATTCTGTGTGGAAAGGGCACACAGGATACCAACGGGCAGTCTGGTGGCCCGCCCCTGGCCCTTGATTGTTAAAGTCTTCAATTTCAGAGACCAACACATTTTGTTGCAAAAGGCGAGTGAGCTGTCCAATATGCAGTATGAGTATCACCGGATATCCTATATCCGGACTACACAGCTCTGGTCCAGTGTCAACGTTCTCATCATCAAGATGTGAAGAAAAAGCTCAGGGCACTAAAATATCAAATATGCGTTACTATTCCTGGCTAAGTTGAAGGTGTTCCATGATCACAAAACACAGTTTTTTGAATCCCTGGATGAGGTGGCAGACTGGCTTGCAATTATGTTCCCCTGGCGGATCAGAACCCTCTTCGCAGGTGTTCCCTCCCTCTCTGAAGCCCCAGAGAGTCCGCAAATCAAAACGCCTCTGGGGGGGATGGGTTTGCAGCAAAATCTGGGATCCCGGCTCCATAGCAGGCCCTGCGTGAACAGGCAAAGGCCCTTGACACAGCCATCAGTTTCAGGGAAGCCGCCCATCCAGTCCTGTCGGACTCCTCTGATGAAGCATCGAACAATTCAGACTCAGGCTCTAGCTTTAACTTATTTAGCAATATTAATCCTCAAACTGCTGATGGATATTTGGGATAATGGTGGGCTTTGGTTCATGCTGGGGCACGATGTATAGCAACTTTAACCCTTTTTTGTTCATGTATGTCTCGCACATAACTGATCATGATCATGTCACTAGTCCTGAAACTGCAAACTGCAATAGTAACAAAGGCGGTCCGGGCCATGCGTAGCTCGTAACGTCCTAACTTAGTCACATTCTTTTCCGTTTGCACCGTTGTGCATATGGTTTGGACTAGCAATGTTTGGATTGCTTGCCTGAGTATTGGCTAATGGAGTTTAGATCTTTTTAGGTTCTCGCCCACCACTTACATTCTCTGGAGAATTGCTGCTACCCTGCTATTGTGCTAGCGCTAAATATTGGTATACCCTAGATATTGATGCAGGATAGCTACAACGGGATTACTTGGAATGTACAGGGATTGGGGTCAGTCGACAAACGACACCGAGTGCACGCACAGTTGAATAGGCGACACGCACATGTAGTATTTTTGCAAGAATCCCACCTGACCGCAGCCAAAGCGGCCAAACTCCCCCAAAAATGGAGAGGTCAGGTTTTTTCCACGTCATATTTTGCATTTGCTAGGGGCGCGTCCATATTGGTCCGGAGTTTCGTCCCTTTTATAGCTCTGGAACAACGGGTTGATCCATTGGGCAGATATATCCTAGTGAGGGGCACAAATGTTCATTTGTAGTGTATACTCACCCAGTTACGAGCAGGAACAATACCTATTAAGCCTCATCCCTGTGCTAGCGCCTTGGGCTGCATGTTCATGGATACTGGGGGGGGACTATAATGCTCTCCTGGACCCCTCCATTGATAGCAGAAAATATTCATTCTTCTCACATCCACATCAACTCCACACCCGCATAGACAGAATTTATTGTAGTAAAAACATTATGACTCAGGTGACGCATGCAACATACTTGGTCAAGATGCTTTCTGACCATAACCCGCTGGAGCTCTCACTCAACCGGGGGCCGAATCCCCACCCCAGAACCTACCTGGTAACTGTGGCCCCTTATGCTTGAGGACTCTGTCTTTTGGTAGGCACTGGCAACTGGCATAGATTACTATTTTGCTGAAAAAACAGGGACTGCATCCACACCTCAAATGGAGTGGGATGCTTTCAAAACAGTGATCAGGGGCATAGCTATCAGCACTACGGCAGGGGCGCATCAGGAAATACATAATAACCTTAAAGAGGTCGAAAACTCCCTGAATAGTCTTGAACAAGACGCAGCGAATGAACACACAAATGGAC
This sequence comes from Lissotriton vulgaris, assembly GCF_964263255.1. NCBI lineage: Eukaryota > Metazoa > Chordata > Amphibia > Caudata > Salamandridae > Lissotriton > Lissotriton vulgaris. The sequence continues at coordinate 13,902,511 of NC_141687.1, forward strand.
CACTTTTACAAGACGCCTGAATAAAACATGCAGAACTGCTAGAAACACTTCGACACATAGACTACACCGCTTACACGCATGCTAAACACGTTGATGCTGATAAGGCTGGCCAGCTATTAGCACGTATTCTCAGAGATGACCCCCACATTCCCCGATCCATGAGATAACCACTAGCGCTGGGGATACAGTGAATACACAATGGGATATAAATGCAGCCTTTTGTGAATATTGCCGAGACTTGTACCGGGCGCCCCCCCTTTGGTGGAACAAAAGGGGGTGGTGATGGACGGAGCATCTGAACCAATCAAACACTCACACCAAGTCAACAGATCTGGGTTTAATCCATTACCGTTCTTTAGCCCACTCTGCCACCCCAGTTCAGACATGGCCATGTGAAAATCAGTCTGACCCTGTGCCTCATGGGAACAGTCTAGCCCAAACTGCCTAGCCATGCCTTCCCCGGACCGGAAACGAGCTCCCGAGGACCGGTATCTGGCATTACAGCCGTCTTCAGCCCTGTAGCCCACAACTTGAAAAAACAGCGCAGGACGCTCTCTCTGGCACTATCACAAGGTCCGAAATCAAGGCAGCCATCAGGATCCTCCCTCAAAACAAGGCCCCAGGTCTGGACGGCCTCTCATCCGAATTCTTTGCCGCGTTCTGGGATACTCTGGTGCCACAACTAGAGAAACTGTATAATGCAGCGCTGTTCTCGGGGTCATTGCCCTCCTCCATGAGATAGGCACTGGTAGTGTCTCTCTCCAAACCAGGATGCCAGGCAATGGATCTGTCAGGGTGCAAACCACTATCTCTACTCACTACAGACTACAAGCTATTCAGTAAAGTACTGGCTGGCCGTCTACTTCCAGACTTACACAACCTAATCCACCCAGATCAATGTGGGTTTGTACCAGTGCAGTGCACCTCACTTAACATCAGTAGGTTGCACCATGTTATGACTGCGACCCCCAAGGAGAGAGCCCAAGCAGGTTGTATCACCTTGGATCTGAGACAGGCATTCGATATGCTCATATGGGACTACATATTCCGAGCACTTGAAAGATTTGGCATCCCGCCGGGTTATTTAAAGTGGGTCAGGCTCCTGTACATGGACCCCATGACAAGGGCCTGTACTGGGCGACATATCTCGGAGGAGTACCCGGTTTGAAAAGACACATGGCAGGGTTGCCCACTGTCTCCTCTGTTGTTTGTGCTGGCCCTGGAGCCTTAGCCCTTAGAGTACGGTTATCGGCGGCACAACAGGGCATAGGTATTGGCCAAACAACACACATTATCTCCACATACACGGACAACATCATTCTGTATGCTGAAGACCTCACCTCTCTTTCACTCGCCACAGGCATTTTTGATGCTTTTGCGTGGCTTTCGGGCATTAGAATTAATGTCAGTAAGTATTATGCCTTTTTTTCCGGCAAGGGGATTGCCCAGAGACGGTTCAGTTTGGCACTCATTCTTTACAAGTCGCGGCACATACTTTAAAATATCTGGGTATACAGATTTATTGCTCAACACCAAACCTCATTGAGGGTAACCTAGGTAAGGCTATACGCTCGCTACACTCACATGTCACCTTCTGGTGCTCCCTACCGCTATCAGAGATGGGCTAAGTGACAATTTCGAAAATGGTAGTCCTCCCCCTGCTACTGTATTTTGTTGGCTGTGATCCCAACCCCGCTGCTTAACTCTGAACAACACTCTTTCCGCTTTGATTTGGGGAAGTGGCCGCCGCAGAGTAGGACTGAGTAAGCTGCAACTGGACACTGATAAGGGGGACTAGGTGCCCCAGATTTCCGGGCCTATTGCTACGCGAGCCAGTTACAGTGGCTCTCATATTGGCTGGCAGGGCGTAACTTACATTAAATAAATTATTCACCTGCTGATGTGGATCGCGGACGGGTTCATTCTCTGATCCTACCAGCGGCTATGATTCCGACCGATGCCCCGCTGCTCTCACGCACAGCTCTCATTTATTAGAAAAAATCCACATAATACACACGTGACTGCCTTCCTTACTCTGACACCATACCACTACTTGGGATCCTGACCCCAAATGGCCTCCTCACTAAACTGAGACTGCTCCCCTGGAAGGAAGGCGGTGTAGCTACAGTGGGAGACCTATTTGACAACAGCACATTTATGGATCACGACAATTTTGTCTGGAGCAAAGGAGTCACAGATGCATTAGATTTACTACATGCCACTCTTCTGCAATATGTAAAGAAACATTGGTCCCCCCACAGGGAGAAACCTCCCCGCCATGAAATGGTCTTCATAACCTACATGATAGGGAATGGCCGACACCTCACCAACTGGCTTTATAGAGGCATTACTACCCACACTAGAATTCCGCTGAATGTTTTACGCAACAAATGGACCGAAGACTTGGGTACAGACCTGGCGGATGGGGACTGGAGCAGGTCCTTGGCATACCCTTGGAGAATCCCACGGAACGCCAAATTCAACTTCATTCTATACATGTTTTTGCAGAGGGCATTTCTCACCCCGCACCGACTGCAGCATATCTTCCCAGCCACACAGCACTGCTGTCCTAGATGTAAATTAGAAGACGCTAACCTGCTATATATGTTATGGCAGTACCCCGTGCTGTAGCCGGAATTCCGTTCTCCTGCAGAACTGTGCATAGAGACCTGGAACCTCTGTGAATTACGATGGCCCAAAACTCACCTCAGTACCCAAAATCCCCTCACCGAGCTAGCTACAGTGTCTCATTGGTCATAACAAACTCCCAATGCTTAGACAGACCAGAACATGAACTTAGATTACCTCAGGTATTGTGGAACACATGAACACTCTTTTGTTATATAATCATTGCAAACCAAACCGTGGATTAAAGAGGACACGTGCATATTTGAAATATTTATTTACTACTGCAGGGTTCTCAAACACAGTATCTAGTACAATACTAGCAAACATATTATAAGCAACAAAGTTATCAGCATAGTTACTAGTCCATAAAAGATGAATGGGGACAGCATACTAAGATGCTGAAATGAATAGGTATTAACAACACCCAATTCTCACCCTCCCTATTTACCATAGTATTTTATATCTATGAAGGTCTCATTTGGGTTTTAGCAGGGCGGGCCCATACCTCAAAATCTCAGTGGCAGAGGATCTCATCATCTTCCACCAGCTCTCTGCATGCGAAGCACCATCAAGTGTGTTACGTGTGTGTTCAGCACAACAATATAAAACCCGCCTAGAGCCAGATTTTGGCAGCAGCATGTGTGTTATGTCTATGGAGGTGCGAAGTTACACAGTTGATGGACAGAATGTAGAAAAATGTCATACATTCACCCCAGTACAAGGATCTGGGCCTACATCCATAGTTTTTTTGCACTCCACACTACCCTGGGTTAGACACTGGCTATATGCAAATCAGCTTTGACCCTGTGCCTCATGGGAACAGTCCAGTCCGAACTACCAAGCCATGTCTTTCCCAGACCGCAATCAAGCATCCAAGGACCGGTTTCTGGCTATCAGCCTTCATCAGCCTGGATAGCTTGACTCCAGTGGTGTGGAGAGCCTGGGACTCACGTCTGAGTATACCCAGCACACTCGGGGTGAAAATTGCAAAAAACACAGTTGATGGACAGAATGTAGAACAATGTCATACATTCACCCCAGTACAAGGATCTGGGCCTAAATCCATCGTTTTTCTGCACTCCTCTCCACCCTGGGTTAGTCACTGGCTATATGCAAATCAGCTCTGACCCTGTGCCTCATGGGAACAGTCCAGTCCGATCTACCAAGCCATGTCTTTCCCAGACCGGAATCAAGCATCACATCATCTTCCACCAGCTCTCTGCATGCGAAGCACCATCAAGTGTGTTACGTGTGTGTTTAGCACAACAATATAAAACCCGCCTAGAGCCAGATTTTGGCAGCAGCATGTGTGTTATGTCTATGGAGGTGCGAAGATCAGACCTCACAACAACATCGTGTCGAGTTATCCTTGGAGCCTTCAGCACTCACTGTTCAGACAGTGTACCGAGCAAAACTGATATCAGAGCAATAACATATTATTTCTCTAGTAAATCACAAAGCTCTTCTGGGTTGAAAGCTAAAACAACAATTATGTGTTGTGTGCAAAATGAAGCAAAAAGGAAAAATGGCGTTTAAACATTTAATAAGCTCATTCTAACTTGTTATTGTTATTGTTATTGTAGTTTTATATCGCGCCTAATCACCTGCAGGTCTCTAAGCGCCTGGAAAGATGGTAACAGACAATAACTTAGCAAGGTGGAAACTGAGGTCATAGCTAGATTATACTGTGCTCATGCTTTTACTGAACAGTAATGTTTTTAGGTTTTTAAGCGCTGCGAGGCCCCAGGGCGGTTATGCGCTATACAAATGCAATTTTTCATTTCATTTCATTTCTTTCTGAATCGTGATTCATATGGTATGCGTTGTAAAGGTACCTGCGTTGTAAAAAAATGCGTTGTGAATACATGCGTTGTTACAGTATCCGCGTTGTAAAAACCGCGTTGTAACAGTATGCGGAGTAAAAGTCCGCGTTGTAACATCATATATCCAGATTCCCTTCCCCACGCATCACCTCAGGCAGCCTGTTCCATAGCTGGGGAACTAGCACTGAAAAGGCTCTCCCTCCCTTAGTCACTAACCTGTAGCGAGGACAGACCAGTAGTTGGGAGTCTGAAGAACGAAGTGTTCTCATAGGGCAAGAAAGCTGCAGACGATCTTTGATGTAGGCTGGGGCTTTGCCATAGATTGCCCTATGGGCTGTGCATAAGTTCTTAAATTCCACTCTTTCTTTAATGGGGAGCCAATGCAAACTTTGTAGTAGGGGAGTGGCTTTAGATCTCCTCGGGAGTCTGAAGATCAACCGGGCAGCGTCATTCATTATGACCTGAAGTCTATTGGTCAGAGTTTTAGGTAAGCCAAGGTAAAGGGCATTACCATAATCAATTCTGGAGATGATGGTGGCCGCTACTATTGATCGCATCATGGACTGTGAGAGGACAGGAGTTAACTTCCGCAGTTGCCGAATGATGTTTGTGCAACTTCCCACAACCGCAGAGATCTGAGGGGCCATTGACAGATCATCATCCAGCTTGATCCCCAAGCTCTTTACAAACGGGCTTGGTTTTGGAGCAGGGCCTAACTCTGTGGGCCAATAGAGATCACACCAGGGTGAGGTAGTGGATGAAATCACTAATACCTCAGTCTTGTCTGGGTTAATTTTTAGCAGGTTATGCATCATCCATTGCACTGTAAACCGCAAGATGTTCTGAGCTTGGAGTTGTGCGGCCATGGTGTCATCGACACTTAACAGCAATTGCGTGTCGTCCACGTAGTTAAAGACTTTACAGCCCATGGTGGCCAGAGAAGCAATCAATGGTTGCAAGTAGAGATTAAATAGAAGCGGGGACAGGGCAGACCCCTGTGGCACCCCGCACTCTAAAATCCCCATCTCAGATGTTTCGTCCCCCAGTTGTATCTTTTGGGTCCTTCCTATAAGGAATGATGCAACCATTGAAAGACCAGGCCCTTAATCCCAAAATCCTTCAGTCTTTCCAAAAGCAAGGCATGGCTGACAGTATCGAACGCCGCTGATAGGTTCAACAAAATCAGGGCGCTCGGTTTCTTGCAGTCAGCCATGCCTCTTAGTTCATCCAACACCGAGAGCATCACCAACTCGGTGCTGTGATGAGCTCGGAAACCTGCCTGTCGCTCATGGAGTAGATGATGAGATTCCAGATAGAGGGACAGGGACTTTAATACGTGCTGCTCGAGAATTTTTGAGAGAAAAGGCAGCTGGGAAATAGGTCTGTAATTCTTTAGCACCGCAGGATCCGACCCAGATTTTTTGAGTAGAGGTCTTACACGCGCCTCCTTAAGCTCAACCGAAAGGTACCCCGTATCTAATGATCTATTGAGGAGGGAGATGATACATTCCTCCAATAAGGGGCGCGCAACACGGAAGATCGCAAGTGGGCATGGATCAGCTGGGGAACCAGATTTGATTTTACTCATCAGCTGTTTCAGAATCAATGCATCCATCTCTGGAAACACTTCAAGGGAGCAGTCAATCACGATCTCAGGTGCTGATGTTATAGCAGTCCCCAATACCACCCCGTTCTTTATCTCCTGGATGATGATCTTCACCTTCTCCAAAAAGTAAGCCTGAAAGGTGTTACAGTCAATGGGGGCCTTGGAGTTATCTGTTTTTTTACTCAACTCTGCCAGTATTTTAAAGGTCTCTTTCTGAATATTTGCTGCCTTACTTAGGCGGGACTCAAAGTGGTCCGCTTTAGCTTGGGTCATAAGGTTTTTATATTGGTGAAGGGAGGCTTTATAGAGTTTCCTGTCAGTATCCTGCTTGGTTTTCCTCCACACTCTTTAAAGAGCTCTAAGCTTTCTTTTTGTTTCCCTTAAGGCTGGCGTAAACCAGGGAGCCCCTTTTCCGGATCGCTTTATTCGCTGTGTTCTCACCGGCGCTATTTGGTCAATGGCCCGGATCATGCTCCTAGTTAAATCAGAGTATTCACGGTCCAGGCTGCGTTCCAGATCAGCGGCCTGGGGTGTTACCGGGAGCGCCTTAGTCAGGGATGCTAGATCAACCTCGGCCCATTTCCGGGTTCTCCTGATACCAGGCGGACAGCTGGTAATACAGCCTTTAAGGCGGGCCTCGCAGGATACCAAATGGTGATCAGACCAAATGCAAGGGGCTACGTCTTTAAGGGTTAGACTAGCATCTGTGGTCCACACAAGGTCAAGAGTGTGGCCTTTTTCATGTGTGGGGACATCCACAATTTGTTTAAAACCCACCGCAGACATTAAAGTGTCCAGCTGGCGCGTGGGCAGGTCCCAGTTGGGTTTATCCCAATGTAAATTAAAATCTCCTGTTACCAGGATTTTCGTGTATCTGGAACATAGGTCAGATATAATAGGGCAGAATAAATCATGGAAGAGTGGAGTTGAGTTAGGTGGGCGATAGACTGACAAAATCACCCAGCACACATTGTGCACAGTGACCTTTACCCCAAGCAAATCAGTCAGGTCAACTTAACACTGTATATAGAAAAGAATTAGCTATATGACAGTGCTTATGTCTTATTGATTAGAATTTTCATCCCTGATAGCAGCTGCGATTGGTGTCCCCATTCCGGGCACTCCTGCAGTATCCCTTTTGGGATTGATGCGGCTCCCTAAGGCGCAGAAAGAACAACTTTGCTTTATAGTCTTGGCTCTACTCCTGACTAAGCGATCAATTACGATGAGGTGGAGGTCGGCTGCTCCCCCACAGCTTCATGACTGGCATGGGGAAGTGGTGTAATGAAGCGGGGCGGAGAGTGCTGCTATCCGCCAGAAGCAAGCCCAGGGTTTATGAAAAAAATGTATCTCTTTAGACTGAGACAGTATCCTGGAGGCGTTCAAGGCTCTGGCCCCGCCGCCAGTGCCGGTAGCTCGGACTTAGCAACTGTCTTATTATATAATACCTGTCCGCACTCTCCACTATTGTCGACTTACACTGACTGTGGTCCTTGCATCGTACGGTGTATGCATACACTTTGAAACTTGGAAGTAGCTAGTGGAACGCATTGTATTATGAGCTGTTAGTGGGTGGTGCTAGACGAAGTTGGGGAGGGAGGGGATAGTTGTGTGCCTATACTACACACGTTTTGTAGGAGATGTTGTACGTACACTGTATGGTGATACCAATGTAACGCATTAAGGTGTATTTCTGCAATATGCTGTAATTGCTGAATAAAATCTGCTTTAAAAAAATATCATCCCAGTAGCATTTCATTTACAGGCTTTAGGTACATGGTATACAAATTTACTAGTGAATTATAAGTAAATTAAATATGATAATCAAGGGATTCCTGGCCTCTACCTAGCCAATATGGCTAAATGTCCCAGGAGTATCCATACCCACTTTTGTAGCAGTTCTCTCAAAAGTAGTTATAGGGTCTACTTCTCTCCCACTGGGATTAGTGTCTGGCTTATAAGATGTAAAAAATAGGGGGCAGACCAAGTGTTATCTCCCTCTGCCTGTGACATGGTAAACCTCCATGGAGATTATCACGATCATAGGCACAACCCAGGTTCTCATCATGTTAAAGGCACAGAACACTTTCCCATGTACAAGGCTTTTGCTTCCGCTTTGGGAGGAAGTTCACACATCATCAAGGGTATATTCAGCTCCTGCATTGAAGAACATGCAAATGAGCTTCTAGAGGGTTTTTGGCAGGAAAGCTGTACTAAAGTACCTTTCCCACAATAGTTGTCACTACTTTGACTTTACTAGTGAACTGACATTGTGATAAATATTTTAGAAAGTCCAAAAATAAATTTTGCAGCTGTTTCCTCTGCTGAGGTAACATGATTAAATGTAACAATGCATTGCAATGCTTTTCCATGGAGCACCTAACACTGGTAATGTAAAATATGGCTTTTGAGACATTTGAAAGGTAATGTTTACATGTCCTGACTTAAATTCATGCACACTGCCTAATGGGCATTACAGCCTAGTTAGGGGTGAGATTTATATTTAAAGGGCATGTTCAGGCCTGTCAAACGGGATTATTTTCAGTTTGGAGCTTTGAAAATATCCAGGCAGGCTACAGCGGTGGCCAGCTATTATTTACTTGTTGTTGTTGTATAAGCTTTATTCGAGACAGTTCTCATAAAAGCACATAAAATCAGAACAATTACACAAAATACATATTACAGGATAAAAATTCATTAAACACAGGGCAGCTCATACAATTACAGATAAAACAATTTATACCAATAAAAGTTATCAAAAGGAATAACGAAATTACCTGCAATCCCCTAAAAATTCATTAAACACAGTGCAGCTCATACAATTACAGATAAAACAATTTATACCAATAAAAGTTATCAGAAGGAATAACGAAATTACCTGCGATCCCCTAAAGACCGTCGTCTTATCGCCCAAGCCCAACCCATGTATTTGGCGACACCCATGACAATCGAATCCTGATTGGTTGTACATAGGATTCTTATGGCCACGGAACTATCGCGTGTCCCCAGATTTTTGCATACCGACGAGAGCCATTTCCTCCTTGGAATCGCATAGGCTTCACAAGAAAAGAGAAAATGTCCTATGCTCTCCTCGGCATTTTCACATGAAGGACATAGGCTATTAGTGGGTCTGTGCCAACCAGATGTCAATTTCCTAAGGGGGATAGATCCTGACCGTAACTGGAAAATGAGTTTCCTATCCAATGGCACCGTGATGTTATCCCAATAGTTTTCTAGGACAGGTAAAATTTTTGTCTCCAAAAAACGACCAGACATTGAATCTGCTCTGATGTCATTCAGCATCTTGCCTCCTACCCAACCCCAGTATTGCTCTTTAAGGGCTTCTTTGCTTGGAAAGGTTTCTCCCTCAGGGTTATTCCAAAGATTGGAAAACCCTAAATTTACCAACATGGTCTTAAGATGTTTTAACCATTTTATCTTATGGAAGATATCTTCCTTAATTATCCACAAAAAGCCCTCCGCATACTGTCTTATTTCTGGAGTCGTCCAGAGGCGTCTCCAGTAAAGAACTGGTCGCAATCGAGCTCTGTCTGTAATCGTGCGTCTACCAAGCTCCATAAACAATGGGATCAGAGGGGTGCTCTGCGGAAGTCCAGTAATCCCGCGCATGAACTTGTTCTCGGAGGTCTGAAGATCCATCAGACTATTCCAAGCCCAAAGCTCAGCGCCATATAGGGTTGCACCCAAAACCTTCGCGTCATACACTGTCAGCGCTGGTTTTATAGGTTTTGTTTTTGATTTGCGATGTTCTCCCCTTAGAGCACCTGATAACTGCTGGTGCTTTAGGACTACTTTACTCACGTGATGCGTCCAACCAGTCCCCCCCGCAATCTGCACACCCAAGTATGTAAATTCATTAACTATATCTAGCCTGCTTTTGTTAAGGGTTATCTTAGGATAGCATCTGGTCCCAGCAGAGAAAGCCATTAGTTTAGTTTTCCCTACATTTACCTCAAGCCCGTGTTCTATGCAAAAGGCATCAAAAATGCCTATTGCACGCTGCAGCCCCATAGGAGTCTTGGACAAAATAAGGGTATCGTCAGCGAACATCAGGATCGGGACCCTGGTGTCCGCCAACGACGGGGCATCGACACTAGCCCTCAGCATTCTCTCAACTATCCCGTTAATAAATAACGAGAAAAGTAGAGGGGCCATAGAACAGCCCTGCCTAACACCCCTTTCCACAGGAAAGTCCACTGTTGTCTCGCTACCTCCTCCCCATTGTACTCTGGCAAAATTGGATTCGTGCAGTTGCATAATTAATGTAAGAAGTTCTGCAGGAATCCCCAGCTTTTGGAGCACCGACCATAACTTGTGCCTGGGAACTAGATCGAACGCAGCCCGCAGGTCGACGAACGCGACATACAGGCTGCCCCTTCCCAGCACAACGGTTTTCCACCTCAATATTGTGAAGCGAAAGACCTGGTCAATGGTACTAGTGGCTCGCCTAAATCCCGCTTGATAAGGGGAGAGGGCGTTGTTGTCTTCTACCCAGTCCATTAGCTGGTTTGTTACCATTTTTCCGACTATCTTCTGTACAGTGGCTATTAAGCTTATGGGCCTGTAGTTTGCAGGCAGTGAGCGATCGCCCTTCTTATGGATGGGGATAATAGTTGCTCCTTTCCAAATATCAGGCACCACTGCCCCCTTTGCTAGGGCATTTGCTAAGAGTAGGATGTATCTCGCCCATCTCGCCACATCATGTTTAAAAATATCAGGGGGGATACCATCCGGGCCGGGCGCCCTCCCACATTTAGCAGAACTGATGGCAATTTCTGCTTCACTGAGCGAGAATAGATCTTCTATTGCATAGGCCGGGATTATGTCTTCAGCTATCACGGATATATTACTTTCCGCGTACTGAGGCCCGAAATAATCGACCCAGGAACCCACTGGTACATTATTATCAGGTTTCACTGGGCCCGCACCACTGCCCCACTTGATGATCTTCCAAAATAACAGCGAATCTTTATTATCGGAGGCTTCTTTTAGTTGGGCCCAATGGTCTTCATCCCATTTCTTTTTTGCACGATAAATGGCTGCTTTGTACAATTTCCTATACTTAATCACTGCAGCACGATCCCTATTCCTTATTGCCTCCCCCAGATCTAGACGTGCTGCTCTGCAGTGATTATCAAACCACCTACCCACTTCTTTAGTTTTCTTCCCTTTACTTTTCTTTATAAAAAAACATGGTCTCAAACAGGAGAATAACTTGTTGTGGATTTCAGTGATGACATTGTCCCCGGGAGCCACTGGGACAGCAGCTTCAATCTCGGAGATTGCACCATCTACCTTATTAATAATATATGCCATGGTGGCTTCGTTCGCTAGCACCTTAGGCCATTTTAGCCTTCGCTCGTCATTACTTAGATGAGGAATGTCATCGAATATCGCAGTAGGGTTTCCTAAACCAACATTCCACCACTTATGTGACACACATAGGGGGTTGTGGTCACTTTCTACCCGGGGTCTAACTACCATATCTACCACCCCATTCCACAGCTGGAGGCTACACAATACATAGTCAATTCGGCTCCTGTTAATACCATTATCAAAAGTAAAACTGCCCTCCCTATCACTAGGTGTCCTACCATTGAGGGCTCTAATACCGTAATCCAAACATATTCCATTTAACAGTAGAATCTCTTTTGTCCATTGCTTCACAGGCTGTAAGTTTAATGATGGTACTCCCCAGAGATTATCCTCCTCACACCCATTAGGGTCGTTTGTACAGCTCAAGGGTTCGAAGGTCCTGTTTAGGTCCCCTAGTATAATTTTTGCATTTCCCTGGGAATTAGCCTCCATAACATCAGACAACAACTCAATGGTGGATATGTTTGTTAATCTGTCACCTCTCACATAAATATTATATAGATCTATCGGTTGGCCTTTTGCGACAGAGATTCTAAGTGCTTGTAAATCGCTATTTCCCTGGTCAAGGATCTTTATGTCAGAATACAAACCCAGTCTGACCCACACTGTTAGGCCGCCCTTTGGGCGCCCTCTTACCCCTTTGATGGCTGGTATGTAATAGTCCAAGTAACCTAAGCAAAAGAGTGGATCACAAGCCCAGGTTTCTTGAAAACAACAAATGTCAAAGCCACTTATAAAATCTACCCAAAGCTGGGAGTCCAACTTGCTGGCCAAGCCTGCGACGTTCCAAGACAGAAGGGTGCCAATATCTGTGTTCGTTCCCTCCCAGGTCTTAGCAAGCGGAGATGCGTGGGTTGACATTGAAATTCCCACTAGACTAGCCAGACCGGCCGAGTCATCTAGTGAGCCCTCGACTGGGTCGACCATTACGGGGTATGAGACATTTGAATTTGATGTCCCTGGTCTAAAGCCACCTTCTTCGGCCACACACCTAGCCTCAATATTATTCTCCATTGTTTTTGTAGCAATGATATTACCACATACATCACCCAACGCCCCTACTACTTTTAAAGTACCGCCCATGCTGTCAATGTCTGTGTGTCAATATCCCCAACCCAAATCCTGCCATCCTGCGTGGGGGTTATTGTGCGTGTATGGAATATAATTAAAAGTTGCTTGGGAAGATGGTAATGAGGCAACTGGCCATTGCACAATGGGGGGGATTATGGGCTCATTTAGTAGGCTTGTAGCTATACTTGTTGGTCTGGGGTAGAAGAAGGTGAGGTCCACAATACCAATACCGCCCTTGTTTGTTCCCCATCCCTGCCTTGTTATCCATCCCACCACCCTAGGATCTTGGAAATTAACCACTATACATTCCCCACCCAAAGTTTTTGGAGTATAACCCATCCAGTCAATTCTCCTGGCCCCTATTATTAACCCATCTACACCACCCGGCAGAGGACGATTTTCCTTTAACCAGTGCATGGTCTTATTTTTGAGCATCTGGAAGTTTTCTCTCTGCCCTGGGGGTAATGGTGGTACATTGATGAGAACTGCCACATAGGGGAAGGAGTCTGGAGTTAGGTTAATTGGGGGTTTTCTATAAGGTGGCTTTGGCAAGGGCGTTGGGATTGATTTGGGAGCTTGAGGAACAGGTTGAAGGGCAGGTTTATGCACCTGATGGCTATTAGCTAGGGGCGCTGTTGGGGTTTTGACAACCGGCTGGTGAACATTGACCCCATTTCCTACTCCCTTGGTGTTTGGGGGTATGCGTGGTTTATTAATGGCACTAGCAGGTGTTGGTGCTTTACCCACTTGTTGGCACAAGTTAGCCTCAACATTTATATTAGTCTGTTGTTTTTGTGGCTGGGGCAATGAGGGCTGTATGAGAACTGTCAGATTCGGCTGTGAGGATTCTGGACCCGATGTCGCTTTATCGGCCCTTGGTGTAGGTTTTGCAGTGACGTTTGCTGGGGGTTTGTTTTGTTTAGAAGGTAAAGGGGAGCCATTTCTAGGATTTCTACCCTTGTCCTGAGTGAGGGGGAGATTCATGACCTGGGAATTTGGGTTTATTTCCACCCTACTTGCTTTGATCAGAGATTTTGTTGAGTAGAAATTGTCTAGAGTTTTTTGCTCAAAGTGGTCTAGCCTATCAATGAGTTTAGCAATTCTATCCTCTATTGGAGTGAGTACCAATCTAAACAATTTTTCTAGTTCAGGAAGCACATTAGCAAATAGTACATCATTGTCTTTACTTAGTACTTTTGAGATGGAACAAGAATCGTCCACTTTATCTACATTGTCTTGTGAAGTAGGAGTAGTTGGTATTACACAGCTTGATCTTTGTATAAGCTCGTTAACTTTATTCCCAATGTTCAACTTCCTACATTTTGATGATGGTCGGACCATTAATTTGCAGTTTTTAACAGCTGCTGGACGTTTCCTTTTTGCCCCAGTTTTGGGATTGGCAGGTATAACTTGGTGGCCCGAATCAGAAAGCAATAAAGGGTGAGATGTACTACCACAAATAGTGTTTGGATCAGTCGTGGCAGTCTTAATTGTGTTATCACCCAGGGCCTCAGAGCCTTCATTTGTAACTGGAAGGCTCACTGATGAAAGAGGGGTTACCAAAGTGGGGTAGACAACATTTGAAGATTTGTCCATAGAGTTCTTCAGTATTTCGATGGATAGTCTACGCTCGGCGCGCTTCTCAGCCAGTGTTAGTTCCTTATCTATTGCCAGTGAGCGGTTGAAGAAGAATTTGTCTAAGGGACCAATGGCCGAAGGGCCAGACTCCAGTGGAAGAGACATCGAGTGACTGGTTGTTGGACTAATATTAATATCAGTCGCCATAATGGCCACAAAGTAATACGGAACAATCTATGTCACTTACTAAGTTAGTTGGCGCATCACACGATCAAGAGGAATGGCTATTATTTACACTGTTAGCGTAATTGGGTGGAACAATGTGTGCTTCAGTCCACTACTGACATTTACTTTAAGGGCCCTGGTACACATTGTACCACATACCTGTGACTTATAGGTATGTTTTAAGTTCTAATTAAGAGTACACCAATTCAATATATTTTAGAGGTCATAGCACATTCACAGATGCCTGCTTAGCAGAGTTCCCATACACAGAACAAAATAAAATAGTGCTGGACCGGTTCCTTTCTGCATTGTCATATATTTTTGCTTTCCGCTGCCTTCCTTTGCTCAACATTTCTTTGTTTGTTTTTCAGACTTTTTGTAGCTTTTAATTTTTAAACAGTGGGAATGTGTTTGTGCTCTCCCTTTACAACATTGTAAACTTTCCCACACCATATTGGTACATGTAATTTACTTGTACATCCCTAGTATATGGTTCTATATGTACCTTTACCTTTAAGTTTAATGCTACTGTTCGGTTGCTGTACAAAAGGGGGTGGTGATGGACGGAGCATCTGAACCAATCAAACAGTCACACCCAGTCAAAAGATCTGGGTTTGATCCATCACCGTTCTTTAGCCCACTCTGCCACCCCAGTTCAGACATGGCTATATGCAAATCAGTCTGACCCTGTGCCTCATGGGAACAGTCCAGCCCGAACTGCCAAGCCATGCCTTCCCTGGACCGGAAACAAGCTTCCGAGGACCGGTTTCTAGCATTCCAGCCGTCTACAGCCCGGCTTGCTTGAATCCAGTGGCAAAGTGAGCAAGGGACTCACGTCTGAGCATACCCTGCCACACTTATGGTGGCCAAAGCGGTACAAAAGGGGGTGGTGATGGACGGAGCATCTGAATCCATCAAACACTCACACCCAGTCAAAAGATCTAGGTTTGATCCATCACCGTTCTTTAGCCCACTCTGCCACCCTAGTTCAGACATGGCTGTATGCAAATCAGTCTAACCCTGTGCCTCATGGGAACAGTCCAGCCCGAACTGTCAAGCCATGCCTTCCCTGGACCTGAAACAAGCTTCCGAGGACCGGTTTCTGTCATTCCAGCCGTCTTCAGCCCGGCTTGCTTGAATCCAGTTGCAAAGTGAGCAAGGGACTCACGTCTGAGCATTTCCTGCCACACTTATGGTGGCCAAAGCGGTACATCACCACCCCCTTTTGTACCACTGTTCGGTTGCAGCACTCATTGTAGCCCCCAATAAATGATAGCCTTTTTTAAACATGGCTCAGGCTTGGCACTGCAGCCTGTACTGCAATGTTGAAGTTCAATTTCTCTCTAGAAAAATAAACTTGTGCCAGGCCTAAACCTTCCTTTTTAATACGTACATGCTGTTACCTAATTTGGGCCCGAAATGCTGATACAGTAGGTGAAGTGGTATTTAAAAAGTATGGCATATGTGGTCAAGGTTTATACGTCCATCCATTTAAAAACACCTAACGTTATATTTCAATGGTGAAAGGCCTACCACTTCCATAGACTACCATTTGGTAAACTAAATGTAAGTGATAACTTCAGCATGGGCACAGATTGATATACTGTTTTACTCAATTGAATTGTTATTTACAAACCTGTTTTTAAGTTTCAATTTTGAAATTTTCACGGATAGAAAGTTGCCATTTTCCCGACAAAATGAACTGTGCCTTTTTGCCAGTGTTATGGGTCACATTACTGTGAATGGATCTGCTGTTGTGGTTTATGTATTTCTTTCAGACCTGAGAACAAAGACGGCCCTTGTATCAGGAGTGTGTCCTTCTAACAGGATGGCTGGTGAGGAATGGATCATGCCCTGAATACATTGGAAAGGGCTCAGTCTGCAACACACACAAAGGAACCTGACACAAAGCCTACCCTGCATTTTGCCACCTAGACAGTTTGGGATCAAACCCAAGTTAAGGTTAATAACATACCAGAACCAGTTTTGAGTGGGCCCAACAAAAGGGTTGGAACTAGGAATGAAAATACGACATTCATAACATCTCATCAGAAACTTCATGCACCTGTTTGAAGATTCAGAAAAAGATCTGCTCTGCTTTTTGAGGAATAACTACTGCCCCGCTGACTGAACTTGGAAGATTGATCTTGCTTGCCTTGAAACCGAGCTACCCAGAATGACTACAAGGGTTTGATAGGTGACCGTGTATGTGACCTACATGAACATAAAATGTTTTCATAGGCCTTCTTACACCCACCGAGCTGACAATCTCCAACTAGACCTGCCTGAGCCCTGTTGCTGGCACCTGCAGGAGTCAGTCAAGATCCTCAAGAGGTCCCTTCCAGGTTCTGGAGTGTTTGCTAGCATTAGAGAGAGATCTTCCCTGTCTAAACGAAAGATTTATCAGAATAAAAGTGAAGCATAGTAGCGCATAGCTGAGTTGTTCAGCTTTCACTTGAAGAATTCAACACATCTGACCCCAAGTGATGCAGAGCCCTGTAGAGCCCCACTGCACAGCTGAAAGCGGATTAGCTTGTACTCCAAGAGATGCAAAGCCTGGCTGCGCCATGACATTCCCTTCCATTGGAAAGCTGGACCACATCAAGTGGAAACCGATGCAAGGTCCCACAGAGATGCCCTGAGGGCTTAACTGGATCTGTCATCGATGGGTCTCAAGCCCTGTAATGCCATGAAACACACAGCTTTATTGGATCTTAGATCCAGCAACATGAATCCATGCCAAGCAACTCCGCATATAACCTGCATTAATGGCGTAAGGTACAACCCTACCATGTTAAACCATATCCTGTGCCCAGCCTGCGGCCCATCACTGTCAGCTGTAGCTAGTGCTTTTGACCCAGTATAGGGTAACCAGATACCAACAAATGGCAATTGATTCTTCTTAACTCCAGTCTTGCTGACTGGATTGTTGAGTTTCTTGTTTTATTTAATTAATTAACGTTTGCTCTATTCTTGAAGATTTCTTTGGAATTGTAATGTATTGTGTACTGTTTTTTATTACTGTTTGTGTGCTGTGTAAAACCTTTGCACATTGCATCTAATATAATGCCTTACTGCTTTTATGTCAAGCTACCAGAGGGTGAAGCACATTTTAATTTAGTGGTTTTTGTAGCCCTGATAAGCATTGAGGGCCAGATGCTACTCGCAAATTGCACTCAATTGCGAGTCTCAATTTGTGAGTTCCGAAATGCTATGTACAACAGTGTTTGAGACACTGTTTATGATTACCAATGAGGTTGCAAGCTGAATGCATCATGAATATTAGTGAGGCACTCACAATTTGCGTCCCCATTGCAAATGGCTTGCCCTCCCCGGTATTGTGGCCTGCTGGGCTCAGCCGACCTCCATGTCAGGGACTTCTTTTAAATAAAGATATTTTTTTGAATGCAGCCCATTTTCCTTAAAAGAAAAGTGAAACATTTTAATTTAATTTTTTAAGGGCAGGCAGTGTTCCCTGTGACCACTTCATACCCCATAAAAATATTTTCTCCTAGATTCGCAAAAGGGAAGGGGTCCCTTGTGTGCCCCTTCCTGTTTGCAAGTGTTTTACCACCCTTCTTAGAAACTGTCATACATAGGGCTCCGAATCGCTATTAGTAATGGACGTCCTTGGAACGCACCTTCATAATAGAGAATCACTAATCCTATTTTGCGCTTTTCACAAATATTTGTGAATCGCTAAATAAAGATAGCACATGGCCAAATTGTATTTTTAATGCACAAACAGTTCATAAGCCTGTTTGTGCATGCAAAATAGGGTCAAACATCTGGCACGAGTATATTATTTCAGTTAGTCTTCGATCCCTTTTAAGTATTGACCCACTTTTTTACAATTGGCAAATATATTCACCTAAAAAATGTGGTGACAATGCAAAGGGCGCACTTTATCATAAATAGAATACAATATTAATGGCCAAATTAATCTTATTTTGGTATTTTGACAAGCAGCTAAATAATTAATACCATATCAACTTCCAAGGCATACTACCAGTAACTAACTTTGTTTATAAGAAACCTGGAGTACTTATTCATATGTAGGACCAGATAAAGCTTATTAAATGATATTGGCTAATGGCAACTATAGCCTCAATGTGGCACCTATAAGTTCCAAAAAATAGTTATATTTCATTGTAGTCCTCATACTACTATCAGCATCCATACTTGAAATATCAAAATGATTCACAAGATATTGGAAAATGATTTTTAGCCACTCTTATTTCCGTAGAAAGGTGATACAGAAACAAAGTGTTTTTAGTATAAACTATTCTTTCTAAACATTAAAACAGAGCTCGGTAGTTATAGAGCATCAATTTCCAGGATAGCAATCATGAATCAGTTTTAAGTGAATTCTGACTAGAATATCCTTGGTGATGTTATTCATCTGTTATTTGTTAATTAACTGGTTTCATTTACTGTATTAATATACTTGAGAAATGATAGTTTTAATTTTTCTCGAACTACATATTTTTATTGGTAAATTTTGTTATGTAAAATATGTTTCATGTTAAAATGAAATAATATTCCTCATTGCTCACTTTGCCACTGGATTCAAGCAAGCCGGGCTGAAGACGGCTGGAATGCCAGAAACCGGTCGTCGGTAGCTTGTTTCCGGTCCAGGGAAGGCATGGCATGGCAGTTCGATCTAGACTGTTCCCATGAGGCACAGGGTCAGACTGATTTGCATATGGCCATGTCTGAACTGGGGTGGCAGAGTGGGCTAAAGAACGGTGATGGATTAAACCCAGATCAGTTGACTGGGGGTGAGTGCTTGTATTGTCAATGCTCCGTCCATCATTTCCTTTGGTTTTTCTTTGTTCGCCATAAGTTGGCAGGGTATGCTCAGATGTGAGTCCCTTGCTCACTTTGCCACTGGATTCAAGCAAGCCGGGCTGAAGACGGCTGAAATGCCAGAAACCGGTCCTCGGTAGCTTGTTTCCGGTCCAGGGAAAGCATGGCTTGGCAGTTCGGGCTGGACTGTTCCCATGAGGCACAGGGTCAGACTGATTTGCATATGGCCATGTCTGAACTGGAGTGGCAGAGTAGGCTAAAGAACAGTGATGGATTAAACCCAGATCAGTTGACTGGGGGTGAGTGCTTGTATTGTCAATGCTCCGTCCATCATTTCCTTTGGTTTTTCTTTGTTCGCCATAAGTTGGCAGGGTATACTCAGACGTGAGTCCCTTGCTCACTTTGCTACTGGATTCAAGCAAGCCGGGCTGAAGACGGCTGAAATGCCAGAAACCGGTCTTCGGTAGTTTGTTTCCGGTCCAGGGAAGGCATGGCTTGGCAGTTCGGGCTGGACTGTTCCCATGAGGCACAGGGTCAGACTGATTTGCATATGGCCATGTCTGAACTGGGGTGGCAGAGTGGACTAAAGAACGGTGATGGATTAAACCCAGATTAGTTGACTGGGGGTGAGTGCTTGTATTGTCAACGCTCCGTCCATAATTTCCTTTGGTTTTTCTTGGTATTTTTATGTGGCATGCAATTAATTGTAATAAAAACAGTGTTTTTGTTCAGTAATTGATGTTCCATTTTTGTCTGTCAGGGCTGTTGATATCATCACGTTGTTTTCTAAAATGACATAATTTGTTGAGAGTGTAAATTAAGGCATTTATTTCATTACAAAGTGCCTCTTTGGAGCCTCTATATTTTTCTTGTAATTTTTTTTATTTGTACAAAATTATTTCCAATTGCTTCATACCTGTGGCTTATTTACTATTGTTGTTTATTTATATTAACTGCACTTATTCTTTGTCTCAGTGAATCTGAGAACCAATTATTTCCTACTCGGGGTCTAAGTCATCCTACATGCTGGTCTATGCTAGCTAGATTTTTTTTCAAGGAGTTATGACACTCAGCCATACTTAATAAATGTGGACAAACATATCCTGGCTATCTGGATGGTTCACACGTTCTAGGGTCAGGGTGGATTCCTACAAATGTTTACATTTATCAGGGACAAAGGAACCTGTTGATCATATTTAATAAGAAAAACATTTGGTATTTCCAAAATGTGGATAATAAGCCACATATGGGATTTCATGTGACATTTTGCAAGAATATGGGAGTGGTCAATGTCGTTCCTCTGAACCACAATAATTTGAGAACAGAATCCCCCACGGTTTCAAACTTGCCACTGCTCCTTCCTCGCTCCTCCCTGGTGATATAACCATCTCTGTAGGAGAGTAGGGTCTCCTGGGACTTTCCAGACCCAGGCCTGGCGAGGAGCTGGACAAAGGAAAGGGGCTGTAACCGCCCCCCTTCCTGGTCCCACCCAGAGGAGGGACCTAGAAGGTGATCCACCCCTCAGATTGGGAATAAGAGTGGGAGTAGTGCCATAGCACCTCAGATCATCCTGAATCAACTTGAAACTAAGAAGATGACTGGACTTCGACATTCTGCTGCACAGAAGACTGAAGAGTATCTCCCTTGAGGCATAGGAGTGGCCACCCTGTGAACACAGGTACCAACCAGCAACTCGACATCTGCTTTACCGCCGCCTCCTGCCCGAACCCGAGCCCAGAACCTGACAAGACCCTGACTCCCAGACTTCTCACAGCCCGATCCACAGTCTCTGCAAAGAAGGGACCCGTGGAGGCACCGAGAGATGTGGGACCGGACCTCTTGGAAGACCCCCAAGATGCTGACTGCGCAGCACCCGAGGCACCCTTGACTCTGTGCTTTAGGGTTTGAGAAGCCCCACAACCGAGCAGCATTTGCACTGAAGATCAGCCCCCCAGCATCTCCACAATCTGCGTGGGTCCCTTTTGCTTTGTGCCACTCGATGTGCCATCCCAGCCACTTGCCACGTGGTCAGCGGCCATCTTGGCAAAGAAACCTACAAACTACACTGCAGGTCTGGTTGCTCAAGACTTGCCCTCGCTCCTGTAAAAGGGAGCACCCGCTCTGACCTTGCTGGTCCGAGTGGTAAGCCTTTTTTGATTCCTGCATGGCTTGCATTAGCCAAGGCCTGTTTGCTCCAATCAGGTTTCCGACACCGCCAACAGCGAGAAGCCTGCGTGTGACAGCTTGTGATTGACTCCTGGATGTCCTCGACCTCTTCGTGTCCACGTGGCTGCAGAAAGAGGCTACACCTCAACGTCTGTTTGCACCCGGCATCGCCTGGTTCCATCCTGGTTCCACGGTAGTCACTGGCTAGTGACTTTGAACATTGTCCCCTCTGCTTTCAGGTCTTCACAACTTCAGATCCACCCTTGGATCCCCCGGAACTCTCCACATCGAGCTGCCTGCAGCATCTTCAGCTCCAAGCACCATCGACCAGCATGATGAAACCCGACACTACTTTGACCCTATGCACCCGCGTCCTGTGGGTGAGGTAACTCAGCAACGCCAGTGTTCTCACACTGGTATACACCTCTAGTGTCTGTGTCTTAAGTTTCACTCCTCTAGGTCACTCGGAAGGTTCCTATCTAACTAACTTTATAACTTTTACGCACCATAGACATTGCATTGGTGAGTGCTTGCACTTTAAACACTGCACCCGAGTCCCGCGGGCCTTTCCCGACTTAGTCACTGCTAGTCCCGATCAGCTCCAGCGATTCCCAAGGCCCTAGGCCTATTTCCTTTTCGATTGGTATCTCTTATACCACTTTCTTAGTATATGGTTTAGGTGGCCCCTAGGGCTCATCCATATTGTGCAACTTTTGTGTATTTTAAACTGTGTTTTGTTTAGCGCTTGTGCTTCTGTGCTCATAAAGAGTCCAGGGGATATTTGTAGTTAATAAATATATATATATTTTCAATATATATCTGTGTGGTGTCCTTTCATTTGGTATTCAAGGGGGTTGTATATGGTAAAACAGCTTGCTTCACATGCCTTTCAGAGTTTAGCCTAAGACTGCTTTGTCCACGCTACCACTAGGATAGCTGGTCTATAAGGTTGACTTACAACCAATCATCATAAGGGTTGCTTGGCATGGTACAAGGTGATCACTAGAACTAGTGAGCATCATATACCAGGCCAACTTCTCACAATCTCCATCTACAAAACTGGAAATATTTTGATCCAAGCCTCTGAACAACACCTCACATTTTTTTAACTCCTCTTCAGCACTCTTTCCAACCAGCTGACCCTACCCTCGCTCCCTTCAACACCCCCTCAGTCCCTCAAACCCTCAGTACACCCCTCAACTGCCACAACTCCTAACCCTCTCCCTAACGACAGTCCACCGGCAACTACTACCACTCTGGCACTCTCACCTGAACCCTCCGATACCTTAATTCTATCCTCTCCACCGAGTCCAGCTTCCAGCCCCATCCACGCCCAAATCCCCACCACCTCCCAGAGAATCACTCTTCCACCCCTTGACACTACTTCCCACTTTGACTCACCATTCCCATTAACTCCTTGCCTACCCTCCACTCTGACATCATCCCCCCTACACGCCTCTAAGACCCTCCACCATACTCCCATACCGCCCAACGACCGTCCTCCTCCAACACCGGACCACCTCCCCAGTTCCCCACCTACCCTTCTAAATCGTCCCATAACGACTAAAAACCCCCACATACATGCTCTGGCCCCTTCCTCCACAAATGGCATCTCTATGTCACCCTCACCCGAACCCTCCTCTGCCGCAATCCTATCCCCTCTCCCCACTCTAGCTCCCTTTCACGCCTACTCCCAACTCTCCTCCACCCCCCAGAGACTAACGCCACACCCCCACAACACTCCCCCCTGTAATGACAATCCCCCCTCTGCAGCACCGGTTATACCCACTTCTCTGGAAATATCCCCCCTTCTCCGCTAACCCACTTCTTCAAATTCCCATATCCCCAAAGTTCCATCCACTTACAACACCCTATTACCTCCTTAACACCCCCTCACCTTTTAAACCATCCCCTTACAACTGTTTCCCCCCGGGTCCTGACCCAGCCTTTCTCTTACCTCTCACCCACCCACTACGCCTATACCACTTCCCCTTTCACACCTCACATGCTCCCCTCGCATCCCCCCCTTCCTCACCACCCCCCTCCAAGCCATTGCACGTCATTCCCATCCCTCCCCTCTATCACCAAGCCGTACTACCCTTCCCTCCCCTGTCCTCCCACACTCCTCATTTAAACACAGACCTACCCACACCACTCCCCTCGGATGAACCGCTCAAACCTAGATGCCAACCTCATCTCTCTAGTCACTCTGCCCCTAACACCCCCTCCACTCCAACTACCATCAACTCCCTCCTCCTTAACCTCAGCCAGACTCTTCGTAACTTGGACGATAATCTCGTTACCCTAGCTACCGAACATACCCTACTCCAAAAAGATTTCAACCGATTCAAATCCTACAAACCCATTGCCCGCACCTCCTGCCCCGCCCCCCTTTATGCTAACTCCCGAAAACATTTAGAGCCCACACATGGGTTAACAACACCACTCCTCTCCCGCTCTCACAGACCCCTTCGAACCTCTAACACCTACTCCGCCCCTGAACTATCTGCCCTCTGCCTCTCCTACCTTAACAACCCCCCACTTAAAGAATCTCCCCCTCTTTTGACACCTTAGTCTATGTCTACACTCTACATCTGACTTTCTGTGTATTTTTACAAGAAATCAATTTCTATTTCATTTACAGACTGGACTTTTTCTTATGTATTGATGGATTGATTTTATCGTTTCCTTATACTTAAGACTTTTGTGCATCATTTTTGATCATGAACCCTTGCAAAATTTGAATTTGATTTGAAGAGATAAATAATAAGCTTCTTCAAAAATAATTTTCTGTGTTGCTTCTTATTACTTTTTGAACTTCATTTGTTGAACAGACTTACCATTCCTTTTGGTGTAATTCTTCAAGGCTAGTGTGGTAGCTTTGCTAAGGTCTCAAGTAAAAAGATCAATTGTTACAACTGAGACTGATTGTCTCGGTCGAAAAGTCTCAAGTAATATAGACTTTATCATACTGTTTTAACAAAACTTTTAAATAAATCCCTTGCTGGAACCTTTCCTCAATTATAAATTGTCTGCCCGATCCCGCAAGGGTATATTGGGTTACCCACTTCTTTAAATCCTCTGAAAACTAAGACATTAAAAAAATGCCTCCTCTAAATCATGGTTCACCCTAGACCTTAATAAAGAAAGACGCTCACTGAGACCGGCAGAAAGAACATGGAGAAAACACCCCTCCCCATCCCATCTTGCCCTCCTTAGAACTGCGAGATCCTCTTACAAAAAACACATCTTTTCAGAGAAAGCATCATTCTTTCGTCTTCAACTCCCTCACTCCAAAAAAAGAGCCAGAGAACTGTTCCACATTATTAGAAACCAAACCAACCCTGCACCCCTTAACCCGGTGGCCTCCACTAACAAATGCGAAGAAATTGCCAACTTTTTCTGTGAAAAAATCACAAAAATAGACCGCGCTTTCCTCGATACTCCACCCTCGCTCACCACTGGACCACTCCTGGTTACCACACCTCTTCCCCCTCTCCCCTTGAACACTTCCCCGACCCCCTCTCACCCCCTCCCTACTCTTACCCCACTGGAACCCATTTCCCTTCCGCTTACAAATAAAGCCTCATGGCTTAATTTCCACCCTGTATCTGAACAGGAGGTCTTCAACATTTTAGCCAAAATCAAACCTTCCTCCCACACCAAAGACCGACTCCCTTCCGCACTCATCCAAGATCTCAAACATGTCATTGTCCCCTACTGGACCAACATCATCAACACCTCCCTCTCAACAGGGAGTGTGCCCATCTCCCTCCAACTCGGGCAAATCACTCCCATCCCCAAAAATCCCAAAGTTGACCCCCAACGACGCTAATAATCTCTGTCCTATCTCCAACCTCCCCCTCCTTTCCAAAGCCCTGGAAAAATGTGTCCTCCTCCAACTGGACAAACACATTGACACGTTCAACCTACTTGACCCCCTTCAATCTGGCTTCCGCAAAGGGTGCAGCATGGAAACCGCGCTTCTCACTATAGTCGATGATATTCACCTAGCCCTGGACAAGGGTGAGACCTACCTTCTCATCCTTCTTGACCTTTCCACGGCATTTGAATTAGTTTACCACCCAAACCTACTCAACACACTCAAAAATCGCTTCGGCCTCAGTGGTACTGTTCTTAATTGGCTCACCTCCTACTTTCAACATAGAACCCAGCAAATTAAAATACAAAACTGGGGGGGGCGTGGCTAAGATGGCGGGCTGAGAGGACGTGCTGTCTGTGAGCTTCCGTAATCCAGGGCCCTCGGACCATTGAAATACGCTGATATCCCCCCCAAATGCATGGGGATCGGCGCCGGTAGCAAGGGGCACGCTGCGGCTCGACTTGGAGCACCAAGGGACCTGGCAGATGCAGCTACGAGGCTCCGGAGGGGTCAGAGAGGAGAGCCGACCGAGGGCTGAGGAGGCCGGGGCTGTGAACGTCGAAGCTGGGAAGGAGCGGACGTAGAGACGCACGGACCGCCTGGAGGCGACAGGCGAACCCTGCCCGGCCCCCACTGAACCCCCGGGGGGACGCACAACACTTCTGAGACCCGGGACTGGCTCCGCGACGGAGAGATCAACGTGGAGTCGCCGAGCCCAGCTGAGGGCCGGGCCTGCCGGCGGACCTGCAGTTACGCAGTCTCCCCGCTCGCCGGGAGACCGGCACGGAAGAAGGAGGTGAGCGGACGGCCGACCGGAATATCCCCACATGACACAGACTAGCCGGGTGCGGCTGTCGGACATTGCTAAGGGCTGAACCGGAGCCCGCGCTGGTTGGGGATCCAGGAGCTGCGGTGGTGGGTCGGCGTGGGATCACTACGCGAGCCCCAGGCTGCAACCGGATGTAGGCCTCTGATCACACGGCCTCCCTATGCCCAACAGATGCACGGCCCCGGGGGTGCGGGTGCCCTCATTGTTCCGCCGGCGCGGTGAAGAGACCGTGGGTCTGCCATAGCGGAGCCGGAGGGGGCTGCTGCGGCCACTGGGGGGAGTGGGCCTCCATCGCCCCCGTGGATCGGGGCTCCTGGCGCCTCTGAGGGGCCCGCAGACAGTGGCGTGAGCCGGCCGAGATTCCGGTTGCTGTATTTGGGGACCCGAGCCCCTCAAGGAGTATCGCCGCTGGAGGGGGGGCGCCCCTGGCCTGGCAAAGGTTACACCAACACCATGAGGGGAGTGCCCCAGTGACCGCTCGGCGCGCTGGTGACTTGACCCGCCCCTGGGACCCGGATAGCTTTCTGCCCACCACCGCACGGGCCTCTGGACATCGCTGTAGTGACAGGCAAGTGGTCCGTGCTTGCTTCCCCCGGGCCGGCGCTCTTGGTGCCCCGGGGGATTTACAAAGCGGGGGTGTGATTTGGCGGCACTACCCATTTGAGTGACTTGAGGCGCAGAAGCCGCGAAGTGACTCGCCTGCAGGCGCAGAGACAGGCCACGCGACCCCTCCCGGACACTGTGCCACTTGCCGTGCCCCCAGCTCACGTGATGGCCAGGAACAGAGGGAGCAAGAAAGGAGACCGCACTCTACCAGAAATGCTGGGCAGGGGTGCCCCCAGATCAGACAGGACCCAGTCTGCCCCTAGCCCCTCGAACACTTCCAAAGGAGCAGAGGGAGGGGAACCTCCAGTCACTAGATCCTTCCTGGAGTCACTGTTCAGTTCCCTCCGAGAGGATTTCCAAACGCTGAAGCAGGAGGTGGCCGGGGAGGTCCGGGAGGTGCGAAGGGAGGTCGACTCCTTGGGTGAGCGAGTGGCTTCGGTGGAGGAGGCCGGACACTCCCGACACGAGGAGATCGTGCAGCTACAGCAGGAAGTGCTGCGGCTTAAGGACCAGCAGCTAGACCTCCAGGCCCACGCTGAAGGCCTTGAGAATAGATCCAGACGCAATAACATTCGGGTCCGGGGCGTCCCATTGAAAGAAGAAGGAGACAACATTGCAGCGTACTTAAGAGACTTGTTCAGAGAGATACTGGGTGAGCCTGGAGACTTCCCTATCTGAATAGACAGAGCACACAGAGTGGGCCTGCCACGCTGAGCCTCGGTGCCACCTCCCGACATCTTGGCCTTCCTGCCGGACTATCCCCTGAAGGAGCGGATTCTTCGAGAAGCAAGGAGGCAACAGTCCCTGCGCTTTTGTGGTCACCTAGTGGCTCTTTTCCAGGACTTGTCGACCATTACCCTGCAAAAATGCAAGGCGTTCAAAATAGCTACGGATTTCCTACGGGAGCATGACACGCAGTATTCCTGGGGTCACCCCTTCCGGCTCATCTTCCGCTGGAATGGGACTCTGCACCAACTCCGGTCCCACCAGGACACCTGTGGAGTGCTGGGCATCACCGCAACGGAGGAGGACACGCCTGCCCCCAGCCGCCAGCGTGGTACGAGAGATGGTTGGCATACGCTTCGGGAGCGGCAATCCCCACCTGCATCAGTGAGACCGGACTCGCCCACTGTCCGGGCCGCAATGGACGGTGCGGTGCATGCGGTGGCCAGAAATACGGCGAGTGGTGATGTGGCCCTGATGGCCTGAGCGTACTCCGGGGAAGATCACCATGGCTTCTTCATCTTTGCAGGTTTGAGGGTTCTGGGGGGGGGGGCGGCGAGAGGGGGCGTTGTGGCTGGACGTCCACTTGAATAACTTTCCACAGACTTGTCCATTAGAGCCAGACTGGGACAATGGTGCTCGTTGCACAATTGGTTGAGGGGGAGTTGGGGGAGGAGGGTGGTTGGGGCAGTTCAGGGGTAGACGGAGTGAGGGAGGGGGGGAGAGGAGGGTAGGTGGGGAAGTTGGGGACTGGGAGTTCAGGGGGGGGATCCGGGAGTTGGGAAGGGGGGGTGGGTCGTCCAGTGCACCGCGCAGGTACTAGATGCTTTGGCAGCACTCATTCACCTTGGTTTGCCCAGATGGGGACGCTATGCGCCTGCGGGAGGTGAGGGGAGGATCGACCAGGGCGCTGTACAGCTGCTAGATATTCTGACACTATTCATACATCCTGGGTTGCCCAGACGGGGAAGCTGCGCGAACACCTACACCTTTTTTCTTAGCCTTGCTGCTTCGGGCAACATTGTGGGCGCTCGTACACTCCGCCTTATCCGAGCGGGGCCTTCACGCCTTTTTCCTCATCCTTTTCTATGCCTTCTGACACTTTTAAGGTTGTAACCCTGAATGTCAGGGGTTTGAACAACCCTGTCAAACGGCAGTGCTTTCTCTCCTGGAAAATACTCGGGCGGACGTGTGTCTCCTGCAGGAGACACACCTGCTGCCACAGGACACACATAGACTGCGTTCCCATAAGTTCCCATCACAATTCTTCTCTTTCTGTACCACTAAGACAGCGGGGGTGGCGATCTTGGTGGCCAGACACTTTAAAGGGAAAGTCCTCCACAAGTTCACCGAACAGAAAGGCAGACTGTTAGCATACAGGTTCAGGATTAGTGGTCTTCCTTTCACGATCGGGTCCCTGTACAGCCCTAATGAACGGCAGGACCGTTTCCTGCAATTGGCGGTTGAGGATATTACTGCCTCGCAAGATAGATATATTATTCTCGGGGGAGATTTTAACATGGTTTTCGATTCTGCTACGTACAGGTCGGCGCAGCGCTCCCCGCAGGTCGGAGAGTTCTCCGCCGGCTGTAGGGCGCGGCTGGCGGAGGTAGACCACCTTGATCTTTGGCGACACATGCATCCCATGGACAGAGATTATTCGTATTATTCTCACGCACACAAGATGTATGCGAGGCTAGACCACCTTTTGGTCACGTCTCCGGTGCAAGCGCTGGTCTCGGGGTCGGAGATGGGAGTGTTGTCTCTATCGGATCACGCCCTGGTCGATGCAAAGCTGTGTCTGCCTCCGGCAGCTCATCCCCCCAGAATGTGGCGCCTCCGAGACACCTTGCTGCACAGGAAGGTGGTGGTGGATCGCATTGAGAATGCGATCTGGGAATACCTGACCCACAATGACAACTCGGACCGATAATAAAGAACGACGGGCCAAGAGGGAAGAACTCACCGACAGGGTCCGCAAACTCGAACAGATACATCGCAGGACAGGGGCCCCCAGAATTTGGCGGCGGGTCAAGGAAGCGAGAAAGCTTCTAGCGGCCCTGGACTTGGACCGTGCGGAGTACGCCGCACTCCGCCTGCGCCATACCTTTTTCACCGGGGGAGACCGTTGTGGCAAACTGCTGGCCAACCGCTCCGAGTAGTGCGCCAGAGTCAGCTGGTGCGGGAGATCTCTGACCCTACGGGGACGGTGACGACGGAAGACGCTCACATTGCAGCTGTATTCCGCAGGTTTTACGTGGATCTCTACACTAGTGAGCCACCGGATGAGATGGCCATGGCCTCCTATTTGGACTCGGTCACCTTGCCCTCCCTAGACCCCTGCAGGCGGAGCACTTAGATCGGGATATTAGGATAGAGGAGGTGATTCCTGCCATTGCCAGGCTTAAACATGGCAAAGCGCCAGTCCCGGATGGATACACCACGCTCTTCTACAAAACGGTCTGCACATTGCTGGCCCCTATCCTTACTCGTCTTTTCAACTCGTTTGCGGAACCCGGGGCCATTCCGCCTGATCTGCTACAGGCCTCCGTTACAGTTATCCCCAAACCAGGTAAGGACCCGAAGCACTGTGGTTCTTACAGGCCGATATCTCTTCTGAATGTCGACTTAAAATTATACACGGGGATCCTAGCCGCCCGACTAGCCCCTCATTTACCCGGTCTTATTGATCCTGACCAGGCGGGTTTTGTCCCGGGGAGGCAGACGGTTGACAACAGAAAACGGATAGTCCACCTGCTAGAGAAAGCCTCTCGGATCCCAGGGGAAAGAATGATGCTGGCGGTGGACACAGAGAAGGCGTTCGACCGGGTGCATTGGCCTTACCTGGAACGAGTTCTAGTGAAGGCGGGCATAGGGGATAAGTTTCGCTCCATGATCCTTAACTGCTATAGATGGCCGACTGCTGTAGTCCGCGTGAATGGGTATACTTGCAGGGATTTTAACATCGAAAGAGGCACTAGGCAGGGATACCCGCTCTCGCCCTTGCTCTTCGCCCTCTATATGAAGCCATTTGCCCAACGGGTCCGCGACAATCCGGCAGTGACGAGGGTGCAAATGGGAGGTTTCACACACGCTATAAGCCTCTACGCTGACGATGTCATCTTATCGCTCGATGAGCCCCGGACGGCACTGCCGGCCTGCATCGAGGAGCTGGCCTCCTTTGGTACGATCGCAGGGTTTAAAATGAACATGGGGAAGTCGGTGTCTCTGGATATCTCCCTTGAGCCGGCCACTAGGACCTACCTACAGAACCAATTCCCCATGCTTTGGTCATCGGGGGCGGTGCCCTATCTAGGGATCCAGATAGCTCCCACTTTTCCGGCTATGCTATCGGCCAATTACACGGCACTGGGGGCAAAGATTAGGGAAGAATTGGGCCGATGGAACCGCAGCACCTTCTCCTGGTTGGACAAGATATCCACCATCAAAATGACGGTCCTTCCTCAGGTGCTTTACTTGTTTCGGGCCCTGCCGCTCCAGCCGACGGTCAGGTGGATCCCGCAGCTGCAGTCGGACATCTCGCGCTTTGTTTGGCAGGGAAAAAAAGCTCAGAATACGTAGAGCCCTCTCACTGTTGTCCCCTGAGGCGGGAGGTCTGGGAATACCTGACTTCCGTAAGTACTTTCAGGCAGCGCAGCTGCGTTACCTCGTGGAATGGAGTAAGTGGGAGTCCGATAAGCACTGGCTCTTTCAGGATCAAGCGGTGGCGGGTAGACCCTTGTAGGAAATCCCGTTTCTGCGCCGGATTCACCGGCCTAAAAATTTGTACGCCTCCTTTGTCACAAGAGTGCCCCTACGGGTCTGGTATGCCACTAGCACTACGTACGGCCTCACCTGATTCCCGTCGCCACTCACACCGTTGGTAGACAATCCGGACTTTACCCCAGGAATGGAAAAGGGAGCGTTCACACACTGGAGGCAGGCGGGGTGTAGAGCCCTGTGTCACGTGTACGACCCGGAGGGGGTTGTTCCCTTCCCGCAGTTTCGCCAGGACTTTTCACTCCCTGAGACCGAGAGGCACCGCTATCTGCAAGCTCGTCACTGGGCTCTTCAGCCACAGGTAAGAGAGATGGCCGACAGGCACTTCCTACCATACGAGAGATGGCTACTGTCGCGTACGTCGGATTCAAAATTGATTACGGATCTCTATAGGTTACTACAACCGCCTTCAACACATCTTTATAACCCGGGGAGAGAACGGTGGGAGCAGGAGTTAGGAAGGACATTGAGCCCTAAAGAATGGGAGAACATATCCCATAGAGCGAGGCATTCAGCATACCACATGGGTCTTACTGATACACTGACTAAGGTCTCCACCTATTGGTACTACACACCGGAGCGGGTTCACGAATTTGACTGTAGCAAGGAAGATACATGTTGGCGAGGGTGCGGGCACCGAGGTACACTTACACTCATTCTATGGGACTGCCCACTCCTGGAACCCTATTGGAGGGAAGTGCTGGATGAAATTGATTCCCACTTTGGCATTGAACTACCACGCTTCCCCGCATACACCCTGCTGGGGCTCCCGAATGGGCTGATGTACCCCCTCAGATCACGTAGGGGTCGGCAGATAGCCATTGCACTGGGATCCGCAGTCCAAAACATCCTGATACATTGGCACACTACCACGATACCCTCTATCACAGGCTGGCTCCATAGATTGTGGCATGTGTTGGGCATGGAGAAGTTATCGCTCATGGCGGCGGGGGATGTAGCGCAGTTTAATGAGCTTTGGCAACCATTTCACTCCTTACTGCTCACAGAATTTAGGGAACTTACATGTCCCAAATACCTCCGCCTCATGCGGCTCACGAGCCCGACAGCGCCAGCGCCGTGAATTGATGGGAGATTTGCTTCCAATGAAGGAGGTGGCTTAGGTGTATACATTGGATAGGGCCTGTGCACTGGAGGTAGGGTGGGGGGGGGTTGGGTCAGGGGAGTTGGGAAGTTGGGGTTTTGGGGGGTGTTTGTAATGGAAATGTCATCTCATACTGCGACAATGCATACTATGTACGGCTGTGATGGACTAGCACCCACGAACTGCACCTGATAGTTTTTCACTGGGGTTGAGGCTCTGCCCGCCCTAACACAACGCTCCATGATGATGTATGCTTGCCCTTGTATGTTGTGCTGAATAAAATACTTTAAACCTAAAATACAAAACTGCCTCTCTAACCCAACCCCTGTCTCCCTTGGAGTCCCTCAAGGATCCATCCTCTCTCCCGCTCTCTTTAACCTCTTTATGGAACCCCTTACCCGGATACTCAAACAAGAAAAAATCCAATACCACCTATATGCTGACGATACCCAATTGTACTACAAAATAAAATCCCATGCTGATATCCTGCACCTTAACCCGGCCTTAACCAAAATCCAAACCAGGTTCCACAACAATCATCTGAAACTCAACCCGAACAAAACTGAGATCATCCTCTTCTCTCCCAAAAACAACCCTCTCCCCATCCAATCGTGGATCGCTGACATTAATGCGCTTAACTGCTCTCTCTCCCTCGCCGATTTGGTTAAATCACTCGGCATCACCATCAACAATACACTCACACTAAATTCCCAAGTCAAGAACTCAGCAAAAAGTGCACTTTTCACTCTCCGACTTCTCAAAAAAGTCAAACCTTTTATCCCAGCTGAAGACCTTAAATTAACTATCCAGTCTCTTGTTCTATCCAAAATTGACTATGGTAATGCCCTTCTCTATGGCACCCCCAAAATCCACCTGGCCCCCATCAAATCTGTTCTCAACCTCGCCGCCAGGCTAACAACAAACTGTTGACGCTTCGACCACATCTCCCCTGCCCTCAAGTCCATCAAGTGGCTCCCCATTGAAGGCAGATCCTCCTATAAAATTGCCTGTATTACTCACAAAGCCCTTTACCAGAACACCCCAACCTACCTCTCAACTAAACTTTAAAAAGTTGGCTGTGCCCGAACACTGAGAAGCACCAACACTCTTCTTCTCATACCCCTCCTACTCAAAAAAGCTGCTTCAAAATCCCACTCTTTCTCTGGTAAGGCCCCAACCATTTGGAATGCCCCACCCAAAGACCTTCGTTGCAACCCTTCCTACTATAGATTCAAAAAAGACCTTAAAAGTCATTGGCTTACTAAATTTTGGGGAAATTAAATCCCGGATCTCCTTCATGACTACCTCTCCTTCTCTTAGACTTCTCCCCTTCCCAAATTCACCCCCTTCTTTTTCTCTTGCCACATCACTCTCTCCCCTCACCCTCTCTTCTACCCGCAGTACCTACTTTGTCCTTTGAACCCTCCTTGACATACTGTTAAATTTACTATTTTCAGTAATCATCCTGGTTCCGGCAACTTGCTTCTCTTTCTCTATCTCCGTCTATATGTACCTCTAATCACTATGTTCCATAAATTCCCCCTGTATTTTTTATTTTTTTTTAAATATTTTTATTGACGATTTTTACAGCAATTTTTTACCCCCCCCCCCCGCACCAGTCAATATCTTTCAACAGCAGGTAAATTTCTGAATAATCACATAAAACAATTCCATTGCGTACTTGCATACTTCCATAATATATACTTCCTATAGCAAAACAAAACGAATTGGGGAAGAAAAAGAAGAACACAGTAGATAAGAAAACTGTTGGACAGGCCACCTGAAGGGCCCGCTCCCCCTCTGCCCAACCAGGCCCGAGCCCGGTCCCTCAAATGTTACACACCACCACTTCACGTTTTCCGTCCCCTCCGGGACCCCTGCCTCTGAACATCTCGACCTCTTGGGCCCGATCCACTACTGGGCCGCGCGCCCGACCTGGGCGCCATCTTGGACACTGCACCACGAGGCCGCGTGGCCTCCGATCGACCCGAACCCTGGGCCTGGCCAGGCCTCAGACATCCCGGCACCACCATCCACCCAGGAGGTGAGCGGACTACTTGGCAGGTCAATGGGAGAAAGAGGTGTCGATGGCTCTCCCCCGCCAGGTACCGCTCGCCCCCAGCCTCCCCGGGCGCTGGCTCCACCCCCCTGCTGGGTGTCTGGACTCCCTCATCCTGGACCCCCCGACCTCCAAGTGCGAGGGCCCGGACATCAAAGGGCAACAGCCCTATAACTGAGACAGCTCCAGAGCAGGAAGGCAGTTGTATCCTGGAGTCGAGAGACGCAGAGAAGAACTCATCCTTGACGGACTGCTGGCGCTGCCGTAGCCCTACCTTGTGAACTATCGTCCTGCCTGCTGGCGCTGCCGCAACCTCCGTAAACCTTCGTCGTCGTCGGGACCTTCTGGCGTGGCCGCGGACCGTTTGTACCTCCATCTTCATCGAGACCTGCTGGCTCCGCCGCGGACCGTCGCTACCTTCAACCATCTCGGGACCTGCTGGCTCCGCCGCGGCCCGATCATCTAGAACGCCGAGCTCGAGGATTGAGAGCTATCCATCCACCCAATTGGTAATAAGACTGTCCCGCTACCCCTTTTCCCCACCAGAGACCCGAACCGAGGGGACCCCTGAGTCCAGACCTCCTTGTATCATTTGACCGTACTCGAAGAATTGCTGATAAAGTATCGTTTAACCTTATCCTTGTGTGGTGTCCGTCTGTGGGGGGGAAGTTACTTGTCTGTACGATCGCTGGAGACGGCTCTCCCTGGAGACCTCTCCCCTTATACTCGGCCGACCCTCCCGGTCCGTCTAACATTGGTGGCCAGCGGCGCGATCCGAATCACCGCATAATCGTACAGAGAGTAGCTCACCCCACGACGAAATCACGATGACTACCAAAGAAAGCGGATCCACCGAGAAATTTCAGATGGAGAAATTGGAAGAATACAGCCATCGTGAATTAAAACAATTCTGCATCGAACTAGGTATCGCTACCACCGGTCTAAGTACCAAAGATGATTTCAAACAGGCCCTGGAGTCCTGGGCAGAAACCGGGGCCGTCAGACCCTCGGACCAAAATATCGCAGCAGTAGAAAAAGACACCGCGGCTCCCGAGGAGCGAAGAACGGGTCTCTCGCAAGACGAGATCCAGGAACGAGAAAGGACAAGACTACATGAACTAGAAATGGCCCGGCTCAAAATGGATGGTGAACTCAAGTTGGCCGAACAGAAACTGAACTTAGAACACCTGAGGCTCCGAGAAGAAAGAGAGGAAAAACAGAGACAAAGAGAGCTTGAGGAAAAAAGACTGGCATATGAACATGAACGCAAATTAGCTGAGATAGACTTACGCAAGCAGAACAAGGAATCAGGGGCGACCGAGCAACCCCGCACCCCGGGAGCAACAGATAAAAAGGTACACATCCCCAAGAATGTCGTTCGAGAATACTTCCGAGAGGACGACATCCAACAATGGTTCAAGGCCTACGAAATAGCTATGACCTCCCACCGGATCGATCAAAGCGACTGGGGAGCCGGTCTATGGGGGAGATTCCTCAATGAGGGCCGCGATGCCCTGCTACAGCTCCCGGACCATCTGATGACCTCCTATGACCACATGAAAGCGGCCCTCCTCACCCGCTATGGGCTCACACCCGAGATGTACCGTCAGAGGTTCAGAGACTGCACCCGCATCCCGGGTACAACTTGGGTGGAGTACGTTAACTATTTCAGCAGAGCCTTCGAGGGTTGGATCAAAGGAAGCAATGTCACAACTTACGAACAGCTCTTCAATCTCATGGTGTGGGAGCATCTGTCAAACAATTGCTTCATCGAGCTCCGGCAGCACCTCCTCGATAGCAAATTGACTGATCCACGGCAGCTCGCAGCCGAAGCTGACCGGTGGGAAATCACCAGAGTGGGCCGAAATGGGTCCTATGAACAGAACCGAAACCACCACGGTCAGCACCGTCCCCGAGGGGGAGGAGGAGGGGGCCAAGGAAGAGGAAGAGACAGCACTCCGGCCGCTCCCGCTGCCAGCACCACTCCCCCGGCCAACCGGGGCAGCACCCCGGCACGACCGGGATATAGGGCCAATGTCACGTGTCACCGATGCCAGCGAGTCGGCCACTACGCAAACGACCCAAATTGCCCACAGAACCAGAGCCCGAGACCCCGCCAGGTGGCTGCCGCTGCCCTGGGGGAAGAACAGATCTCCGAGGAACAAGAAGAATATGAGCAAGAACATCAAGAATGGGAGCCAGCCGCCATGGCTCTAGCCTGCTTAGGGGGGAAAGACATGGTCCTGCGGGTCCCCCTACCCGCTAACACCCGGAAGTACAGCCAATGGGTGAGCATCAATGGACGCCGGGCCGAAGCCCTCCGTGACACCGGGGCCAGTGTAACAGCCGTCCGCTGTCACCTGGTGACCCCAGAACAGTTCCTACCAAATATTCTCTGCCCTGTCCGTTCAGCCGATAACTCGGAGAGTCTGTGTCGGATGGCCTGCGTCCCTTTCGAATGGGGAGGAGTCTCCGGCATGTTGAAGGTGAAGGTCCAAGATGATGCCCCCGTAGACTGCCTCCTGGGGGATGACCTTGAAAGCTCTCCGTGGGCAGCCGTAGAACGAAGAGAACACCTGGGGATGTTAGGCATCCCGGACTGGGCGTGCGTCACCACCCGGTCCATGGCCGCCCGTGCCAATCCCCGACCCGAGGAACCTGAATGGCCGGCGCCTCCTCCCCCGGTCGCTCCAGTCGAAGACGCCGACCGTGCCGTCCCCCCAGAACCAGCTCAACCTCCGGACCTCTCTGGCCTCGACCAGTGGCATCAAGAGGGGGGGCCCACACAGGAGCAGTTTCGCCAAGAGCAGAAGACCTGTCCCTCCCTCGAGGGACTCCGCCAACAAGCCCTCGCCCAGAGCGCAGGGGATACCTCCGGAACACATTGGGTCTATTGGGACAATGATCTGCTATACAGTGAACAAAGGATCGCGGAGTTGGGGGCCAGTCGAGTACTAGTGGTGCCCCTCCGTTTTAGAGACTTCTTGCTAAATCTGGCCCACGATGTCCCCCTGGCTGGACACCTGGGTCAGGATAAAACTTACAGCCGCCTAGTGACCCACTTCTTCTGGCCTAAAATGAGGAATGATGTACTCCAGCATTGCCGATCTTGCCCCACGTGCCAAGCCAGTGGGAAGAGCGGCCGCAAACTAAAAGCCCCCCTGCAACCATTTCCAGTGGTCACCACCCCGTTCGAGAGGGTCGGGATAGACATTGTGGGGCCCCTGGATCCCCGTACAGCACAAGGACATCGGTTCATCCTGGTACTGGTGGACCACGCCACCCGCTACCCCGAGGCTGTTCCCCTGCGAACTGTGACAGCCCCGGTAGTCGGCCGGGCCCTGATGGGGATCTTCTCCCGTGTGGGCTTCCCCCGAGAAGTCGTCAGCGACAGAGGCACGAACTTTATTTCAAAATATATGAAGTCCCTCTGGCAACAGTGTGGGGTCACCTACCGATTCACGACCCCCTATCACCCTCAAGGAAACGGACTCGTTGAGCGGTTCAACCGCACGCTCAAAGGGATGATTGGGGGGTTGGAAGAGCCCCTCCGTCGCCAGTGGGATGTGCTACTGCCGTGCCTCCTCTTCGCATATCGAGAGGTCCCCCAGAAGTCCCTCGGCTTCAGCCCGTTTGAACTGTTGTATGGACACCCCGTACGGGGGCCGCTCAGCCTAGTCAAGGAAGGCTGGGAAATGCCCCCTCTAAAGAACCCTCCAGATGTCTTCAAATACCTCCTAACCCTCCGCAACCAGACCCGACGGTTCCGAGAGCTGGCAAAAGCAAACTTGGAGGCCAGTCAAGAGGACATGAAAAAGTGGTATGACCAAAATGCCTCCTCCATCGAATTTGAACCCGGCCAACAAGTATGGGTGATGTCCCCCACCGAACCATGCGCCCTACAAGACAAGTGGACGGGGCCCTTCAAAGTAGTCGAGCGCAAGGGCCCTGTCACCTATCTCGTCGACCTGGAATCTTCACGGAACCCCCTCCGGGTCCTCCACGCTAATAGACTGAAACCCCATTTCGTGCGTTCAGAACTCAGCCTCCTGATGGCCACAGACAATGGAGCCGAAGAAGACTCCGAACCCCTCCCTGACCTCCTACGGACTCGGGAGAAAGACGGCTCCGTGGACGGGGTCCGACTCTCGGAGGCCCTCACCCTGGAACAACGCCAAGAATGTCGAGACCTTCTGTTGCAGTTCGCCAGCCTGTTCTCCCTCACCCCAGGTGTCACCTCCTGGTGTGTGCACGACGTGGACACGGGGGACAGCCCCCCTATCCGCCACCGGGCCTACCGCGTGCCAGATCGGGTACGGGCCTGCATCCAAGAAGAAGTTACCAAGATGCTCACGCTCGGGGTCATTGAGCCCTCAGACAGCCCCTGGGCCAGCCCAGTAGTACTGGTCCCCAAAGCAGCCACCCCCGGCACCACACCGGAACTCCGGTTCTGCGTCGACTACCGGGGCTTGAATGCAGTCACCAGAACAGACGCCCATCCCATCCCCCGGGCAGATGAACTCATCGACCGCATGGGAGCTGCCCGCTACCTCAGCATTTTCGACCTGACGGCGGGCTACTGGCAGATCGGCCTCACACCCCGGGCCCAAGAACGATCTGCGTTTTCCACTCCTGACGGCCATTATCATTTCAAGGTCATGCCCTTCGGCATGAAGAATGCCCCAGCAACGTTTCAGCGACTCGTTAATCAGGTCTTGGCCGGACTCGAAGGATTCAGTGCCGCCTACCTAGACGACATCGCTGTATACAGCCACCACTGGTCCGACCACCTCCACCACCTCCGAGAGGTGCTACAGGCCCTTCAGCGAGCTGGCCTCACGATCAAGGCCAGCAAATGCCAGATTGGTCAGGGGTCCGTGACCTACCTCGGACACCAGGTGGGAAGCGGCCTGGTGGCCCCTCTGCAGCTCAAGATCGCCGCCATCCAGTCCTGGCAGCCCCCCATAACCCAGACCGAGGTACGCGCCTTTCTGGGACTCACGGGCTATTACCGACGGTTCGTGAAGGACTATAGTAGCATAGTGGGGCCCCTCACAGAACTTACGACCAAAAATCAACCAAAGAAGGTCAACTGGACCCCAGATTGTCAAACAGCCTTCGAACAACTGAAGGCCGCCATGTGCTCCGCCCCTGTGCTCCAGGCCCCCGACTACAGCCGGGAATTCGTCGTCCAGACGGATGCCTCTGACCACGGCATTGGGGCGGTCCTGTCTCAATTGAACCCCGAAGGCCTTGATCAGCCAGTGGCCTTCATCAGCAGGCGACTCCTGCCTCGAGAACAACGCTGGAGCACCATCGAGAGGGAGGCCTTCGCCGTGGTATGGGCCCTCAAAAAGCTCCGGCCCTATCTCTTTGGCACACACTTTCGGGTACAGACCGATCATCGACCCCTGCAGTGGCTGATGCAGATGCGGGGGGAGAACCCAAAACTACTACGTTGGTCCATCTCCCTACAGGGGATGGACTTCACTGTGGAACATCGACCTGGGCAAGACCACGCCAACGCGGATGGCCTGTCACGCTTTTTCCGCCTCGACGAGGAGAGTCCCCAAGAGGATGGGTGACTCTCCCCGCCTTCAGCTGGGGGGGACGCATGTTGGACAGGCCACCTGAAGGGCCCGCTCCCCCTCTGCCCAACCAGGCCCGAGCCCGGTCCCTCAAATGTTACACACCACCACTTCACGTTTTCCGTCCCCTCCGGGACCCCTGCCTCTGAACATCTCGACCTCTTGGGCCCGATCCACTACTGGGCCGCGCGCCCGACCTGGGCGCCATCTTGGACACTGCACCACGAGGCCGCGTGGCCTCCGATCGACCCGAACCCTGGGCCTGGCCAGGCCTCAGACATCCCGGCACCACCATCCACCCAGGAGGTGAGCGGACTACTTGGCAGGTCAATGGGAGAAAGAGGTGTCGATGGCTCTCCCCCGCCAGGTACCGCTCGCCCCCAGCCTCCCCGGGCGCTGGCTCCACCCCCCTGCT
Organism: Lissotriton vulgaris; assembly: GCF_964263255.1. Classification (NCBI taxonomy): domain Eukaryota; kingdom Metazoa; phylum Chordata; class Amphibia; order Caudata; family Salamandridae; genus Lissotriton; species Lissotriton vulgaris. The sequence goes on from NC_141687.1 coordinate 13,942,799, forward strand.
GGGTGTCTGGACTCCCTCATCCTGGACCCCCCGACCTCCAAGTGCGAGGGCCCGGACATCAAAGGGCAACAGCCCTATAACTGAGACAGCTCCAGAGCAGGAAGGCAGTTGTATCCTGGAGTCGAGAGACGCAGAGAAGAACTCATCCTTGACGGACTACTGGCGCTGCCGTAGCCCTACCTTGTGAACTATCGTCCTGCCTGCTGGCGCTGCCGCAACCTCCGTAAACCTTCGTCGTCGTCGGGACCTGCTGGCGTGGCCGCGGACCGTTTGTACCTCCATCTTCATCGGGACCTGCTGGCTCCGCCGCGGACCGTCGCTACCTTCAACCATCTCGGGACCTGCTGGCTCCGCCGCGGCCCGATCATCTAGAACGCCGAGCTCGAGGATTGAGAGCTATCCATCCACCCAATTGGTAATAAGACTGTCCCGCTACCCCTTTTCCCCACCAGAGACCCGAACCGAGGGGACCCCTGAGTCCAGACCTCCTTGTATCATTTGACCGTACTCGAAGAATTGCTGATAAAGTATCGTTTAACCTTATCCTTGTGTGGTGTCCGTCTGTGGGGGGGAAGTTACTTGTCTGTACGATCGCTGGAGACGGCTCTCCCTGGAGACCTCTCCCCTTATACTCGGCCGACCCTCCCGGTCCGTCTAACAAAAACATTAATAAAACGCAGTTAAAGGGAAATATAAAGGGGACAAAAGATACCCCAAAGAGGCATATGTAAGGCGTATATATATTTTATCACATCCAGCTCTACACCCCCCTAGACACTTGCCATCCTACTTTTCCATTCTAAAATGGGCTTCCACAGCTGTAGTCCCAGGGCTCTACCCTTTTTCCCCCTTCTGGCATAGATAGCTTTCTCCAGATTATACATATGCAGTAACCTAGCCAACCAGTGCTGGAACGGGGGTGGTATCTTATCTTTCCAAGCAGCTGCTATACATAGGCGCAAAACAGCCATGGCCACAAACAAAACCCCCCCATTTTGATTTTGCTGTGAGTTACTCCCCTCTAGTCCTAGTAGTATTACTTCTGGTGTCAGCTTCAAGTTATATGCCAAGGAGTTATCAAAAAATGTTTCAATACTTTTTATTAGCGGAGAAAGGTTTGGGCACCCCGCAAACATATGCACTATATCTGCCTCCGTACTGTCGCACCTAGGGCACCTAACCCCCTGTGTTCCTCCCCACTGGGCAATTCTAGCTGGTGTGTAGTAGAGTTTGTATAGCGTCTTGTAGTGTTGCGCCTGCAGTGCCGCTGAACACAGGGTTTCCCGTCCTAATCTTAGTGACCTTAAAAATACGCCCTCTGTTACTCCTATTGCTTCCCTCCATTTAGTCTCATATTTTTCAAGGTCATCCCCTCGATGTTCTATTAGTTCAGCATACAGCCTTTTGATTGAGCAAGATTGGCCCCCCTCAACCATCTGTATTATCGGATTTGCTTTAAAACCCATCGGTCCACCTCGTTTATTACCTAGAAAGCTTCTTAGTTGTAAATATTTAAAAAAGGTCCTATTGCTGACACCAAATTCCTGCTGGATTTCTGTGAATTGCCTTACCCCTGCCTCCCCTATTAGATCCCCCAAGTTCTTAATTCCCAAACGAACCCATTCCTTAAATATAGCATCCGCAAATATTTCTGTGGGCAGCATTGGATCCTCCATTAATCTAGTGTGTGCATGAAGTCTTCCCAAGCCAAAACTTTTCTTGAATGCTTTCCATATTTTACCAGCAGCTTCTAGCGTCTTGAACCTGGTCCGCTTAAAATAGCTTGGCTCCGAGTATCTAAGAAAAGCATTGTTTGTCTCCCCGCCAAGTATTATCCCGTACACCTCTGTTGATCCCGTAGGAATCTCAATTTCCCTCTCAGCACCTCCCAATAAACTCGTCATCTGCTGTAATGCTGCCGCCCAGTAATACATTTTGAAATCTGGCAACGCCCATCCCCCCCTGTCTCGTGGTAATGACATGTACTTCAATGCTCTTCTCGTCTTCCCCTGGGACCAAACAAATCGATTTACCATATTCTCCAACTTATTGAACCAACTCATACTAAAAAACAGCGGAATTGTTCTAAATAAATACAGAAATTTCGGCAACAAGTTCATTTTTACGTAGTTTACTCTACCTACTATGGACATATGTAAATTATTTACCCTATCCAGATCTTTCTTTGCTTTTGTAATAATGGGATTAATGTTAATTTCCACCAATTTTTCCAGTTCAGCCGTGATCGTAACACCTAAATACATCCCCTCCTCAACCACCCTTGCATCTGTACATATTGTGTAGACATTCTTTATAATTTGTGACTTGCTTTTGTTCAGAGCATACCCTGCTATTCTTCCGAACCGATCTGCCTCTAATTCTATTTCCCTTATTGCATCTATTGGGCTAGGTGTAATGACCGCAATGTCATCTGCATATGCTAGGACCTTAATATCTCCCCTGCTAGTGTTTATTGGATTAATTCGATCGTTCTGCTCTAACCTCAATATCAAGGGGTCGATGTACATAGCAAATAATAGGGGCGAGCAAGGGCATCCTTGCCGAGTGCCCCTTGTAATATCCAGGGGTCTAGTGTGGCCAGAGTTCACCCTAACACAGGCAGTAGGGTTCGTATAGAGTGATTGAATGACTTTGACAAAAACCTCACCTACCCCTCCCCTTCTTAAAACCGCCCACAAATACTCCCATGCCACCCTGTCAAAGGCTTTTTCTGCGTCCAATAATATGGCCGCTATAGGTTTCCCTTCTACTTCCTGAACATCAAAGAGTGTTATCATTTTCCTGATATGAAGTGTAGTGCCCCTTTGTGGTATAAAGCCATGTTGATTAGTTCTGACTAATTGGGTTATTATCTTAGCGAATCTATCTGCCTGTATTTTCGAGAATATTTTGGTGTCTGCGTTAATTAATGCTATGGGGCGGTACGACCCTGGTTCTGTTGCATCCTTTCCTTTTTTCAATATTATTACGATGTCCGCCCCGGCCCAACTTACCGGTATTGCCTGGCCATGTTGCACCCCCCTAAATGTTCTTGCTAAATCTTTAAATATTGAGTGCAGGAATACCTTATAAAACTCTCCTGGTATCAAGTCTGGACCTGCTGCTTTCCCCTTTGGCAAACCCAATATAGCCTCATTAATCTCCTCATCTCTCAGGTCAGCATCAAGAAACTCTCTATCCTCCCTATTTAAAACCTTGCACAGGATATTCTGTAGGTAGTCCGATATTTCCCCCCTGTCCCGTACTTGTTCTTCCTTGTATAGCTTGCTGTAAAACTCCCTAAATACCTCTGCTATACCCTTCTCATCCGTGATTAAACGCCCAGTGTTGTCTTTTATTTCTTTAATCTCTCCCTTAGCCACCCTTTGTCTTGTACGTGCTGCTAAGGTATGTCCTATCTTTTCACTAAATTCATAGCACCTTTCTCTCTGTGTATCATATAATCTAGCAGCCTTAATTGCCACCCCTTCTACAGCCTCTGCTCTTGCTATCGTTACTTCCAAAACACGCTCATTGTATTCGCTCTGATCTAATGTGGCTTGTTCCAATCTTGCTTCCGCTACTCTCAGGGCATTATTTACCCGTTCACCCTCTATTTTTTCCTTCCTTCGTTTGGCGATAGAGTAGCTCAAAGTTTCGCCTCTTACCCCTGCCTTAAATGAGTCCCAGTCATTCCCAATGGTGGTGCTCCCCCTATTAATGTCCCAAAAATCCCTAATCCACAAGTGCATATGTGTAATGTAGTCGTCATCTTTCAATAATCCCCTTTCAAATGTCCATGATCCTGTCACTCTCTTGAACCCGCTTCCTTCTATTGTTAACTTTAGGGGATTATGATCTGACAATATCCTTGGCATCCTATCTATCGCTGAAGTACCTAATAGTGTCCTAGATACAAAAAAATAATCTAATCTAACGCATTTCCGATGCGGAGCCGAAAAAAATGTATAGCCAGGATCAGAAGGTTTCTTGGCCCCCCACACATCCGTCAATGCGTTATTTCTGGCTAGATTCTGAATTGCCCTACATACCCTCTTTTTCCTCCCCTGGTATTGTCCCATAGAGTCTAGCCCCAATCCCCTAGCCCCATCAATATTAAAATCTCCTGCCAAGATAGCTCTTGGTGCCCACGCGGGTAGTTCGATGTCTAGAAATTCAAACAACTCTGGATCATCCTCTGTCGACCCATGGATAGAGCCTATAGTGACCCATTCTTCCCCTATGAAGCACTCGATCAAGGCACATCTCCCCCACTGGTCCTCGAATTTCTTCCTCGTTCTTATATTTGAGTGTTTTGTCAGGATAGCAACCCCTCTAATTCTGGCCCCCTGTTTGGAGTTAGCTAGTAACCTAAATCCCATTTGCTCCAACAAAAATGACCTATTCCCTTTGACATGTGTTTCCTGTAAGCAAAAAAAATCCGCCCCGGTGTTTTTCAGTAATAGAGATACCCGCTGCCTTTTTGTTCTATCGTTCAGCCCGCATACATTCATCGTCACGATTTTAATATTTGTGCTCATAGGAAAATTTTCAGATCTTCCATCATTCTGAACTGCCCATCTCTTAACCCTACTCCTATACCCCAGTGACCTGCGCAGCTCCTATTTTTGTTACTTCTCCTTGTTTTCATCAATTTCTTTCTTTTCCCCCACTGTGAATTGAAATCTTGTTTCCCTTCTTTGCCTACAACCTGCCCGTACCCCCCTGTCTCTCTCTTTCTGGTGCTTCCTGTGAGAAGTTGGCCCGATATGCAACGTTCGCTATTCTAGCGACCGCTATGTATCGTTCCAACGACCCTTATGGTGTTTGGTTGTAAGTCAACCTATAGACCAGCTATCCTAGTAGCGTGGATACGAGCAGTCTAAGGCTAAAGACTCGAGAGGGCGCGTTAAGCCAGCTGTTTACCACACATGTACCCCTTGAACACCCAGTGAAAGGACACCACACAAGTGTTATGAAAATAAACAGTATATTTATTAAGAATCACAACAGCCCTGTACTCTTTAGCCTTAGACTGCTCGTATCCACGCTACTAGGATAGCTGGTCTATAGGTTGACTTACAACCAAACACCATAAGGGTCGTTGGAACGATACATAGCGGTCGCTAGAATAGCGAACGTTGCATATCGGGCCAACTTCTCACATTGGTGAGCAGCGGTTGGGATTTGAGCTTGCTGTTGTTTTACCACACGTATCCTAAGAATATCTTGTTGAAAGATCGCACAAGTACTGTTAGTACATATAACGAAAGCTTAGAATACTCTGAGTTCTACTGAACCAGCTGTTGTAGCTCCTCAAGGCTTAGCACACCTTGGCTACAACTCTTAGCAAGGGTACAGTAGGTAAACACGTAGTGTAGGTAGGTGCATCACTTACACCACACTAGAAACAGTATGTCGGACAAAGGAGGAAACTCTGGGTCTCCCCTTGTGTCAGTTGACCCTCCACAGGTCATCCCTTCAGGATATACTGTGCTGAGCTTCAAGGAGTTAAGACGATTGTGTCACTCCCGGAAGATTCAGCAGGGGTCTAACCCCACAACGTCCTTTCTGATTGGTCTCTTGGAGACTTATGATGCCAGGAGAGCTGAGAAACTTCGTAGCTCTTCTAATCCAGAAGGAGACATGCCTCCCCTCGAGGGAACCCGGGACGATCCTGACCTCATTCACCTCGCAACCGAGAACGAGGATGTGGAGGAGGATGAGGATGAGGATCTCTCAGGGGACGAGGCAGATAAGGGACAGGTAGAAGTCGGCAGACTAAGCAGGTCCAACTTAAGCAAACATGATAGCGGTACTGGGGGACTCCTGGGGCCACTATCAGGTCAGCTTAACATGGGGAATGGACGAGCCAGATCTCTATCAAGAGGCTCTGGCAGATCCCTTCATACCAACGGCTCTCACAACTCTTCTCAAAGAGGGATGACGTCCCCTCAGAGGAGAGTGTACGAAGCGAAAGAAAGGGCAGCTAATCTGCGGATCGAAAGGGAAGAACTTGCCCTGGCCAAGGAAAAGCTTGCTTTCGCTAGAGAGCAACAGTTAAGTGGGACAGTCCCCACTGGTGGCAGCAATGTACCTAGTAATAGGGAAAAGAGTTTCGATACGAAACACCTTGGGAAGATAGTGCCCCCCTTTAAACAAGGGGACGACATCCACAAATGGATTACTGCTTTGGAGAGGGCCTGCACTGTGCAAGGCGTTCCCCAGAGTCAGTGGGCAGCTATCTTGTGGCTCTCCTTTGAAGGTAAAGGAAGAGACAAGCTCCTCACCACAAGGGTAGAGGACGCCAACAATTACCAAGTCTTGAAGAATACACTCGTTGAAGGGTTCGGCCTAACCACTGAACAGTACAGGGTGCTGTTCAGGGATACCCAGAAAACGCAGTCTCAAGATTGGTCTGATTTTGTCGATTGTGCCACTAAGGCTTTTGAGGGCTGGTTGCTGGGCAGTAAGGTTACTGATTACAAAGGATTGTATAATTTGATGATGAGAGAACAAATTTTAAACAATTGTCAGAACCAGTTGTTGCATCAGCATCTTGTCGACTCGGATCTGACCTCTCCTCAAGAATTGGGGCAGAAGGCAGACAAATGGGTTCGCACGAGAGTTAAACAGAACCAGGGCCAGAATCAAGGTGGTCAGAAGAAAGCAGACCAGAAGGGTAAAGATTCTAAGGGGGAACAAAATGACCAGAAGTCTTCGACAGGTCCCCAACAACCCAAAGAGGGTGGGGGTCAGGCTCCCCAAAAGAAGAAAGAAGGCCAATCCAAACGATGGTGCCAGTACTGTAAAAGTAAGTCTCACTGGTTTAGTGAGTGCACCAAGAAAGGAGGAGGGCAGACTCCTGCCACTGCAGCCCCTAAGGCACCTGTGCCCCCTAGTACAGTCAGCAGTGGTAGTGCGCCTCCCAAGGGTTTAGTAGGGTTAACCCTGGGTTCTGAGGGGCGTGACAACTTAGTTGGCACACTCACTCAGGCTGTCCTTGTCAGTACCGGGGACGCGGACGTGTCCCCTGACGTAAGCCCCAATACGTTGGGCAAATACAGACAGACGCCTTTTATCAATGGAAAGATGGCTCAGGCCTATAGGGACACTTGTGCCAGCGTCACCATGGTGACGCCTAACTTCGTGGACCCTGGACAGATCATGCCAGGTACAGAATTCCTGGTGACCAATGCAAGCAATGTCACTACCAATCACAGTATGGCAATTGTAGCTTTCTCCTGGGGAGGGGTAACTGGCCAAAAGAAGGTTGTAGTTAGTCCAGACCTCCCAGTGGATTGTTTGTTGGGCAATGATTTGGAGTCGTCACAATGGTCAGAAGTGGAGCACCGGACTCACATGGAAATGTTAGGTTTGCCAGCACATGTGTTCGCTGTGACTAGGTCACAGGTCAGGAAATGCCCCACTGAACAGGTGCTGGATCCTGGAACAACGGACCAGACACCTCCCAAGAAAAAGAGCAGTAGGGTTAAGGCTGCGCCTTCCCCCTTGCCCCAGGTCGAGGATCAAGTCTCAGAGGAGGCTGACCTACAGGAATTGAGGGAAACTGAGCCGAGAGAGTTCGAACTTGATCAAGTTGAATTCTTGGGCTCAGGGGGACCCTCAAGGGAAGATCTGGGGAAGGACCAATTAGACTGCCCTTCTCTTGAACCCCTCAGACAGCAGGCTGCTGCTGAGGCTGCTGGGAACGCCACAGGTACCCACAAGGTATACTGGGAAGATGGACTCCTGTACACTGAGGCAAGAGACCCCAAGCCTGGCATGACCAGGAGGCTGGTCGTCCCCTTGTCTCAGCGTGGTTTCCTACTTACCTTGGCCCACGAGATTCCCTTAGCAGGTCACTTAGGCCAGACGAAAACGTGGGACAGGCTTGTCTCGCACTTTCACTGGCCGCACATGAACGAAGATACCAAGGAGTTTTGCCGCTCCTGTGTCACTTGCCAAGCCAGTGGTAAGTCAGGTGGCACGACAAAGGCCCCCCTTATACCAATGCCTGTGGTGGGGGTGCCCTTTGAACGGGTGGGGATCGACATCGTCGGTCCCATGGAACCACCGACAGCATCAGGGCACAAGTTTATACTGGTGGTAGTGGATCATGCCACCAGGTATCCTGAAGCTATTCCCCTTAGGACCACTACAGCACCTGTTGTGGCAAGAGCCCTAGTTGGAGTATTCTCCAGAGTGGGCTTCCCTAAGGAGGTCGTCTCCGACAGAGGTGCAAACTTTATGTCGAGCTATTTAACTGCTATGTGGAAGGAATGTGGTGTCAACTACAAGTTCACCACACCCTATCATCCACAATGCAATGGGCTTGTTGAGAGATTCAACAGGACCCTAAAAGGGATGATTCATGGACTACCGGAAAAGCTTCGGCGTAGATGGGACGTCCTGATCCCCTGCCTCTTGTTCGCCTACAGAGAAGTCCCACAGAAGGGGGTTGGCTACAGCCCTTTTGAACTTTTGTACGGGCATCCTGTAAGAGGACCCCTGTGTTTGGTGAAGGAAGGATGGGAGAGACCTCTCAAAAAGCCTGCAACCAACATAGTGGACTATGTGCTTGGCCTCCGCTCGCGGATGGCTGAGTACATGGAAAAGGCATCTGAAAACCTTAAGGCCAGCCAAGAACTCCAAAAAGCTTGGCATGACCAAAAGGCTGTCTTGACTGTTTACCAGCCCGGACAGAAGGTGTGGGTGTTGGAGCCAGTGGCCCCAGCAGCACTCAAGGACAAATGGTCCGGGCCCCACACAATCCTGGAGAAAAAGGGAGAGGTCACCTACCTGGTCGACCTAGGAACTCCCCGGAGCCCCCACAGGGTGCTTCATGTCAACAGGCTGAAAGCATATGTCGACAGGAAGGACATGAGTTTGCTCATGGCCATAGATGAGGGACAGGAGGAGGAGAGTGACCCTCTCCCCGACCTGCTCTCTCAGAATCCTGACGATGGCTCGGTAGATGGTGTTGTCTTTTGCGGCAGCCTCTCCGACCATCAGCAGAGCGACTGTAAACAGGTTCTTCAGTCGTTCCGACATCTGTTTTCTCTGACACCCAGTCAGACCGATTGGTGTACCCACGAGGTCGACACTGGTGACAGCCTGCCCGTAAAGAGTAAAATCTACAGGCAGCCTGATCACGTCAGAGACTGCATCAAAAGTGAGGTGCAGAAAATGTTGGAGCTGGGAGTCATTGAACCCTCGGATAGCCCTTGGGCTAGTCCCGTAGTTCTAGTGCCGAAACCTCACACCCAGGGTGGTAAGAGAGAGATGAGGTTTTGCGTAGACTACAGGGGTCTCAATGCAGTCACTAAGACTGACGCCCACCCAATACCAAGGGCAGACGAGCTTATTGATAGGCTGGCTTCGGCCAACTACTTAAGTACGTTTGACCTGACAGCTGGGTATTGGCAAATCAGGTTAGCTGAGGACGCCAAGCCTAAGACAGCATTTTCAACCCCTGGTGGGCATTATCAGTTCGTGGTGATGCCCTTTGGTCTGAAAAATGCACCTGCCACCTTCCAACGGTTGGTGAATCATGTCCTTACTGGGCTGGATGACTTCTGTGCGGCGTATCTTGACGATATCGCTGTCTTTAGCTCCACCTGGGAGGATCACCTGGTCCACCTGCGGAAGACGTTAGAGGCACTGCAAACAGCAGGTCTCACTATCAAGGCCACCAAGTGCCAGATAGGGCAGACACAGGTTGTGTACCTGGGCCACCTTGTCGGTGGAGGTCAGGTTCAGCCACTGGAGAGCAAGATACAGTCAATCAGGGACTGGGCTCCTCCAACCACCCAGACTCAGGTTCGAGCTTTCTTGGGCCTGACTGGATACTACAGGAAGTTTGTCAGGAACTATGGGTCCATTGTGACACCATTAAATGAACTGACAAGTAAGAAAATGCCAAAAAAGGTTCAGTGGACAGCGAGCTGTCAAAAAGCATTCGATGACCTAAAGCAGGCCATGTGCACGGCGCCTATCCTCAAGAGTCCGGACTACTCCAAACCATTCATTGTCCAAACAGATGCTTCTGAGTTGGGTGTGGGAGCTGTTCTTTCTCAACTGAATTTTGATGGTCAAGACCAGCCCATTGCTTTTATAAGTAGACGGCTGACCCCTAGAGAGAAGAATTGGTCAGCTATTGAGAGGGAGGCCTTTGCTGTGGTTTGGGCCCTGAAGAAGCTGAGGCCATACTTGTTTGGCACTCACTTCAAGATTCAGACCGACCATAAGCCCCTCTTGTGGCTAAATCAGATGAAGGGTGAAAACCCCAAACTGCTTAGGTGGTCCATTTCCCTACAGGGGATGGACTTCACAGTGGAACATAGACCTGGTACTGATCACGGCAATGCCGATGGGCTCTCCAGATATTTCCACTTAGAACAAGAAGACTTACCTGGTCAAGGTTAGTTAGTTGTTCCGACGTTTGGGGGGGGGTCATGCCACCAATGTGAGAAGTTGGCCCGATATGCAACGTTCGCTATTCTAGCGACCGCTATGTATCGTTCCAACGACCCTTATTGTGTTTGGTTGTAAGTCAACCTATAGACCAGCTATCCTAGTAGCGTGGATACGAGCAGTCTAAGGCTAAAGACTCGAGAGGGCGCGTTAAGCCAGCTGTTTACCACACATGTACCCCTTGAACACCCAGTGAAAGGACACCACACAAGTGTTATGAAAATAAACAGTATATTTATTAAGAATCACAACAGCCCTGTACTCTTTATGAGGACAGGGTACTAAGCACAAACCAAATCTCTTTAGCAAATACTTCAAGTGCACAGTTTAAAGACAAGTGTCCGAGGACACGGAAAGGTTAAGGCAAGTCGGAAGCGAGGGACTCGGGACCCTAGAGTAAGGAGGCTATGCAGGCACCGAAATGCTGAGTTACCTAGCCACGAGGGCTGCGGCTGCACAAGTCTTACAGGCGTCGGGGTCTTCGCTGACGAGCCAGGAGCCGGAAGAAAAGGAGTTGCTGGCCGGCGACCAGTGATGAATAGTTCGTAGAGATCCAAGCCTGGATCGGAGATTGATGAAACCTGAAAGCAGAGGGGACCAAGTTCGTACTACTAGCCAGTAGTCAGAGGGTACCAGGAAGGCACCAGTTGGCCGTCACCTCGACCAGGTGAGTGGGCGACGCTAGGCTCTGCAGTCTCACGGACCAAGGGGCGTTGTCGGCGACCACGGCGGAGGTGCGAGCTGTCCCACGACGGATGTCGCTGTCGGCGTCTTGAGTGGACCAGGAGGGTCCGGGGTGCTTCTCAAAAGATGGAAGCAAGGGCCAGTCTGGAGCAACCAGACCGGCAGTGTTGATTCTTGGTCGTCGTCACAGAAGGGCACAAGCCAGCGGCTAGTGACCAGACAACGTGCTGAGCAGCGAGCAGAAGGGCCCCACGCAGATCGTGGAGATACTGGGAGGCTGCACTTCGGTGCTAGAGCGGCTCAGGGTCGGGGCTTCTCGGACCCCAGAGCACTCACCAGAGAGTTATCTCGATGGTCGTGCTGGTTTTTAAGAGCGTGCAGGTTCTGATGATGGCCGGTCCCTCGAGGTCTCGTCGCACCCACAGATCACAGCTGAGCTGATGACGTGGGTAGAGGTCAGAGGTGCCAGGGAAGCCGGTTCTCGTCGAGCTGGGCCGTCGGATTCCTTGAGGAAGGACTTACAGCAAACCGCAGAGTTCTTAGATGGTGCCCGCTGATGCAGGGTGACTACTCCTTAGTCACAAGGGAGAAATCTTAAGAAGAGTCTTGAAGTCCTTTCGTAGAAAGTATTCTTGATTCAAAGATGATCTAATTTGGAAGGGTCCCCGCTCCGGCCTTTATCCTAAAGAAAGGGGTGGGTACATGACTAGGTCCTGCCCTAAGGGTGGGACCAGGAAGGGGGGTAGTTACGCCCCTCTCCCCTGCCGGACTTTCCCCAGGCCAGGGCTGTCGCCCCTGGAACTGGTTCTAACCGGCAGATGCGTAGTGAGCACCGGGGTGCCACTCCGCAGTCACCTTCTCGCAAAAGCCCTACCTACCCAGAATACACAAACCCTGTCTGGGACGGTGCGAACACCGCCCTCGACAGGAAACCCTTTGTCCAAGTGCTCCTCGCTGGAAGGACTCCCAGCAGCAGGAGGTCAGACTTGTGTCTGTGGTGGCAGCATCCATTTTGTGGAACTGAGGCCTTCGTTAACTTTAACCGGGGTTCACAGTTACGTACATGTCGTGTCCCTCTAGAAGGGCGGAATGCTAACCTCGTCGCCAGAGTTGGTGAGAGGACAGCATCCCGATTCGTATGACACCTTACTCGACATGTCTTGATAACGCGACACCGAAGTTACCGATATGGTACGCGTTATCGTGGAACAGCCATTGGGTCTTGATTCCGCAAGCTGCAACCGGGCTCGGCTCGGGCCAGAGCTTAGTTCACGCGAGCCCATGCACTCTGCCTTCAGGATTGTCAAGGCCTGCCATAGGAGTGACTGATAGGGACTCGGGTGTCCATTGGAGGGTTAGATATAGGGCTACTATATCTAAAGCAAAGGGTGATTACACGACTTTGCCCCAGCTGTCATGCAGCCAGTTGTGTCAAATTTAGGAGGCCAGTCAGGGGTGGCATAATACATGCTGCAGCCCCTGGCGGCCCTGGATACACCTATGCCCTGGGTTACAGGGTCTGATAAGGTGGCCCAGTACCAATTGGTATATGCACCTAGGGTACATCTTGTAATTTAGAAAGAGAACAGCCAGGCTGTGGGTCTGATTGGCAGGCCCACAGCCAGAGAAAGTCGTAAACCAGTGAAACAAAAGCGAAAAATCTGGGTGATCATGGGATTGCAGACCCTACTCTCCTACACTTCCCCCCCCTATCCCTCCCCCCCGACCCCCCTTTCCACAGGCAACTAGGTCAATCCTGACCTACGTATGACTGGTTCCCAATCCCCTTGAGTGATGCTGTACCCTCCCCTCTCCCTACATTTATGCTCCTTTATTAGGCACAAACACAAAAGAAAATAGTACAACTTTTAAATATGTCCACACAAGCCCCTTCTAAGTGTTCCTTGCCCCCTACATTGTGTCTCCCCAGAGCAATTCCCTCTGTGTATATACAGAATACTATGGTCCATCACCGCATTGTGTCCTTTCCAATCTGGTCAGTTAGTATCTCTTCCTTTGTTATCTAATTCTGTTTTCTTCTATTTTCTATTTTCTCTTTTTTCACTTAGTTCAGTCAAAAAGCTCTTTGCTTTAATTTCCGAGAAGAACATTCTAGTACGCCCCTCTAGTATTACTTTCAGCCTTGCAGGGAACAGGAGGTAGGCCTCACATCCAGCTTTTTGAAACAGATCTATCATTTGTCGTAATCTCCATCTCCTCTCCACCGTAGCGTGACAAAAGTCCGGTCGAGCGAAGAAGGAATTTCCTTTAAAGGCCCGGCGATCTTGTGGTCTAGCCTTGTCCATAATCTCCTGTATGGCCAGAAAATTCCCAATGTATATGAGCATAGCTCTTGGTCTCTCATTCTGAGGAGCGCCATATGATTTCTTCATTGTCAGAGGAAATCTGTGGGCCCGTTGTACCTCAACGTCCCAGTTCCAGGCTGTGATCTCCGGAAAGGATTCTCTTAACAAGGTGACCACAAAGGCCCTAGGGTTCTGTTCCTCGACCCCCTCTGGAATCCCCAGTAACCTAATATTATTCCTCCTCTGCTTGTTTTCCGCATCTTCTGCCTTCCATTGTAGATCCTCGTTGAATTTTTCCTGCGCCGACTTGAACTCCTTCCACTGAGAGACTTCGTCCTCCAATTGGCCTGTTCTTTCCTCCACTTCTGCCATACGGCCAGCCATCTCCGCATACATCTTGTTCACTTTGCTCAGTGACCTCTCAATTTTCTTGCTTGCTCTCTTCGCCCTCTTGGCTTCAGCTCTACCTTCTCCCTGCATTTGCCTAAGAGTATTGTAAAGCATCTCTATTGTAGGGCCCTGTCCTTGTGTCTGCGGGCCTGAAGAGCCATTATTATGCTGGGACCTACTCCCTCCTTCGTCGTGGTACAGCTTAGAGGTTGCTGAGTAATCCCAGACCAGTTTACTAGGCCTCTCCCTATGCCTAGGGCTAGACCTTCTTTGCTGTTTCCTAGTGGTTTGTTGTTTCTTTCTTACAACCGTTTGCCTCTGAGTACTGTCATCCAGGGAAGATTGGGTCAGGCCCGTCTCGGACTCAGGGTCCGACTCAGTGTCCAGTTCCGAAGTAGATACTTCCGTTTCTTCAAGACTCGCATCCGAATCATCTGTTTCGGTCTCAGGGGGTATTCCCTTGTTTTTGTGTACACCCGAGGTCTCATCTGTTTCGTCGGTCTCATCATTCAAAAATTTCTTCCCCTGGGGTCCCTAGTAGCGGGCCTGGCAATAGACCTGCTGCTCCTGCTAGAACTGGAGCATTGAGCCCCCCTGACAGCGCAGACGCATCTCTTGAATGTGCCTTACTTTTGTTCAAGTTTGAGCCTCTTGCAATGGCATTGACGTTGGCACTCTTCCCCATAGTCTTATCAGCACTATTGTCTACCCCGCCCCTCTTATCCACTGCTGGTATGCCTTGAGGTCCTGGACGTAAAGGGTCGACCAGTGTGAGTGCTTCTGTGACGCTTTGACTGGCGGTGTTTTCCGAGACACTATTACCCTCATTGTGGGGCGGACGGTTAGTAGTAGCCTTTTCTACTGGTGCCCCTGCCCCTATCACACTCACTTCGGGGCAGATCGCAGGGCAGCTATTACTCTGGTTGCTGCTGCTGCCTTGGTTGTTAGCTCCACTAACATTGCTGTTACCATTCTCCTTGGCACTGTCCTTTCCCCACCCCCCCTCAAATGCTCCAGATGTATCGCCTGCTTTGTTTCCCTCGGGTGTTGCCATATTTTCTAGTAATAATGATGTAGGTCTTCCCCCCCCAGTCCTGCACTTCCTGCATTTCCGCTTGCTGCACCTACATTGTCCTCAGCACTGTCTTTTATTTCCCCCTCCATTGCTCCAGATGTATTGCCTGAGTCATTCCCCTCGAGTGCTGCCATGTTCTCCATGTTCTCCAGTCCTGCTTCCCCGCTTACTGCACATACCTCCAATACGGCGCTGGTCACAGTTAACAGCTCTCCCGGGCCCAGCTTTGTAACTCCTGCCGGCCTTTGTTCCTCTGTACGGGTCTCGTCTTCCACCGGTGCTCCCACTCCTTCGACTTGTTCTGACTCTGCCACTGCTTTCACTGCGTCCCCTGAAACTGGAGCTGAGGCTGGTTCTCGTGGCGGCGGCGTCATGGTGTCCTCAGCATCAGCCTGCACTCGCCCTCTGCTACGATCCATCGAAGCCTCTCTGCTGTTATTCCCCCCACCGAAGGATTCCGCCAAGGTAGGCTGTCTTAGCCCCCCTCTGCTGACTCTGGGGGTGATTTCTTTCGCTGCCATCTCTGCTCTTAACGCTTTCTTCTCCGCTCTTCCAATGCTTGCTGCCGCTGCCATTGCCCGGCGCTCAGCCTTCTGCTCTGCTTTAAGTTCGGCCTCGCGCTCCTTCTCCTTTCGCCTCAGCTCTCTCTTTTTTGCGGCTGAATCCATGTCTGCTTCCAAGTCCGGTTTCTTGGACCTGGCAACCTGATTCCTCGTTGCAATCTGTGAGGGCATCCTTTCCAGATTGCTCTGCTCTCGTGCTCCGTATATCGGCCTTTTTATGTTTTTCACCGCCTCTTCAAGCCCCAGGAGTAAAGCTATGCCCTTTACCAGCCGGGTCACTAACTCTGCGCGATGAAGAATCTTTTGCTTCAGCATTAACAATTTTAGTGTAATGCCTCCGTGATTCCTCTCCTTTAGCTGCATGGACGTATGTAACTACGTCTTTTCTGCTCGCATTTATTTTCTTAAACTGGAGATAGGAGAGAGGAGAGATATCAGCCTCTCACTCAGCGGATCGGTCCGCGGCCATCTTGCCCTCCCCCTGTATTTTTTATTGGTTTGAGAACCTGTATAACCCGTTTTGGTTCAACTGCCATGATTGTTTTTACTATGTACTTTCATTGCTGATGTAAAGCGCTCTGATACCCTCGGTTGGAGCTATCACTATATAAAACCTTCAAAATAAAATAAAATAAAGCTTGTGTGGGCCAGCTACAGGGGTTAAAAATTAAATGAGGGACTGCCATTAAATGGAAAGAGATTCAAGGTGTGAAAGACATCAACTATTTCCGTGCCCTCTGTCCTATAATTTTTACTGGGGGATCCCCTATTTAATTATAAGTAGTAGCATGAGTGTAATCATTCTAACATTTTCCCTTTATTTCTAAATATATTTAAATTAAAATCCACCGCTCTAATCAATGCTGCTCCAAGACATATAGTCTTGCATCTCTCGATATTAATAAAAAGAAATATTTAAATAAAATGTTGTGGACGCTTTCATACATAGTTAGATTGACAATTATACTAATAAAATGTGTGAAATGTTCCCTAATATACTGCATGTATACAAAAAGACAGCTTTGAAATCAATTCACCATTATTTTATTGTGTATTAGTAATATGGATAGCTGCAGATATGTAAATAGAATAAGTAGATGGGGGGGGCCATGTTTACATGTCATTGTATCCGGTAAGTCGGTTTTATGGTAGCCATTTACGGCCTGAGATTTTGTGCTACAAGTTTATTGCAAACATAAAATATACCAGTTTATTTAGAAGGCAATTGTAGTGGGTTGTTGAGAAAATCTCCTTCGATTTGATGCGTTGTAGGAGAATAAGTAATATGGTAGTTGACCAGGTACATCTAATAATTGATATACACTATTAGGAGTGTTGTTTGAGGTGATCGCCAAAAATGTTTAGGAGCCACAGTTAATTTGTTATCAAAACCAATTTAAAATAATGTTGAATGTCTATGGTATGGGAAAAGGTTTGAGTGTCCTATTCTTCCAATCGATGCAGCAGGGGCCTAAATTAAAGAACTTGGTCTGTGTACAGTATTCATAAGAATGTATGGATATTTTTTTATAGTATGTTTACAGCACATCTGTGCCATAAGTATGACCTTTTGTAATTAATGCCGATTTTTTTTAGTATTATGTTTGCAATGACATAATAAAGTTTATTGCTGCTTAAATCGGGCTTCCAAAAAGTAATTATTGCATAATGGCAGCTTTAAATGCCACATTGTTAGTAATCATGCTATATTTGTGGCGATTTCTCTCATCATTCTGGCTATTCTTGGAATAATAATGTCTATGACTGGCATGTTGTGAAGGATCTTAGCATTATGATGGGCATCCATTGAACAGTTGTGTCCCTGACAAAACAGTGGGCTTCCTTGCATGAAGTAGTCATCTTTAGCAATATGGGATAAAAATCTGGCATGTGAAAAACTAAATCTGGTCAGGCTAAGCAGAATCTTTCAATGAGATTAATTGGCATTAGGAGAATCACAAGCGGGCATATAGGGGTTATGCTTGAAAAATGTTTTTGAATTAAAAATTGAGTTTCCTTTTCAGACAAAACATTATTTAATTTGAGTGTGTTTACCCATTATAAGATGTTCATATTAAAAAAAGACATGCATTCTTATTGAAAGGGCTAAAACTATGGGTTGGTGTTTAGCCATCTTCTGTGATCAAGTGGCCAGATTGAAAAATTGGGCATGTGGTGCATGAAAATGTAGTTATACACTTACGAGGGTATTGGGAAACTTTCCATAAAAATAAATGGACACAAATTAATAAGCCCTTCTCTTTACAACACATACCTTACAATACGACCTTATTCTGAAAACTGCCAATAATTCATTACATGTCACCTAAATAACATTTCAACTAAAACATCTATCATAACTTTAAAAACTATACATTAAAATGTGCTATTTAAAAGTGTATGGACATGAACCTGAAAGTATGTAGGGTTTGACTATTCAGCCAAAGACTGTAAAACATTGAAAAATGAAGTAACCAGGCATTTTCCAGCACAAACACAGTAGGCAAACGGATATCCTTGTGTTTTTCAATTGGGTGTAATTAGACAACTTGTAACATGTTCACAAATGTAGGTAGCAATGGTAATACTAAATATAAAAGTGATGGAAGACAACAAAAGATAAGCAATATTTACAATCTGAAATAGTTGTATATTTAACTGTGTCTTTTTGCATAACATGAAATAAAAATGTTTGCATGAAAAGACTAAAAAGTAAGCAGCTTATCATTTTGGAAAATGCTAATTTAAACATCGATTTTTAATCAAAGTTTTGAAAATATAAAATAAGTGTACACACTTCACACCTGCCAATAATTCCATCTTATAAATGTACACTACTGAAAAATGAAATAACAGAGGACTGTAATTCTTGTACGGAATGTTTATATGGTATGAATACTTTCCATGTAAGCTTTTAAACTAAAAGTATGTTGCTTTAAAAGTTCTTAATTTTCTTATTGCAGATGACAATCAAAATTCTCCAAAAACATGAAGAGTTAAATAGATATGAAGCAGAACTTGTACTGATGAGAGGGGACTTCTTAGACTTCAATGAGGATGAAGTAGATGAAGTTCAAACATTGAAAAAAGTGAAAATGGGCGCACTGAAATAATTTTTTTGAAAGATTGTCTTGTTCATTACATTGAAAAATTAAATTGTATATTTATGTCAAATGGTGTATAGTATTACATGTAACTTTACTAAAAGAATTGTTTTGAAAAAATATTTATTGACTTAAATATAATATGTATGACTGTTTACTGTGGTTGAATTAAAAATAAAAGCTAAAGAAATGGAGATATTTTTAGTAATGAGATAAAAATACAATGAAGATATTCTTTGGCATGCCTATTTTGATTATGCTTCATTTCAACATAGAATATTATTAAACAATTCAAACAAAGAACTTGTATTCATAAACAATAAGAATTCTATTGTACATCATTTTTGGTTTGATGAACATAGAAATCAAAATGAGTACCATATAGTTCAATTTTAACATTTGGATCTACATCAACTACAATTTCAAGTTATTACTAATTGAAAATGCTATTAATATAGTATGCACTTAATTGGTGTGTAGATTTTTTACGTAAAGGCTGGAAAATAAACCTAATGTCTGTCAAAATTAAAAAAGACAACAAATGTAGTGGACTTTATGGAAAGAAACAGTTTAGTTTTTTAAAAAAACTGTGATTTATCTTCAGGAAATTAACAACTTTTGCATTACATATACCCAAAGTCCTACCATATCAGTTACTGAGTTACTGCTGGTTGACTACTCTCTAAACATTAAAACTGCCTCATAGTTATGATGTCCCTGTGCTCCTCCTTTCAATATGATGAAATTGGTTTATTGTAATTTGGCATATTTAATCTTACTTCTAAGCCCCTAGTCTTGTGCACAAAGTGTACCCAAGGCCTCCAAGTTAAATAAATGTCACTGTTGGACTGTAGCACCGAGTGTCCTCTCCACTAACCTGATGGTGTAAAACAAAGCTTTGGGACTACCTGTAGAAAAGTGCAGTATAAAATATTATGGCTGGGGAGCCTTACCTTGTAATGTTATATTTATACCCCAAAGATGGTCCTTGAATTCACAGTAATACTTCTTTTTTCGGTCCTAGTAAGTAGAGTTGCTAAAATAAATCAGGCTAAACTAGAGGAACATGTAATTAACACCACTTGTAAGAAATACAGCATCAATCTATATAAAGTAAGGGAAATATTATCTTAATGTAGAGACAAAAAATAACAGAATAACATACTGATAATAAGAGTTATAGATTTTTAAAGCAATAGTAAATCAGTGCTGAAAAATACATAGACAAAATAACATTGAAGTCAAATGCAAAATTCACTAGTGACAATAGGTCACTTGCAGGTCGAGTCTGCAGCGGCTCCTCCAGCAAAGTGGAACAGAGTCACCCCACTGCTGTTTAAGCAGCGCAAAAAAGAAAAAAGAAAAAAGAAATACATCAATGTTATTATCAGTTATTTTTCAGTGTGAACTCAGAGCCAGGTTAGGGTGGTGTGGGGCTGGGCTATCTGAGCCAGTGAGAAAATATGTCTAACATTAGTGCACATGTCAGTTTGGCCAGCCAGCCAGGTGAAGGTTTGTCCTAGACTTCCAGGCACTGGCTGAGCAGCCAAACAGGAAACTCAGACTAATCTCGATACTGCTGTGTTGCTGGTGACAGCAGAGTTGTGATTGGCTTAGGGGAGTGTGGGAGCCTGTGTGCTTCTGTTCCATGAAGCCAAGAAGACAAGAAGAGAAGAGGATGGAGGAGAGGCGATAGCCGTACACAGGGTAAGTATGTTTTTCATCCCCAAAAAACCAGTTCTGCAGCAGCTGCCACTGGGTCGAATTCCTTGAAACAATGTAAAAATTTAAGGAGATGCGGGCCCCAGGACTGGGACCAGGCCACAACAGTCAGATACATTTTACATAGCCCCAGGTGCATAGTTGGCCTGGCGCTTTCTGGATGCCGAACAGGACACACTGCGTTACCCCTGATTTTACCGCTTACACAGAGCGGCAAGAAGGAAAATGCAAAAGCACAACAGGCACACACAGCTGTTGTCGGATGTTGGTTGCACACCGTTCTCTGTAGATACAGCGTAAGCTTTGGGTGTTGATTTCCAGATTGGTGACTAACATGTCTTGGCTGCAGTAAACACAATGAAAAGCCTCAGGACCCTCATTGGGTCAGTAACATAGTGGTGTGAAACTTTGGGACAGGTGAGACTAAATATCCCACTATGCACTGGACCACCTTGATTTGGGCAATCCCTCAGAAGGCCCAATAGCAAAGAATTATTTGGAGTCAGTGATTGTTTTTAAATGCAGTTTGTAGGGGAGTAGCTTTTCTAATCCAGGGTAGACTGAGGGTGTGTCTGGCTTCAAAAGGGGCACCCATTTTGAGGGGTGTTGAGTTCTAGCCAAGGACGGGGGTCTTCCAATAAGTTCCAAGTTTGTTGCCATTTGCTTTTGGCTGGTTGGCAAAGTTCTGTTATTGGCAACACGGGTCTCCTATTGGACCCTTTTAAAATAAATTTGTTCTGATACAAGATTCTGGTGTCATGGGGGTCCCTGAAATCCTAAATTTAGGGAATGTAGGGATGTGGGAGCTAGGAGCCAATGCGTTGCTAGCCCCTGCAGCTAGTCTGCCCTTGAAGTGACCTCATCTGGTGGTGGAGGCCACCTTTTCTACACAGAAAACACTGTTTCTGCCCTCCTAAACATGAAAGAATTAAATTGTAGGTGTACAGAACAGCTTTCCCAAATTAAACGTATGGCCAGCCTTCCTCTGTGTGAGTGCCCCCTGCATACCTAATTTCCAAGCTTTCCCCATTGCAAGTGCCCCTGGGGCATGAGGAGTGTTCTTTCCTCCCTGCTCCGTATCAGAGGAGGTGTAGCATTTGAAGCTCACTGCTCTGATGTGCCAATTCACTAGGATGGGGGAGGTGTCACCTCCTGTCTTGGCTACATCAGGCAGGGTCAGCCAAGCACAGTAGAGCTATGGGTAAACTCTAAGGTGCCAAATGGGTGCTTGCCACATCACCCAGGGCACAAGAATTGTGTCCGCGGTGAGATGGCACTTTGTTTTCTACCAAACATTACTTATTCTAGTGGCACCAATAATGGAACAGCCAATCCTGATAGTGTCTGGTTGGCAGCCCATGTTATGCTATTGACCGCTAGCATATATACTAATTTACAATGGGGAATGCTACTATAGGGACATGTAGGCTTGCCCTTATTTGTGCACACCCTTTAATATAAAAAACCCTGATGCCTGGGCTGAGGGGCCCTACATTAAGGAGTGTCTGTGATAAAGTAAAGGCTGTGTAGGTGTCTGTGCCACACATTGTGAGGGCACAGAAGAGTTTGTGTACTTTGTACTGCTTCCACAATAACAGGCCTGCTGTCTTTAATTTGCATAGGTCACCCAGGGTGGCATTAAATGTGCAGAAGCCCTGGTGACTCCTCTACTACCAATGCCCTGGGTACTCAGGGTACAATGTGCTTGAAACTCATAAGGTGGTAAAATGTTTGCCAATTTGGGATTACCAAGTGGAAGATAGCAGTTGTAGGAGAGAGGACATGCACTGGTGTATAGGCAGCAGACTCATGTTCACTTGTCATATCCATCCGCCTTTAGAGAAATGAGGTTGGAGTGACTATACAGAAAGCGGAACTTCCCTACACTATCATTATAGCCTGAGTGTGGCAGTTTAAATATTACAATTCAAGCTATCAAAGTAACCCCTTTTCAACGGTCAGAACTTTCTTTCTAAATATTAACACATCACGCCTATGAAGGCCATTCTACCCATAAAACAGAATACAAATTTTTTTAAAGTAAGACATTTCAAAGTGTATTGGCAGATTTTCATAAAAAATGCACACAACATAATGCAGCAAGAGAAGTTGCTGTGCTGTGATACAAGAATGGAAAAGAACAGAACAGTGCCACCTTACAAACATATGGCGCATTTCAGCTCTCTAACTACGCAGGTGAACTTGCACCAACTCATGCAGACTTGCACCAGGATGCAAAGGTGAATATAATGTGGGCAGTTATTGTTTTTCTATCGGAAGGCATACTCCCAGCAGAAAACCAATACTTAGAGGCATATTCCTTGTAATATGTGTGCTACAGAATAAAGCACAAATTCAAAAAGGAAGTAACAAAGCAAAATGAAGCTTTTTTCCCTATTACTGATGTACCTGGCAGGTGCACGATTGTCACATTAAATCAGGTTTACTACCTTCAATAATTCAGGAATGCGTTAGAATACAAGTGTGGGTGTATGGGAATGCTCATGGTCCACCCATTGTAAGGTCAACCCTTCACAGTGTAGCCAATGTGATTTTTTTGTGTTATTATACAGAGTCACTCAAGGTGAGGCAAATTGGTCCTCGAGTGGCTTTCCAATCCTAAATTGGATCTTGAAGTCTGAGCCTAAACGTCTAAGTGCTGTCCGTGAGATCGTGAGACACTTGGTTGAATTCTGCTGCAATCTCTGAAAAGTGTGTACAGAAAATGGCTTTGAACTTCACGCCATGGGAGAACTAAGACCATTCCATCTGAGCCAATCTCACAATATTGCATCTTCACTGGGCTGAAGAAAAAGATTTCTTGTGCAAGGAGCTTCTCTGCAGCAGCAAATCTGTTTCAGCTGGTCCTCTGTGAGAAGTTATGCACGCCCCATGTTTCCAGACTCATCGTCAGATAGAACCTTTAGGCTTGTCAGATGGACGATTCTGACATCTGAGAAAAAAAAGACTTAGGGATTGGTTATGAGTTTGGCAGATTTGTGGACCACCAAACCCACAGTGGCAGTGCGGTAACCGCCACACCAGTTGTCCGACTGCTGCATTACAAGTATAGCATTCAGATCACCATAGGATGCCACAACCACCGCCGCAATAAGCTGAAAGTACCAGTGCAGCACCGCCAAGCATGTTACTAGTTTCCTCACATCCAACCTTTTAATGGAGGTGAGTCCCCCATAAAAAGGGTGGCAGTGAGATCATCTAGGGGGCCTTACTGGGCACACTGTTCACACCGGGCCATGGGCAGCATGCATGCACCCCCTCTAGTACAAACCATGGTTTTTACAGTATGTGCCGTGAGTGAAGGGGCTTTAGCATTGACATTGCTAGGCCTTTTTTATAGGCACCACCGTGGCAATGCCAAAGGACCAACTGCCATACTACACAATAACTCTTAATCTTGCGGGTGGACGGCTGTAAGATATGGCAGTGTGGGAGGGGGTGCTGGTGTGGTGTCTTGCTCTCACACCATCAAACTCATAATCAGGCCCTAAGTACAAACTTATAAATCTTGAACCGCCTAGCAAAATTACTTTCTTGCACAGAAACTTCGAACAGCTCCCACCTAGGCCTTTTCCCTCCAAAACCAACTGCTTCAGCAGGACCTCATAATAAAAACAATCAGGCTTCCAGAAAACGTCATCAGGTATGGTCTGCAACCTTAGCACAGTCAAGGATCTCCACTTTCATTTCTAAGTCGTAAGGTAAAACCTTCATCCTGACTTAACCTATTGATATATCTGACTGCATTTTATCTCAGTAAACCTCAAATTACACCTAGATCCAGGTCCCCCAGGAACAGTGAATTATTCTTGACACACTTTTTTTGAAAATATAATATCTCAGGTTACCCTTATTGGTATTTCATTATTTTTAAGTGAATCTGTTTATTCAATTTTAAATTATTTTTTTCAGATTGGAGTTAGATTATTAGTGTGTTGTGTTTTAAACTTTTACGTTTTTTGGATATTTTAATTGCTTTACACATTTTCTGTATTTTAAAAGTGTTTGCTCTGTGCTATATCTAGCAGGGGCTTAGTTTAGAATTAATGAAATATAAGCTTGGACCAAAAAGGTTTGTGACTTTATTTCTTTGCTGACCTACTAACACCCCAAAAGTAATCATTCATTTTCTTACAGGTACCCTATGGAGTTCTTTTCTATACTACATTCCCTCACCCTGCTAGCAAACTGCTGGATTCTCAGAGATGCACACAATCTCAGAGTTTGTAAAAGTTTCAAATAGGCTGTTATAAATAATGCCTAAACACACACCAGTGCATAGCAACTTTAAACCCCTCTGGTGAAACAACAAAGAAGATATTATTATTATTATTATTATTATTATTATTATTATTAGGGCGGTCTTGTATAGCGTGTGGTTACCCTGGAGCATCCCAGCGCTTATCAGGACAGAGTACTGCTCATGTGAGTTGAGGGACAGCGGTTAACAGAAAAGAAATGTTTTCAGATGTTTGCGAAAATGAAGGAGGCATGGCTCAGAGCGCAAACTTAAAGGGAGTGAGTTCCAAAGGGTCGCAACCTTCACGGAGAACCTCCTTCCTCCTGAGCGGTCCTTTTTTACCCTAGGGGTCTTAAGTAGATGTTTTTGGTCTGAAGATAGAAGCTTCAATACTTAAGTAAGAGCACCTTACAAGCGCCTCAGAGTTCAGGGCTTACACCTGGAATGAAGTATTAGTATCCAGTCTAAAAAACATTATATTGCATCCATTTAGTGTCTGTGTCTTTCAGTGCAGAACAAAATTATAAATATAATGTGACATGATGTCTAAATAAAACTAGCGTAAGATCCCTAAACTTTAAGGGCGCAATTTATAGTTTGATAGGCAGTAGTTTGTCAGTCAGAGTGGTGGAAGATATTTCTTACACCACAATGATGTACTACAGCACAACAGATTTAGAGTTAACCTCAAGCCCAGCAATGATCTCTGTGCCTTCAGAGGGAAAGCTGTAACAATGTGTCCCATGAAGGTACAAAAAGGTTTGTGAACAGCAGGCATAATTTTTGACAGCTACCAAACTCCAAAAAGCTTTCGGGGCTCATGACGATGTTGGACAGAATCACTTCTGCCAGATACTGACTCAGTCATGGGACCTACCGACTCCCAGTCATCGGCCCTGACCACCCTAATACGATGCGAACAGACCTTGTTGTGTTGCATTGTTATAATTTACTATGGGAGCATGCCTTCTGGCCATAAACCGGACATAATACATGCTCCCATAGGTACCTAAAGGTGTTTCTCAGCCTCAAACGGGAGGCTGTGAACCAAAGGTGGCCCCGCTGGGGCACACTAACACTCTTTTCAACAAGGTTTCCATCTTGGACAGACCAGCATGGAAACCATGTCGGAAACCATGATCATAGTCTCAAGGGCAGAAAGAGCCACACTTTAGTTTACAGGCTGCATTCCGACTGGCAGACAGACTCTCCAAGCCAGTCGGAAGCCAGCCGGAATAAACGGGCATATTCCATTCCGAACTCCTCCATCAAAATGAGGCGATCGGAAAGAAATCGAACCGACCAATTATGATGCGGCTCGCCTTCCGAGGCATATCGTAATGTGTTCCTTAGTGTCATGACTATGGTGTTGTTGACCCTCAGACTATATGCTAGTGAATAAAGTGACACATAATACATTGTGGAACTTGACACAAACTTGTGTACCCAGAACGTTTTGATAGGAGTGTCACCTAACTGGTGATGCATGTAATGGATGGGGTGGGTGTCAATAAAGCCGCTAAGGAACGGTAGCTAAGTTCTGTGTTCAGCAGAACACTCCAATAACAAAGATACTAATATGTGATTTATCCTGTTTCATTGGATAACCTACATTTCAAAGTCTACCATAGCTGTTGTGAACCTTGTTGCAGTGTTTCTCACCCAAAGACAGCCATGACAGAGAGTTTGCAGTGGCTGAGGTGGTGTGCGGCATCGCAGGCTAGTGGGCAAGATGCCGGTGGAGCCTTCTGGACGGCAGCCGGAGCAGAGAACGAAGGGCACGGCAGCGCCAGTGTGCTCCGAGGGCGGAAGCGCTGGCCGAGTGCAGAATTGGTCCTGGTTTATGGCCTGGCGTGCGTGCGTGTTGTGGCAGCAACGGTGTATATGTGACCGGGAGGTCCCCAGTCGTGACCCGATGATTGTTGTTGATCATCTCCCCTCCACCCAGCTTCTACATTGATTCTAGAGGTCAGATCAGGCCGCTGGGATGGGGTGTCCCAAAGACTAACCGGGGGTCGGAGTCGAGTGAATTTCCTGCTGGGGTCGGGACAGCCTGTGGGGGGCCATTGGGACTGCGTCGGGCCCAATTGTAGGGCCGTGGGCCAGCTCACGTTACTCTGCTTACCGGCGGACGTAGCATTGGGGCCTGTAGCATAGGGACTGGCACGGGAGGTGTTGGGATCCACAAGACATATATATCCACTCAGTGGAGGGACACTGTAACCCTTTTTATGTACAATAGTGTTACGGCTTGAGCCCTGGGATGTATTGCCCGTGACTGCAGGGGAAGAGTGCCATTGGAAGCACTGGGGAGCGGAGCCGAGCACAGGGCCCTTAGCTGATGTGAGGTAAATAGAGCCCTGTGCAGCAGTGAACAGCCCTACATGGACATTTGTGGTTCTTGTGGCAGTGGCAAATAGTGGACCTACGGCATGAAGGCCGGCTTGTGATTGCTGGACCCCATATATGCTATTGACTTTTACCAAGCAAGGAGCCAGGCCTAGGCTTCATGCGCAATGTGGAACCCAATGCAAGGTGTGAGATATACTGCCCAGGTCAGCTGGAGGCAGCGCTTGAGTTTGCAGGGTGAAACCGAGTAGGGGGGACACAACTATCTGCGGAAGCAGGCGGGTTAGCACTCACTGCGGCTTGTGGGCAGGAGGTATCCACCCAAGTCCCGATATTCGAGAGGTTCAAAGTAGCGACAGATATCGACAACCAATAACGCAAGGGGGAAGATGTATGTGCCAAAGGCTGTGCAGGTGTGGTTCGTACAGAAGGCTATTAGGTTCAGCGAAGGGTTATGAGAGTGTCCAGAAATATGATAGCGCTCTACAAGTAGTGGTTAGAGAGTAATAAAGAAAAGAAGGGGGGTTTGGGTGGTTGGTGCTTCTTGATAAGAGATAACCCTGGTCCCTGAGAAAGGGAGGGGTAGACAGACTCTCCCTCCTGTATAAATGTCAGCAAAGTCAAGTGCACACAGCGTTGGTAAGTTCCTAGGTTAGGTTGTTGTATCGTTAGTTGGAAGGATAAGATCAAACTCCAACTATTTTTTGTTCGTGTTTGTTTTATTTATCCGGTGAGTATTCGTTTCATAAGAAAACCAGCCGACACGTGTTTCGTCAACAACTTGGTAGACCCGTGACTCTTCAGGGCTGTTAAGTAAGTAAGAAGACTGTATCGTGGGACCGGTGATAGTTCCAACCCGGTCCTTATCGGGTATGAGTATCGGAAAGACGTGAGTGGAAAAAGTTATCCATGCGTCAAAATAACTGTACGATGGCCAGGTCCGCCGCCGGTTGTGCGGTGGGTCATCAAGGGCAAGCAAATCCGCTTATCCAAGTTAGTTGGCTAGAAGCCATTTTCGGAGGACGGAAAGTGATCCGCAGGTTCTCCGTGTAAGCGAGACATTCGTGGTTCTTGTGGCAGTGGCAAATAGTGGACCTACGGCATGAAGGCCGGCTTGTGATTGCTGGACCCCATATATGCTACTGACTTTTACCAAGCAAGGAGCCAGGCCTAGGCTTAATGCGCAATGTGGACCCCAATGTGGGGTGTGAGATATACTGCCCAGTTCAGCTGGAGGCAGCGCTTGAGTTTGCAGGGTGAAACCGAGTAGGGGGGACACAACTATCTGCGGAAGCAGGCGGGTTAGCACTCACTGCGGCTTGTGGGCAGGAGGTATCCACCCAAGTCCTGATATTCGGGAGGTTCAAAGTAGCGACAGATATCGACAACCAATAACGCAAGGGGGAAGATGTATGTGCCAAAGGCTGTGCAGGTGTGGTTCGTACAGAAGGCTAGTCTGGGTAGTTATAAAACCGCCATCATGAGGGATGAGCGTCAATATTGCACCATGACAAAAGTTAAAATGGCAGTAGGAACTGCTAAGCAGAGCATGTTGGACCACTACACCATTACATGGGCCTCAACAACCGACCAGGGAGGCACAGGGAGGCATTCCGGACAATGCCGCACTCATGGCGGCCATCACACAGTCCAGGGACCCATTGGAAGAGAAGATTGGAGAAGTGGGCTCCGATGTCATGCTTCTGAGACAGGATCTGTGGAATGTGGTGGAGCACATTACTGAGAATGAGACCAGGGTCCAGAGAGTGGAGGATTCGATCGCTACCTTGCAGAAAAAAGTTGCGTCACTGGAGACAATCACCAGGGGTCTACGGGCGTGCCCGGGCGAAGCCCGGACCAAGGGTGGGACCATCTGCACCCGTCCGAGCCAGGAGGGAGTCATGGCTGGGCCTGGTCCCTTTCATCTTTCATTTGCCTTGGAGCACAACCCAAGAGGTACTGTCTATTGCGATCTAGTGACTGATATAAGTTCCTTGGTTGTATTTGATTCGAAATGCTACCTTGCACTTGTGCCACAGCGCTCTTTGACTTTTATTCCTAGTACATTGTGTCATAGATAACAACCTATAAGGTCTACCCAAACCAAAAATGGGCAAAAGGAAAGCAATGGAGGGAGCTGGGGGATGTAATGGGATGACAATAGAACAAAGGAAGAAAAAGAGGCAGAGGAAACTCCTAAAAAATGCTGGTGCTAACTGTGTGATGGATAGGATAGACAACTTAATACAAGAATGTGAAAAAATCCTAGTTAATGAGCCTAGTACTCCTGTCAGTGAACCCCCAATTAAGAGCCCTGTAGTTCCCCCCAAAAAAGAAGTAATTCCATCAATTTTTAATAAATCAAATCGGGGGAAAAAAAGGGGGCTGTGAGTCTGTCCCAGCCAGAAGCGAATCCCCCTGAGCATGAGTCTTTGATCGCCCAAGAAGAGAGTAAGCTGCCAAATCAGGTGGGCTTTATTGTCCAATGTTCCAACAGATTGCCTCCCTTGATACGATAAGTGTACACTCTCACTCGATATTAACACCATTATTGCCTGATACACCCGAGAAGGTGCAAAGTTTCCCATGTAATCAATATATTGGGGACCCAGTAGCAGTTATAATGGCACTTAGAGGGGAGATCGAACAGATGAAAAGCATGTTCACCGAGCTCCGTGTAACAGTCTACTCTACACTTAACCTTAAAACAAATATAAGTCAAGTTGGATTGGTCCCCCATGCAGCTCAGGAAACCACACGCAGCCAAGTGGGCCCAAGCTCAAACATTACAGACGCTGCGAGGTTTATGTCCTTATGTCAGGGGGAAAGGAGGCTCACTACAGCACATACTCAATAGACCCGTTTATACCAAAGACAGTGCAGATAGATCTAGTCTCCTAGTAAACAAACATGTACCACCGGGCATACACAATAGAACTCATATTCTGTCCGTTCCTCTAACAAACCCAGGCCTTAGAAATTGTGAGAACCAAAACACACCTACAAATATCGTTTTCATGGTTAATGTCCCCAAACTCACTGAGACTAGAAGCCCTGAAAATGGCGAATCACTGATTAATAAATCAATCCACTAGATTCGTCATGTACGAGGGTGTCGTTCCATCATTAGGGAGGACATAACTAAAGCAAGAAGATGTATAATCCCCAATACGACATTAGATAGTATTGAATTAACACTGGCAGATGCTAGTCTGGCTGAAAACTTGGTAGCATTAGATTATAGAACGTCCTCCCCTGATTCGTCCGGTATACAATTAAGGCGCCGTCCCATTCTAACTACAACTGTAAGTGGTGGGGTGAAGGAACATGCTCTAGGAATTGAAGGTCCTAGGTCAAATTTGGACGCTAACGATTGACTCTATCAGAATCCACCTGAAGAAGGGGAGAGGAGTCGCAAATCCTTCTGTCGCAGCACCCCTTCTCTGACCAACCAAGGGCTACCTTTGGCGCCTCCCATTCTTATTCCACAAGAAAATGTTACACATAAGGAAACCTCAAGGCTCACTTCCGTTGATCAAACCCACTTAAACATCCTCTCCTGTGCGGTAATATGAATTTTTGGTCAATTGTGTCCCCTAACGTAGACCCCAACGGCTCCATGTACGTGCTTCAAGTACATGTATGTTCCCTCCACTTCCAGCTATGAAGACGCAAATACATTTGCGTCCAACGTTAACATGTCCTCTTTCAGATCCACCATGAATGGGTCGAATATTCAGTTCCTAAGTATGCCTTGCCACCGTCTTTACATGGTGCACTTTTTCACGTTTTCCTGGCTCTGGCGAGCTAGGCCCTGATTTCTGCTTTCGAGCCTTTTCTGCCTTCTGCCTCTGGAAGCTGCAGCCTGGACCTGCATCTGTATCCCTGAACTTTGTCTTACTCCCTGCGCGGCTAGCGGTGCTTGGCTCGGCCTGCTTGCCTCCCAAAACAGTATTCAGCCTTCAAGTTATCTGCTCCGCTCCTCGAAAATACATTCCTGTCTAGTAGTTTAGGTAAACATCCTTCCCATCTGCAGAGCAAAGGGCCCGGCCTTTCTGTCTCCATGCAAGTAATTCATAGCTCCCGTTACCATGGTAGGCCCATGGCCCCCTTGCTTTACACGTAGACACGTAGTCGCATATACACGCACTAACAGTCAGTATAGCATAGCCTCTACCCGAGAGACCTTTCCTTCTAGATAATACAGTTCCTCAAAACACAAGATACCAGATATGATTTGGGATTAGGTTGTTCTGACACGCCAGACTTCTGTCTCCCCGTATAGCGCAAATGTCAAGTCCCCTTCACCCTCCAGTTCCACGTCAATCACACGTCATGCTGCTGCGCGCGCATCTCTGCCACATATTTCTGCTGACTCTGCAGGATTCTTCGATGGATCCACCCACCTGTGACACTTTTCTATGACGTTTCTAGCACACACCTCCGTGTACGCCCTCGTGCACGCCTTCTGTTACGCATGTGTGTTCTTATCTCGTTTCTCTCAGCTGTTACGCCTTCTGCATTCATCACCACTAAATGCATTGACTATATATATGATATTCTGTTAATAAAGTGTTGTACATGTCCATGTCCATTCCCTTCCTGAACCCCTGTGGTGATGGAACATGATACCTGGTTCGAACCAATTCCTTTTTAAGGAATAAAACCCTTATAAACTCAGATGCCACGGACTCTGCCTCTCATTTATTTGACTGAGTTATTCTTATTGAACTTTACCGCATAGAAATTAAGTATAGGTAATTTTATTTACCACATAATTGGCGCCCGAACAGGAACCCCTCCCCCACCTTACGCGCCGGCGGTGCGTTGCAGGCCTGGTCCCCTGCCACAGCCGTGACGGACAACTACGCGTACCCGCAGGATTTCCTGTATCTCCCTCAGGCCAACGGAGGTGACTGAGGCTGCGATCGACACCCAGACGAGGCGGTGAGGAGTGCGGAGGATCCCGACCAGAGCCCAGCCGAGAGAGCAAGGTCCGAGGTATTCAGAGGCCCACCAGTTCCGAAGTTCCGAAGTACCTACGCCACTAGTCGAGTCCAGTCCAGTCCGGTCCAGTCCAGTGTCGAGTTTTCCGAGGCCTTCCGCTCCGTGCTTCCCGGTGAGTACCGTTGCTGGGGACGCATCTAGACGGGTGCATTAATTTGTGTCCGGTCAAGACGGGTTTGGGTACACAGACCCGGTCTGCACTGTTTAGCAGTGTATCTGTACTGTTTAGCAGTATATCCAGTATCCAGCTATTAAGTTATTGTTCGTTTTAATGTATTTTAAATGTCGTGGTATGAGTGAATGTTTGATTTCCATTACTGTGTTTATTGTATTAGTGGTGTCCAAATCTGAGTAAGTATCAAGTATCAAGTATCACGGCTCAAAATGCCGCTGTTTTCTAAACTGAAACAGATAGGAACTAGGAAAGGAATACTCGAGGAAGCTGTTCCCATCCCTCCCAGGGACACTCCCGGATATTTTATGTACCACAAGCACGGCTTAGATGCCGTATTATATCTCGACTTGTGGGTGGACTACCCCAAAGATTTAGCAGAGAATAAGAGATGGCCCGTTACAGGGACATGGGATGCCGAGTGCATCATGAGAGTAGAAGAAGCATTATGGAAAAAGAAAGCCAGACAGTCACAGAAAGATGCCATTGAATTATGGCATAAAGAATCGCATAGACGCACAGAGAAAGCATTCAGAAAAACAGAGAGAAGTAAAGAAGATTCCGAAAAAGCCAAAGAGAAAGAACTACTAGAAGAAGGAGAACGAGTTAGGATAGAACAACACGATAGACGTAGTAATGCTATTATGACAGGATTGTATCCAGTCCTGGCCGAGGGCCTGCCCAAGGCAACCCCGGAAGTACCGAAAGATCTGCCCCCTCCATTCGTTCCGACTAAATTACGTCACAAGACCGCAGCAGAGATTTTCCTTTCCTCTTATTTAGACGATGTAGCACCCGCATACACCAATGTTCCACCTGCACCTATACCACCCACTAATAACCTTCCCCAACGACAGACCACTCCTCCACCACTTCCTGCACCCCCCATTAACCCTATTAATCCGCTTAATCCTTTCGGGCCCGACACGGCCCTACAGACAGATCATGCTCAAGCCTCCGCCTCAGGAGGTGCATCAGGGGGTTACCATACCCCGCCACCAGCACACCGATTAACTATTAGAGAACTAGCAATGGAACGTACTCCGAAACCCGCCACAATGGAAAAGCTTAAAGAGCTTCTTACAGACTGTAGATATGACCCAGTACCAGGCAAAGACGGTTGCATGATATTAGCCTCAATACGCATAAGACGTGCTGCAAACTTTTTGGTTTTATTTCCCGGAATGCAAGATTACCTAGACAGGATATATCATTTTGTTCAGACAGGGGAGGGTCAGGAATGTATTCACGAGGCTATGGCACATCAGAAAGTAGACCTTCAAAGTATACTATTAAGATTCCTCATAAACTGTTTCATAAGAGAACGAGACCGGCCTGGTGTAAATAAAGAAGAGATGGAGGTACTAACTACGTGGGGTCAGAATATTTCAGAGGGAAAACATGATAGAAAGGCATGTATAGAGGCCATGTACAGGAAAATTCGTAAAGAAATAGTAGTATTTCATGCAAAAGAGAAAGCTGAAAGGGGAGCAGAATCAGACACGGATAAATCTTCAGAGGAAGAGCCAGAAGATAGAGGAACGATAGCATATGTAGGAAAGGGTAGATCCTTTAATAAACCGATACGTCCAGAAAGCAAGAGACTTTTTCACTCAGCTATGTCAAACACGAAGACTCCTGAACATCTATTTCAGGCGACCGATAAAATACTTCAAGAACGAATGGGGTACCATGTACTCGATTCCATGGATGAACAAGAATTAGCCAGGTCAGCAGTACAATGGGCTGACAATTCTGATAAATATAGTGATGACGCATTAGCGCAGACCTTTCTGAATCTTTTCCCAGACGAACAGCGACTAGCTGGTATGTACATGATACAGCACCTCCTTATATTGTATAAGAGCCAACATTCTGATCCAGGTCCCTTACCTGACGTACTAATAGAGATACTCATGAATAAATGGAGAGGCCTGGGTACTGATTTAATTAAAATAATTCTAGAACATCGCTACAGATATAGTGCTTTTCTGAATCCACAGTTTGTTTCAGCTCCACCCCCAGAAAGAAAAATGTTTTACATAGACAGACAAAATCCCTTGCGAGAAGTACATCCAGTCAGGAATAATGATAACACCCTTACACGTGTATATGTATACACGCCCATAACTAAAATGGAATTATTGGAAATGAAGAAACTAGTGCCCAGTCACGATAAAGACCCTGCAGGTTTCCACCGTGAAATAAAAGACATGTTACTCATGGGAGATTATACCTATCCCGACATCATGAAAATATTGAAAGTATTATTGCATGCCGGTATTTACGAGAAACTCAAAGAAAAAGAATGGGAGGTGGGAGAGCAAAAGATTGATTGGGCTGCATTAGAGAACGAAGAAAATACTCGAACCCCAGGCCTAGGGCTTGGGGATAAAACGAAAGCATTACCAGGATTGTTAGTACAAGTATTGCCACGTTTATTAGCAACGAAAAAGGAGGACTGGGATGCAATCCCAGCCTGTAAACAGAAACCCGATGAAGACACTAGTGATTTTTATTCCCGATTTGAGAAATGTTTTATTATTAATAGTGGCCTGAAAGCAAGTAGCGAGTCATATCCACACCTTTTTGTATCCAAGTTAGTCGAGAATTCCCTGCCCCAAGTTAAGAATCGTGTACTGAAAGTCGAGAGCACCTGGCAAGCAAACACGCCTTCCCAAATGTTACAAATGTTACAGTACCACCAGAACAGAATTAGAGAAGAACATGATCACGAACAAAGACGTATGAAAGACACGAAAATGAAAATGTTAGTAGCCCAGTCAGTTCCAGCTGACGGTCAGAAAAAGGGCATGACACAGTCCAATAATTCAGCAGCTCCTGTTAAAGGGACATGCAACTATTGTAAACAGCCAGGTCACTTTATAAACGAATGTGCAGTTTTGAAACACAATATAGCTACAGGTAAAACTAAAGAGAGACCGCGTCAACCTAGAAAAGATCAGGTCCAACAACAAGTACCACAGAATGCACAGCCTATGCACACTTCACAACAGACAGTACAGACCGTAGCGGTACTACAGCCACAACCGATTGCCGCAACACAACATGCAACTCAGCAGATGTACCAGTATGCCCAAACTGATTATCCCGATTATCAGCGATACACATGAAACAGCCTAGAGAGGGAAGTTGGCTTGCCTCTTATTGAGGTTCCTGTAGATCAAGAGGGTCCCTACGTTCATAGTCAAGTATTAGGTAAAGATAGAAAGTTTTTGATTGACACAGGGGCAAGCAGAACAACAATAAGTCACGACGAGGTTCCAGGGGCACCCCTCTCAGGCTCCCAGAATGTTTCCCTTGGATTTTCAGGCAAGCCTATTGTAAATGAAGTATCGAAACCAGTACCTCTTTTAGTTGGTCCGTTGTCTCGCACTACAGATTTGTTATTAACGAAATCATGTCCAGAAAACTTGTTAGGTATCAAGACACTGAAAGCTCTAGGAGCTGTGATTTGCTGTTCTCCGGAAGGAGTAAGACTGTTTTTGCGTGACTTTAAGGGTCACTATGTGTTGAGAGATATTGATCCCAGATTACAGAATGTTCCTGCACATTTATGGGCACAAGGCCCCACTGATGTAGGTTGTATGCACATTACACCATATCGAGTCACACTCAAGCCAGGAGTGGTATTACCACGAATCCGACAATACAAGTTACCCCCAGATGCTGTAGTGGCGTTGCTGAAAATCATTGACGAGCTCATTGCACAAGGAGTGGTTGTGGAAACCGACTCAAATCTATGTAATTCCCCTATCATTCCGATTCTTAAACGCACTGATCCAAATGCACCTCCAGTTTATCGATTAGTTATTGATTTACGCGAATTGAATAAATGCATTGTGCCACAGTACCCTGTGGTTCCAGATATCTCCTCTCTATTGACAGCTATTGATTCCGAAGCAACGTTCTTTACTGTAATTGATCTGAAGAACGCCTTCTTTAGTGTCCCCATTGATCCGGAAAGCCAATATCTCTTCGGATTCTGTTTAAATGGCCGAAGCTTCAAATTTGCACGCGCACCTCAAGGATTCACAGAAAGCCCCAGCATCTATAGCCAAGCACTGAAAAGACAACTTGACAGTATTCACATGCCTGATAACACTGCCCTACTTCAGTATGTCGATGATCTATTGATCACCGCCCGAAGTGAACCTGAATGTGAACAAGCATCACTGACGGTTTTACATTTCTTGGCTGACAAGGGACACAAGGTGTCTCCTTCGAAGCTGCAATTCTGTGTTCAGCAAGTGGTTTACCTTGGGCACTTGCTGTCCAAAGGGGGGAGACAGCTAACACCTGACCACATCCAGTTAATTGTAAATATGTCACAACCCAATACACAAAAGGAGGTACGGGCTTTTATAGGCCTCACTTCTTACTGTAGACAATGGATTCCTCAGTATGCATTTCTAGCCAAGCCACTCATACAGTTGACAACCCAGGAGGCAGCGACATCGACTGTCCTCCCATGGACTCAGGAACATACACAAGCTTTTGACGACTTAAAGAAGGCCTTATGTCAAGCACCAGTTTTAGCGACACCATGTTACAGTAAGCCTTTTACACTTTTTGTCACAGAACGCGAAGGTACTGCATTGTCAGTACTCACCCAAGATCAAGCAGCTTCACACAAACCGTGTGCTTATTTTTCTAGTACATTGGATCCAGTAGCCCAGGCCCTGCCTGCGTGCTTGAAATCAGTAGCAGCGACAGCTCTAGCAATCAGACAAAGTGATTCCATAGTGTTAGGACATCAATTGACAGTACAAGTTCCACATTCCGTGGAAGTTCTTTTAAACCGAACACAGACTCAACACTTGACTATAGCACGACTGACAGGTTATGAATTGACATTGTTTCAGCCACACATAGAAATCAGACGTTGTAATACATTGAATCCTGCTACACTTCTACCATTAAGTGAGACAGACCCCTTGGCACATGATTGTATTGAAGTCATTACCATCACGACAAAACCCAGACAAGACTTGACAGACACCGCATTACCAGATCCAGACCTGACACTTTATGTGGATGGTTCATGTATGAGAACAAGTACAGGAGAGTTAGTGGCCGCATATGCAGTAACGACAGAAACTGAAGTCATAGAAACACATCGTATTGACATCCTGTCAGCCCAAGCAGCAGAGCTCATCGCTCTGACACAAGCCTGTATTCGAGCCAAGAACAAGAGAGTTAACATATACACAGATTCACGTTATGCGTTCGGAGTCGTACACGACTTCGGTGTACTCTGGCGAGAGAGAGGTTTTTTAACTTCCCACGGTGCCAAGATCCAGCATGGTCCCCTCATTCAAGCTCTGTTAGACGCAATACATTTGCCTACAGCCATATCCATTATGAAGTGCAAGGCACATACGAAAGTCACAGATATCATTTCCCAGGGTAACGACCTGGCAGACCGAACGGCCAAGCATACAGCTCAGGCTCAGACTCACACAACTGATCTGACAAAGACAATAGTCCGGACACCGACACATTGCATGACAGTTAAGGATCCCGCCCTAGATGTAATTGACATACAGACACACGCTACACCAGACGAAATCAAGAAATGGACTGATCTAGGAGGGGTCCAGACAGAACAGGGATGGATGACAAAGGGAAAATCTACATGGTTTCTCCCCGACTCTATGGTTCAAGTTATCATTAACACAGTACACAGTCCAGCACATTTAGGAGAAAAAGCCATGTTAGACAGTATTCAAAACCTTTGGTTCAATAAACATTTACGAGCAGCAGCAAAACAGAAAGTGCGTACTTGCATGATCTGTTGTCAGTTCAACCCAGGTAAAGGCATTCCCGTAGAGCAAGGTGGATTTCATCCTCCCGATCACCC
The DNA here is from genome assembly GCF_964263255.1 of Lissotriton vulgaris. Lineage (NCBI taxonomy): Eukaryota > Metazoa > Chordata > Amphibia > Caudata > Salamandridae > Lissotriton > Lissotriton vulgaris. Next base: position 13,980,792 of record NC_141687.1, read on the forward strand.
TTTTGAAGTCCTCCAGATGGATTATATCCAGATGGAACGCTGTCGAGGATTCAAATATGTCCTCGTAGTTGTATGTGCACTCTCCCGTTGGACAGAAGCATATCCAGTCCCAGATTACACTGCTCCGACCACTGCCAAGCAGCTGGTTCGTGAATTCTTCCCCAGGTATGGTTTGCCCCGTATCGTATACTCAGATAACGGTCAGCCATTCTCGTCCGAGCTTATGAAGCAGGTATCGCTCCTGCTAGGCTATCAATGGAAATTCCACTGTGTCCGACATCCCGAGGCAGCAGGTCTCGTGGAACGTCATAATCAGACCCTGAAAATACGTCTTGCCAAGATCTGTAGAGAGAAAGGCGTCGACTGGATAGTAGCTTTACCAGTTGCACTCTTTTTTATGAGGATGGTAGCGCATTCAAGAACAGGGCTATCCCCGTACGAGGTGGTCTTTGGTAGGCCACCGAATATGTGGGGGACGCCTCTGCCGAGAAAAATTACTGATGTTGACTGTAACATGCTGACAGATTACCTTGCTTCCTTGATGTCTGCACTACAATCATGTCGTTCACAGGTTGCTGCAGCCTTTCCCGACAACACCAAGGTGAAGCCACATGAGATTGTCCCGGGGGACCTGGTGTTCATGAGGAACTTTGACAGGAGAAGTCCGCTGGAGCCCCGTTGGCAGGCACCGAAGCTCGTGTTATTAACAACAAGGACCGCGATTAAAGTGGAGGGCCGCAAGGGCTGGCTTCACTCGAGTCATGTTAAAAAATGCCATGGACTGCCGCCAGACTTAGACTCCCAGCCCTGCCCTCCTCCACAGACTGACTCAAAACTCCCCCTGGTAGAGAAAACTTCTTCTCAGGAGTATAAATTAAAGTTGAGGTCTAGCAAGTCAGACAGTTTAATTGTTTAAGTCCTCCCCTAGGTGAATCGGTTAGACAAGTTTCTGACATGTATCCCCTAGACCCCAATAGAGAGAGAGATAGACAGAAACAGCTCAAGAAACGTGAATATTGTAAATCACTTCGTAGTCACTGTATTGTGACACTATTGATTATGTTTTTTTTTAGTCTTTTGATTATTGCTGCAAGTATACTGTTACACCTATATTTTCCTATTTTCAAACGTGCACATTCTTCTTCAAATGACACTGTCGAGCACACTTTCAGTGAACTGCCCCCGCATGAGTTGTCTTACCGACTTGCGCTGCGCAACAATACATTCATTAGTATGTTACACCATTCTCATCAGACCAGCAATGCTACTAATTGTTGGATATGTGGCCGACTCCCTCCCTATCAGAAGTACAAGGGAGTTCTGCCCCTCTTTCCGTACCCGTTCACACACAATGGTTCCTGTGGTGCATGGTTTAGTTTGATTAATTCCTTAAATTCTGATTCCGTAGTTTACCAGGGCAACTGGGTATGGGGAAACCTGAACACAGTTTTGCATAAAGTATGTTTTCCTGACAAGGAGGGTCTTCCCCAAAGGACAGGGACTGATCTAGAAAATGAAGTATATGGATTAGGTAACTTTACACTTAACCTCATGATTCTGAATGTCCAGTCCGAAGCCGAATCAGTCTTGCCCGCTATGTCAGTATTACCAGTCAAAGGTGAATTATGTGTCAGGAAGAATGGTTCAGTACACCTAGGTCATAGTACATGTACTACTGTGATCGAATTCAGTGATAAAGGCAAGTCTACATTCAAGGCTTCCCGTCATTCCTATTTCGTTTGTGGTCATACAGCATATATACGTTTACCTCTAGATTGGGATGGTACTTGTTACATTGCCTTCCTTCTGCCACCTGTTTTCCTAGCCCCTCCTGATTATCATAGGGACTCCCATCTAGTACACAATAGACCACAGAGAGATCTCCCGATTGTCGACTATACTGAAACGGCATGGGAGCAATACACAGACTTCAATAAAGGTTTCTTTCCCTACTTAGGTGATGTCTTTAATAGTAAATTGATACGTAAATTAACCAGGACCCTTGAAGCAGTAGTGAATGAAACTACTTCCGCCCTAGGCAACTTAACAGAGGAACAGTCTGCTATGAGACTTGTCGTTCTTCAAAATCGTCTTGTCCTTGACGTCATCCTGGCCGATAGGGGCGGAGCTTGTAGAGTCATCGGATCGAGCTGCTGTGTTTTCATTCCAGAAAACGCGCCATCAGTATATAGAGCCATAACCCGTCTTCACAAGATTGCAAGTCAGATACACCAGAATCCAGGCACCTGGACTTGGTCCGGTTGGTTCTGGAGCGTGCTATCAGCCTGGGGATGGAAAGTCCTATCCTTCCTAGGAATAGCCCCTTCTTATAGTATTCAGTTGTTGTCTATGTCTGCAATGTGGGCCAGCGATTTGCGGCTTGTGCGCCACATCATGTATGCCTCATTCAAGTCCACGTCCAAAACACCGTCAGAAGAAAGAAGAGCAAATGATGTTACATGAACAGATTGATAGATTAATGAGGATTGATATATCATGAAGGGTCCATAGGGGACAAGAAGGGAATGAGGTAATATGAATTTTTGGTCAATTGTGTCCCCTAACGTAGACACCAACGGCTCCATGTACGTGCTTCAAGTACATGTATGTTCCCTCCACTTCCAGCTATGAAGACGCAAATACATTTGCGTCCAACGTTAATATGTCCTCTTTCAGATCCACCATGGATGGGTCGAATATTCAGTTCCTAAGTATGCCTTGCCACCGTCTTTACATGGTGCACTTTTTCACGTTTTCCTGGCTCTGCCGAGCTAGGCCCTGATTTCTGCTTTCGAGCCTTTTCTGCCTTCTGCCCCTGGAAGCTGCAGCCTGGACCTGCATCTGTATCCCTGAACTTTGTCTTACTCCCTGCGCGGCTAGCGGTGCTTGGCTCGGCCTGCTTGCCTGCCAAAACAGTATTCAGCCTTCAAGTTATCTGCTCCGCTCCTCGAAAATACATTCCTGTCTAGTAGTTTAGGTAAACATCCTTCCCATCTGCAGAGCAAAGGGCCCGGCCTTTCTGTCTCCATGCAAGTAATTCATAGCTCCCGTTACCATGGTAGGCCCATGGCCCCCTTGCTTTACACGTAGACACGTAGTCGCATATACACGCACTAACAGTCAGTATAGCATAGCCTCTACCCGAGAGACCTTTCCTTCTAGATAATACAGTTCCTCAAAACACAAGATACCAGATATGATTTGGGATTAGGTTGTTCTGACACGCCAGACTTCTGTCTCCCCGTATAGCGCAAATGTCAAGTCCCCTTCACCCTCCAGTTCCACGTCAATCACACGTCATGCTGCTGCGCGCGCATCTCTGCCACATATTTCTGCTGACTCTGCAGGATTCTTCGATGGATCCACCCACCTGTGACACTTTTCTATGACGTTTCTAGCACACACCTCCGTGTACGCCCTCGTGCACGCCTTCTGTTACGCATGTGTGTTCTTATCTCGTTTCTCTCAGCTGTTACGCCTTCTGCATTCATCACCACTATATGCATTGACTATATATATGATATTCTGTTAATAAAGTGTTGTACATGTCCATGTCCATTCCCTTCCTGAACCCCTGTGGTGATGGAACATGATACCTGGTTCGAACCAATTCCTTTTTAAGGAATAAAACCCTTATAAACTCAGATGCCACGGACTCTGCCTCTCATTTATTTGACTGAGTTATTCTTATTGAACTTTACCGCATAGAAATTAAGTATAGGTAATTTAATTTACCACACCTGGAACATAGCTGGGTTAAAGATAAATATGTAAGTTCCCTTGTGGAACAAGTTTGTAGAAACTCATGGTATATGTTTTTTCCAGGAGACCTGGAGTGTAACTGCACTGTATAAATCCGGCTACAGTACATTCCATATCCCGGCAGTGTAAACGGGAAAGGGCAGGCCTTCTGGAGGACTAACAGCTTGGATCAGATTAGATATGGGCTGCTCAGCCCTCCTACATGACACCGGAAGTCCCGACATTATGTGGCTTACAATAAAAGGTCCGAAGGGAGGAGATCTATTGGAGCTCTTTAATGTCTATATAAGAGGGACAGTAAATGGCAAGTCCTCGGCCATCTTAATACAGCTAGAAAATCAAATAAACAAGTGCCCCCCGTCTGCTAAAATCATTGTGGCCGGCGACTTTAACTGCATATTCGAGCCACTAAGTAGTGAAGATCTCCTAGGGACAATTGAAGAGGATAGCAAATGGGCAGTGCCCCCCCTAGTCTTACCACCAGTAAAAAGATGGTCTGAGATTGTAATCCAAGTTACTGCTATAATACTAGAATATGGCCTAAGAGCCGCAAATGGCAGAACCCTATACGACATCAGGGGGAAAAATACTTACAATAAACTTGCATGCCCTTCCCACAATGATTATATCTTGGTCGACTTACGCCTCTGGGCCGATGTCATTGACATGGAAGTGGGCCTAACTATTGACAGTGACCACAACCCTCTAATGTTAAAATTAAAGAATCAATGGGCCCCTCCCAACAAAAAATCGAATACCATTGGGAATTCCCTCGTCTCCACAAAGGGGTTAATTATCTCTAATTGTGGTAGGCGTCTAAGATGGCCCAAGGTCACATGAGAGGACCAAAAACTAAAGAACATCTCCTCAATATTAGTGTCAAAGACAGCCGAACTCGAGGCAGCTTCAGATAATGTCCGGGGGGGGTGAAGATTCCCATAATACACCACGAGACAATTGCTCAGATTGGTGCCCACTTCCTTGAAAGACGACGCAGTGGCCACACTAGGAGACAAACAAAAAGCTCCAATTCATGGTACACTGAGTCTTGCAGGGAGAACAGGCAAGTACTAATATCTGCGGTAAAGGGGAAAAATCCCACCTTAGTCAAAATAGCGAGGATGGAGTACAACCTATCACTAAAGCAAGCAAAACATGATTGGGAAGAGGTACATTAGGAGGACCTGAAAGTTGCCTGTACCAAGAGGGATTCCGCCTCCTTTTGGGCTCTAATCAAGATGAGAGATAGGAGGAACAACATCCCAATCCCGAACCATATTGGTGATCAGGCCTGGTGGGATCACTTTTCCCAACTGTACACGGAGGAACCCGAGGCCCTACCTACCTCTCAGTTGCAGAGAATTCAGGTTCCACTTACACTTGAAGATACCAATCTCTTCCAAATGAAAGAGATTGAGAATGCAATTAATTGTACTATTCCTGCAAAGGCGGCAGGCCCAGATGGTATCCCGGGCGACTTGCTCTTATTAGAACAATGGAAGTCGGCCTAATATATCCTGCTTTTAATCAACCATATAATGAAAGGAGCAGAAGTTCCTATATCTTGGAAAGGAGCAGAGGTCATACCTATATATAAAAAGGGAGACCGCCAGGACCCTGCCAACTATAGGCCTATCAGCCCAATAGATACCATGCAGAAAGTGGTTGGCAGAGCCCTTCTAAATAGGATTCAAAATTGGATGGAGGAGGAAGATGTTCTTTCCACCTCTCAAGCAGGTTTTAGGAAAGCTACCAGTACAGTAGACCAAGGGTTTAGATTACTTCTTCTCTATTGGAAAGTAGTCATAATTGTCAAGGGACGTCTTTCATTGATCTTAAAACCGCATTTGATTTAGTGCCATAAGAGAAGCTATGGTCAGTGCTCCAGGAAATGGGCTTACCCTCCTACCTTTTAAATCTTTTAATACGCCTCCATGATGAAACCTACGCCCGAGTCAGATGGGGGGATTAGGGGCAAACCACAGACAAGATACGGGTCAACAGGGTGGTCCGCCAGGGCTCTGTAATGGCTCCTACCCTCTTCTCACTTTATGTGAATGGAGTGGTTCGTTTTTTGAGCCAATTTCCAGCAGATGCTGCAACCTTGGCAGGGGAAAAAATCCATACCCTCCTGTTTGCAGATGAGACTCTTTTAATCTCAAAAACCCAGATGGGTCTCCAGAAACTCCTCACCCGCTTTCAATTGTTCTGTACACAAAGGGGCCTAACGATAAACATCACAAAGACTACGTTTATGGCTTCCAATCCGGGGAAACCTTTTAGAAACAATCTCACTCTCAATGGTTCCCCCTTAGAGAGAGTCCATTCCTTTGATTATCTGGGTATTAGGTTATCCAATAAAATGCATTGGGGAACTCACCTGAACAAAATGTTACTGAACCATAAGCGGGTGGTGGGTGCCATCGGTAGGGACCGAAGGTCAACGTCAAGTAGACTGGTAGCTCCTTCCCTAGAAGTCTAAAAAGATAAAGCTCTGAGCTCAGCAATGTATGGCGCTGAACTTTGGGGCTTCGAAAAAACTAACGAGATTGGACAATCAGAGAGTAAATTCTTTAGAGATCTGGTATCCGTCCCTACCAATACACCACTCAAGCCCCTACTCTCTAACATGGGCAGACGCCCTTTTAGCGAGGTGGCTAGACTTCGCCCTCTTCTGTACTGGATAAGACTAAGACGCACCCCAGAACTCCATAGCAATGCGACAGGCCTTTCTGAGCTCATTACCCTGGATACCAACAAAAGGGTTAAGTGGCTGAGAGATCTGAAGGACTTACTGACCAAGCTGGGCTTAGCCGAAGCTTGGGCCAAGCAGGTCCCTCCGACTAAGAGAGAGTTAAAAAAGAATTACTGGAACTGGGCAAATCACCAGGTCTTACATAAATCAAGGCTTGGCAGACTATCTGACGAGTTCCTCCAGCATAAATCAGCTGGATCCCTGGAACGTTATCTAGATTTTATCAGGACACCCAGAGACAGGGCACTAAATATGCAGTTTAGATTTGAATCCCTAATGCTAAATACCACACTGGCAAAATGGGACCCAACAACCTCCACCTTAGCTAACTGCCCTGTGATGCACAGCAAGAAACTGTAGTCCATCTATTCTTTGCTTGCCCAGCCTACAAGCAAGCAAGGGCCAAATGGCTCAAGCCTGTATGTATTTTATTGGGCACTAGAAACCACCTTGATGCTCTACGAATCCTGAGAACGGACTCAACTAGGTCCTCGCTAGTATGTGGTGTTGCCAAGTACCTGGGGTGTGCGTGGATTATCCATATAAAGGCACAATTAAGGAAGAATGTGCAAATAAATACCATCTAATCTGGGGATCTGAGAGTTAATTTACACATAGGAACGATTTGCGAAGTAATGAAGATTAACTGTTTTGTATGGGACATGTGTCTTAGCTAATCTGTAATTTTAAACCCAATGATCAAATGCCAATTACGATATGAAGCCTAATTTTAGAGTGGGCCGTATAGCAAGGTTTTTAAAACTTGTTTTTACTATATGAAATGTTAATTTTATAATCTTTTATATGACTGTGAAATGCTTTTGTGATATTTGCTATCAAATAAAGCTTATTTGAAATGAATGGGGGACATGGAACACTAAGTGGCTCACCGGCTGGCTTCCTCCATAGTTGTTGCCCTGTTACTTTGTTGTAAAAAGGGCGCACAGGGCAATGATGCAGAAGTCGCCCCCGGAAGCCAGACCAAGGCCTTTCATTGCAAAGATTTTGAATAACCACGACAGGGACATGATTTGAAAGCAATCCAGACAAAGAACCCCTGATGTTCAAAAACACTTGCATCCTCAAATTTCATGAATACACAAGACTAGTCCAGCAGAAGCAACAGTAATTTATGGCAGCCAAGGCCCACCTTGGTGAGCTGAAACTTCCCTATGCATTGCTGTATCTAGCCAGGCTGAGCGTGATGTACCAATCCCGTATGCTATTCTTTGAGTCACCAGAAGTCTCCGTACACATGACAGGATTGCCCCGTACTTTGGACCACACTTGCATTTTAAACAAGCATTTGCAATGTAATAGGTCTCACATTTACGCAAGTTTAAGCTATTGACATTGCAAATAACAATGGCTTTTATTTATGTTTTCGTTTTTAAAACATAAATAAAAGGCATTTTCATTTACAATGCCACTAGCTTAAACTCGCGTAAATGTGGAACCTATTGCATTGCAAATGCTTTGACTGGTCTGGCTCCCGCGCTTCCACGCTGTGTGCCAAGCATAGGTTGTATGAATGGACGTGCATACTGTAAATGCTGGACTGGCTCCCTCTGGAAGAGAACTGGGCCTTGCCTGAGAAATGAGGCTATTTAGACCGGAGGAGAGCGGTCCACGGCACACCCGAGGGGGCGCTGACCTCACTGATGAGGGCCGCCTGTGTGTACGTGTGTCGGCTCAAGGTGTCAGCTCAACACAGCTGGACGCTCTGAGGCAAAAAAGCTGTTAAGTCACCAAAAGAGTGATTTTGAAACAAAGGCAGCTTTGGAAATGCGTTTTCATTTCGGAGGCGCCGTGACAGGAGACATCAGTGCTCTTGGTGCGTGCAGGTATCGCTTAGGAGCAACTGCTAGAAAGAGCATGGGGATTTTCAGCTCTGCAGCGAAAATGCAATTGCATCTGCCCAATGAATCTGTAGACAACTAGTCAGGGCCAGTCTCCAACGCCGTCCTCTCCCAGCTGCCTCGTCGAACCCGCGGCTCTCACATCATTAACGCAGCACTTGGGCCCAGTGTCTCGCCGCTATGTTTTTCCTTGACTTGTCGTAGGTCTCTGCTGCATGGCTCGTCTTCAGGGCCGGACGTCGAGCTGTCACTCATAATTGGGTCTCGGCTCAGTAGGCCTCTTCCTCCGCTGCTCATCCAGGGCTATGCCACATAACCTCTTCTACTCTGGGCACTTTCCCTGGTTCGGGAAAGGACTCCGCACTGCAGTCTCAGCGTTGAGCTCCATGACTCAAAACCAAGGGAAAGTGAAAGAGCAGCACACGCTGTAGGCACGCCGTGAGCGTGCACATCAGGTGGCCTGCAGCTCGTGCCCAGTGGCGGCGCGTAGAACTCGGTGAAGAAGGAGAGAGGGGTTGTCGCACTCCAAGATGACCAGCGGGTCTTTTCGTGAGTACATGCCGGTCCAGCCGAGGGCCCAGAGGAGCCACAGCACACGCATCATTCTACCAGTAACAACGCTGCAGGGCCGGTAGAAGACCAGCCATAGAGAAGGAGGAGGGAGGGAAAGCAAAAGCAATGTTTGTTATTGAGGGAGAGGGGGTGGGTGGGGGTGGAGGGGTGGTGAGTGTGTGTGGCGTGTGTGTATATGCACAGTTACTGCATGCGGCTGGCTTGTGTGGACGGAAGGGGATAGGAGATGTGCACGGCGCAGTAACGATAAGTCTTGCTGACGACAGTGCTTTGCGCTGCGTCGCCAGGTGTGAGACATAAAAAAAAGACCTATCAAAGCCCTTAGTTGCATTAAATGAGGGTACACATTATTTAGGACCTACCCACAGAAAGGCTGGGAATCCTAACGGGCGAACTCTTCCTACTCCACGTGCCAGGTCTAGTCACGACGGATCTGTGAATAGTCACGATTAATATACTACGTTGCCCAAAAGGGGGGGGGACACGACACACAAGATTCAGAATTGATTCTATAAGACTAATGACCGCGCTAGGAGCAATATCAAAACCTTTCGTCGCTGCAACAGCTTTATCAGCAATAGAAAGCAAGCCTTGAGAAAGTTTTCATGTTTAAAGAAACACGTATCGGCTGTCATCGGCTGTTCATCAACCATCACTACCTGGAAGGCCATAGGATTAGGACCTCCAGTCTGGCCGTTACCATTGCTCTTGCTTGTAGTGCTCAACCAATTTTCAAACTATATACACAATGTGTACATTACATGCAGTATTCCAGGACTATTAGACATATTTGTGTACTATGTTTGAAGTTATCCTCAACTGCTATAATAAAGCATTGGACTAATTAACATTAAATTGAACAAGAAAAATACTCATATTTGATGTTCTCTTCTCTTTTTGCTTGATTATTTGAAATATTTTTCTATCTTTGATCCAATACATGGATTAAATAATTATTGTTGTAGGACTTCTGGTACTGGCCATTTAACTAAATGTAATGGCCATACCGTAAATTGTTTTAGTCAAATAGTAGAGTGCTGAGGTACAACTATTTTGTATCGCCAGAAGATGGCATTAACTAGACAGATGAAACAGTGAAGATCCGGCCCGCACGCCGCTAAGGTTGGAATCAAATTCCTTGTCCCATGAGGTCGTCCAGATCCCACCCAATATCAAAATCAAAGGAACCAGGAGGTTGAGATCTAGACGCCAATCCTGCAGCGATCAAACACAGATCCACTTCGGTGCCACGGCAGGGGTCTTCAGCCTCATAGGTACGCCACGACTCTCCCGGGATAAAGCATGAGCGGGGGCTAGTACCTTTGTTTGACTCTAAATAGTTGAGGGGAACGCCCGTTAACTATTGGCAGGTTATTGGTGAAACAATGGCGGGGGCTCACATTGGGATTCGCAAGCCACCTCCGCCGCAACAGCTAATTCAGCAGTTTTGAGGTATAGGAGGGGTTTGGAAAAAGTTGGGTACACATGTTATATGTTTGCACTGTGTCATTGCTACACTTGGCTAATATTCGCACTCTGGCTTATAGTTGTCCCACACATTAAAGTCTCAAGACTTTAGATGGTAGTCACTATGGATAGGGCGTGACTCCAGGCGGGGGACCTCCGAATAGCGAGTTGGAACATCAGAGGAGCACTAGATAAAGTCAAAAGAGGGGCTCTACTTCAACAGGCCAAACGGTACCGAGCAGACATCCTGATGCTTCAGGAGATGCATTTATTGGGTAATACAGTATTGCGTCTCCTCCGCGATGGCTGTGCGTGAGTGTACCACTCTGGCTTCACCAGGGGGTCCCGTGGGGTTGCGATTTTAATTCACGGTAGTGTCTCATACCAACATATAAAGGCATGGACAGACATCCAGGGAAGATACATATTTATATGGGGGTACCATGTATGAGTAAGAAGTGGTATTGGGCTGTATATATGCCCCCCGCTGCTGCAATGGACGTTAGTCAAGCATCTCTTGACCCTGTGGGCGGATTTACTAAAAGGATTGACAATAGTAGGGGGGGGAGTGGAAATGATGTAATGGACTTGGCCATAGATAGATGGGGAAATTCAAATGTTCGGTACCAAACTGAACTCCATGGCAGCTGGACTGGGATGGGTGGATCTATGGAAGGGGCTGTATGTTGAGGAGCAGGGATACACCTGCTTTTCGACAACCCATGATTCTTACTCCCGTCTTGACTATATATTTATACCAATAGGAGCCATGGAGATTCTCCCAAGGGGTCTGTTAGATTAGTTCCCAGTGGTTTGGACAGCGCAGTTGGGTCATGATAAACAGCTCTTTTGGTGGCGTCTCTCCTCCTGACATCTGCAGGATGGGAAATATTGGGGTTACATAGAGCAGGCAATCGAGCACTACCTGGATATAAAAGTGGGAGCAGTCGCAGAGGCCGAAATCCTATGGGAGGCTATGAAGCCCACCTTATGGAGGTAGACATTTCATTCTGCGAGGCAGCGCGTCTAACATGGCGGTAATATAATAGCTTATGCAATCGGAGGCCCATATAATGGAACTAGAGCGGAGCAGTAGGGGCGAGGGAGGGAATAGGGTGCTCTGAGTCCTGGTGCTGGTGCAACAGTCCAATCCTGACACCCTGTTAGATGAGTCCCATCTTGCGTGGCTGGCGTCCCGTATCAGAATTTACCAATGGGGTGATAAGTCCAGTAAATAACTACATAGAATGAGTTAAGGGAACTTGCATCCAAAGTTTCTCCCGAGCATACCCGGTTTCAGATGGGAGGGCTCCTAGCAGAGAGTTTTGCAAGTAACTTTGCAGAGCAAAAAACCCCTAAGGAACTACTTTCTGGAAGACATGATACACAGTTTCATAGCTGACTTACCGCCTTGCGGCCACTCGATAAGACTCAAGCAGACCTTGACCTTCTGCTCACTGAAGAGGAGGTTTGCACTGCCCTGGGAGATTTGAAATCAGAAAAAGGTTTCCCATGCAAATTCTTTATGAAGTACTTTTCTAAATTGGAGCCTCATTTTCTCTGGGTTATAGACGAAGGAAGAGACCAAGGACATCTGCCCCGAGACTGGAGACACGCGGAAATAGTTGCATTCCATAAACGAGGTCAGCCCGCAGACCAACATGCGTCATACCGCCCCATCAAAACTGTTTAATGTTGAGGCAAAAAAATTGGCTAAAGCATTGGCCAATCAACTCCAACCCTATATAACCAATTTGATTCATCCACACCAGCCTAGATTTATGCCACAGAGGGCTAGACGTCATAACATCCGACGAATGCACATGGCTATAGCCACTATCCAGGGAAAGGGAGTACAAGCCGGCCTTTTGCTGGCAGACATGCATAGGGCGTTTGACTCCCTTAGCTGGGTATACTTGTTCGCCCTCTTAGATTGTCTCAAAATGGGGCACGATTGCTGTCATATTTAAAATGGTTATCTATAGTCCTCACAGAGTTTGTGCATGTTGTGTGATCCACCTACCTCCATCACATTTCCAATTGGCAGGGGCACTCATCTCTTTGCTCTAGCCATGTGGGCCTTAGCGGTGCGAGTACAGATGGATGAGCAGGTGGCGGACTTTAAGTGGTACCATAGGCTCTTGGATCGCGTCGCATTACATGCGGATGATGTCATTCTTTTTAACAGACATAAACACGACAGGACCGAGGCTGCTTCACATTATGCCCTTTTCATGAATCCACATAAATACACTCTGTGGGTGCTGGGGGCAACCACTGGTCTGGGACCTTGAGCTTAAGCAGTACAGGTGATGACGGAGGGAGTGAAATACCTTGGAGTTTTACTGTCAGATCTGCAGAGTGTGGCATGGGACAGAAATATTGCCCCGATAAGGACACAGGTTTGTGAGGAGATGAAAACTTGTTCACACATGCCCCTTTCTATTTATGGTAGATCGTCTATTTAGGTCAATCCTAGCACAGCATGCATGCGCTGCCGTGTGGTTTTTCAACTTCCACACATTCTATTGGCCTTTGCATGTGGCTTTGAAAAATGTAAGCACGCAATTGGCCAAAGGCGGGTGCATGTCCAACATTTTCTGTAAATGTTCCCTCCCACGGCATCCATCTTTCAGGAGCGAGCAGCGGCGCGCAGGGTGCCAGCTGAATTCCTCGTCATTGGTCATTAAACAGAGAACGGTCGAGTTCACTTTCGCAACGTGACTTGTCTTGCATTGCTTCAAAAGCAGAACCCCCCCAACAAAGCATCGAGAAGCGCTCATGACGCATCTTCATTTATTTATTATCAGCAACCACATGTTTTTTTATACACAGCATTGAGCAGTGCTTGCTGTGTGCCTTTATTTATTAACTGCGGTCCTGGATGTGTGCCTGCAACAAATGCCTCCCTGTTCGCTTTGTGTGCTCTCCACTGTAAGCCACTATCATGATGTTTATTAAAAGCAAGGTGGCTGCAAGCGCTCCCAGCACCTGGATGGTGCTCAATCCTCCACAAACACAGGACAAGCTCTGTCTGAGCTCCAGTATAATTGTTTTTAACTGCTCTTTGGCTCAAAAGTAGACCACTCCTACCTAATACACAACATCGAGCAGCGCTATTGTGCACCGTTATTTTATTAATGACGCCTGTATGTTAAATATTTTTCATGGCTTGCCTCCAAATCACACCTCTCCCACCTCCAACAGAGCATGGGTGTGCACAGCTGCATTTTCACTTTGAATTTGACTACTTGCAGTGTTTTTTGTTGGATTTCCTCTATAGCAGACCCTTACCATCTCCCGACAGAGCATGACCGCGTGCCTTTAAACACTTATGAACATCCCACTTTTACTTTACATTTATATGTAAATAGCTCCACTTGTTTTAGACGGGGGCATGGGGAGAAAAGTGATTTGCTCAGAATCACAGGTTGTTGAGCCAACGAGGAGGCTCGGACATCGTCACCTCCACTCCAAAGTTGGCTGCTTTGGCCGTTACGCCACTCCTTCTCCTTTGTCATATCGACTTTAAATAAAGAAAAAAAACTTGTACGGTTATTCAAAGATGTTAAGAGTGTGTGGCCATGCCAGTGGGGGATAATGTAATGCATTGCTAAACACTTATAAGGTCCAAAAAGGCTAGACCTAATGGCTATGCCAGTGCTTGTTTTAAAATGGGTCAATGCCGCGCCTGCTCTACCAATTGCAGAACCATCCATATCAGATACTCCATATGTGGTTTCGCCAGGTCAACGCAGCATTGGGTCAATTTCTGTTGACAGGAGGGGCCTCCAGAGTGGCGCTGAGGACTTGCTGTCAGTCGACGTATTGCGGGGGTTGGCCATGTCGGATGTCCAACCGTACTATATGGCATTGCATCTTTTGGTGCCGAATGAATGGTGGTATGGGGACAGGAAGGACACCGCTCATGCAGTGGAGCAAAGGTGTATACAAGAGTCACCCTACATAGCATACTGTATTTGGTGTCTCAACGCAATTCTTTAACGCCGGCCACTCTGGTGGTATTCTGGGTGTGGAAACAGTCTCTCCGCAGGATGGAGTGGTGGAATAAATTTACTGGGGAAACCCCACTGTGCCACAATGGTCATTTGCCGCAGCTAGCTGCATTATCCGGACATGGAGGGTGGGATAATATAGGAGTCTACACATTAGGAGACATATTGCGAAGCTTGGTTCTGAAATCATTCCAAGATCTTCAACAAAAGTACCAGATGCCCAAAACTACATTTTATAAATACCTTCAATGTTGGTATGCGATTTATCGTAGTATCTCAGGGTTAGAGGCTATTCACAAATTCAGGCTGATTGAAGCCAAGGTCTTTATGGGCCATTTGCAGAACCATAAAATCTCGAAGATTTATCAGTCACTGGTGACCAATAGCTCCACTACATTGGATAAACTTAGAGAAGCATGGGCTGTTGATATTCGATAAATATACGGAGATTATTGGATGGAAAGACTGTCCTTCCCTAGGGGAGCAGTGATAGCAATACCGCTGTGTATTAATCAATTTAAAAACCTCCATGCGGGTTTAGTATACCAGGATCTGGCTGTGGAGGGCAGGCCGAGAGTCATCCCCTATATGCCGGCGGTGTGGTCGGGAGGAGGGGTCCCTAATACAGAAAATTTGGCATTGTACAGTGCTCACAAAATTCTGGAGACTGGTTCTGGCCAGTCTTGCAGAAGTGTCGGGGTGGGAGCTCCCCTCTGCAACAAGATTGGCAATTTTACATATCATGGAGGACATAGGAGAGGTAATTGTTATTGGTGGGGCTGACATTGGGTAAGGCTGTGGAAGGCAACGGCGCCATCTTTTCTCACGGCATGGAAAAATGGGCTGGACTTTTTGCATGGGGTTAGAAATCCCAGTATTCAAGGCCAGGGGTTGCCCAGAAAAAAGCACCCCAAAATCTGGAAAAGATGGGCAGACAACCGAGGATTACATTTGGACCCGGTGCCCCCAGTGGATGCATATGTATCAATGTTGTTATGCGGGCCGATTAGTTAAGGGACCAGTTATATGGTGATGGAATCAATTTGTTGGGGTGGACGATGTGGTGGGAAATGAAATGCAGTAGTGGTTCAATGCGTTTATGTTATATTCCAATTCAATTCAATTAAAATAATCTTCTTTCGGATACTTAATATCAATAAATACACAGGTCACGTTAAATACTTTTTCGATAAAAAAATCAATAAATGACAATAAATAACAAGGACTTGTATATATAGCATAAACTGTATTAAAAATATTCATATTATAAAAGAGCGGCAAAATATAAGATGACCACTCCTTTAAATTGGTCAGTTATTCTTGACAATAGCAGCATAGAGTAATAAGTGCTAAAATGCGGGCAATCAGAAACAGACAAATAACAGCACTGCGTAATACATTAAAATACAGTAAGAAAATAGCAGCATGAATATATTATATTAAAGTGCGTACAGGTATTAGCTATATTTGATAAACCATAATATGCAGGGCACAGATTTCTACAAGATGCCACATAACATTAGAAATGATGGTTCACAACATGTAACAGCTAAATGTAAGCATGTGAAATCTGATGTTTTTAAGGAGTGCTCATTGAAACGCCTGAGCGAACTGCCACCTTCAGAAAAAAATATATTCTGAAGGTTCAGTCTACACTCTTAAGGTCCAGGATTTTTGGGTACTTCTGGCAAAATAAATGGCTCGCTGGCAGTTCACAGGGTCTGTGAGTGCTTTTTGACCAGGGTTCAAACCACAGCTGGGGACAATTGTTTATTTTTTATTTATTTTTTATTTGTTTTCTAAATTCCACAAATGAAAGCTGCGCCTTTGTAAATCACCCCCTAGCAGTGTATGGGAGAACTATGGCCTCCTTAGTCATAGTGCATGTCAGGCATTGATGGCATGCAGTGTGGCATGTGGAAGAGGGGGACAGGTTTTCTATAAAAGAAATCACTTATTTAGTGGAATGAGAATTTGGGGATGATTGTGTAACAATAAGAGATGCATGGGGCTAGTGGCAGACTGTAAAAAAGGAAGGGCTATTTGTATTTAAAGCTTGTAAATTGAGGGAGGATTTGTGGTGGATCACTGAAATAATATCGAGGGACAAAATATCGACTTGCAAAAATATCGTGGACAAAATATCGACAGTCAAAATATCGAGTTTGTATCTACAAACAGGTAAGTACAAAAATATCGAGTACAAAATATCGTTTACAATAATATAGTTGTAAAAAATATCGACTTTATTAAAAACAGTGTTAAATTAAATTAATATTAAAATGTAATTACTAAAATATACTTAAAAATACTTACATTAACTTATAATAATTAAATAATAAATGAAAGTAATAAAAAAATTTACAATATTATTTGTTAAAACATATATATATAGTAACATACTATAATTAAATAAGATACTGAAAACTGACCCTGAACCCTAAAAATACCCCTTTACCCAAAAACCCAAAACTGTCCCTAAACCCTAAAAATACCCCTTTACCCAAAAACCCAAAACTGACCCTGAACCCTAAAAATACCCCTTTACCCAAAAACTAAAAACTGACCCTAAACCCTAAAAATACCCCTTTACCCAAAAACTGAAAACTGACCCTGAACCCTAAAAATACCCCTTTACCCTAAAACTGAAAACTGACCCTGAACCCTAAAAATACCCCTTTACCCTAAAACTGAAAACTGACCCTGAACCCTAAAAATACCCCTTTACCCAAAAACTGAAAACTGACCCTGAACCCTAAAAATACCCCTTTACCCAAAAACTGAAAACTGACCCTGAACCCTAAAAATGCCCCTTTACCCAAAAACTGAAAACTGACCCTGAACCCTAAAAATACCCCTTTACCCAAAAACTGAAAACTGACCCTGAACCCTAAAAATACCCCTTTACCCAAAAACTGAAAACTGACCCTGAACCCTAAAAATACTCCTTTACCCAAAATTAATCAATATTATTTAATTACCAATTAATTATTAATTAACAATAACAATAAAGTAAATATATTAGCACATTAGCTGTAATTAATTTAATAATTAATATTATTTTACCCCAATTAATTACTTTACAATAACACAAAATTATATATATTCAAAATTTACTCTAATTAATGTAATTAACTAATTACAATTAATTAATTACCAATTAATTACTAATAAAAAATATGTACTAAATTATATTAATTAATTAACTAATTAATATTAATTAATTATCAATTAATTATAAATTAAAAATATTTACAAACATATATTAATTAATTAATTATTATTAAATTACTTCCCACCCTATTCCCCTATAAACCCACAACCCGCTACAGAATTACATTACGCAATTATTATAAAAACAAAATTCATTTAATAAAATATTTTATAACATTAATACACACTTTTCACACATATTATTACATAAAAATACACTATAAAATATTATATATTATTAAAAATTCGATATTTGTGCTATCTATATTTTATACAGTCGATATTACTTCACTTACCTTAAAAACGATATTTTTGTAGTCGATATTCTGTCCAGTCGATATTTTGTCCAGTCTATATTTAAAAGTCGAAATTATGTCCAGTCGATATTTTGGAGTCGATATTTTGTCTGTGCACCATTTGTGGCATCTAAAGTCCAAACACCATGGAAATAGAGGAGGGACCAACATCATTTTTCCATGACAAATAGGCCTTTGGCTGTGGGCAATTCCAATAAAATAGATGGCTCACTGGCAGTTTTCAGGGGAGTGAATGCTTTTTCACCAGGGTTCAAACCCAAGCTGGGGAAAACCAATTTTCTTTGTTTTTTTTTATATTTATTTTGTAAAATAATCAACTAACACTTCTGGGGTGCTTATAACACCATGATACCTCAAGCAACATATACACAAAATGTGGCACGCTGTGGCATATATCATGACATATGCCACATGCCAGACTTAGGCTCCAACCCCTTCTCCCCACCCATGGCAGACGATATTTGCAGCCGGTCCATTTTGAAATGGGGATACACAATTCAGGAGTTGATTTCCTTGAGATTTAAAACAAGGCAGAATCCCTGATCATTCTTTTGCACCAGAAAAATTGGGCTGGCAAAACAGTGTGGGTGAAGTATTGACTCTATAATCGCTCCTTTTTTCAACAATGACGCTTCCATGTTGTCTATGAAAGAGCTCTCTGTTAGGACAAATTTAGAAGTTGAGGCCTCCGATTTTGGTTTGGGGAGGAGTAGAACTTGAGGTGGAAACCTTGCACTGTTTGAAGTACCCATGGGTCTTGTGTTAATGACTCAAAATTTTAAAGGAACAAACCAATTCTTAATCCCTCCCACACCTCCCCAGCCTGAATATTTCTTACCTCCGTAGGAGGTGTCACCAGCGGATCACTGACATAATATCGATTACACAAATATAGAACTACCAAAATATCGAGAAAAAAATATATATAATGCAAAAATATTGAATTCCTATCTCCAAACAGGTAAGTACAAAAATATCAAATTAAAAATATCATTGTAAAAAATATAGTTAGTCAAAATATCGAATTTTTTGTAATGTCTTAAAAGTCATTGAAATAATATATATAATATATATAATTAACTATATATATATATATATATATATATATATATATATATATATATATATATATATATAAAGTTTGGGGGGGTTTCATCAAGGGGGGGCCGAGAAAAAAGGGGGGTCCCAAAACGCGTTTTTCCCATGTTAATTTCCATAGGGCGGTTGGACTCACTTTTAGCTCGAACGGCTGAATGGATTTGCACGAAACTTGGCAAAATTGTAGGGACTGTTAGCCCGATGTGCCTTTGCTAGGTCTCAATATATGTGCTCCAGTAGTTTTTGAGAAATTAACGTTCAAAACAAGATATATATCTGTAACAGCGCTCCAGGCTGCGCTCCGGTTCCCTTACTTTTCGCGAAACGGAACTTTGCGTGCAGAAAGCTGATTGGCTCTCCGGTGTCTGTCAACATTCTAAACAGTCCGGAGCGGCCGCCATCTTATCTCTCGGTAGGATCGCGAAGAGGTGAAAAACGAAGGGGGAATTTAATGAAAGGGGGCAAGGTATACCCCTCTTGACCCCCTAGGAATGTTGTTGGGGTTATTAAAGGGTCCCGTGGGGAAAATAAAAAAAAAAGATTTTTCACGGTAGAAGCGCTTCACGGGCCGCGAACTGGGCCGCAAACTGGTAGCGAAACGGGAATTCGCCATTTTGTGCTTCGTTTTAATTAAATTACTAGGTATAAGGGGGTGCGGGAGACGTATCCTAATCCCCTATGTTTCCTGAGGGTGGCTGAGGAGGCTCATATATGTTGATACATCTCTTCCAGCAGCTGTGCGTGAGCTTTTTTTTTTTTTGCTGCGTGACGTCTGTTAACGTTCGATTCGATGGAAATCAGGAAGTGTTGACCGCCAATTTGTCACTGCGATAAAATATTTTGTTATAAATGAATCCTTATTGATAAACATTGTCTGCGCCATCTTGCCTTTTTTCCAATGGCACAATTTTGTCGTGCACGGCAGCCATTTTAGATGCCAGGCTGGTCCCAGGCTATCACCTACCCCTGCGGATGTAGTTTATAGCCCCAGCTGTAGAGAATCCAGACATGCCAACCCTCCCGATTCAGGCGTGAGACTACTGATTTCAGTGCTAGTATCCCGCCTCCCGATTTCTGCAAGCAAAAACCCGGGGGCATATTACCAACAACTAGCGATACTTTTTGTCTCTAACTTGTTTAAAGACAAAAATTATCGCCGCACATCGGCGATTTTTATCGCAGATAAACCTTGCTATTATCGCAGAAAAGTCAGCGATATTCATGTATTATCGAGCAAATGCTCTTAGCCATGTTATCCACCTCCCATTGGATAACATGGCTAAGAACTGCTCAGGTCAGGTGTTAGCTTTTGGAGAATATCTCCAAAAGTTGGTAATTGGAGATAGCGATGTTAGGGACTGTTTCCAGTCGCTAACATCTTGGCACGCCCACTTTGCATGTCATAAGTGATAAGTATCACTGACATGCAAAGCGGGGCCCAAGATGGTCGCTATCTCCTTTTAGCTGTCACTAACTGGTGTTAGCGACAGCTTGGTAATAGGGAGATAATTTTATCTCCGCTTTCTTGGCTTTTAAAGCCAAAAAAGCGGAGATAAACCCCCTTGATAATATGCCCCATGATTCCTCGGGGGTTTCAGCTGACAGGGCTTAGTATTGTGTTACGTGGTAATTCTTCCAGGAAACGTCAGAGGGTCGATGCAGGGGTTCTAGAAGGGGTGATAAACCATTTAAGCCTCATAAACAAGCGCATGGTCTTTTAAAGATCTGTGAAGTACTCGGGGCGGCGGTGTGTGTGTGTCCTCTTTCAGGAGCGGGCGGGGGGGGGGGCACTGCCAGCAACTTCCAGGCCAGGCAGTGTTCAACACTTGCATCACCCTTTCTCTGCCTGCTATTGCGCTCCATGCTTCGGAAAGGTAAGAAAAAGAACGTGCATTTGAGTTTGAAATGTCCGATCCTGTAGCAGTACACTTACAAAGCCCACACATGACAATAACCCGATTCAAGGCCCCATTCACCCGTTTAAAAAAAAATATATAACACTCCAACAAAGTAAGATTATAAAACTTTATTAACTTTTAAATATAACGAACGGAACAAAAACTGTAAAAACATTTAAACATTTTTCACCAAAAAAAGCAACAATGGTCAGAAGCTGTCTTTTGTGCGAATAGTCCCAAGGCAGCACAACGTGCAGAGTTCTGGACGGCACCCAGGTGATGTCGCCTGGGTGCCGCACTGGTTTTGGTATCCTACAATGCTGCTCCGAAAATTGGCGTGGGGCGTCCCGGGTGGTGCGGGGGGAGGCCTCGTCAGTAGCGGTCTGTTGTGCGAATAGTCCCAAGGCAGCAGAACGCGCTGAGATGTTGATGGCACCCAGGTGATGTCCAGTAAACTGCCGCACTGGTTTTGGTATCCTACAATGCTGCTCCGAAAATTGGCGTGAGGCGGCCCGGGGGGGGGGCGTGGGGGAGGCGGCGTGAACGGGCCTCCCCAGGTGGCGGCCATCCAGCTGAGTTGCGCCCGCTCTTTTCCATTCTCGAAAAGCGTCCCCTCAGCCGTGAAGATTCTACAAAAGTCTTGGGGGCCCTCGACTCCTGCAGGCTTCCGGTGGAGAGCGGCTGCCATGATTGCTCGCGGAATGACCACGACGGAGCCACGAGATGGTGGTGCTCTCATGCTGACGCCAGCTTCAGTCTGAATCATCCAGAAACAAGGTGGGGCTTTCATCGTTTGGGAAAAAAAAAAATTCTAAACCAATGAAAAGTGTTATTTTTAGGTCATATGACCAAGCCTTCCATCTTTAGGAAACCAAAAGTAAAATGAACCAATGAAAAGTTTTATAAACAAGTCACATGACCTGTTATGCGGCATAGGGCTACAAAAAGCGTAGAAAATCCGTTGGCACGTGAGGCGGCGTCAGTAGCGGACCGATGTGCGAATAGGCCGAAGGCAGCACAACGCGCCGAGATCCGGATGGCACCGAGGTGGTGTCCAGCAAATTGCCGCACTGGTGTGGCCATCCTACAATGCTGCGCCGAAAGACGGCGTGTCCAGCTGAGTTCCGGTCACTCTTGCGGTACAGTGACTCGAACGCGCCGAGATCCGGATGGCACCGAGGTTGTGTCCAGCAAGTTGCCGCACTGGTGTGGCCATCCTACAATGCTGTGCCGAAAGTCGGCGTGGGGTGCCCCGTTGGCTTATGAGGTGATGTCAGTAGTGGACCGATGTGTGAATAGGTCGGAACCAGCACAAGGCGCCAAGATCCGAATGGCAAGTCCTGGATGTTGAGTGCCATAGTTGAGAGTTCTGAGCAGTGCTTGTAAGACTATCTGAAGCTTATTTGCACCTGCTGCAGCTTCACTATTGCCCAAGGTGGTGTCCAGCAAATTGCTGCACTGGTGTGGCCATCCTACAATGCTGCGCCGAAAGACGGCGTGTTCAGCTGAGTTCCGGTCACTCTTGCGGTACTGTGACTCGAACGCGCCGAGATCCGGATGGCACCGAGGTGGTGTCCAGCAAGTTGCCGCACTGGTATGGCCATCCTACAATGCTGCGCCGAAAGACGGCGTGACCAGCTGAGTTCCGGTCACTCTTGCGGTACAGTGACTCGAACGCTCCGAGATCCGGATGGCACCGAGGTGGTGCCCAGCAAGTTGCCGCACTGGTGTGGCCATCCTACAATGCTGCGCCGAAAGTCAGTGTGGGGTGCCCCGTTGGCTTATGAGGTGATGTCAGTAGTGGACCGATGTGTGAATAGGTCGTAACCAGCACAAGGCGCCCTGCACTGTTGAGCTTTTTTCAATGCCTGTTTTTTGTTGTTTCCCCTCCATCAAAAACAAAAAAATATATAAAACTGTGCAAAAATACAAAAAAATGTTTAGAAAAGCAGTGCTTGTAAGACTGTCTGAAGCTCTTTTGCACCTGCTGCAGCTTCACTATTGCCCTGGTGTGGCCAAAGATCGCCCATGACATAGGCGGCCGGCTCCCGAGGTCCGGCGGAACTTTTTTCCTTTTCTTTTCTGCTTCTTGTCCCACAATCCGTTTCACCTGAAGACACGACCAGGTTCCTGAATGTGTGCAGGGGGACGCTATTGATTGAATGAAAATGGCGGCTTGACACAAAGCTGACTCAAGCGTTGCTGTTGATGCTATACAGACAAAAATTGGTTTTCAGTTTGTACATTCTTCAGGATTTTTTTTTCCATCCAAGGCTGATTGAGAGTTTGTAGAAAAATGGTTTCAGATTTTCCACATATTACTCTTCAACATTCTTCCTAAATGTAACAATGTGAGACTCACTAGGAGAACGGCTGTTTATCTTTCCTTTCAAAATGCTGCCAACAATATTTTCTGAATGGAAGACACCATCTTGTAGCATAAAGGGCCGAAAGGGGTTCTGGTCTGGCCGATTGTTGGTGGAGACATTTTGACTATATCTTGGACCTGCCCGGCGTCGCCCAAAATGGCGCCGGTATAAATGGGACTCGTAACTCCTTGCCCGCAAATGTATATCTAGAAAATTTTATTGTAAGTGGCCCTGTCTTATTTTAATTACAAAATGTACGTCCACCGATTCCGCAACTGTTAGACACCTTAGTTCTTGCAACCTAATGGCCCGCTCGTTACGTTCCTCTACAGTGTAAATGTCTCCTCATCATATACGATTTCAGTTTGCTCCGTGGCCGGCCCACGTGGTTATAGGCCCGTATTTGTATACTGACATTTTCACAATAAAGGTTTTTAAAACAAAACACGGTAGTAGTATTTACATTGGTAAAGTTTTTACTTTTAGTCACTGTTTTCGAATCAGTAAAAGGCAAGTGAAATAAAGCAGTCCAATTACATGACGGATAAAAGGTATAATATGTAGGAACGCAGTAAAGATAAATGGTCAAGGGCAGTTGTGTTTTCCACTCCTGCAACATAAAGTGATCGATAAGAATCTGATAATCAGGCGTATCGGCGACTAAGACAGCAGGCCGAGTCTCTTTTACTCAACGGCTCCGTCATGGAACGAAGAAACGCCCTTTTTCTCGAAAAAGGAATATATTTTTCTTGCAGGACAGTTGTAAATTTTCCGGGAAAGTACATTAGCCTGGAATATTATAACATATGTTTAAAAAAAAATAATGTTCGAAAACAATAAAAAGCGTAATTTTTAGGTCATATGACCAAGCTTTTCATCATTAAAATAACAAAAGTAAAATGAACCAATGAAAAGTTTTATTAACAAGTCACATGACCTGTTATGCTTACGTTACGCGCTGCGCGCCGCGCCTCGGATCACTTCCGGGTGCGCTAACGCGGCGTGTCATATAACGCATTACGCGACAACGTAGGTCAAGAATATAGTCAAAATGTCTCCACCAACCAGCGTTCGGAACACAACCCCTTTCAGCAGTCCAAAAAGTTCTGTTAAATGACAACAGAGGGGACAGGCAACAAGAACCATCAGTCAAAGAGGGGAGGGCAAGTTCTTCTCTTCCGGGTCATGTTGGGGCGCTACCGGAACTGATCGAATTGGTAATCTACAGTGTTTCTGGATGTTTCAGACTAAAGCTGGCGTCAGCATGAGAGCACTACCATCTCGTAGCTCCGTCGTGGCCAATCCACGAGCAGACATGGCAGCCGCTCCCCCCCAGAAGCCTGCGGGAGTCGGGGACCCCCAAGACTTTTGTAGAATCTTCACGGCTGAGGGGACGCTTTCGAGAATGGGACCCAAGCCCTATCAGGGAAGCGTCCGAGTTCAAAGGTGTCCCAGGGCCATTTTAGTGGACCAGGCCCAAAACCGAAGAGCCGGCCGCCATTTTGAGAGTCCTGTGGCAGCCGCCTATCGCTGCACCGCAAGAGCGGGAGCAACTCAACTACATGGTGAGTGAGACGCTGTAGTCGCAAGAGCGGGCGGTAAACAGCTGAATGGCGGAAGAGGCACAGTGTAGCAAAAGCGGGCGGAATGGCAACTGAAACGGTAAAGGGGCGCCCCACTACAGCGTGTCTTCAGGTCAAACGGATTGTGGGACAAGGTCCAGAATTGAAGAGTCATCAAAAGGCAAAAAGTTCCGCCGGACCCCGGGAGCCGGCCGCCTATGTCGGGGGCGATCTCAGGCTACACCAGTGCTAAAAGACTTGGGGAGGGGGTCGGAGCAAAGCGTCTTCTCCGAGTCCATGGCCATCACACCGCCCCTCGGGGGCCTCCGTCAAGCTGTTTAGGAAGGTAACATATCACATTGTTTTCAAATGCAGTCAGGTCCACAAACGACACTCACTTACTTTGAGAATAGTGAAGCTGCAGTAGGTGGAAATAAGCTTCAGACAGTGTTACAAGCACTGCTCAGAACTCTGAACTATGGCACCCAACATCCAGAACTTATGCCATTTGAGAATGGCAGTGACATTGAAGCAACTCAGGGACCAAAACCATTAACGTACTTTCACGTATGAAAATCTTACTTGGGGAGGGGGCAGGAGCGAAGCGCCCCCTCCCAGTCTGCGCCACCACACCGTATGTTGAAAATCTGAAGCCATCGTTCTACAAAGTCAACCAACCTTGGATTGAAAAATCTAGAAAAATGTACAAACTGAAAACCAGTTTTGGTCTGCATAGCATCAGTAGCAACGCTTGCTATCAGAGTGCATGAGTTTCATGCTCGATCGATTGAGCTAGCCGGATCGGGCAATAAAAAGTATAAAATAGTTATGTAAATAGTTATTTAATAAAATGTTTTACCCTGTTTCTTTGCTGGTGTGTTGTCTATATTTTTAATATTTGCATAGGGTTTGTCGTTATTTTGGGCGGGGTGGGTGACGGAGTCGAGCTGTCTTGCAGCCCTCATGGTGTGGAGCTCAGTTCATCTCACTATTTTTGTATTTCTCATGAAGGGTTGTTCCTAATATTTCTATTTTAGCGAGGTCAAAAAGAGATCCAATTAGTGGCCTACTGATTTTGCTCGATTACTTTTATTTTTTTACACGATTTTTCACTATCTGCAAAGACTAAACAGAGTATTGCGACTTTGTGCTTGTTTGTAAATAGAGAATGATCCAAAGAGAACCAATTCTAAAACAGTAAATGCTTGGATAACAATCAATCAAATGGAGAGACAAGCAGGCACGACGGATTACAACGGGGGTAAAGGTCTGCGTTAACTACCGTTCACTATCTGCAAAGAGAGAGTACTACTAAGAGAAAAGAGGGGAGGGGGGGTGCAGCGTTCAAAGCACATCAGCGTGCATAAATACGAAAATGTTTTTATCTATCACGTACTTGACATTTTAAAGCTTTTCATATTTGCTATTAAAAAACCATTGAAATTCACTGAAAAAACCATAGGTTATAGTGGATATATAGTTAGGAATTTGCATTTACAAAACCTTGAAAATTCAATGAAAAAACCATTGGTTTTAGGCCATATATAGTTAGGGATTTGCATTTACAAAACCTTATTTTACTCGCATAAAACCATTGAAATTCCATATATAGTTAGATGCGCTAACTATATATCGCGCACCCGCAATCCACTGCTGATGATGTCACATATTACATCATTCATGACATGGTCAGTGACATCACTGATGACATCACTGATGACAACTCAAATGACATCACTGATGACATCTCAAATGACATCACTGATGACATCACTGATGACAACTCAAATGACATCACTGACAACATCACAGATGACATCATTCATGTGTTAATACGATGAACCTCTACAGAGTCTGATATATCCTTAGATACACTCAGTGAAAACAGACACTCACAGATTGTCACTCATCCATGGAGTTACTCATACACCTAGACAGTCATGCAAAGAATCAAACACACCTCCAATTCCTCAACTATACAGTTATACACACCTTACTTATTGAAACATATTCTAACACATATTTACTCTCTTATATAATCCCTAATAAAAGTTCACAATGATCCATACAGCCACTCACACATTCACTGGCTCTAATGCACAGTTATTTATATATGTTAACTCTCACATGTACTGTGTTTTACATATGTACTTACTTTGACATGTAGCACTGAGATATCCATTCACTCACCAATACACTCATGCACACAGTCAACCACCCATACAGCTGTTTCCACATGCACTTTTGAAACCATACATCTAGTAAATCAACTGCTCACACATCTATGCACAGAGTCACACACCTCCCAGCCACTCACACACATACTCAGTCTCCCATACAAATACTTGAGCAACCAATCAATAACCCATATAGTTATTCATATAGCTACTGATCAACACATGCAGCAGTTTACAGAACAACAGATATAATGATGCACAAATTAATACAGTTTAATCACTAACCCATGCACTCAGTGAGACACATTTAATCACTCCCTCATACAATCAGTCATGCACCTACTAAATCCTTCATCCAGACATTTATACATCCACTCATTCTTCAATATGTAAGACATATTTTAACTTTACAGAAACATACAGTCACTGGATGTTGTGATCAGTGATGTCATCAGTGATGTCACTGACCATGTCATGAATGATGTAATATGTGACATCATCAGCAGTGGATTGCGGGTGCGCGATATATAGTTAGCGCATCTAACTATATATGGAATTTCAATGGTTTTATGCGAGTAAAATAAGGTTTTGTAAATGCAAATCCCTAACTATATATGGCCTAAAACCAATGGTTTTTTCATTGAATTTTCAAGGTTTTGTAAATGCAAATTCCTAACTATATATCCACTATAACCTATGGTTTTTTCAGTGAATATATATATATATATATATATATATATATATATATATATATATATATATATATATATATATATATATATATATACACTTCACAGTCCTGTTCCGCTGCCTCAAACAAGGACCAAGATCCAATCTGCAACAACGAAATCACCAGGTACAGACCACTCCACAGCGCAATGGTAAGATTCAAGTGGTTTATTCACACGAACTCGCCAGCATGACGCGTTTCGGTCACTACACGGTGACCTTGATCACATGTCGAACGAAACCAATGATAATACTTATAAAGGGTAACCAATCAACACAGAAGGTGGGAAAATGATAGAAACTGAAAAAACACTGAATGCAAAACATCCATAGTTGAAAACAGACCCATATTAACAGCGATTAAACCTGAGTATATACTGTCTAGAAATTGATCTCAATATCCATATGTACAATCTATGTACATTATACAAATTTACAATGCAAATTTTGACCTTTGCCTATACAATATATACATGTAAATCATTCATCATTACTGTTTTCATATGTTACAAACACAAAAGATTCGACATTCGAACCCTGTGATTACCGGATGATAGTGCACAGTCGTGTTCATTATTCGCTTGGCCCGCTCACATGACAGTGTTAATTGAAAAAAAGACCCAAAAGTGCCCAGCCCTAGTGCAAAATTTGAAATACAAAATCGAAGTACGATCTGAACCAGCTTAAGATTCAGGTACCTGATCAAAAAATGATTCATATGTGGCTGGTCAATTCATACAGAAAAAAACAGGTCAAGGAATATACAAGGGAATGCTCGAGCCCCACCATGTTGTACCCTATTAGGAGGTTTACATGTACGGGGGTTAAAAATAGTGGACTACCCAGGTCCTATATACTTTCTGTGACTACAGTGCTAAGCAAGTTGGTACCCCACACTTATATATTAAACATTTTACTTGTTAAATTTCATTGTGAGGAAACAAATTAGGACGTAGTGCCATAATAATATCCCCAAGGATACCACATAATCTTAATATGGAAATTCCTAATTTAAACGGTTCACTCATATTTCATATTTAAATCAGAAATTCATCAAATGATGTACAAAGAAAAATTGATCTTATGAAGGAGGACAAGGCTCTCAGACAGTGATAACATACAAAGATAGTGATCGTATACAGGGTAGATACAGTGGATAAAGAAATCACATCAGCTCAGAAATATTAAAAAATATATAAGTACCAGATACTCTCAGGATCAAATCTAGCTGGTGATTAGAATAGGGGGGACTAAATGCTATTGGAACTATGGCCGACAAGGCCAAATACATTGCCCAGATATTATAAAAAACAATGAAGGTCCTCTCCCGTATTCAGTCCGTTCGGAATTCTCGTATCTAACAGTAAGATATACTTACTTTCCAACTGTCTGAGGGATTTCTCCCTATTGCCCCCTCTAATGCTCTTAGGGACTCCATCAATAATGAAGTAGCTGAGATGATTTATATTCCTCTGATGGACTAGGCCAAAATGACGAGCCACCGGATATTTATCGTCTGAATTGACAATGGCCCTGAGATGCTGGAGTATTCGATTAAAGGCCTGTAGCTTAGTGCTGCCTACGTACTTGAGCCCACAAGTACATTGGAGCACATAAACTACAAATTCAGACCGGCAAGTATAGTGCCCCCTGATGGCAGTAGGAGATAAGTCAAATGCAGATTTGTAATCCTTGGTGGAAACACCAAATTTACAGGCTCTGCATGATATGCATCTATAGAAACCTGACCTTTCAAACAATCCCTCCTTTTTCGGAATGACCTCTGGGCTAGATCTTACCAGGGCATCCCGCATCGAGGGTGCCCTTCTGAAGGTTATTACCGGCTCCTCAGGTAATAAAGGGGCTACAGTGATGTCAGTTTTTAGCAAAGGCCAGTGTTTTCTAAGAATGCCTCTCAATTTTCTCTCCTCACTATTATAAGTGGTGATCATGCCAATCCTCTCAGGGACCTCAGATGCTGATTCTTGTCTTGTTCTGACAGCTGTGGTCGAATTTAGGTATTCTGCTCGGTTTAGCTCATTAGCTTTATTCAAAGCTTCCCTGAGGGCAGTAGTCTGATAGCCTCTAGCCACAAATCTTTTAAATGCTTCTTTTTGGCACTTCATTAAGTCATCCTCTGAACTGCAAATCCTGCGAATACGCAGGAATTCCCCATAGGGGATGCTTTTCACGAGGTGACCTGGGTGAGCACTACCAGCGTGCAAAATAGAATTGCCCGCTGTAGGCTTTCTATGGAGTCTGGTCTGGAGTTTCCCCTTCTGGACATAGATCTCAACGTCCAGAAATTGGATCTTCTCTTTACTGATCTGTGATGTGAATTTGAGGTTGAGCTGATTCTCATTAATTACTCTAACAAATTCAGTAGCTGATTCCACAGACCCCCTCCACACCATACAAATATCATCTATGAAGCGCCAAAAGTGTGATATTTTGTTGGGAAATTTGGACGCCAGTGACCCCATGAGGACATGTTCCTCCCACCCCCCTACATGAAGACATGCATACGTGGGGGAAAAACATGCCCCCATGGCCACTCCTCTTAGCTGCTGGTATACCTCTTTATTATAAAGGAAGTAGTTGTTATTTAAACAAAGCAAACATTTTTAAAAGCATATTACTGTGTTGACTAAAGGCAATATCACGCTTACTCAGGAAATATTTGACAGCATTCAGACCATCATGATGTGCTATGCTAGTATAGAGAGAGTCTATATCTAGCGCTATCAGTATTGATTCATTGTCCCATAACACATCATTGATTTTGGACAAAAAATGTCCAGTGTCCTTGATGTACAAAGGTAATGATTCCACAAATTCATGAAGGAATGGTCTACGTAGCGTGAAACAGACTCTAACAAGCTGCCCTGGGCCGAGATAATAGGACAGCCGGGCACTCGAGTTGTTTGCTTGTGAATCTTTGGTATTAAGTAAAAGAAAGGAGTTATAGGGAACTCATTTTTCAGGAATGCAAGCTCTTGTTTACTTAACAACCCCTCACGCCTCCATTCATTCAGATCTTTGTGCACTTTTTCCTTGAGGCGCAAGATGTCAATAAAGTTGCTTTTCCTGTAGCAGGATACATTGCTTAAATGTCGTTCCGCTTCAGCCATATATTGGTCTCGAGGCCAGATGACAGTGTTGCCTCCTTTGTCCGCTTTATTTATTATGAGATTGGAATCACTCCTCAATTTCTTCATGAGTTTACTATATTGTTTTTCCATCTATCTCATACGTCTGTTCTTGCGAGTGGTGTTATGTTGTAATTTTTTCAATTCTTCTACCACCATGTCCCCAAATGCATCTATATTGTCCTTAGGCATTATGGGACAAAATGTGGACGGTGGTTTGAAATTGGTGGCGCAAGGAAGGTTAGTGGCAATACCAGCACTTCTCAGGTTTTGCTGAGTCGCCCCAGGAACAAAATCCTCTTCCAATGCTAGTTCTTGTGCTACCACCAAGGCTTTAGTGTCTGAAATAGAAAATATCCTGGAAGGTTGAGTTCCACTGACAATGTCGGAGGCTTTGAAATGCGCATTGGACAATTTGAAATGCTTTTTAAGTTTTAATTTTCGTATAAACTTAAACACATCCACCCTGGTCTGTACATAATTGAATGAATTTTTAGGGCAGTACGACAGGCCCAGGGACAAGAGTTGCAATTCAGCTTTGTCCAATTCAACATCAGATAAATTGATAACAGTATTGCTCTCCATATTATTAGTTGCCTGTTCTCCACTGTTACAAATACCTGATGACATAGCAGTCGTGGATAAAGTGGGTGAAAGGGAAGAAGGAGATTCTACCATTTCTTTCCTTTTCCTCTCCCTCTCTTTGGTTTCCCTTTGGCGCCTGCATCGTCTCCTTGCGCTGCGCTTTTTATTTGCTGCTGCTCGTTTATCTTTCGTTGTTGCCGGGTTTGTGGTCGCAAAGTTTTGAATCTGTCCTCGACCATAAAACCCAGTTCCTCAGAAGGTGTGTATTTTGTGGGCACCGGACCCATGTTGGACCCCCCTGCGATATTGTCCTCAGATTCACTACCACTAGTGACCGAACTCATTTCTGGTTCTGACAGTTCCACAACCTGATTAGAGCTTGTGCCTTGCGCAGTTACCTTATGTGCCATCGCTTGTCTCTTAACATTGTCGAACTTGCGGGCAAAAGTGAAAATTCTACCAGTCTCATAGTCTTGTTTGTCACGTGCAAACTTATATTGTTTCCGCGTGCTGATGGTTTCCTGGTGTTTGGCAAGTCTAACATCAATTTCTTCTCTTGTCTTTTTAATCAATTCCTGATCTTTTTCAGTTTCCAGTTCTTTATTTAATTTTTCTATTTCCTGCAAGATTTCATTGCGGTCAATTTCAGCATATTTAATCAGTAAGCTGACCATGTTCATTGAAGCGTCAAGATTTCCTGTTGCCCATTCTTTTAACATTAGAGGGTTGGGATTCTCAAATGATGGTGCAATCAGGATCCTCAACCCTCTGGGAACACGACCCACTTCTTGATATTTTTGCAAGGACCGTTTTTCCCACCATTTTGTGGTCTCCGTTCTAAGAAGTTTTTCCAATTTCTTTAGTTTGCTTTTCAAATCAATGCTTTCATTTTTCTGTGTCACAGGTTCATTTTGTTTATTCGGAGTGGGTAGATTTTCAAACATAGCATCGGCTAGAGCCTCCCGGTTTCGTAAGGCTTCTGCCGGCGTGGCCATGATGCGAGTGAAAAAACCTATATACTTCAGACAACCGGTTGCAAAAGGATTGCGTGCAACCGGCAATCGTGTTATTGGCGCGTTTCCTTTCTCCCGTCTAAT
Organism: Lissotriton vulgaris; assembly: GCF_964263255.1. Lineage (NCBI taxonomy): Eukaryota > Metazoa > Chordata > Amphibia > Caudata > Salamandridae > Lissotriton > Lissotriton vulgaris. The sequence continues at coordinate 14,013,418 of NC_141687.1, forward strand.
GGCAAAATTGCTATTGAATTCAGCAAAACAATCTCAGTCCGCTGGCTTACCACAGAAATCCGCCGGCGGCGTCTCCTCGGTGTCCTCCGACCCACAAGGGACTCATATATAAATCATTTGAAATATAAAGTTATTATATCTCAGGGATCTGAGATACTCTTAATATGAAAATGACCTTATCTCTTGATGTCAACAGTATTGCACTTTATTCTGCTTACTTTGCACATATATTTGCACAATTTAATTGCACTTTTCCATCTATTGCTGCTTTGCTGAATTTTGCACATGGAGTTTATAACTCCTGAAAAGTTTTTTGCAAGACATTGTTCGTCTTGAAGGCTCATTTAATTTAGGTTCTTAAAGTGAGATATAACTATGTATTTATACAGTTATTATAAATCTATTTACCAGCTGCATAAATGGGTATTCAGACACAGTTTTAATTTATCTATTTAAAACGTGTATTATCATTTACTTTTGTATGCAATTGCAGAACCTTTTTATTTTGGGATTCATCCTGAAAATTATTGTGGAGAATCTATGGTGTAAAAACTACAAGTGGTAGTATTTCTTCACTTTTTTAGTCACGTGATAGGGTGTATACATATTTCAGCAAATATATAAAAAAGCATTTAGTTTGTTGTGATGTTACAGTGTGAACAAGGGCGAGTTAGCCTGAAATGCGTAGCTGTTCTCTGTGTGGTTGCAACTAATAAAACATCTTTGCTGATTCCTGTGGTCCGTCTCCCTCGTTTGCCGGCGTGTGCTGCTGCTTGAAACACTGCGAAATCCGAGGAGGTGCTTGTATTTCATATATATATATATATTTATATTAAGGATTGATCCTGGCAACTATGAATTTTTATAAACTAATTTTACTGCCCTGTTGATACCATGCACTTTAACTTTAGAATACACAGTATTCTCATGATTGAATGTTGCCTTGCTGGCAAACTCTGAAGATTTTTACTTATACTTATCTCTTTAATGTTTTGAGCACTATTTAATTTGATTTAGGCACTTGATAAGTTGAATGGGAATAATACGAAGACTTGGTTAAGGTACTAATGGCATTTATGCTGGAATAAATCTGCTAGAATATGAGGAGTAGCGGAGTAAATTCCATTTATGGAATTAATTGGATTAATTTGAAAATGTAATTTCTGAAATTTCCATATTGTACATTTTTATTTGACTGTATTTTACAGCCAATATATTTTCTTACATGCATTATGTACCAAACAAAAGTATGTCTTCCATGTCCATTAAGGGGCTGCTTATGCACATGCACTTTAAAAAGCGATGGGCGAAGCCTTTAGGCTGTCATGTGATCAAGGGAGGGATCTCCCGAAACGCGCAATGGCTGATTAAAGAGTTTGCACAAATTTTGGGTCCACGCTGGACGTTGGATAGCGTAGGGGTAAAAATTACTATTCCCACTCCAGTGAGTGCAACAGTAGGGAAAGTGTTGGAAAGCGGGAGGGTAGAAATTACTATTCCCACTCCAGAGTGTGCAACAGTAGGGAAAGCGTTGGATAGCGTAGGGGTAAACATTACTATTCCCACTCCAGAGAATGCAACAGTAGAGAAAGTGTTCGATAGCGTAGGGGTAAAAATTACTATTCTCACTCCAGAGAGTGCAATAGTAGGGAAAGCGTTGGACAGTGTAGGGGTAAAAAATACTATTCCCACTCCAGAGAGTGCAACAGTAGGGAAAGAATTGGATAGCGGGAGGGTAGAAACTACTATTCCCACTCCCGTGAGTGCAACAGTAGGGAAAGCGTTGGATAGGGGGTGGGTAAGAATTACTATTCCCACTCCAAAGAGTGCAACAGTAGCGAAAGCGTTGGATAGCGTAGAGGTGAAAATTACTATTCCCACTCCAGAGATTGCAACAGTAAGGAAAGCATTGGATAGTGGGAGGGTAAAAATTACTATTCCCACTCCAGTGAGTGCAACAGTAGGGAAAGCATTGGATAGGGGGAGGGTAAGAATTACTATTCCCACTCCAAGGAGTGCAACAGTAGGGAAAGCGTTGGATAGCGTAGGGGTACAAATTACTATTCCCACTCCAGTGAGTGCAACAGTAGGGAAAGCGTTGGATAGCGTAGGGGTAAACATTACTATTCCCACTCCAAAGAGTGCAACAGTAGGGAAAGCGTTGGATAGCGTAGGGGTAAAGATTACTATTCCAACTCCAGTGAGTGCAACAGGAGGGAAAGTGTTGGATGGCGTAGGGGTAAAAATTCCTATTCCCACTCCAGTGAGTGCTACAGTAGGGAAAGCGTTAGATAGCGTAGGGGTAAAAATTACTATTCCCACTCCAGTGAATGCAACTGTAGGGAAAGCGTTCGATACTGTAGGGGTAAAAATTACTATTCCCACTCCAGTGAGTGAAACAGTAGGGAAAGCATTGGATAGCGGGAGGGTAAAAATTACTATTCCCAATTCCAGAGAGTGCAACAGTAGGGAAAGCATTGGATAGCGTAGGGGTAAAAATTACTATTCCCACTCCAGTGAGTGCAACAGTAGGGAAAGCGTTGGATAGCGTAGGGGTAAAAATTACTATTCCCACTCCAGTGAGTGCAACAGTAGGGAGAGCGTTGGATAGCGTAGGGGTACAAATTACTATTCCTACTCCAGTGATTGCAACAGTAGGGAAAGCGTTGGATAGCGTAGGAGTAAAAATTACTATTGCCACTACGAGTGCAACAGTGGGAAAAGTGTTGGATAGCGTAGGAGTAAAAATTACTATTCCCACTCCAGTGAGTTTAACAGTAGGGAAAGTAATGATTTAATATATTATTAAAAATAAATTAAATATCAATACCAATAAAACATTAATTACAATTAATTACCAATTTAATATTATGTAATAGTTATTTAATTAGGAATACAAATAAATATTAGTTATTAAAAATCAATTACCTATTCATAATTCATTAACAACTAATTAATTTTCAATAACAAAAATGTATTATTAATACAAATTAAAACCAATTAATAATTAATGAACAGTAAATTAATCATCAATACACAAAAAGTATTTTTAATATGTAATTAATTACAATTACATTACTTCCCAGCCTAGTCCCCTATAAATCCACAACCTGCTACGGAAAATAAATGAATAACATTATCATAATGATCACATAATTTATTTAAAAAAATGAATTACCAATTAATAAAAAATAATTACCAATTAAAAAATTATTAACAATAAATTAAAAATTAATACCAATAAATAAATAAAAAATATTTACTTAATTACAATTACATTACTTCCCACCCTATTCCCCTATAAACCCACAACCCGCTACGGAAAATAAATTAATACAATTAACATAATTATCAATTATTCAATTAATACAAATTAATTACCAATTGATAAAAATTAATTACCAATTACAAATTATGTATTAATAATTCAAAATGATTACCAATATATAAATACAAATATTTAATTAATTACAATTAAATTACTTCCCACTCTATTCCCCTATAAACACACAACCCGCTACAGAACTAAAAAGCAAAATTAAATTAAAAATAATTATTAATTGCTAAAAATTAATATTTAATTTAATATAATTAAATTACTTCCCACCCTATTCCCCTATAAACCCACAACCCGCTACAGAATTATATTACGCTAAAATTAAATAACATAAAATTCATTACTTTAAAAAAATTAAGCATACATTACAAAAATAATATACACTTTTCACACATGCACTAACATACAAAACACTTTAAAAAATTCGATATTATTAAAAATTGGATATATTTTAATGCCTATATTATATACTTTGGTATTTTGACTTCGATATTTTGACAATCGATATTCCTTACCTTCAATTCGATATTTTTAACCACTTTATTGTGTCCATTCGATATTTTGTCCATTCTATATTTTTTATTCGACATTATGTCCATTCTATATTTGTACTTCGAAATTATGTCTTGTTGCCGTCACCAGCATTGCTGTTGTTGCCTCCTCTGTAACCACCTCAATTCTGCCTGCCTCTCCCACCTCTGTTTTAGTTTAGTTTAGTTTAAACTATTTCTTAAGCGCACGTACACCTAGCGGTTTCATGGCGCTATATTGAGCTGAACCCCTGAGGCGTCAGAAATAGGAGGATGGAAGGGGGGGTTGTAGGAAGTATGATCCAATGTTGTCATCAAAGTATTAGTCCACAAATTGTAGAGGTTGAAAACTGGATTTATTCCACAAGTAGGACCCACGACATGAGACATGAACAGCAAGGCAGTAACTGAATTATAAAGGCAGTGAGTGAAAGATGCACTTAAAGAATTCCAGAATAGAGAATTAACAGACACAAACCTTCCATAAAGAAAAACACTCTCTACACACCCCCCTCCTTATAATAAACCAAAACAAAAAAACAAAAAACAAAATAATAATTCAATAATACACAAAATCATTAGAACGGAAAGGATTTCTAACACGAGAACTGCATCTAGTTGGTGCATGATCTCCAGAATTCCAAACAATATTTTCAACATTTTCAGCATTTTGACGAATAACAACATTAGAATCACCACCCCCAAAATCCAAAAAATGAGAAGAAGTATTCACAATATCATTTTTCTGACACATCTTTTCAAAATCAAGCCAACTAGAATCAGCTTTTTTAACAGATCTATCACAAATGATTTTCGCTTGTTCTTTCGAAATCTTCACTACAGCATTTGTGTTCCACCATCCACGACCTTGCAACATAACAGCCATCTTAGAAACTTTTAAAACTTTCACAGGCGCTAAAAATTTTGATCCACCTTTCGTAACTTTTATGGGTTTTTTAATGATAACTCAGTCTCCAGGAGATAAGGAAGTAATTTTAACAAATTTTCTTACATCAAAATTTCTCCTATATGTTTCCTGTTTGAGTTCAACCTGTTTCCTGACTTTGTGAATATCCAAACCAGGACATTTCTCACCGACTTTCCCCTTTAACCAAGCAGGGTTAAGAGAAGAAACAGGTTTTCTACCCCTGAGCAAAAAATAAGGAGTGACATCCGTGGTAGAATGTGGAGTGGTGTTGTAACTCCAAACCTTTCCACAAAGATACTTGCAAACATCCAAATTATTAGAAACAGCAGTTTGAACACCTTCCTTCAATAGACGGTTAGCCCTTTCCACCAAACCATTTGACGAAGGACTATACAAGGGTACCAACACATGTTTAACCGAGGCACCACTTAGGAAATCCTCAAATTCACTGGAAACAAAATGAGAACCATTGTCTGTTATAATTTCAATAGGAAAACCCTCCACCATGAATAAACGTTGCAAAAACGTAATTACAGAAGAAGAATCAGGCCTCTTGACAAAAGAAAAATAAAGCCACTTGGAAAAGTAAACAATAATTACAACCAAATATTTATTGTCAGAACTAAGCAAGTTAAAAGGACCTGAAAAATCTAAGCCCAACTTTTGCCAAGGACCAGCAGGCCAATCAACAGGGCATAAAGGTGAAGTAGACAAACGCCAATGCTTATCAGAACAAAGACATTCCGGACACTTGTTAACAAAGTCCTTCACCTGTCCATCAATGCCAGGCCACCAGTACCTGATAGTGCTCTAAATCCCTAAATGCCCCTCATGAGCAAGTGAAATGATCTTAGAACGAATACCTTCAGGAGGGACCACTTTGTCTTCCCTCACTAAAACATTGTCAACTATAGACAAGTCAGCAGCCACCTGAGCAAAACATCTATCTTGCATTGACAAACTTCTATCACAGGGCCAACCATGCACCAAGAATTTTTTAACCCTGCGGAGACACAGATCATTGTCATCTGCAACTGACCAGTCAACTTCGGAAAGCTTACCACCCTCAGCCAAATCAGATATGATAAAAACAACATCAAAATCATTACTCTTCACCTCAGGTTCAGCATCCGTCACTTCTAAAGGGATACGAGACAAACAGTCTGCCCTGACATTTTTCCCACCAGGAATATATTTGATGTCGAAATTGTACTCCTGTAATCTAGCCAATAATCGAACCAGTCTAGAAGAAGCTCTATTAGAAAAGCTATCACCTAACATATAAATCAAAGGCTTATGATCAGTGAAAAGCTGAAAATGAGAGCCCCAAACATACATGCGTAATTTCTCAACAGCCCAGCAGCATGCTAAAGCCTCGCGTTCTATCGTGCTATAGTTAGACTCCGCACTATTTAAAAATCTAGAAGCAAAGGCTATAGTGTATTCTTGACCCCCAATCATTTGACTCAACACAGCACCTAAACCTCTTGAACTAGCATCTACTGTGACAATAGTGAGCTCTCCATGAGAAAAAGCTTGAATAGCAGGTGCATCCAAGATCAACTTTTTAACATTAACAAAAGCCTCTTGTGTACTCGTTGACCAAATATATTTAGCATGTTTTTTAAGCAAATCCCGGAGAGGTTGTACAATAATGGCATATCCCTGCACAAAACGAGCATAATACTCACTGAGTCCTAAGAACGCACGCAAAGCATCTTTATCCTGAGGCCTTGGTGCATCCTTGATTGCAATAATTAAAGACATCTTAGGTTTTATACCCTCAGCAGATATATTATGACCCAAATAATCAACGCAATGAGTAACAAATTTACATTTCTTCTTGTTAACAGTCATCCCAACATCCTGAAGCTTTTGTAACACACATTCAAGAAGACTGTAATGGGATTCAAGAGAGGTAGAATGAACTAGAATATCATCTTGAAACGCCTGTATGCCTTCAATATCAGCAAATAATTTATCCATAAGATGTTGAAACACGCTGGCCGCGGAAGCCAGTCCAAACGGCAAGCGTTTGTACATAAAAACTCCGAACGGAGTGACAAACATAGTTAGGTGTTGAGATTCTTTTGCAAGAGGAATCTGGTGGTAAGCAGATTTTAAGTCACTAGTGGTGAAATATCTGCTACCACCCAAATTCGCTAGAAGTTCTTGGATTCTTGGCAATGGGTGGCAATCTACCAGAATATTACGGTTGAGTGCCCTCAAATCAGCACAGAGACGAATCTCGCCAGAACTCTTATGTGCCAAGACACTAGCCGAAACCCACTCTGATGATTCCACAGGTGTTATGATGCCTTGACCACATAAGTTTGAAAGCATTTTTTTTAAAATCATCTCGAGCAGACAACGGGATAGGTCTACAATTCTGAATTACTGGAATGGCATTATCTTTTAGAATAATATTGTGCTGAAAACAATTAACTAAACCAACTTTGTCAGAGAATACGTAAGAATACTTAACCAGCAACTGTGACAAAATAGGATTATCAGATGTTATTGGGACCTCATCTGAAATGGAGAGAACAGGAAATTCTCCTAATACAACAGGATCTGCATGTCCAGGTTTAAGCGTAATACCCAACTTCGCTTGATCTTGCCAACCTAGGATATCGCGGCCATTGACAGCCACATATACCTTGGTATATATCTGTCTTCCCCTGAAATTGACAGAGTCTGAAAAATAACCACACATGGTGATATCAAACTCACCAAAGGCCTTTGGATTAACGTCAGAAGGCTTGAGTAACACATTGGACCAGAATTTCTCAAAAGTTCTAAGATCCAAGATGATAATCGGAGAACCAGAATCAGCCATCACATTAATATTGATTGGTCCGATTAGCATACTACACAAAGGACCCTTACACTTTGTTGTATTGTTATTCAAAGTGTTAATCTCAATTGTGGACAGAGTATTACTCATTGCTTTGCACAATTCCTCCTCATCAATCTCAAGAGCATTTACTTTTTTCTTATACTTAGAAGCTCTACACACTGTGTTAAAGTGTCCAATTTTTTTACAGGTGATACACCTTTTACGCAGAGCTGGACAAGTTGGGTTATTGCCATAATGGTACTTTGAACCACACCTATAACAAACTCCTTTACTATCAGATTGTGTTGTTTTACCATCAGAATGTACATTAGTACTCCTAGGTTTCGTAGAAATAACACTTCCTGTGTTAAAATCTTTGAAGAGACTACGGACCTCTCGTTACTGCGAGCAATGTCCATAACCTCATCCAAAGATGGATTCTTGCAGGTCAATATTCGCTCTTGGATCTTTTTATTAAAACAATTGAAAACCAACTGATCCCTAAGAGCTGTATCTAAATCATCTGCAATTTGACACTTAGCAGCTAAGACCCTCAAAACTGAGAGATAATCCTCTATGGACTCATCTTGCATTTGTTTTCTTTTAAAGAAAACATGCCTTTCCACCATAACAGAAGGCTCATCTACATAATTCCTACCTAGTCTGGCTAAAGCCTCTTTATAAACGTTCCATGTTTCATCACCAGATGGCGCTGCTACAATAGGCAAATTATCAAATACATCTTGGCCAGCACTACCTAGGTGATTAAACAATAAAGGTTTTTTTCTAGAAGCAGGGTACTTAGTAGCATCAATGGCTTCCAGATAATTATCAAATACTCTAAACCATTTGTGCCAAGGAACTGTAGGTTTACCTGGAATCTGTAAAAAAGGAGGAGGCTGCATAACATTATTAGAAGAATCAGAAGACATATTTAAAATAATGTGAACAGCTTAGAAAGTAAGTATATAAATGAATACAGTAATGGAGAAAAAGTCACACAAAAATGTAGATGAAACGTGTGCTTATCACGGAAGAATAAGCAGTGAAAAGAAAATATATATTAATAATAAAGTATCCAAGAAAAGAAGTTCAAACTTTAATCCAAACGAAGTTGATTGCCGATTTTGCCTTCACGGTGAATTTTCCTTTTGACTGGATGTAAAATGGTGGATTAACATGACCTTGACGTCTGTGCGTGGCGTGCTGACGAGGAAAATTGACCTTTTGGAGATAAACAACACACGTCATAGACAGGAACCTTGAGCAGGCGAGCGCACAAAGAAATGTTGAAGAGCGGCTCGAGGAATGCGTGTGCAGCGCGATTTGGAACTTCCAGGCAGCTTCAAATGTCGCACCGGGTAAGTAGTGGAGTCAAATTCAAATAGAATAGGAAATAAAAATACTGCAGGATCGCAACTTTGAGCACTGAATAAAGCATACAATGTCAAGCAGAGCCACGCTGCAATGCGCAAGAGAAAAATAAAGCGCAAAGACACGTTTAAGTTAGCAAACGCTAACGTTAAAGAAATCAATCTCCCACACAAAGTCAAAAGTACAGTACCTAAGTGGTGTGGAGAAAAACGGATTTGTTCAAGTTGTTTCCGAAATTCAGAAATATTTCTTTGTTAAAGTTGAGAAAATATTTGTTTTTGAAAGTCGGTGAAACCTTTCCTTCTCAAAGTCGGTGGGTCTTGAAAGCGTCGCCAATAAATGTAGGAAGTATGATCCAATGTTGTCATCAAAGTATTAGTCCACAAATTGTAGAGGTTGAAAACTGGATTTATTCCACAAGTAGGACCCACGACATGAGACATGAACAGCAAGGCAGTAACTGAATTATAAAGGCAGTGACTGAAAGATGCACTTAAAGAATTCCAGAATAGAGAATTAAGAGACACAAACCTTCCATAAAGAAATACACTCTCTACAGGGGTTTAAGAGGAAAAAGCTTGTGTGAAAAGGAACGTTTTCAATGCCTTGCGAAAGAGAGTATACTGGGGACAAGATCTCAAATGAGCCGGAAGGGAGTTCCAAAAGGTAGGGGCGAGTGTAGAAAATTTGGAGCCGCCCCACTTTTTACGTTTGAATCGGGGAACTAAGAGCAATTGTTGGGTGGAGGAACGCAGCTCCCTGGGGGGGACATAGGAGTGAATTTCAGAAGTGATAAAGGCAGGGGCTGAACCGGAGCGGGCGTTGAAGATGATGCATCTTAGTTTAAACTGGGCTCGTTCACGAATGAGGAGCCAGTGAAGAGTCTTGAGGAGGGGAGTAACGTGATGAGACTTGGATAAATTAAAGACCAGGCGGGCCGCCTGGTTCTGGACTAACTAGCGGCGTCGCAGGCTGTACACGGGCATGCCACAATAAAGGGCATTGCCGTAGTCCAGGCGGGAAATCACCATTGCAAGGACTATGGGTTTGAGAGAAAAAACGAGAGACTTTACGGATAGTACGAAGGAAGTGAAAGGATGAGGACACCACAGAACTGACTTGGGAGTGAAGTGAGAGTTGGTGATCCAGTTTGAATCAGAGGGTTTTTACAGAAGAAGAAGAAGGGGTTGGGGGAGAACCCAATGAGGGGGGCCAGAAAGAGGGGGACCAGGGACTGGAGCAACCACCTGTCAGCACCAGCTCCGTTTTGTCGGGGTTGAGCTTCAGGTGGTTGTGGTTGATCCAGTCCCGGATGAAGGTCATGACAGATTGAAAATTAGAAATGGACTCAGGGGAGGACGATAGGGAAAAAATAAGCTGGAGGTCGTCCGCATAATTATAGACGGAGACCTCCAGCTGTTGGAGGGCAAAAATAAGAGGAGCAATGTACAGGTTGAATAATAAAGGGGACAGGGATGAGCCCTGGGGGACCCCGCATTTAACCGGCTGGAAGTCCGCTGCAAAATCTCCCAAGCGCACTGCTTGGGTGCGGCCACTCAGAAAGTAGGACAGCCAGACCAAGGCAACACCCCCGATTCCCGCCGCTCTGACACGGGACAGTAAGATGGAATGATCAACAGTGTCAAAAGCGGCGGAGAGATCGAGGAGGACCAGGGCCTGGGGATGGTTTGTGTCCATGCCCTCTCTGAGGTTGTCAAGGACCGAAAGTACCACGGACTCTGTTGAGTGTGAGGGACGGAACCCCGCCTGCCGAGGGGCTAGTACCATATTCTCCTCCACGAAGGTACTGAGCGTCCTAGTTACGTGGCGCTCAAGAACTTTCGCCAGAAAGGGTAGGAGAGAGATGGGGCGATAGTTAACAAGTACTGAGGGGTCCGCTCCAGGTTTTTTTAAGATGGGTAGGATGACGGCCGTTTTGAGAGGTGGGATAACACTGCCCTGTGATAGCGAGCTATTGAGAAAAGTGAGAGGGGGCGAGGTGCAGGCAGAATAAATCTGTTTCAGAATGGATGCAAGGCAAGGGTCTAGAGGGGAACCAGACTTGACCATCGGTAGAAGAGAAAGAAAGGATTCTTCTGTAAGGAGGGGAATAGAGTCGAGACAAGCTGTGTTGGGGGGACACTGGGGATTTACAGAGGAAGGGGAAGAAGGGGGAATATTTGCTTTAATGGTAGAAATGTTATCGAGGAAAAAAGTATTAAGGGAGTCGCAGAGATGCTGGAAGGGGGAGGGTTTGAGGGAGGCCCTATCCGAATAAGCGAGATCGTGCACAATGGTGAAAATTTCTCTGGACTGATTGTCGGCGGCTAAGATTTTGGAAGAAAAGTAGATGTTCTTGGTCGCTAAGATGGATTTTTTATACTGGGCCAAAAGAGTAGTGTACTGTTTTCTAAGTATTGGACAGTAGCCGCGCCTCCAGGAGCATTCTGCCCGACGGACATTAAGTTTTTGATCTTTGAGTTCCTGGTGAACCAAGGATTGGCGTCGTTGGTGCGTTTAGATGATACACGCCTTAGGGGAGCGACTAAGTCGTAACCTGAACAGAGCCAAGACTTGATGGAGTCTGCTTGTTCGAGAGAAGACAGCCCGTGGAGATCTGGGCAGGAGGCGGAGAGAGTGGCAGACAGGGAGGTCACATCTACGCGGTTCCAGGAACGCGCCCAAATGTTTTTGGGGAGGGAAGACTTACGAGCTGGACTGATGGGTAGTGAAAAGGAGATGAGAAAATTATCAGACCAGGTGCAAGGGGAAATGGTCAAGGACAACACCGGACAGTTGAGGGACCAGATCTGATCTAAGATGTGGCCCTGACAGTGGGTTAGGTGGTGCACAGCTGGAGAAAAGTTAAGAGAGCGAAGAGTCTCCGAAAATTCTTTCGATGTTGAACATTCGGCCGGATCAGAAGGCCAGAAGTTGAAGTCTCCTAATATCAAAATGGCTCAATTGTTTACAACTAGGGTTGCCACCAGGTCTTAAAAGCTCGGCAGGAAGAGTTGAGGAGAAGAGGGAGGACGATACAACAGCACACAAGTGAGCAGAGTGCTGGAAGAGAGTGTACGGGCCACTAAATAGTCTGATGATCCAATAGGGGAAAAAGTTAAAGATTGGAAGACGATTTCTTTGCGGGCGATCAGGGCAACGCCACCACCCGATTTGCCGGGGGGACGGTCAACGCGAAGTGCATAATATGATGCAGAAAGCGTGGCCAATACGGAGGGAAGCGAACTATCACAAAACCAAGTCTCCGTAAGAAACAGTAGGTCGGGTTTGTGCAGGTCCAGTAAGGTGAAAAGTTTGTGATAATGCTTGACGGCTGACCTGGTGTTAAGGTAAAAGGCTTATACAGTGGTAATGGAAGGGCGGGCTGACGGCACAGGACGGGGCGAGTCGGTAGATGTGGGTGACGGCGAGGGGGGGCGGAGGGGAGCGGATGGAGGGGTCAATCCCAGTCTGTTAATACGTGCTATAACACAATCATCCAGAGGCCACGAGCCTTGGAGGTTGAGTAGCTGTGCAGATGAATATTGTGTGCAATAGGCGGAGGCAGGCCCCTGGCCCTGTTCGGACGCGGACGGGCGCAGACGGGCTTGCCTTAGGCGCTCCCGCTGCGCTCGTCCGCTGCGCTTCCGGCAGATGCACATATTTATCGTAGAAGTAGGGGGCGTGGCCTCGAGGGGGCGTGGCCTGTGTGCGCGATGGCGGCCGCAAATGTTTGTTTATCTGCGACAGCGTTCAAGTCGGCTGTGCGGGATGAGGGAGAATGGGCTTCTGCGCCAAGAGTGAGCAAAGGTAAGGTGCCTTTTAAAAAACAGAATAAATCTAGTGACTGTCAAATTTTAAAAAATCGCGCACTTAAAGCTCCCGGCTTCCGCCTCAGGAGTAGGTTCAATGAGGATGAGGACGCTAGTTGTCAGCGCCTTTTTATGCTGGGCGGGGGGCGTGGCCTCGAGGGGGCGTGGCCTGTGTGCACACCGGCGATGGCAGCCGCAAATGTTTGTTTATCCGCGACAGCGTTCAAGTCGGCTGTGCGGGAAGAGGGAGAATGGGCTTCTGCCCGAAGAGTGAGCAAAGGTAAGGTGCCTTTTAAAAAACAGAATAAATCTAGTGACAGTCAAATTTTAAAAAATCGCGCACCTAAAGCTCCCGACTTCCGCCTCAGGAGTAGGTTCAATGAGGATGGGGACGCTAGTTGTCAGCGCCTTTTTATGCTGGGTGGGGCGGCGTGGCCTTGAGGGGGCGTGGCCTGTGTGCACGCCGGCGATGGCGGCCGCAAATGTTTGTTTATCCGCGACAGCATTCAAGTCGGCTGTGCGGGATGAGGGAGAATGGGCTTCTGCCCCAAGAGTGAGCAAAGGTAAGGTGCCTTTTAAAAAACAGAATAAATCTAGTGACTGTCAAATGTTAAAAAATCGCGCACCTAAAGCTCCCGGCTTCCGCCTCAGGAGTAGGTTCAATGAGGAATGGGTGGTGGTTACGGGTGGGATGGAATTTTGACCGGGTGGCTCCGCCTCGTCCTCTGTCTTCAAATCCTCTGGAGGCCTGGTGATATCCTCAGCCATTTGCCCGACACCTGAAGCATATGACCATGGCAAAAAGGCCACTATACTTTTTTTGATTGACATCTGGGCCTTGTCTAGGGCCGAAAAGGTGGCAACATATTTCCCTAGATCCTTGACAACCTTGTCATTAAACAATAGGCCATTGGCCAAAGAGCCTACCTCCATAGAAGCCATATCCACCAATTGAGGGTCAATCCTTATCAGGAAAGATTTTCTGCGCTCGGTGTACTGTGCACAATTCGCATTTTCTAGAAACCAAGTTTTCTGAGCCCATTCTAGTATCTGCATTGGGTCAAGATTGGAGTTTTAGTCTTTAGCCCTGACTGCTAAGTCTAAGATCTGGGTGAGGGGTCCCGGCACATCTAGTGATTTATCCTGGCATCCCTTTCAAGCCCTGTTCAAACCCTTCTTTGGATCCTTAGCAAACTTTTTCAGGAAGGTTGCCATATTCGGGTCTAATTCCGGAGTGTCCATTACCTTGCCCAGTAGAGAAGGTCTTGGACACTCTGATCTTAATGTACTGCACACCACGCGCTCAAACCCCTATCTCATAGTCTCTTGAACATACCTACCTGAGCTACCTCTGCGCATGGCACCCATTCCCTGGACCTTGGGTAAATGATGTTTTTAAGGTCAAATAATGGATTTTTATTGGAGTAGTTTCCACATAATGTGTTTTGTGTTCGCGATTTGCCACCCTAAGCAGTTTCTCTGTGTCTTTGTCTGAGTCTGAACTATTGTGGGTTAGAAAGGGAGGAATTACCAATGGAACCAGAAGGAAAAGAACTGCCATACCATGGTCTTTAAGGGCCGCCGTTTCCACTTATGACAACACTTCTGCCAAGAAACTGAAGGAAGGTCTCTCATGGGCCAGACCCTGTTCACCCAACAGCACAGACTTGGCTGAGGATTCTCCCAATACTCTCTTAGCATAACCTTTTGAGGGTTTAGTGAAGGGTTGTAATGCCCTGTTGACTGAATCCTATACATGTGAGTCCAGGGCCTCTACTAGCTGCTCCTCCATCTGGTTCTCAATCATTATATTGATCCACCTCCTCTGCGAAGTAAGCCATCTGGCTAATGGAGGTGTGGAGGAGCTTCAGGGGAGAGTGTCCCAGGGGTGAACACAGACTGTCACAGGCCGAGAGCCTCCAGCCAGCAGGTCTTTTAAACTAAAGCCCAAAGCCTAAAACTTGCCTGCACACACTTTTATTTATTGTGGAAGGAGCCACCCCCGAAACTCTCCTAGGGCAGTGCCCTACAACATTTGTGTGCCCCGTTGGGCATTCCAGGGACTAAGGAACTGGGAACTGACTGCACCAGTGCCAGGAGCCGATTGGAGAGCAATTACTTCAATCGGCTGTTTGCGCACTAATGCAACAGTCGGAAGTAAAATTAGACTGCCTCCTTGACTGTCCCGCTCCCTCCCCAACAAAGTGCAGCTGATCAAAAGCACTTGTCTCGCGGATTTAAGCGCAGCACTGCTCACTAATTAAAAACACTCTATTAGATTTGGGGGTCTCTAGTTGGCACAGGTAGGTACTTGTGACAAATAGGGACCCTCTCCTCTAGTCAAGATAAGGGGATTACACTTCTAAAATAACCCCTGCTCACCCCCTTGGTAGCTTGGCATGAACAGCAAGGCTTTATCTAAGAGGCGTTGTAAGTTAAGCATTTGTGACCACATACAGTAACCCAGTGACAACACTACAAATGGACACCACACAAGGTTTTATATAAAAAATAAGTATATTTTATATAGAGTTACCACAAGGCCAATAACGACTAAAATAATCCACAGTACTATTAGAATTCAATAGTTCTGTTTGAAAAGGCTTGAATCAAGGTTCTATGCGAGTCGGTAGACTGGTCCGGCTTCAGCGTTGTTGAAATAACACAGAGTCTAACAAATCCAGCGGACCACGTCGGTACGGGCACACTCAAATGTCGACAGACTTAGTCACAGTACCTTTTACTTGAGGCGGCTGGCACGGATGTTCGTCGCAGTGCAGAAAAGACAGCACAACAGGACGCGTTGTCCCTCGATGCGGTGCAGACTGTTACCCGTTGACAAAGTTGGTCGATCCAAGGCAAGCGTTGCAGGGCGAGACGGTGCTTCGATGTGGTGCTTGCAGCTTGCAGTGCGGCGACATAGCCGGGAGAAGGCGTCAATCAGTCCGAACAGCATCGCAAAGCGTGCAGGGCGGTGCCCAAATCCGGTGCATTCACAGGACTCGAAGTCAGCAGCAGTGACCGCGTTGGTCAGACCAGTACGAGTCGGTGTAGCAAGGTGTTGCACGTCGCGGTGTCCACCAGTCGCGGTGCAGGCAACGGCTCGGTGACGGCGTTAGGACGGAGTTGGTGAGCTCAGAGCTTGCGTTGTTCGAGGTGGATGTTGCTTGATGCGGTGCCTACAGGACACCGGGCCGGTCGTGAGAGTCGGTCACAGCTCCCTGCCTCTGTAGCCACTGAAACAGCCTTTCTAGCAGCAATCCACAAAGGCTGGTGAAGTCTACAGGTCCTGAGACTTTGGTCAGGGGGCAAGCTCTCTTCCAAGCCCTTGGAGATCTTTCACAAGTTGAAAATAAAGTACACAAAGTTCTTTCTCCTTCCTTTGGCAGTCAGGCAACCACTGCAGGCCAATCCCCCAAGCAGCACTTCAGCTTGGGAATAGTCTCTCCTCAGTTTCTTCAGGTTCCTCTCCTCAGCAAAGGTTTCTTCTTGTAGTCCAAAAGTGATCTAATTTCTTGGGATCAGGATCCCAATATTTATACCCCAAAATCCTTTGTTCCCTGAGGGGAGAGGTGTCTTTGCCCAGTCCAAACCAGTTCTGAAGTACTCTGTTTACCAGACTTCTCCTCTTCTTTCATTGCGCAGGGCAGAGACATCAGACGCACCACAGGGGGGAGCCAGAACTGTGGGGGGTGAACACAGTCCTATTTAGATACCAGGTGCAACTCCTCCCTCCCATCTACATGCCGATCTCTCTATTCACCACTGGGCTGACTCATTCTGTCTCCTGGAATACCCCAGCCCTGTCACTCAAACTCCAGACAAGGAATACACAACCTAGCAGAGCAGGCTTAAAAGGTTAGGCAAGAAAATACCTACTTTCTAAAAGTGGTATTTGCAAACACAGAATGTTAAAACCCACCTTAATAAAAGATGTATTTTATCATCCTGAGTCCAGGCATACTAAACTCGAATTCCTACCATGTTCTCTGAGTCAGTTGGGATTATAAAATGTAATAATTCTAACAGCCCATTCTGGCCTATGGAGAACAGGTAGCCTTTCAATAGTGACAAACGCAAATGGCTGTAATTGACTATTAGGACATGCCACACACATCAGGGCTTGTCCTACCTTACACTTACAATGCACCCTGCCCTTGGGCTTACCATAGGGGTGTCTGATATGAAGAAAAGGGAAGGTTCAGGGAGTGGCAAGTGGGTGCACTTGCCCAGTCAGCATGACACCAGACTGCACGCAGGCTCTGCAGTGGCAGACCTTAGACACATTTTACAAGGCCGCTTCTGTGGGTGGCACAACCAGTGCTGCAAGCCCACCAGCAGCATTTGGATTTACATGCCCTGGGCACACTCAGTGCACTGTACTAGGGTCTGACAAGTAAACCAAATAGTCAATCATGGAGTCATCAATTAATGCATTTATTTACAGTAGGGAGAGCATATGTACTTTAGCACTGATCAGCAGTGGTAAAGTGCCCAGAGTCAAAAAATAGCCAACAACAGGTCAGAAAAAATATAGGAGGCAGGCAAAAAGTTCAGGGGTGACCCTGCAAAAAGGGCCAAGTCCAACACACTCACAGTGTGCCTATATACAAGAAAGACAAAACATGTATTATTACTTAACTCGCTGCTGCAGCACCAAACAAAGGGGATGGGCTCTAATGCTCTATGGTTATATACCCAGCAGGGTGCACATTGATTGGTGTAGAGATGGCAAGCTACGCCTCATGGGTTAAGTAGTGCACAGTTTTATTGGCTGCTGTTTTGGCTTCAGTAAAGAAAGAGAAGCATAATGAAAAATGTCCTAGTTAACCTGAAGGAAAGTTTCAATTCCATTAAGGACACGGAGGCAAGGATTATGCATTTCTTTCTTCACTCTTTAGTAACAGCGCATGCAAAGATAAGGTAAGAAACACATCACTGAACTACAACGTCCATGAACACTAGGAGTACCCAGGGCCACCAACAGTCCAATCACATAACAGTCTGATAGTCCATATAATATAGGCAATGTCGTAGTCCTTCCTCTTCTTCACTGTAGGAAGTTAAGCCGGCTGGACATTATTCCATTTTAGACTCCGAACCTGAGAAGATAGGGATAAAATGTTAAAGACTCTCCCTTAAACGGTCCTTACCATTGTAAGCAACATTCAGGGACAAAGAATCGCACACCAAGAGAATATCATTGTACATGGAATAAATATCAACTGAATCCAAGGAATGTCCTAATCTCACATTTGATATTGATGTACCATAGAGGAACTGATTGCAGTTACAAACAATGTCAATACATCGTTCATAAGCATATCAATAAACCATAGTAGATACATAAAAATTCAGTACTTTCTTGACAATCACATGATCCCTATCTCTTATCTGTAGAATCCATGAATGTCATTGTATAAGTCCTCCTAGGAGGGAGGCATAGGTAGAGTATGCCGGGGGGATAATGCTCACCTCCCTGTCCTTAATAGAATTGAAACTTTCCTTCATTTAAAATAGGAACTATTTAGTTCTATTTCAGGACCGGAGGCGAGGATTATGCATTTTTAAAGTTTACTTACCCCCAGAGCAGCTGCGTCATGGATTGGTTTAAAATAAAAGTTTTTGAAAGTGGAATCTGATGACCAATCCGCTGCATGTATAATATCCTCCAATCTGCCCCCTGCCTGGACAGCCTCGGAAGCCATAGCCCATCTAGTGGAGTGAGCTCCAAACTCAGTAGTATCGATGCCTGTCTCTGCCATGATCCATCTCACCCACCTGGCAATGGTCGGGGTTGACAGAGCCTTAAAGGGTTTTTAGATGGCAAGCAGAAGTAGCCGTTCCCTGCTGCACCTCCATTGTCGTGTCTTTGTAGGTCTTTAGGCATCTGACCACAAAACAGCTTAGGAGAGTCGGGAAAAGCTAGATAGGATACCAACCTGGTACTCGTCTTTGTCCTTCTTGAGATGTTGAATTTGACCCTCTCAGGGGTAAAAATTCTAGCATATAGGTCTAAGGCCCTCACATCTGAAGATCTCTTGCATGAGATGAGGCAGAGCAACATCATCAACTTTGCCAAAATTTCCTTCCGGGACAGGTATTGATTGTCCTGCCAAGATGACAACAGGCGTACGACCACATTGATGTCCCAAAAACCCGAATAGCTCGGTTAAGGGGGACAAGAAATCCTGATGTCCTTGAGGAGTTTACTCACACAGGGGTGCTCCCCCACCGGAACATTATTCACCTGTCTATGACCCACTGCAATAGCCAATCCGAAAGAGTTGATGGCACAATAAGCCAATCCTTCCTGAAAAAGTTCTGCCAAGAAGTTCACTATATCTGTAACTCTGGTGCCCATGGGATCCAGGTGTCTCTCCACACACCAACGTACCCATCTCCTCCAAGTTGATCTATACTTTTTGATGGTCCCTGGGGCCCAGGCCTGTTGGATTAGAAATTCAGTCACCTGCGAAAGTCTGAAGTCGTGCAAGCGTCGCCTGAAATCCCCCATGCAATGAGATGGAGATGGCCCTGGTTAACCAAAGGGTGAGGTTGTCCCAGAGGGTCCGCCAGGATCTCTTCATACGATGGAAGTCGTACCGGGGCGGACCAAGCCAGCTCCAGGAGATTGGGGACCAATGCCTGCGATCGCCAGATTGGAGTGATCATGATTAGTGAGACCTTCTGCTGCCGGGTTTGTGTTGTCACCTGCTGGATGAGGAGGGAGGGAGGGAGGGAAGGCGTAGGCCAAATCCATCTAGCAATCCTGAAGGAAGGCATCTACCGCTTGTGCCCCCGGGTCCGTTCTCCAGCTGAAGTACTGGGGCAGATGAGCTTTCTATCTGGAAGCAAACAGGTCCACCTGGAATCGTTCCCAAAGTGTCCTCAGTGCCCTGAAATTTTTTTGGTCAAGTCTCAAGTCGCTGGCATCTCTGCAGTGCCTGGAGTTCCAGTACGCTATGGAGAACTGCGACCCGGAGAGAAAATCGGCCATCACAGAAATCTGACGGTGGAGGCAGTAGTGCCAGACGTCCTTGGCAAGCTCCACTAGGACTATGGATTGAGTGCCGCCCAGTCAGTTGATACACTGCACCGCTGTCGCGTTGTCCATCCGTAGAAGCACACAGCATGAAACTCTGTCCGTTGTAAGAGACCGAATAGCAAAAGATCCCGCCAGCAGCTCTTGACTGTTGATATGGAGAGCCAGCTCTTCCTCCATTAATCTGCCTCCCATGGAGGTCGATCTGCATCTGGCGCCCCAACCCAGGCGACTGGCATCCGATTCTATCACCAGGTCCGGTTTTGCCAACCATTCCATGCTTCCATGTGGTCGATCCACCACTGGAGATCCCTTCTGGCTTCCTGTGCCAGAGACACTAGTTCGGAGTAAATGAGTCTCCTTTGGAGATGGGATGCCTTCAGTCTCTGTAGTGCAGCGGACCCGGGAAGATGGCATGTATCGAGGATGGTACCCAACCAACAATCCTGGCCAACTGATGTAAAGCGATTCTGTCCCATCTGAGAACCTTCCTCAGTTCCTTCTTGGTGATCTTCTGTTCCCGCAGATTCAGGGTCGCGGCCCTGGAATCGAACTGGAAGCCCAAGAATAGCATGCTCTACGGCGGGACCAGGTCCGATTTCAGTTGGTTGATGGTGGGTCCTACACTCTGTGGCAGGGTTATGGTGGTATTCAGGTGAGTTATCAGCCGGACCCGGGACTGATCCATCAACATGATGTCATCAAAGCAAATAAGCAGCCTGATGCCCAGGGTCCGTCGGTGCTCCAACACTGGCTTGAGGAGTTTGGTATAGCACCAGGGTGTTGATGACAGGCCAAACGGGAGGGTCCAGAACTCAAAGACCTGCCCCTTCCACTTGACTTGGAGGAATCTGCAGTGGGGGGGGTAGGAGATAGAAATGGACAGGTAGGCATCCTTGAGGTTCAAACACGCCAACCAGTCGTCCTGTAGCAATAGATCCCGGAGGAGGTGAATTCCCTCCATCTTGAAGTGGCTGGTACACCAGCCACTAGATGAAGGACTTGAGGCTGATTACGGAGCAGAAGCCCTTGTACTTCTTTTCCAATAAAAATAGGTTTCTTAGTAACCGTCTGGGATGCAGCCCTGAGTGGCATATTGCCCCTTTTGTCAGAAGGTCCTGGACCTCCAGATCTATAAGGGATTCATCCTGAGAGGAGAAGACCAGTGGACGGGGTTTAACTGCTTGTACAGCAGTTCTGTAGAAATCTATTTGGTACCCCCTTACCATCCCCAGAACCCAAGGGTCTGAGGTGATCTCTGCCCACTTGTAAGAAAATATGCTTATTCTCCCTCCCAAATGAAGAGGTGTTAATAGACTGATGCTTACCACTGTATCTGCTGGATTTGTTGTGGATGCCTCCGCTGCCACGGTTCTTCTTGCCTTTTCCGCTGCGGGAGGGGTAGAAGGTTCCTTGCCGGCCAAACTGCCAGCCATTGTTTTGTCTTGCCTGGGCTGTTAGGGCCTTGGTAGGATTGGCCACCAGATGAGAGACCCCTGCCTCTTCCGGCCCCACCAAAAACCTTTCCAAGGAAGATCTTATTCATCGACGCCTGGACTTTGTCAAGCGCTGAGAACTTTGAAACAAGCTTCCCTAGCTCCTTGACAAAGGGGTTGCCGGAGAGGGACCCCTGTGCTAAGGGACCTGCTTCTGAGTATGAGAGTTCCCCCAGCTTAGGGACTATCTTCAGAAGAGCTCAATGGCATTCTGCGAAGAGGGTGAAGGTGACATTGCCCAGGAGGGATCCCCCCTCTGTCCCCACCCCGCCACGTCGTCCGTGGGTAGAGGCTGATCTGACTTCTTTGACCGCTCCGCAAGCTCTATGATTTTAGTTAACGGTCCCACCCCCTCCAGGAGCTTGTCCTGACAGGGTCTCCAGGATCTATTGATCCCCTTCGTGGGGTCCCTCATATATTTACACAGTTTGGGGTCTATCTCGGAGGTAGCTGTGACCTTGTCGGCCAGTGATGGTCGGGTCATTCTGACCTGAGGCAGTCCCTCTCCTCCTTGCTTAGCGCCTGTCTAATCTTGTTGCCCACTTACTCAGCTCCCTTCCTGTCAGGGACCCACTCCGCTGAACCTGGCCTAAAAATACTCTTGGGGTAAACATGTCAGAAGGGGCACCGTCCCCATCACAAGGGTTGTAGTTGAATGACTGCGGGAGCCAAAACCTGCTCAAATCCAGTGTCACGTTAGAGGATCCCTCTTCTTTCTCAACGTCACCCTCCCCCATGTTGGGAACACCTCTTTGGGGTTGAAATTTATGGCAACCTCGTCGCTGGTAACCCCGGCTCCTGGTAGGGTGCCTCTTTGAGCATACGTGCACTCTTGTAAAAGACTTCAGCTAGACAGCTGAAGCCTTCAAGGTGCCCAGTGTCACGCTTATTAGCCTTACGTGGGTGAACCTGGGTCATCCCACTAGGCCCAGCCCCTATCTCCTAGTATCCACGTGCCCTTGAAGACCTAGGCAGACATTTTATCAACACTCTCCTGCAGGGGGGCCAGTGCCTGGGAAATGGCCCTTGAAAGGAGCTTGTCCACTCCTGCAGGAAGGAGCTGTTGGGGGGCCATTCCTCCTCAGACGAAAGAGAGGGTGCATAATCATGATCCTTTTGGGCCTGCATCTTATATGGAGGGTAGGAGCATGAAAAAATACGCCCTTTTATTAATGGGGGCAGCCCCCTCGCCAGTGATTCGAAAGTTCCTGTTCAGGTAAGCAACAATAACAGAAATACCCCTAGACTGCCGGTAGCAGGAAACGAGGGAAATTAAAGAATTCTAGTGGGCTAAGCCGTAGGACCTACCACAGCTCAGTTTCAGGCGAGGGATGGGGAAAACAGGCACAAGCTCAATGCAACGTGACGACAGGAGCACAGGGAGCTGCTCTGTAGTGCGTACGATGCGTGTTAGAGGCACAAAGAGTGCCACCTAGAGCACCTGCGCTGGAGCAAGAAGTTGGCACGCTCGGGCCAAAGAGCCTACCATGCAGGAGTGATGCGGTGAAGCCGCTGTGAATGAAGCGCTTGCAGAGTGTGTCACGGGAAACAAAGACAAACCCAAAGTCAACACAATACAATCACAAACTCCAGATAAGCCCTAAATCTAACCCCCTTAGTCAGGAAGAAGGAATGAAGGGACTTAACTGATGAGGCAGCAGTGAAGAAAGAGGAAGGACTACGACATCACCTATAGTATATGGACTATCGGACTGTTATGTGATTGGACTGTTGGTGGCCCTGGTTACTCCTAGTGTTCATGGGAGTTGTAGTTCAGTGATGTGTTTTTTACATCATCTTTGAACGTGCTGTTAATAAAGATCTAAGAAAGAAATGCATAACCCTCACCTCCGGTCCTGACATAGACTCGGTGCCTCCGGCTTGTAATAGAATTTCTGCAGGCCAGGAGGCTGCGCAAGAAGAGAGATCCTACACCGAGCACGCACAGCTGGGAGTAGTGTCTCCATGGCCATGAGGCAAACAGAAGGAGCCTGATACTGAGCATGCGCACTGGCTTCTGTCTGCATGGGAGGGGAAGTATACAAAATGTGCTAGCATTTGCACCAGGAATTTTCTATTCTATTAAGGACACGGAGGCGAGGATTGTGCTTTCTCTTTCTTCACTGTTCATTTTACAGCAGCCAATGAAAAACTATTAAACACTACATTTCCAATGTTGCACTGGGGAAGTCAAATAACCATAGAGACTATGCCCTATATATGTAACGTCATCCATTAGCACTGCCTCTTTCTTTGCCTTGAACGAGGAGTCCAATTAATCCAAACTTATGTCCATGAGAAGAACATGTAGAAAAGCAAAACACCAGTCTTCATGCCAGAACCATCGGCATCCATGTAGGTGAAGGGCGCGCAGCACGCCAACCAAACTTGCACAAACATTGCGATGGTCATTGATCGCCTTTCTGCTCTACCCCTGAAACAGAAATTCGCAATCGTAATACCATGATAAGCAGACAAAATCAGGGCGGGTAATAAAACAATCATGAATATGAAAAAAATTACATTGGGCGGGATAAACCCCGCCTCCGTGTCCCGTGTCTTGGCGCGAATGCTAGCAATTTGTTTATTCTATTACAGGACCGGAGTCTTCAGTTTATGCTAGGTCAACGCTTTACCAATACAACAGAAGCAATATCGCCCACAGGTTTGTGATAAAACTGTTTAAAGGTAGAGTCAGATGACCAATCATCTGCTTTCATTATATCCTGTAAACTGATGCCTAACATATAAGACTTAGAGGCCATAGCGCCCCTAACTGAATGAGCTCCAAAGATCTCATTGTCAATACCAGCCTCCTGCATTATATACCGTAGCCATCTGGCAATAGTCGCAGACGTAACAGGCTTAAACGGTTTCTGCAATGCAATTAGCAAACTTGAACAACCAACCGGTCTAAGCGTTTGTGTACAGTGTTCATGAGCTTTCAAGCATTTTATAACTCACAATTTAATGTTAAAATGAAATGCATGATATTCAATGGAACGTGAAAGCATCATTGTCAAGGCAGAAATTGTAAAAGAGACCCCTTCCGGGGAAAACACTCTGTCTGTTAGGTCTAGTACTCTGATATCAGAGACTCGCAGACAAGTTGACACAGTAGCATGGCTAGTTTTGCAGACAACTGCTTTCTTGAAACTTCCTCATTATGAGGCAAGCTACCTGTTACATTCTTATTCATTGCATATCTCTTTAAATGTAATGCTGTGGTCGCATGCCAGTGCATGAGACATGGTTGTTTTCAAGCATGTTCTTAATTCTAATGACTGCAAGCTAGGACTGTTGCGGTTGAAGTTCAGTACAAGCTGAAGTTAGTTAACTGATGGATGTTATTCGTGCTGTCAATAAATCAAGATTTATTTTTCATCAATTTGACTGGATTATTATAACACTATCAAAGAGAGCTAATACTTTAGAAACATACCACAAAGCCAAACACTTAGCCTTAGGAGGATTTGCCACTCGTATGCCTTTGAGAAGTTTGCAGATCACCGGGTGCATACCTACCGGTTTACCGTTGACTTTCGTATGTCCCGCCGAGATAGTGGACCTAAAGTTGGTAACCGATTTGTAAGAGAGGCCTTCGGAGGCTTTCTTGGATAAAAAATTCACAATTGTGAGAGACCTGCCTCCACAGGATCCAGCTGTTACCCCAGGCACCAATCCAGCCATGCTTGCCATGCTGATGAGTATCGTTTCCTGGTAGAGGGACCCCAGTTTAGCTGGATGAAACCTGAAGCCCCTTTTGAAAGGCCTGGCCATGACCACTGTTGCCGGAAAGCCTCTAGGCCATCAGGGACAGCTGCCCGACCAAAACTAGGGGATGCAATTCTCCCTGAGGGCCTTGGAGCATAGTCCGAGACCATGGCAGGAGAAGCGGCAAATTGCAAGTTATCTCCAGAAGTACTGGGAACCATGGTTGTGCCTTCCAAACCAGTGTGACTAAAACCCGCTCCACCTGCTGCAGGGCAATCTGGTTCGCTACACTGGGAATCAGAGTGAATGGAGGAAATGCATAATTCAGTGACCTCAACCAATCCTGTGTGAACGCATCCGTGGCCTTCGCCAGAGGGTCCAGTCTCCAACTGAAAAACGTCTCTAATTGGCGATTGAGACTGGAGGCAAACAGGTGTATTATGCAAGGACCCCAAGTCTCCTGAATCATCTGAAAAAAGTGAACGGTGCAGCTGCCAGTTGCTGTAGTCCCTCAGGTGAACAGAGTTCCAGTCTGCTATTGCATTGTACTGCCCCGGAAGGTACTCCGCTATCACCGTAAGTTTGGGGGTCAGGCAATAATGCCAAAAGTCCTTGGACATCTCTGCTAACATCGGTAATATCGTCCCCCCTAACTTGTTTATGTACCTCACTGCCAATATGTGGTACATTCACAAAAGTATCGTTTGTGGAGAAGTGTGGCTCAGGGGTTAGAGGCGGCAGACCCGGAAGCTGAGATCGGCCCTGGACCAGGGTTCAATTCCCCGCCTCGGCGGGTCTTGGGCTAAAAATTCCACGGACTCGATAATTCTCGCTCCGGTGCCTTCTCGACTCACGGGTTCACACTCTGCGACTCTGGGCAATAGCTTGCTTAATCTCCACAACGGCCCCACGCGGCGGGATGCCTGGCTTTCACCTTGTGGATACCCTGCCGGGGCTATCTCACAGGGGAATACCAGGACGGGTTCCCTAAGCAAGCGCCGGGACACCCACTGCGGGTAGCTGTGCGCTATATAAGCTCAAAATACAAAAGAATGCAACAAGACACCTTCTTGGGTGAGAGGAATGGATCTCAAAGGACTACCGCCAGAAGCTCAAGGCAGTTGATATGTAATGCTAATTCTTGGAGAGACCACCTGCCCCCCATGATTTTCTCGCCACATCTCGCCCCCAGCCCCTCCGGCTGGCATCGGACTCTATCACCACTTTCAGGCGAGATCCGAATATCGCTCGACTATTCCAAGCATCTACGTGCGACAGCCACCAATTGAGTTCCTCCTTAACCTCATCCGTCCGGGGAACCTGATCGGAGGACCTTGCAAATCTCCTTCTTGATCTTGGAGATTTTTTGAGAAGAGAGATGTAGCGTTGCATCCGTCGTCTTTATCAGAAAACCAAGGAAAGTCATTTCCTGTTGAGGGACTAAGTCCGATTTCGGGGCGTTGATGATGAACCCCAGAGATTGAGGAAGAGACATGGTAATCTGAAGATGGTGCAGAAGAAGATCCTTGGACTGATTCATTAAAAGAATATCGTCCAAGTAAATTATTAGACAAATTCCCATGGTGCGAGGAAAGACCAAAGGGGAGTGTACGAAACTCGTAGACCTGATCCCTCCAGAGAAACTGGAGGAATCGACAATGTGGAGGGAAAATTGGATCCGAAAGATAGGCATCCTTCAGGTCCAAACGTACCAACCAGTCGTTCTGTAGAAGAAGGTCTCTCAATAGATGGATGCCCTCCATCTTGAAATATCTGTAAATCAGCCATTCGTTGAATGAACGAAGGTTTATGACTGGTCTGAACCCTTTGTCTTTCTTCTCAACCAGAAAGATGTTGCTGAGAAAGCCGTTTGGATGAAGAGAAGTGGGAAATGATGGCGCCTTTTAGCAGCATAGCCTGTACCTCTAAATCTATGAGCTCCTGGTCAGCGTGTGAAAATACCAGTGGACGAGGCCGCGAGAGTTGAACGGGGAAACCGTAAAACTCTATGCGAAATCCCTGAACAGTTTCCAGAACCCAAGAATCTGATGTTAGAGCCGACCAGCCGGCCAGGCCTGAAGAAACAAAGCAATCCTTCCCCCCAGTCGTACCGGAGAAATTATGGAAAAGATTACAGTTGAATCCCTTGGAGTTGAACTGATTGCCACCATGTCCTCTTCCTTGGCCTTTGCCTCCACGGGACGGATAGAAGGAACCCTGTCGTCTGTCGTTCCATCCATTGTTTCTCCTGGGCTGACCCTTATTGGAGCCTTGTTGGAACTGGCAGCCGGAAGTGCGACCCCTGCCTCTGCCGGCCCCACCAAAAACCTTCTTTGGAAACATCTTTTTCATCGAAGCTTGTGCCTTATCTAAGGCAGAAAAAGTTGCCACAAACTTCCCAAGTTCTTTTACAAAAGGGTCTCCGAACAAGGCACGTTGCGCCACTGAACCTGCCTCAGACGAGGATAACTCACCAGGCTTGGGATCAATTTTTAGTAAGAGTGACCGGCGACGCTCCGCAGAGAGAGCACAGTTGGCATTGCCAAAGAGACACATAGCCCTCTGTGCCCAACCCGCTACGTCATCAACTGGGAGTGGCATACCAGTCTCTTTGGAACGTTGGGCAAGCTTAATGATCTTCGTAAGGGGACCTACAGCATCCAACAACTTGTCCTGACAAGCTTTCCAGGATCTATCTATCCCTTTCTTAGGGTCTTTAATGTATTTGGCAAAAAACGTGCATAATTCTGGGTCTATCTCAGGAGTGGCCGCCACCCTATTGGGAAGAGACGGGCGTGGGCACTCCGAGCGTAGACGCAATCACACGTCCTGAGAGAGCGGTTGCCGAAGCTTAGCGGCTACACAGTCCGCCGTAGATTTCTCAGGAAACCACTCAGAAGAACGGGGTCTGGAAATAGTGGTAGGGTCAAACATGTCTGGGGTAACCAGGTCACCTTCACCACAATCTGAGACATTAGATTTAGGGCGCCAAGACCTACTAATATCCGACATATCTTCAGAGGAATCATCCTCATCGTCATCAACATAGCCATCCTCGTCATCTACTCCCTCTAGGGCAGAGGTATTCAAACTTTTCCAGGTTGAGCCCCCCCAGCTGAATTCCCCCAGATGTTGGGCCCCCCCACCACCCGACCGAAACCTCGGGAATCCGGCACACCACATGATCGACTGCAACGCGCAAACCACGGGCCATATTCCGGCAAACAATGCTCAACACAAGAGTGCCTAGCAAACTGCAGGCCTGTGAGTGGGTGTGGCGAAACAACAGAGGCGTACCACACAGCTCAAAACACAATCCTCCAAGGCAAAGGAAGTCATCACAACCCTCCCCATCCATCATGTACACCTTGTCATCCACCAACTCCCCCACCATTCATTCCTTCCCTCCATCTGTGCCCCATCCACATCCAAACCCCTTCAACCACTTGCAAACCCATCCACCATCCATCCCTCCATCCATCATCTCACCCATCCATCCCTCCATCCACCCATTCATCCATCATCATCCATCCCTTCACCCAATCCATCCCCTCACCAATCCATCCACTCTTCCACCCATCCATCCACCCACGCATCCATCCAACCACTCACCCCTTCACCCAAGCTATCCTCCCACTCATCCATCCACTCCTCCATTCATCCATCCACTCCTCCATTCATCCAACCACTCTTCCACCCATCCATCCATCCACTCCTCCACCCATCCATCCACTCACTCATCCATCCAACCACCCACCCTCTCACCCATCCAGCCATCCCCCCACCCACTCATCCATCCACCCAGTCACTCATCCGTCCACCCACTCAACCCCCCACTCATCCATCCACCCACCCATTCATCCCTCACGCTCTCCACCCTCCCCCACTCATGCATGCACTCTCTGTCCCAACCATCTCCATGCTCCTCTCCTCACCCATCTATGCACACACCTGCCCATCCACTCTGCCAATCATTCATCCATGTCCTCACTCATCCATCCATCCTCCCCCTCTCTCTCCATTCCCCCCTCACCCAGCCACCCATCCCTCCATCCACCCTTCACCCATCCACCCACTCATCCATCCACTCATCCACTCATGAATCCATCCATTGATCTCTCACCCACCCCTTCACTCCTCCATCCATCCCCCCGTCCATCCACCCTCCTCAATCACTCATCCATCCCCACATCCACCCCTTCACTCATCCATCCATCCATTCATTCACCCCTTCACCCATCAATACATCCATCCATCACCTCTCTCATCCATCCACCCACTCACCGACTCGTCCACCATCCACCCCCCATCGATCCATCCACCATTTCACTGATCCATCCATCCCTCCACCCATCCATCTACCCTTCCAACCATACACACATCCATCCACTCCCATCCATCCCTCCACTCATGTATCCATCCATCCTCTCTCCCACCATCCATCCACCCCTTCACCCACCCATCCATCCATCCATCCATCCCCTCACTCATCCATCCACCCCCCACCCATACATCCACCATGTCACCCACACATCCACCATTCCACCCATCACTCAACCCATACATCCACCACTACACCCATGCATCTATTCACCCACATGGCAACATAACGGACGTCGGGTGGCCGGCTCCAGCCGACATCCCTCGCTCTCCCTCTAGCTGCCTCTGTCTCCCTCGCTCTCTCTCACTCTGTCTCCCTCGCTCTCTCTCACTCTGTCTCCCTCGCTCTCTCTCACTCTGCCTCCCTCGCTCTTCCTCTGTCTCCCTCGCTCTCCCTGTTTCCCTCGCTCTCCCTCACTCTGCCTCCCTCGCTCTCCCTCTGTCTGCCTGTCTCCCTCCCTCGCTCTCCCTCTGTCTACATGTCTCCCTCCGTCACTCTCCCTCGCGCTGCCTCCCTTGCTCTCGCTCTGTCAGCCTCTGTCTCCCTCCCTCGCTCCCCCTCTGTCTGCCTGTCTCCCTCCCTCGCTCTCCCTCTGTCTATCTGTCTCTGTCTCCTTCCTCCCTCTCCCTCTTCATCTCACCCTGGCTGTGTGTGCCCGGGCTGACACAGCTTCTGGGCACACACACACTCAGCCAGCCACACCCGAGCACTTCACACCTCTTTAAGAGACCATTTGCATGCTAATGAGCTTTGTTCAGCTCTTAGGCCCCTGCAGCCCCACTCTGACGGAAATCGCCCGCCCTCACAGAGAGTCACATCGCGCTGCCACAGGGACAAAGGAACGGGCACAAAGGGAAGATCAGAGTGGATCGCGCGCCCCCCCTGGGATGGTGCTGGGCCCCCCCAGGGGGGCGCGCCCCACAGTTTGAAGAACCCTGCTCTAGGGGAAACCCTTCCTCCGGGTCAAGGTCCTGGGTGGTAGCACCACCAATATCTCCGGGTGAGCCGTCCCCCCGTTAGGGTGCGCTTCTTAGAGTGCGCGCACTCTTATGGAAGACCTCTGCAAGTCTGCTGAAGCCTTCCAGGTGCCCCGAGTCACGCTTCTTGGCCGTGCGTGGAGGTACAGAGAGTACGCCACTGGGCCCAGCCCCACTGTCTCCCAAAATGCCTGAACCGGTTTTAAATACGTGGGCAGACAGCTTATTGACGCTGTCCTGCAGAGGTGCCAGCGTCTGGGCAATAGCCGAAGACAGGAGTCTGTCCACTTCTGCAGGAGGGCGCAATAGAGGCTGTTGAGGCTGTTGGGGGTCAATAGCCACATAGTCATGTTCCTGACGAGACTGCATTTGCGCAGAAGACTGGGCACCCATAAAACGAAAAAGACACCCCAAGCTAATTATGAGGGGGTTCGCCAACACAGGCACCCACAAAGGCTACACATATTAAAACAATGTGTTAAAAATATTTGTCAAACTGTAAGTGACTGAGAAGGATAAATGTAAAATATAAGAAAACAGTCACCAACAATGATTTCCTGCCACTAAACAGCAGCGTCAGTGTGGGGAACGAGGCAACAATGTGTGAGGTTGGTGTATATATTATTGGCTGCTGTAAAATAAACAGTGAAGAAAGAGAAAGCATAATTTGAAGCCTCTGGTCCTCCTACTCCTGTAATCGAATTCTGACACTCAGGATGAGCAGGGAGGCGAGGGAGTCTGACACTGAGCATGCGCACTGTGTGCTGAGTCCCAACTGCAGGGTGAGAGGGAGTTTGACAAGGAGCATGCGCAGTGAGTTCTATCTACGTGGAGGCGAACACTGTCACATTGAGCATGCGCACTGAGCGCTGTCTGCAGGGAGGAGAGCAGTCGACATCGAGCATGCGTGAGAGATGTATTCTGACACTGAGCGTGCGCACCAAGGGCTATGAGCACGTTAGATTAGTATTCTGAGACAGAGCATGCGCACTGAGTACTGCCTGCCGAGACGAGGCGTACTCTGGTACTGCGCACTGACAGACTGTACTCTAGCACTGAGCATGCGCACTGGGTAGCAGTGTCTGCCTAGAGCTGAGACAGGAAAAACCAGTCTGCCATTGAGCATGCGCAGTGAGGAGTCGTCACTCACGGGGTATAGCATTGAGCATGCGCACTGAGGAGTGGTGTCTACCGGAAGCTGCACCAGGAAGTCCCTGCCTGACTCTGCATTGGCGGTGCCTGCCCCTGCCTCCTCTCGCCCTGGGCGGCCGCACCTCCCTGGAGCACCACTGCTGCGGGGCGCGTGTGAGGTGTCTGTACCTCCAGCCTCTGACCTCTGACCTGTGAGGGGTGCTTCAGACCAGGAGCCTCCCTTAGCCTCTCCTACTCACCCCTCACCAGCGGCGGAGCTCACCGCCTGACAGCACCAGGGGGCGCTGCAGAGATGGCCCATCAGGGCCCAGACGAGGTGAGTACTCACCCCTCACCAGGGGGCGCTGCAGAGATGTCCCAGCAGGCTCCAGACGAGGTGAGTACCCCCCTCACCAGGGGGCGCTGCAGAGATGTCCCATCAGGGCCCAGACGAGGTGAGTACCCACCTCACCAGGGGGCGCTGCAGAGATGTCCCATCATGGTCCAGACGAGGTGAGTACCCCCCTCTCCATCAGCAGACCTCTCCCACCTAGGCAGCACAGTAGTGTACACTAGAGAGATGCCTCAGCAGGGCCCAGACGAGGTGAGCTCCCCCCTCACCAGCCACAGGGATCACTCGCCCACCTGGGCATCTCCAGTGGGCACTGGAGAGATGACCCTTATGTGAGCTGTGCCCAGGCTGCAGGCCTCATGTGTCTGTCTGAAATCTAGTCACAGTGTTCATTCAGTGCACCATGTCACCCTTCCCCCTCCACGAGGCACAAGGCAGACCTCCTCCCAGCAGTGGTAAAGAGGTGACCTGGAAGAGCGCCTTTCGCTTTGGTGCATGGAGAAGCCTGAGCTGCACTGAAGCTGTGCATGTGTGGTCAAGCGCCTTTCATACTCACTTCCTGGAGGTAGTTTCACCCCTTTGTGCAGCTTAGCTGGACTGAAGCGATGCATTTATTCCACCAAGGAGGAGAAATGTTTTTTAATCCCTCAAGAAGCGTTATGCTAGAAGACCTTCTAACTCACATTCTCGCTCACACCTAATACCCTCCACAAATGTTACTTGCACCTGGGTGTGAGGTCAGTGGGTTTGCACCTGTTATTGCAGGACAAACAGGTAAAAGAAATACCACAGTGGGTGTATGGGAAAGAAATTGGAACAGTCAGAGGAGTTTGAGCACCCGGTGGGTTGAACACACGTATGGTGCACACTGGAGATCTTTGTGCAGAAGGACATCTTACAAGTCTGTGGTGTAAAAGAAGGGACCCTTTTTGCAGGAGGACAGTGTACTTGTAGGTGGTGTGCAAGAAGGGACCCTTTGTGCCAGAAGGACTGTGTTCTTGTCTATGGTGTGGAAGAAGAAGGAACCCTTTATGTAGAGGGATAGAGTTCTTGTCTGTGGTGTGCAAGAAGGGACCCTACATGCTAAGGGACATTGTACTTGTCTGTGGTGGAAACGAAGGGACCCTTTGGCCCTTTGTCAGGGTCTCGGAGACTATTGAAATGACTCTGGATGGTTGGGACGGTTGCATTATTGATACTGCTGGGCCACTCCGTAGCATTCGATGTAATCTCACATGACATCCTTATCCAGTGAATCCAAGATGCAGGGATCTCCCATAAAGCGTTAGCGTGGTTCAAATCCTTCCTTACCGATAGGAGACAAACTTCTAGGAGAATTTCATCTAAGAAAACATATCACCAGGGGTGTGCCCAAGGCATCATTTTCTAGCCCTGCCCTTTTTAATAGCTATGTTGCCCCCTTAATATTTCTGATTGACTCCTATGGAATTGCAACCACCTCGAATGCAGATCATTTCATTAGAAAAGGGGTCTACCGGTTCTGATTTGAATTTTCAAAAGTGTCTTTTTAATGTAATCTCATGGATGCATAATAATCATCTTCAATGAAATTCAGGGAAAACAGAGATTCTACTTTATGTAAAATCCAATTTATTTTTTTGTATACACTGGTGGCCTTACTTAGTTCCCCCTCCACAAGATACGGTTAAGGTGGCCTTGTATGTGGAGTGGAAGAAGGGACCCTTTGTGCAGAGGGACAGTGTACGTGTCTGTGGTGTACAAGAAGGGGATCTTTGTGCAGAGGGACAGTGTACTTGTCAATCAATCAATCGTCTTGTAAAGCGCAACCACTCACCCGTGAGGGTCTCAAGGCGCTGGATGTGGGGGGGACTGCTGATCCGTCAAAGGCGCTGTAGTTCAGTCGAAGAGCCAGGTCTTGATGTCCTTCCTGAATTGAGGCAATGATAATGATTGCCTGAGGCGGAGAGGCAGGGTGTTCCAGGACTTTGCTGTGATGTAGGAGAAGGATCTTGCTCCGTCTGTGGTCTTTCAGATCCGTGGGACGGAGGCCACGGCCAGATGGCAGAGCGCAGGTGTCTGGTGGGTGTGTGGGATGTGAGGCGGTGGTTAAGGTACGCAGGTCCCGCGTCTCTTAGGGCTTTGTAGGCATGTGTGAGGAGCGTGAACGTGGTTTTGTTGACTGGGATCCAGTGTAGGTGTTGAGGATGAGTTTGGAAGAGGCGTTCTGAATGTTCTGCAGTGTCTTGAGGAGTTTCTGGGTGATGCCGGCCTAGAGTGCATTTTTCGTAGTCGATTCTGATGCTGGTGAGTGTGTGGGTGACCAACTTTCTTGACTCAGTGGGGATCCCCTTGAAGATCTTTCGGAGCTGGCATAGCGTGTGGTAGTAGGATGATGAGATGGCATTGATCTGGCGGTTCATCGGGAGCAAGGAGTCCAGTATGATGCCATGGTTTTGTGCGTGCTCTGTGGGGGGTGGAGGGGTTCCAAGAGCTGCAGGCTTGTCAGTGGTGTAAACGAAGGGGCCCTTTGTGGTCTGTGGTGTGCAAAAAGGAACCCTTTGTCCAGAGTGACAGGGTACTTGTCTGTGGTGTGCAAGGAGTGACTCTTTGCTCCTTATTAGAATCGTAGGAAATCTGCGAATTCTACCTGATGTTCTAGGATGTTTCACTGGTTGCACCTCTAGAGTACTTCCCTTCACCTGTGTGGTGAAGAGGGTTAACATGACAGATTGCAGACTGAATTATCTCAAATGCGTGTCAGGATAATAGCTTGAACAGATTTAAGTATGTAGAGTCACACATTTTGGCCTTCGGTTGAAGCCAGTGAATGTCCTCAGTTTGGGCAGAATGTGGTCTTGGTGGTAAGATCAAATATGAGGCAGGCTGTGTGGCTCCAGCAGAACTATCATAGCTGTGGTTTGCAGGCACACTGTGTTGTGAGCCATATTGTCTAATACTGGCATAGCTGAGTAGGCACGCTATTTAGGAGCGGGCTGAGGCACTCAATCAGCCCTGGCATAGATGTTGTGTGATGGTGCAATGTCTTTATGAGCCAGAATGTCTGACTCAGGCAACACTGGCCTAACTGTAGTGCGCAAATGTATTGACTTTGCAATGAATCCCCTAGGGCTCCTAAGGATACCACATGTGTCCTTCCTATACTTTTCAAATTGTGAAGCAATCTTTTCTAGAGCCTGTTAAATCACACAGATGTATATTGAGGATTTAATTTAGGTGATGATAGTTGTTCATTGTTGTCAGTTGTAAGAATGTTATGTTGGTATAAAAACAACGTGCTTTGGTCTAATTCCCCAAAGGGGTTATTGGCACGGTCACAAGGAAGGTCAAGTTGATGTACGATCTAATAAACATAAGAGGGTCCCTGAAAAGCAAATCTCAAGGGGAAAAAACAGGGAAACAGCAACACAATATACAGTAGAAAGAACCCCCTAAATACTGATTACATCAAAACAGTCCCACACAGACAGCATCACAATTATATAATTTTTTTTATATTTTATTTTCAAAAAATATATATATCATCATTTCTTTCAATGAATAGTCCATAATTTTTCAAAAAATATTTTTGAACATAAAATTAATACAATTAAATATGACTCACATCTAGATCTAATGTATGCGAGTCCCGACATAGACGAAGCAATATAGAGAATTGAGGTACATGTCTCAGCAACCACAACAACGTAAAGAAAATTACTAATCAGAGAGAAAAAATATATCATTTTACAAAAACAAAACGTACACCATAAACATTCACAACCACAAAAATGCGCATTTTTGTGGTTGTGATTGTTTATGATGTATGTTTTGTTTTTGTAAAATTATATATTTTTTCTCTCTGATTAGTAATTTTCTTTGTTTTTTTGTGGTTGTTGTTTATGTATATATTAATTATGTTTTTGTTGTTGTTGAGACATGTACCTCAATTCTCTATATTGCTTTGTCGGGACTCTCATAAATTAGATCTAGATGTGAGTCATATTTAATTGTATTAATTTTATGTACAAAATATTTATTGACAACAATGAACAACTATCATCACCTAAATTAAATCCTCAATATGCATCTCTGTGATTTAACATGCTCTAGAAAAGATTGCTTCACAATGCCTGTATTTCAAATTTTAAATGTGTGGACATGTTGAGTGGGTGTCCTAACCATTTTACCAGGAGAATCATGCCAGCAATGGGGGCATATCGTGAAGTTTGAAAGATGCAACTGACAGCCCAAAATGTCCATGATGGCCTTACTTGCAAGCACAGAGCACCTTTGGTTCTCCTTGGACTGCACCGTACTGAACCTCATTCTTCCTATAAGGAACAATTAAGCACTGTTGACTTTAAGCACTTTAGTACCATACACAGGCATTTTCTTGATTTGTATCTTAAACTTGAGGCCATTCTGAGCAGCTGGCCAATCCTGTGTATAAGAAGCTCTATCTGGACGCCTGGTAAAGTTGATGAAGCTTGCAACGGGTAACCTCCAAAATGTCTA
Source organism: Lissotriton vulgaris (assembly GCF_964263255.1). Lineage (NCBI taxonomy): Eukaryota > Metazoa > Chordata > Amphibia > Caudata > Salamandridae > Lissotriton > Lissotriton vulgaris. Next base: position 14,049,831 of record NC_141687.1, read on the forward strand.
TGAGGGCCTTATACTTGTAAGCACAAAACACTTTTTGAAATCTCTGTATTGCACTTTACTGGGTCGCACTTTAACTGCATGGACTGCTGAAGCACTTTCAGCCGCAAACACTGGAGTCCGCCCGCCATCGTAGTGGGGAACGGGACCGCCACCATACATACTGTGGTCCCGCACACCGAATTAGGATGCGACCGCCATTTTGCAATTTAGCATTGCGGTGGGTGCTGCTGACTGCAGCACCCGTAGCGATTTAAAAAATGCACGTTGTGCATTTCACTGCACTATGTGGCAAGCACCGCACAGTGCCTGCCACTTGGTGCAGTGAAATGTAGGGGGGTACCCCCAGTGCACAAACTCCTCTACCCACTACTTGGGGCCCCCGCAATGGGTCCCCGAAACAATCCCCGCCATCTTTTTCATGGCGGTTTCCCCCCATGGAAAGGGTACCTGAAGCCAGCATCCTAATTTTGACGGACGGTGCTGCTAGGCACCGCCACCATTTTAGGGATGCAGACCGCTCCACCGGGCAATTGGTATGATTACCTGTGGCGGTTCCGTGGCGAACGGTCTTTGCGTCCGCCACGGTCACAGTATGGATCCGCCCACCATCCTAATCTGGCGGGCGGTGACTCGCCCGTCGTTGGCGGTGGATTGCCACCGCACGGCTGGCGGTGGCAGTCCTTCCACCATTGTAATGACCCCATAAGTTACTGTGTGCAGCCCCGCAGCTCCAGTGACTTAGGCAATGCTAGGTGAAAGCATATGTGCAATGTTGGCAAACTGGGTATGGGGAGCCTAAGCGGATCAAAAACGTGACGTTTACTCTTTCACCAAATATTGTTTTTACTATGCCTTATTGTATTTTATTATTTCTTTTTCTGTTGAGATGTTATGATTTTAATTAATTAATTAATTGAACATCACTTCACTGCTGCCACATCTTATCAGAGATTGGTTATGCCTAAGTCTATCTGCAAGCAGTGTCCTCCTATACATGAGTGTCTTCCTCAGTGTATATCACCTGAAGTTTGTGAAGTCGGTGATTGATTTATGTCAATCTTGCTGTTTCAGGTTTCGATTACATTCTGCGATGTCGCCGCCTGTTTCTCTGAAGAGGAGTGGAAGCTCTTGCATAACTGGCAGAAGGAACTTTACAAAACTGTGATGAAGGAAATTCAGCAGGCCTTCTCTTCCCTGGGTGAGCTTGTTCTCGCTTCTTTCATCATGGCTACATTATCTTTGAATTGTTTATCTTGGTCTCTCTCCTGAGTTTCTGAACATTAGATAGGTTTGACATTGTTGATGATTTGACAACAGTGTAAGATGTAGTTTAGTATTTCCCTCTCTTTCTACTATCATATAATATTTTCTACTGACCTACTTAGAGAGCAAAGTGAAAAATATGTACCTGAGGGGAGAAATCAGGACACCGTTGCCTGCTGTGCTTCCTCACACTGTTGCAGGGTATGGTGGGTGTAAGTCTAGCAGTCTGTGTGCTGCTGTTTGCAGTCCCCTATGACAGTTCCTAGGATTGTACTGGAGTCATCCACAAGTCCTGACCTGTTTCAGTTCTCCACGTCTCCAGCATTAGCTGCCTGGCTCCAAGTTACACAAGCTCTGGGATATGACTCTGAATATTCCAATGACCTGATTGCATTCATACTTGCCCCTGAGCACGGCAGTGTACGTAGATGCCCCAGGGATACTTAGACGCCCCAAGGATACTTAGACACCCCAGGGATACTTTGACTCCCCAGGGATACTTTGACTCCCCAGGGATACTTTGACTCCCCAGGGATACTTTGACTCCCCAGGGATACTTTGACTCCCCAGGGATACTTTGGCGCCCCGGGGATACTTTGACGCCCCAGGGATACTTTGACGCCCCAGGGATACTTTGACGCCCCAGGGATACTTTGACGCCCCAGGGATACTTTGACGCCCCAGGGATACTTTGACGCCCCAGGGATACTTTGACGCCCCAGGGATACTTTGACGCCCCAGGGATACTTTGATGCCCCAGGGATACTTTGACACCCCAGGGATACTTTGACACCCCAGGGATACTTAGACATCCCAGGGATACCTAAACACGCAGAATCTCCTTGTATAAACTTAAGCTACTGAGTGGGCGTTTCAGAGGTGATTAAACCCTGCGCTGCTACAGTCTACCTACATCAGGTGCTCTTCTGATTAACTTTTTAAATATAGCAAATGAGTAGCAGGGAGCCTATGCCATCAATGTCATACCCAAAGAAAAGCAAACTTTTTATTCAGATTTGTTCAAGAAATAAACCATTGCACTTAAGTGTTTCTTTACATGTGACATGGAGGCCATTTCTTTATTATTAGTTAACGTTTTGCACCAGCCAGAACATGTTTCACTAATTTTTGTCTGCCTTTTTAAGGCCTGAGCGATGGTATCTATGTAGTGTTTCATGTATGATCTCAGTATTACGTACAGAACACATACTATCTTCACAAAAATGTTTTTGGTTTTGGTATAAAAATCTTAGGAAGGTAAAATTCTGGGAGCTCATTAGCCAGAAGTGCAAGTTATGGGGCTGCTTATTCACGATTCCAAAATTACTGTGAAGAAACATTTTTCTACTGTTTTGAGAATGTTGTAATTTTTCTGACTCTGGGTCAGATTTACAATTTTTTTGCACTGGATTTGCATCAAAAACGTGGCACAAACCTGCACAACGTGTTTTGGTTGATTTACTTTGGTGCTGAAAAGTTGCCCGGAAGTAACACAATGTAGCACACAGCCCTGGTTTGCATTACTCTGTGCGAATGAGCTGTTCTATGGGTAGTACATGGCCATGTCCATGCAACCACTGTTGGGTTTTGGGCTAAAACCCCATCTTTTAGCAATTCTAGACTAGATTTTGCACCAAAAATTAACTCCACTTGAAGCAGGAGTTAAAATGGAGAAATGTTTTTATTTATCTTAGCTTTTCTCTCTTTGCTTGTATGCTCCACCGTACAGCACACATTTGAAATAGGGAAAGTTTTAAAGTTAGTCTTAGCATAGAAGTTTGCACTGGAAGGGTTGCCTATACCAGACCCATGCAGACCCCCTTTGCACTAAGACAGCTGATAGTGTGTCGGTGCTAGAAAGAGCAGGCATGAGCAATATCTTAGTAGCAATAGCGCTCTCCGGTTCTCGCCCTCTCATGCAACGCTGTGTTGTGTGAAAGTTTAGGAAATCTGGACCCTAGTTTGTGTAACTCGAAGCACTGTTTAGTTGACAGTGTTCCTTTCTTCAAAGCCATGCTTTTGGGACAGAGATTGCCATTCCGAGATAGGACAAAGTTTTAATATCTGTGAAAAGAAGAGTGTATGGACAAAATGTTGAGTTTTTAATATTGTGTCAAAAATATCATTAGCGCAGAAGTTTTATGTTACAAAATATCTTTGTCAAAAAGATTGTTTTTTTTGTTATTGTTTCAAATAATATTTCTTTACATAAATATATTTGTAAAAACTATTGTTGCTTGGGTAAATTAATTTATTGTTGGAGTTTCGTTTACATGTTAATGTATATTCAACTGTTTTTTTTGTTTGTAATGTATATTTTAGTGCCATGGTGTTGGTTTTTGTAGTTTTCTTAGAATAGGGTGGGATGTCAACTTATAAATAATTGAATTTAAATGCGAATTATTTTTTAATTGTTAATTATGCAATCGATGTTTTAAATTGTTTTATTTTGTACATTTTCAATTAATTTTTTTTTTAATATCCTGTAAAATTGTAATGCTTATATTTTTGTTAGTAAGGTATATTTTAGTTGAAAGTTGTATTTGCAAGGAAATAGGGTAGAAAGAAAACAAATTATTAATTGGTTAATTGATAACTATTAATTTTATTGTTGAAAAAACTATCTACTTTATTTGTTTTACATTAAAAATCGAGTTTTAAGTGTTTTAAATAATAATGTGTAGTGCAGTGCAAAAGTTTCAAGTAAAGTAATATTTGTTTAAGTTGTTTACTATGTAAGTTATTATTTTCTGGCGTTTCCCTTTTTTTAAAGTAGGTAAGTATATTATATTTACATATTTTCTTCTCATTTGTATTATGTATTTATCAATTTTTGCCAGTATGTAATTTCTTTTTTTATAATATCAATTTCATTTTATTTGTTTGTAGCTATTTACATATTTTGTTGAAAATGATTAGGAAGTAGGTTGTTTTTTGTACTACCTCCAAAATCCTTCAAAGTACATTTTATGTACTGCAAAGAAGTCCTGTGCACACGTGTGAGTGGAGGGGTTTACAGTGAAACAGGTATTGTTAACAATAGAGAAAGTTCAAATAATGTAAGATGAGATCTCGAAGTTTAAGCAAAAGGATTTATAAATCAATCCGGATCAGTACAACGTACATTCTACCAGCCGACACGTGCTTTGTCACAACATGTACAATTGTGACTCTTCAGGGCTGTAGTATAACGGTGCCACAATTTCAGGAATGTAAAATGTGCGGGTGGTTGAGATAGATGTGGGGTGATGTGGGATATCTGGCACTTACTGACCTTGATAGTGAGGCCCGCCTTCTACAGAGCCTTTCACACTTCCTAGAGGTGGTGCAAGTGATCTTCCCTGCTGGAACTGAACACTGCAATTTCATCCAGGGAGGCGGTACAAAAATCCTCAAGTCCAGCCAACACCTGGTTGACCGACCTCTGAAGGTGGCAGGGGCATTCTTCAACCCAAAGGGCATCACCCAGAACTAGTGGTTCCCCTCTGGTGTTGAGAATGCAGACCTCTCCTTGGCCCCATCAGTCAAGGCAATCTACCTGTACCCAAATATTAAATCAAATGTACTGAGGAATTTTGGCCGCTCTCAACTGATCTATGAGCTCTTCCGCTCTGGGGATGCGATGTGCATTAGTCCTGGTGACAGCATTGAGCCCACAGTAGTCCACACAGAACTGAAGGTCAGAAGTGGCTCCAGGTACAGCAGTCTTTGGGAGCAAGGCCACTGGGGTGGCCCAAGGACTGTTGGAGGGCTCTATCACCCTTAATGCCAACATCTTAGAAACCTCTTCTTTGATGCTGGTTCTGACCCTTTCATTCAATCTGTACATTTTGTGCTTTACAAGAGGACTGTCCCCACTGTCCATATCATGGGTACACCAGTGGCTGACACCTGGGCTCAGGGAGAACAGCATGGCAAACTGCCCCAACAGCTGGCAACAGTTACTCTGCTGCTCTGGGGTCCGTGAAGGGGGGAGGGTCACACCTTCCACTGACCCATCTTGCTCTTTGTCAGACAGGAGGTTAACTCTCTTCTTCCACCCCATCATCTGTTGCCAAGAGCATGCTTACTTCAGACCTCTCAAAGTCAGGTTGAGGTGGTTCACATGAAGGACCTATATATACCACAAAACTCCTCGAGTCTAGACAAAAGGTGGGAGAATGGGAAAGGGGAGGGGTAAAAGTATGTCAAAGGTTAAGACAACAGCCTCCTCTATACGAGAAGAGAACCTCTTTAGCCAGAACCCATCATTTACAGATTGTGATGTTTCATCATTTGGGTCTAGCCTCCTCTCACCAGGGACCTCAGTCTTCAGAATTGACTAGGGTACCCTTAGCAGATTGAAGAGCTAGAGGATGGCTGATGACTCCACAGGGTACAACATAGAACCCAAAGGTATACCTTCGTGCTGAGTGAAGAGGGTTTTTTTAACTAAAGAAGAAGAAAAAGTGCAGCGCTGAGTGAACAAAAGGGTGTGTTTAAAAATGACTAAAGGAGCTCTATATCAATGATTAAAAAGCAGTATGCTAACACTTTGTCATATGGTTACTGCGTTTCTATATATTGTGTTAAGTTAGCATGAGTTTATTAAATGTTTAAACACCCTATTTTCCTTCGGCTTCAGTTTGCACACGACACCTAATTGTTATTGTAGCTTTCAACCTAGACGAAAGATGTGATTTATTTGAGAATAATATGTTATTGCTCTGATATCAGTCGTGCTTGGTACACTTGGTACAAATGTCTGCACACTGAGAACTGCACCCTCTAAGAATAACCTAACACAAGGTTGCTGAAGGCCTGATCCTCGCACCACATTAGACATAACACAAATAATGTTGCTGCCAACATTGGGCTCTACTCGGGTTTAAGATAGAGTTACAGGGAATGAATCAACACACTTGATGCTTCGCATGCAGAGAGCTGGTAGCTGTTGATGTGATCTACTCCTACTGAAATTTAGAGGTATGGGCCCGCCCTGCTAGAACCCAAATGAGACCTTCTTAGATATAATATAATATGCTAAATAGGGTGCGCGAAATATAGGTGATACAGAATTCTATAGATTTTTGCATCATAACATGCTATCTCCTTTTGCTTACTATGGATTAGTGACTATGCTGCTAACTCTGATTTTTATAATATGTATGTTGATATTATACAAGATACTGCGTTTGAGAACTTTGCATTGAAAAATAAACATTTCAAACTTGCACGTGAGTTCTTTGCCTCCCAGTTTCGGTTTGTAATGATTATATAACGAAAGAGTGTTCATGTGTTCCACGATACCTGAGGTACCCTAAGTTCATGTTCTGGATTGTCTAAATCATTGGTAAGTTATTACTACCGATGAGACACTGTAGCTAGCTTGGTAAGGGGATTTCTGAAACTACGGTGAGTTTTGGGTCACCCTAACTCACCCAGGTTCTAGATCTCTGTGCACGGTTCTGTGGGAGAACGGAAACCCTGCTACATGGCGCCCATACGTTGTTGGCCTTATATCATGACACTCGAGTAGTATATCATTCGACCCTTAACACCTTCATTCCCGTTTCCGGAAAACGGCAGTGTCGGAAAAACCTACCTGTTTTTGAAATAGGTCTTTTTCAAGCTTGAATCTATCTAAAAACGGTTTCATTGAATTACTACCCAGTTGTGCTACAAAGTAATCTTTGTTTTTTCACTTTCCTGTGCTGACATGGCACAAGCCGTGGACATCCCGCCGCATAGTCGCATTGCGGTGCGTGACCATTTGCGGGCTTATAATGTACCTGTGGAAGGCTTGGCTGTTGTTCTAGTGGTGAGTGCTGAACATGCTTACCCGTACGAACTGTTTTATCCGTGGGTGACATTTCCGGCGGTGAACGCTAATTCGGGTGTTTTCCACTCCTACACTGCTACGGCTGTACCGGCTGCGTATGCTCCGTACAGAGCACTGGAGGTTCCTATTGATGCTTGGCAGCATGGAGTTTGGTTTGGTGGCGCCCTACCACACGCTTTAACCGCTCCGAGGTTGGGTCCTTTGTCCATTCCGGGCACTCCTTGGCCCGCTTTGGCTGGATTCACACCTCACCCTAATCAAGCCACTTGTGGCATAGCTGATCTGCGGCAACTTCATGAAGTCGCAGTGGCAGTGATTAGAGCGCTTGTTCATTACACTAGCCATAATGTTCAAGACGTAGCCCCTAGGGGTGCACAGCTTCGTGCAGAACAGGCAGGTTTGAAAATCAACCCTGTCATGGTGATTTCCGTGATGGGCAAAAAGCCCCAGGACAAGGATGATTTTCCGTTCTGGCTTGCAGAGAAATTCGGCCAGCTAGAAGCTGTGTTTCCTAATACGAAGCCCGGTGATAAGCACCGGATTCTTACACTAAGTTTACCGAAAGATTTGGCACCTGAGCTTGTTGACTGTGAGACCTGGGGTAAGACTTTTGCAGCGGTCTATTCGAGGTGCTACGGCACCCCGTCTGTGACCAATCTGGGTGCGGTCCTTAAACGTGTTCAAGACGAACACGGACCGGAGTCGGCGGTCGAATTGGGTATGCGCCTGTGTGGCTCCTTTGATGTAGTTTGCGATCTGATCCTTGCAAATGTCAAGGGAGATGCAGTGAACTTTCAGGTTGCTAACGCTTTGGCGTTGATTCCCGAGGCCGAAAGACCCCGTCAGTTGGCAAGGATTATTGTGGCTGCTTATAAAACGGTTGGCCGCAATGCAAAGGGGCTTAAGGCTTTTCCTGATAAAGAGAAAAAGCAGCCCCAGGGTCAGTCTTCGGAAACTAGTGGTCAACCTAAGTCCAAGAAACAGAATTGGCCTAAAAAGCAGAATCAGAGTAAGCAACAACAACAACAAACACAGGTTTCTGCTCCTGCGTCTCCGTTGCCTGCGCAGTCAGATCGTGTTTATGATTTGCGCGACCGCGCGATGATTAAATCGCCTGAGAGGTTTCAGGCTTCTGACCAACGCTCTCCTCGTTCCTTTCAGGACTCATCGGCTCCGTCAACCGGTGGTGGAGGGGGCGGCAGGGGCCGGGGTGGCCAGCAAGGACGTGGTCCGCCCCGCCCGCGTAACGGTGGAGAGCAGCAGGAAGGCGCTACGCCCAAGAGACCACAGTTTGCCACGAAGAAAGTCGCCGCCCTGACAGCGCATCGATATGCCCCAGATAGTGAGAACGCGGCTTCGGAATCTGACGCGGGCTCTGACCTTGCTGGACAGTGCAGCAGAGATTACCATAGAGAGAGAGGCCCTCCGTCCACTGTTGAAGGTGACAGCGACTGACACTTATGTTGTGATTGAAACTGCTGATACGCATGTTGCTCCCCCTGAACGTCTTTTTGAAATTGTCCTGTTAATTGAAGGTGACATGCAGCGAACTGTAAAAGGGGTATTTTGGGAAAATCTTTCGTCTACGTATGACATTCTGCTTTCGGAGGCTGACTGGCCCCCACCTTTTGTTCTCGCAGCTCCGCGAGGGGAGGAGGTGATCCTCCCCAGTTTCGCGCACACTGTATCGAGAGTGGAAGCGCTGCATTTTGCAGAAGAGTGAGCTTCGGCGCTTGCGCCGGCTGTGTACCGCAATCAGTGTGGCTGGGATAAATTGTCTCCAAGCCACGAGATTCCTTTACGGTCTCAGCCGCAGCCTCAACCTCAATATCCCATACGGCGTGAAGCCAAAGCTTCAGTCGCGGCTATCCTTGAACAATTGGAATATCAAGGTGTAATTGAAACGTGTGTGTCACCGATGAATAACCCCCTTTTTACTGTAAACAAGCCGGACGGCTCATATCGTTTGGTTTTGGATTATAGGCATTTAAACTCGCATTGCCGGAACTGCGCAGTACAGAATACTCATGGCTCTGCTTTAGTGAATAGTCTTGAGCGTAAACGGTTCAAAACCACGCTTGAAATTTCCAATGGTTTTTTTGCACATAGATTAGATGGTCTAAGTTCTCAATGGACCAGTTTTACATGCGGCGGTGTGCAAAAAATGTTTCGGCGTCTCCCAATGGGCTATAAGAATAGTCCTGGGGTATTCTCCGCCCGCATTGTCTCTCTTCTGGAGGGCATCGACCCAGTTGCTTGTTCGTATGTGGATGACGTTTATCTCACAGACGACGATCTTTGGGAGCATCTGTGTCGAGTGAATAGCATAATTTGTAACTTTGCAGACATAGGTTACAAATTTAACTTTGCAAAGTCGCACATTGCAGAGTACACAGTGTTGTTTCTCGATTACGAGCTTAACAACGAGGGAAAAGGGTTAGCACCTCACTTCCTGGAGAAATGCGCACAATTGCGCTCTCCGACAACACTGAAGAAATTACAATCTTTGCTGGGTTTTTTGAATTTCGGGAGAACTTACATTCCGGAATATGCCCAGCGTATCAAGCCTTTGTATGCTTTGATACAACCATCTTTCTCCAAATCATGCTGGCTGCCTGAGCATTCCGCCATTCTGCAGTCTTTGCAGGCTGATTTGCTCGCTTCTGAATACTTACAGACTCGTGATAACCAGACCAACCTGGTGATAAGAATTATCCCTGGGGCGGTGGGTTTCACGTACCTGACTTTTAATGAAGGAGATACAGTACCTATTGCTTACAAGTCACACTTGTACACTTCGGCTGAATTGCGTTTTTCCACTGTGGAGAAAGTTTTAACGGCTGTGCAGATGGCAATTCTTAAGGAACGTGCCCTGTCACAAGGAAAGCGCATGTTGGTTGTTACCCCGTGTCCTGCCTTAGAGGCGGTTACGAAAGCCAGTGTACCTAATTCCAAAGCTTTTCACCCTCAGTGGATTCAATGGGCTGCATCCTTGACGTCCCAGGATGTCACGTTTATTTTTGACGCCACTTTACGGTCGCAGGAGTATTTACAGTATGAATTTGTTCATCCTGCTCTTTTAGCAATGCGGCCGTTGGAGGATTTCCATTGCATCATTTACACTGATGGTTCGGCGCAGGTTGCGCATGGCTCTAAACATGCCTACCTTTCCGCTTGCGCCATTGTGGTCGGTACCATGGTGAACGATGAGTTCAAGTCCAGTGTCGTGCACACGCAGACGCTTGGAGACTGCACCGCACAATTAGCAGTGCTTCGTGCTCTGATGCTTGCATTGGAGTACGCAGATCCTAGTGTGACGACTTTGATCGTAAGTGACTCTTACTACTGTGTCCAGTCTTACAATGAAAACTTGTTCTTTTGGATTCAGAATGAGTTTCGTGATTCCAAAGGTAGCACAATAAAACATAAAATGATCTGGGTCCGAGTGGCGGAACTTAAAGAGAAGTTGCCACTCGTGTTTGTGATTCATACTCTCGGTCATCAGCGCGTGGGGGTCCACGCTGTTGGCAATTCGCTTGCGGATGAAGCAGCGAAGTCAGCGGTATCAAAATACTTAGTTGCAGCAGTCACGAGGTCCAAAAGCAAAATAGATGATAACATCTTGGCAGCTGTTGCTGCGACCGAGAAGGGAGGTAAATATCCTGCGGGGTTCCCTTCCAAATACACATACCACTTAAGTCCCGATAAGGTTCCTTATGTGAAAATTCCTGATGTTGGCGAACGGCTAGTTCCCAACTCGGATCGCAGGGCAGCTTTGATTACAGCGGCTCATGAAGGTGTGGCGTCTGCGGGCGTCTCAGCCACTGTAACTCAGCTACAACAGAGGTTCTGGTGGCGGGGACTGTACAAACAGACGCGCGATTATGTCCTTCAATGTGACATTTGCCAGCAGATTAAACCTTCGACTGCTGCGCGTCTGCCTCAGACACAGTTGTACATCTCTAATAAACCGCTTGGATGCGTTTATTTGGATCACTGCGGTCCATTTTCTTCTGATACTGCATACAAGTACATCTTGGTAGCAGTTGATTTGTGCACACGCTTTGTGTGGGTATGGCCACATCGGAGCGCTGATTCACGAACTGTCATTAAGGATTTGCGAGTCTTTGTGGGAATTTTTGCCTGTGGTACCTTCCATTCGGATCAGTGTCCGGCTTTCGCCTCTAAGGCGTATAAGGATGCTATGGTTTCGTTTGGGGTCCAAGTCAAGTTTTCGAGTCCCTACAGGCCCGAGGGCAATAGTGTAGTTGAACGAATGAACCGCGACTTAAAGCAATCTTTGACAGCTCGAGTTATAGGCACTGCAGAAACTGGTTAGCCCACCTCAATGGCGTGCAGCGTGCGCTTAATAATCTCCCTAAAAGGTCTCTGGGTGGGCGGACCCCGTACGAAATGCTCTTTGGTATCAAGATGTACGTCCCTGACCTCGATGGTTTAGACTGCAAGGCCCAGGCCTCGGCCTTTGACGTAGATGAACATTGCAATGTTTTACAGGATCTACAAAAGACCAGAGACAGTCTAGCAAAGGAACATTTGCCCTCCACATCGGATGATGCGTTGCAGATCCCGGTAGTTGGCTGGCTACCCCAAGTTGGAGAACTGGTTCGAGAGAAGATCGATAACAAGAAAGAGTTTGGTCCCTCATATCGTGCACCGGTTCGAGTTCTTGGAGTGAAGGGCACAAGAACAGTCATTTTACCACAACTTCCAGGTCGTAAGGAAAACAGATTTATTTCTATTGACAATGTCAAGACACACAGGGTGGCCGATTCTTCATAGCATGACACCGGCTGTATCCTGTCCTTCCATGGTGAGGCACTCTGTGCTGGCTATTACATCTGGTGCAGAACAGGAGGTGTCCCTCGAGATGCCTGCCATATCCAGTCCTTTATTAAATACTATTCCTGTTACTAACATTGATGAGCTGAACTACACCTATCCTGCTGATTTATCGATGCCTGATTTGCAGACTCGTTTGGCCGACCAGTCCAGATTCTCTTTTGACTCTGTTTCGGAACTTTCAAAGAAACCCTCAACTATTGCAAAATATGCCACGTTGTTTAAAAAAAAATTTTTAATTCCCCCTTGGACATACATTTGGTTGATCTTATTTTCATTTTACCTTTTTATGTCAATTGGTTTTGTGTTTTATTTTTTCCGCCTGATCGATGGTCACTACGTTAAAGAAAGAACAGGAATTCGGTACCTTAATGGAACATTGGCCCCTCTTTCCTCTTCACATTCAGCGCACAGACTGAAACGAAACTTAAATACAGTCAACATTACAGCTTGGCCTGTCCTTGATGGGATTGTGTGGGATGCAGTTAGATTTCAAATACATGGGCCCACTGAAGTGATTAATGTTCCGAATGTGCTTAGAGTAAACATGGTAGATGTGATTAAACAAAATATACGTTCTGATGATTGGGATATTCAGGCCGTAGAAGCACTATTTTCTGATTTGAAATACTATGCAGCTTTTGATGCTGAAGACTTATATTTAGATTCTATTAATTATGGTGATTTGTTTTGCTTCCAACATTATGGTAATCATTTTCTCCATAAGACAAATTCCAGGAGGGTTGCTGTGAATTACACGCAGTGGGAGCACTGCGCTGCTCCTTTAATTGGAAGCTCCAGTACATTTCTGAAAAAATACAGTTATTTTACAGATTTCAATCAATTAAATCCTGAGTCCTTTTATTTCAGAATGACAGAAAAGTCCATGTCCAAAGTTAGACTTACCGATACAAAGTTGCTGCATTCGAAGTCCTTTCTAGACAAACTGGCTTTAGATGGCTACGAGTTCTGGAATGGAATAATTGACCTTAAATCGGTTTGGGGTACCAAAGATTGGCAGGTACAAGGCACTGAGGCTTTGCACCGTGCATGTCTCATCCCAAATCACATGTTGTTTCTAAATTGTACTATTTCCCAAACAACATGCTTTGGATTGGCTACTTCTAAAAAATTAAATACACCAATTATCCCCAAATTAGAAGAATATTCAGGTTGGGGTAATTTTTCTGAATTGTCTATTCATGAGTTACAATCTCTAATACACAATTCGTCCTTTAATGTATCCAGCTTGGATCCAAAGGGTTGGCTGTTGTGGCAAAAGAGTTCTGATTCTTGTCTACGTCGATTTCTGGGGTTGGCTGAAGGGTTCACACAAGTGCGACCAGATCCCCGTTTTGAAACTGATTATACTGTCACCACTTACTCTGTAGGGAAACTGTGTCAGAATTGGTTACAACATTCCACGTTGGCTGCAGTTAAACTACATCTGTCTCAGTTAACTGAAAATGTGGATTTAAATGATTTTATAAAAGGCCCAGCTAAGGGTAGATCTAAACGGTGGATTTATGCTGTTTACAATGAAATTTGGAAAGTGTCTCAAATTGAGGCTGCTAAGCGCCTAAGGGCAATTGACTAAGCAAATTTGGAAAAAGTACTTGCAGTGGTCAATAACAGTATTAACACGCTTTCTTCCCGAATTTACACATTAAACAATATTGTTTCTTCTGTTGTTGACATTGTGCATGATGAAGTGTCCGTATTATATCATGGTCAAAATCAATTGCGTTCTGTTATGCAGTTTGCCTGGACACTACAGACTCTGAAGGCTGGTCGAGTGCCTTGGAGTTATATGAACGTCTCATCACTATTTGCCCCATTTAATTTGACTGACAAGCAGCGCATGCTTTCCATGCGAGATGCATCATTTTCTATGTTACACATTGAGAAGTTAGAATCTTTGCCCTTCTCTGTTGCTGAGGCGGCTGCTGCTACATGGCTTATCCATGGTATTATAACTTTACCATTTGCTCTGTATAAATTTACAAATTGTATGAGATATATTGCTATAGGGCGATATGAACCACTAGGTAGTGCTTTCCTGCATGAGACATGGTCTTTACCATATACATACCGATGTCTGAAAGAAGGAAAGGAAGTGAATCTGAATGGTGAAGAATGCACACAGTCGCCTGACCGTTCACTGATATGCAGGCACATCCAATTGCATGGTTCTTGTAATCAGGACAGGCCAAATTTAGCCTGCGTTTTAAAAGGCACACCGGTTCCTGCAATAGTTCCCACATTCACTTTGTTGTCTAACGGTAGTTATTTACTTTTGAACAACGAACTATGTTGTGGGTTAATGGTCGGTATCGCATGTGTGGTTACTGTATCAGAACGTGTGATGTGTTGCAAGAACGTATTATACCCACCCACGCATGGGAATTCAGATGTTTCCATTTGGCCAAGAATTCCAACCTTGAGAGCGGACTTCAATGGTTTGAGCCGAATAAGAGCCCTATTGTCTCAAAAAGAAGTGTCCCTGAGCTTGGCCCGTGAGACTTATGTCCTTCACATAGCTAACACACGCACAGAGGTGCAGGCGCTTTTAAATACTGATTTGCCGTTTAATTTCTGCGAGCTGGTTCATCAAATCTTTAATGCCTCCTCTACAAATGGCCTAGCACATTTTTTTAAATTTGGTTAGCAGTGGTCTCGTGACTACGTTTGAAAAAGTATTTGGTATTATCCCTGCGTTTTTTCATTCTATATTCGCAAGCTTGTTTGGCGGATTCCCTGTTTTTCTCGCTTTGGCTGCAGGCGTGCTGGTGATATTTTGCTTTATTAAACATGGATGCCCATCCTGCGCAAGAAAACGCTCAGCCCCTACTGGTGCTGTTTCGCAACCGGATGCTTGATTACTATGGCTCCTTGCCGCTTGCGACTTTAAGCACGGCTTTTGGATTATCGTTTCGATTTTCCTATTTCACATGTGTCCAGCCTGTGTTTCATTGCCTGAGCTGTGATTTCGACTAGGCCATTGATTTGTGTCTCTGCTTACCGACTTCTCCTGACGTCGATTTTGATCAGCTGATGAGCCCCGTAGTTGCTCACGAGTTGGTTTGTTCTGGCGAAAGGGTTATGGCCTTGGCAGCGATGCATGGACTAATGGGTCAGTGGGACATATTCGCAGTGGCGCATGACTTTCTGGCACATAGTGTTCTCGAGAACCCACTGAGTTGTCCCCTGATGTTGCTAGAGGATTCGGTGCTGGAGGAGCACGTATGTTCTTTCCCATTGCTTAATTGGATGGTTGAACTGTTTTCGGATGATGACAGTGATTTCATGTTGGAAGCTGTGGCTACCTATTTTGCATATTCTATCCACCCATGAGTGGCTTTGGAGACTTTCACTATAATGGCACGTGACTTTTTAGTAATTCTGAATGGTGCCTTTTCTATTACGAACATTGGACTTTGATATGTTCTGGGCCTATGATTTTATAAATGGCCTCAAGTTCAAGTTTTTATATATATATATATATATATATATATATATATATATATATATATATATATATATATATATATATATATATATATCCAGTCATACCAAACTTGTAAATTTTGAAGAAAGCGCTGACACCATGAATCTGAATCCAAACTCGATTTATTCGATATATATATTTTTTTTTTTTGTGTGGCCACTATAGGCATTCATACATATTTTGTATTATTGATTTTAATATACATTTACATACATTTAGCTTGGCTCAATATTATTGAACTCTGCTTTCATGTTTTGCCTTTCTTATAGTATTGGCTTAATTTTTCCTTTTTTGACCGTCCTCGGATCATTGGGGGTTGTCATATGGTTACTACGTTTCTATATATTGTGTTAAGTTAGCATGAGGTTATTAAATGTTTAAACACCATATTTTCCTTCGGCTTCAGTTTGCACACAACACCTAATTGTTATTGTAGCTTTCAACCTAGACGAAAGATGTGATTTATTTGAGAATAATATGTTATTGCTCTGATATCAGTCGTGCTTGGTACACTTGGTACAAATGTCTGCACACTGAGAACTGCACCCTCTAAGAATAGCCTAACACAAGGTTGCTGAAGGCCTGATCCTCGCACCACATTAGACATAACACAAATAATGTTGCTGCCAACATTGGGCTCTACTCCGGTTTAAGATAGAGTTACAGGGAATGAATCAACACACTTGATGCTTCGCATGCAGAGAGCTGGTAGCTGTTGATGTGATCTACTCCTACTGAAATTTAGAGGTATGGGCCCGCCCTGCTAGAACCCAAATGAGACCTTCTTAGATATAATATAATATGCTAAATAGGGTGCGCGAAATATAGGTGATACAGAATTCTATAGATTTTTGCATCATAACATGCTATCACCTTTTGCTTACTATGGATTAGTGACTATGCTGCTAACTCTGATTTTTATAATATGTATGTTGATATTATACAAGATACTGCGTTTGAGAACTTTGCATTGAAAAATAAACATTTCAAACTTGCACGTGAGTTCTTTGCCTCCCATTTTCGGTTTGTAATGATTATATAACGAAAGAGTGTTCATGTGTTCCACGATACCTGAGGTACCCTAAGTTCATGTTCTGGATTGTCTAAGTCATTGGTAAGTTATTACTACCGATGAGACACTGTAGCTAGCTTGGTAAGGGGATTTCTGAAACTACGGTGAGTTTTGGGTCACCCTAACTCACCCAGGTTCTAGATCTCTGTGCACAGTTCTGTGGGGGAACGGAAACCCTGCTACAACTTGAGATTGTCAAATGTTAAGCAGTGAAATTAGGTCGACATGTTTCTGCCCTCACAAGGATCTAATAGTATCGGGGCATTCTTCAGGACCAGACAAACAAAATATATAAAGCTGCTGCTAATAGTGAAAAACTATACAGTGATGAATGTAAAAACATATCATATACTGCACCGGTAATGTCCAACTGGGCAAGTACTTGACATTGCAATTATATTGTTAAGGACGATAGTGTAGCTTTATGCATCGGGCATTAATCTCACCAGGATTAACCTCTGCGCATTTTTTCCATCGCGCTATATTTATCATCTATCATCAAACTTTATTTAGAACACAAAGAAACACAGTGCCTGCGCATCGCCACTAATTACATTTTGCCAGTGTGAGCATGCGCAACTGTGAAGTGTCTTCATTAACTGTCATGCGCGGTATGATTACTCTGTGGGCTTTCCTACAGGCGACAGATTAGATACTAATCAGGACCCTAGACGCGGAGGCTAAAAGATCGCGATATGGCTGCCGCCGGTACCTCCGATCATTGCTCAAGGACCGCCCTGGGGTACCGACGGAAAGGTATGGTCTCTTTTTCGATAGACTTTGCGACCATAAAGCGTACAGGCCTTTGCTTTGTAAGCCCGGATACTTTATCTACCCCTTGAGACGTAGTATAACACGGATAAAACAACACTCTTTGATGAAGGCTTATTTAAGAACTCATAGCGTTCTCTAAGTTATACATACTGTCGTACTAATGGAATTGCATGAGAGCCTTTAGAATGCTGGCTTTCACATTGCGAGTCCGGACAATTTGTTGTCCATGTGAGAAATAACAAGGATATAACTCCTATTTCAGATAAAGGCTTATGTAAGATTCTAGAGCAAGTTGTCTAGGCTACACACACTGCCATATTAATGGAATTTCACGAGTGCCACAATACCCAATGAACATTTTGGATGTGGCGTATGTCTTCTTTTGCATACAATTATTCAGTGGAAATGTAGTATTCATTGGATTATATCACACCACTTTTTATCTACATTTTACCAGAGTTGCTTTTTTAATTATGAGCGGAGGAGATTACATCATTACTAAAGGTGCACTGCATGTGTGTGGGTGCTGAATGAGTAAGAATTATGTGACGGGCAGTAATGCCATGATAGATTGCATCATGGACATCACTTTTTTGTTAAAGAGCGGGCCCCCTTCCCTGAGTAGTGACCAGGTTGAGGTGAGGGCGACACCCAATTGACATGGGCAAGTGCATGTACTACGTAGACTTGGTTGAAACCACTTCCGGGTTTCATTTAAGCCCTCTTATATGAGAGAGGCTTGTGTTTTGGTGAATGTGTTAGGTGGGGTAACTGTTGTTTTGATCAATTGTACATTGTTTTTACAGGTACCCGGTAATTACTTCCACACTTGCCCAGTTGGACATTACTGGTGCAGTATATGATATGTTTTTATATTCATCACTGTATAGTTTTTCACTATTAGCAGCAGCTTTATATATTATTATTATTATAGGAGCTTATAGAGCGCCTGGTGACGTCTCTCAACGTGTCCCCGCGCTATGGAGAAGAGTGTTGCTTAGATGGAGCAAGCATCAGACAGTTTAGAGGGTGAAAAGATATGTTTTTAGATGTTTCCTAAAGGATGTTTCACTTTTTTCCTGTCTGATATTCATAGGAAGGGTATTCCACTCCTTAGCTGCGAGAGTGCGGAAACATCTGCCTCCAAGTCTGGCTTTTTTTGGGCGCATGATCTTAAGCAAACCTGTTCCCTTCGAGCGTAGGGATCTGGAAGGTTCATAGGGTGAGGCTAAGTCAGACAGATAGGAGGGGGCTCTATGGTGAATGATTCTGTGGCACCAGAGAAGGGCCTTGAATATTATTCTCTTTTTTATGGGCAGCCAATGCAGAGTATCCAAGGAAGGTTTAGAAGGAGCTCTTCGCGGGAGTCGTAGCACAAGGCGTGCTGCTGAATTTTGTAGGACCTGTAACTTCCTAATGTTTTTTTCTGAGGTGCCCAATAGAAGCACATTCCCATAATCAATACGGGATGTGATGAGATATATTTTGTTTGTCTGGTCCTGAAGAATGCCCCGATACTATTAGATCCTTGTGAGGGCAGAAACATGTCGACCTAATTTCACTGCTTAACATTTGACAATCTCAAGTGTTAGCATACTGCTTTTTAATCATCACAATGGCACTCTTTGAATAAAATTGATATAGAGCTCCTTTAGTCATTTTTAAACACACCCTTTTGTATCACTCAGCGCTGCACTTTTTCTTCTTCTTTAGTTAAAAAAACCCTCTTCACTCAGCACGAAGGTATACCTTTGGGTTCTATGTTGTACCCTGTGGAGTCATCAGCCATCCTCTAGCTCTTCAATCTGCTACGGGTACCCTAGTCAATTCTGAAGACTGAGGTCCCTGGTGAGAGGAGGCTAGACCCAAATGATGAAACATCACAATCTGTGAATGATGGGTTCTGGCTAAAGAGGTTCTCTTCTCGTATAGAGGAGGCTGTTGTCTTAACCTTTGACATACTTTTACCCCTCCCCTTTCCCATTCTCCCACCTTTTTGTCTAGACCTGATGTGTTTTGTGGTAAATATACGGTCTAAAGGGGAAATACACCTTGCAGGTCTTTAAAATTTCCCTGAGACATTCCTTAATGTTTTGTTTATCACATGAAGGACCCTCAAAGTGTTCCTGGGAGCCTGCAAGTTCACCAGGTAGGTGATGTTACTTTTGAGCTCCACTACCTCAGAAGACCCAGTCTACTTGTTTTGAAGAGCGCAAGCCTGTAATGGGGCCATGCCCCACACTTCCTGGCCCGGTTGAAACTCTACCAGAGTGCCATTCTGGTTGTACTAGCGTTTCATCTCTTCCTGGCTGGCTTGTAGGTTCACCTGAGCGAGTCTCCTGAAGTGCTCAGTCTGGTGTCTAAAGACCAGCATGTAGCTAAATACATTCCGGGGGTGGGGGGGTTTCTGGGAGCTGTTGGCCAGCTTTCTTTCATCAGGCTAAGATATCCGCTCACAGGGTGCCCATGGAGTAACTCAAAGGGACTGAACCCTTAGTGACCTGCTGTACAAAGCAAAGAGCAGGCATGGCAGGAAGACGTTCCACTTATGCCCCATGGGGTCGGTCAGACCCTTTATAATGCCCTTCAGTGTTTGGTTGAATCTCTCCACCAAACCACTACATTGGGGTGATAAGGAGTGGTTAACTTGTAGGTTACTCAACACTTCTTCCACGGGGATGTCATATACTTGGATATAAAATTGGTACCCTGTTCAGACGCCACCTCTTGGAGGGGGGGGCGGGACCCCATATGGGTAAAGATCCCCATTAATGCCCGGCCCACCAGGGGCGTTGACGTCCTGAGAGGGATAGCCTCCGGGTACCGGTTGGCATGATCCACCAAGACCAGGACGTACGTATTGCCCATGGCTGTCTTGGGGTCTAGACGCCCCACAGTTTCCATCCCCACCCTCTCAAAAGGGGTTCCAACAACTGGAAAATGTTGGAGAGGAGCCTTACACTTCCTCCCAGTCTTACCACTTGCCTGGCATGTTTGATAAGAACTATAATGTGTATGAGACTACCTTTGCATGTGGGACCAAAAGAAGTGGGTGACAATCCTGTCCAAGGTTTTGTCCTGCCCCAAATATCTTGCCAAAGGCACATTGTGAGCCAGACCCAGTAAGAAGGTCCTAAAGCGCTGTGGTACCACAAGCACACGGGTTGATGCAGGCTCAGCGACCGTTTGGCTCGCTGTGTAGGAGACCATTCTCCCAGTAATAATTTAATTTTTGTAACTTTGCAACCTTGTATTTTGTTTTTAATGTAATGGTTTTGAGTAACCAAAAAATAAAAAGAATTCATTCATTCATTCATTCTCCCAGTAGATCCAGTGTGATCCAGACTGATCACCCGCTGCCTGGTTTTCAGCCTAATGCCGCAAACCAACCAGAGAAGGATATTCTCTCTGCTCTCTGTAGATCTCTTCCCTAGTGGGACTCTATTCTTGATGCCAGTGGGTCAGCTCAGATAAGTCCCCCAGTTCAGCCACTTGTTCCCCCTGTAAATTCCGGGGTATCTCCCTCGAGGTCAACCTCCTCCTGCGCCGTGGGTACTTCAGAGGCAGGTTTTCCGTGCCCCTTACCCTTTTTGTTGGCAGGCACCTGGGCACCTGTTTCAGGCGCCAGGTTCTTCTGATCACTCTCTCTGGCTGCTATGGACCGAGTGGTCAAACATGCCTACTCTGACAACCCCAAAATCTCCAAGTGAGACTTGAGCTCAACATCCTTCCATAATGACTGCTCTAGGTCATTACACAGCAGACAATCAATATGCATGGTGGGGCTCACAACCACCCTCAAGGGACCTGAGACCACCCCCACTCAAATGGAACCTGTGCCACCTTACATTGGTGCTCTGAGTTGTCAACAGCAACTACTTGGTGGAATGCATCAGGGAGTACTTGCTCCCCAGATACCAGGTGATTGAGGACACACTGACTCCATTATGTCTGACAGCCTCCACCCTCTACCCATTGATGGTCCCCCATTTACTGTATTTATTTGTGTTTGCAGGCACTAGGCTTCTGTCAGAAGCTTGCCTGGTATATGATGTCAACTAATGTAAGTGGCCACCTTGTACCAGTCCAGACAAACCTTATGGTGATTTAAGAGGTCGCAGCCAACCTTAGAAAGCTATCCATGTGGTAGCTGTGGAGAGCAGCCTTCAGGCTTAGTCTTTAAGGAGTATAAAGCGGCTTGTTTTACCCGAATGCAATCTTATAGTAAAGATTAAATGAAAAAGAACCACACAAAGTATTTATAAAAATATGTATTAATTATAGAACACTCTCTAGTATGTTACAGTATGACTTCGTCTCGAGTCAGGACAATGTTGAGAAGACGTAGAATTGCTGGCGACCACAGAACCACCCAAGGAAAGTAGATAGGGACCTCATGGAGAGCATGCGCAGTGTGTCAACACGACCGCGTGCTACGTCTATGTGCAACTCGCGGTTGGATTTTTAAAGATTAGTGACCCTTCCCAGTGGACCCTGAAGAAACCCTGTGGAAGACAGTAGGTTGGAGAGCCACCCCACCCGTGGATACCATGGTACCCAAGTTACCTATCCCAGGGGAACCGGGTGCATAGGAGTTAAGTGGCATCGGCAAACGTCATCAAACCCATTGGAGGACTTCAAGAAAGAGCCGCTGGTGGAAGAGGAAAAAGTGCCCGGAGGAATCCAAATGTAGATTCTGGAAGAGGAGTACCTAAAAGTAGAGAGGACAGTGTCTATGTCACTTGAGGATGACTAGCAGGAGACTTGGAAGTTGGATGCCCTCTGATGTCAGGTGCGTCAGGTAAGATGACGGTGACCTTGACTGACCAGGGGATGCTGAGGATGACCAGGACCTGGATACGAGCTGTCCCACGAAGGATGTCAAGTGCTGAGGTGTCTGTGTCCGGAGGGAGCACCAACAAGCATTGGCAAATGCAACCCACCCAGGAAGTCTGAGGTACCGGGTTTTTAGGAACCCGGCGGTGCCAGGGGGAACACCCAGAGACCTCTTCAGTTCTTCCTGTTCTGGACCACAGAAACACAGTCTTCTAGGTGATGTCAAGGTTCGAGTTTATTAGCTGCAACCAAGTAACAAGCGTCCTATAAGTACAACAGCACGGTGTGTATATTCTCAGGAGACTGTTCGTTTTTACAGAGCCTGCCTTCTCTTTTTATACACAATATTACACTTCAGGCAAAAATTCTTGGTTTTACAATTCGACCATAAACATATTTTCACAATAAAGAAAAAGCAAAGTCATGATGGCAAGCCCACATTTTCGTATGTCCAGTTCGTGATAGATTACCCGGCCAGGCCCAGAACTTCCATCAGATATAGATGAAACCCCAATAAAATCGGGCACCTCCTCCTTATAAAACTAGCCATAAAGAAGAAACAGGGGCAGGTGTGTGAATGATAAAGCGTGGTTTGTATGCGGTAAACGGTTTATGACATGTTGTGCCTTGATGTTAATCTCGCTCGGCCATTGGGTTGGGGACTGCCCGAACAGGTTTGGCTGGAGGCAGTGGAGGCAGCTCGCCCAGGTCACAGAGGAGTCAGCAAAGGTCTATGTGTCCTTTCAGATCGAATTCGGCCTTGGTCAATTGACTATGTAAGGGCAACCACAAGATGGATGCCGCTCACAAAATGGAACGCGAGGGTTCAAGACAGAAAGTATGATTTAAGGGTGTTTTCATCACTCAATCATGACGCAAATGCACAGGTATAATGTCTCAATCATTACCGGTCTGCTGATACCAAATTCGTCATGGTATGATGATATTTTCAGACACGAGTGTTGGGCTTCGGTACCACATTATAGCAGGGTCCATAGTTTTCAGAACCACAGACCCTCCTTTTATCCCTTATATAGGCAATAACTCATGCTAATCTGAGTCCAAATCTGTATTCATGAAGTCATGGAGATGCTGCTGTAGCATCATCCTGTTGCTCAGTTCGTCTCTTGACACAGCCTTCCTTACACATGATGTTGCACAGAGGCCACATATTGCAGGCGCGCACTGTACACACAGGCAAAACATGAACAGAATGGCTAAGATCATTCCAATGAATGTCAGAGTTTTCCATCCCCAGGCAGATATCAGTTTCCAGAACCACCCCAGCAAGGACCAGTCCTCTTTATCCACGTGAATGGATTCAGAAATCTTGTGCAGTTTGGAGATGGCCTGGTATACTGTCGGAGCATTATCTGGGATAAAAATGCAGCAACTGGATTGGATCACTTTACATACCCCACCACGGTCTGCAAGTATGACATCTAGGGCAACCCTGTTCTGAAGAGTCATAAGGCGGTCCGACTGGAGCTCCGCAGTCAGGTTACTAAGGGCACCGGCCGTTTCAATCACGGCGGATTCAACTACCCTCGTCAATTGGCGAATGTCCCTGCTGTTCACCATAGGCCCCCAAAACGGCAGAAAACCTTTTGCGAAATCTCCAAACTCCTGTTCCGCAGTGTCGTCTTTACTCACAACACCCCTAACTGTCCTTGTCCGATGGTAATCTGCCTCAGCCGTGTAGGTTGGTGGCAACAGGAACGAGATAAAACATGTGCCCGAAAAGACAGGGGGCAACCATGTATATGCTCTATCATGGCAGATGAAGTAGGTACCCTTAGCTGCTAGGAATGAAGGAGATATCTGAGACGAGAAGACGTAAGTCTCAGTGCAGACACTCTTCCCTAACTGAGCTCTAGGGTTTTTTCCATTTCCCTGCAGACATAGGTGACCTTGGTGGGGTACTATCCAGATTGGGGAGGATTTCTTTGCTTTCTGGCTCTCAGCTAAGGAAATCCCATACTTAGTTATATTCCATCTACTGTAAGGCGTCAATTCATCTCTGGGAATTGTTCTAACCGTGTCGATATCCCTACTCATATTTCTTATTCCCGCCACTTGTGCCTTGTTGCTTGAATTTCTTCCTGTGGGACGCGGGGGATACGGTTCTATGGCAAACAGGAACATGGTTTAAAATGCCCACAGAGAACCATAGTAGCTAAATGGCAGGACAAAATACTGGATACCCTTATCTGTCGTGTGTGGCATGAGTCCACATACCCAACAATTCGTTGTGTTCATTACAGACTGGTGCTGGTGTAGGAGCTGGACGAATGAGTTGTTGACAAATTCTAATCGTCTGGCAGACTCGTGTTCAGGCAGAGGGTGAAAAGAGTGCGGGTAAACAGTAGGAGGAGGTGTGGGCTGTGTAGTGTATGCAAATGAAACTCAAAAGGTGAATAAAGTATATCCCACCAAAAACATCATTATGCTACACAACATTAATATGCATATTATTAAAAAAAAATTCTTGCCATCACAGTGCATATTTTCTTTTCAAAGTTTGCTGATCTGGCAGGTCTCTTCATCGTAGGAAACTCCATCCTCTAAGTTGCTGCCCGCGGTGGGAGATTGATTCTGCTAAGGAGTGCTTCTGTCAGTTTAGGGCAACTCCCTTAGACCGACCAGAACTGTCGACCTAACCGTCTCCAGCTGCACTCCAAAGACTGTGGCAACCGCGACCCTAGCAGCAGAACCGGATGGCTGTTCGAAAATCAAAAATGAGCAAGTTTCCTGGATGAGAGAGCTGCACAATTAAAAAGAAAAAACGTTTTTATTTGTCCATAGTCATAGGTCTTGGCCTCAAGTTATAGCGGTTTCGACCGGGTGCTGTGTGGTCGAGAAACAAGAGTTCAGGCTCAGTAGTGTCCAATTGCATTGAGGGTGGCACAGATCCTTGCAGAAGGTTATCGCTCTCCTTTTCTGTAGTAGTTCCTTTCAAACGTGCATCACTGAAAGGTACAAATCGTGGCACAGATTCAGTCTCTGAGTCGGTGACACCCTCCTGGGCCCACCGG
This sequence comes from Lissotriton vulgaris, assembly GCF_964263255.1. Classification (NCBI taxonomy): domain Eukaryota; kingdom Metazoa; phylum Chordata; class Amphibia; order Caudata; family Salamandridae; genus Lissotriton; species Lissotriton vulgaris. The sequence goes on from NC_141687.1 coordinate 14,075,000, forward strand.
TCATAGGGCAGAGGTAGAGAGATCCGTTTGCAGTGGATCCCGTGGATCCAGTTCTTCTTTCCTTCCACACGAACGGCTGATCTTGTGGAAAGAAGGACGAGATGTGGGCCGGTCCACCTGGGCTGTTCGTTCTTTGTTCGCTGAAAGTTTTTCACCAACACCCAGGATCCAGGATCGATTTGATGTCCTGGAGCTTCAGAGACCGGAGGCAGAGAGTCATGACCTGTTGGTGTAAAACACGCAATTTAGCCGTCAATTCGTACAAATAGTCAAGCAGTACAGGATTCTCTATTTCACTAAGCTTTGTGGGCCTTGGCACTCCCCATATGTTGGCCGGGCGACCGAACACAATTTCGTGTGGACTAAGTCCCACTCTAGAGTGAACGGTCATCCTTGTCGATAGGAGTGCCAGAGGCAGGGCGTCAGGCCATTTAAGACCTGTGCTTGCTTGTATCTTGGCCATTTTCAACTTTAGAGTGCCGTTCTAGCACTCTACTAATCCAGCTGACTGGGGGTGATTTGCAGCGTGGAACTTCTGGTGTATGCCTAGACTCTCACACACTCTCTTCATCACTCGTCCCACGAATTCACTCCCATTATCACTCCAGACCATTCTAGGCCTTCCGAACCTAGGGAAAAATTCTTTGACAAGGGCTTTGGCTGTGGACAAGGCAGTATTGTCCTTAAGGGGATACGCTTCCACCCACCTGGAAAAGGCACAAACAACAACGAGTATGTATTTCAGATTGTTGCACCTTTCCATGTGGATGAAATCTAGCTTCAAAACCTCGAACGGATACGTTGGAGGCGCAAAATGACCAGCTGGAGTTGGGGTTCCCTTACCAGGATTGTACTTCAAACACACCATACAATTCTTAACCACATTCTCTGCACATTTAGGGATTCCACTATTCTGCAATACTGGAGCCAACAACTTACAGATCCCTTTCACACTGATGTGAGCCATGCCATGAACCATTGTCACCACTGCAAGTACATATGCATCGGGTAGCAGCCATCTCTGATGCTCTGACAATTCTACCCAACAACCATTCACATCCAATCTACCCTTACTTTCTCTCCATTCATTCACCTCTTTCTCTGTGGCTTCGGATTGTATAGACTTCACACTCTCAATCTTGTCCTCACACATACCCACATCACCAATCCATCTCGCAGGGCCTGCAACATACATTCGACTCATCACATTCCTTGCAGTCTCTTTCGCAACTTCATCTGCGAATGCATTCCCACGACCAACATCATCCGTCACCTTTCTGTGTGCACTGCACTTCACAATCGCAACTTGTAGTGGTAAGGTCAGTGACTCGAGAAGCTCATTCACTAGCTGACCATGTTGTATCTTTGCACCGTGCGATGTCAGGAACCCACGTTCGCGTCACAATCGTCCAAAACTGTGAGCCACGCCAAAGGCGTATTGGCTGTCTGTGTACACATTCACTCGCTTTCCTTTTGCCAACACACACGCTCTTGTAAGTGCAATCAACTCTGCTGCTTGCGCAGAATTGTGTGGGATACGTGCAGCTTCAACAATCGTATGCAACATCGTCACAGCATATGCTGCAGTATTATCACCATTCGGTAACTTGAAACACGAACCATCAACCCATAAGGTATCATTACATTCAGGAAGGGGAGTGTCCTGCAAGTCTACTCTCCCTTTTGTCTCTTCTTCTGTCCTAAAACAGCAGTCATGTTTTTCGACCTCATCTGTCTCTGCTGGAACGGGCAATAACGTGGCGGAGTTTAGTGTATCACACCTCTTGATGTGTATGTGACTCGCTAACAGTGTCAGCTCATAACTTGACAATCGAGCACTAGTTAAGTGCTGTGTCCTTGTTCTGTTTAACAAAATGTCTACTGCATGTGGGACCATAACGACTAGTGTATTATTCATTACTAACCCAGCAGACTGTCGAATACAGGCAGCTGCTGCCGCAGTGGCCCTCAAGCAACTTGGCAATGCTTTAGCTACGGGATCTAAAGTCGCTGAAAAGTACGCGCATGGACGCTGTTTGCCCCCAAAAGACTGTGTCAGGACTGATAATGCACAACCTTCCTTCTCATGGACATACAACGTAAAAGGCTTACTGTAGTCGGGGTTACCCAACACAGGAGCCGAACACAATGCATCACGCAATTCGTGAAAACTTTTCTGACAATCTTCAGACCACGGAATGGGATTCGATGTATCCTTACAAGTTAACGCCACCAAAGGTTTGGCCAACAATGAGAAATTTGGTATCCATTGTATGCAATATGATGTAATGCCCAAGAAAGCACGCACTTCTCTCTGTGTCCTTGGGACACTCAATTTCACAATTGCCTGTATTCTCTCTGGGGTCAACTTCCTTCCCTCCTTCGATAAGATGTGACCTAAGTAGGTCACTTCTTGTCGGCAATATTGTAACTTCGAAAGAGAGACTTTGTGCTTCATATCACATAAATGACGCAACAATGAAAAAGTGGCTTGTTTGCAAATCTCCTCAGTATCTGCAGCGACCAGTAAATCATCCACGTACTGAATAAGAGTCGCACCATCAGGTAGAACAATCGTGTCAAGTTGTGATTTCAGAGCCTGACTGAATATTGATGGACTTTCACAGTAGCCCTAAGGAGCGCGTTTGAAGCGGAAGCTTCGTCCTCCTGAATTGAAGCCAAAAATATCTCTGCTCTCCTCTGCAATGGGGATGCTGAAGAAAGCATTCTTCAATCAATCACCGAGAACCAAGTGGCTGAAGCTGGAACCATAGTCAATAGGGCAGTGATATCGGGAACAACTGGAAACTGTGGCACAACAATCTTGTTCACTTCTCTAAGATCAATCACAAATCTATAGACAGGAGGTTGGAAAGAATCAGTACGCTTTAAAACCGGCAAAACAGGACTATTACAGATGTTGCCTGTTGTCTCTTCAATGACATCTTGCTCAATCAGATCGTAAATGATCGCTAACAACGCTTTTTCACCTTCAGTAGAGATCTTGGATTGGGGAATACGTGGCAACCTAACATTGGCTTGCAACGTTATGACATATGGCGCTATTTCCAAAAGACCCACATCATTAGAACCAGTAGCCCAAAGTATATCCGGAAGAGAAGACAATTCTGTTGGAATATTTTCCCTTGACAAATACATTGGAGAAACCACTTTCTTACCTAGGGTAAGTTGTACTCCCGAAGTAGAACAGTACAAAGTCGCATATAGTCTCTTTAACAGATCCAATCCCAACAAGTTTTCACCACAACCTGTTGTAAGAATGAGGGGTGCTTCTAATTCACATGGCCCAACAGAAAGGGACATAGGACTAGAGATCGGGTTCCTAACAGGGGCGCCAGAAAAACCTACTGAAACATTTATTTCGCCAGACAAAGGTGCGCCAGGAAGTTTTGAGTACATAAATGTCCTTTGTAGCACCAGTATCCAGCAGAAAAGGTTCTGACACACCTGATGTAATCACCTCAACATAAGGTCCATTCTGATCTACTGGAACTGAAACAACTCCCTCTCCTTGTCCATGGCTGTCCTAGCAATCATTACCCTCATTCTCGTTTTCTGCATAGTAGTCATCAGCATAGTACTGAGCTGTCCTGGAAGACGCATTATTCTGTTGGTCAAAGCTGTTCATGGAATTCTGAGGCGGAAAGGGACGAGCATTCTGGGGGACATTTCCACGACCCCTACCTCTAGGAGCCTGTTGAACACCTCTACCTCTTGCACCAGAAACACCATTCAAACGTCGTAACAGAGCCGGACAACTATTCTTGAAATGACCCTCTTCCTTGCAATACGCACACTGATTCGGACCATACTGAAAACGCTGTTGAGAAGACTCGTTTCTTTGCGAGTTTCTCGAATACTGCTGAGGTTGCTGATAATCGTGCTGACTATAATCGCAAAGAAGGGGCGAGGGTTAAAGGCAATTTATACTCTGCCACCCCGAACCCCCCGAGAGAACACTAGTGTACACACAAAAGGGGTGGGAAGAGTAAATAATAATACCATATGTACTAATGTGGTAAAAGATAGAGCCAGCCCCAATAGGGCAAATCACTCTATTTGGAAAAACTGCCCTCACTCACATACCGAGGTATGTGACATGCTTCATCATTGGGCCTGCTTACAATACGCCCTGGTGTACTCTACACAGGACGGAGCATAAGGGAGGGGGAAAAATAATAAATTCCACTTAACACAACATATAGTCAAGCAAACTAAACAGACACAACACTTAACACATCCACTGTGGTGAAAATAGTGCATACACCATGTGTTTCCAAACCGAAAAGTGCGACAAAGAAATTGTGCAGTATGAGGAGTGATTTAAGACTGATTAAAGGTGTCAACTAGAAAACCAACTTTATTAAACGTTACTTGGCACCTCTACCAGGATTAAAAAGATGAAAGAACTGAGGATTGGAAAATGCCTTCAGGAGATAATTAGGAACCTCAAGGCTTCCCTCCTACCACTGCCAGAGTCAACATGTTTCGACCGCTCTTGATGCGCCTTTATGGTCACTCCGGTCTTCGTCAGGACCGTCGCATTTGGTTTCTCTCGGGGTCCCCCCGTGATCTGGGGGAAAGTTATTACCCCTACAGGGAGGTAGGTCCAAGAAATCCTTACCAATCCTGTGTAATCTATGGAGAGTGTCCCCTTAAGTGCGGGAAAACAATCACGAGTTTATGTATTACAAACACTCGCACTGGTGGCATTAAAGTCTTCATATACGTGATAATTCTACCGGGAAGCTCTGCTACCAAAGGCTCGGGCTTAGAGCCACCAACTTGTCTAGCATCAGCAGCAGCAATATTAACCCATGCATCACCTAACTCTTGGTCATGATCTGCATGACGAATCTTTCCCCATAAAGGCTGTGGAACAACATTTCCAAACAACATGTCTACATCGGCTAAATTCATGATACAGGAGCTGGCAGTCTTTGATAACTCCTTATAATATCCTGCAGGATTTTTACGGGGATCAGGCAATGTCTGCTTTAGAGCCAAAACCTCAGATCTTTTCCAGGGAACATGTACCCATACACGCTGGAAATGTGGCGGAATTGCTGGATTCGCATTTGCATCACCTTCCCTCCAAACTGGAGGAACCTCTCTCATGGGATACTGTCGCACCTTTTTCCTACCTGGCATGTCATGCTCATACAGTGATCTAGAATTGCTTCCCTTACTCCTATAAGACAACAACATCTCAATTGCTGGTTCGACATCGGCACCCACAATCATGCCTTCTCCGAACTTGAATCGCACACAGAATAATTCTTGCATATTGTACTCTGGATCATTTCCCTTTAAATCTTCACAGAGGAAGATACACATTTGTTCAAAGACATATCTCTGCGTAGATGCTTCCCACCGACTGAAGACTTCCATAACAGACTGAACATCATACTTTACAGTATCTGTAACCCATTTACGTGCTAACTCATTCAGCACTTCTCTTTCCTGATAATCAGGTAGTCGACTCCGCAACTGTCTACGTTCTATTTTAGGGGTCGTATTAGGCGACCCAAAGAAGGGTGAGAAAAGACCAGTGACCGTATTTACCACTCTCTGTCGAACAGAAGGAGAAGCTGGCGGAAAGGCAGATGCGCCAGAAAAGACAGGCTGATGGAAAGTAGAAGTCGAGGCAGTAGTAGAATGAGTATTAGGATAAGCAGTTGGAGCAGTAGGCGAAGGCGTAGAAAAAGCAGATGGAGTGTGTAGCAAAGGCGGCGGCCCTTGAGAGGGTTGCGCCGGAGGAGAAGAAACCAGCTGAAGAGGAGCTGGTGCTTGTGGAAGAACTGGTGTTTGTGCAGCGGGGCGTGGTATAACAAAGCGTTGCGGGGGTGCAGTAGCATTTAGTGCATAGGAAGGTGGTGAACTCAGTAAATGGGACATTAAAGGATCCTTCTCAGATGTCTCTTTTGATCCCTGTCCTTCACGTGGCAACACTGGGTAGCATCTATCTACTGCTAGCTTCTCACTTCTTAGCATTTGTTCACTCTCCTGCTCTTCCTCATTATCCCTGTATGCAACGGCGGCTTGCACCATCGACATACCTCGTTTATTTTTCTTTCATTTCCTTCTGTTTGGCTTCTTTGCGCCATAGGCGAAAGGAGTCAAACATCGCCGGCCGGGCTTTCTTCTTGAACAGTTTCACCTCTAAATTATCTAAGATCTCTGTATCAAAGCTACCATATTGAGGCCATTTTAAGACACCATCTTTTCTGGTGTATTTTATCCACACATCATTATATGTGATAGGGCCTACGCCGTGCTTTACATAGAGCTCATATGTTGGAGTTCCAACCGGAGGAACCGGACACGAATCCTCTAATCGGGAGTCCCTACTACAACCAAGACAAAACAAGTTTCCAAGTCTGCTAAGACCAGGCATCTTCACTCACTAGTCTAGCTTCAAACTTCAAAGGATTATCGAATACGATAGTCTCGTGAATACACGAGTCCCTCGGCTTTGGCGCTTGCAAGTTCCAAATCAAAGCGTATCTCAAGGATACCAAAACTAAGAATCAAACTAAGGACTGGGAGACGCTCCACTTATACTTAACTGAAGTATTGATGATCAATGACGTCACTAGAAGACTTGTCTATCGTTTCGCTCTACCAAGCATCAATGGGTCCAAAACAGGGCGATAGTCAGGGCAGCAATCCTTCGTAGCCGTCGGGACGCGGGGAACCTCGCAGCAAAGACCTTCGGAACCACGTCGACATACAGAGGTCGCTGAAGTGGCTGGCCGTCCTCTGGAATTTTCACACGAAGCTCCTCACAAACATCTGGCTTGGACCGACACCGCTTGATACCGCCCCGAGTTGGGCGCCAACTGAGGTACCGGGTTTTTAGGAACTCAGCGGTGCCAGGGGGAACTCCCAGAGACCTCTTGAGTTCTTCCTGTTCTGGACCACAGAAACACAGTCTTCTAGGTGATGTCAAGGATCGAGTTTATTGGCTGCAACCAAGTAACAAGCGTCCTAGAAGTACAACAGCACGGTGTGTATATTCTCAGGAGACTGTTCGTTTTTACAGAGCCAGCCTTCTCTTTTTATACACAATATGACACTTCAGGCAAAAATTCTTGGTTTTACAATTCGACCATAAACATATTTTCACAATAAAGAAAAAGCAAAGTCATGATGGCAAGCCCACATTTGCGTGAGGTACCGGGTTTTTAGGAACCCGGCGGTGCCAGGGGGAACACCCAGAGACCTCTTGAGTTCTTCCTGTTCTGGACCACAGAAACACAGTCTTCTAGGTGATGTCAAGGATCGAGTTTATTGGCTGCAACCAAGTAACAAGCGTCCTAGAAGTACAACAGCACGGTGTGTATATTCTCAGGAGACTGTTCGTTTTTACAGAGACAGCCTTCTCTTTTTATACACAATATTACACTTCAGGCAAAAATTCTTGGTTTTACAATTCGACCATAAACATATTTTCACAATAAAGAAAAAGCAAAGTCATGATGGCAAGCCCACATTTTCATATGTCCAGTTCGTGATAGATTACCCGGCCAGGCCCAGAACTTCCATCAGATATCAATGAAACCCCAATAAAATCGGGCACCTCCTCCTTGTAAAACTAGCCATAAAGAAGAAACAGGGACAAGTGTGTGAATGATAAAGCGTGGTTTGTATGCGGTAAACGGTTTATGACATGTTGTGCCTTGGTGTTAATCTTGCTCGGCCACTGGGTTGGGGACTGCCCGAACAGGTTTGGCTGGAGGCATTGGAGGCAGCTCGCCCAGGTCACAGAGGAGTCAGCAAAGGTCTACGTGTCCTTTCAGATCGAATTCGGCCTTGATCAATTGACTATGTAAGGGCAACCACAAGATGGATGCCGCTCACAAAATGGAACCCGAGGGTTCAAGACAGAAAGTATGATTGAAGGGTGTTTTCGTCACTCAATCATGACGCAAATGCACAGGTATAATGTCTCAATCATTACCGGTCTGCTGATACCAAATTCGTCATGGTACGATGATATTTTCCGACACGAGTGTTGGGCTTCGGTACCACACTATAGCCGGGTCCATAATTTTCAGAACCACAAGTCAAGACGGTTATGATTGGGACCAGCAAGGTCCAGGAGACTCACCACAGGCAGGGGAGTCGGGGCAGGCCCGAGCAATCAGGGGAGCCCAAAGAAGCAAAGCTGACCCTCAAATGGAGCAACAGGCCAAAGGTATAGGAGTCGTTAAAGGACCTCAAGCAGGTCACCAAAAGAGGCAGGCCATGATGCACACAATGCAGTGTGGCCGAAGATTCTGGTCACTGGAGATGCTCGAGGTTGGGGCTACTTGTCAAGTCATAGTCAAGTCATAAAATTTGTATAGCGCACTACATACCCAGAGGGTTTCAAGGCGCTTAGGAAGGGGAGGAGGATTATTTGTCAAATATCCACGTTTTAAGCTGCTTTCTGAACGTTAGGTGGTTCTGGGTGAGGCGAAGGTAAGCGGGGAGTGAGTTCCATGTTTTAGCAGCCAGGTATGAAAAGGATCTGCCTCCCATGGTGGTCTTGTTGATGCGAGGTACAGTGGCGAGGGCTTGGCTGGAAGAACGTAGTTGGCGGGAGGGGGTGTAGAAGGACAGTCGAGCGTTGAGGCAATCTGGTCCGATGTCGTAGAGTGATTTGTGTGCGTGGGTAAGCAGTCGGAAAGTGATTCTCTTATTGATGGGTAGCCAGTGGAGGTCTTTAAGGTGACCAGAGATGTGTTCGTTGCGTGGGATGTCTAGTATGAGCCTGGCTGAGGCGTTTTGGATTCGTTGGAGTTTCTTCTGGAGTTTAGCGGTGGTACCTGCGTAGAGGGTGTTTCCGTAGTCCAGTCGGCTCGTGACCAGAGCGTGGGTGACTGTTTTCCTTGTTTCGGAGGGGATCCAGCGAAATGTTTTTCTGAGCATGCGAAGAATGTTGAAGCAGGAAGAGGATACGGCGCTGACTTGTTTGTTCATTGAGAGTGAAGAATCCAGGATGACGCCTAGGTTCCGTGCGTGGTCTGACGGGATGGGTGCTTTTCCGAGGGCTTCCGGCCACCAGGAGTCGTCCCATGCAGAGGGGGATGTTCCTAAGATGAGGACTTCTGTTTTGTCTGAGTTCAGTTTCAGGCGGCTTTGTTTCATCCATTCGGCAACTTCTTTCATTCCTTCGTGTAGGTTAGTTTTGGCGGTGCTGGGGTCATTGGTGAGGGAAAGGATCAGTTGAGTGTCGTCCGCGTAAGAGATGATGTTGAGGTTGTGTTGGCGTGCGATGGCCGCGAGGGGGCTCATGTATACGTTGAAGAGGGTGGGACTGAGTGAGGATCCTTGAGGTACGCCGCAGATGACTTCAGACTACTATAAAGAACAAGGGAACCCGCTAGGTAGGCAAGGACCTGGGGTATCAGTTTTACGAAAAACAATGGTCCTTGACACAGGGATAGAAGGGTACAATAATTATAGGCCACAATGTGCGCTATAATAGCAAAAAAAGTCCAGCCGGACTTGCAAAATGTATTCAATAATTCATATAACCAGTTGAAAAGAAGCAATAAAACAGTGGGACACAGTCCTGTATCCACAAAGCTTACACAGACTTAAAGACAGTACAAACATATACAAATACATCAGGCATGTAAACGAAAAATGGAGCAAGAAGGGGACTCTGTGATATACTTGCTTCACATATGTGGGGAACAAAACATATTATGCACATAATAGTGAACTAGTATTGAGCCCACATATCATGTCGACGGCGTTTCGATCCTTTCATGGGTAACGGATCATCATCAGGACTATCATTGTATGCCTGAAAAAAGCATTAGCTTGGTGAGTGAGACTTGCGAATCCAGTGGTGTATGGACGTGGTTGCGGTGAATTAACCAAGGTACAACTGGGCGCTGGTAACTGTATCAACAGTGATAAATTGAGCGTGTGATTATCTAGGAGAGGGCTCCGTGGGAATCAGGCAACTGTGTGCCTGTCAATGATTGCTAAACGTCCTGTGGTCTGCAGCGTGGACCAACGTGGCACTGCTAGAAGGGGCAGTGATTAGGCGCTTCTAGGTCAGTAGAGAGCTCGCGTTGAGGCGGAGGGCGGAGATCCAATGGGGATTAAGCCCGCAGTTCCAGCGAGGGATAGGCTGGATCGATACCTGCGTTCGAAGTTGAACGGCAAGGAGGCGTCCCGGTGCAGAATCGCGCCGTGGACCACGTGCCCCTTCTAGCAGTGCCACGTTGGTCCACGCTGCAGACCACAGGACGTTCAGCAATCATTGCCATGTTTCCGTAAGGAAGGCGACGTCTGGAGAGAAGGTGTCTAGTAAGTTCCATGGGTCAATGGCGTGCCTGTGCACCGATCGGGTGTTGAGAAGGATGCATTGTAGGTGGTTGGGGTCGGGATTCTGTGGAGTGGTCGTAGCGGAGATGTTGTTGGTGCCGTTGAATTTGCAGGAGTAGCAGTAGAAAGGTCCATGGGTGTGTCCGGGAGCGGCTTGGACGCAGGCGGGGGCGCGACCGGGGTTAAGGGCTAGGAGGGTGGCGGCATCGTAGGTAATGCGGGGGGTGGGCGGCGTGAGGGGCAGGGGGTCTGGCGCTGGGCGCGGTCCAGGCGCGGACGGGCGTAGACGGGCTTACCTTTGGCGCACCTTCGGCGCGAATGGGGCGCGGTCGCTGCGCGTGAACGTGCGCGCGGGAACTGCTGTCATATATGGATGGTGGAGGGGGAGGGGCGAGGGCGTCTCAGCTGGGAGGCGGGTCGGGCACACGAGGAGGACAACAGATAAACAAAATGAAGGCGGGGGAGGAGCAGAGCGTAGCGCTATTGGCAGGCGCGCAGACAGAGTAAATACACAGCTAAAAATAGCACTGATAATGCAAAGCGCTAGTACACAGCAGGCAAATACAGTTACAGTTATGGCAGAGATCTTTTCAGCAAAGCGGCGCTACGATGCCCAGTCAAAATCAATATAAGCACACAGCCGAAATCAATGTCAATATCTATAGCGCTGATAATGCAAAGCGCTAGCACACAGCAGGCAAATACAGTTACAGTTATGGCAGAGATCTTTTCAGCAAAGCGGCGCTACGATACCAAGTTGTAGCTAGGAGCACAGGGAGCGACCACTCTGTCCGTGAGGAGGAGTGAGTCACTCCCTCCTACTTGGAGCCTTAAGATCTTCTTGCAAAGATGTCAACAAGCCTTTGCAACTGAAAAGGGTACTCGGTACCCAGGGGTTTGGTTATAGCAACCCCCACAAGGACTATCAATCAATCAGTGGAATTATACGTGCGCTACTCACCCATGAGGGTCTCAAGGCACCCGGGGGCGGGGGGCGGGGGGTGTTCTAAGCAGCTCCGTTCAGTCAAAGAGTCAGGTCTTGAGCATCTTGCTGAAGATGTTCGGGAAGGGGCGCGTCTGATGTTGAGCGGGAGCTCGTTCCAGGTCTTGGCTGCAATGTAGGAGAAGGTTCTTCCACCTGTTCTGGGCGAGGTTGGGGGATCGGAGGTTTCTCTTGGGTACGTGGAAGGAGATTCTCTAGTTGAGGTATTGGGATCCAGTGTTGTGGATGCATTTGTAGGCATGGGTGAGTATCTTGAAAGTGACTCTCTTCTCAACGGGGAGCCAGTGGAGGTTCCGTAGGTGTTGGGTGAGGTGCTAGTGTCGAGGAATGTCAAGGATTTGTCTGGCTGCGGTGTTTTGTATGGTCTGGAGCTTGCGGATAAGAGACTTGTTGATCCTGGCTTCCTCTACCATGCCGTAGTCCAGTCTGCTGGTGATGAGCGCATGGGTGATGGCATTCCTTGATTCATGGGGGGTCCACTTGAAGGTCTTTCGGAGGATTCGGAGGGTGTTGAAGCAGCTGGAGGTGACGGCGTTGACTTGTTTCGGGCGTGGTTCATGGGTGTGGGGGGGCTGCCGAGGGCGGTAGGCCACCAGGTGTTGCCCCATGCTGAGGGGGGGTCCCATTACAAGGACTTCTGTCTTCTCCGAGTTGAGCTTCAGGCAGTTTCTGCTCATCTAAGATGCAACGTCCTTCATTCCTTCCAGGAAGTTGAGTCTGGTGGTGATTGGGTCCTTGGTGAGGGAGAGGATGAGCTGGGTGTCGTCGGCGTAGGATACTAGGCTGAGTTTGTGCTTTCTCACTATGCGGTCGAGGGGGGCAATGTAGATTTTTAAGAGCGTGGGGCTGAGCGATGATCCTTGAGGCACTCCGCAGTTGATATCAGTGGTTTCGCAGAGGAAGGGAGGTAGTCTGACTCTTTGGGTTCTGTCAGTGAGGAACGAGCAGATCCAGTCGAGGGTTGTTCCTTGTATGCTGGCGTCGTGGAGTCTGGCGTTGAGTGTGCAGTGGAAGACGGCGTCAAATGCTACAGATAGGTCGAGTAGGATCAGGGCTGCTGTGTGTCCTTGGTCGAGGAGGGTGCAGATGTCGTCTGTGGCTGCGAGTAGGGCGGTTTTGGTTCTGTGGTTGCTGCGGAATCTCAATTGGGAGGGGTCCAGGATGGAGTTTTTTTTAGATGAATTTGGTTAGTTGTGCATTGAAGGTCTTCTCTGTGACTTTGGCCACAAAGGGGAGGAGGGAGATGGGTCTGTAGTTCTTGAGGGCATTGGGGTCTGCTGAGGGCTTTTTAAGCAGGGGTCTGGCTTCTACGCGTTTCCAGTTGTCGGGACTACTGGCCTCAAACTTGGTAAGAGGGTAGAGCAGGCCTCGGGAGCTGAGGAAAACCATCCCCTGTATTGCTGAGCCAACAAAGTCGGGAGGAGCTCGGGATCTGCAGACCGGTTGTCTTCTTTGCAGTGAATAGTCTATCATGGGTGGCATAATGCATGCTTCAGCTCATGGGGGACCTCTGAGGCACCTATGCCCTGGGTACATGGGTACCATATTCTATGGTAACAGCACCCTTTGATATGAACAATTATGGGCTGCTGATAGATCGTCTGTCAAAGATTAGCATCACCGGCGCAGCCCGGGACCTGCTAAAATAGTTTCTTCAGGACAGAAAACAGTCTTTGGCACCAGGAGAGTTTATGTCCCAGCCTTTCTCATTTCCCTGTGGGGTCCCCCATTGGTCCTCGCTCAGCCCAACCCTGTTTAATGTTTATGTTACCCCATTAGCTGAAGTAATTAGATCACATGGTTTCTCTCTTGCATACTATGCTGACAAAACTCAAAATCATTGTCTCTTTGGACAGGAACGGAAATTATATAAGATCTAGATTTTATGATTGCATGGTAGCAGTGGACTCCTGGATGAATATGAATTGTCTGAAATGTTATTTGGTTCGCTACCTTCCTTTTGGACCCCTAGTTGATGGCTACAGGAGTTAGGTGATCTGCTCTCTCCGGTTAGGAGGGCCCTGAATTTAGGGGTAGTAATTGGTAAACTCACTGTTCTTGATCAAGTCAATGCAATGACATCATCCTCATTTTATACTCTAAGGACCATAAAAAAGATTCCACAGTTTATCCCTCCATATCTTTAAAACACAGTCATCAATTTGTTAGTATTTACTAAGATAGACTACTGTAATGCACTGTATTTAAATTTACCTTAGTACTCGCTGAATAGGCTGCAAACTCTCCAAAATGCAGCAGCACGACTATTATTAAAGATCCCAAAATATCAGTCCGTGTCAAATTCGATCAGGAAGTTTCACTGGTTACGAGTACGACAGAGAATTACTTTAAAGGCTTTAAATACCATCCACAAAGCATTACACAATCAAAGTCCAATGTTTCTTAAAAACTGTTTCAATTGGTATTTCCCAGGTAGAACACTTCAGTCAGCATCAGCTAAATTTGCAGTAGTCCCCAGGCTTAAAAGATCTTCCTGGGCTAGAAGAAGTGTTGCTACAGGAGCAGCAGAGATTTGGAATTCTCTTCCCTGGCAGCTTAGAGCCATGCACAATTTATTGATCTTTAAGAAGGCCTTGAAAACCAGGCTGTTTAATGTAGAATGAATCTCGCTTTCACTTTTCGGTCCTTCTGGACATTGTCAATGCCTTTGGGCAATCGAGCGCTTTTATAAATTCCACTAACATTAAAGTTAGCGGTGTGGGATTCCAACCTATCCTCCTCAAAGAACTATTCCAGAGATGTAAAATGGAAGATCCGAAATACACCCCAAAAAAATCAAAAACAGTATTTGATGCATAGGGATCTGTTATATGGTAGTTGGGTACATCAATCACTGTAGGTGAAGTGCAAATGCAAGTTCTATTCTCACTGCTGACAACCAGTATTAGAAATGGGGTCTCTAGTTGGCAGGGTTGTACCCTGTCCAAGTAGGGACTCTTCCTTCTACTCCGGGTAAGATGATTACATTTCTAAAATAGCCCCTGCTCACCCCAATGGTAGCTTAACATGTGCAGTCAGGCTTATCTCAGAGACAATGTGTATAGTATTTGCAGATTGCACACAGTAATACAGTGAAAACACTACAAAAGGACTCCACGCCAGCTTTAGAAAAATAGCCAATATTTATCTGTGTAAAACAAAACCAACACGATCAAAATCCAAGATACAGTAATAAAGACATGCATAGTGCAAGAATAGACATAAAATACAGTTCCTTGAAATCCATAGGGGCTATCACGGCATAGTGAACAAACAAAGTCAACATTTCAGGCCAACCGCAAGGTCACAGGCCAGCTATGGTGTCGGGAAGACCCGCAAACAGTACCCTGGGAATGCATGGCGGTGTGACCTTGCGATGAGCTTCGAAGAGACTGCGTTGTCAGTGTCGCCTGGCATCGGCGGGTGCAGGTTCTGGAGTTCGGGGCAGGAGTCAACGGACCCCTGAAGTCACACTCGTTGCAGATCTAACTCCATGTGGTTGAGCTGGCCTCAGGGCTGCAGTGCAAAGCAGAGCGGTGCGGCATGAGGTACCCTCAGGATGCGGTGCAGGCAGTGGCTCTGTGATGGCATCCAGCGGCGTCGGTGAGTCTAGGGCTGTGGTGCGAAGTGGGGCAGTGCTCGTTGTGGTGCTGACAGGTCACAGTGCAAGTAGCGGCGGGGTCGTTGCTAAAGCGCTGTCAGTAGATGATCTGGTGTTGATGACGCCAGCGGGCCAAGCCTGTAGTGTGGGATGGAGCGGTGCTTCGTGTAACTTACGAGCAGTGCCCGAGGCCACGAATCAGGCAGCGGCGTCTACATCGGCGTGGAGCGTCATCATCGGAGATACCAGGGCGGCGATGTAAATCAAGGTGGTGCGAAGTGAGGTGTCCTCGGGTCACTATGCAAGCAGTTGCTCAGTGGCGGCATCATTGGTGCGGCCAGGGTTGTGGTGAATGCCTTCAGAGGTACCTTCAGGTCATGGAGACTGTAACGGGGTCTTTGGTGCTGTTGAAGTGGTTTTTCTTATGTTACAGCACAAAACACACAGCTCCCAGTGCTGTTGGCAGATGAATCTGAAGTCTGTGGTGTTCCTGGGACTTCCTGAACAGGGGCAAGCTCTACATGAAGCCCGTGGAGAAACTCAGCAAGTAGTTCAGTCCTTTCATTGCCCAAGACAGAAGCAGAAACTGCAGGCCAACCCAACAAAGCAACATACAGCAAAGGGGCAGTACTCGTCTTGGCAGCTGTTCTAGCTCTTCTTCATGGCAGTTCTTTAGTCAAAAAGAGTTCTAAAGTACTGGGGTCAGGGCCCTAATATGTATACTAATTTTCCCTTTGAAGGTTTAGGTAGCAAGTTTCTCTTGCTCAAGAGAAACCATTTCTGTTCTCCCTAGTCTAGCTTACTACAGCATTGTGCAGAGCAGACACAGCCTATTCAGGTGCTAGTGAAAACTCCTCCCACTGCCCTTAATGCAGAAACGTCTATTCAACCGGCTATGAGTTACCCTGGAAAGGCAGGACACACCTCACCCCTCCCCTCCCCCACCCTCGTGACTGTCTAGAGTCAATGTACATCCACAGATCCTGTCACTCCAAAACCAGCCAGCTAATACACAAATAGGCAGAGGCACACAGGATGGTTAAGCAAGAAAATGCCCACTTTTCTAAAAGTAGCATTTTCAAACAGTCAAATTAAAAAACATCTTTACTAAAAGACGTGTTATTAAATTCTGAGCTCAGGGAACCAAAACTCCATTTCTCCATCTTTCCCAATTGGAAGTTACACGTTTAAAATATCACAAGGCAGCTCCAGTGATCACCTATGGGAAAGACAGCCTTTCAAATGTGGAAAAACGAAATTGGCTGTATTTCACTATCAGGACATGTAAAATACACCAGCATATGTCCTACTGTTAACAAACACTGCACCCTGCCCACAGTGGTACCTTGGGGCTACCTTAAGGGTGATTTACCTATAAGAAAAGGGAAGAAATATAGGAAGGGGACTATATCATTTCAAAATGGTACAGGTAGATGACCTCACTTCTACTCTGCAAAAGATCAAGTCTGGCTCTCCCCAAGATCCAATCATGCCAGATATCTTGCTACAGGCCGGCACAATAGCAAAAACATCCACAGCAGCATTGGTATCACTTTCCTTGTCCCATGGCCTGATCACAAAATCATGGAAACGCGATCATATGGCCATTACTAAAGAAACCACAGCTGGATCCAGCAGAACCTGGAAACTACAGTCCCATTTTACTTCTACCACTGGTAGGCAAAATTGCCGAAAAAAGCGTGAATCAGAATCTGTCCCAATATCTAGAAGACAATCAATGACTTCACAACACACAAATGGAATTCTGACCCCAACATAGGACTGAGTCTGCTCTGCTGGTGGTAACCGAGGAATTGAAGAAAGTCCTAGATCAGGGGTGCACAGCGGCTATACTGCTACTGGATCTGAGCGCCGCATTTGACACAGTTGAGCACTGCACACTGATCACTAGGTTAAAGGATGCAGGTATCACAGGTACAGCGATGAAGTGGCTAACCTAATTTCTGGAAGACAGGTCCTTCCAACTGATGGAAGGGGAACATCTCTCAGATACCCTCCAACTATTGTGCGGAGTCCCACAGGGATCTGCACTAAGCCCTACACTTTTTAATGTGTACATGCAGCCATTGGCAGAGATAGTACAAGAATTTGGCATGTCCATAGTGTTGTACGCCGACAATACACAACTAGTGCTATCAGTGTCGAACGACCCTCAATCCGTACACAATAATGTAGGTCCTTGCATGTCAAGAATAGCTGATTGGATGTGTAAATGCTTCTTCAAATTAAATGGGGACAAAATGGAGCTTATGTTCCTGGGAAACCAAACAGTCCCCAGGAACATTATCAGCTGCCCAACCCAGTTGGGAGAATCCCCAACCCTCAAGACGGCCATTAAAAACCTGGGAATTTGGCTAGATGAAAATCTAAGGGCCAGATGTAGGTAATTGTGAAATACCGATTTCTTAAGACCAAATTGTACCGATTCGGTATTAAGAAATTGTTTTTTCGGATGTAGGTAAAAAATCGGTATTATTTACCGATTCGGTAAAAATCAGAAAAACAATACCGAATCCTTAATACCGATCAGTATTAACGAATCTGTATTACCAAATCGGTAAATACCGAATCGGTAATTCAAAATCCCTGCAATTGAGTAATCAGCCAATCCTGTGCATCCTATTTAATCCCAACAAGGAAGTGGCCACATCCAACCAGCTGCACTGAACCAGAAACTGTTGGGAGAGGCAGGCAGCAGAGAAAGACAAACAGGAGCAACTTTACTACCTGACATCAAACACCAGAATGGACAGCCAAGACTGGGAAACTGATGGTGCAGAAAGGAAAATAAAAATTAAATTCTGTGAGAGGGAGCTGGAGATCTTAATTGAGGAGGTGGCAAAGGAACACACCAAGCTATTTGGAAAAAAATCACTACAAGTGCCTGAGTCACAAAAAAGAAAAATATGTATTGGAATCCAGGACCTCATCAATGCCATAGGTGTGACCCACCGTGAGGTGGACGACCTAAAAAAGAGGTGGTATGACCTCAGGAGTATGGCGAAGAAGAGATTGACTGAACGAAAAAGCAAGCAAACCGGACAGGTAGAGGAAAAAATAGAACACCTGCACCAACTGCCCTGGAACTGCTTGTGGAGTCCACCGTTGAGCCTGAGAGTGTCAGCGGCATCGGGGATGCAGACAGCTCAGCCAGAGCTGCAACCAAACAAGGTAAGATGCATGCACACTAAGCTGCGCCCCCCACTCCATAACCCCATTCCCCAATGAGGCAGTGTGAATCCCACTCCAGTACAGGTTTTACTAAACACCAGCAATGCATTATGGGAGATGTAGTCAGTGTAACACCTATCATAACAGTCAGCCCACTGAACCCAAAGGCATGTGACGCACATCAGCGATAAGCAAGCAGAGGACAGTCAGATTCATTGGCAGACATGAAATTTATTTGTATGCAAATGCTGCCAGACAAGTGAACTAATATACAGTCTGTCTCCACAGGCGAGGCATTGCACAGGGCTGCGCCAGGCAAGGCAGGAAAGGCACCCCGGAGAGATAGAGCGGAGGAGGAGGATGTCATTTCGCCTGCGGGCCACACCACAACTCCACCACCGTCAACACCACCACCTTCAACACCACCACCACCACCATCAACACCATCACCACTGGCATCAGCAGCAGCGTCACCAACGCCATCATTTCCAAGACCTAGGAGGCATGCAGTTGCCAGCCTCCAACCGATGCAGTTGTCTGAGGAAGACTGCAGGGGGGAAGAACAGCCAACAGTGCCAGACGATCGCGATAATGCCGTCGCCATACACAGTCCCCCACAGAGCGACCAGACACAGGTGCCAGATGCCGCAGGGCTAAGGCACACAGTCCATCTTCGTAGAGGGCGAGGATCAGAGTGTCTATGCAGGTCTGGAGGTGAACATGTTAAAGGTGCAGCACCTGCAAGGAAAGGCAATCCGATCAGTTCAGCTGCAGATGGGGCACATCACAGCACACTTGCAGTGCATAGAAAAGAGCATCTGCACAATGAGCACAACACTGGCTGAGGTAATGAGGGGCATGGCTGAGGGCATGAGGGACATGTCTGACTCAGTGAGGCTACTGTACAGCAAGATGGACGAAGACAGAATGGCAAGGTGCAGGGAGAGAACCACACCAAGGCGGTGAACCGCCTCTCCACTGCCACTTCTCTGCTCTGCAGGCGCTCCATAAACATGCAGGAGGAGATGGCACACTGCAGCCGGGATGTGGCAAGGGGGCTGGTGACAGTGACCACTGCACTTGAAGTGCTACAGAAGAATCTGACTGCCAATACTGGTGCAGATGATGTGGCGGACAGTGAGGAGACAAATAGCCGCAGTAGTGAAATGCCCCCTATTACAGAGTCCAGGAAGCGCAGCAGACTGCAAAGTGGTGGCACAGGACTGATTTCCAGTGAGGACAGTTCATATAGGGGAAGCAGCTATGTTGTGCGTGGGTGCAGGTGGTAATGCCAGGCACACTTGTTTCTGATACATGGGTGAATTAACCCATGACGGCTTTGTAGGCTGTTTGGAATTGGGACTGAAGTGTTAAGCCCTTCATGGTGTGGCGTAGTGACATGCTATTAAACTACGTCAATCACACACACAATTACTGGCTGTGTCTCCTTACTTATGTGGAGAAGTGTGGCTCAGGGGTTAGAGGCGGCAGACCCGGAAGCTGAGATCGGTCCTGGACCAGGGTTCAATTCCCCGCCTCGGCGGGTCTTGGGCTAAATATTCCACGGACTCGATAATTCTCGCTCCGGTGCCTTCTCGACTCACGGGTTCACACTCTGCGACTCTGGGCAATAGCTTGCTTAATCTCCACAACGGCCCCTCGCGGCGGGATGCCTGACTTTCACCTTGTGGATACCCGCTGGGGCTATCACACAGGGGAATATCAGGACGGGTTCCCTAAGCAAGCGCCGGGACACCCACTGCGGGTAGCTGTGCGCTATATAAGCTCAACTACTTACCTAGAAATAGTTCTGTGTAATCTCAGCCCGTCTTTGTCTCCCATCTGGTGCTGGTGCCGCTCCTTCTGCACTGGGCTCTGGCTGTGTACAGTCATCGTCATCGTCCTCATAGTCTGTCAAATCGACTGCTGTCCCTTTCTTAGTTGCCAGGTTATGCAGCATTACACATGTAGCGATGATCTTGCAGCAGATGATGGGTCAGTACTGACGGGCGCCTCCGCTTTTGTGGACAGTACAAACATCTGCTCCACCACGTTGCTTGTTGATCTGTGCACAGCATTACATCGTCTCTCACTTGGGGTTGATGGGTTCAGGTGAGGAGTGAGGATGAACGCCCGCACGGCATATGCACTATCACCTAGATGAGAAAGTACCATTAATAACAAACACCAATACATTCATCAGCAGTATACATCAGGGTGAGTCACAGTGATTTACCTAGTAGGTATCCTTCACCAAATTCTCCCCCAGCCAGACACGTGTATATCCCACTGATGTGGAATATGTTGAAGTCATGGGTGCCCCCCCGAAACTTTGCCACGATGTCGGTGATGATGTTGGCCGCATCGCAGATGACCTGCACGTTGATGGAGTGGGTGGAATTTCTGTTACGGTATTTGTACTCGGTGGCTGCAGGTGGGCAGATAGGTATGTGTGTCCCAATAATGCACCTTATGACATGCGGGAACTGTGCCTTTTGGTAGAAGTCTATTTTTGTTTTCTGCAGTTTGGCCTGTGTGGTGGGGACGCGTATGTAGTGATGCATCCTTTGCATCATGGCTCCAAGAAATTGTTAAAGAACCGAGACAGGCAGCTCTGCGACACACCACCTACCGCAGCTATCACCCCCTGGTAACTTCCTGATGCCAATAGGTGGAGGCTACAGAGCACCTGGACATGTGGTGGTATAGCGTGTGCCCTTGGTGTCTCCTAACTCTGGAAAGCCTATGGACAGCCATGCGCTCTATAAATCCATTAACATAAACAAGGTTAGGACCTGGCAAGTGAGTGTACTTGTCAGGTCGACATGACCGGTAAATCTACGTGCAGACACTGTGTGGGTGGCACAACCAGTGTGCAGGCCCACTAGTAGCATTTGATTTACAGGCCCTGGGCACTGTATTAGGGACTTACTAAATCAAATATGGCAATCATGGAAAACCAATCATAACACAATTTACAATAGAAGCACTTGCAAGCACTGCATAGTAGTGACAAGGTGCGCAGAGACACTAAACCAGCAGAAATGAAGGCCAGCATACCATCAAAAACAGGAGGGCAGAAAGCAAAAAGGCTGGGGAATGTCACCAAAAGATACATTATTTGTTCTGGGATCATGCAGGCTCTGAATAATGATTCTAATCCCTGTACTTGCCAATCTTTTGAACCCCAGATTGTTTTTGTTTCAATGTTATCTTTCCAGAATTCAAAACCAGATGTAGACAATTGTTCATAAAATTTTGCAGAGTATATCTGTCTTGTATTTGTCAACATATTTTTCATTCCTGTCTTATTCACATTTTTTAAATAAAATGTTTCTGGATCTGTGACATTAAACCCTGAGAAGTATTGACATTTCTCATAAAATGTTTTCGAGCTGCCTTTTTGCGATGTTGGACAATGTTCCCATTGATTATAAGTTAAAACATTTCTAGGTTTTGCAGATTTATGCAAATAGTGGTGCCCAAAATGATTAAAGCAATATATTTCTTCATAATCAAATGAACCTTCTAAATAATCATGATTTGTAAACTTTGCTGATATTTCTAATTCAGACATCATATTATTAATAGTCTCAAAGTCCCAAGCATCAGAGAAACTGCTCGGTGAGACAAAGTCACTTAATGAAACCTTGAACTGATGTGGATACTTCAAGAGTTCAACCGGGCCATAGATGTCGTAATCAGTAGCGTCCCATGCTACACCACCAAGTATAGGAATGGCTGTGATGTTTACTGATGACAGGTCTCTTTTTTCAACATGAGATGACTTTTGAGGTTTCAGGACCAAGTTGATGTTCTGACTTGCTGTGTCCATTGTACTGTATTTTCCATCAATCATTCTTCCCAAGCTTAATATTAAAATGAGCCAGAGCAGGAGGAAAAGTACACCTAACACAATCCACAATTCAATCCATGGTGAAATCAGATATATTTCTCCAAGCTGATGAAAGAGTTCTGTTATTTTTTCTTTGAGTGTCTTGTTTGCTGGCTTTTCTTCATGTTCACTAGGATCTTCAGAAAAGTCATCGACATTGATGAAATAGTCAGAGGCAGTTCTGCCATTTGTTTGAATCATCACATCAGGATTGTTATTAATCTTTGTAGTTTATTCTTCCTTTTTCATATTGGTATAGTCCGAGGCTACATCATTGTAGACAGGTGTTTCTTGACGAACTGTTGCAATTTGGGTTTCAAGAGGCACAAGTTCCATGGCTTTGTTGCATAGTCCTTCTTTATTCACTGCAGGTTTATCAAATGTGATTAGTCTCTCAGTTTGAACCTCTTGAATTGTAGCAAGGTTTGGTCTTCTGTTCATCTTGGGAGTCCACTGGGCCTACTACTTATTATTGGCCACATGGTTGTGGTTTTACCAGGTCGATTGATACAACTCTATTCTCCTTTTTACCAGCAAGGGGCGGTAGTACTACTGATCTTGTTCCGTTGATTGTTAAGACAGGTACTGCTTTTCTGTAAGCAGGCCCAAATTCCTTCTTCACCGTGATCTTTTCTCTGACCAGATCCCCAATCTTTGGAATCCAGACAGGTCTTGCTGGGACAGGTGGTTTTTCTTCAGTGGCCATTGGCTTTAGCTTTATGTTACTCAGACTTCTTCTTGTTTCATTTAAGTCCTGTAAAACAGCCAAACGATCTTTGATATCAAAGGTTTTTTGTTCCACCTCTGAAGTTTTACTATCGAGGTCTTCGATTATCATTCTAGTACCAAACAAAAGTTCATACGGAGTGATTCCACCCAGAGAATTTCTTGGCAGATTATTTAGACTACGTTGGACACTTATTAGATGTTTGACCCACCCATCACCTGAACCTAATACCCTCGCTGTCATAGATTGCTTTATGTCACGGTTTTTTCCCTCAGGATGGAGGGACTAGAGTACCGCAATGCAATGCCCATGCTGGCCAGGGCCTCCTTGTAAGCCCGAGAGCTAAACGCAGGACCCTGGTCAGAATGTAGAGTGCCGATTACGTATGTGCCGATAAAGACTCGCAAATCTTTTATAACAGTTCTGGCGTCAGCCGAGCACTGGGGCCACATCCAAATGAATCTTTTCTTAGTAGTTGTGGGGTCGCATTCATCCGTAGGGACGCCTGCGTGTAGACAGTCTAATGCTATCTAACGGAGGTGTCTGGGCTGGACTGACTGTACTGTTGTCAGTCCCCTAGTCCGGTTCATGACTGCGATCTCTGGTGCAGTTTTGACAATCCATTGCAAAGTTATAAATTTGCACGCTCATTCCCGGCCACCAGAACTTTAGTTGTAATTCTATTAGGGAAGTCAAAATCCCTTGGTGCCTCAGACCCACTCCCATGTGTGCTTCTTGAATCAAGAAAGCCCTCCGCTTCCTGTTTGGAATTACTCTGTCGCCCATTCCAGGGATTTGAGCAAAAGGAACGGAGTTTGTATCAATTATGTATGTATTTCCGAGTGGATAGTTTAGAGGTAACGCCGCATAATTGCCTTCCATTGAGGCTTTTACTGCTAGTAGCGTTTCACCGTCTATTCTTTTTTTAGAACGCTTTATTGTAGCTACGGAAGCCGTGTGGACGGCTGCCTTTTCGGCTTCATCAGCCAATGAATTCCCTGCAACATGAACGCCATCACGTTGATGACTCAGTGTATGGATCATGTGAGTCTTTCGTAGTTCTTTCTGTAAAAGAACTACTTGTTCCCAAAGCATTTTATGCTTTATTGTGCCACCTTTCACATCTTTGAAACTGTTTTGAACCCAGTTCTGCAAGTATTCATTGTAAGACTGGACGCAGTAGTACGAATCGCACACTATGAGTGTGGGGAATTCGCGATCGGTATTCTCAAGCGCCATCTTGAAAGCCTGTAGTTCAGCTCGCTGAGCTGTACAGTCTCCGAGTGATTGAGTTTTTGTGACAATAGGTCGTAATTTACCTTCGCGCCAGCGACCTTTAACAATCGCGCACTATAGGCTTGTTTACCCCCTATTGTG
This sequence comes from Lissotriton vulgaris, assembly GCF_964263255.1. NCBI lineage: Eukaryota > Metazoa > Chordata > Amphibia > Caudata > Salamandridae > Lissotriton > Lissotriton vulgaris. Next base: position 14,099,145 of record NC_141687.1, read on the forward strand.
GGCTGTGTTGATCCGTCTGTATATATCATACAGCCGTAATGTTCAAGAGGCAGAATTTCGGTCGGCAGAGGACATTCGTACTCGTATTGGAGAGTTTTTAAGCTAGGGTCAAAAACGTATTCAACATCTGTTGCAGCAAGAGAATTAACCCATTGTATCCATCGTGGATGTAAAGCTTTAGCATTTGGAATGCTCGCTTTTGTCACTGCCTCTAAGGCACAGGTGTAACGACTGATATGAGTTTTCCCTGTGCGAGGGCTTTCTTTTGCTATAGCAGTTCGAACCGCTGTCAGAATTTTCTCAGTTGAAGTGAATTTTATTTCAGCTTGTGATTTGTAAGCTATTGGTACCGTTTCACTTTCGTTATAGGTCAGGTACTTGAATCCGCATCTTCCTGGGATGACTCGGATTCAAGGTTGCGTTCGTTTACGTGTGTTTGCAGCTTTGTTTTAGCTAACATGTCTGTTTGTATTGAACGTAAAATTTCTGTGTGTGTTTTGTACTGCAAATGTTTTGCAACAAGAGTTTAAGTGTCTGTAGTCCAATACTAGACGATATGAATTGTCTGGTTTGAAGACCGGAAACAAAGGATTGTTCATTTGTGAGGTGCATGTTTCAATCACCCCCTGGTACTCAAGTTGATCTAAGATCTCCCTGACTTGTTTTTTAGCTTCTTGCTTAACAGGATACTGCCTTTGTGCAGTAGGTTGATTCTTTAACTGGATTTTATGGTGAAGGGATTCCTCATCCCATCCTATATGATTTTTATATAATGCAGGGGCTTGGGCCACTGCCCATTTTCTTGCATATGTGTATTTTTTATGAATTAGAATATGATTTGTGAAGGCAGGCATAATCATTTCTTCGCCATGTGGGCGTTCCCTAACAAACTCTGGTGGCCAGTCTTTCTCAGCTAGAAGAATATCATAGCCTTTAGATAGATTGTCCTAAAAGAGACCTCTTATTTTCCTAGTTGAGTCCCCTTCTATACGCAATGTTATTTCATATAATTTGTGGGGTACACTAGCTCTGGTGTCTGCAGTTTCCACTTGAATGTACTCATTCGTGTCCACTGTCTCCAGAAGATTCATCAGGATCTTGCGAGCTATGGACAGAGCTTCTGCTGCGCTGTCTAGCACTGTTTGGGCCAACTCCCCGTTCTTGAGTTGTGTCCTCCGGATCCTCGGCATGTTTTATCTTTATGCTTGCTACCTTCTTTTTTGGAAATTGAGATTTTTTACTTTGGTGAGCGGGTTCCTTGTCTTTGGACTTGACGCGCTCTTCTTTATGTTCTGACTGTCCTCTTCTTTCCGATTTCTGCGAGGAAGTCTGAAAAGATCGAGAGGGACGTGTATCAACATCTTGATATCTGTCAGGTTTTTTCAAATTATCCCTATTTCTGAGGTTATATCTTTTCTCAGAGGGCTCCCTTTGTGGAGACCTACCCCCCCCCCCCCCCCCGTTCTGGAGATCTATCTCTCCGTTGGGAGACTGAAACTGTTTTTCTCTGGGAGAGGTTTGTTTATTACCTTCCCACTTCTTTTTAGGAGTTATTAGATTATTTTTAATAAAAGTTTTTTCAGGATTTTCTGTTAGTTGTGGTTTTAGTGGTTTCCCACCCAAACTATCTCTACCTAATTCTTCATAGGATTTTTCAATTATTCTGGCAAGTTCAAAAGGCTGGTCTGCTATTTCTGTTTCTTTTAATTTTTGGCGGATCGCCACAGATGCTGCTTCTCCTTTTATGTTGGCTAGTAGTATCACCGAGACTTGCTTAAAGTCTTTCAGTAATTTCATACCTAGATTTAAAGCAGGCTCTGGACCGTATTCATTTTGAATCTGTCTTAGTACGTCTGGTATAACCGCCATAGACGGAACACCATGCGTTTTTGTGTAGATTGAAGCAAAGACTGTTCTCCAAGTGTCACAGTCCTCCACATGCGGCGCGATCCCCATTGGTAAACAGATTGTCAGAATTCTGTGTTTTTCATGAGGTGTACTATCAGGGAATACTGCCTCTATTTGAGTAATCTTCTGAGCCAGCCAGAACGGAATTTGTTCCCGTTTTGCGGGTAATTTACCAATGACTGATTGTATAGTCTGTGGTGTAATTTTATTTGTATTCCCCTGGTGAGGGGTGTGCTGTGGAATTTTTATTGCAGGTTGGACTGTTAAAGTCCGCATGACATATTGGACTAATTGTCGATGTATTTTAATTAATTGTTTTAGTTGAACCAACAGTTCTCTGTCTGACATTTCTTCAATTTCAGGAAGTGGTGTATAGCTGGCTAGAACCGGCCATGTGGCTCCTGGTCTACCTAGTGGACCGAGCCTGGTAATGTGATTTTGATGTTTTAGGGCGCCATTAAACCAGAGCTCATGCTCCTGGTAAGTTAGTGGAATTTCGACCTCCTCGAAAGGAACGTATTCCGCTGGAGTTTCCCCTGCTTTGTAGTAGTGGAACTCGCGTGTTACAGCATTTGCTGCTGGAAAAGTTATCCATGAATAGAATACCTCTGTCTGCCGATATTCATGTGCCTCTACCACAAATATGACTGTACCACCTCTCGATGATACTCCATTATTTATTAGTTTGTAAGTTACACTCTTTCTTACATTTATCAGGATGATTATTGCATCCGGGTTGGTTTGCTGAAGACTTGTGTCTTCCTCTAATAGTTGAGTTGCTATTCTAGCTCTCTCCCTTTCGTCGTCACTCTCTGCCATTTTGCTGACAGAAAGTTTGCAGAGCAAGTTTCAAGGAAACAAAGATTTTGGAACACTGTACCCTTCAACGTTGAATAAACCAAAAACTAATACATAGGATTCTCGTCCTACTTAGTTCTGGCGGATACTAACCTTTTACCCACTCCAGACGTCTATTGGAGTTTTTACGGAAAAAGGGGTCTGTGTGAAAAGCATGACTGAGTTACTCTAGTATCTAGCGTTAAATTATCGCCTTACCAAACGTTGGGCGCCATGTAGTGTAGTTCCTATATTCCCAATAGGCTCTGCGCATTAGAATAACATAAACGATAGTTCAGACATAGGACTGAAGTCGACTAGGTCTCTATTGAAAATGTTAGACTAGAATGCCAGCTAGCTCAGAGGTCACTAGAAACTTTCTCGAATACACAAGAAGGGATTAGTTTCTGACAACCATATCACATGACAACTTTGTTTCCCAAGAATAAGAAATATATCATCAGAGTCGCGGAAACAATAGATAGCTATTTCACTCAGTCAATCGTGCATGCTTCGTTTCACCAGAAGTGCAGAGAAATAGAGAGACGGGCATTTTCAATAAAAAGGTTATTTATTGAGCAGTCTGCTTTCTCATGCAAGAGAAGTGAATTGCTACAATCGTAATACTTGCTATGAAGTAAAGTGCGTACAGTAAAAGGAGTATTATGAAATAATACTGTAAAAGCTTTTATATGGTTTCTAAGCCATAATATATTTAAAATAGATAAAATACATACAATGATAAATAATGACTAAAAGTACTCAACTGGTGCATCTAAAGTACGCCTACCCTGGTGTACCTAACCTAAGTCTAGTACAAGGGAAGAAGTAAGTGAGGTGTAGTTTGAGTTAAATAGTTTCTGCCAAGAATCTATCCAAGAATTCTCTAAGGGTCTAAACAGCTCCGTACCTTGGTCATAGAAGGAAGGAGGTCTTGTATCTCTCTCTCAGGACTCGATCTCCCAGTAACCCGCAAGGGTAGCAGGGAAACACTGGAGCTGGATTTCTCGGCAGGAGAAAAGACATCGTCTCTCTCAGTGCGTCAGCAGGGAGGGTCGGCTTCCTTCGGCACTCGCATACAGCAGGGCGTCGGGCAAGTAGTTAGTCGATCTGCTCCAAAACCACCGTGTGTTTTAGGGCAGATGTGGGCATATTTATACCTGGAAGGTGGCGAGTTTGACGTAAGGGTGGACATAATAATGTCGCTAAGAACTCGAAGTTCTTTACACACTCCAGGAGTTCTGGGACAAATCAATACTGAAGCAGGGGGAATTCCCGTACTGCTGAAGGCTGGTTGTTTTCAAGAACTCGTTGTACTCTGAGAGCTTAGTGGAAGTAGCCATACCGTATTTGGACTGCATTGGCTGTGTCTAAATATGGTTATGATTCTTATGCCTATATAAGGATATGATAAGTTATATCTATATAAGGATATGAATCGGGAAAATTACACTAGAGCCCTAGATACGTTACAACACCACGTGTTTTTTTGAGCCCTTTTATTCTTTTTAGCCACCGAGGATTAAATACCTCTGCCAGATTGGATACTAGATCCGTGTGGAGAGCCTGCATCTTTGTATAATAATCGGGGGGCAATGGTTGAGTGTTTAACACATCAACCTCCACAAACAAGGGGACTATCCGGGTATATAAGTTCCAAAGTTCTTCCGGATGTTCCATTATTTTATGCCACCTGACTCTCCGTCTCTCGTTAGATAATGTGATCCTACCATCAGGGTCCCCAGAGCTTAGCGTGCTGTTCTTACTAGTCCCGGGGGAACCCAACTCGAAAATTAAAGCGTTATGGTCACTCTCAGCTCTTGTGATGACATATAAGTCTATGACCTTTGGCCATAACCGTGTCTCAGCCAAGATGTAGTCAAGACGTGACTCGTGTCCCGGTTTATTAAATGTACACTTGACTGGGGTATCCGAAAGTGTGCAGCCATTACAAGCCCTTAAAGAATGGTTTAATGTTAGAGCCGTTATCTGTATGGCTAGAGAAAACCATACCCTTGGAGATGGAGCCTGGGTCGGTGGTATCGCCCAGTAGTCATCCTCTGCCAATAAGACGCCATCCTTCATACCCGCTAAAGGCTCGAAGTGGCAGTTCAGATCACCCCCTACCAGAAGATGAGTGTCACTGGGGATGGTATGCAAAAAGTGTGATAACGCCTCAATAGTCCTTGATTCACTGGCTATGCTAACAGGTCGAGAATATACATTAATGAGGGCAAGCTTGAAAGCATTCAGCCATACAAGAACTACACATTGGACATCTTCAGAATGAGTGGTCAATGTCTTGACCGTACATCCCAAATGGGAACCAACCCAAATAGTAGGACCTCCTGAAGGTCGACCTTTTCCCCCCCCCATAGGGCCGGGACGTGGAATGAGGCGTAACCCCCGCGTAGTTGTTCTACTCGGGCCCAGGTCCCTTGGAAAAGGCACACGTCATTTTTGTCTCCAAAAGATCCCCACTCAGGACATGCCATTTTATTGGGTAGACCTGCCACATTCCATGACAATATCGTTAGTATCTCTGGCTTGCAGCCCAAATCAGTACTACCAACCGATCCCCTAGGACCCCCTTCACACAATCTTGTTCCAGCTAGCAAAGGACCCAATGTATTATCTGCCTCAGTTGTACTTGATACAGGTTCGTTAGTGCCTATGATAAGCAATTGTAAGCTAACTTGAATGGCTGGGAACATTGTGGTTGCTGGACTGCTACCTACAGTGTTATCTCCTTTATTAAATATAGAACTCCCTCTCGATAGCCGAAGCCCTGTTGAACCCCCCTGTTTGTGTTGCAGTCAATCTACAATGTCCAGGCAGCTATATCTTGTTTTGGGTGCGGATATCAGTGGGTGCAAAGGGTTGTCCATACCTATCCTTATTTGCCCTACCCACTACTCGGGGCTCCACTAACTTCCAATCCTTGTCAGGTTTTTGACACGGGGGCCAGGAGGATAAAAATATGACAATGGGAGAGATTGTATAGCTGTCCCGGGATTGTATTGCATCCACTCACATATATGTGCTACAGTCCATGGGTCCCTAAAGTTTACCAAGACACAATCACCCCTAATATTCTTTGGCCTATGACCCACCCAGGACACCCTGCGAACCATCAAAATTTCACTGCTGATATGTCCCGGGAGCGGTCTATTTTTGTTGAGCCAATCTGTAACTTTGTTTTTTAGGGACATGTGAAATTCCCTGCTAGCATCGCTTAGTTCAGGCACCCCGGCTAGGACCACTACATACGGGCTTGATTCTGGGGGCAAATCAATTCAGATTTTTTTAATCAGGCCACTTTCCTGTTGGTGTTGGTATGCCTCGTTAGACTTCTCCTTATTAACCTTTGTCAAGACTTTATCAGGAGGATCAGCGGGTAGTTCCCGAGTTGGGATAATGTAAAAAATAATGTAATGTAGTTTCTGATATATAGCGCACGTATCACCACAAAGGGTATCTCGGCGCTTGCTTTGGGAACCCGTCCTGGTTTTTCCCTGTGGGATAGCCCAGCTGGGCACCCCCAAGGTGAAAGCCAGGCATCCCGCCGCAGGGGCCGTAGTGGAGATTGAGCAAGCTATTGCCCAGAGTTGCAGAGCGTGAACCCCTGATTCAAGTAGGCACCGAAGCGGGAATTATCAGGTCCGTGGACATTTGGGCTCCAAACCCTGCCGCGTCAGGAATTGAACCCTGGTCTCGGGCTGACCTCTGCTTCTGGGTCTGCCTCCTCTAACCGGTGAGCCACACTTCTCCGTCACAGGTACAGTGGATGAGTTGGATGGTAATACAGAATTTTGTGACAATAATCCCCCCTGACCGTTTTTGGCTTGCAGATAGCTTAAAGTCACCTTATTAGTCTTTAAACATTCAACGGTCGCCGACGTTGCTTTTTTTAATTTTTGACAACCTTAGCTCTATCTGTGAGAGTCTTGTTTCAAGTGGTTGAAGTGATGACTTTAGGAGAGCGCCCAATTTTAAAATAAGTGGATTCTCTGTTGTGGCTGTTATGGATGGTGAATTTGCCCCTCCTGGGATCGTTACAATTAAATGTGGTGTTGGGCTGTTATCCGGAACTTTAGGAGCCTCTGGGACCTGACCCAGACCAGCCGAATCATTATTATTAGAGTGCTTTGCAAGCTTGGGCTTCCTGAAGCTAAGGCACCTCGCTTCCTTTTGGGTATTTCCCCTTCTCCTCTCCCACGTAACTGCCGGATTTTAGGCCTTTCTGGACTATCGACTACCAAATTATTTTCAGGAATTGTTGATAGGGTAGTCTTTGCTACTGGTAATAACTGGGTCTCGCCAGTTAGAGATAATGTTCCCAAGTCCTGAATAATCCCAGTGCTTGGTGTAGTCGCATGACCTTCAGTGGCGCGACTCGAAGTGTATGCTCTGGTGTACGAGCATTCGCACGGATCTTTTTGCGAAGGCAATATCTTGAGAAAGCTGACGCTCCATCAAAGTTATTTTGTGATCCAGTACTGAGTTTGCTCTAATAATGAAGTTGTCCAGCGTCCCTGCAACGTAACCACCCGATGTCAACGCCTTACTCCTACTTTCACGCCCGGGCATTTCCCTGGTACAAGTAGTAATACAAACAGGTACTTACGGGGTGCCGGCTTGGCCTCGGTGTAGGAGAGACAAGATCAAAGAGAGGTGGCCAAGTTCGGTCTCCTCCAGGGTACAACGGGCTTAAACGGGCCCGCCCTTGGCCCGGGCTTCGCCCGGAAACCCGCGCGCGTCCTGCGGAGCGGTAGGTGTGCACAAATAAATACCAGCAGGTAGAGGGCGGGAAGAGGACACAGCTGAAGGCAATGTCGGGGCTGCTGGTCCTCGCAGTCCCGTCGGAAGAGTGCAGAAATCACCAAAGTCCCGGTAAAACTGCTGCGAGCAGCACCCGCGAATAGGGGGCCGTGAGCAGTATAAGCAGTGGCAGGTAGAGGGCGGGAAGAGGACACAGCTGAAGGCAATGTCGGGGCTGCTGGTCCTCGCAGTCCCGTTGGAAGAGTGCAGAAATCACCAAAGTCCCGGTAAAACTGCTGCGAGCGGCCCAATACAATTTCAACTACATACTCTGAGAAATTTAATCAACTACGATAACGTTTTTTAAAAATATTGCTTTTCGAGTGGAGGAGCTACGTAGCAACCAAGATGGCCGCATAGGCTCCCGGCTCCGCCGACCTCCGTCTGCTGCTTGATGATCCTGCCAGATATCCTGATTTTATGCCTGACCCCCGTGTGGATGAACTGTTGCTGAATCTGACGGTGCGGTCCCGAGAATTTTATCGCCCAGATTGACGGAGTTGTGTCGTGTTTAAGATCTCGGCCTAACCCAGCTTCTGAGCCGGGGCCTCGAGTACTTGCCCAGCCGGGTTGCAGTTGAATAACATTGGCCGTGGGACTCAGACAGGGTCCGGTCTCTTGCAGTGGAGGTTATCCTGGCCTGTTTTTGGTGGCGAGCGTCTGGTCTGTTTTATACTGAAGGAGTGGTATTAGGCTTTGTCTGTGGCTGTGGGGGCGAGTCCCCATCCCCGGCGACCCAGTCGCCGCCTCCCGGGTCTGCTGGGCCGGGGACCTCGCTCGCGGTGGCATACTGCTGACCGTTAATGCACCCTCCGTTGCCGTCCGCTCCGCTCTTGCCTCTTCTCCCGGAGAGACCCGGCTCTCTGAGGAACCCGCCCATGCTTGGAACCGAGCGAGTGGAGGCGGATAGGACGAACTGTGAGCCATCCTTGAAGACCGTAATGGCCGCCATCGGGCACTTCAATTGCATCTGGAGACCATTGTCTGCGAGCCATCCTTGAAGACCGTAATGGCCGCCATCGGGCACTTCAATTGCATCTGGAGACCATTGTCCATAAAATGATCGCTGGTGACATCGAAACTGGGCGACCGAGTCTGGGCTCTGTTCTATTGCATGACTCTCAATGAACTGATTCTCCCACGATGCCTGTAGTAAAGGAGGATGGAGACCCCGTGCGCGATAAAGTTTTGACGCCATTGACCTGTTTACAGAATACTTGCGGAATTGTTTCTCTGGGGGTATCGCTGCATTCACCATCGCAGCGGATTATTGTGGAGCTACCTGGTTCTTAACTCCTTGAGACTACGACTAGCAAAAACCGAAAGTCACTACCGTCCCTTCCCGCCCTAGTGGTTCTTTTACATCTAGGGAGGAAAGGATATCTGGACTGCATGTCGGTGAGGGAGATCTTACTGGTGGCGGATGCCTGCAGAGACTCAATGTGTTCAACTGGTCTCATATTAATCTTAATTGAACTTCCTACGAACTTTGACTCTCCTGGGGCGGTGATGGTGTTACCGGACAGAGTCCTCATGAAAGACCGGAGGGGTCAAGGATGAAACTGTTGGTCTGGGTCTGATTTCGGGGCTTTAGGGGACAAGGGATTCGCTAACGTAATACTTGCGGGAGGTTGGGCGGTGTTCAACGTCTCCCAGGTCTGGCTCTGTCACTACTGGTCTTAGGACAGGGGTTGTTCGTTTCAGGCGGGGGGAAAGGTGACCGGGAGTTTGTATGACATTCTCCTCCTCCATTCTTCTTTTACATTTTGTAGTGTAGTTAGTCAGGGCGACAGGCACGCTGCTAGTTGGGGTTAAACGAAAGCCAAATGCAGGGGTGCAGGGTGGGGGGATGGGTCTATAGTTTTGTTAGTTTAGTTTTTATGGGTTCTTTATCTCACGCTTTCCTTTCGCCCTCCTTTCATAACGTTGGGGTATTATCCTGATTTCATATGTATTCCAGTATCTGGTAACCATGCTTCTTTTTCTATCCTGGCGTCAATGGGTGGGCGGGGTCTGTGTGCGGGCGACTGCGTTGGGTTATAGATTGCTTTGTCGTACATCCTGTTTTGTGCTTGCTAGCGCAGGCGTCTCGGTCGTTCCCTTTAAATTGATCTGTGATTATTCTATTTTTGTACCCGCTCACTTTATCATAGTGTGTGAATGTATGGCACCAGATATGTCTGTTTCTTTTTCCTTGCTTTTTAGGTTGGGGGGGGGGGGGGGGGGTTAAACATAAAGCGAAACCTTTGTCTTATCCTGTAACGTGGTGTGAGTTCAATACAATGTTTATCCTGATTCGCTGCCAGACCTCAGGGTTGTCGGCTGAAGAGCTGTGTCATTTGAGAATATAGTGGATCTTATTCTTGTGTTGTGGCCGGCCCGTGCGGTTGTTGGCCCGTGCTTGTAATTTTATTGCACTGTACAATAAAGGTTTTAAAAATAAAAATAAAATAAAAAATATTGCTTTTCAGTTTTAATTTATCTAAAAAAATATCAATAGGTTTGCTTGTTTTTGACAATATTTTATTCCACATTTTTGGCGCAATGTTTTTGTCATTCCTATTATAAGTATAAGAAAACAATATTTATGCTAACAATGTTTTTGGGCAACATTTTTCTGTGATGATATGTTTGTACTCTATGTTTTGTCTTGGAACGCCTTGAGGTTGTGACCCAGAGCTCCAGACTCGTTACCTGCATCTCGCTACAGGAGTAGCAGTTCATTTGCCGAAATCACCGCATCGCCAGAGGGAGGAGAAAGCCACCGCGAGGCCGCAGAGGATGTGAGAGGCGCGGCCCCGGGACTGCAAGGAACAGCGTCAAGTCCATCAGCTGTTTCCTCTTCCCGCGTGAGCCGCGCCCCCTCCCAGTGCCCGCCCCCATCAATGCCTTTAAAACCTCTTGCGGCCCCCGCTGCGCGGGAGCCGCTCGCCTTGAGGTTGTGACCCAGTGCTCCAGACTCGTTACCTGCATCTCGCTACAGGAGTAGCAGTTCATTTGCTGAAATCACCGCATCGCCAGAGGGAGGAGAAAGCCACCGCGAGGCCCCGGGACTGCGAGGAACAGCGTCAAGTCCATCAGCTGTTTTCTCTTCCCGCGTGAGCCGCGCCCCCTCCCAGTGCCACGCCCCCTTTTTCTCCCTTCACTGATTTAAACAAGTCCAGTAACGCGCATCGCGGGACGCGCGCGGGTCGTAGCCCGGGCCCGTTGTTGCCCGTTAGTGCCCGGTAGCGACCGGACCGGGCCACCTCCCTTTCATCACTGAAACCCTAGCCAGCAGACCACATCATGCCACCGAAAACCAGGAGTACCTCAAAGACCAAATCCAAACACGCGCAGGAGGTAGCTCAAATAACGGGACCCATTGACCTATTCATCTCACGGACCCATGAGGTAATTAATCAGAGTATTGCCCTGATGGAAAAGAGAGTGTCACTAGACCTCATGAACGCGAACGCAAAACGATCTTCTTTAGGCGCCATAGCAAATGCCACCTCTCCTATTCATCTCAATTCCCAAAACTGTTCCCTTCCCGTGTCCTTGTCAGCTCCCGACATAAACACAGTTCCATCTATAGTAGATGTCTCTGTAACACAGTCCGAGTCTGACCTCTCACTAACTTCGGATGATTTGGAAGCAACCCCCGACCTGGCGGCTTGTCAAACTCAGGAGGAAGCCCAGACAAACGTTAACCTGCACCTTCAAGGAGAAAGGGAAGGAGCTATCCCAAAACAAAATACCACAACAACTGCTGAAAATGCAGCAACCATAGCTCCCTGTTCAGACCATGTTATAACCCATCCAAACTTCACAATGCAACAAAACACACTACTCCCCTCTGTAACTAACCCCACTCACTTGACAATTTCTAATGAGGCTACCGATAACCTCTGCAGAACATGCAAAGTCACCTCGCAAGTTCTGACCACAACAAAAGACCTCTTATTCCAATACCTGAAACCCATTCAACTTAGTATTAGAAACATAGAAGCCCAGTTGACCATAATCTCTGCCACACTCCTTGACACCAATACGCGCATAGAAATAAAGGGCCAGCGAAATCCTCCGCAGCCACCTAAAACACAATTCCAAGCGCAACCACCCAAAGCATCAAAACGCTCAAATCCAACTACCCTACCCCCAAAAAGTCACAAACAAAACACTGCGAATCAAAATCTTCCAATTACAACGCCTCAACCACAGCGGAGCAAAACCACTGCTGTATCAAACCAACAAACTCAAAGCACAGACCCAGCCACCGTAGATACTCCAGGACCAGCGACAAATAATCTTAGCAAAGTTCATCCCGCAAAAAAGCCAGTATCTCTTCCACCGAAACCAGCGGCCTCCCAGCCGTCTCCTAAAAATATCACTAAAAAAACACCAGTAACCAGACGTCCAGCCCACTTGCCTCCGGAAGCCACTCCCTATACAATAGTACTCACAGGCGTACCAGAGCTAACCGATGACACACCTGAAACCGCATGGTCACTTAAAAACAAGGTCATGCAATGGTTAAGCATTAACAGACCTCTAGAACCCCATCTTTCTGGAGGGATCTCCACAGTCCGCAGGGTAGTCTGGGTAGGCAAAACAACAAAATCGACCCGCGGAGACTGTATTATAGTAACTTGCAGAGACCCCTCCGCAGTGGACTACATTTGCGCCTGGCCCTCGCTGGAAAAAAAGGGGGGGATCGATGCCCGGCATCTTTCTTTCTTCTATTCCCCAGCGAGACAACATCGTAATACCCCGCCCTGGTCCTGGCACCAGATCCCCAAAGAACCATGGAACCAAGAGCCATGGAACCAGATGGAGTATACATACGACCACGGAGGCAGAAATGGCCCGAGAGAACGGCCGAGGCAATACTGGCAAGAAAGACCCTGTCAAACTTATGAAGGCTGGCAGGGCTTTCCAACGCAAAACCGTTTTGACTGTGTAGAGATGGTCGATTGACCACTCAGGGCGGAACCTAGACATACAAACATCACTACCACACCACAACCAGCTAACTCATCACAGCACCTAGCATCTTCAGAGTCCCTTCCTGACAACTATAAAAACCCATTCCAGGAATTGCTAACTACTTCCCCAAATACTCCTAACAAAGTTACTTACACAACCTTTCCAGTTGAAGACGGAACCACCTCCGGCTTGTTTCATCAGCCAATTGTAGCTCCTAAAGCTTCCGTCAAACTCCCACAGGTCAAACTACAACAATTGCCAGAAACTCAGACTGTAAATACCCCGTCAACTCCACCACACGTCTCGGTAGACACCACAAACCTGAGCTTCTCCACCGCATATTGGAACATTGCAGGCTTGACCTCAAAAATAACACTGGCCTTATGGCTTGACACAGCAAAGCAACATCAGATACTGTGTCTGCAAGAAACCTGGTGCACAATCCCATTACATCTTGCGGGATATAAAACTTTCTTTACCCCTGCAGTACCTGGAAACATGGGCAGACCAAAGGGGGGGCTCACGACCTACGTCGCTAATACCCTCTCAGAGTGAAACTATTAAAGGAGTCACCTACTTTCCAAATCATGCAGATAACAGCACCCAAAGACAATAACCATATACTCATAAACTACTACAATAACTCAGGCACTTTGGAATGCTGGTCTAACCTAGAAGAGATAGCCGCATTCCTAACCTCACTTCAAAATGACAACAATATATCTTCAACTCACTTCATTTGGGGTGGCGACTTCAACTTCCCTTTATGCCCAAACCACAAAAATGGAAACTGTGGTCTCCAGAACGAACTTGGGAATCCTACTCCTCACTTCGCCCATTCGACATGCGGTAACAAACTCAACGAAATCCTATTCTCCCTAGATATGGATTATGTTAATGAATTGGTTGACCCGCAGCAGGATTACTTACCCACCTTCCATGGGCGAGGCTACTCCACAACCATAGACTATATAATAGCCTCAAACTCACTCAAAGGGCAATTAACGAACTATGAAATTGGGACAAACCCAATAAGCGACCACTATCCGCTCAGCATGACAATCAACATTAAACGAGCAGGAGCACACCCTACAAAGCTCAGTTCCCTTGATCAACATTCAGTGTCCATGAACAAACTGAACGGGTATACAATCAAATGGGCAAAGATTGACCCAGAAGAGATGACACAGAGGGTCCTCGGAAAAACAGACCAATGGCTATCCAAATGTATGTCTCTGGAGACGCCACCGCAAATAATTGTCAGCTGCTTCCAAAGTATCCAGGAAACAATAAGGGATGAGCTATTTGTCAACTTAAAAAACAAGACCAAGTCCCCCACCACGAGATGGTTTGACACCGCTTGTCGGAAGGCACTTACATCCCTCAAAGAAGCTCTGCGCAAGCCTACGAGAGACCCCCAGGAAATCTCTCACCTGAGGAAAAATTATAACTCTGCTCGGCAAGACCGCAAAAAACAAATCAAACGAGATCTTTGGCTACGTTTACACGACAGTGCCCGAAGGAAAGATAGCACTGCATTCTGGCAAACCATAAGATCTCCCTTTTTGGCCAATAGCACAGACCCTGATCATCTTGACGTGGCAATAACTGAGGACGACTGGGTCTCCCACTTTGCAAAAATCTTTGGAACATCATCAGACTCCGTAGCAAACAATCCAACACAAGAAGCCCGGCTGGCGGAAAACAACATCTACCCGATTAAGATACATTTTTCCCTTAACGAAATCATAAAAGCAATCAGGGCTTCAAAAACTGGTAAGGCCCCTGGCCCCGACGGGGTTCCAATGGACTTGTTCCTTCACGACGTAGACTTTTGGTCAAAAATAATCACACGGGTCATGTCAGCAGTAGTTTCAACCGGTCTTTTTCACTCATGGTCAACTTCAATCCTACTACCCATTTTCAAAAAAGGTGACCGCAACGATCCCGTCTGCTATAGACCAATCTCCCTTCTGGACTCCATGGGCAAGATTGCAGGTCGATTACTCCTGGACCGACTACAATCTTGGGCCCGGGAGAATAACATCATAACCGACCTGCAATACGGTTTCCAGAAGGGGCTCGGGACCGTGGAGCAGGCCCTCAACCTTGTTCTTCTGGCTGGTAAATATGCTCGCGCCAAAGGAGGTAACATCTTCCTCGTCTATGTCGACCTAAGTGCGGCATTTGACTGCGTCCAGCATGCGAAACTTTGGCAAATACTAACCGACCTTGGTGTGGATCCCCCGATATTAACTTTCCTAAGAGAACTTTACACAAATGCTGAAGGCCGAGTACGATTTGGTACCAGCGGCGAACTGTCACGACCATTTCAAATAACGAAGGGAGTAAGGCAGGGATGTGTACTGGCTCCCTTCCTGTTCAACCTCTACACAAATGGGCTTGAACAGGCTATGCTGGAAGGGAGCCAGGATCTGCCCCAGATAAATCATCGCCCGATACCCACCCTCCTGTATGCTGACGATTCAGTAATCCTAGCACGGACCTTAAATCAACTCCAGCTACAACTTAACAAATACACAACATTCATGGATTCACTCGGTCTCAAAATCAACATCAAGAAAACCTTTACAATGAATATCGGCCCCAGGACTAAAATTTCCAAACCCATAACGGTCAATAACAATAAACTGGAAAAAAACCCCGGTTTATCCATACCTGGGTATCCTAGTGGATGACGCAATGAACTGGCAAAAGGCAATCGAAGCCAGAAATCTACATTTCTGCCGTGCAACCTCAGCACTAACCTCTTTCTCGAGGAAATTGGGGAAACCAGCTCCACCTGAACTCCTGACCATATACTATGCAAAATGCCATAGCGTGGCCACCTATGGAGCTGGAATCTGGGGCCATGGACGTATTGACCAGCTACAGGTCACTGAAAATGCTTTTATAAAATACATCCTAGCCCTCCCTCAAAGTTCCCCGATATTAGCCTCACACCGGGAGCTTGGCATGGAATATATCATCGACACCATTCGATGCCAGCACATCTTATTGTGGCATCGAATATGGTGCAATCCCGAAAGCCATCTAACTCGCTCCCTCATCACTGATTGTTTAGGCCTGACAAACTGGCGAAAAATCCCGTGGCTAAACTACATATGTAATTTCTTTAAAGACCTGGACTGTGAACACTACTTTGATGAACCTCCCTCAGTGGAAGATATTTCCAGGAAACAACTAAAGCTAATGTGTTTGGGCCATCTGAGGGACCTTCGAAACCAGGCAGAGATTACTAAACCACAAAATGAAAAAATCTGTGCACTACAGTCTGGAAAAGTTATTCAGCCCTACCTGACGTACTTTTTATCCAATCACGAAAAGTTTTTACTTACAAGACTACGCTTTAACATCTTCTTCCGTTTGGTTTCATTTCCGGAAATGCAAAATTGGTCCCGTAACTTGATGAGGTGCCCCTGTGACGGAATCTCCCCACAATCCACGATCCATGTCATCCTTTTCTGCAAATATTACAAACTACCAAGGAAAACATGGATCATCCCTATTCTCCGATCCAGTGGACTTAGACAATCCTACCCAGCATTCTCTTATTTGCAATCTTTAAAATCGCCACATGAAGCCAAACTCATAGTGACTTTTCTTAAAGCAGTCATAACAATACGTCGCAATATCTCTAGTTAAATCAGTACTGTTTAAAATTGTAAAAACTATTCCACTATTTTAAATGCCTTTTCTACTGTGATTTAATTTCTTTGTGACTTCACCGTTTTCTCATTTATGTGCTTAAAACTTTTAAACATGTACTTTTTATGATTATTCAAACTGATAATCGAATAAAAGTTGATGAAACTGAAACTGGAACCCAAACAGACCTTCCTGTGCCCTAAAGGTAATGGGAGTAACTTAATGTTTGTAGGACAGGATGACAAGATGTTGTATTGACAACTAACTCTGCAACTCTCTCTTAGTTTAACAAACCCAGTACTACCACTAGCCCATCAGCAAGGGTTGTGTAATATTTACAGTTGTTGCCCACCAACTCCTGTTTATTGTTCCACCCTTCAGAGTGAGGGTAGGGTGGTTTGGTGGAAACATGTGGTTTATGTAGTCCACGTCCACGCAGGTCCAGGTTTCAGAAGCCTCCTTAATTTAGGTTAATCCACCTACAAGACACTGATGTAAAGTTATAAAAGTATTGTGAAGATGAATGGAACAGGTAAGGTATTAGTTTAATGTAGCCAATGTAACGACAGGAGATCAGATTGCTCGTCCTTTCCTTTCCACACCCGGCACATCATATTGCCAGTGGACAGTTAGACACACTCTGATTTAAAGTGGGCCAGTAAAAGCTGATCTCTGCGCAGAACCTTGCTTGCACAGGGTTCGGAGTTCTGAGATTTTAAGAGTTGTGCTACTTATACACAACTTTCTGTGGCAAATTTCATGTCAAGCCCACCTAAATCTACTGGGTGAAATCCACCCCTTTGGCCCACTTGGAATCAACCCCTATGACTTCAACATTCTGTTGTCAAATTTCACATTTTATGCTTGGGAATAATAAATATTGTAATTGGTCAATATTTGTATTAATGATCGTTTTCTTTCACATTAGGTCCTCTCATTGCTACCTCTATCTTTTCATTAAGACCAAAACAAAAGAAAAATGTGTGCTCCATGGACATTCAGCGTTTGGAGAAAAGAGCACATATTGCCCCTTCATCGAGTGAGTACAAACTTCAGAAGTGATGTGTTGAAAACCTCTGTTGCAGGGATTGTGCACATACACAGAACTATGCGCAGGGTTATGGGACCTCGGTGTATAGGGGTTACACCTTCCTATCGCCTTAGTGCCCACAAGCCCAGGACCGACTAGCTATAGTGTCTTACTCGCTCTCCTACACACTCCCGGATCTCTCAGGAATCGTGGTAACAAGACACACCTTTTCGCTCACACACTCAAACCTGTCCACAATAAGACCCGACGGTTACACAAATATAGGTTAAAATGTTTATTTTAACTATTCTGCTCTAAAATGCAGTATACGAGCAACAACCATCAGAAAAAAGCATAAAACTAACACAGTTAGCATTGCAGCTAGGCCATATATCATAAAGAAAGATGTCCTCATATAAAGACAGTGGAGAAAGGACTATAAAGCCTAACCACCCTCCCATTGGTATATAATAGAAGATCTCTGGGCATAGTCAGCAGACCCCATATCTTAGTGCCTAGATGGTCTACCTACATCATAAAAACTGCATTGCTCTTCTCTCTGGAAAGCTCTCTCTCCATGTGTGTGTTACCTAAACATGAATCTCCATAATATTAAAGTATGAGTTTCCAGCAGCAGCTGCATTAGTGTGTTTTGTCCATGTGCTAGGGACTGACCAGAACAGAATAACAAGGCGCATTGTTGAACGACCTTGCTCACAGTGTTCAGACTAAACTCCAGGAACAGGCAAAGAACGCACAAAGCAGATAGTTCTCATGTGGAAGGCATAAACAGAGTCTTGCAAAAATAAAACCCTGTAGTAACATGTGCAAAAGCTGCATCATGGCTGCTGGGCTTATGATAACTTAGTGTTATCGACAATGTCCCTATCGGCCATGTGACTGTAGCGTAGCATATAGAAAAACAGAATGCAACAGTAAGCAGAATCAAAAAGCTTGTAATAAAGGCCAAATCGTAGAAAAGCAAAAATTCTAGTTTAAAATGTTTTAAGGCGAGTTTATAAAATTCAGCAATTATGTGAACCATGGAAAGCAAACTGTTCCAAAACGTCATCCCTGTCGTTCATATCAAAGAGGGATGCCATCCAGTTGAGCAGTTGAATGAACACATGTGCTCCTCATAATCCAATGCCTCCAGTAGCATATCCGGGCATCTTGTGTGATATTCGATGAAACTATGTTGCAAGAGACGTTGTGCAACCTCACAGGTATTCCAGCCTGCGACCACACCAAGTGCAGCCGCACGCATCAAATGGCCATCCCCAGAACAGGCCTGGTCATGGGCCAGTAATGGATCATAATCCAGGTCAGTGCATGATGTATTGGAGAGGCAGATATCCAAGGCACAACAGAAAGGGCACCGTCGGTTATTGCATTTGGTCACTGTACAGTTGCAATTGTCCGGGTCTGTGCAGTACCACAAGATGGGCAGCCATTGTAAAAGAGGAGCAGAAGTACCAGCATGCCAGTAAGAGGATCAATAGAAACCCTCAGAAGGCTCTGGAAAAAATAGAATGAATAAAGGCCGGTGTTACTCCAAAAATCATCTGTAAAGAGGAAACGAGGTCAGATCCCACAAGTTTAAAAAAATGAGCAAGGCCTTCAGTGTAAGACGCATTAAATATTTGGTGTATTAACTCTCAAAAAATAGTAGTATGTTCCGGAAGCCAGCTGGAAGACGAAAAAAAGGGTTGTATTAACACGTAAAGCGGTTTGATACACTGGGCATAATCAGAAATGTATGTCCTCCCAAAGTATAAAAATCCCAGAAAGGATTGCAGTTTTTCAACGTGGACAGAGTTTGCAATTGTGCACATTTCTCCAGAAACTGGGGAACCAAATCCCTACCCTTGTTATTGAGCTTGTAGCCCAAGAAAAATACCGCCAAATAGGCGGTGTGTGACTTAGCAAAATTAAATTCGTACCTCAAGTCGGAAAAAGAGAGTATGATGCGATCCACAGGTACAAGATGTGGTATTAACTCGTCATCTGTCAAATAGATGTCATCGACGTATGAGAAAGCATCAGGGTCTTTGACATGCACAAGAGACACAACACTTGCAGCACAAGCCCCAGGATTGTTCTTATAGCCCATAGGCAAACACGTAAATCACTTCTGATTGTCGACCGCGGTAAATGCAGTCAAGTCACAGCTACCAGGAACCACATTGTGACTATAAAATCTATTGGAAATATCCAGTGTTGTTTTGTACTTTTTGCGAACAATATTATTTACTAACGCAGAGCTTTGTGTTTTTTGTACCGCAAATGTACAAATGTAACTGTTTTAAATGTCTGTAATCCACAATGATACAATAAGAACCGTCCGGTTTCAATATCGGAAAAAGAGGATTACTCATGGATGAAACACAGGGTTCAATGACATCCTGATATTACAACTGGGTCAAACATTTACTTACGGATGCTTTCGCTTCACGCTTGATTAGATACTGTGTGTGTGGCTGTGGCATAGATAGTAAAGAAATTTCATGTGCCGCTGAATCTCTATCCAAGCCCCCCTGATTATGATATACATATTGTTTGGGTAGCTCTTTTCGCCCTTTGTGGGATGGGTATGCCCAGATGTGCGTTCCTTGCTCACTGTGCCACTGGATTCAAGCTAGCCTGGCTGATGAAGGGTGACATACCCTGAAACCGGTCCCAGGGTGCTTGTTTCTGGTTCAGGGAGGGCTTGGCTTGACAGTTCGGTCTGGACTGTTCCCATGAGGCACAGGGTCAAGACTTATTTATATATGGCTGGGTCTAAACTGAGGTGGCATGGTGAGCAAAAGAACAATGGATTTAACCTAGATCTCTTGACTGGGGGTGAATGTATGATTCATTCGGCATTCTGTCTATCATTCGTTTGCGTAGTACGATATACAGCTGGCGCTAAGGCTAATGCCCATTCCAACACGTAAGCTTGTTTAGCCCCTTTGGGAAGAAGCCAAAATGAATGGAGGTGGCCAATCTGCCTCTGCAAACAAAATGTCATAGGAGAAGGTAAGGTTGTCCCAAAAGACAGCTATCAGGGCGTGCAACCTGTGTATCTGCTGTTTCCACTGTAATGAAAGTATCATTAGCTCTTGCCTCCAGACAAAGATGGAGTGCCTCCTGCACTATGGTAACTTCCGCCGCCTTGTCAAGGAGTGTCACTGCCCATCTCCAATCAAGGAGCAGGGTTCTCACCATCTGAGGCATGCTTCCATGTTAAAGCGGCAACTTTCATCTTCTGAAACTGGGCACTATAAGGAGGTTGTCCCTACGGTTTGGCTTTTACTTCAAACTCCTGTGGCAGATCACGTCGTAGTTGTGTGGTCTCGCCTTGTCTGCGATCCTGTCTATGGATCCAATGATTCCTGAAAGGAACAAGAAGAGCGTGGTTCAAGAACTTGAAACCTCTCTGGTTTCTTAATTTTAGAGTGGTCACACAAATCACATCTACGTTCAGAAGCATCAGGTGTCGGTGAACCCGCACGCAAACCTTGCTTCTGCTGTTGCTGCTGCTCATTTCTATTCCAAGCCTATTTAGGAAAGACTGGACACCCCTCCTTTTCAGGTGGGGGCTTATTTTGTGTTTGAGTAAAAGGTCTAATTCCCAGATTATTGCACCCCAAGGATTTATATACGTTTGAAATAATCTTTGGCAATTCACACTGTTTATCCACGTCAGCAACCGCCTCTAGGCACTGGCTCACCTGTAAGCTAACCGCTTCCTTCTTGATGTTAGCAAGGATTATGTCGGACACAATAGGGAAGACTCCCACTAATCTCACCCCCAACTCCAGGGCAGCCTCCGCCCCTTGTTTGTCTTGAACCGTCTTAAGAGCCGTCCGAAGGACTGTAATGGAGGGGGTTTCAAAACACAGCGAATAAACCGCAGCAAACACCTTCCCCCAAGTAGTGCAATCAGCCACATTGGAAATAAGGTCTTTAGTTAAGCTCATTGTAAGTATCGTGCATTTATCCAGAGGAGACGTATGCGGAAAAACAGCTTCAGGTTGCTGAAATGTTTCGGCCAACCAGAGGGGAAAATCATCCCTATTCTGAGGACGCTTCCCCATCACTGAATTGATCATGATGGGACTAATAACCACGTCTCCACCGTGCCCTGGTGGCTGAGCGGCACCAGCCGGAGCCGCCAGTACATTACGTGACAAATACTGAATGACACTTCTATGTATATGAATTAGGTAGTGCGTAAAGCGCGTAGCTCTGCGTGTGAAGCACCAAGATCATTTTAATGTGGTGTAAATCCCTCCAAAAATGGCCATGTGGCCCCCTCGGCTGAAAAGGGGGCGAGACGGACCACTTAAACGGGGTGAGAAAGGGTGCCATTCAACAATATGGTATGCTCCCAAGCTGACAACAGAACTTCAAGTAAACTATACAAACAGTAAATTTGTGGAACATCACCACGTTCATATTCATGAAAGAAGTGAGTGTTTCCGTCAACAGCCGGAAATATAACCCAAGAGTAAAACACTTTGAAGCAGAAAGGTGCCTCCACCTCTACTACAAATATAAAATAAAATCCCGCAACTGGAGCTCCAAATGAGCAGTAACTGTGGCGCGGATAGGCGCGGCAATGTTAATTGGTTGTGCCATTGCAGACACTGGAAATTAAACAAGAAAAACGGTAGTGCAACACTGGGTGAAGAACAAGGAAAACAAAACCTTTTAAAATTCAAGCTTGAAAAACCTATAAATCTCAAATATAGGAGGTTAATCTCTGGCACCACGGACCGCTCTGAAACTGGTGAGAGGGTATTGTGGACAAGCACAAGCACTACTCAGGGGTCTCGTGTATAAGTGCCAGACCAAACGGTGGTGGCGACATGTTTCAGGGATTCTGCAAATGCACAGAACTGTGCGCAGGGTTATGGGACCTTGGTGTATAGGGGCTAAGCCTTTCCACCACCTTAGTGCCCACGAGCCCTGCACTGAGTAGCTATAGTGTCTCACTCGCTCTCCTACTCACTCAGGAAGAAGTAAATGATTAGACACCGCAGAACACAACACTCCCGGATCGCTCAGGAATCCCAGTAACAAGACACAACTTTTCACTAACACTCTCGTACCTGTCCACAATAAGAACTGACGGTGACATGAATATCATTTTAAATGTTTATTTTAACTATTGTGCTCTAAAATGCAGTATACAAGCCAAACCAGCAGAAAAATGCATACAATTAATACAGTTACATTGCAGCCAGACCATATATCATAAAGGGACATGTCAACATATAAAGTCAGTGGAGAAAGGACTATAAAGCCTAACAACCCTCCCCTTTGTAAGAAGAAGTATTATTATGTAGTAGAGGATTTCTGGGCTTTGTCAGCCGACCCCATACCTTAGTGCCTCGATGGTATACCTCATTGCTTTTCTCCCCGGAAAGCTCCCTCTCTCCAAGTGTGTGTTACCTAAACATGCATCCCCATAATATCAAAGTACGAGTTTCCAGCAGCAGCTTCATTGGTGTGAATTGTCTAAGTGCTAGGGACTGACCAGAACAGAATAACAAGGGGCATTGTTTATCGATCTTGCTCACAGTGTTCAGACTAAACTCCAGGAACAGGCAGAGAACGCACAAAGCAGACGCTTCTCATGTGAAAGGCATAAACCAAGTCTTGCAAAAATTAAGCCAAGTAGTAATATGTGCAAAAGCTGCATCATGGCTGCTGGGCTCATGATAACTTAGTAATGTCGACAATGTCCCTATCGGCCAAGTGACACTTTCAGAAATAGAAGTTATTCTGAACATATGGTGTTAGATAGAAAATATTCTCATTGCTAGGTTCCATCCACCGTCTGATACAGGATCTCTAAAAGCAGATAAGACTCCACCACAGAACAATGAATTACAACAGCATTTATTGTGAACACACTCAAGTGGAGACAAACCCACTTGAGTGAGAGGATGCGACAGCTTGGCTATGCTCAGAGTTCTCTGCCTGGCCCAGCGTCACACAGATATTTATACTTTTAATCGTAGGTAAAAAGGGCAAGACATGTTTGCAAAATTACACGTACGCAGGGAACATTCCTATGAGCATTCCATTAGTCACATTTGTCTGTTATCACAAGGCACATATTGGATAATGCAGGAGGAGAGCTGAGTACATAATCACGAGCCAATGACTAATTGTCTGGTTTACTTTAAGACTTGCACAAGGCTATTTGTAGCTGGGAAAACAGCGTGTGGGTTTAAAGACCTGGAGCACAGACTTGTGTTTCTCGTGATCAGCAAAGGAAAGGGGGTGTGAGCAAACAGCTCATGGAAATGACAAAATGTCTAAACATGTGGGACACAGGTCAATGGAACAACCGATGTTCACAGTGTAGTTACATGTCAACAATGGATTATGGCACCAGTATATTCAGTAGCTTTGCAAGAATTTGCTTATGTTTATTGCATGACTTTCCTTGCTCGCTTCTGTGCCGCCATATGAGGGGCTTTGATGTCATGCTCCCTTCCTTCTCCACTCCTGTGTGTGCCGTCCATCAGCTCACCCACAGAGCACATCTGTCTTCACAACTAGTATTAACCTCATCCTGTGCAGTATGTCACTCCTATCCCCCTTGCACAGCACACATCTGTTTTATGTGTGTGTCCTCTCCATGTCTGCATTGTGTATCCTGTTGCTTCCCTCCTGTGCAGTCAGGTGGCCTCCAGTCACAGCTAACCTCTTGCACCTCCTCCATCATGAGGTTACTCCCAGTGGTTCACGGCTCCTTCTTTAAAAGTCATCCAACTCTTCATCGACAAAATCACCAGCTACCCCTCTCACTGGTTGCTCTCTCTGCTGCAGCTACCCTAATTCCTCGGTTGCCACATCATATTAAGATGATGTCATCTCATGTTTGATAGCATGTATGTATGCTTTTATGCATGTGTTGCCTTTATAAAATGACAATCTAGCCAGATGTGCAGAGTGTGATGCAGACAGTGAAAGGCATTGCTCCCTAAGCTTCGAGGGGGGCAGACAGGAGGAGAGGGTGCTCTTCAGAGACAGCAGGAGAGAGGGTTATAAAGTGTCGATGTTTTGTTGAAGAGATGAGTCTTCCGCTCTTGTCAGAACCGTAGAAGTGGCGTGGCCTGAGGGTTTCAACTGTGATGTCGCAGACATGCAACATCAACCCCTTTGGTGGTGCGCGCCTTCACAATGCCTTGTGGTCTGGGCCCGGACAGGTACCTTTGCCTTAGGGCATTGGTTCTCATCATCTTCTGGAGCTTGGAGGTAATGACATTTCTAAGAATGTCAGTTTTCATATCAGAAACCAATACATGGGGGGCAGGGGGGCTGGGGGCGATTACCCTGTGGTTTTTGCTCCGGAAGTGCAATTACATGGCATGACTT
Organism: Lissotriton vulgaris; assembly: GCF_964263255.1. NCBI lineage: Eukaryota > Metazoa > Chordata > Amphibia > Caudata > Salamandridae > Lissotriton > Lissotriton vulgaris. Next base: position 14,123,758 of record NC_141687.1, read on the forward strand.
TATATCTTTAGCCCTTTATTGGCCAGGTAAGTAGGTAGTTGTTATTTTTTACCTCTTATAATTTAATTTCTCTTTGGGAATAATATTTGTTAATATATATTGCTTCAAATCAAATCAAAAGAGACTTTATTTCGGTTATATTTCAAACCATAAAAGTACGCGTCTACACAGCAGTTTAAAAACATTACACACATTATTGCCATATATTAAAATCATTATACAAGACATGTTTCCTTTGTCACAATATCGATATACAGACAGGATAGGTATAAAGTGCAAACAGTGCATAATAGAATGCAAAAAGGCGTAATTAAAAACGTCCAATAAGTTTGCCAGTTAGACAGATAAAGTTTATATGGTCATTGGTCCAGACAGGTTCTCATTCTGACGGCTAGTTTTAAAAACGATATTATTTGGAGAACACTGTCCTGGTGCAGAAGCTGTAGATAAATGAAAGCTGGTCTGATTTGATTAAAATCAAGTTTTCTTAGTAGGGCAACAAGATAACGACGGCGGGGATATTCATAAAACCTACATAAAAACATAAAATGCAGCATATCCTGTGGAGACTTCCCGTCGCAGCCACAGGGAGCTGCACACTTGCTAAAAATGTCCGACTTGGGTCTAATTAAAAGATGATGAAAGATGTTGAATCTGAACCTCGACAACAGAAATTTTTCATGTGAACTGAATGATCCTGCCAGGTGGGGCTCTATGCTATCACCTGTCTTTAACATAACATATTTCCTAACACTTGGCTTCAACAGTGCCACACTTTCTCTATCGGCCAGCTGGTACTTACAGAATGCATTTTTAATTGCTATTACATCCCCCTTTACAATCCCGCTAGGGTGGATAAACAAATCTAAGCGCCCCAACCTTTCAAAGCAGGATTTCAAGTATTTTAGCCAGGGGATGCACATATAGTTATCCTGAGATACAAGATCTCTCACAATCTGGTGGGTAAGAGGTATATCCTCATTTAGCCACAGGTTAACCCAACAAGTCAATGGCCTTAGAGCAAAGTTGTCACATAGGTACTGTGTCCCTAGTTCCTCATGGACTACAAGATTAGGGGTACTGGGGGTGGACACATAGAAGACGTTTGAGGAAAGTATTTTCAGAGACCTGTAACTGTTCTCCTGAAACATAGCCCCATAGTTCACTTCCATACAGTGCCGTAGCAACTGATTTGGCGTTGTACAGTTTAACCATTGCACTGACTGGTTTCTTCCCCAGTTTTGTTGCAAGATTAAAAATAGATGCGTTGACCCTCAACATTTCCCCCTTTTTCTTAGCCAAATGAGGGCCCCAGCTGAGTTTAAAGTCAAATAAAACGCCAAGATACGAAAATGTTTCTGTAACCGGGATAGGCACCTCATCAAGTTTAAAAACAAAATTCCTTTTTGGCTGCCGGCCAACATGCATAATATATGATTTAGAATTGTTGACCAGTAGGTCCCTGTCGGTCATAAAAACATTAAAAGCATTTAAAAGCAACTAAGGCCCCTTCTCTGTCCTAGAAATTAAAACCGCATCGTCTGCATATAAAAGGACAGGAATACCCCGCCTGCCCACTCTCTGACAATCTGACTGTACCTTCTGTAAGACAGCATCCAATTCATTTATGTAAAAGTTAAAAAGAAAAGGGGCAAGAATACATTCCTGGCGTACTCCATTCTTTATATCAAACTTATCAGTGGTGTCACCATTCGCAGAGTATCTAACATTAGCACTGGTGTGATTGTGCATGTCCACCAGAAAGTCAACGATCCCTGTGTCAACTCCCCTCTCCCTCATGTACTGCCACAGCCTTCCCCTGTTAACACAGTCGAAGGCTGATGACAGATCCATGAAGGCGAGATGGACCGTTCCCTTCTGTGCCACCGTATATTTACTAAGAATGAGAAACAAATTAAGACACTGAGTTGTGGTGGAACGCCCCACACAGAACCCATACTGGGAGATAGACATGATGTTATTATCATTCGCCCAGCTTGTAATTCTCCGCAGAATAATTCTCCCCATGATTTTGAGCATCGAGTCAATTAATGAAATTGGCCGATAACAGTGGGGGCTACCCCTATCTCCCTTTTTAAATACCGGCACAAAAGTCGACAGTCCCCAGGCTACAGGACAGCCTGCATTGGCAGCAGCATTAAAAACTGCCACTAAAATGGGTGCCCAGAAAATCGGCTTTGACTTAAACAGGTCTGGGGGGATCCCGTCCGGGCCTGGTGCCTTGTTTGCTGTCAATCCTTCTATGGCCTCAATCACCTCCCTGTTGTCAAACTTAATAGTTCCTCCACTAACACTAGTGGCTAACCCCACACTTACTGTACCCTCTGAACAATACAATGTTTTAAAATGCCGCTCCCAATCCTCTTTAGCTATGCAGCACTCGAGCCCGTCCACTGGCTCTTCCGCCAGAAACGGTTTTTTAACTAGTGCCCAAAATCTGGAGCTGCAATTCAGGGTGGATGGATCTAATATCTCACACCATGCCTCTTCTCTCAAAAACTCCTTATGAGTTTTAAGGACAGACTTATAATTTTTACGACAAGCTCTAATATTCTCCTGAATTCTCGGAGAAGCTGACAATGCTAGCCTAAGATTACGAGCAGCTTTGGAGCAATCGTGGTTAAACCACCTTGGTCCACATTTCTCCAAACTATTTTAAACTGGAACCGTCAACAGCTCTGACACCTTCCCACGACAGATCTTGGTAGGCAGTTAGCACCTCCCGCGGGTCTGCTCCTTTCCTAGTACAATTAGTAATTTCTTCTGAAAAATTGTCCCCAATGTTCTTATACAGAAGATCCGGGGTTACCATTGACCATCCCAGTCGCCACACAGATGCACATTAAAGTCTCCCATAATCATTAAATTGTGACTGTAATCCTTCATAGAGATGGTAATAAACGCATGAAGTACAGATAATTGATTAGATGCTGTGGTACCATTAGTAGCATTATAAAAGTTCACCAGACCAACCCTATTGTTCTTTCTCTTTAGTACTACACCCTGCACACAGGCTTGATATACATCAATACTGTGGATTGTTGAAGTGACCAGAACGGAAACAAATATCACCAAGCCACCCTTTGGCCTGCCTCTGATTGATGGTGTGGCCGGTACATAAAAAGCCTTATAACCTTCTAAAAACAAGTCACACTCTACAACCCATGTTTCGTGGAGACAGATAACCTTGAATTGCTTGATGTAAGTGACCCAGTTTTCGTTTGCCATCTTTGCAGCTAGCCCCGCAACATTCCATGAGACAACATTCCTATATCCACTTCTATCCTGTGAGTTAGCAGTGGGTATTAAATCTTCAATGATTGTCATACCCTGACCCACAGGTATTTCAAGTCAGTCACACATTTCCAGGCCAGATAAAAGCTCGTACCTGTTGTGTGTGTTGACATTAAAGCCCTGCTGATGTTGACCACTGTAGTTGAGTCTATTTTGCGTATTAACAACATTTCCCGCTCCACCTGAATTAACAACGTTATACATAAATCGCATGTCATTAGTCAGGGTCTGGGTATCGTACAAATGTGTCACAAGTCTTTGTTGGGGGGGATTATTACACAAGTGAGCATAAAAATACCCTAATGGGCGTACACATATGCTGTCCTCATTATATACTATAGAAGATGCTCTCAAGAGGACAGTGGCCACATGTTGTGGGTGTTTGAAGTTCACCATGATGCAATCCCCGCTACCCACTTTTTTAGATGGGCCCACCCAGTTCACCCTCCTAACCGCCATTACCTGGTCTGAGTACCCGATAGTAAAACCACAGTTTTTATTTAACCACGACACTGTTTTGTTTTTAAGTGAGGTGTGTGACTCTCCATATGGTGAAGCAGGATGGGTACCAACCGGAGGGACATTAGTCAGAACCACCACAAAGGACGCGCAATCTGGTGGTAGATTAAGATAGTGGTTACCTCTATGGGATCTAGGAACAGCTTTGTTGCTTATAGTAGGATTTGATTGCAACTGCAAGTTAGAAGTTTTAGGCTGGGATTGAATAACTGGTGGTGTTTGAGGCCTACTGCTCGCAGTGCTAGATACTATATCAGCTTTGCTGGTAATCTGCTGCTTTTTACCTTGTGCTACCGCTACCTCCCTAACTTCCCCCGGTTGAACCCTCAGACCCGCCCTAGCCCTTTGTTGGGGGGAAACCAGGCCACCTAGCCTGTCCACTTCCTTGACCAGGGTATCTATTCTGGCCACCAAAGGTCTAAGTGCCTCCTCTAACTTTGTCTCCAGTTTAGACTCCAAGTTTTTAATAAGAGTAGTAAACTGTTCAATGTTAATGCTTAAGTTAGGGCTGCCTTCCCTATCCCCCGTAAACACAAAGGGGTTAGTTCCTGGGCCAATATTAATTTTGCGATTACTGTCACCTCCAGTTCTACTCTGCTTCCCCCCTTTTTTTGTAAGTATCTTCCTACACATCCTTACCGGCCTTGTAACGGGAGAAACCACCTCCCTCTCTTCACTAGATATATCATGTTGCTCTCTATGTTGTGAGTGTACCTCTGCCCTAGCCACAGTGGGTATTGGGGGCTCTATACTGATTAGACTATCACTGTTAGCTACCATCACAGCATCCCCTGCAACCCCTGCAGCCAGTGGCTGGTCAGCCAAGCAAGGTAGGGTGCTACCTTTCCCTAGGGAAGCCCTACGTTCACTATTGATCTGGGAAACCTTTTTGACCATATAGTTATCAATGACATTTTGACCGGTAACAATTTTATCATTTTTACATTTAGACATCCTGTGTCTCTGAGAGGACCTAAATCTATCTCTATATGGCAATAAAACACAAAAACGCCAAATATTAAAATGTCTTACTTTTGATATTTAGAATGAAAAATGGGGGTCAGTTCAGTTGGACCAAAGACCCTGGCCCAGTCCAGTCTCTTCAGGCCTCTGAGGGCCACAGAGGGCCCGCCCTTTGCCCGGGCTTAGCCCCGGACGCTCCCGCGGGCGCGACTCGCGGGGCGAGTGGGCGCGAGCTGTTAAGTAGCGCCTCCAGGCCCTGTGCACCCGTCACTGGTGCGCCGCCGCCCCCGAGGCTGCTGGGGGATGTAGTGCCGTTCCCCTCACGGCTGCCTGATGGCGTTGAGGCAACCCGCAACCGGGTCTGGGTTCAGGGATTCTCCCGGCGTCTGCCTGATTCACCGCTGTTCCCCTCACGGCTGCCCGATGGCGTGGTGAGTCTGTGCCTGCTGCCCCCACAGTGCTCGCTGCCGCGGGCTGATAAGTAGCGCCTCCTGGCGCTGTGCACCCGTCACTGGTGTGCCGCCGCCCCCGAGGCTGCTGGGGGATGTAGTGCCGTTCCCCTCACGGCTGCCCGATGGCATTGAGGCAACCCGCAACCGGGTCTCGGTTCAGGGAGTCTCCCGGCGTCTGCCTGATTCACCGCCGTTCCCCTCACGGCTGCCTGATGGCGTGGTGAGTCTGTGCCTGCTGCCCCCACAGTGCTCGCTGCCGCAGGCTGATAAGTAGCGCCTCCTGGCGCTGTGCACCCGTCACTGGTGCGCCGCCGCTCCCGCGGCTGCTGGGGGATGTAGTGCTGTTCCCCTCACAGCTGCCCGATGGCATTGAGGCAACCCGCAACCGGGTCTGGGTTCAGGGAGTCTCCCGGCATCTGCCTGATTCACCGCCGTTCCCCTCACGGCTGCCCGATGGCGTGGTGAGTCTGTGCCTGCTGCCCCCCTCGAATTTAATTTCTCTTTGGGAATAATATTTGTTAATATATATTGCTTAATTAATGTATATATTTTGCTATACATATATTTCTGTGTGTATATATCTATATATGGATATATACACTTATAAACACTAACATATTTTTTTAATTATATTTAATTTTAATAAGTAGAATTTTAATTGACACAATTTAATGAACTTCATTTTATAATTTTGCTTTATAAAATTGTGCATTTTTCTTAAATGAATACTATATATTAACTTTAAAGTACATGTACCTATATATTTAAATTCCCCTAAAATCCTATTCACAACCCATCCCATAACTCCTTACCATCCTATACAGCGCCCATCTCTGAGGCCTAAAAACTCTATAATACCTCTGGAGACAATCTATCTCTGGGACTTAAAAACTCCTCCTCCCCCAGTACAGAACCAATCCCTGATGCCTAGAAAGACCAAACTAGCCTTCTACACAACCCATCCCTTAGGCCAGAAAACTCTATACTGGCCCTGTATACACCCCATCCCTGGGGCCTAAAAACTCCCCATACCCCTGTACAGGACCCATCCCTGGGGTACCCCTGGATACTATTAATTACTTATTATTTATTCCGTTTGTACATTAAATGACTAATGATAAAATGAATGTGCTTAATAATGATTTAAATCCAATGTCAAAGTAATTATATGATTAGTATTTATTAGTTTGTTTCAATAAATTACTTACTATTAAATACATTTTACATATTCATTTAAATATATGAAATGTGTTTTACTATCACAATAAATTAATGTTCACTGAACAATCCACAGGTGTAAGTAATCTTATACTGAAGTGAAATGTTCAGTAGCAACATAAACATCTGGAACGTAAACAAAATGCCAGCTCAGCGAACCCCAGCCAGGCCGCCGACAACCTCACGAAGTGGATCAGCAACTGCGCGGACGAACTCGCCCCACTGAGGACCCCGCCTAGCAGACCCGGCAGCAAGAAGGCCCCATGGTTCACCGACGAACTCAAGAGCTCCAAGAAGAACTGCCGAGCCCTCGAGAAAGTCTGGAGAAGGGAACCGACACCGGACAACAGGACCTCCTTCAAACTTGCCACCCGGAAACACCACCAGCTGATCCGCGCCGCCAAGAAAACAGCATTCAAGGACCGGTTGGACAACAACGCACACAACTGCAAGGAACTCTTCAACATCGTGAAAGAGCTTTCCAACCCCAGCGCAGGAAACAACAACATCACCCCATCGCAAGACCTCTGCAACTCCCTCGCTTCATACTTCCACAACAAGATCGCGGACATACACAACAACTTCAACAACCAACCAACGCACACCATGACCGAGCAACCACCCCCCACCACCACCCTCCACGCCTGGACCCCGATCAGCACCGAAGACACCATCCGCACGATGAACTCCATCCACTCCGGATCACCGACCGACCCCTGCCCTCACCACGTCTTCAACAAGGCCGACGCTGTCATCGCACCCCACCTGCGAGACATCATCAACACATCCTTCGACACCACCATCTTCCCTGAGAGCTGGAAACACGCCGAACTCAGCGCTCTACTCAAGAAACCAACAGCGCGGACCCCACCGACCTCAAGAATTACCGCCCCATCTCGCTCCTCCCGTTTCCAGCCAAAGTCATCGAGAAGACCGTCAACAAGCAGATGGCCGCCTTCCTCGAGACGAACGGATCCCTCGACCCCTCACAGTCCGGCTTCCGAGCCAACCACAGCACCGAGACCGCCCTCATCGCCGCCACCGATGACATCCGAGCCCTGATGGACAATGGAGAAACAGCGGCCCTCATCCTCCTAGACCTCTCCGCGGCATTCGACACGGTCTGCCACCGCACCCTAGTACGGCGCCTCAGCAACATCGGAATCCAGGACAAGGCGCTGGAATGGATCATCTCCTTCCTCGACGGAAGAACACAGAGAGTCCGCCTACCACCGTACAAGTCAGAGGCCTCCGAAGTCATCTGCGGCGTCCCCCAAGGATCATCTCTGAGCCCCACCCTCTTCAACGTCTACATGAGCCCCCTCGCGGCCATCGTACGCAAACACAACCTCAGCATAATCTCCTACGCCGACGACACCCAGCTGATCCTCTCCCTGACCAACGACCCCGCCGCCGCCAGAGCCAACCTGCACGAAGGGATGAAAGAGGTAGCCGAGTGGATGACGACCAGCCGCCTGAAACTGAACTCGGACAAGACGGAGGTCCTCATCCTGGGCTCCTCACCCTCCGCCTGGGACGACTCCTGGTGGCCTCCCGCCCTGGGCACCGCACCTAAACCGACAGACCATGCACGCAACCTGGGCTTTATCCTGGACCCCTCCCTCTCCATGACCAGGCAAGTCAACAACGTCTCCTCGGCGTGCTTCAACATCCTACGCATGCTACGGAAGATCTTCTGGTGGATCCCCACCGAGACCAGGAAGACCGTCACCCAGGCCCTCGTCACCAGCCGACTGGACTACGGCAACGCCCTCTACGCCGGTACCACCGCCAAGCTCCAGAAGAGACTCCAGCGGATCCAGAACGCCTCAGCCAGACTCATCCTCGACATCCCACGAACCAGCCACATCTCCGGACATCTGAGAGACCTTCACTGGCTCCCCGTCAACAAAAGAATCACCTTCCGCCTCCTCACCCACGCACACAAAGCCCTACACGACCAAGGCCCGAGCTACCTCAACAGCCGAGTCAACTTCTACGCTCCCAAACGCCACCTCCGATCAGCCAACCACGCCCTCGCCGCCGTCCCCCGCATCCGAAGAGCGACTACAAGAGGAAGGTCCTTCTCCTACCTGGCCGCCAAGACCTGGAACTCCCTCCCGACCGACCTGCGCCTGACCCAAGACCACCTCTCCTTCAGGAAGAAGCTGAAGACCTGGCTGTTCGAGCAGTAGCGGCACCCGCCCCCCCCCCCCCCACCCCCCAGCGCCTTGAGACCCTACGGGTATGTAGCGCGCTTTATAAGTGTCACTGATTGATTGATTGAAAATGCAGAAATTAACCAGTTTGAGCTATTATATTTTGTACACTAAGGTAACTTAAACTTGCACTCCGCCATGCACAGTTTTCACATCAACAATTTAATTGCAAATGTTGCAGTAGTATCATCAATGATGTCATGAATGATGTAATATGTGGGATAATTAGCAGCACCTGCGAGGGCACGCGTTATAGTTGCCTAAGGGCACAAGCTATAGTTACTTGAGATTACAGGTTCATTTAGGTGTTTTTCTGAGTTTACAACGTTACATTTTGACTGAGCATTTCAAGTTACTGTAGCGTTACTTAAACCTTTGAATATTTCGGTGAATTTCTATTTTTTATTTTTTACATAAAGTAATATTTTGTTGCCATACGTTGAGGCACACCCCCTGTGCATGTTCTTTGGCCATGCGTGGCGGGGATGTTGGCCTCAGGGATTTGCCTGCAGAAAATCTCTGCTTCAACCCCCCCAGGCTGCCAACTACATGCTGCAAGGTTGGTCCCACGCATGCACAACACCTGGTTGTCCACAGACCCTGGCTGCACCCGCAGGCAGCCAAACCCGCGTTTCCCACGACCTTTAGTCATGGGCAGCATGGTATCCCCCCCCCCACCCCCCCCCCTCCGAGCTTTATTAGGTCTGAGACCTCACCCCCAAGGGCCCAAAACAATAATTAAAAAAAGAGGTGGAGTGCATGCAGCACCCCTTCCCGTTGCGTATTAGTCTCCAGGGACTCCATCACCTTGAGTCAAATACAATGAAACAGGGGAGGTGGCGTCCCCCCCTTAAACTGTCTTCGGCCCCGGAGACCCCATCTACAGGGGCCAAATATAATGAAAAATGGAAGGAGGGCCACGTTGCCCCTCTCCCCGTGCTTATTTTGGCCCTGTGTAACCCATCCCCCCTGGAATGTCCAAAATGTCGGTGGTGCCCGGGTTCACACTCAGAGCACCAACCAACCACCACGTTGGGGACTGCGGGGGTGCCTTTGAAGGCTTGTGAAGGGGGCCATGAAGTCCTCCTCGCCTTTACTGCACATTTCCAACCTGGGAGATGAGCTACGCGGGGCCTTTAATGGTTTGTAGAGGGGGCAGCATAGCCTCCTCCCTTATGGAGTGTGGCTCAGGTGATGGGCTCCCTGGAGCCAATACTGGTTTGGGGAAGGGGGGTTGTTCCACCGTAATTAAGGAATGCTCCCTGGGTCCCTAAATGGGCTTGGGAGGTGGACCCCACTGACGACCCCCTCCCGTTATATAGTTTGTTAAATAAAGGCGGGCTGCTTTTGGATCACAGCTAAAAAGACCAGTTGTTTTCCTTGCCCTGTATTTATTTATTTTAAACTTCAGGACAGAGGAGTAAGTACTTGAGTCCTGTAATGGCTGGCAGCAAAATCTTTTTCATGTTGCTGGCAGCCAACCCGAGTGCTTGCTCCTGTGGGAGTCCGACTCTCGTAAGAGCAAACTGGCCCATAGGAAAAATAGCTCCCTAGGCCAATCAGAATGCTCCTTTTTTTAGAAATTGTGTTCAAGGGATTCTCACAAGATTCCCTCGGACCTTACCATCCAAATATACAACTATTTTTAAACCTTTGACACTGTTTTGACCACTGTTGCCCTACATGGCCCCCTCGCAGTCCGGATGCACTTTAAGAGCGCCATCTTCTGGGAGATCGCATCCTACCTGAAGGACGGACCCTAGCTGGTCCCGGTGTGAAACCGTTCCCATCTCCTGCTGTGTCTCCTAATGCTCCCTCCTCTCATCTTAGTTCTGCTCATTGCTTCTTTGTTGGGGCACTGATGAGGCTGACTATAATAGCGTGGTCTCTTTGAGTACATGAGGAGTTGTCACTGGGTTTCTTAGCTAAATTCTCTTAGGCGGTGAACCCTCTAAATAAAATGGGATGGTCTCACTGGGCTGAAGGAGGTGGCTTCTTTGTATATAAAGTTGCTTCCACCAAGTATAAGTTATCTTCTCCTGTATTGTATCTTTCATAGATTCACATGCTTGTATCTTCCCAGTCGTCATGGTGGGAGTGTCTGACTCATGTGAATCTATGAAAGCTAATACTGGAGAAACATAGTGTACAGGTAAGTAACTCGTTTTTTCTCCTGTATTGTATCTTTCATAGATTCACATGCTTGTGTCTTCCCCGTCGTCATGGTGGGAGTCAGAGACTCTCACCATGACGACGGGGAAGATACAAGCATGTGAATCTATGAAAGATAATACTGGAGGACCATAGTGTACAGGTAAGTAACTAGTTTTTTCTCCTGTATTAGATCTTTCATAGATTCACATGCTTGTATCTTCCCCGTCGTCATGGTGGGAGTCAGAGACTCTCACCATGACGACGGGGAAGATACAAGCATGTGAATCTATGAAAGATAATACTGGAGGACCATAGTGTACAGGTAAGTAACTCGTTTTTTCTCCTGTATTGTATCTTTCATAGATTCACATGCTTGTATCTTCCCCGTCGTCATGGTGGGAGTCAGAGACTCTCACCATGACGACGGGGAAGATACAAGCATGTGAATCTATGAAAGATAATACTGGAGGACCATAGTGTACAGGTAAGTAACTCGTTTTTTCTCTCAAGGTATAATATAAGGTATAAGGGATGGTCCCTTAAGGTATCAGGGTGTGGCACCCTTGGGTATAAGAGGGGGATCTCTCTGGGTAGGAGCAGTTATACAGGGTATTATTTCCAGGTATAAGGAGGGGTATTGTGTCCAGGTAGAAAATCTGCTTTAATCATGTATAAGATTTGTTTCTCCAGGTGTAATAGGGGCTTTATCTAAGTGGACGTGGAACTCCCATCAAAGATAAGAGGTTGTTTCTGCATAGGTGGTGCATCCAGGTGCAAGGAGGTTTTGTCTGTAATATTATGTGAGCTGCCCTCTACAAGGAGTGGTCTTTTCAGATATAGCGGAGGTGCCCTTCCAAGTGTAAGGAGGTGAGCTCCACGAATACGGGAAGGGCTTTCCCCAGGCCTAAAGGGGAGCTGTCTCCAGGGTGAGCAAGGCTTTCTCCAAGTATGTGCGTTGTGATCTTCAGTTAATGATGACTTATCTCCTTTATATATGAGGATGCTTTCTCCAGGTATAAGGGTGTGCTCACTCCACATGCTATAGGTGTGCGTGTGTACATGTGAGTGTGTGTGCGTGCGCGCATGTGAATGTGTGTGTACATGTGTATGTTAGTGTGTGTGTGCGCGTGTGTGCGCGTGTGCGCATGTGAGTGTGTGGGTACATTTGCACACTTCCTATGCACAGCTGTTAATCCTAGTGCTTCAAGGGTTTTACAGCCCAAATATAAGTTGTTGAAACACCCAAAGAAACTCTCTTGAAGTTCGCGTTCTTACAGCTGATGCTTGAATGTTGTCTTTTTTTAACAGGAGACCGTTCGGATACCATATTCAGTGAAAGGAATCATTTGAAGCATTCGGAGACCACCACACATTATTTAAAGCATCGTGAGAGCCCAGAGGAGACGGAAAGCACTGAAGATGCCAAAGCAGGTTCGATCAAAGCAGCAGGGATTGTTTTTTTTAATCAAATAATCACGTCTTACAGTTAAAATAAATAATGAAAAATAATGACTGTAAAATACGAAAACGTAGCCTACAAACAAAGCAAGATAAAATAAAAAAAAATTACATTTTTGAAAAAATAACTTCAAAAAGCAGTGTTGCTGAGGCCTGGCATGCAAACCTGACTAGGAGGCACCAATATAACCCACAGGAGTGAGTCTTTGTGAGTATCCTTGCAGTCGGGGCGCTGGTCCAGAAGGGAGGGTGGAGCGGCTGAACGACCAGCGTTTCTGATAGGAAATTACTCCGCTCGCCTCGATTGCTCTGTATGTTAAAGCTACCATTCTTCCAAAGCTGTTCCAATATACCCGAGTATGCAGCGACATTGCGCATATTGATGTTTTCATTTTTACTCTGCCTACTTGCTAAAACTTTGCCAAGATCACTCAAAATTAAACATCCCAAATATTCAAGATGTATGTTACATAGTAAACTATCTTGCCCTCCAGTATTTGGGCATATTTTATGTCTCTTCTCCAGTATTTGGGCAAAGTATAAAAATACAGCTATATCGGGGAGTTATAGGGATACGAGGAAGCTCAAATGTTAGGAACCTTGGGCCCTGTTCACAAACTTCCTGTGTAGTATGTTTAGTACAACTACAGTAGTACTAGTCAAGCCCTACAAATGCTATTCACAAAAACTGGAATGTAAATCTCCACCTCTGCCTCTCCTGTATTTTCTGTGAGGCGATCCTCACACATGTAAGTTTACTGCTTAGTACAAAGGCCCTAATTATGATCCGGTCGGAGCCGTTCCGACCGCATTGTTATCAGCCGGACGGGTTCCTGTCTGACCGACCCATTATGTTGGAGTCAGTCGGAAAGGATTGCAACTGGTCATTCCGACTGACTTCCAACCGGCTGAGAGCCAGTCCGCCGTCGGTAATCCCAAGGGCGGCTCTTTGCGCCCGAGGGATTACAATGTCGGGTGAAAATAGCCTTTCTGTACCGGCCTTTCCGCACAAAAAAACTGTCAGACCTCGACTTTGGGGGCCTCAACAGGGCACCCTTTGATGCACGGCCTCCGGTTGGAGGCCGAGAGGGCACCATGTTGATCCCTGCACCTAGTGGCAGGCACCTTGAGATGGCTTTTCCATTTTGTAATGATTGTAATCACAACAATTTAGAAAATATTGTACGGCGTAATATGATATGTTCAACATTAAAGAGGGTATGAAGATTATATAAGAAGCTTACAGGAGTGGTCTTCGTATTAGAATAGCGAAAACGTTTGTGTTATGTTTTATATTTTTTTTAAAAGGACAATAATCCAAACGAAGTGAAAGCTATGATGAAGTTTGCTTCTTTTTCATGATAAATTCTCTCGCTGTGCTCATGGAGCCCAAAGAATCATTGTCTTTGGCAGTCTCAATAATGCACCTTGAGGTGCCTGCTACAGGGTCCAGGGATGAACTGTACCTTTTTCTTTTTACAATGGTTGAAATGCATGCTCCCATTGTGAAGTGTAGGAGTGTTCGGTCGCTCTCTAATTAGTCGGTCGGGGCCACCGACCTGCTGCCGAGACGATGTTGGGCAGAGCAAACTCCTCCCGACATCGTAACTGGGCCCTAAATGCGGAAGGTACCTGTGGAAGTGGATGGGAAAACAGGCATAAGTTGTTAAGTACCACTAAATGGGACTGGTTTAGGGAGGAGTAAGGAGGTGCTTTAGGGGGGACATGCGCCCATCCACAAGAGTAAGCCAATTGCTATTCACAAACTGCACTTCTAAAGATACTACAGCAAGAAGAGTAATAAATGTACTTCATCTCAGAGCTGTAAGTCCGGTAACACATATGGCCATCCACTGGCAAGGCAACACTCTCCCATAGAAAATAATGGCAGTAGGGGATTAAAATAAAACCCCATAGGAAATAATGTTAAACTATTTTAAATTACTTGAACTTTTTAAAAGTATCTAAAATAAACAATATTTATTATTTTATTTTAAAATGTCCTAATAACTTTTATTAGTTCAAAAATTAATGTAACATTCATTTTTATCAAGCTATTAAATGGCTTTTAATTCTATACATCACTTTTAATCCTTATTAATTCATAATATATATGCCTCAAACATATATATGTTTGAGGCATATGAGCTGCAGATTACACACTGTCCACCTAGTGTTGGGCCCGGATGTTTGCAGTTGGTTTTGTTGTAGAAAAGTCTTTGGAAGTCACGGAATAGGTGACTCCTACTTTGGATGATACTGCGCATGGGCATCGACTCATCCCCAGATTGTTTTTTTCCACCACCGGGCTCGGATGTGTTTCCAGCGCTCCGTGTTGGAACCGATTTCCTTCGGCTCGCAATCCTCACCAACTTACAAAAAATCAGTTTAGAAAGCTTTCACCGTCGACGCTACTCTTGAAGACCGAAGATTTTGATTCCGGTCATCGTCGACGGCCTTCGGGCCTAACTAGGCCTCGACTCCAGCTCATGGAAAGGACGCCATTTAAAAAGTGTCCTCAATGTGGGTCGAAGTTTCCCCACACCGACCTTCATGAAGTGTGTAACCTTTGCCTCTCCCCGGAGCACGAGGCCATAGACTGTTCCGCTTGTGCCTCTTTCCGCTCCAAAAAGACTATCCGGAACCGAAGAGCTAGGAGAACAATGGCTCAATCTTCAGCTCCGATTCCGGACGACATCTTTGAAGAAGGCGTGGACGTCCCAGAACAACACGACATCGACAGCAACTCCGAGGCAGAAGATTCAGACGTCCAGAACATCGCTCCAGCACAGCGGGTCGTAAGTAAGACCGTCGACCCCGATCCTTCATCGACACATCCAAAGAAGGCCCTGGTCACACCCTCGCCCTCGGGCTTGGGTGCACGCCGACACACTGCTTCTACTGCCCCACCCTCGGGCCCGGCTAAGAAGCTAACTAAGCCTTAAGGCGACTCGGGCTCGAGTCGGCCTTCCCACGGCACACACACCTACCTGCACCGGAAAAGACAATGTCACCGGCCCGTCGACATCCATACCACCGGCGCCGAAGCCAACCGCTACTCCTTCAGCACCGAAACCCAGTTCGGAACCAAGCAAACCCGCTTAGGATTCAAAAAGACCACCGGAACCGAAAAAACCATCGGATCCCAAAAATATACCGGAGCCGAAAAAATCATCTGAGCCGAAAAAATCTTCGGAGCCGAAAAAGACTTCTGCTTCTCCGGTTAAGGAAAATGCCAAAAAAACAAAAGAAACCGCTTTAGTGCCGAAGCCTCACTCCGCACCAAAAGATCGACCTCCTGCAGAGGACTTATTTCATCCAGACCCTGCACAAAAGACTCTACCTAAAGACCCAATCACTGGGCAGCTAATTTTAGCTTCAAAAAAGCAACCACTGGATACACCAGCGCCAGCTCCTCATTCAAAGAAAAAGGACATGGCTACCTCGCCTTTAAGACTTCCTTCCCCTCCTCCTCCACATATACCATCACCACCTGGTCCCCTACCACAACATTCCCCTGCATCCTCTGTCATACCAGACGATGACAATAGGGATGAAAGCTCTGATGATATAGGGGCTAACATAGATGAACTATCTGTTCCTCCAGGCTCACCTGACCCGTTGGATGATTATAACACCCCAGACGTCCCAAATGTCCCTCAAGATGACATATACCCCTCAAGACCTTCTCCACCAGAAGACACTATGGGTTTTAATCAGTTGATACACAGAGCTGCGCAGTATCTCGGGATGGACATGCATACAGACCCTGTAGATGAAGACTTCCTAATGGATACCTTTGATAATGCACTAAGGTCCTCATCCATTTTACCAATGCTTAAAGGAGTGATTAAGCATACTCATGAAGTCTTCAAAGACCCAGTCAGAACTCGGGTCATTAACCCGCGAATAGAGAAAAAGTATAAAGCTGCCCCTTCAGACCCAGCTTATATTTAAGGGCCAGTACCACGAGACTCACTTGTAGTTTCCAACCCACGCAAGAGAGTAAATTCACAAAACATCAGGTGAAGCTCCCCCACCAGAAAAAGAGTCTAAGCTACTTGACGCATCAGGGGAAAGAACGGCGTCTCAAGCAGCAAACATGTTATGTTATGTTATGTTATGTTAGTATGAATTTGTAGAGCGCATGTTCACCCTGGGGTTTCTTGGCGCTGTGTAACGCTGGGGAACCCGTCCTGGCTTTCCCTGTGAGATGGTCCCTATTGGGCATCCCCAAGTTGAAGCCAGGCATCCCCAGCAGCGAGGGGGCCATTGTGGAGATTAAGCAAGCTATTGCCCAGAGTTGCAGCGTGGGACCCATGGTTAGAGAGGCACCGAGGCGAGATTTATCGAGCCCGCTGACATTGGTTCCGTACCCTGCCGCATCAGGAATTGAACCCTGGTCCCGGGCCGACCTCTGCTTCTGGGTCTGCCGCCTCTAACCGGTGAGCCACACTTCTCCATGTGGCGTATTGCCAATACACAAGCATTATTGGCCAGATATGCATGGGCACATTATGACAAATTAGAATCACTAATGCAACACCTCCCTGATAAATACAAAGATAGAGCAAATGAACTTATTCAAGAAGGTAAAAATATTACAAACACCTCTATTCGGTGTGCACTTGATGCAGCAGACACCGCCTCCATGGCAGTTAACACCAGTGTCTTATTGCATAGACATGCCTGGCTACGCGTATCAGGGTTCAAACCTGAAGTCCAAAGTGCTACACTTAATCAACCCTTCGATGAGCAACACTTATTCGGACCCAATGTTGATGTATCCCTTGAAAAAATGAAAAAGGATACAGATACAGCCAAATCTATGGGAGCCCTGCAGTCGCAGACTCCCAGACGTTGATTTCACCGCTCATCTTATCGAGGCACCACCAGGGGATACTCTTGGGACACACCTTCTACCTCGTGCAAAGCCCCTACACAATCCACCAATAGTAAGGGCTACCAAAGGGGGGGTTACAGGGGTAACAATAATAAAGGCAGAGGTAAAAACAACAACTCCCGCTCTGCCTCTACCCCTGCCCAATGACTCCCCTTCCCTTCCCCCGTCCCATTCCACTCCTGTCGGGGGAAGACTACAACAATACCTACCAGCCTGGGAATACATCACATCAGACCGGTGGGTGCTTCAAATAATTCAATCAGGTTACTGTCTAGAGCTAACATCCACCCCCAAACATACCACCCAGGCAGTGTCCAATGTCACAAGAACATTTAACATTGCTCAGACAGGAAGTAATATCCCTCCTGCAGAAAAATGCAATAGAAATAGTCCCAAAGCATCAGCAAAACAAAGGAGTATACTCCCTATATTTTCTAATCCCAAAGAAGGACGGGTCTCTAAGACCTATTCTAGACCTCAGACCTCTAGACATTTACATACAGTCGGATCATTTTCATATGGTCACACTACAACAAGTGCTTCCACTCCTGTTACAAAACAACTTCCTTGTCACTCTAGATCTCAAGGACGCCTACTTCCACATTCCCATCCAAACAGTGCACAGAAAATATCTCAGATTTGTGCTAGACGGGTAGCACTACCAGTTCAAAGTGCTTTCATTCGGAGTCACAACAGCGCCAAGGGTGTTTCCCAAATGCCTAGCAGTAGTAGCAGCACACTTAAGAATACAACAGATTCACGTCTTCCCATACCTAGACGATTGGCTCATAAAAGCCAGCTCATACAGCCAGTGTGTACAACACATGCACGCTACTATTCAACTGCTCGACGATTCGGGATTCACAGTAAATCACACCAAGTCACATCTGCAACCTTCACACATACAACAATATCTTGGCGCTACAATAAACACCCAACTAACACTAGCATATCCCTCTCCAAACAGGATAACAAGTGTACAAACTCTCCTAACAAAATTCAAACTGCAACACTCGCTTCCAGCTCGAGTGTTCATGCAGCTCATAGGAATGATGGCATCTTGCATATTTATAGTACCTCACGCAAGACTGCAAATGCGTCCACTTCAAGAGTGCCTAGCATGCCAATGGAACCAGGCTCGTGGTCAATTAACAGACCTAGATTTGGTAGACAGTCGGACTTTTCGCTCTCTGCAATGGTGGACCACCAAAAACCTTTCAAAGGGGCGAGTTATTAAAATATAACACCCATCTAAACTAAATTATTTATATTTATTATGCATTAAAATTTACAAAAAGGTATGCATTGAATGAATTTAAATTAATTGTATTATGTTTGTTAAAAATAAAAAAGTTATATTTATTTTTAAATGTGAAAAAGTTTATTCATATTTTTGATCATGACAAAAGGCACGTCAGTGTTGCACCCCAGGTGAGAGAAAAAATATTTTTTCACAGTAAGGGTTTGAGTGACTTTTAGTCAGGTTGTACCAGCTCAGATGAGAGAGGTGATGATGTCAAGGTAGTAGTTGAATCTGCAGCGCAAGTTCACTTGTTACTCAGGACAGTAATTGAACCTCAATGTTCATTATTTAGAGGAATAAACGTCTTGTAGTGGCCCACTCCTCCCTCACAGCCTTTGTAAAAGTCCAGTTCATGATCTGCCCATCATGAAAATGTATCTATCGATTCTGTACAACCTCATGTCAAAAAGAAAAAGAAAAATATTGATAAAGCATTTAAATTCAGAAATCCTTAATGAGGATTTGAAATGATCTACTTGTGTTTTTCTAGTAGAATATCACACTCTTAATTCCGACAATATCTTGAGGATGGACGAAGAGTTACTCCCTGGTTCGACGGATCATTTTAGCTCAGAAGGAGGAGAGAGCAGCTCTGGCCTGCGCTTAGGTAAGTAGGACTTTGTAAGCGAACATTTGTTTTGTGCATGAATCAGAGAATTGGTATTGAAAAAAGTGCAAACTGAATCATATCGAGCATCCGTAGGCACCCGATAGCCAAACTTCAGCATGGAGGTGTGGAAGGGTAGATTGCGTGTGTTAGAAATGGGATCTCTGGTTGGCCAAGGCTTGCGCCAAAGTCAGTCAGAGACCACCACTCTAAGTCAGTTCAAGGGAGTTACACGCCAAGATAACCCCTGCTCACTCCCTTGGTAACGTGACACGAGCAGTAAGCCTAAACTCGGAGGCAATGTGAGTTAAGTGTTTGCGCACGCACCCCCAGCAACAACACCCAAGGCCCACCACAAGGTATATGTAAAAATAGCCTTTGTATTGCAAAACACATTAGATAGAAACACACACTTTACAATGTGCCAACAGGCACGGGCAGAATTTACGGGGGATATGTACAGGACAGGGCCACATGGACCACTGTCAGGAATATGCACTTTTAGAACTAGGATACTTGTTAAAATTAGCACTTAGAATAAAAAATCACTGTAGCACCAAATAGCAAATAGAACACACAACCAGTAACTACTGGTAAGAGGTAAGTACCACCTACGCAACCCTAACCACCTTAGGGAAATATTACGCAGGGAACCAGGCCCTCACTAGCAACACCTGTACTAGCAGAAAACAACCACCTAAGTATCCCCATACATTTAGGGGTATAAGCATAGGAACATTTTACACATGATGCATCCTAACATTTAGAGGTGTAGGGAGGGAAAACATATGATGCATAAACATACATTCGGCGGTGTAAGAACAAGGCACATGACTCATCAAAAACACATTCAGAGGTGCAGCAAAGAACAATTCGCAGAAATCACATTAGCACAGAACTTACATCAAAGTCCTGGTTGTGCCACTGCGCCCAAAACCTAACCATAGCAGCTGCCCACTACTTGCTGGGCAGCTGAGGACAGGGACAGGGCCTAAACGCTGCAGCTGGCACGAAGTGCTGCGCAGCTGGGGAAGGCCAAGAAGGGGATGAAGGAGTGTGTCTCACTCCTAAGTCCAGAGTACATGTCCCTAAAAGAAAGAAACCTAAACGGTGCAGCTGCCCACTACTTGCTGGGCAGCTGGGAATCAGCAAAAACTGCGACAGGGCCCTCACGGACCCTAGGACAAAACTGCGCCAACTTGTTGGAGCCCACTGGCTCTAGAAATACCCATTGTGCACTTTTGGAGCCCTCTAGGCTCTGGAAGAACTGAATTGTCCCAGAGAGCCATCTGGCTCTCCAAACATAAAAAGGTAGGAGCCACGGGGCTCAGCACAGGCCCCTCGGGGGGCCTTTCAAACAAACATGGCCCCCAAGCCCCTCACAGGGACTTTGTAAAACAAATACGGGCCCTCGGTGGAGCCTTCGTGGCTCTAGGATAAACAATGCTCAAAACGGAGGAGCGGCCCGCTACCAGAGGGGGCCGCTCTGCGCCTGCGTCTTCCCACCCGACTCCTCACATAACTCACCGGTGGGGGCGAAGGCGGGAAGCTATCTCCGGGGCTCTCCCTTCACTGGTGGCGGGGGCAGCTACGAGGCGGCACTCGCGGGGCTCTCTCCTCATGAGAACCCCGCCGTTGCAAGGTGCCTGTCTTTACCCGGTCCCACATCTCGGGACCGGGACTTAGGGTGGAGCCGCAAGGCTCCGGGACAATTTACTCTCCGGGGCTCCCTCCAACAGGGTAACAGGGTCCCAAGAAGTCCTGGACAGCAAAGATGGAGCAAGCAGCTCCCAACAAAGGAAAGTCCATCAGCCATCCAGGGGCTGGGCAGGGCCCAGGGAGGCATGCCTTCCCCTGGGCCCTCATTAAGAAAATGGGGTAACCCATAAGGTATGGACCTGGGCATTCAATGGTATCAAAACAACAATGGTCCTAGACCTATTAATTATACAGATTGACTTAAATCAATAATATCCATAATATTTTTGTGAGTGGAGCAACCACAATCCGTCTGCTCTATTGTACTAGAAAAACTTTTTTTGTACCACACAATAAACCTAAACCACCAAAAAGAGATTACTTTTGATTTATTAACTTATTCATCATCTTTCTTGATTTTTTAAAATGTTTTAACAGTTCATATTATACACAAACATTTAATTTCCAAATTGATAAAAACAGAGGTTGCCCAAGAGAGGAGTTGTGCAAGAAAGGGGGTGATCAGGAGTGTGAAAGCAAGTGAACAGGAAAAGAAACAAATTAGTGGGTAAAGAAACAGCTATTCACATTATTTACAAAAACAATACCGGACTTTATGCTCAGCCGTATTGAGACCCTGGCCAACTTATTTAAAGTATTTTTTAGAACATTTATTGAGTAGACATATATCTGAAAAGTAGTTTGCACTATATACAGTTCTTTAGTTGGTCCAAGGGTGATTAGAGATATTGTCGACGTTTCGACTCGTCTTATGCCCAACCGGTGATTTAAACCTTGGGATTGCGAGTTTTCATCAGGACTGGAGAACAAACGTAGGCAACCAAGGGATACTATTAACCCAAAGAGAGATAAAAGTGGCAATTACTAACTAAGGTGGATAGGTTTTTTATTTTTCAAGGCCGTAGCCCGTGTGAGGTATTATATTCTTACCCTTCAATAGAACGAAAACAAGAGGAAGTGGTCCTGAATTCCAACTTTCCTTATAATATTCTGTAAGACAAATAGTGAAACCCAGAAATTATCTAGGTCTGCATACTACTCTGTACACATACATATGCTAGAGTAGAAATTAATATTTATTTATTTACCCTTATTTTGTGGATTCCATTCTCACCACATCTTGGTAAGGATTAAATGATTCATACAGGCACCATGGTAAATTGTTACCTGCAAATAATTATATCGGTATCAATGTACAATGCACCAAAATTTATTAAGAATTAACAGTGGGAATTGGGGTTTTAATCCAAAAGATTTACCTTAGAAAATTTTTAAGAATTTTCGCAGATTCTAGATAGCTCCAGTGGATCAATCAGGTAGCTACAAACAGAGACACAATATAGTCTCACTAAACATATACAGTTTTTTACAACAAAGGAGAAATACATATTTTGACCTTAAAGATCGCGTGTATGCCCCATTTACCTTATCTGCGCATTTTCCAGTGCATATAGTAGGGGTGCCTATTCCTCGGGTCAGATTTCTATAATAGGGGAGAAGGGAGAGACACAGATGGTTTATTGTCTCCCTCAACGTCGTCCAGCTAATTCCATTACAACAGCCTGAATATCAGGGGTTAATAAGACGTAGTCGATCTCAGAACATCTTACCTATCTGCCGGTTTAGCGAGCCATGTAATGCAGCCAAGCCTCCCTTTTTCCGAGGACGCCGTCGTTACTGATCCAGCGCATGCGCGTGTAAATGTACCTCCCGCCTCTACCAACGCTGGATATAGAGAGCGGACTATATTTTTGAAACGTGTAGCGAGGTACACTATTACACGCTCGGCATTCGGTGGGCGGCCGGCGAATGTAAACAAAAATTATTTTACCGGACATAGTGCTCGTTATTGTGAAATTTGGCGGGCTCGTCGGGTCATATAAAAAAAAAAAAAAAAATTCCCGCAATTTGTTTAGGAATCATATTGGATGGATTGTACAGCTCCAATTGAATACCTGGAATGCTGCCAATGTCGGAATACAACGATTCTATTACCAAAAATGTCAACCCCAATCTGAGAAACAAACAATGGACAACTCGCATATCATAACCATATCACTGTATAGATGTACAGACTATCAGAGCTCCAGTCAATTGATTGAACAACATCATCTATTGACAAACAATATGGTTAGGATTATATATAAATTTCACCAAAATATACATGCAATGAAACACATTTTTGTACTTATAGATAATTGAGTACACATACAGTCCTGCATATTTCTCAAAAAGATGAATTCAATACGTACATGTAGTGTTGTTCAATCTAGTTGTCACATGAGAAAATATGGGTAATTAGACATACTTTCCGATGATCCGAACACAATGATACTTATATACCCAGCAGGGCTACTTGTTTATTCATCTCCTCAAGTTCGTTGAGTCCCTTATTGACAGTGTTGAGCGAGTATATCCACTTACATTCCCTTCTGTTCAGGATGTTTTGTAGGTTACCACCTCGTGGATTTTGTGTTATTTTCTCTATAACCCACCACCTCAAGCTATTTTCTGAGTGTTCAAATCTGCTAAAGTGGTCTACCAGAGGGGCACCCTGGGTTTTACAACGTATCCGGCTCATATGCTGCAAGATCCAGCATTTTATTTTTTGTGTTGTCTGACCAACGTACAAAAACCCACATGGGCACATGATTGCATAAATGAGCCATGAAGTGTTACAGTTAGTATGTTGTGTCAGTCTGTATGTGCGCTCATTGTGGGTGAAACTCTTACCCTCTATTGTGAGCGGACAGGCTTTACAAGAACCACATTTCCTGTGGCCAATCACCGTTTGTCCATCCCATAGTGTAGATTGGCTCATGGGCTGTTTGTTAGGCAGCATAGATTGTACTATGTGATCGCGGATATTCATACCTTTGCGGAATGCATGTAATGGTGGTGGAATTCCCCCTAGTTCATCGCTGATCAAGGGCCAGTGGCGATTTACACACTTTTTAATAGCATTGCTTTTTGTGTTAAATGTCGTCACACAGACCAAACGTTCCTCTTTGGGTTTGGGTTTAGTACAGAGCAAGTACTCCCGATGGTTATGCCATGCCCTCTTTCTGGCTTTTTTGAGCAGTCTAGTAGGGTACCCACGTTCACTTAGTCTTGACATCAGAGTGGCTGATTCCTCAAAATAATCATCCTTCTTGAAACAGTTTCGACGCAACCTTAGGAACTGCCCAAAGGGCAAATTATCCCTAAGGTTGCGTGGATGATGACTAGTATATCTAAGGAGGGTGTTTCTTTCACTGCTCTTTCTATGCAAGGTGGTATACAATCTACCCTCCTCAGTTTTAATTTTTAGATCCAAGAAATTGATGGTCAACGCATTTGAGTCCAAGGTGAACTGTATATCATTTGAACAAGTATTCACCCAACTGTGAAATTCTGTGAGTTCTGACTGTTGTCCCTGCCAAATCAAGAGAACATCATCTATATATCGTACCCACAATAAAATATTATTGCGGTACGGATTATATTGATTTAGGATGTACTTATTCTCGTATTCACTCATATAAATGATGGCAAGATTAGGGGCAAAGCTAGCCCCCATCGCCACCCCATTGGTTTGAATATAATATTCATTTTGGAATACGAAAAAGTTCTTCTTCATAGCAATTTCAAGAAGTTGGACAATGAATTCAGTTGGTACTCTATGGGGTGCAATTCTCTTGTTAAGTACATATTCCATACATGTCAATGCGTCATTCTGTGGGATATTAGTGTATAACGAAGCGATATCCATCGCGGCTAATATACACGTATTCTGATCATATTGGAAACCTTCCACTAGTTGGATAGTGTGTGTGGTATCACGTACATATGTTGGTGTTGCAATGGCTATAGGTTTTAGGAATACAAGACCCCCCGGGGAGACCAATAATTTCAGGTTGTGGGTCCCTATTGGAACCTCTGTGCAAGTATGTGGAAGGTTTCCAATATGATCAGAATACGTGTATATTAGCCGCGATGGATATCTCTTCGTTATGCACTAATATCCCACAGAATGACGCATTGACATGTATGGAATATGTACTTAACAAGAGAATTGCACCCCATAGAGTACCAACTGAATTCATTGTCCAACTTCTTGAAATTGCTATGAAGAAGAACTTTTTCGTATTCCAAAATGAATATTATATTCAAACCAATGGGGTGGCGATGGGGGCTAGCTTTGCCCCTAATCTTGCCATCATTTATATGAGTGAATACGAGAATAAGTACATCCTAAATCAATATAATCCGTACCGCAATAATATTTTATTGTGGGTACGATATATAGATGATGTTCTCTTGATTTGGCAGGGACAACAGTCAGAACTCACAGAATTTCACAGTTGGGTGAATACTTGTTCAAATGATATACAGTTCACCATGGACTCAAATGCGTTGACCATCAATTTCTTGGATCTAAAAATTAAAACTGAGGAGGGTAGATTGTATACCACCTTGCATAGAAAGAGCAGTGAAAGAAACACCCTCCTTAGATATACTAGTCATCATCCACGCAACCTTAGGGATAATTTGCCCTTTGGGCAGTTCCTAAGGTTGCGTCGAAACTGTTTCAAGAAGGATGATTATTTTGAGGAATCAGCCACTCTGATGTCAAGACTAAGTGAACGTGGGTACCCTACTAGACTGCTCAAAAAAGCCCGAAAGAGGGCATGGCATAACCATCGGGAGTACTTGCTCTGTACTAAACCCAAACCCAAAGAGGAACGTTTGGTCTGTGTGACGACATTTAACACAAAAAGCAATGCTATTAAAAAGTGTGTAAATCGCCACTGGCACTTGATCAGCGATGAACTAGGGGGAATTCCACCACCATTACAAGCATTCCGCAAAGGTATGAATATCCGCGATCACATAGTACAATCTATGCTGCCTAACAAACAGCCCATGAGCCAATCTACACTATGGGATGGACAAACGGTGATTGGCCACAGGAAATGTGGTTCTTGTAAAGCCTGTCCGCTCACAATAGAGGGTAAGAGTTTCACCCACAATGAGCGCACATACAGACTGACACAACATACTAACTGTAACACTTCATGGCTCATTTATGCAATCATGTGCCCATGTGGGTTTTTGTACGTTGGTCAGACAACACAAAAAATAAAATGCCGGATCTTGCAGCATATGAGCCGGATACATTGTAAAACCCTGGGTGCCCCTCTGGTAGACCACTTTAGCAGATTTGAACACTCAGAAAATAGCTTGAGGTGGTGGGTTATAGAGAAAATAACAAAAAATCCACGAGGTGGTAACCTACAAAACATCCTGAACAGAAGGGAATGTAAGTGGATATACTCGCTCAACACTGTCAATAAGGGACTCAACGAACTTGAGGAGATGAATAAACAAGTAGCCCTGCTGGGTATATGAGTATCATTGTGTTCGGATCATCGGAAAGTATGTCTAATTACCCATATTTTCTCATGTGACAACTAGATTGAACAACACTACATGTACGTATTGAATTCATCTTTTTGAGAAATATGCAGGACTGTATGTGTACTCAATTATCTATAAGTACAAAAATGTGTTTCATTGCATGTATATTTTGGTGAAATTTATATATAATCCTAACCATATTGTTTGTCAATAGACGATGTTGTTCAATCAATTGACTGGAGCTCTGATAGTCTGTACATCTATACAGTGATATGGTTATGATATGCGAGTTGTCCATTGTTTGTTTCTCAGATTGGGGTTGACATTTTTGGTAATAGAATCGTTGTATTCCGTCATTGGCAGCATTCCAGGTATTCAATTGGAGCTGTACAATCCATCCAATATGATTCCTAAACAAATTGCGGGAATTTATTTATTTATTTATTTTTTTATATCACCCGACGAGCCCGCCAAATTTCACAATAACGAGCACTATGTCCGGTAAAATAATTTTTGTTTACATTCGCCGGCCGCCCACCGAATGCCGAGCGTGTAATAGTGTACCTCGCTACACGTTTCAAAAATATAGTCCGCTCTCTATATCCAGCGTTGGTAGAGGCGGGAGGTACATTTACACGCGCATGCGCTGGATCAGTAACGGCGGCGTCCTCGGAAAAAGGGAGGCTTGGCTGCATTACATGGCTCGCTAAACCGGCAGATAGGTAAGATGTTCTGAGATCGACTACGTCTTATTAACCCCTGATATTCAGGCTGTTGTACTGGAATTAGCTGGACGACGTTGAGGGAGACAATAAACCATCTGTGTCTCTCCCTTCTCCCCTATTATAGAAATCTGACCCGAGGAATAGGCACCCCTACTATATGCACTGGAAAATGCGCAGATAAGGTAAATGGGGCATACACGCGATCTCTAAGGTCAAAATATGTATTTCTCCTTTGTTGTAAAAAACTGTATATGTTTAGTGAGACTATATTGTGTCTCTGTTTGTAGCTACCTGATTGATCCACTGGAGCTATCTAGAATCTGCGAAAATTCTTAAAAATTTTCTAAGGTAAATCTTTTGGATTAAAACCCCAATTCCCACTGTTAATTCTTAATAAATTTTGGTGCATTGTACATTGATACCGATATAATTATTTGCAGGTAACAATTTACCATGGTGCCTGTATGAATCATTGAATCCTTACCAAGATGTGGTGAGAATGGAATCCACAAAATAAGGGTAAATAAATAAATATTAATCTCTACTCTAGCATATGTATGTGTACAGAGTAGTAGTGCAGACCTAGATAATTTCTGGGTTTCACTATTTGTCTTACAGAATATTATAAGGAAAGTTGGAATTCAGGACCACTTCCTCTTGTTTTCGTTCTATTGAAGGGTAAGAATATAATACCTCACACGGGCTACGGCCTTGAAAAATAAAAAACCTACCCACCTTAGTTAGTAATTGCCACGTTTATCTCTCTTAGGGTTAATAGTATCCCTTGGTTGCCTACGTTTGTTCTCCAGTCCTGATGAAGACTCGCAATCCCAAGGTTTAAATCACCGGTTGGGCATAAGACGAGTCGAAACGTCGACAATATCTCTAATCACCCTTGGACCAACTAAAGAACTGTATATAGTGCAAACTACTTTTCAGATATATGTCTACTCAATAAATGTCCTAAAAAATACTTTAAATAATTTGGCAGGGTCTCAATACGGCTGAGCATAAAGTCCGGTATTGTTTTTGTAAATAATGTGAATAGCTGTTTCTTTACCCACTAATTTGTTTCCTTTCCTGTTCACTTGCTTTCACACTCCTGATCACCCCCTTTCTTGCACAATTCCTCTCTTTTTATCAATTTGGAAATGAAATGTTTGTGTATAATATGAACTGTTAAAACATTTAAAAAAATCAAGAAAGATGATGAATAAGTTAATAAATCAAAAGTAATCTCTTTTTCGTGGTTTAGGTTTATTGTGTGGTACAAAAAAAGTTTTTCTAGTACAATAGAGCAGACGGATTGTGGTTGCTCCATTCACAAAAATATTATGGATATTATTGATTTAAGTCAATCTGTATAATTAATAGGTCTAGGACCATTGTTGTTTTGATACCATTCCCCTGGGCCCTAGCAGCAGCTGGTTGATTCCAGTCAGAAACAAGAACATTTTGTAAGGGGACACAGCCCCTTTTTATACAGTGAATTCCTTTGTCTCAGGGTGCAGGGTGGTGGAGAAACCAGTCGCAGCTGGTTTTGGAGCACTGTGATGTGCTCAACCACCCTTTCCTTTCACTGGCCAGGCTAGGGACATTAGACGCACCACAGGGGGCGGAGCCAGCATTGTGTGGGGAAAGCCCAGCCCTATTCAGGTCCAAGGTGCACCACTCCCTCACATCACACATGCTAATCTCAACACTCACCACCGGGCAGACCCATCCAGACTCCTGGAGCCAGGCTCTCCAACCAATCACGTGCCAGCACACTCACTGCACAGACAGGCACACTTCTAGAAGTGACACTTCCATATTAGACACCAACACGCTGCACACATCATTCATTGCGCAGCATTTATTCACACGAGTCCGCACATACCAGACTCGAGCCTGCACACCCCACGCATCAGGAACTACCAGGGACACATACATTCCCGATGCATTCCTATGGGAGGGCAGGCCAATCTCACCACACGCACTCAGAGTGCGCATGCACTTTCCACTGGGACACAGTGAAAGTGTGCAGAAACCAAGAATCACCATCCCCAGGTCACATATAAAAAGCAAAAAGTTCAGGGGTGAACCTGCCAGAAGGGCCAAGTCCAACACAGTGCAGTACATAAATGTATGTTACTTATCAACACTGGCTGGAGAAAGGAGGAGCCTGTTTGCTGGTGTAGAGAACAGGGGCACTCGCTGAACATTTGGTAGGCAGCATCGCAGAAGGAGTTACGTTTGCTCCACTCTGTGGTATTATTGTCTTCAAGACCAGGTGCATCACCCACAACGCCATGAGAAATGGCCCCTCGTACATTACCAAAAAACTAACCTCTTTTGGTAGGAAGAGCCATTTCAGGAGTTAAGGCAACATCAGACTGACCAGGCTGGAAACCAAAAAACCAAGAATGAAAAACAGACTTCTCGGTCTTGACTCTCAGGATGTGGAACAAAATCCCCCTATATCAAAACTGCTCTATCCCTCCTGCAGAAGGAAACTCACAGCACGCCTCTTGCAGGAACTCGGTCCGCTTCACAATAAGAATGCACCAGAAGCTGTCTCACCGTTGAACCTTCTTGAATCTCATCTCTGGGCTCTTGGCCGTCGTTCAACACTCTGTGGTTTCCATGCTGGGTTTGTGATATAGAAAGATCCTTATGTCCCACATACCTACACATGAGAGCTGAAGAATGGATAATACTGAAGGATTCAGCTCTTTTGATGCTTACAACCTTACAGCGCGGTGCGACAGTCTGATCTCTGGTGCTGGGCTGTCTTAGGAATGATTAGTACTAGGATGGACAACCTTCTTCAGTGGTCCTCCACTATACAACTATCAAAGTCAGACACACAAAAACCGCTGGCACCCCAACGCACCGGATGAAAACTACGCTAAAGGTTTAAGACTGAAAAGAGGGAACTTCCTGTACAGAACTTGGGACCTTCAGCTGCAAAGGAAACCTGTCTATAAAAAGAGGTCATTACTAATTGTTCTTAAACAGTGTCTGAATGTGCTGGTAATGAAGGGTTTGCACCTAGGCTGTACCTGCACCTCACACGGAGGCGCGTGAGGTTTGCTCTTTTCTTTCCCGTCATTGGCCAGTCAAGGAATGTCTTTAGACAGCAACACAAGCTGATCATATTGAATCAAATATTATTCCAGGGGTTCTCCCTGCACTTTCCTAACCCTGTTGCATCACATACAAAGCAGCTATGCTTAAAATATTAAGATTCAAAGTTGAGGATATGAATATTTCCAGCAGAAACTTCCACAACCTGGAGTGACTCTGGCTTGGCTGAATTTCCCAAACAGCGAGAGAGAGATCGCGAGAGATAGTCAGGGCACGGTCTCTCCACCCACACCTGCAGCTTCATTCAGTATCTGACATACCACTTCAAGAAGGGGTTTTCAGATTAAGTCTATAGTAGCACAACTAAACACAGAAGACACATTGCTTGCACCCTGGCTTGTGACTGACTGCTCGACCCATCCTGAGGATGTCTGAAACATGCATTCCCCTAATGCCCTCCAAATGATGGAAGATTACGATCAACGCTGTCCCCTTACTGATCAATTCCAGTTTAAGGAACTTGGAAAGTTGGAATTTTATGGAAGCATTCCTTGCAATTCATTTTGATCTTCTCTGCTTTCCTGTTCAGTATCTTGACTGGTCGGCTGAGGTGGGCATTAACCTGCATCAGATCATAGCTATGAAAATACCCCAGTGAAAGTGATTTTGGATGATGCCATGAACGCCACGGATGCTTTGTAAGGCCCTCCGAGTGAGGCAGGACCAGCAGCTGGATGGAGTCATAGTGTGTGGCTCTTGTCTTTCCTTTATGGTAATTTATTTATTTATTTATTTATTTATTTAATTTGTATAGCGCTACAGCTACCCACCAAGGGGTTTCCCGGCGCTAGTAGTTCAGAAATGCGTATTTTGCCAGTCAATATCAGATGTTAAAAAGCCACGTTTTAATGCTTTCCTAAACTTCACATGGCTGACTTCCGAACGTAAGGAAGGAGGCATCTTGTTCCAGAGGGATGGGCCTAAGAAGGCAAAGGATCTTCCCCCCATCCGTGATAATTTGATTTTGGGAATAATGAAATTGTTAGCGGTTGCTGATCTAAGGACTCTCGAAGGTAAGTAAGGATGCACAAGGTTCCGCAGATATTTAGGAGCAGTTCCAGTTGAAATTTTGTGCATAAAGCATAAGGATTTGAACCTAATCCTATTTTCAATTTTCAACCAATGGAGGTCACGGATGTATTTAGTAGTGGGGCAGGACATAGGGATTTTGAAAAGAAGTCTCGCCGCTGCATTTTGTACTAATTGCAGCCTTCTGATTGTAGCTTTATTTGCCCCTAGGTACAGCACATTACTATAATCTAGCCTTGAAGTAATCAAGGCATTGATGACAGTTTTTTTGGTGCCATCAGGGAGCATCCAGCAGATCTTCTTTAGCCATTTTAAGACTGCAAAACATGTAGCAGAAGTCTTAACGGCTTGCTGGTGCATATCTAAAGATTCGTCAATGATGACTCCCAAGTTACGTGCCTGTGAAACCGGTATAGGAAGAGGGCCCATTTCAGATGGCCAGTGTTGTGGTCCCCAGGCCTCTCTATTTTTTCCAAGAATAATTAGCTCCGTTTTCTCGCCGTTAAGCTTAAGAAAATTATCCTGCATCCATCCAGCGATCTTACCTAACCCTAATTTTAGCATGGAAGGATGGTTACTTTCGGCTGAAGAAAGAGAGAAAAGGAGCTGTGAGTCGTCAGCATATGAAAACATATTCAAACCCGTCTCCTCAACTAATCTCGCAAGAGGACTCATATACAAATTAAAAAGCAGTGGACTTAAAATTGAGCCCTGTGGTACTCCATGTTTAAGAAGTAAAGTCTCAGAGCAGGCAGACTGAGAAAAAACTTGAAACGTACGATTGCTTAACAGTGACTCAATCCAATTTATGGCTGCGCCATGAATACCTATGGAGGAGAGTGTTCGTAACAGCACCACATGTGAAACAGTGTCGAACGCGGCACTCAGGTCTAATAATATGAGTGCCACAGTTTCTCCTCTATCTATCATGGCGCGGATGTTTTCTGTCACTCCAAGCAACGTCGTGTCCGTAGAAAAACCTACACGGAATCCAGATTGTTGTAAAGGAAGGAGATCGTGTGTTTTTATGAATTCCGACAGCACCTGATGCACGTGCTTTTCCAAGATTTTTGAAAAGATAGGCAGAAGGGATATTGGTCTAAAGTTGGAGGGCATATTTGGATCTGCTCCAGCCTTCTTCAACAATGGGTGGACCATAGCATGCTTCCATTCTGCTGGAACGTATGCTTCCTGAAGAGAGGCATTAAGTAGATCTGTAATGGACGTCAATACATTTCTATTCAATTGTTTTAGGACAGAGCAGGGTAAGGGGTCCTTTGGTGAGCCGGATTTGATCGTATTTAGTAAATT
This sequence comes from Lissotriton vulgaris, assembly GCF_964263255.1. NCBI lineage: Eukaryota > Metazoa > Chordata > Amphibia > Caudata > Salamandridae > Lissotriton > Lissotriton vulgaris. Next base: position 14,156,182 of record NC_141687.1, read on the forward strand.
GACAACCATGTCGGCATTTAGCGGTGGCCAACATTCTAAGGTTGCATGTCTTTTGTCAATGGCACAAGAGTCCAACTCTTTGGAAGCATCGCCAACTTCCATAATTGGATCACCAGGAATGATCGTATTAAGCTGGTGTTGATCTTTTTGTGCGAGCTCTATGCCCTTATGAATTTTGTCCACTTTGTTGACAAAGAAGGAAGCTAACTGATCACACTGTTTTTTGTTTAAATCGGGTGGTTTTTGAACAGTGTTAGATCCTGCAAGCTCTTTTACAACATTAAACAATGTTTTTGATTTGTTTAACGCCTCCGTAATTGTCATACAGACATAGTCTGTTTTTGCTCTTCTACATAACATCTGATAGTGCGTCAATTTAGATTTATAAGTTTGTTTGGCTTCCAGGGAATAGGTTTTCCGCCAATTGCGCTCCGCACTTTTGCATTTAGTTTTTTCTTCCTTTAGAGTATCATTAAACCAAGGGGCAGGAGGATGACGGGTATGGCCTCTTAATTTTGTTTTAGGTAGGCAAGAATCAATGGCTGTCATGAGCCAATTCTTTACTGAAAGAGAAAGGCTTTTAATGTCTGATTTTGTACATGGGCCATTAGTTTCAAGAAAGGCATTTAAAGTATTAATGTCCAGCTTTTTCCACTTCCTAATATATTGAGCAATAGTTGATATAGTTTCGTTTTTACCTAAATTAGTTTGAATGGAAAATTTTACTAAGAAGTGATCAGACCATGGGATGGGAAGGGCAGGGAATGTAATCATATCCAGGATATTGGAGAAAATGGGATCCAATAAGTGCCCTGCACGATGCGTGGGTCCAGTATTTTTCAAGATTAAATTGAGGGAGGCAAAATCAGAGATAAAGTCAGTTGCGATTGTACAGTTGGCATTATCCAAGTGCACATTTAGATCGCCAATGATTGTAAAGTTGGCCGCCTTCATTACCAGCGGGGTAAGCAGATCCAACAAGGCAGCTTGCCAGTTAGATACTGGCCCTGGCGGACGGTAGACAAGGGCGCCTGAAAAGGTATAATTGGGGGCTAGCAGAAGCTTAAAAATAGCACCCTCACACCCTAAACATGGGAGCGGGCTAATTTCACAGTTGTATTTTTTCTTAAAAATGATAGCTATACCACCACCTAAATTTTTTGGCCTATCCTGTCTAATAATAGCGTATGTGTCCGGGAGAGCTGTTGCAATATCGGGTCCCGAACTGTCCTGAAGCCATGTCTCTGTCAGAAACAAGGCATCAGGCGTCTCGTCAAGTAGCAGATTAAATATTTCTGTCTTATGTCCTGGAAGAGAGCGACAATTCAAACTTAGAAAAGAAAAGAATGTCGGAGTGTCTCCAGGGGATTGACTGCTAGATCTGGCTTCAAACACTTTTGTTCTTACTGGATTTGAATAAAGGGGGCAGTTTTGACATACATCACTTTGACCTAGATTCAGCAGAGTACACCGAGGAGACTTGGGAAATCGTAGAGTTTGCATATATTCAGATGTATATGCAGTGCTTGCATTACCAGTTCCTTCCACCACATGCAATACCTGTAAGTGTTCCTTACTGATAGGTGATGATAACGCCATGGTCCTATTGCATGTCCGTGGCGCGGACGGGTGCAGACGGGCTGACTCAGGCGTGACTCCGGCGCTGAACGAGGCGCTTCCGCAAAGCGCGTCCGCTAGCGCGGAGAGCAACCGTATTCTTAAGTAGTGGAGAGCTAGAGCGCTCTCACTGCTGTCGCCTCCCACCTAAGATGGCCGCCGTAGGGGATGTTATCCCTATAGATCGAGTTTCAGCCCTAAGGTCAGCTGAGACCTTCTACAAGCGGTGTAAAATAAATGCAAGGAGCTGGGGAGGTATGCTGAGTGCTAACAGTGTGGAAATAACAATTTAGACAAGTTTTAAAAGTTTTAAAAATCGGCGATTAAAATGCAATTTTAAACGATGGTAATTCCTAGTATCAGCTAAAGTAAGCAGCGTTTCTAAGGGAGCGAGTAGAATACTGTGCAATGCTGGCAAAACGCTTTCTAAAATCTAATTGATGCTTTGATATAGAGGGGACTAGTGAGGTGGAGGCCATTTGGCTTTGGTGTTGCGTTTCAGGAATGAAGGTCCATCTTCACGGTCTATGGCCGTGAGGCATAGCTGCCGCTTGCTATTTGTGTGAAGTATCAAGCACTTGAGATCTCAATGCAGGGAAGTTGTCAGGTGATGATGTTGTGCAGCAGCTCCACAGGCATTATGTGAGTTTGTGGCCACAGCGTTTTCTGCATAATGATGGATCTGCTCCTTCGCCACATAATCTATCACCCGCTGCAGTTTTAACAAAAATGGTTGTTCGTAGCTCAGGTGGACCAATATTTATGATAAACATGTCACGCGGTAGAAGGCCCTTTGCAGAGGTGACTGGTTACCTCCCTGTTGCGATTTTGCTGTGTTTGGGTGTTAAACTAGTACTAATGAGGTGAACATTTTGCCCAGATAGTGTTAACATCTACAGATGACAAAAATAATGAAGTAATACAAACTGTGACGCATTCCGCTGAATAATTTAATTTACACTGCTGCATAATTTGGTCTCCCCCATAACATAAAATTCCTGTAGCCCTGCCTTTAAGTTGAGGTGGGTATCATTCCCAGGGGCTGGATGTAGACTCAGGTCCTGGGTGAGGTACTACAGTAGATTCCTTGTGGAATGAAACCTGGGTTTCACAGTCATTATTTTAAGTCCCCACCTCCAATCTTTTCTATGGGAGGGTGATGCAATACCGGTGATGAGCCATGCGTGGTGCTGGACTTACTTCAGCTCTGAGTTGGAGTAATTTACTACTGTTTTGGCTGCAGTAACTTTAGAAATGGTATTTGTGAATAGAATTGAGCGTACTCTTATGTGGGTAGGTGCACACCCCTCTCTAGCCCTCCATAAATTGCTTTGTTTCACCTCCCCATGTCCCGCCACACCCCTCTGTCACCTCCTACATTTACTAATAAAATGTAAACTTGTGCGGAGGCATCGTAGAGTAGTTGATGTGGAGAGATGACTAGACAAGTCCATAGAACAGCCAGGGCAGCCGGCATGGGTTGTTTCCTCTCAGACTTTGTCAAGGATGACAAACTAGATAGGGTAAAGGACTGGCATTGTTGCGTCGAAATGATGATTCATTGTTTAAATTGTTTGGTCTGCATTCCAAATCAACATATTCAAGTTAGAGCCAATGAAAGCTGGAACTAAATCATACATGGGAATGTGAAAATGGTAGGCTTTGTCATAAGGAAAGGGTCTGCATCTGAAGGGCTCCAAGGTACAGAGCAAATGTCCAAATGATTACTTGTAGACGGTGTAGAGTGTGGCCACGATAACCCTTCCGAGAATAACGGAGCTACCCTATATCAGAGGTGCACCAACTTGCGTGTGTGTTCTCAAGGTACCTACACTCCCATCTTTACTGCCATACACTCTCCGATGTGCAGCTACAGCTAGTCACGGCGACCACTGTCATTCTATATAATTCACAGCGACGTTGTGCTGAGATCAACGTGAGATCCAGGAATTAATACCTGGTTCTTGATTTGTCTTGTATCACTGGATGTAATGAAGTCTGGGTTCCTTTGGCTGTCTTTGAAAATATAGAAACCACCCACTTTTACTGCTCGTGACCCTCTTCTCCTCCTCACTGTTGGCGTGATTTAGAGCTTGGCAGAGGGTTCCTCTGTCACACAGGTGATGGGAGCCCATCGGCATCTTACAAGTGCCGCAGGGTATACTGGACTTGCAATAATACGGGCAGGGCGCCCGTCAGACGGGTGCCTGATTAACCCAGGCTCCACACTCTAAATCGGGCCCTCATTTGTGTTTTATGAAATATTATCAACACAGCAGGGGCCTGATTACGAGTTTGTGTTGCGGCGGCAGCGGGTCCACCGCACCTCTTGGCGTTCCCACGGCGGTGCCTTTGAAAACAGACCCTGCAATAGAACCGTCAATAACCGCTCCTGGACGGCGTGCACACAGCTTGAGACAGAAGTGGGCTCACCACCTGATAGATTATGACTTATGCAGTCATTGGCGGGTGGCTCTTTGACTGTCCCATGGCGGTGCCTTTGAATTAGGCACAGCAATGGGAACGTCAAAGGCAGTGACTGCAAGGCAGTGACTGCTGCAGTCCATGCCGTGCAGGAACTGGGGTGCAGGCCCTGCATGCACTACATGGCCCTGCAGCAACAGTGGGCCCTGTATGGCCTATGTTTCCTCTCCTCCACGGTTTTCATGGTGTAGGAACTGGGGGGAGAGGAAAGTAGTAATATGCTGGGCAGGACCGCAGTGGTCCCACCAAGCATTTTGTGGCCTAATGACTGCTGCGCCACGGCCACAGATCTCTGATCCCTGGCGGTTGCGGCGGTGCAATGGCAGTCCCAATGCCCACGTTTTTAATAGGGCAGTCGGACCGACATTGCTGCGGTGCCCGCACTGCCACCTGACCGCGTAGTCATAATCGGGCCCTTAGTATGTAGATGTGTATCACAATCAGTGTAGAATACGTAGACAAAATAATAATTTGCATATAAATGCAGAGGCAAAAAAGACTTCATTCAGCACACAGTAGATGGCCAAAGGAATGATCTTGAAGGATATGCATTTTGTGTAAACTACAGTAAAACCATTACAGATCGAGCTTGTTGATGGAAAAGTGGGCCTTTCTGTACTCCTACGTCAACTCATCACAAACCTTTACATGCTTGTGAGAATGTTCTTTACGATACTTGTTGAGACACAACCTTCTGAAGAACCGTGGGAAAAATTAGGAACATTTTTCTCTGTGAAGGTTTCAGGCCTCCTCGGCTCTGAGGACTGGTGCATCTCTCATTCCAGGCGGGGAGGGACCAGGCCTCCTCGGCTCTGAGGACTGGTGCAGCTCTCATTCCAGGCGGGGAGGGACCAGGCCTCCTCGGCTCTGAGGACTGGTGTAGCTCTAATTCCGGGCAGGGAGGGACCAGGCCTCCTCGGCTCTGAGGACTGGTGCATCTCTCATTCCAGGCGGGGAGGGACCAGGCCTCTTTGGCTCTGAGGACTGGTGCATCTCTCATTCCAGGCAGCAAGGGACCAGGCCTCCTCGGCTCTGAGGACTGGTGCATCTCTCATTCCAGGCAGGGAGGGACCAGGCCTCCTCGGCTCTGAGGACTGGTGCATCTCTCATTCCAGGCAGGGCGGGACCAGGCCTCCTCGGCTCTGAGGACTGGTGCATTTCTCATTCCAGGCAGGGAAGGACCAGGCCTCCTCAGCTCTGAGTACTGTTGCATCTCTCATTCCAGGCAGGGAGGGACCAGGCCTCCTCGGCTCTGAGGACTGGTGCATCTCTCATTCCAGGCGGGGAGGGACCAGGCCTCCTCAGCACGGAGGACTGGTGCATCTCTCATTCCAGGCGGGGAGGGACCAGGCCTCGGCTTTGCTAGCGCATCGCTTATGGGCGGGATGTCAGCTTTTTCTGTGTGCCTTTGTAAGGCAGTGTCTGTAATCTGGCTTGGACTTTCACATTTTGCTTTTTCTGAGGCTGTCTGTCCGTCCATGGTGCTGGATCACACAGGTCTTTTCTTACTGTCCCACCTCTGACGCCAAACACATACACTCCTGTATCATCGCTTCATGGAGGACATGTTCCACAAACTGAGCCCTGTACAAGCCCTCCTGTAGTGTACAGGAGAGTGGGTTCAATTTGGGAGTAGGAGCTTCATCCATGGATGCATTGGTCATGTTGGCTTGAGCTAACAGCGCAGCGGCTTCTACAAGGTATATATTCCTGTTTTTGTAAAGAATTTCAAGGACACGAGTCAGAAAATTCTTAGCTTTATTGTCCATAGAGGTTAATTTGTGGTTCATTCCATGTCTGTCTGCAACTCTCACCTCCTTACCTAGAATTATCACCATTAGATTATAATTCCATACTCTACGTATCCCAGCTCGGTCACCATGGAAACGCAATCACAGGAGAATACATTGCACCCTGTTTCTTTCAGAACATACCACACCCAGCACACTAACACCAAGCAACCCAGGAGACATCCATTCTGCCACACAGAAACACGAGACTGCAAGACACACACACAAAGCCAAGTCAATCTTAAACTCTATCATCTACCCTTAATTAATGTGCGGTCTCCTGGGAGTGGCAGGATGCCTATGGAGAGGCTGGCCAGATTGACTGCCAAACTTCAGGCTATTCAGTTCATTGTTGAGCATGTGGCAGGTAGGAACAGCATATGTGCGGATTGCATGTGGCGATTTCCTTCCCATTCATATCCACTGAATGGAGGAGATGCATGTGAGATAGCACACACTTTGACATTATAAAAAAGCCTTCAGAACCTGGGCTCAGAGGAAACGCGGGTCAGGGAGATGGATTTGATGTACATTGCAAATTGGCAATCAAGAATTTGAAGTTGGGTTGACTCGATGAATAGATTCTATGGGGTGATGTGCAGTTTTTTTCCAGGGTCCAAGGGAATTTGGCAGTGGCAGGGGGAACATTACTGAGAGGTGTCAAGGTTGTCCCCATGTGGGTTGTGGGAGAGCATTGTTGGAAAATGACACACAGGGCATCAAGGGATGTCAGGGACTACACATCTGAAAAACTTATTGCTGGGCCAGGTGTCGATGCAATGATGGACAGAGATGGAATTGCAGTGGTAAGCTATACAAGGCCAGAGATAAAGCTGACAATACATGTTCCTTTGCTTCCATGCCTATGGCCCTTGGTGGCTAGTTAGCTTAGACCTTGCTACGCCATTGTAACCATTATTTCTCCAAATGGTTCCAGTTAGGCATTGCTGAGAAGGTTGCACCTGACAATGTTGGTGAATTTTTAGAAGGTTGGTTCTGCCTTGAAGGTTTGCCTCTGCCTGGATCAATACTTATGGCCAACACCCCCAGTAAATAAGTGCAAATATGAAAGAGTTTCTGGTTAGTTGCATGATCTCTCACAGCTGTATTCCTGTGTACCATCCCAAGGCTGAGTGGTCAGATTGAATGTTTTAAGATAGTTATAGCTGATTCATTTGGCATCAAAGGGTGATTTTTGTTGGGGGAAAGCCTTGCAGGATACCCTTGTGTCATATCGCATAACACATAGGGCGGTATTACGATGTCAGACATAAAGCCTCCATCTAACTCCTTGAGGCTTTCCTCCCGACATCATTGGTTTCACTCCGTCCGCTGTATTAGGATCTCGGTGGTCGGAGAGAAACCTACGGGTAGAAAAATAACAAGATATTCATTCTAAAATATCGTCACAATCTAAAAAATTCAAACATTTTGGTTGTGTCCGCTGTAACTGTCTGATCAATGCAGCACCTGTCAAGCTAGGAATGGCACTTGCAGGAACTGCACTTTCAAACATATTTTGGCAGGGTGTGTAGGGAAAGTGTTAACAGACAACTAAGAGCCATTGACAGCATGAATAAAGAAATGTATTGTGTAATTGAATGTAAGTGATAGCAATGTTAACACCAGTTTTCCCAAGTCCAGAAAATACAATGACATTAGCAGATTCCTGCTTACCTTATACTTTGGTTAACAATAAAGAATTCAAGCCATATCCGATACATAACGGTCTCATCTTATAAACCCCTGACATTTCCCCCTGTGGATACAAGAAGTATGTTAAATCAGTGAGAACTAGTGTCAACTGCCTTTCCTCAGGACCTACAAATGTGAAAAGTTTAATCTATGCTCACTACTGTGCGTAGATTGAAAAATGTGTTGCACACGCTAAGGTGCCTTATGTGTGTGAAGGGAGTTCCTTCTCAAAGCATTCCTGTACATATAAACACAAATGTTGCCAAACAAACACACAGATTTGATACGATTCTAAACAAGGAGCTAAGCTCAATGTAGTAAAGGTGGACGGGGGGGCAAATGTGGAGAATGGACCGGCTTGCCAGGTTCAAGAGTCTTCCGCTGGCCATGATTAGAACAAGGACAAAATAAAGACAGACATCTATATCATCACCAGGAGGTGCAGGCGTACACGCAGAGGGAAGGAAGGTTACATCACTGATTAATTGTGGCTTTTTGTCTGTTACTTTTCTTAATCTTGACTTAGATTTTTTGTTATTTGAAGATGTGTTACATTCTGTAGTTAGCACTGTTGATTTATGTTGCCATTAGTTATATCGTCCGCATTGCTTCTTACACCTTCCTCTCCTGGTATATTCCACCACCCCTCTTCCTTACACTCTGGTTTACGCTGATGTCAGTTTAACACGTTGGCATCTGTAAGGTTTTCCTCAGTGAAGCAAAGCTGTGAGAGGGTGAATAAAGATGTGTTTTATCTCCTGTCAGCGTTGTCTGTATTTGCATCAATACCATTACGTACTCCTATATACACAGGCGTGACTCACTTGCACATTCTCACTTGTATTTTGTTTTTACTACAGATCATCCCGTCATTTCATCTGTGTTTTCACTTAAGATAAAACAAGAAGAAGGGATGCATCTCCAGGAGAAGGTGGATCTTGTGAGAAGAAGCTCAGGTGAGCAGCTGTGGGAGTCTGGTGTTGGTTACAAGAGAATTGATAATGTGGTGGGCTCTCACTGACAGCCAATAGCTGACCTTTGTTGGGGTCCTTCGCCTCGCTGGGTACCCTCTGTGATCAGTAGCGTCTGTGCCACTCCGCAGGGACAGTAGCCTGAGTATTCATGTGGCATCTGCAGGCCTTGTGGCGTGGAAGATGTGCAGGAGAAGAATGTCTGCAGCTCTGCCAAGGCCCTGCTTTGTATGCACTCTATCCAAGTGTCTACCCTGTAGATATTCCCAGCTTCCTGCAGTGCCAGCCACTCTGCTCAGGTTGCTGCTTTGCCTGAAGACCTGCTCAGGTTGCTGCTATGCCTGCAGATAGGCTCAGGTTGTTGCTATGCCTGCAGATCTGCTCAGATTGCTGCTATGCCTGCAGATCTGCTCAGGTTGCTGCTATGCCTGCAGATCTGCTCAGGTTGCTGCTATGCCTGCAGATCTGCTCAGATTGCTGCTGTGCCTGCGGATCTGCTCAGGTTGCTGCTGTGCCCGCGGATCTGCTCAGGTTGCTGCTATGCCTGGAGATCTGCTCAGGTTGCTGCTATGCCTACAGATCTGCTCAGGTTGCTGCTATGCCTACAGATCTGCTCAGGTTGCTGCTATGCCTGCAGATCTGCTCAGATTGCTGCTGTGCCTGTGGATCTGCTCAGGTTGCTGCTGTGCCTGTGGATCTGCTCAGGTTGCTGCTATGCCTACAGATCTGCTCAGGTTGCTGCTATGCCTACAGATTTGCTCAGGTTGCTGCTATGCTTGCATATCTGCTCAGGTTGCTGCTATGCCTGCAGATCTGCTCAAGGTGCTGCTATGACTTCAGATCTGCTCAGGTTGCTGCTATGCCTACAGATCTGCTCATGTTGCTGATATGCCTACAGATCTGCTCAGGTTGCTGCTATGCTTGCAGATCTGCTCAGGTTGCTGCTATGCCTGCAGATCTGCTCAGATTGCTGCTGTGCCTGCGGATCTGCTCAGGTTGCTGCTATGCCTACAGATTTGCTCAGGTTGCTGCTATGCTTGCAGATCTGCTCAGGTTGCTGCTATGCCTGCAGATCTGCTGAGGTTGCTGCTATGCCTGCAGATCTGCTCAGGTTGCTGCTATGCCTACAGATCTGCTCAGGTTGCTGCTATGCCTGCAGATCTGCTCAGGCTGCTGCTGTGCCTGCAGATCTGCTCAGGTTGCGCTGTGCCTACAGATCTGCTCAGGTTGCTGCTATGCCTGCAGATCTGCTCAGGTTGCTGCTATGCCTGCAGATCTGCTCAGGGTGCTGCTGTGCCTGCAGATCTGCTCAGGTTGCTGCTGTGCCTACAGATCTGCTCAGGTTGCTGCTATGCCTGCAGATCTGCTCAGGTTGCTGCTATGCCTGCAGATCTGCTCAGGGTGCTGCTATGCCTACGAATCTGCCCAAGGTGTTACTGTGCCTGCAATTCTGCTAAAGATCCCTCCAGATCTGCCCAGGATACCGCCCTGTGCTGCTCTTTCCCCTCTCCTCGAGGACTGCTCCATCCCACTGCAGCAGGCCATGCAACGAAACAGGTTACACGCCTTCATTCACGTAGATACCTGAAGAGAAGGAGGATCTGAGAAAGGTGCTGGAAGACTTCAGGAGTCAGACAATCTGGTCTCACCAGGGGCGGAAAAATCTTAGGTGACACGAAGGGAATTGAATAGGGCAGAGTAAAATTTCCATTATGCCAGCCTAATTTCATGTTATACTCTCTGCTCAAAATACATGATATTACCACACATCGCTTAACTAGACAGTGTTTGTGTCAAACATTTAGCACAGGCCCCCTGGTACAACACAAATGACCAAAATGCAAGAGGCTGCTGTTTGCAACACTTGTGTTTTTACACTATTAGTTTTGCGCTGCATGCATCACTTGAGGACACATTACATGATAAAATATAGCACTAAGTTCCAGTTTAGAATTTTTGCATGTAATTTGGTGTAATTTACCAGAAATTTTACTTAATTATGGGAATGCAAATTACACAAATTTCACAAACAGCTAGATTTCAATGTTGTTTGTGGAAATGTAGTGGACTTGAGGACTGCGTGTATCCGATAGCCCACCTCCTCTCAGTGCCCGCGACGGTCAACAACTTAACGGAGCAGAGAAAATAGGCAAGAGCTGTCTTACCCACAGAGGACAGCTCATGAGGGTCCGGGGCATGGCGCGAGACGCTCACGCCACAGTTCATCGTTCGTAGTCTTCTGAGCTAAGAGCTGTCTTAACCTCAGAGGACAGCTCATGAGGGTCCAGGGCATGGCCGGAGACGCTCACGCCACATTGCATCGTTCGCAGTCTTCTGAGCCAAGAGCTGTCTTACCCTCAGAGGACAGCTCATGAGGGTCCGGGGCATGGCGCGAGACACTTCCCTCCACAGTGCATCGTTCGCAGTCCTCTGAGCCAAGAGCTGTCTTACCCTCAGATGACAGCTCATGAGGGTCCGAGACATGGCGTGAGACACTTCCCTCCACAGTGCATCGTTCGCAGTCTTCTGAGCCAAGAGCTGTCTTACCGTCAGAGGACAGCTCATGAGGGTCCAGGTCATGGCGGGAGACGCTCACGCCACATTGCATCGTTCGCAGTCTTCTGAGCCAAGAGCTGTCTTACCCTCAGAGGACAGCTCATGAGGGTCCAGGGCATGGCGGGAGACGCTCACGCCACATTGCATCGTTCGCAGTCTTCTGAGCCAAGAGCTGTCTCACCCTCAGATGACAGCTCATGATGGTCCGGGGCTTGGCGCGAGACACTTCCCTCCACAGTGCATCGTTCGCAGTCTTCTGAGCTAAGAGCTGTCTTACCCTCAGAGGACAGCTCATGAGGGTTCGGGGCATGGCGCGAGACACTTCCCTCCACAGTGCATCGATCGCAGACTTCTGAGCCAAGAGCTGTCTTACCCTCAGAGGACAGCTCATGAAGGTCCAGGGCATGGCGGGAGACGCTCACGCCACATTGCATCGTTCGCAGTCTTCTGAGCCAAGAGCTGTCTTACCCTCAGATGACAGCTCATGAGGGTCCGGGGCATGGCGGGAGACGCTCACGCCACATTGCATCGTTCGCTGTCTTCTGAGCCAAGAGCTGTCTTACCCTCAGAGGACAGCTCATGAGGGTCCGAGGCATGGCTCGAGACACTTCCTGCCACAGTGCATCGTTCGCAGTCTTCTGAGCCAAGAGCTGTCTTACCCACAGAGGACAGCTCATGAGAGTCCGGGCATGGCGCGAGACACTTCCCGCCACAGTGCATCGTTCGTAGTCTTCTGAGCCAAGAGCTGTCTTACCCACAAAGGACAGCTCCTGAGAGTCCGGGCATGGCGGGAGACGCTCACGCCACATTGCATCGTTCGCAGTCTTCTGAGCCAAGAGCTGTCTTACCCTCAGAGGACAGCTCATGAGGGTCCGAGGCATGGCTCGAGACGCTCACGCCACATTGCATCATTCGCAGTCTTCTGAGCACTTGTCAAAGGGCTCGATGCATCAGGACCCGCATTCTCACAATGAACATTCGTGCGCAGCGAATACTGAATACTTGGGGGCCTTTTTGAAGGTTTGGCAGGCGCTCGCTCTCTCAAGAATGGCGGATATCCCGTCCGCCGTACTGTAAGCACCATGGGCTAGAACACTCTTGGAATGCGGCAAACACGACATCCGCCACGCTCGTGACAGGGAGACACTCTACATCAGGCACTTCGTTTTCATTTAAGAAGGCCGGGCATCTGGCAAACTGGCAGACTAGCCCTACCACCCTAAACCTCACCAAGACCCCTACAGCTGGCCTGAGGTGGCAGAACCATTCGAGTGGGCCCTCAAAACAGATTCCCTCCGGCATCCATTCTGTTTGGGTCCGCCATGTCAAGCAATCAAACTCTCTTTATTTCGGTTAAAAGGCCATAAAAGATACAGCCGTACAGGTCGTGTTTAGTACATTCTGGCTCGCGATCAACATTCAAGTGCGTAGCAAAACAAGTTATATTAGAAATGGCTGCAATGGACATAGTAATAACAGCATAAGATAGTGACATCTAAGGCAATTGATCTTGTGTCAGCGGGTCGTCACATTTTTGACTTCCATGTCAATCAGTCGGACAAAGAAATATCCTGAAACATCTGCACGTGCGGGCAGAAAACTCCCAGCTCACGGGCGGCATTAGTTCTATCGAAAAGCCTCAGCTGTAAGGATCTGTGCCAGGCCTCTGGCTGTTACTACCCAATCACGGAAACTGCAGTAAGTGTTTCCACAAGGAGACCCAATTATAATCCTCAAATAGTTCGCCTCAAAGCATTTCAAAGATTCTCCGCAGTGGTTGGTTGATCGGACTCATTGAGGACCAATAAGAACTGACCAAACCACTCTGGCTATGATGACTCTTGATCTAAACCTTGTTATTTGTAAAGTACCGCATGTCCCCCATATTCTGCAGTTGGGTCCAAAGTGAATACCGAAACACGCTGTGATTACATTAATTTCCCTAATATTATTAATATCCTACGTAGGCTAATGCTCTGGAGCAAGAAGAGACAATAGAAGCCTCAGTAGCATGAAGCCAAGCGGTGTTTTATCATCTTCATCTTTATTTGTTCTCAGTTTTCTTCTTTTTCTCTACCGTCCGCTTTTTCTTTGGGCTTTATTTATTCAATTCCCATCTCTTCCTTGTCTTTTTATAAAACTTGTTCTTTTTCTCTTGGAATTCTCCCATTATAATAACATTTTAAGCTCTATTCACCCTCCATTTATTTGCATGTTTCTTCAATTTACTTTTATTTTAACTTCATGCCCTTTTTGTAAATTGTAGTCCCTCCTTATTTCTGTTTTGGTATTTTTAATAATTTATTGTTATTCACTGTCATTTACCATTAGACAATGGAATCAGCAGCCATTATTGCGAGAAACAGCAGCCACTCCGGAAGCACATCGACCACCTCCAGCTCCATCGATACCACCCTCAGGCGCCCGAGACTGGAGCCTCCAGCGTGGCCATGCCCAAGGAGGAGGAGCCGGAGACCGCCACCGCCCCGGAGGAGGATCCAGCCGGCAGTGCGGAGGAATACAGGCCTCCCAAGAAGAAAGCCCTCAGGCCCGGCCCTGCGCCCGGTGGCAGCCTCCGCTCATGGACATGGAGGTACTTTGTGATGCCAGAGGGACAAGCGTTGAGGAATGCCCACATAGTGAACTGCAGGTTGTGCTGCAAGCCGGTGAAGAGGGGGATCCCCAAAGAAAAGTCCTCTCTTGGGACATCATGCCTCGCAATGCACCTGCGGAGAAACCACAACATCACGGAAGACTCCCCGCTCAGTGACCTGCTCCCGCTTTCACCAGTGTCTGCTGGAGGAGAGACGGTCCCACAGGCCAGGGAGGCCGCGCCAGCTGGAGCCTATGACTTCAACTACTGGCCCACAGCGTTCGCAGACCGCTACACGTCAACGATGAGCTCCTTTGCCCATCTGAGCCCAGACTGAGGACACTTAAGGTTTTGTCTTCATGGTGCTACAAATATGCAGGTTGTGGGGCAGTGCTGAATTTGCTAAAAAGTTTCTGCATCCCCAATTTCTCCTATCAGGCAGGCACTGGTGGATGGCTCATTGGTTGGAGTTGTGGTGTGTTTGGGATTGTGGGGTGAAGCATACAAGTATTTTCAGCTTGGAAAATTTGAGCTTGGTTGACAATATGCTAAACCCATACATATCAAATGCAAAGTACCAAAAGAAACACAGTGGTTCATTTAGCACCTTCCCAAAAAGTGGGTTCAGAAAACAGACACCTCTAAAGATGATCAATTTTAAAGGGTGGCTTATTTTATGGGTAAGGGGGGAATACATTCTGTAGAGCTGGGAGCCATAAGGCATAATTTAGTTCCATTCTAGCCCAGTCGACCCCCAACAGATGAGGTTTGGAGCACAGTACCAATATGTAAGAAATATCTGGTACAGTAGTCTCAGTCACAAGAGAACAGCGGAGGGCAGTACAAATATTCAGGAAGAAACTCTGAATAGTAAAGGTAAGTAAAACAAGTATCAAACAGGGAAAAAGAAGATGTGTATGAATATATTTTTTGGGTTGTAATAAGACAATCCATCTAAAGCATGCTACTCCACAAAACTGCAGACTCTGTTTCTTGAAAAGGATAAACCTAGGGACTGTGAACATATTTTAAAAGAAATATATTATTTTGACAACGCACAATAACTATGAATGGCGTAGCAACATTTCAGAACATATGATCTTCCATACAACGCCACCGATTTAATAGAAAGAGAGAAAAAATTGAAGACCTAGTATATCAGAAGACGCAAGGTCACAGCATCGAAAGACTGTGCTCTTAGGTAATGGTTATCATCTACAACACACAGTCATGGCAGCTGCAGAGAGGCTACAAGTGAGTGTGCAACAAAACAGTAAAATCTCACCTAGCTTCAGAGACAGCCCCACAGACCGCTCCACCACAGGTCAGCTGGAGAACATCTGTGGTTCTCACAGGCTGCTCCCACCCAGACACCGTCCATCTACAGAGTGTTCCAACCTTGTGAACAGCCTTGAGCTTCAGATCACTCCAGGAAACAACAGTTCTCGGATGCCACACCGGGGCATATGTGTGCCGGATGTGACAACATAAAAACTACCTAAAATTGAAGAGATGGAACTGAGCATTTGTGGATAATCAGGTGAAAAGCTACCACAAGCTTCAAACAAATATGGTGAAAGAATGTGCATAGTATTATTTGCATCCTAAAGATATAGTAATGTTTTTAATACTACAATATAACGACTCGTTGCATTTTATCTGACTTATTACAAAGGACTTTGATCGCACAACATCCTTCAAACTTGATCTAAAAAATACCACCACACATTAACACTTCCTGGAGCTCCCCTCTCCCTTATTACCCCCAACATTGTTATTTTCGATTCATATTGGTGCCCTGGACTGGTTTTGAGAGCAGTAAATGCCAACCCACAAAACTTGGGAGGATTCAGCCTCTCTTAGCTTGTGGCTGCTGATGGCTCTGCACTCTTGGATAAGAACCACATTGGCTTGCTGAAGCCACATTGTAATGCAGTTGAAACCTATAACATGTAATGCAGCACACTAATCAATATTTGGAAGAGGAAAAGGTATATTTATTAAACTTCTCCACTGAAATCAAGTAGCACATTGTATCATATAGAATCTGTGTACCAAACACAAAAATGGCCTAAAGTGCAAATCCGCCTTGTAGCAGGCGAGTGCCTGCATGAAAGTTATTACAAATAACCATAAGATCGGTGCTTTTGATCGAACGACTGAAAACATAAGTGGAGTCTTCTGCTTGTGGTTGACCACTATGATGGTGTTGCCCTACACATTTTAGATTCCCTTCCATTGTGTAAACAAAAGAACTGGTTCGCTAAAAAGATATTTCTGCAAGTTATGGTGAAATTAAACTAGAATCCAAATTGTGTCGTCCCTCTGCTCAGCCATTGTTCAATGTCCCTTTGCTTCCTTGTGGCGCTACAGTAGAGATTGGATACTTTTCTTGATCTCTCAACAACGGGTTAGTTCCAATTTGAGTATCAGAAGTAGCACATGTGGTTGACTGTATTAGCTTAATGTATTGATGGTTGGATGGAGGGCTTATCCAACATATTGACTTGCAGAGAGGTAAAATTTCTCATACATATAAGTAACCTCCTCCGAAAAGCGGAGCCATAACAGTCAAAGTGCCTCACAAAGGGACAGTTTTAAAATTTTAAATGACATGAATTTACCAGAAATGTGTGTCTAATATTTAAGTTAAATATTGTAGATACAAACGCAAACAATTTTATGGGAAATATTATTACTTTTTAACTTTTGTATATTGAGCATTTTATAAAGTGACAAAAAGCATATTTTATTTATCGCGCTTTATCGTTATGAAAAAAACAAAAAAGGATTTAAGCTTCACCACATAAAATCAAAACTATTGGGCTCCTTGATTTGGGCAGAAATATCACCACCCTAAATGATTGCAGATCCTCTCTAGTGGATTCTCTCAAGGACCTGGATCTATCTGAACTTTGGTTCCCCTGGACACGGCTTTCGCAGAGAACTGTCTGGAATGTAACTTATGTTGTTGGAGACGGCGTTGCATAGAATCATAAAAACGATACTTCTTGTGATATCCTCCCACGTCGATCTCAGGACTCCGAGCTAATCTCCCCACTGATTCAAAAAGTGAAATTTCATTTTATATGATTTACATTTCATGAAATTCACAATGTGTCATTCTGATATAACTGGAATTTGCTTGACTCAATATGTCTGTGTGGTAGGCCACACGGATGAAGAGATAAAGATCTTTGCCATATTTGTGTCTGTGTCCTGTACTTGCCCAACCATATCCGAAGTGAATGTTACCTCTTTTGTAGAGTATGCTATGGGATTATGTTAAAGGGCAGCTTGACTGCATGTAGAAGCTCCAAGGAATCAACTTTGTTCAGAAACTGTTACATTTTTTAAAACTTTGAATAAACTTTTAACTGATAATACATTTTACAGTTTGGTTTTGTAGCTGTGAATAATTAACCTTTATTGCTTCTGTATTTTTTATACCAGTACAATCCATTGGTACAAACTTTACTGTATAGCTTTAAGTAACTTCTCAATAAAGCATTACTTCCTGTCTCTCTTTTTTTCCATTGCCTTCCACTCATTTTCTGAGGGTTGTAATGTAATTCTCTACAGTTTCTACACTCCCCTGTTTCCACATTATAAGATAGTGCCTTCAAAGTACTACTGTATATATGTGTTCCTCAATTCTTTTGAGACCTGTTTTAAAACGATTTATTATTATTATTATTATTATTATTATTATTAATATGTTTCTTATATAGCGCCTGAATCGACCCCCGAAGGGGTATCTCCGCGCTTGCCTTGGGAACCCGTCCTGGTTTTTCCCTGTGAGATAGCCCCTACAGGGCATCCCCAAGGTGAAAGCCAGGCATCCCGCCGCGGGGGGCCGTTGTGGAGATTAAGCAAGTTATTGCCCAGAGTTGCAGAGTGTGAACCCATGATTAGGTCAGGCACCGAAGCAACTCCCCGCCTGGCCACCCTGCGAAGCTCCGCTACACATCCTACACTTCAGGGCAAAATCGCTTCATAACAAGAAATGCTCCGCGGCGCTGTTGACACACAGTTGGCATGCTAATCGGTTGCAAGTAATTTAGAAATACGTTTTTCACTTTTACTACCTCATCAATGGTTGAGATGGTGGCAATAAATGTTACTGTTGCGCTTGTGCACTATGTGCGCTGAATAAACGTAATCAGACAGTACCGTGAGGGCTCTAGGACTATAGGCACCAGAGAAATTAAAACTATACCATCAGTTGATATCACAATTGTAAGTCTTTGTGACCTATAGCCGCTTGAATCATGAGCACCACAAATAAAACTGTTATCCGGCGAATACCCGAAATCCTAAAATTGCTCCTTCCTTGGTCGACTAAATACCCGAGAAATTGTATGGCATCCACAATCGCTCAATATAGTCCTCTTTGTGAGAAACTCATCCTTTTTGCCCTGGTCACCCCACGTTTGCTAGACTGGTGGTTACTGACGCTGATTATGCCCTGGCACTGCTATCAAGGCCTGGCGCCAGTGCTCTGTTTAATATGGCTTAACGGCTTGTGCGGCTGATTTTAAAGCAGGGGAACCAGGTTCGACTCTGGCTGGAGGCTCAAACATCCTGTGATTCTGGGCAGATCACTTAATCTCACCGTACCTAAAAAAAAATGAATGTGTCCATCTATAATGCAACTTGTTTGCATGTTAAGTGCCGTGATACCACTTTGTACGCTCACCGGTGCATTCCCCCCCTCTTCAACATCACACTCAGAGGTGCACTAACCCCTCTTCACTCAACTCTTCAACATTATACTTACAACAGAATCAATACTCCACTTCACACACTCACATTTGCTCTACCTCCTTCCACAACATTACAGTACATTTGGTGCAAGTGCAACACACCTTGTCAAAATTGTGCCCACACTTTTGCTCTTCAACATCACACTTACATGTGCTTTAGCCCTCCATGACATGATGCTCACAGATGCACCACACCGTGTCACATCGTACTCATAGGTGAACTCACTCTCTTAGCATCACTCTCAGGTACACTGCTCCTATAAAACATCACGCCAACAAATCGGGCTCTTCAATCTCTAGACAATTAAAAAAATTATGCTTACAGGTGCACTACTGGTCTTGTAACTCGCGCTTACTGGTGCAAGTGCACTACTAGTCTTGAAAATCACGCTTATAGGTGCAGTACTGCTCTTTAACGTCCTATTAATTCATGCACCACCCTTATTCAAAATCACACTCATAGGACATGCACTACCACACACTCACACCACCTCATTAAATTTTACACCTCCAAGTTCATTACCACTTTTCACACACTCACAAGAGCACCTCCACATTGCCTATCAAACCCACAAGAGCACCCCCACATTGAGCATCACACTCACAAGTGCGCTGCAGTGCTTCACACACTCCCAAGAGCACTCCCACATTGACTATCACACTCACAAGTGCAATACCACTCTTCACACACTCACAGGAGCACCCCTGACATTGACTATCACACTCACAAGTGCGCTGCCGCTCTTCACACACTCCCAAGAGCACCCTCACATTGAGCATCACACTCAGAAGTGCACTACCACTCTTCACACACTCAAAGGTGGACCACCACATAGACTATCACACTCACAAGTGCGCTGCCGCTCTTCACACACTCGCAAGAGCACTACCCCATTGAATCTCACACTCAGAAGTGCACTGCCACTCTTCACACACTCACAAGAGCACTACCCCATTGAATCTCACACTCAGAAGAGCACCACCACATTGACTATCACACTCACAAGTGCACTGCCACTCTTCATACACTCACAAGAGCACCACCACATTGACTATCACACTCACAAGTGCACTGCCACTCTTCACACACTCACAAGAGCACCACCCCATTAAATCTCACACTCACAAGAGCACCACCACATTGACTATCACACTCACAAGTGCACTGCCACTCTTGACACACTCCCAAGAGCCTCACCCCATTGAATCTCACACTCACAGGAGCACCACCACATTGACTATCACCCTCACAAGTGCACTGCCACTCTTCGCACACTCACAAGAGCACCACCCCATTGAATCTCACACACACAAGAACACTGCCCCATTGAATCTCACACTCACAAGAGCACTGCCCAATTGAATCTCACACTCACAAGAGCACCACCCCATTGAATCTCACACTCACAAGAACACTGCCATATTGAATCTTACACTCTCAAGAGCACTCCCACTCTTCACACACTCACAAGACCACCACCACATTGACTATCACACTCACAGGTGCGCTGTCACTCTTCACACACTCACAAGAGTACTACCCCATTGAATCTCACACTCAGAAGTGCACTGCTACTCTTCACACACTCACAAGAGCACCACCCCATTGAATCTTACATTCAGAGGTGCACTGCCACTCTTCACACACTCACAGGAGCACTACCCTTTTGAATCTCACACTCAGAAGTAAATTGCCACTTTTCACACACTCACAAGAGCACTACCCCATTGAATCTCACACTCAGAAGTGCACCGCCACTCTTCACACACTCACAAGTGTCCTACCCCATTGAATCTCACACTCAGAAGTGCACTGCCACTCTTCACACACTCACAAGAGTACTACCCCATTGAATCTCACACACAGAAGAGCACTGCCCCATTGAATCTCACACTCACAAGAGAACTGCCCAATTGAAAGTCACTGTTAGACGGACCGGGAGGGTCGGCCGAGACTACGGGGAGAGGTCTCCGGGGAGATCCGTCTCCAACGACTGTACAGACAAGTAACTTCCCCCCCACAGACGGACACCACACAAGATTGACGGTTAACGAGACTTTATAGGCAATTCTTAGGTTACGATGATATGATACAAGGAGGTCTGGACTCAGGGGTCCCCTCGGTTCTAGTCTCTGGCTTAGGAAAGGGGTAGCGGGACAGTCTTTGTTACCAATGAGTGAAAAATAGCTCTCAATCCTCGAGCTCGGCGTTCTAGATGATTGGGCCGCGGCGGAGCCAGGCAGGTCCCGAGATGGACGAAGGAAGACGACGGTCCGCGGCGGAGCCTGCAGGTCCCGGTGAAGGTGACGGTTACAACGGTCCGCGGCCACGCCAGCAGGTCCCGACGACGATGAAGGATAAGAAGGTTGCGAAGGCTGTGGCAGCGCCAACAGGCAGGACGATGGTGCACAAGACAGAGCTACGGCAGCGCCAGTAGTCCGTCAAGGATGAGTTCCTCTTTACGTCTCTCGACTCCAAGATACAACTGCCTTCCTGCTCTGGAGCTGCCCCAGTTATAGGGCTGGCGGGCTTTGATGTCCGGACCTTCGCACTTGGAGGTCGGGAGGTCCGGGATGAGGGAGTCCAGACACCCAGCAGGGGGGTGGAGCCAGCGCCCGGGGAGGCGATGGGCGAGCGGCACTTGGCGGGGGAGAGCCATCGGCACCTCTTTCTCCCATTGACTTGCCAAGTAGCCCGCTCACCTCCTGGGTGGAGGGTGGTGCCGGAATGTCTGAGGCCGGCCAGGCCCAGGGTTGAGGTCGATCGGGGGCCAGGCGGCCTCGTGGTGGAGTGTCCAAGATGGCGCCCCAGGCTGGGCGCGTGGGCCGGCAGTGGATCGGACCCACGAGGTCAATATGCTCGAGGGTAGGGGTCCCTGAGGGGACGGAGGACGTGCAATGGTGGTGTGTGGTACTTGCGTGACTGGCCTCAGGCCTGGTTGGGCCGGGGGAGAGCGGCCCTTCATGTGGCCTGTCCAACATGCGTCCCCCCCAGCTGAAGGCGGGGAGAGTTACCCATCCCCTTGGGGACTCTCCTCGTCGAGGCGGAAAAACCGGGACAGGCCATCCGCGTTGGCGTGATCTGGCCCAGGCCGGTGTTCAACTGTGAAGTCCATACCTTGCAAGGAGATGGACCAGCGTAGCAACTTTGGGTTTTCCCCCCGCATATGCATCAGCCACTGCAGGGGTCGGTGGTCGGTCTGCACCCGAAAGTGGGTGCCAAAAAGGTAGGGCCGGAGCTTCTTGAGGGCCCATACCACAGCGAAGGCTTCCCTCTCTATGGTGCTCCAGCGTTGCTCCCGTGGCAGGAGTCTCCGGCTGATGAAGGCCACCGGTTGATCAAGGCCTTCGGTGTTCACTTGAGACAGGACTGCCCCAATGCCCTGGTCGGAGGCGTCTGTCTGGACGACGAACTCCCGGCTGTAGTCTGGGGCCTGGAGCACAGGGGCGGAACACATGGCGGCCTTCAATTGTTCAAAGGCAGTTTGACACTCTGGGGTCCAGTTGACTTTCTTGGGCTGATTCTTTGACGTGAGTTCTGTGAGGGGCCCCACTATGGTACCATAGTCTTTCACGAACCTTCGGTAATAGCCCGTGAGGCCCAGGAAGGCTCGTACCTCGGTTTGGGTGATGGGGGGCTGCCAGGCCTGGATGGCGGCAATTTTCAGCTGCAGAGGGGCCACTAGGCCGCTTCCCACCTGGTGTCCGAGGTAGGTTACAGACCCTTGCCCAATTTGGCACTTGCTGGCCTTGATCGTGAGGCCAGCTCGCTGAAGGGCTTGCAGTACTGCTCGGAGGTGGTGGAGGTGCTCGGTCCAGTGGTGGCTGTATACAGCGATGTCGTCTAGGTAGGCGGCGCTGAATCCTTCGAGCCCCGCCAGGACCTGATTGACGAGTCGTTGGAATGTTGCTGGGGCATTCTTCATGCCGAAGGGCATGACCGTGAAATGGTAATGGCCATCGGGGGTGGAGAAGGCAGAACGTTCTTGCGCTCGGGGTGTGAGGCCGATCTGCCAATAGCCTGCTGTCAGGTCGAAGATGCTGAGGTAGCGGGCAGCTCCCATTCGGTCGACTAGTTCATCTGCCCGGGGGATGGGATGTGCGTCTGTTCTGGTGACCGCATTCAAGCCCCGGTAGTCTACGCAGAACCGGAGTTCTGGTGTGGTGCCGGGGGCAGCTGCTTTGGGGACCAGTACGACAGGGCTGGCCCAGGGACTGTCTGAGGGCTCGATGACCCCGAGCGTGAGCATCTTGGCTACTTCCTCCTGGATGCAGGCCCGTACCCGATCTGGCACGCGGTAGGCCCGGTGGCGGATAGGGGGGCTGTCCCCGGTGTCCACATCGTGCACACACCAGGAAGTGACCCCTGGGGTGAGGGAGAACAGGCTGGCGATCTGTGACAGGAGGGCTTGACACTCTTGGCGTTGTTCTCTGGTGAGGGCCTCCGAGAGCCGGACCCCATCCACGGAGCCGTCTTGCTCCTGAGTCCGTAGGAGGTCAGGGAGAGGCTCGGAGTCGTCTTCAACCCCATTGTCTGTGGCCATCAGGAGGCTAAGCTCCGTTCGCACAAAGTGGGGCTTTAGTCTGTTAGCGTGGAGGACCCGGAGAGGGCTCCGGGAGGATTCCATGTCGATGAGATAGGTGGCAGGACCCTTGCGCTCGATTACTTTGAAGGGCCCCGTCCATTTGTCTTGTAGGGCGCATGGCTCAGTGGGGGACATCACCCATACCTGTTGGCCAGGTTCGAATTCAATGGATGAGGCATTCTGGTCATACCATTTTTTCATGTCCTCTTGACTGGCCTCTAGGTTGGCTTTCGCTAGTTCTCTGAACCGCCGGGTCTGGTTGCGGAGGGTGAGGAGGTACCGGAAGACATCTGGAGGGTTCTTTAACAGAGGCATCTCCCAGCCCTCTTTGACTAGGCTGAGCGGCCCCCGCACTGGGTGTCCATATAGCAGTTCAAATGGGCTGAAGCCTAGGGATTTCTGAGGGACCTCTCGGTAGGCGAAGAGGAGGCACGGCAGCAGCACATCCCACTGGCGACGGAGGGGCTCTTCCAACCCCCCGATCATCCCCTTTAGCGTGCGGTTGAACCGCTCAACAAGTCCGTTCCCTTGGGGGTGATAGGGGGTCGTGAATCGGTAGGTGACCCCGCACTGTTGCCAGAGGGATTTCATGTATTTAGAGATAAAGTTCGTGCCTCTGTCGCTGACGACTTCTCGGGGGAAGCCCACACGGGAGAAGATCCCCATCAGAGCCCGGCCGACTACCGGGGCTGTCACAGTTCGCAGAGGAACAGCCTCAGGGTAGCGGGTGGCGTGGTCCACTAGCACCAAGATGAATCGATGGCCTTGTTTTGTGCGCGGGTCCAGGGGCCCCACAATGTCTATTCCGACCCTCTCAAATGGGGTAGTGACCACAGGGAAAGGTTGCAGGGGGGCCTTTAGTTTGCGGCCGCTCTTTCCACTGGCTTGGCACGTGGGGCAAGATCGGCAATGCTGGTGCACATCGTTCCTCATTTTGGGCCAGAAGAAGTGGGTCACTAGGCGACTGTAGGTTTTATCCTGTCCCAGGTGCCCTGCCAGGGGGACATCGTGGGCCAGGTTTAGCAGAAAGTCTCTAAAACGGAGGGGCACCACTAATACTCTGTTGGCCCCCAGCTCGGCGATTCTTTGCTCGCTGTACAGCAGATCATTGTCCCAGTAGACCCAATGAGTTCCGGGGGTATCCCCTGCGCTTTGGGCGAGCGCTTGCTGGCGGAGTCCCTCGAGGGAGGGACAGGTCTTCTGTTCTTGGCGAAATTGTTCTTGCGTGGGCCCTCCTTCTTGAGGCCACTGTTCGAGGTTAGCGAGGTCGGAGGGCTGAGCTGGTTCGAGGGGGATGTCATGGTCGGTGGTTTCGGCTGGGGCGACCGGAGGCGGTGGCGCCGGCCATTCGGGTTCTTCTGGGCGGTGGTTGGCACGGGCGGCCATGGACCGGGTGGTGACGCACGCCCAGTCTGGGACGCCTAACATCCCCAGGTGTTCTCTTCGCTCCACGGCTGCCCACGGAGAGCTTTCAAGGTCATTTCCAAGGAGGCAGTCTACGGGGGCGTCGTCTCGGACTGTTACTTTCAACATGCCGGAGACCCCTCCCCATTCGAAAGGGACGCAGGCCATCCGACACAAACTTTCCGAGTTATCGGCTGATCGTACAGGGCAGAGAATGTTCGGTAGATACTGTTCTGGGGTCACCAGGTGACAGCGGACGGCTGTTACACTGGCCCCGGTGTCACGAAGGGCTTCGGCCCGGCGTCCATTGATGCTCACCCATTGGCTGTACTTCTGGGTGTTAGCGGGTAGGGGGACCCGCGGGACTATGTCTTTTCCCCCTAAGCATGCTAGAGCCATGGCGGCTGGCTCCCACTCCTGATGCTCTTGTTCGTATTCTTCCTGCTCCTCGGAGATCTGTTCTTCCCCTAGGGCCGCGGCGGCCACTTGGCGGGGTCTTGGGCTCTGGTACTGCGGGCAGTTTGGGTCGTTTGCGTAGTGGCCGACTCGTTGGCATCGGTGACACGTGACATTGGCTCTGTACCCCGGTCGCGCCGGGGTGCTGCCCCGGTTGGCCGGGGGGGTGGTGCTGGTTGCGGGGGTGGTCGGAGCGTTGTCTTTTCCTCGCCCTTGGCCCCCTCCTCCTCCTCTGGGTCGGTGCTGACCATTGTTGTTCCGGTTCTGTTCGTAGAACCCATTCCGGCCTACTCTGGTGATCTCCCACCGGTCAGCTTCTGCTGCGAGCTGCCGGGGATCTGTTAACTTGCTGTCGAGGAGGTGCTGGCGGAGTTCAATGAAGCAATTGTTCGACAGATGCTCCCACACCATCAGATTGAACAGTTGTTCGTAGGTCGTGACGTTGCTTCCTCTGATCCAGCCCTCGAAGGCTCGGCTGAAGTAGGTTACATAGTCCACCCAAGTTGTACCCGGGATGCGGGTGCAGTCTCGGAACCTCTGACGGTACATCTCGGGTGTGAGGCCATAGCGGGTGAGGAGTGCCGCTTTCATATGGTCATAGGAGGTCATCTGGTGGTCCGGGAGCTGTAGCAGGGTATCGCGGCCCTCATTGAGGAATTTCCCCCATAGACCGGCTCCCCAATCGCTTCTATCGATCCGGTGTGCAGTCATCGCGATTTCATAGGCCTTAAACCATTGCTGGATGTCGTCCTCTCGGAAATATTCTCGGACAACATCCTTGGGGATGTGTACCTTTTTCTCTGTGGCCCCTGAGGTGTGGGGTCGCTCGGGCACCCCTGCTTCTTTATTCTGCTTGCGCAGGTTGATCTCGGCTAGGTTCCGTTCGTGTTCGTACGCCAGTTTCTTTTCCTCGAGCTCCCTTTGTCTCTGTTTCTCCTCTCTTTCTTCTCGGAGACGCAGGTGCTCTAAGTTGATTTTTTGTTCGGCCAGCTTGAGTTCAATGTCCATCTTGAGTCGGGCCATTTCCAGCTCGTGTAGTCGGGTTCTTTCTCTTTCCTGGATCTCGTCTTGCGAGAGACCCGTTCTTTGCCCTTCAGGGGCCGTGGTGGTTTTTTCTGCGGTGCTTTGATCGGGGGTTCCGGCAGCCCCGGTCTCTGCCCAAGATTCTAGGGCATGCTTGAAATCGTCTTTGGTACTTAGTCCGGTGGTAGCGATACCCAGTTCGATGCAGAATTGTTTTAGTTCACGATGGCTGTACTCTTCCAGTTTCTCCATTTGGAATTTCTCGGTTGATCCGCTTTCTTTAGTTGTCATTGTGATTTCGTCGTGGGGTGAGCTACTCTCTGTACGTTATGCGGTGATTCGAATCGCGCCGCTGGCCACCAATGTTAGACGGACCGGGAGGGTCGGCCGAGACTACGGGGAGAGGTCTCCGGGGAGATCCGTCTCCAACGACTGTACAGACAAGTAACTTCCCCCCCACAGACGGACACCACACAAGATTGACGGTTAACGAGACTTTATAGGCAATTCTTAGGTTACGATGATATGATACAAGGAGGTCTGGACTCAGGGGTCCCCTCGGTTCTAGTCTCTGGCTTAGGAAAGGGGTAGCGGGACAGTCTTTGTTACCAATGAGTGAAAAATAGCTCTCAATCCTCGAGCTCGGCGTTCTAGATGATTGGGCCGCGGCGGAGCCAGGCAGGTCCCGAGATGGACGAAGGAAGACGACGGTCCGCGGCGGAGCCTGCAGGTCCCGGTGAAGGTGACGGTTACAACGGTCCGCGGCCACGCCAGCAGGTCCCGACGACGATGAAGGATAAGAAGGTTGCGAAGGCTGTGGCAGCGCCAACAGGCAGGACGATGGTGCACAAGACAGAGCTACGGCAGCGCCAGTAGTCCGTCAAGGATGAGTTCCTCTTTACGTCTCTCGACTCCAAGATACAACTGCCTTCCTGCTCTGGAGCTGCCCCAGTTATAGGGCTGGCGGGCTTTGATGTCCGGACCTTCGCACTTGGAGGTCGGGAGGTCCGAGATGAGGGAGTCCAGACACCCAGCAGGGGGGTGGAGCCAGCGCCCGGGGAGGCGATGGGCGAGCGGCACTTGGCGGGGGAGAGCCATCGGCACCTCTTTCTCCCATTGACTTGCCAAGTAGCCCGCTCACCTCCTGGGTGGAGGGTGGTGCCGGAATGTCTGAGGCCGGCCAGGCCCAGGGTTGAGGTCGATCGGGGGCCAGGCGGCCTCGTGGTGGAGTGTCCAAGATGGCGCCCCAGGCTGGGCGCGTGGGCCGGCAGTGGATCGGACCCACGAGGTCAATATGCTCGAGGGTAGGGGTCCCTGAGGGGACGGAGGACGTGCAATGGTGGTGTGTGGTACTTGCGTGACTGGCCTCAGGCCTGGTTGGGCCGGGGGAGAGCGGCCCTTCATGTGGCCTGTCCAACAGTCACACTCACAAGAGCACTGTCACTCTTCACACACTCACAAGAGCACCAACACATTGACTATCACACTTATAAGTGCACTGCCACTCTTCACACACTCACCAGGACACCACCCCATTGAATCTCACACTCACAAGAGCACCACCACATTGACTATCACAATCACAAGTGCACTGCCACTCTTCACACACTCACAAGAGCACTACCCCATTGAAATTCACACACAGAAGTGCACTGCCACTCTTCACACTCACAAGAGTACTACCCCATTGAATCTCACACTCAGAAGTGCACTGCCACTCTTCACACACTCACAAGAGTACTACCCCATTGAATCTCACACTCAGAAGTGCACTGCCACTCTTCACACACTCACAAGAGTACTACCCAATTGAATCTCACACACGAGCACTGCCCCATTGAATCTCACACTCACAAGAGAACTGCCCAATTGAAACTCACACTCACAAGAGCACTGTCACTCTTCACACACTCACAAGAGCACCAACACATTGACTATCACACTCATAAGTGCACTGCCACTCTTCACACACTCACCAGGACACCACCCCATTGAATCTCACACTCACAAGAGCACCACCACATTGACTATCACACTCACAAGTGCACTGCCACTCTTCACACACTCACAAGAGCACTACCCCATTGAAATTCACACACAGAAGTGCACTGCCACTCTTCACACACTCACAAGAGTACTACCCCATTGAATCTCACACTCGGAAGTGCACTGCCACTCTTCACACACTCACAAGAGCACTACCCCATTGAATCTCACACTCAGAAGTGCACTGCCACTCTTCATACACTCACAAGAGCACTACCCCATTGATTCTCACACTCACAAGTGCACTGCCACTCTTCACACACTCACAAGAGTACTACCCATTGAATCTTACACTCAGAAGTGCACTGCCACTCTTCATACTCACACACAGCTTCTAAGGTGCTGCCTGCTCTCAGCTGTGCAGTTCTCTCAGCAGAGAGGCCTCCCGTCTGTAAGGTCTGGGCTTCAGTCCAGGGAGTCATCTGAGGTTATTGGCAGGACTCCCTGAGAATGTACGCAGCCTGCACACCAGGTGCCCACTTCTCATCATTTGCATTTCTTTTGATTGCTCAATAGTTGTCCTAAATACATGTCATTTTTTTCTACTCATGGTTCCGAGAGCACTCCCACTCGTCACACACTCACAAACGTCAGAACTAACTCAGTTTAACTCTTGCAGCTCTCAGTATTTTTATAGTAAAACCTTTTTGATTTTAACACAGTAATAGGTAGTCTGTCATTGCGATTACAGCATCTATGTGAGATGGAATACAGGCCTCATCCCACCCAGGGTCACTTTCGTCATCCCCGACCCAAACCTTATGAGCCCGCCCTCTCCCCAGATTATGTCCTGTTTCCGGGGTCAGCCCCGCGCCTCCTATATCGGCTTCTCAGGGTTTGCCCCCAATCCACCCCCCCCCATTCATTCCAGGATGGAGGGGCCTAAGGACAGGCCTAGTATTAGCCAACGTCTCTCCTAGCCAGCAGGGTGTAGCAGCGTCCTCTCCCCCTCCCCGTCCTCCAGGTCGTGGTGTAAGATGAGTGAGTGTGACTGTTCCAGCACCCTCGAGAATGAAGCAAATGTCTGCAGCGCTGTGTCCCCGGGTGCGCCAGGCCATAGAGAGAAGGATCTTTGGACTCAGAGGCCTCAACCAGGGGGCACTGCCAGCGCAGGGGCCTCCACCAACGGCGAGGGGGAAGGAGTGAGTGTGAGGGAGTGAGAGAGTGTGAGGGAGTGAGAGAGTGTGAGGGAGTGAGAGAGTGTGAGGAAGGGAGAGTGTGAGGGAGTGAGTGTGAGGGAGTGAGAGTGTGAGGGAGTGAGTGTGAGGGAGTGAGTGGGAGGGAGTGAAAGAGTGTGAGGGAGTGAAAGAGTGGGAGGGAGTGAAAGAGTGTGAGGGAGGGAGTGTAAGGGAGTGAGTGTGAGGGAGTGGGAGGGAGGGAGTGAGTGTGAGGGAGGGAGTGGGAAGGAGGGAGTGGGAGGGAGGGAGGGAGGGTGAGGAAGTGAGGGAGTGTGATGGGCCTTCCACAAACGGTGAGGGTGAGGGAGTGAGTGGGAGGAAGTGTGAGGGAGTAAGTGTGAGTGTGAGGGAGGGAGTGTGGGGGAGTGTGATGGGCCTTCCACAAACGGCGAGGGTGAGGGAATGAGTGTGAGGGGAGCCTGGTGGAGATGCTGAGATGTGATAAGGTGGAGCCGGGCGGTGAATGCCCGTCTATGGCGCGCCAGGCAGGGGTCCCACCAGCCAATGTCCTCGTAGGGCCCAGCCACCCTCACCCTCACCGCCCCATCAAGTCCACGGAGTGCGTCCCAGAGCCCTGTGTCTCTGGATCTCCCTCCTTTTCCCAGGGGTCCCATACGCATTTGTGCTTGTGGGGGGTTGTATTCGGGGCATTACGAGAGGTCGAACAGAGCATGTCATAGCTGCAAGCACTGGTAGAATCGAGGTCTGTGCAGGCAGAAATCCATCTGGCTGTCTCTAGTCAGTGTTGGGAGCGAACCACAGACAGGTGGGCATAGAGGAGACCCTTATCGTATCTGGGCCGATCAATCCTATTCCCCCCAAAAACGCAGGACTCTTCCATCCGCCGTGTAGCCAGTCTTTCACCAGCAGGCTTTGCACTGCCCAGTGATAAAGACCGATACTGGCCACCGCAGCCACCATCGTCTGTAGATTGTACACACTTACCAAAGACAACTCTAGCAGGCTTGTTTGCCCACAGGAACTGGTGTGGCGGAGTGAGCTAAAGAACGATGATGGATTCAACCCAGATCTGTGACTGGGGGTGAGTGTTTGAAAGATTTCAGTGCTCCGTCCATCATCCCCTTTGGTATCGCTTTGTTCACCCTAAGTGGGGAGGGTATGTCCAGTCGTGGGTCCCTTGCTCACTCTACCACTGGATTCAAGCTAGCCTGGCTGATGAGGATTATGAATCTGAAACCGGTCCCAGGAAGCTTGAATTCGGTCCAGGGAAGGCATGGCTTGGCAGTTCAGGCTGGACTGTTCCCATGAGGCACAGGGTCAGACTGATTTGCATATAGCCATGTCTGAACTGGGGTGGCAGAGTGGGCTAAAGAACGGTGATGGATTAAACCCAGATCTTTTGACTGGGTATGAGTGTTTGATTGATTCAGATGCTCCGTCCATCACCACCCCCTTTTGTACCGCTTTTGGCCGCCATAAGTGTTGCAGGGTATGCTCAGACGCGAGTCCCTTGCTCACTTTGCCACTGGATTCAAGTAAGCCGGGCAGAAGACGGCTGGAATGCCAGAAACCGGTCCTCGGAAGCTTGTTTCTGGTCCAGGGAAGACATGGCTTGGCAGTTCGGGCTGGACTGTTTCCATGAGGCACAGGGTCATACTGATTTGCATATAGCCATGTCTGAACTGGGGTGGCAGAGTGGGCTAAAGAACAGTGATGGATTAAACCCAGATCTTTTGACTGGGTGTGAGTGTTTGATTGATTCAGATGCTCAGTCCATCACCACCCCCTTTTGTACCGCTTTTGGTCGCCATAAGTGTGGCAGGGTATGCTCAGACGTGAGTCCCTTGCTCACTTTGCCACTGGATTCAAGCAAGCCAGGCGGAAGATGGCTGGAATGCCAGGAACCGGTCCTCAGAAGCTTGTTTCCGGTCCAGGGAAGACATGGCTGGACTGTTCCCATGAGGCACAGGGTCAGACTGATTTGCATATAGCCATGTCTGAACTGGGGTGGCAGAGTGGGCTAAAGAACGGTGATGGATTAAACCCAGATCTTTTGACTGGGTGTGAGTGGTTGATTGGTTCAGATGCTCCGTCCATCACCGCCCCCTTTTGTACCGTTTTTGGCCGCCATAAGTGTGGCGGGGTATGCTCAGACGTGAGTCCCTAGCTCACTTTGCCACTGGATTGAAGCAAGCCGGGTAAGAAGACGGCTGGAATGCCAGAAACCGGTCTCGGAAGCTTGTTTCCGGTCCAGGGAAGGCATGGCTTGGCAGTTCGGGCTCTGCCAAACCATGGGCTTAGATGCGAAATCCTGGAGATATGAGTTGGTACTAACCCATGGTTAATGGAGGGAAAAATAAAGGCAGAAATGATATATCCCGATGGAAGATGCAAATGCGGGTCTGGGACTAAGTCTGAAACATTGCACATATTGTTAGATTGCCTTATGGTTTTAGATTTGAGAAAACTGTTTTCACGCCCAGTATTCGTAAAATACGGAATAAGGTCACGGGCCCAAGCCATTGTGCTATTGATAGAAATGAAAAGTCTTGATGTTGCTATTGCACTAGAACATTATATGTAAGGTATAAATCGTTTTGCAAGGGAAAAACTTAAGCAAGGACAGTGACTTATTTACCCTTAAATCCTCCTATTCTGTATATAAAAACTTAAGCCCAAAGATAGCTATAGATCAAATGGTTTTAAACTACTGCTGCTAAGGTGGAATGATGTGGGTAAAGTACCCTTTTAAATTTAGGGTCTATTGGTACTATTGTTTAATTATGTTTTTATGCTATTTTAAACTATTTCATTGGGTTTACAAAATTGGAAATGTAGCGGCTGCTATGGGTGAAGGTGGATTCGGTTTTATTGCATATGTATCAAGCAAAGTTGGCCTCAAGGAAACTGTGTGATTTTAAATGCTAATGAGGTTCTTTCTTTTTTTTTGTATGGTTTTATGTATTTATGAGATCCTTGGAGTTTAAAAACTATGGTCTAAATAAACAGATTACTCTCTCTCTCAGTTCAGGTTGGACTGTTCCCATGAGGCTCAGGGTCAGACTGATTTGCATATGGCTGGGTCTGAACTGGGGTGGCAGAGTGGGCTAAAGAACAATGGATTAAACCCAGATCTGTGACTGGGGGTGAGTGTCTCAAAAGTTTTAGTGCTCCGTCTATCATCTTGTGTTTGCTTTGTTCGCTCAAACATGGCAGGGTTAAACCGGTCCTAGGATGCTTGTTTCTGGTCTAGGGAAGACCGGGCTTGGCAGTTCCGGCTGAACTGTTCCCATGAGGAACAGGGTTGAGACTGATTTGAATATGGCTGGGTCTGAACTGGGGTGGTGAAGTGAGCTAAAGAATTATGATGGATTCAACCCAGATCTGTGACTGGGGGTGAGTGTCTGAAAACTTTCAGCGCTCCGACCATCATCCCCTTGTGTTTGCTTTTCCCACAGGAACCAACAATATATCACCTTTTGAGCATGGAACCAAGTTTGCAGAATTTAAACATGGAAGTACACAAACACGAATCGCATGCGTTGAAGAATCATCATTTTGGGTTACGCAATCCTGCCCATGAGACTGAGGGGGAAACTGCTCCATCGGACCATGTCTCTGTGAGTTTTACTGAGAAGAGGACAGAGATTCAGGCTCCAAGTCAGCGCCGGTTCCCAGGCTACGTGCACCCCCCGTAAAGAAAACTAAGGCAGCATACTGAGAGATCTGGACGCCTGGCCTCGTCCCCACAATCACCCTGCAGGGGATTCCAGAGTGACCTTCCCTCAATATTATTAAACTGAGATCGTTAAAACTGCCAGCTTTTTGCTTCTTCTAACTTAGGCCCAGATTCATCAAACTAAAATCTGCTCGCAAAGGGGCAGATTCTCAGAATATGCCCCTTTGCGAGCAGTATTTTTGCATTTGGGATGCATCATCCCAAATGCAAAAATCGCAATTTTAGAAATCGCTAAATTGCGATTAATTGCATTTAAGGAATCTCAAATTGAGATTCCTATAAATGCAATGCATGAAAGTTTTTAAAATAGCGAAATCGCTAATAGGGCACGCAAATTCCCATAAGTACAACTTCATGGTAATTTGCAAAAACTTTGAAAAATGCACTAAAGTGCATTTTTCAAAGTTTCATGTTGCACACACACATGCCCTAAAGGCATGTGTGTGCGCAACATATGTGCACATATCAATTTCAGGGGTGCAACAGGGTGTCCTTTGGACACCCCTGCACCCTTGAAATCGCAATCTCAATTTGCGAATCGCTAATTGCGATTCGCAAATTGAGATGGTCTTCCTATTCATTCCTATGGGCCTCTAGGCCCATAGGAATGAATGGGGAGGTATTCCTTAATTGCGACTCGCAATTTGCGAGTCGCAATTAAGGAATTCTCAGAAATCGCTATTTTTCTAGTGTTTTCTTGATGCATTCCATTTTGCAATTTCTTAATAGCGAATCAGTATTTTTCGCTATTAAGGAATCGCACATTGGGTTGTTGAAGCATCTGGGGGTTAGTTCTTGCTTTAGATTTTGGTGGACAGGGTACTCTGTCGCAGACTCTCGAGTCTCAGGTAGAGACAGGAAGAGCTTGAGCTTTCCATGGATGGAGCTGCTTGGGCTCTGGTGGTGGAAAGCTTCCTCTGATGGCCTCACGAATGAGGAGACTCGGAGGGAGGGCTTTACACTGCCCGCCCCACTTAGGGTGGATGGTGGGATCTCCTTTTTTTCGATCCATCACCTTGAGGAAAAATCTGGTGATGAGGAACAGGAAAGACCAACACTCCTTGGAAGAAAGCTCCATGGAGTTATATGAAGATTCTGCAAGATTCAGTGGAATTCCGTGATTGGGGGGAGTTAGGCGCATCCCTCTGCTGGCGCTCATCTTTAGAGCCAAGAGCTCATTCAATGCTGAAACATCAGCGCGAACTTCACCCACGCGGCGCGCCGGAGGGTGTTACTTCTCTAGTTCATGTTGCTGCGGCTCGAGTCGATTGCATGTTTTTGCATATGTTAGCTCCTTGAAGCCAAGCTTTCTGGGTCTTTCAATGACTGTTTTCTATTTGAATGAGTCTGTTTGAGGATGGAGACCAGGTTTTGTTATGTATGTATAAATCTGTAGCCAGCCAAAGTCAGCGGAGCGCTGGGTCAAAGGCGTGGATACAGACAACGAGAGATATGAGAGTTACCAGGTGTGTGGACTCTTTCTGCATTGGGATTTTCCTTGGCTGCTAAGTGTTTTCCCCTCCTATGCTGACTTTTCATCATTCTCACTATTCATGATGAGCTCAGCTCGTCATCAGCACAGCTCAACCGTGCATCATGACGAGCTGAGCTCGTCATGAGCATGGAAAGGGTTAAAGAGTTGTGCGTTCAACTCTTTCCAGAACTGGAGCAGGTTTGGGGCTGTCTTGATTGTTGAAGGTATTCCAATCTAGATACTGGGGGCTTTTTTTGTGAGCCCTTTGCACTGCTGATGCGTCACTTTTTTTGATGCCCCGGCAGCACAAATCACAAAATCAAATTTATGACGACACTTTGATCCGACAGCTGTCATTCTTCGGACGAGTGTCTGCATTCAGGTCACTCTTCTGACAGGTCCCACCAGACCGCTTCAGGTGGGCCGTGGTCCATCCACACTTATGTAC
This sequence comes from Lissotriton vulgaris, assembly GCF_964263255.1. Classification (NCBI taxonomy): domain Eukaryota; kingdom Metazoa; phylum Chordata; class Amphibia; order Caudata; family Salamandridae; genus Lissotriton; species Lissotriton vulgaris. The sequence goes on from NC_141687.1 coordinate 14,190,969, forward strand.
TGTGATCTATTTGTTTTGTTATTTGCTCTAACGCATTATATTATAGTTTATTTTTCTTATGCAGCTGTACATTATTCTGGGTGTAATTATACTATGTATGGTTTTACTGGCAGAGGGGTTAGTCTGCATTGATTTTATTGATGGGCAGTTCTTATCCCGACATCTTGTTTTACCTGTTTGTTTTTCTTTTGTGAGGAGCCCACCAAAATGACTGATGATATGTTGGACTGTACCCCAGGGCTTTAAGTGGGCCGGGTCCTGCTGGTGCTTAGTAGTTCTAATAAGCAGGTGCAACCGGGTCCCTCTCGCGCTCTCCGTTTTTGCCCTCACCCTCAAACCTTACCTCTGCAGCAGGGCCACCCTTCACTGCCTTTGTAACTTCAAAGAGACTATATAAAGGTCTATCACAGTCTCATTATTTCAAAACTGAAGCATTTTCAAAATTTTATACAAAGAAGTCATAGTTGATGCTAATAGTATTATATGCAACTAACAACCATTGGCGAAGCCAATAGTCTTGGCTTGTTGATGTTACTTGTTGTGTCTTGATTTATTTTTATTTTATGTTGACAGTTTTATATAGCGCTGGCTAGAACTAGAGGTATCAGGGCGCTTTACATAAGGTTCCACAGGAATTACAAAATTACATCATTTACACGTTACATAAGTTACTAGAAAAAAAATTCAAGAGAGTAGAAGGTGATATAAATGGAGCTTAGAAGGGTAAGGGGCGGGGTAAGGGGGTAGGAGGTAGATAGGATGGAGAGACAAAGGAGAGTCTGCCCAAAGTCCGGTTGGGTAGGTGACGGCCGAGGAGTCCACAGCCCATCACCTCTTTATCAGCCAAACAGATAGGTCTCAACAGGAAAACAATTAAAGAGCAAAGAGGAGGGAACAAAACAGATCAGGGAGAGTTGGGAGTCTAAGGGAAGGAGAGGGCAGAGGTGGAGAAGACTAGACAAATGTCCGAAAACCGGCTCGGTAGGTGACAGCCACAGCGGTGTGCCAGAGCCAGTCTCCCCTATTGCTGTCGGGGCAGCTCCACCGGGGATCGGCCATGCGGTTTGTACTCCGCCGGCAAAGGGTGAGGAACAGGCGTAGGTCGAGGTTGTTGATCACTGTGGCTCTGAGGCTGGGGGTTTTCAGCCACGAGGAGGCAATGACAGATGCTGCACAATACCAGTTGTACAGCACAGTACGCTAAGCACAAATACTTAGCTTACACGTTTTAAGCTACGCCATTAATTATTCTGGCCACGCCCCTTTGAGAGACCACCTTGGTTTTTTATTCAATTTAAAGTCCTACTGTGCCTTAGCTAACTTTATCTCTCTCGCCCTTACATCTCCATTGTTGGGACTCTAAGCCGTAATTGAATACTCCATTGATGATCATAGCGCCAAGAAGCCTAGCACCTGTGGAAGCAATACCGAAGAGATGCCTTATGTAGGAGAGTAGGATCTGCTTATTATGGTTACCCCCACTTTTTGCTAGTGTTTCACTGTTTCTCGACTTTATTCTGGCTGGGGCCCTGCTAACCATGATCCCAGCCTAGCCGCTTCCTCCCTAAATTGATTGTGTGTACATTAGGTACACTCCAGTTTGGTTACTGGGTTACCCTGTGAGTCCCTAGTATATGGTACCTTAGGTACTAAGGGCATAGTTACCCCAGAGGTCCAACAGGTGCTGAAGCATGTATTATACCATCCCTGGGAAGCCTTCCAAAATGGCACCACAGGTCTGCTACTGCAGCCTGGGTATGGTGGTGCATGCTCCCCTTACTGAGATATAGGCTACCTATATCTACCTTTAATCACTGACACATATATACCTATCAGTCACTCCTATGGCAGGCCTTATAAGTCCTAAAGGCAGAGTGCCTGGTTTTGTGTGAGAGGGTGCCCATGCATGAGCAGGACCCCTCTGCAGCTTTCGGAGCCTATTCTTTGAGGCTGTTCTGTGATGCAGCCAGACCATATACTCTTAAGTGCATTGTAACCTTGCGGTAAATGCTAACTTTGGAATGGCTGCATGGAAACATGTCGCGTTTGGTGTCAAACACTTTGGAATCCTACCCTACCGCCAGTCCTGGTGGCGGGGGTAGAATTCCACCCTTCTAGAGGGAGAAGAAATGTACACACTTACCTAACTGGTAATACTTTAAAAGAGCCCCAGCATCACAAATGGATGCTGCAGCCCCAGACACAGATCTGACCTCCTGCTGCTGGATAAAACTCCGGGCAGGGGAGGCCTGGGCAATAGGTTTCCTGTCACAGGGAGGTGTACCCACCTCCCAGACAGGCTTTGGTGTATTGGGGCTGGGTGGGGGCACTCTGAGAGTGCTTTTCAGACAGTGCTGGAGGCACACTTGGTGTCCATATGCATACCCCAATTTAAACCGGTTGCAGGGGCATTCATCCCTTGCTTTGGCATGAAACTGGACAAAGGGAAAGGGGTGTAACCACCCCTCTCCCCAGACCCTCCCATAGGTGGGTCCCTAGAGCAGTGTGTGGCGTGCAGCAGTGTGTGGCGTGCAGCAGTGTGCGGCGTGCAGCAGTGTGCGGCGTGCAGCAGTGTGAATAATGCAACAGTGTATGGCGTGCAGCAGTGTGTGGCAAGCAGCAGTGTGAGGCGTGCAGCAGTGTGAGGCGTGCGGCAGTGTGCAGCATGCAGCAGTGTGAGTAATGCAGCAGTGTGCAGCATGCAGCAGTGTGAGGCCTGCAGCAGTGTGTGGCGTGCAGCAGTTTGCGGCGTGCAGCAGTGTGAGGCGTGCAGCAGTGCGAGGCGTGCAGCAGTGCGAGGCGTGCAGCAGTGTGCGGTGTGCGGCGTGCAGCAGTGTGCGGCGTGCAGCAGTGTGCGGCGTGCAGCAGTGTGCAGCATGTAGCAGTGTGAGTAATGCAGCAGTGTGCAGCATGCAGCAGTGTGCGGTAGTATCACATAGGGAGACGGACGTTGACGAAGTTAAGACGCAGGACCTAAGCGGGACGTGGCGTACTGCACATCAACTGGTGACTGAGTTTTTCTGAAGTTGTGGACGAAAGGCAGAAAATAACCGAATTAGGAAACATTAAACTGAGTGATGAAGGAAAAGACTTTCAAGGTGTCTCCTCGGTCAACAAAACAACTCTGAAGCAAGTCCTTTCAAGTCAACAACCGTATCCTATGGAATCCCAGAGGGGACCTAGTTGGTGGGATATTTAAGAGAGGAAAAGAATTTCAAGATAGCCAAAGTGCTACAATTATAACAGAATTCCCTACTGTAGTCTCATCACAAGAGCTGACTTAAGTTCAATTGTGGATACTGCGCCAGTTAAAAGAATTCTGAAGTACCAGTGATATGTTGGTCTGAAGAATTATTATATTCCCAGGTGTTAGAGAACACTTACCGTATCTGGTGGGTCCTGATGAAGGTGGTGTCCATCGTTGTTCTAATTCCACCGAAACGCGTTGACCAAGTCCCCTTTTTTTTCACCAACTAAAGTGGTGATATATTGAACAACTGAGATAACATCTAATAAGACGTGTTTACAAAACCCAGATTTGTGAAGTTGTGAATGTATAAGAGTGAAAGTGGTGTGTGTGTGGTATTGTTCTCTACCTGGTGATATATGTATAGGAGTTCCGGTAAAAATGAATTGTAAATTTTGAACAATGTTTGACATCTTATGTATGAATCTTTTTACAAAAAAAACTATGAAAAAAGGAAAATATTCAATGAAGAAGTAATTTAAAGAATAAAAATAATGAAATAATGAAATAAATGTGTTATATTGCATTAATTATGCCTGTATATTCGGAGTACTTACCCTGAAAAATCAATAGGTCACAAGGGAGTTTTTTTCATTGTATTCTGCATGCAGCAGTGTGCAGCGTGCAATAGTGTGAGGCGCACAGCAGTGTGAGGCGTGCAGCAGTGTGAGGCGTGTGGCAGTGTGCAGCATGCAGCAGCGTGAGTAATGCAGCAGTGTGCAGCATGCAGCAGTGTGCAGCATGCAGCAGTGTGCAGCATGCAGCAGTGTGCGGCGTGCAGCAGTGTGCGGCGTGCAGCAGTGTGAGGCGTGCAGCAGTGTGAGGCGTGCAGCAGTGAGAGTAATGCAGCAGTGTGAGGCGTGCAGCAGTGTGTGGTGAGCAGCAGTGTGAGGCGTGCAGCAGTGTGAGGCGTGCAGCAGTGTGAGGCGTGCAGCAGTGTGAGGCGTGCAACAGTATGAGGCGTGCAACAGTGTGAGGCGTGCAACAGTGTGTGGCGTGCAGCAGTGTGTGGGGTGCAGCAGTGTGTGGCGTGCAGCAGTGTTGCGTGCAGCAGTGTGAGATGTGCAGCAGTGTGAGACGTGCAGCAGTGTGTGGCGTTCAGCAGTTTGTGACGTGCAGCAGTGTGTGGCATGCAGCAGTTTGTGAGGTGCAGCAGTGTGTGGCGTGCAGCAGTGTGAGGTGTGCAGCAGTGTGAGGCATGCAACTGTGTGAGGCGTGCAGCAGTGTGTGGCGTGCAGCAGTGTGTGGCATGCAGCAGTGTGTGGGGTGCAGCAGTGTGTGGCGTGCAGCAGTGTGAGATGTGCAGCAGTGTGAGACGTGCAGCAGTGTGAGGCGTGCAGCAGTGTGTGGCGTTCAGCAGTTTGTGACGTGCAGCAGTGTGTGGCATGCAGCAGTTTGTGGGGTGCAGCAGTGTGTGGCGTGCAGCAGTGTCGCGTGCAGCAGTGTGAGATGTGCAGCAGTGTGAGACGTGCAGCAGTGTGTGGCGTTCAGCAGTTTGTGGCGTTCAGCAGTTTGTGACGTGCAGCAGTGTGTGGCATGCAGCAGTTTGTGGGGTGCAGCAGTGTGTGGCGTGTAGCAGTGTGGCGTGCAGCAGTGTGAGGCGAGCAGCAGTGTGAGGCGTGCAGCAGTCTGCAGCATCCTCAGTAGGCAATACTTGCTAAATTTCCATCGGATGCCCAGAATGACGACTGGTTAGAGGAAAGAATGCAGCATAACAACCAGAGCTGTAGACTTTAGAAATTGGGAACCAGGTTCAAATCTTAGCATCCTGTCCTCATGACAATCCCCCCCAAAAGGCAGAAACATGACAATATCAAACTTATAAATATTTTAATATTGGGATTGAATCAGTTAATTGTTAAAAATTTGATTTTTTTTTAAGTTGAAGTGTTTGTATGCAATTAATACAGATTGTTTGGGAAATAGGATGCAACATAACATCCAGAGCTGCCTCCTTTGGAACAGGGGAACCTGGTAGAAGTTTTGGCGTGCGTTGACTTTGGAACAGAGGAACTGGGTTTAAGTCTTGGCGTGCTCTTCCGGGTGCCAGCCCCCTCTAAAAAAAGCTGGCAGAAACATGGCGATATGAAAAATGTTAATACTGTATTTTCATTGCTGCAGTGAATACCGAAATGAGAAAGTGCCTTCTGTGAATACCAAAAAGGTAGTACGTTTAGGATTTTGTTATTTCTGTGAATCGGGCCCTTAGTACCTACAATTTTCAGGCCATAACAAAAATGTCAATGTGACTCTGGTGATTAACGTATCTCTTGGAGAGATCAGAGTTTTGCAGAATTCTAGATTTGACTCATCATAAAGTAGCGCAGTCGGCCAATGTGCCTCTTGCACAGCGCAAAGTTGAACATGCAGCTCATAAAAAAACATTTGTATAATAATGAATATTTATTAGTAAGCACAACCAACATCTGGGTGCTGTTTGTATCGGGAGAAGTGTGGTGGTGCTGGGTAGCAGAAATTTTATGCATGTGTGTGGGGGTCGTAGTATGTTTTGTTTGTGTGTAGGTGCATGTTTGTGTGTGTGTGTGTGAGAGAGAGATGTGGTAGTGCTGTACATGAGCAGTGGGACACTCCAACTTGGTCTCCTTCATTTGTGCATGTGTGTGTGTTTGTAAGATAGTGGTACACCTCATACCCAACCCATGTCTCTGCATCATTTACTTTTCCAATTTTCTCTGCCATGTTAGAAGCGGGAGAAGAAGGAGGAATCTTAGCTGTGTTGTTGCGTCTCTTCACTGAAAGGGCGGGCGCTCTATTTCTCCAGCTCTTGTGAGCCATTACAGGCAGATGTTTATGTGGCCTCTTTGATGCAAGATCTAACAAGTATTGGCAATGCCAACAGGTCTGCTGTATGAATGAAAGGGCCTTTTATGTTTCTGCTAGGTGTAGACTCTCAACACGTCTTCTCAGACGCACTCTGTCACTCATCTTTGCACCCATGCTTTAATTTATCCAGCCACCAACTGATGCTTCTATTGCCCTTCTTGATTGCAATAAAGCACATAACCTCAACAACATGTGCAAAAAAAGAATAGAATCCAACTAGAAAAAATAAATCATGTGCTTTCTAAAGAAAGACAGCATATGTTTGCAAAAACTAAACTAAACAGAATCAGATATCCATGTGGCAAATTTATTTTAAATATTCTATCATTGTTTAAAGTTCAAGGAGGGCCGTCACATTTAGAACCAATGTGTTGGCCATCTTGGAACGGCAAAACAATGATACACTACGGACAACAGCACTCCATAATGCTCTCCTGGTCTACAGAAAGTGGCCGCCTCAAATGTAGCACACCGCAGATAAAATGAGAGGCAAGCAAGCAAGCAACCCGTCAGCACTGCCTGGTGAGCTGCAGTATCCTCTTAGGAGGCGTGAGAATTATAGAAAGAGAGAATTCAGCATTAAAGCACTGGCCTGGCCAAGCATCCCTGGTACTGAAGTTCAATCAGTTTCAAAATGCTGCAATTGACAGGGCAAAAGAGGCAATGACCGCCGCCCCGCACATCCGAAGAACAACCACGGTGAGAGTTCCTTCTCCCACCTCGCTGCCAAGACATGGAACACCCTCCCACTGAGCCTACGACAGACCCAAGACCTGCTGACCTTCAGGAGGATACTCAAGACCTGGCTGTTCGACCAGTAGCGCCCCCAGCTCCTTGAGACCCCCGTGGGTATGTAGTGCGCTTTACAAATGATTGATTGATTGATTGATTGACGGATGCAGGCTGAAACATCACCTCATGCAGTTTACTGTCATTGATGGAAGCAGAGTGGAAATGACACTCAAACAGACCAGCGGCAGATCAGAGTGGGCGCAGAGACTCTATGTACGGTCTATGCATGTATGTATTTATATAGATGTCTGTATGTAATTGCTTATCACAAGATGTGGGCAAACTTCTATTAAAAGATTCTAGCAAGAATGATCACTGTGCAAATCTTCTCCCCCTAGAGTTTCTCAGCAGCATTAACCAACACCAACATCTTTCCATCTGTGGCTTTAGTGCAGAGAAATAACAACCCACCCTTACCTGCCTATCGATTTTAACCTTGGCTGCCGTCATGTTTATCATGATCTTTCATAATAAACAGATCAGGCGTGTGGCAACAGAAATGTGTTCCCTAGTGAACCAATCAGGCGTGTAGCTGTTATTATTGGCTGGTCCATCAGACGCACAGGATAGAATTACAAAAGATACACAATGAGAGTTGGCAAAACAACGAGCTGTCTCTCCTAAGAGGGCCTAACAAGGGTTCTGACCGCACAAACCTTCTATACCCTCAGTTTGTCAGAGGGGGTAACCAGCACCAACCCCCATGCCTACTCTGGAAATCGGTGAGATTCAAAGTATCAAAATATCTATCTGTAGACTTTAATACAGAGTAATAACACTCAGTACATAATTGCCCATTGACTTTCACCTACGCGTCTCACAATCAATATGTCAGGCCTACGGCCTTGATTGTTTCCGTTCATCATAAATAATCCAGGCTATAACCTTTGGCTTCGCAGAATAAGCAATCTGCGTCATAACTTTTCAATATAAACGCACCGGAACTTTTCCCAGTGAACTGATAAGTGCTCTGCCCCTCATCAAGCTTGACACTACATGTAGCCCAGGCCTACAGGAATGCACAGTTGCAGGCTAGCGTCAGGGATAGATTTATAAAACTACAAATAGGTAAAAACCGACAGTTTCCAAAACAATAGGCAGCCCCTCTCAATAGGGCCTTAGAAGAATCATCGCAGTGAAACTCTACTCCCAGGGTTTGTCGGAGCGACACCTCCTCCACAAACCTTTGGCACAATGGTAATCCATGATACTATATCTAATCAAATACCTTTCTAGGCCTGAACATATTGCAACAGCAATCCACTGTTAGAGCCAACAGGCTTTATCAGAGGTTAAATCTCCTATTGACTTTAACATATACTTTTCACAATCAATATGCAACGGGCCACTGCCTTTATCTGAACTTTTAATATTAAGCAACCAGTCATATAACCTTCCGCATTGGCCCGTCACGATAACCAACTGAAGCCCAGGGAAGACTTTCCACACGACAACCTTCCGGCAGAGATGAAAGTACAACTGAAGGTCAACTTATCGTTAGCAAAACAAAACACCACCTTGGCTCGGAGCGCCTCGTAAGGAGTATTGCTGAGCAGCTCTTCTATCCCCGCGGGTCATTGGGGTGGATGAACAGGAAACCACTGCCCACTAGGGTAAGTTGTGAATTCCATGAAACAAAATACCGGCCCCTGGCTTAAGCCGAGTGTATTAACAATCCATCGTCAAAGGCCTATTGTCTTTAACTCATGTTTTTCACAATGAGTAGGTCAGGCCTACTGACTTTGTCATAGCATTCATAATAAACAGATGAAATCTATGAAATCTGACATGCTTTTCCCAATGAACATATTACCCGTTACCCTTTAACACTTTGACGCTGTACCGACCACCGGTCTACACAAGTGTACGCAAACTAGAAGCGTCATGCATACAACTTAGAACACTCTCAAGAGGGTCTAACACGGATCATCACCACGAAACCTCAGGATTTCTAAGAGATGGTGACCAACACCACAGTCCTGGCTCACTACAGTCATCTATGAACTGTTCCATGGAACAAAACACCCATCTGTAGCCTTAAGATAGAAAAGTAACAATTCACATCTGAATGCCTCTCACATGACTCATGATTTCCACAGTAAAATGCCAGGCCAAGCGCCGCCATCATAACATTTCATAATGAACACATCAGGCCTATGGCCATGATCATTGGCTGCCACCATCACCAACACATGCAGTCTTTACGGTGGAAGCAACCAATCAAATCCTGTACTTGGGGGCCACCCTGGGAGTGGAGCTGTTAGACGGACCGGGAGGGTCGGCCGAGACTACGGGGAGAGGTCTCCGGGGAGAGCCGTCTCCAACGACTGTACAGACAAGTAACTTCCCCCCCACAGACGGACACCACACAAGGTTGAAGGTTAACGAGACTTTATATGCAATTCTTAGGTTACGATGATATGATACAAGGAGGTCTGGACTCAGGGGTCCCCTCGGTTCTAGTCTCTGGCTTAGGAAAGGGGTAGCGGGACAGTCTTTGTTACCAATGAGTGGAAAATAGCTCTCAATCCTCGAGCTCGGCGTTCTAGATGATCGGGCCGCGGCGGAGCCAGCAGGTCCCGAGATGGACGAAGGAAAACGACGGTCCGCGGCGGAGCCTGCAGGTCCCGGTGAAGATGACGGTTACAACGGTCCGCGGCCACGCCAGCAGGTCCCGACGACGATGAAGGATATGAAGGTTGCGAAGGCTGTGGCAGCGCCAACAGGCAGGACGATGGTGCACAAGACAGAGCTACGGCAGCGCCAGTAGTCCGTCAAGGATGAGTTCCTCTTTACGTCTCTCGACTCCAAGATACAACTGCCTTCCTGCTCTGGAGCTGCCCCAGTTATAGGGCTGATGTGCTTTGATGTCCGGACCCTCGCACTTGGAGGTCGGGAGGTCCGGGACGAGGGAGTCCAGACACCCAGCAGGGGGGTGGAGCCAGCGCCCGGGGAGGCGATGGGCGAGCGGCACTTGGCGGGGGAGAGCCATCGACACCTCTTTCTCCCATTGACTTGCCAAGTAGCCCGCTCACCTCCTGGGTGGATGGTGGTGCCGAGATGTCTGAGGCCTGGCCAGGCCCAGGGTTGAGGTCGATCGGGGGCCAAGCGGCCTCGTGGTGGAGTGTCCAAGATGGCGCCCCAGGATGGGCGCGTGGGCCGGCAGTGGATCGGACCCACGAGGTCGACATGCTCGAGGGCAGGGGTCCCTGAGGGGACAGAGGACGTGCAATGGTGGTGTGTGGTACTTGCGGGCCCGGGCTCGGGCCTGGTTGGGCTGGGGGAGAGCGGCCCTTCCTGTGGCCTGTCCAACATGCGTCCCCCCCAGCTGAAGGCGGGGAGAGTTACCCATCCTCTTGGGGACTCTCCTCGTCGAGGCGGAAAAAGCGGGACAGGCCATCCGCGTTGGCGTGATCTGGCCCAGGCCGGTGTTCAACTGTGAAGTCCATACCCTTGAGGGTGATAGGGGGTCGTGAATCGGTAGGTGACCCCGCACTGTTGCCAGAGGGATTTCATGTATTTCGAAATAAAGTTCGTGCCTCTGTCGCTGACGACTTCTCGGGGGAAGCCCACACGGGAGAAGATCCCCATCAGAGCCCGGCCGACTACCGGGGCTGTCACAGTCCGCAGAGGGACAGCCTCAGGGTAGCGGGTGGCGTGGTCCGCTAGCACCAAGATGAATCGATGGCCTTGTTTTGTGCGCGGGTCCAGGGGCCCCACAATGTCTATTCCGACCCTCTCAAATGGGGTAGTGACCACAGGAAAAGGTTGCAGGGGGGCCTTTAGTTTGCGGCCGCTCTTCCCACTGGCTTGGCACGTGGGGCAAGATCGGCAATGCTGGTGCACATCGTTCCTCATTTTGGGCCAGAAGAAGTGGGTCACTAGGCGACTGTAGGTTTTATCTTGTCCCAGGTGTCCTGCTAGGGGGACATCGTGGGCCAGGTTTAGCAGAAAGTCTCTAAAACGGAGGGGCACCACTAATACTCGGTTGGCCCCCAGCTCGGCGATTCTTTGCTCGCTGTACAGCAGATCATTGTCCCAGTAGACCCAATGAGTTCCGGAGGTATCCCCTGCGCTTTGGGCGAGCGCTTGCTGGCGGAGTCCCTCGAGGGAGGGACAGGTCTTCTGTTCTTGGCGAAATTGTTCTTGCGTGGGCCCCCCCTCTTGAGGCCACTGGTCGAGGTTAGCGAGGTCGGAAGGTTGAGCTGGTTCGGGGGGGATGTCATGGTCGGTGGTTTCGGCTGGGGCGACCGGAGGCGGTGGCGCCGGCCATTCGGGTTCTTCTGGGCGGTGGTTGGCACGGGCGGCCATGGACCGGGTGGTGACGCACGCCCAGTCCGGGACGCCTAACATCCCTAGGTGTTCTCTTCGCTCCACGGCTGCCCACGGAGAGCTTTCCAGGTCATTTCCAAGGAGGCAGTCTACGGGGGCATCGTCTCGTACCGTTACTTTCAACATGCCGGAGACCCCTCCCCATTCGAAAGGGACGCAGGCCATCCGACACAGACTTTCCGAGTTATCGGCTGATCGTACAGGGCAGAGAATGTTCGGTAGATACTGTTCTGGGGTCACCAGGTGACAGCGGACGGCTGTTACACTGGCCCCGGTGTCACGAAGGGCTTCGGCCCGGCGTCCATTGATGCTCACCCATTGGCTGTACTTCTGGGTGTTAGCGGGTAGGGGGACCCGCGGGACCATGTCTTTCCCCCCTAAGCATGCTAGAGCCATGGCGGCTGGCTCCCACTCTTGATGCTCTTGTTCGTATTCTTCCTGCTCCTCGGAGGTCTGTTCTTCCCCTAGGGCCGCAGCGGCCACTTGGCGGGGTCTTGGGCTCTGGTACTGCGGGCAGTTTGGGTCGTTTGCATAGTGGCCTACTCGTTGGCATCGGTGACACGTGACATTGGCTCTGTACCCCGGTCGCGCCGGGGTGCCGCCCCGGTTGGCCGGGGGGGCGGTGCTGGTAGCGGGGGCGACCGGAGCGTTGTCTCTTCCTCGTCCTTGGCCCCCTCCTCCTCCTCTTGGTCGGTGCTGACCATTGTTGTTCCGGTTCTGTTCGTAGGACCCATTCCGGCCCACTCTGGTGATCTCCCACCGGTCAGCTTCGGCCGCGAGCTGCCGGGGATCCGTTAACTTACTGTCGAGGAGGTGCTGGCGGAGCTCAATGAAGCAATTGTTCGACAGATGCTCCCATACCATCAGATTGAACAGTTGTTCGTAGGTCGTGACGTTGCTTCCTCTGATCCAGCCCTCGAAAGCTCGGCTAAAGTACGTTACATAGTCCACCCAAGTTGTACCCGGGATGCGGGTGCAGTCTCGGAACCTCTGACGGTACATCTCGGGTGTGAGGCCATAGCGGGTGAGGAGCGCCGCTTTCATATGGTCATAGGAGGTCATCTGGTGGTCCGGGAGCTGTAGCAGGGTATCGCGGCCCTCATTGAGGAATCTCCCCCATAGACCGGCTCCCCAATCGCTTCTATCGATCCGGTGTGCAGTCATAGCGATTTCATAGGCCTTAAACCATTGCTGGATGTCGTCCTCTCGGAAATATTCTCGGACAACATCCTTGGGGATGTGTACCTTTTTGTCTGTGGCCCCTGAGGTGTGGGGTCGCTCGGGCACCCCTACTTCTTTATTCTGCTTGCGCAGGTTGATCTCGGCTAGGTTCCGTTCGTGTTCGTACGCCAGTTTCTTTTCCTCGAGCTCCCTTTGTCTCTGTTTCTCCTCTCTTTCTTCTCGGAGACGCAGGTGCTCTAAGTTGATTTTTTGTTCGGCCAACTTGAGTTCAATGTCCATCTTGAGTCGGGCCATTTCTAGCTCGTGTAGTCGGGTTCTTTCTCTTTCCTGGATCTCGTCTTGCGAGAGACCCGTTCTTTGCCCTTCAGGGGCCGTGGTGGTTTTCTCTGCGGTGCTTTGATCGGGGGTTCCGGCAGCCCCGGTCTCTGCCCAAGATTCTAGGGCATGCTTAAAATCGTCTTTGGTGCTTAGTCCGGTGGTAGCGATACCCAGTTCGATGCAGAATTGTTTTAGTTCACGATGGCTGTACTCCTCCAGTTTCTCCATTTGGAACTTCTCGGTTGATCCGCTTTCTTTGGTTGTCATTGTGATTTCGTCGTGGGGTGAGCTACTCTCTGTACGTTATGCGGTGATTCGGATCGCGCCGCTGGCCACCAATGTTAGACGGACCGGGAGGGTCGGCCGAGACTACGGGGAGAGGTCTCCGGGGAGAGCCGTCTCCAACGACTGTACAGACAAGTAACTTCCCCCCCACAGACGGACACCACACAAGGTTGAAGGTTAACGAGACTTTATATGCAATTCTTAGGTTACGATGATATGATACAAGGAGGTCTGGACTCAGGGGTCCCCTCGGTTCTAGTCTCTGGCTTAGGAAAGGGGTAGCGGGACAGTCTTTGTTACCAATGAGTGGAAAATAGCTCTCAATCCTCGAGCTCGGCGTTCTAGATGATCGGGCCGCGGCGGAGCCAGCAGGTCCCGAGATGGACGAAGGAAAACGACGGTCCGCGGCGGAGCCTGCAGGTCCCGGTGAAGATGACGGTTACAACGGTCCGCGGCCACGCCAGCAGGTCCCGACGACGATGAAGGATATGAAGGTTGCGAAGGCTGTGGCAGCGCCAACAGGCAGGACGATGGTGCACAAGACAGAGCTACGGCAGCGCCAGTAGTCCGTCAAGGATGAGTTCCTCTTTACGTCTCTCGACTCCAAGATACAACTGCCTTCCTGCTCTGGAGCTGCCCCAGTTATAGGGCTGATGTGCTTTGATGTCCGGACCCTCGCACTTGGAGGTCGGGAGGTCCGGGATGAGGGAGTCCAGACACCCAGCAGGGGGGTGGAGCCAGCGCCCTGGGAGGCGATGGGCGAGCGGCACTTGGCGGGGGAGAGCCATCGACACCTCTTTCTCCCATTGACTTGCCAAGTAGCCCGCTCACCTCCTGGGTGGATGGTGGTGCCGGGATGTCTGAGGCCTGGCCAGGCCCAGGGTTGAGGTCGATCGGGGGCCAAGCGGCCTCGTGGTGGAGTGTCCAAGATGGCGCCCCAGGATGGGCGCGTGGGCCGGCAGTGGATCGGACCCACGAGGTCGACATGCTCGAGGGCAGGGGTCCCTGAGGGGACAGAGGACGTGCAATGGTGGTGTGTGGTACTTGCGGGCCCGGGCTCGGGCCTGGTTGGGCTGGGGGAGAGCGGCCCTTCCTGTGGCCTGTCCAACAGGAGCCCAAGCCCCTCTCTCATTAGGACACTGAAAGCTCTTTTTTTGTTGATCACATAAGGTCATGTTACAGTTGCTATGTCAAGCCAGACCAAAACATCCATGTAAGTTGATGACATCTCTCCTCCCATCTGTGATGCTGCCAGAGACAAACACTGTCAATTATAAACTTATCCAAGATACGTTAATAGCATTACACTGGCATATGTGTGCCCCTGAAAGCTCAAGCTCCGGCAGCTGGATAAAGAAACAAATGACCTCGGCGGCCTCGAGGTCAAGCACTTCTTTTCCAGGCACACAACCCCTGCCCAATCAAAGCATGAACTACTGGCCCACCCCTTCTCCTGGTGATGTTCATATAAGTGCTTTGCGACAGCTGCACTGTGAAGCCAGACCATGGAAAGGAAAAGGCGAAGGGAACAGCCATTAGCTCTCACCTGTGCTTTCACACTATGCGCATTGTGTCTAGCCCAAGACGCTCAGCGAGTGCCCCTGCAAGGATAAAGGGAGGGATGAGTCGAGAAGGGCAAGAATTTATGGTTAGGACCAACCTCAACAGACCTGGGGTAGGCACACCCCAATAAAGGCTGCATCCAATTATTCCGTTACTGTTCCACTGAGCATGCTGGTGGTGGAGTCCCTCCGGTCATGGGATATGCAGTGCAAAGTGGACCTATTGCTGCAACCTCTGATCTGCTAAGACCCATGCCCCCTTAGAATGAACATCACACCGGAGATAGCGCTATGAGATGAGTCCACGAACATGCAGTGGAGACGCTATAAATAGTGTGGGGTCTCTGGTTCCAATGGGCTTTTTGCTGAAGAAGCACCCCAATGTGCGGGACTCCCTCTATGTTTCAAATACCGGCCAAGACCTCAAGGCTGCCTGGACTTGCACCCACAGCCACCTCTCAATCAGGATAAAAGAAAATCTGTGACCTCACCTCTTCACTTCCAGCATAAGGTCTGTAAATCAGAACCACTACACACACACAGCCACAGCCGCAGACATGCATCCAACCACACTCTCGCCTGTGACTTCACGTATTCACTTCCAACAGAAGTGATGCACTCCTGGACTGATGGGTGCCAGAACTAGAGTGCTACTTTAATCAACATCTCATGCCGCACCTCCACTGCACCCCTAGCCACACGACCACCCCATTCCTGTCACACCCCCAGCCATACTGCTGCAACATCCCTGCAACATACCCAGCCACACCGCCACACACGCTCAGCTGTACCACGTGCCACACTGCAGCCACATCCCTGCAACATACCCAGCCACATCGCCACCACATGCTCCGCTACACCACAAGCCACACTGCAGCCACATCCCTGCAACATACCCAGCCACACCGCCACCACACGCTCAGCTACACCACGAGCCACACTGCAGCCACATCCCTGCAACATACCCAGCCACACCGCCACCACACACTCAGCTACACCACGAGCCACACTGCAGCTGCATCCCTGCAACATACCCAGCCACCTCTCCACCATACGCTCAGCTACACCACTAGCCACACTGCCGCTGCGTCGCTGCAAAATACCCGGCCACCCTGCCACCACAAGCTCAGCTACACCACGAGCCACACTGCAGCCGCATCCCTGCAACATACCCGGCCACCACACGCTCAGCTACACCACGAGCCACACTGCCGCCGCATCCCTGCAACATACCCGGCCACCCCGTCACCACACGCTCAGCTACACCACGAGCCACACTGCCACCGCATCCCTGCAAAAAACCCGGCCACACCGCCACCGCACGCTGAGATAAACCACGAGCTACACTGCCGCCGCATCCCTGCAACTTACCCGGCCACACCGCCACCACGCGTTCAGCTATACCACGAGCCACACTGCCACCACATGCTCAGCTACACCACGAGCCACACTGCCGCTGCATACCTGCAACATACCCGGCCACACTGCCACCACACGCTCAGCTACACCACGAGCAACACTGCCCCGCATCCCTGCAACATACCCAGCCACACCGCCACCACACGCTCAGCTACACCACGAGCCACACTGCCGCCGCATCCCTGCAACATACCCAGCCACACCGCCACCACACGGTCAGCTGCACCACGAGCCACACTGCAGCCGCATCCCTGCAACATACCCAGCCACCTTGCCACCATACGCTCAGCTACACCACTAGCCACACTGCTGCTGCATCGCTGCAATATACCCGGCCACACTGCCACCACACGCTCAGCTACACCACAAGCAACACTGCCCCGCATCCCTGCAACATACCCAGCCACACCGCCACCACACGCTCAGCTACACCACGAGCAACACTGCCCCGCATCCCTGCAACATACTCAGCCACACCGCCACCACACGCTCAGCTACACCACAAGCCGCACTGCCGCCGCATCCGTGCAACATACCCAGCCACACCACCCTGCGCTCAGCTACACCACAAGCCACACTGCTGCTGCATCCCTGCAACATACCCAGCCACCTTGCCACCGTACGCTCAGCTGCAGCACTAGCCACACTGCCGCTGCATCGCTGCAAAATACCCAGCCACCTCGCCACCATACGCTCAGCTACACCACTAGCCACACTGCCGCTGCACTGCTGCAAAATACCCAGCCACACCGCCACCACACGCTCAGCTACACCACGAGCCACACTGCCGCTGCATCCGTGCAACATGCCCAGACACGCCACCCTGCGCTCAGCTACACCACAAGCCACACTGCTGCTGCATCCCTGCAACATACCCAGCCACCTCGCCACCATACGCTCAGCTACAGCACAAGCCACACTGCCACTGCATCGCTGCAAAATACCCGGCCACCCTGCCACCACAAGCTCAGCTACACCACGAGCCACACTGCAGCCGCATCCCTGCAACATACCCGGCCACCACACGCTCAGCTACACCACGAGCCACACTGCCTTCGCATCCCTGCAACATACCCGGCCACCCCGTCACCATACGCTCAGCTACACCACGAGCCACACTGCCACCGCATCCCTGCAACATACCCAGACACACCACCACCGTATGCTCAGCTATTCCACGAGCCACACAGCCGCAGCATCCCTGCAAAATACCCGGCCACACCGCCACCGCGCGCTGAGATATACCACGAGCCACACTGCCGCCGCATCCCTGCAACTTACCCGGCCACACCGCCACCACACGTTCAGCTATACCACGAGCCACACGGCCTTCGCATCCCTGCAACATACCCGGCCACACTGCCACCACACGCTCAGCTACACCACGAGCAACACTGCCCCGCATCCCTGCAACATACCCAGCCACACCACCACCACACGCTCAGCTACACCACGAGCCACACTGCCGCCGCATCCCTGCAACATACCCAGCCATACTGCCACCACACGGTCAGCTACACCACGAGCCACACTGCAGCCGCATCCCTGCAATATGCTCAGCTACACCATGAGCTACACTGCCGCCGCATCCCTGCAACATACCCAGCCACACCACCACCACATGCTCAGCTACACCACGAGCCACACTGCAGCTTCATCCCTGCAACATACCCAGCCACACCGCCACCACACGCTCAGCTACACTACGAGCCACACTGCACCCGCATTCCTGCAACATACCCAGCCACACCGCCACCACACGCTCAGCTACACCACGAGACACACTGCTGCCGCATCCCTGCAACATACCCAGCCACACCACCACCACACCCTCAGCAACACCATGAGCCATACTGCTGCTGCATCCCTGCAACATACCCAGCCACCACTCGCTGAGCTACACCACGAGCCACACTGCAGCCGCATCCCTGCAACATACCCAGCCACAACACCACCACATTCTCAGCTACACCACCAGCCGCACTGCAGCCCCATCCTTGCAACATACCCAGCCACACCGCCACCACATTCTCAGCTACACCATGAGCCACACTGCTGCCGCATCCGTGCAACATACCCAGCCACGCCACCCTGCGCTCAGCTACACCACAAGCCACACTGATGCTGCATCCCTGCAATATACCAAGCCACCTCACCACCACACGCTCAGCTACACCACTAGCCACACTGCTGCTGCATCCCTGCAAGATAGCCGTTCACCCCGCCACCACAAGCTCAGCTACACCACGAACCACACTGCATCCGCATCCCTGCAACATACCTGGCCACCACACGCTCAGCTACACCACGAGCCACACTGCCGCCGCATCCCTGCAACATACCCGGCCCCCCCGTCACCACACGCTCAGCTACACCACGAGCCACACTGCCACTGCATCCCTGCAACATACCCTGACACACCACCACCGCATGCTCAGCTATACCACGAGCCACACAGCCACAGCATCCCTGCAAAATACCCGGCCACACCGCCACCACACGTTCAGCTACACCACGAGCCACACTGCCTCCGCATCCCTGTAACATACCCAGCCACACCGCCACAGCGCGCTGAGATACACCACGAGCCACACTGCCGCCGCATCCCTTTAACATACCCGGTCACACCGCCACCACACGTTCAGCTACACCACGAGCCACACTGCCTCCGCATCCTTGCAACATACCCGTCCACACCGCCATCACACTCTCAGCTGCACCACGGGCCACACTGCCACTGCATCCTTGCAACATACCCGGCCACACCGCCACCACACGCTCAGCTACACCACGAGCAACACTGCCCCGCATCCCTGCAACATACCCAGCCACACCGCCACCACACGCTCAGCTACACCACAAGCCACACTGCCGCCGCATCCCGGCAACATACCCAGCCACACCGCCACCACACGCTCAGCTACACCACGAGCCACACGGCAGCCGCATCCCTGCAATATGCTCAGCTACACCATGAGCCACACTGCCGCTGCATCCCTGCAATATACCAGGCCACACTGCCACCACACGCTCAGCTATACCATGAGCCACACTGCCTCCCAATCCCTGCAACATACCCGGTCACACCTCCACCACTTGCTCAGCTACACCACGAGCCACACTGCCGCCGCATCCCTGCAACATACCGGGCCACACCGCCACCACACGCTCAGCTACACCATGAGCAACACTGCCTCGCATCCCTGCAACATACCTAGCCACACCGCCACCACATGCTCAGGTACACCACGAGCCACACTGCAGCTGCATCCGTGCAACTTACCCAGCCACACCACCACCACACGCTCAGCTACACTACGAGCCACACTGCACCCGCATCCCTGCCACATATCCAGCCACACCGCCACCACACGCTCAGCTACACCAGGAGACACACTGCTGCCACATCCCTGCAACATACCCAGCCACACCGCCTCCACACACTGAGCTACACCACGAGCCTCACTGCCGCCGCATCCCTGCAAAATACCTAGCCACACCACCACCACACGCTCAGCTACACCACGATCCACACCGCAGCCCCATTAGTGCAACACACAAGGCCTCCCGCCACAACACATTTAGCCATGCTGCCAGCCACGCCGCCACCACATCCCTGCAACATACCCAGCCACACCACCACCACACACTCAGCTACACCATGAGCCACACTGCCTCCACACCCAGTCACACAGCTGGCCACACCGGGCTGCTCTGCGTCAAAGGGAGAGGGCAGGAGTGAGTCATATTTACTAATATATGTCACATTCCTGCTCTCTCAATGCGCTGGCATGCTATGTGGTGCCTAGCACCAACCTTGCGCCATGTTGCAAGAGTGCCTATGTTGCAGGCAGGATTTTTTTGTGCAAGAAGTAACATCTTTCTGTACAAAAACAAATGAGGAGAAATAAAGATGCTTCTCCACATTCCACTTTTTTGGAGAAGACGTAAATGTTTGACCTCATTCCCAGGCTTACTACTCTTGGTACATCTTGGGAATGTGGCAAAGAGCATGGGTGGGTGAATAGGAATACCCACTCTCACCCATGTAAGGCTTGCTGGGGAAGAGTAACACAAGGCAGCTACTTGAGCTGCCTTGAGTTACTCCATATTTACTAAATATCACAGGTACGCTCAAGGTGGCTATGCGTGGCTTGACAAAACTTACTTAGGAGTTGTGTTGCCATTGCGTCACCCTGCTCAATGCAAAGCACACCAATCCTTTGATAAATCTGTGCCCTGGTCTGGTGGGCACCAGAATCTTAAGCACGGGTTCTCATGTGACTCTCACACCTGGAGCCAGGCAGGGCTAAGAAGTGCCACTAGGTAGGGAGAGGGAGGAGGGAGTCAGACAAAATGTGACGAAGAGGAGAAAATGCCATCTGGACATAAGGTCTGGTAGTAGGATGTGTGTGTGTATTTGTGTGTGTGTGGTTGTGTGTGTGGATGTGTGTGTGGGGAGGTTGTGTGTGTGTGGTTGTGTATGTGTGTGTGATTGTGGTTTGGGTGTGGGTGTCTGTGTGTGTGGGTGTGGTTGTGTGTGGGGTTGTGGTTGTGTGTATGTGGTTGTGTGAGTGTGTGTGGTTGTGTGAGTGTGTGTGGTTGTGGTTGTGGATGTGTGTGTGTGGTTATGTATGGATGTGTGTGTGTGTGGTTGTGTATGGATGGGTGTGGTTTTTGTTGTGTGTGTGGTTGTGTGGGAGGGGTGTGTGTGTGTGTGTGGTTGTGTGGTTGTGGTTGTGTGAGGATGGGTGTGTGGTTGTGTGTGTGGTTGTGTGTTGTGTGTGTGTGGATGTGTGTGTGGTTTTGGTGGTTGTGTTGTGTGTGTTGTGTGGTTGTGTGTGTGTGGTTGTGTGTGTAGTTGTGGTTGTGTGTGTGGTTGTGTGTGGTTGTGTGTGTGTGTGGGTGGGGGTATGTGTGGGGGTGTGTGTGTGGGTGGATGTGTGTGTGGGTGGGTGGGTGTGTGAGTGTGTGGGTGTGTGTGTGTGTGCGTGGGTGGTCTGGCAGGCAGCAGTCAGTGTCGCTACAGAGAGTAGGCAAAGTGAGGGACAGAGAGAGAGTGTGTGCCATAGGGGTTTCTGGGGGGCACCTGGGGAAGGGATGGCAGGTAGAGCCTCACAGCTGGACCTAGCATTGCTCCGTGAGTACTCGCATGTTCAGTGTCAGGTGTTTTCCAGCTCAGGTGGCGCAGCCACTGATAACTCCGCGCTTCAAGGCCACTAACAATCCCCCCTCCCAAAGCCTGGCCCGAGCTCGAGCTGCGTCCTCTGAGCACCAATAACTCAGCGCCTATAAAAGGAAACATAGATTCCAAGAGCCTCACACCCCAGGACCTGTTCACAGGAGAGGCACAGGTGAGTGTGAAGGGGCACAGGTGAGTATGAAGGAGCACAGGTGAGTGTGAAGGAGCACAAGTGAGCGTGAAGGACCACAGGTGAGTGTGAAGGAGCACAAGTGAGCGTGAAGGACCACAGGTGAGTGTGAATGGGCACAGGTGAGTATGAAGAGACAGCACAAGTGAGTGTGAAAGGGCACAGGTGAGTGTGAAGGAGCACAGGTGAGTGTGAAGGGGCACATGTGAGTGTGAAGAGACAGCACAAGTGAGTGTGACGGGGCACATATGAGTGTGAAAGGGCACAGGTGAGTGTGAAGGAGCACAGGTGAGTGTGAAGGGGCACAGGTGAGTATGAAGAGACAGCACAAGTGAGTGTGACGGGGCACATATGAGTGTGAAAGGGCACAGGTGAGTGTGAAGGAGCACAGGTGAGTGTGAAGGGGCACAGGTGAGTATGAAGAGACAGCACAAGTGAGTGTGACGGGGCACATATGAGTGTGAAAGGGCACAGGTGAGTGTGAAGGAGCACAGGTGAGTGTGAAGGGGCACAGGTGAGTATGAAGAGACAGCACAAGTGAGTGTGACGGGGCACAGGTGAGTGTGAAAGGGCACAGGTGAGTGTGAAGGAGCACAGGTGAGTGTGAAGGGGCACAGGTGAGTATGAAGAGACAGCACAAGTGAGTGTGACGGGGCACATATGAGTGTGAAAGGGCACAGGTGAGTGTGAAGGAGCACAGGTGAGTGTGAAGGGGCACAGGTGAGTATGAAGAGACAGCACAAGTGAGTGTGACGGGGCACATATGAGTGTGAAAGGGCACAGGTGAGTGTGAAGGAGCACAGGTGAGTGTGAAGGGGCACAGGTGAGTATGAAGAGACAGCACAAGTGAGTGTGACGGGGCACATATGAGTGTGAAAGGGCACAGGTGAGTGTGAAGGAGCACAGGTGAGTGTGAAGGGGCACAGGTGAGTATGAAGAGACAGCACAAGTAAGTGTGACGGGGCACATATGAGTGTGAAAGGGCACAGGTGAGTGTGAAGGAGCACAGGTGAGTGTGAAGGGGCACAGGTGAGTATGAAGAGACAGCACAAGTGAGTGTGACGGGGCACATATGAGTGTGAAAGGGCACAGGTGAGTGTGAAGGAGCACAGGTGAGTGTGAAGGGGCACTGGTGAGTATGAAGAGACAGCACAAGTGAGTGTGACGGGGCACATATGAGTGTGAAAGGGCACAGGTGAGTGTGAAGGAGCACAGGTGAGTGTGAAGGGGCACAGGTGAGTATGAAGAGACAGCACAAGTGAGTGTGACGGGGCACATATGAGTGTGAAAGGGCACAGGTGAGTGTGAAGGAGCACAGGTGAGTGTGAAGGGGCACAGGTGAGTATGAAGAGACAGCACAAGTGAGTGTGACGGGGCACATATGAGTGTGAAAGGGCACAGGTGAGTGTGAAGGAGCACAGGTGAGTGTGAAGGGGCACAGGTGAGTATGAAGAGACAGCACAAGTGAGTGTGACGGGGCACATATGAGTGTGAAAGGGCACAGGTGAGTGTGAAGGAGCACAGGTGAGTGTGAAGGGGCACGGGTGAGTATGAAGAGACAGCACAAGTGAGTGTGACGGGGCACATATGAGTGTGAAAGGGCACAGGTGAGTGTGAAGGAGCACAGGTGAGTGTGAAGGAGCACAGGTGAGTGTGAAGGAGCACAAGTGAGCGTGAAGGACCACAGGTGAGTGTGAATGGGCACAGGTGAGAGTGAAGGTGCACAGGTGAGTGTGAAGGGGTACAGGTGAGTGTGAAGGGGTACAGGTAAGTGTGAAGAGAGAGCACAGATGAGTGTGACGGGGCACAGGTGAGTGTGAAAGGGCACAGGTGAGTGTGAAGGGGCACAGGTGAGTGTGAATGGGCACAGGTGAGAGTGAAGGTGCACAGGTGAGTGTGAAGGGGTACAGGAGAGTGTGAAGGGGTACAGGTAAGTGTGAAGAGAGAGCACAGATGAGTGTGACGGGGCACAGGTGAGTGTGAAAGGGCACAGGTGAGTGTGAAGGGGCACAGGTGAGTGTGAAGGGGCACAAGTGAGTGTGAAGGACCACAGGTGAGTGTGAATGGGCACAGGTAAGAGTGAAGGGGCACAGGTGAGTGTAAAGGAGCACAGGTGAGTATGAAGGGGTATAGGTAAGTGTGAAGAGACAGCAAAAGTGAGTGTAACAGGGCACAGGTGAGTGTGAAGGAACGGTGCAGGTGAGTGTGAAGGGGCACAGGTGAGTATGAAGAGACAGCACAAGTGAGTGTCATGGGGCACAGGTGAGTGTGAAGAGACAGCACAGGTGAGTGTGACAGGGCACAGGTGAGTGTGAAGGAACGGTGCAGGTGACTGTGAAGGGGCAGAGGTTAGTGGCAAGGGTCACAGGTGAATTTGAAGGGGCACAGGTGAATGTGAAGGGGCACAGGTGAGTGTGAGGGGGCATAGGTGCATGGGAAGGTATAGCACGGGTGTGTGTGAAGGGATGCGCAGGTGAGTGTGAAGAAATGGCACAGGTGAGTGTGAAGGGATAGTGCAGGTGAGTGTGAAGGGACAGTGCAAGTTAGTGTGAAGGGGCACAGGTGAGTGTGAAGGGATGCTGCAGATGACTGTGAAGGGATGGCGCAGATGAGTGTGAAGAGACGGTGCAGGTGAGTGTGGAGGGACAGCACAGGTGAGTGTGAAGGGACGGTGCAGGTGAGTGTGAAGGGATGACACAAGTGAGTGTGAAGAGACGGGCAGGTGAGTTTGAAGGGGCTCAGGGGAGTGTGAAGGGATGGTGCAGGTGAATGTGATGGGGCACAGGTGGTCGTGAAGGGACAGTGCAGGTGAGTGTGAAGGGGCACAGATGAGTGTGAAGGAAGGGCGCAGGTGAGTGTGAAGGGTTGACACAGGTGAGTGTGAAGGGTTGGTGCAGTTCAGTGTGAAGGGACATTGGAGATGAGTGTGAAGGGACGGTACAGGTGAGTGTGAAGGGACGGTGCAGGTGGGTGTGAAGGGGCACAAGTGAGCATGAAGGGATGGCGCAGGTGAGTGTGAAGAGATGGCACAGGTGAGTGTGAAGGGACAGTGCAGTTGAGTGTGAAGGGACAGTGCCGGTGAGTGTGAAGGGACAGCACAGGTGAGTGTGAAGGGACAGCACAGGTGAGTGTGAAGGGACAGTACAGGTGAATGTGAAGGGACAGCACAGGTGAGTGTGAAGGGGCACAGGTGAGTGTAAAGGGATGGTGCAAGTTAGTGTGAAGGGGCACAGGTGAGTGTGAAGGGAGCATGCAGGTGAGTGTGAAAAGATGACACAAGTGAGTGTGAAGGGACAAGGCAGGTGAGTGTTAAGGGACACAGCAGAGTGTGAAGGGATGGTGCCGGTCAGTGTGAAGGGGAACAGGTGAGTGTGAAGGGAGGCACAAATGAGTGTGAAGCTATGGCGCAGGTGAGTGTGAAGGGACAGCACATGTGAGTGTGAAGGGACGGTACAGGTGAGTGTGAAGGGACGGTGCAGGTGAGTGTGAAGGGGCACAAGTGAGCGGGAAAGGATGGCGAAGGTGAGTGTGAAGAGATGGCACAGGTGAGTGTGAAGGGTCAGTCAAGTTGAGTGTGAAGGGACAGTGCAGGTGAGTGTGAAGGGACAGCACAGGTGAGTGTGAAGGGGCACAGGAGAGAGTGAAGGGATGATGCAGGTTGAGTGTGAAGAGACAGCACAGGTGAGTGTGAAGAGATGGCACAGGTGAGTTTAAAGGGACAGTGCAGGTCAGTGTGAAGGGACAGTGTAGGTGAGTGTGAAGGGACTCTGCAGGTGAGTGTGAAGGGACAATGCAGGTGAGTGTGAAGGGGCACAGGTTAGTGTGAAGGGAGGGCACAAGTGAGTGTGAAGGGACGGTGCAGATGAGTGTGAAGGGACAGCACAGGTGAGTGTGAAGGGACGGTACAGGTGAGTTTGAAGGGACGGTGCAGGTGAGTGTGAAGGGGCACAAGTGAGCGTGAAGGGATGGCACAGGTGAGTGTGAAGAGATGGCACAGGTGAGTGTGAAGGGACAGTGCAGCTGAGTGTGAAGGGACAGTGCAGGTGAGTGTGAAGGGACAGCACAGGTGAGTGTGAGGGGACAGCACAGGTGAGTGGGAAGGGGCACAGGAGAGTGTGAAGGGATGATGCAGGTGAGTGTGAACAGACGGCACAGGTGACTGTGGAGAAGTGTGGCTCTGGGGTTAGAGGCGGCAGACCCGGAAACTGAGATCGGTCCTGGACCAGGGTTCAATTCCCCGCCTCGGCGGGTCTTGGGGTCAAAAATTCCACGGATTCGATAATTCTCGTTCCGGTGCCTACTCAACTCACGGGTTCACACTCTGCGACTCTGGGCAATAGCTTGCTTAATCTCCACTACGGCCCCTCGCGGCGGGATGCCTGGCTTTCACCTTGTGGATACCCTGCTGGGGTTATCTCACAGGGGAATACCAGGACGGGTTCCCAAGGCAAGCGCCTTGATGCCTACGGGTGATACGTGCGCTATATAAATCGCAATACATTTACATTTACATTTACTGTGAAGGGACAGTGCAGGTGAGTATGAAGGGACAATGCAGGTGAATGTGAAGGGGCACAGGTGAGTGTGAAGGGAGTGCACAGGTGAGTGTGAAGGGATGATGCAGGTGAGTGGGAAGGGATGGTGCAGGTGTGAGTGGTGAAGGAAGGGTGAATGTGAGTATGAAGGAATGGCACAAATGAGTGTGAAAGGACAGCACAGGTGAGTGTGAAGGGACGGTGCAGGTGAGTGTGAAGGGACGGTGCAGGTGAGTGTGAAGGGACGGTGCAGGTGAGTGTGAAGGGAGGGCACAGGTGAATATGAAGAGACAGGAAATGTGAGTATGAAGGGGCTCAGGTGAGTGTAAAGGGAGTGCTCAGGTGAGTGTGAAGTGATGGTGCAGCTGACTGTGAAGGGATGGCACAGGTGAGTGTGAGGAGCTGGTACTGGTGAGCAGTGTGAGGAGCTGGCACTGGTGGGCAGTGTGGGGAGCTGGCACTGGTGGGCAGTGTGGGGAGCTGGCACTGGTGGGCAGTGTGAAGAGCTGACACTGGTGGGCAGTGTGAGGAGCTGGTACTGGTGAGCAGTGTGAAGAGATGGCACTGGTGAGCAGTGTGAGGAGCTGGCACTGGTGGGCAGTATGGGGAGCTGTAACTGGTGGGCAGTGTGAGGAGCTGGTACTGGTGAGCAGTGTGAAGAGATGGCACTGGTGAGCAGTGTGAGGAGCTGGTACTGGTGAGCAGTGTGAAGAGATGGCACTGGTGGGCAGTGTGAGGAGCTGGCACTGGTGGGCAGTATGGGGAGCTGTAACTGGTGGGCAGTGTGAGGAGCTGGCACTGGTGGGCAGTGTGAAGAGCTGGCACTGGTGAGCAGTGTGAGGAGCTGGTACTGGTGAGCAGTGTGAAGAGATGGCACTGGTGGGCAGTGTGAGGAGCTGGCACTGGTGGGCAGTATGGGGAGCTGTAACTGGTGGGCAGTGTGAGGAGCTGGCACTGGTGGGCAGTGTGAAGAGCTGGCACTGGTGAGCAGTGTGAGGAGCTGGTACTGGTGAGCAGTGTGAAGAGATGGCACTGGTGGGCAGTGTGAGGAGCTGTAACTGGTGGGCAGTGTGAGGAGCTGGCACTGGTGGGCAGTGTGAAGAGCTGGCACTGGTGAGCAGTGTGAGGAGCTGGTACTGGTGAGCAGTGTGAAGAGATGGCACTGGTGGTAGAGTGTGAGGAGCTGGCACTGGTGGGCAGTGAGAGGGGCTGGCACTGGTGGGCAGTGTGAGGAGCTGGCACTGGTGGCAGTGTGGTGAGCTGTAACTGGTGGGCAGTGTGAGGAGCTGGTACTGGTGAGCAGTGTGAAGAGATGGCACTGGTGGGCAGTGTGAGGAGCTGGCACTGGTGGGCAGTATGGGGAGCTGTAACTGGTGGGTAGTGTGAGGAGCTGGCACTGGTGGGCAGTGTGAAGAGCTGGCACTGGTGGCAGTGTGAGGAGCTGGTACTGGTGAGCAGTGTGAAGAGCTGGCACTGGTGGCAGTGTGAGGAGCTGTGAAGGGGCACAGGTGAGTGGCAAGGGTCACAGGTGAATTTGAAGGGGCACAGGTGAATGTGAAGGGGCACAGGTTAGTGTGAGGGGGCATAGGTGCATGGGAAGGTATAGCATGGGTGTGTGTGAAGGGATGCGCAGGTGAGTGTGAAGAAATGGCACAGGTGAGTGTGAAGGGATAGTGCAGGTGAGTGTGAAGGTACAGTGCAAGTTAGTGTGAAGGGGCACAGGTGAGTGTGAAGGGATGCTGCAGATGACTGTGAAGGGATGGCACAGGTGAGTGTGAGGAGCTGGTACTGGTGAGCAGTGTGAGGAGCTGGCACTGGTGGGCAGTGTGGGGAGCTGGCACTGGTGGGCAGTGTGGGGAGCTGGCACTGGTGGGCAGTGTGAAGAGCTGACACTGGTGGGCAGTGTGAGGAGCTGGTACTGGTGAGCAGTGTGAAGAGATGGCACTGGTGAGCAGTGTGAGGAGCTGGCACTGGTGGGCAGTATGGGGAGCTGTAACTGGTGGGCAGTGTGAGGAGCTGGCACTGGTGGGCAGTGTGAAGAGCTGGCACTGGTGAGCAGTGTGAAGAGCTGGCACTGGTGGGCAGTGTGAGGAGCTGGCACTGGTGGGCAGTATGGGGAGCTGTAACTGGTGGGCAGTGTGAGGAGCTGGCACTGGTGGGCAGTGTGAAGAGCTGGCACTGGTGAGCAGTGTGAAGAGATGGCACTGGTGGGCAGTGTGAGGAGCTGGCACTGGTGGGCAGTATGGGGAGCTGTAACTGGTGGGCAGTGTGAGGAGCTGGCACTGGTGGGCAGTGTGAAGAGCTGGCACTGGTGGCAGTGTGAGGAGCTGGTACTGGTGAGCAGTGTGAAGAGCTGGCACTGGTGGCAGTGTGAGGAGCTGTGAAGGGGCACAGGTGAGTGGCAAGGGTCACAGGTGAATTTGAAGGGGCACAGGTGAATGTGAAGGGGCACAGGTTAGTGTGAGGGGGCATAGGTGCATGGGAAGGTATAGCACGGGTGTGTGTGAAGGGATGCGCAGGTGAGTGTGAAGAAATGGCACAGGTGAGTGTGAAGGGATAGTGCAGGTGAGTGTGAAGGTACAGTGCAAGTTAGTGTGAAGGGGCACAGGTGAGTGTGAAGGGATACCGCAGATGACTGTGAAGGGATGGCGCAGATGAGTGTGAAGAGACGGTGCAGGTGAGTGTGGAGGGACAGCACAGGTGAGTGTGAAGGGACGGTGCAGGTGAGTGTGAAGGGATGACACAAGTGAGTGTGAAGAGACGGGCAGGTGAGTTTGAAGGGGCTCAGGGGAGTGTGAAGGGATGGTGCAGGTGAATGTGATGGGGCACAGGTGGTCGTGAAGGGACAGTGCAGGTGAGTGTGAAGGGGCACAGATGAGTGTGAAGGAAGGGCGCAGGTGAGTGTGAAGGGATGACACAGGTGAGTGTGAAGGGATGGTGCAGTTCAGTGTGAAGGGACATTGGAGATAAGTGTGAAGGGACGGTACAGGTGAGTGTGAAGGGACGGTGCAGGTGGGTGTGAAGGGGCAAAAGTGAGCATGAAGGGATGGCGCAGGTGAGTGTGAAGAGATGGCACAGGTGAGTGTGAAGGGACAGTGCAGTTGAGTGTGAAGGGACAGTGCCGGTGAGTGTGAAGGGACAGCACAGGTGAGTGTGAAGGGACAGCACAGGTGAGTGTGAAGGGACAGTACAGGTGAGTGTGAAGGGACAGCACAGGTGAGTGTGAAGGGGCACAGGTGAGTGTAAAGGGATGGTGCAAGTTAGTGTGAAGGGGCACAGGTGAGTGTGAAGGGAGCATGCAGGTGAGTGTGAAAAGATGACACAAGTGAGTGTGAAGGGACAAGGCAGGTGAGTGTTAAGGGACACAGCAGAGTGTGAAGGGATGGTGCCGGTCAGTGTGAAGGGGCACAGGTGAGTGTGAAGGGAGGCACAAGTGAGTGTGAAGCTATGGCACAGGTGAGTGTGAAGGGACAGCACATGTGAGTGTGAAGGGACGGTACAGGTGAGTGTGAAGGGACGGTGCAGGTGAGTGTGAAGGGGCACAAGTGAGCGGGAAAGGATGGCGAAGGTGAGTGTGAAGAGATGGCACAGGTGAGTGTGAAGGGACAGTCAAGTTGAGTGTGAAGGGACAGTGCAGGTGAGTGTGAAGGGACAGCACAGGTGAGTTTGAAGGGGCACAGGAGAGAGTGAAGGGATGATGCAGGTTGAGTGTGAAGAGACAGCACAGGTGAGTGTGAAGAGATGGCACAGGTGAGTTTGAAGGGACAGTGCAGGTCAGTGTGAAGGGACAGTGTAGGTAAGTGTGAAGGGACTCTGCAGGTGAGTGTGAAGGGACAATGCAGGTGAGTGTGAAGGGGCACAGGTTAGTGTGAAGGGAGGGCACAAGTGAGTGTGAAGGGACGGTGCAGATGAGTGTGAAGGGACAGCACAGGTGAGTGTGAAGGGACGGTACAGGTGAGTTTGAAGGGACGGTGCAGGTGAGTGTGAAGGGGCACAAGCGAGCGTGAAGGGATGGCACAGGTGAATGTGAAGAGATGGCACAGGTGAGTGTGAAGGGACAGTGCAGTTGAGTGTGAAGGGACAGTGCAGGTGAGTGTGAAGGGACAGCACAGGTGAGTGTGAAGGGACAGCACAGGTGAGTGGGAAGGGGCACAGGAGAGTGTGAAGGGATGATGCAGGTGAGTGTGAACAGACGGCACAGGTGACTGTGAAGGGACAGTGCAGGTCAGTGTGAAGGGGCACAGGTGAGTGTGAAGGGAGTGCACAGGTGAGTGTGAAGGGATGATGCAGGTGAGTGGGAAGGGATGGTGCAGGTGTGAGTGGTGAAGGAAGGGTGAATGTGAGTATGAAGGAATGGCACAAATGAGTGTGAAAGGACAGCACAGGTGAGTGTGAAGGGACGGTGCAGGTGAGTGTGAAGGGACGGTGCAGGTGAGTGTGAAGGGAGGGCACAGGTGAATATGAAGAGACAGGAAATGTGAGTATGAAGGGGCTCAGGTGAGTGTAAAGGGAGTGCTCAGGTGAGTGTGAAGGGATGGTGCAGCTGACTGTGAAGGGATGGCACAGGTGAGTGTGAGGAGCTTGTACTGGTGAGCCAAGGAGCTGGCACTGGTGGGCAGTGTGAGGAGCTGGTACTGGTGAGCAGTGTGAAGAGATGGCACTGGTGGGCAGTGTGAAGAGCTGACACTGGTGGCAGTGTGAGGAGCTGGCACTGGTGGGCAGTGTGGTGAGCTGTAACTGGTGGGCAGTGTGAGGAGCTGGTACTGGTGAGCAGTGTGAAGAGATGGCACTGGTGGTCAGTGTGAGGAGCTGGTACTGGTGAGCAGTGTGAAGAGATGGCACTGGTGGGCAGTGTGAGGAGCTGGCACTGGTGGGCAGTGTGAAGAGCTGACACTAGTGGCAGTGTGAGGAGCTGGCACTGGTGGGCAGTGTGAGGACCTGGCACTGGTGGGCAGTATGGGGAGCTGTAACTGGTGGGCAGTGTGGTGAGCTGTAACTGGTGGCAGTGTGAGGAGCTGGCACTGGTGGGCAGTGTGAGGAGCTGGCACTGGTGGGCAGTGTGAGGACCTGACACTGGTGGGCAGTATGGGGAGCTGTAACTGGTGGGCAGTGTGAGGGGCTGGCACTGGTGGGCAGTGTGAGGACCTGGCACTGGTGGGCAGTATGGGGAGCTGTAACTGGTGGGCAGTGTGAGGACCTGGTACTGGTGAGCAGTGTGAAGAGATGGCACTGGTGGGCAGTGTGAAGAGCTGACACTGGTGGCAGTGTGAGGAGCTGGCACTGGTGGGCAGTGTGGTGAGCTGTAACTGGTGGGCAGTGTGAGGAGCTGGTACTGGTGAGCAGTGTGAAGAGATGGCACTGGTGGTCAGTGTGAGGAGCTGGTACTGGTGAGCAGTGTGAAGAGATGGCACTGGTGGGCAGTGTGAGGAGCTGGCACTGGTGGGCAGTGTGAAGAGCTGACACTGGTGGCAGTGTGTGGAGCTGGCACTGGTGGGCAGTGTGAGGACCTGGCACTGGTGGGCAGTATGGGGAGCTGTAACTGGTGGGCAGTGTGGTGAGCTGTAACTGGTGGCAGTGTGAGGAGCTGGCACTGGTGGGCAGTGTGAGGAGCTGGCACTGGTGGGCAGTGTGAGGACCTGACACTGGTGGGCAGTATGGGGAGCTGTAACTGGTGGGCAGTGTGAGGGGCTGGCACTGGTGGGCAGTGTGAGGACCTGGCACTGGTGGGCAGTATGGGGAGCTGTAACTGGTGGGCAGTGTGAGGACCTGGCACTGGTGAGCAGTGTGAGGAGCTGGTACTGGTGAGCAGTGTGAAGAGCTGGCACTGGTGGGCAGTGTGGTGAGATGGCATTGGTGGGCAGTGTGAGGAGCTGGCACTGGTGGCAGTGAGAGGAGCTGGCACTGGTGGCAGTGTGAGGAGCTGGCACTGGTGGGCTGTGAGAGGAGCTGGCACTGGTGGGCAGTGTGAAGAGCTGACACTGGTGGCAGTGTGGTGAGCTGTAACTGGTGGGCAGTGTGAGGAGCTGGCACTGGTGAGCAGTGTGAGGAGCTGACACTGGTGGCAGTGTGAGGAGCTGGCACTGGTGGGCGTGTGAAGAGATGGCACTGGTGAGCAGTGTGAGGAGCTGGTACTGGTGAGCAGTGTGAAGAGATGGCACTGGTGGGCAGTGTGTGGAGCTGGCACTGGTGGGCAGTGTGAAGAGCTGGCACTGGTGGGCAGTGTGGTGAGCTGTAACTGGTGGGCAGTGTGAGGAGCTGGTACTGGTGAGCAGTGTGAAGAGATGGCACTGGTGAGCAGTGTGAGGAGCTGGTACTGGTGAGCAGTGTGAAGAGCTGGCACTGGTGGCAGTGTGAGGAGCTGGTACTGGTGAGCAGTGTGAAGAGCTGGCACTGGTGGGCAGTGTGAGGAGCTTGTACTGGTGAGCAGTGTGAAGAGATGGCACTGGTGGGCAGTGTGAAGAGCTGGCACTGGTGAGCAGTGTGAGGAGCTGGCACTGGTGGGCAGTGTGAAGAGCTGGCACTGGTGAGCAGTGTGAGGAGCTGGTACTGGTGAGCAGTGTGAAGAGATGGCACTGGTGGGCAGTGTGAAGAGATGGCACTGGTGGGCAGTGTGAGGAGCTGGCACTGGTGGGCAGTGTGAAGAGCTGGCACTGGTGGGCAGTGTGGTGAGCTGTAACTGGTGGGCAGTGTGAGGAGCTGGTACTGGTGAGCAGTGTGAAGAGATGGCACTGGTGAGCAGTTTGAGGAGCTGGTACTGGTGAGCAGTGTGAAGAGATGGCACTGGTGGGCAGTGTGAGGAGCTGGCACTGGTGGGCAGTGTGAAGAGCTGGCACTGGTGGCAGTGTGAGGAGCTGGTACTGGTGAGCAGTGTGAAGAGATGGCACTGGTGGGCAGTGTGAGGAGCTGGTACTGGTGAGCAGTGTGAGGAACTGGCACTGGGGGCAGTGTGAGGAGCTGGTACTGGTGAGCAGTGTGAGGAGCTGGCACTGGTGGGCAGTGTGAGGAGCTGGTACTGGTGAGCAGTGTGAGGAACTGGCACTGGGGGCAGTGTGAGGAGCTGGCACTGGTGAGCAGTGTGAGGAGCTGGCACTGGTGGGCAGTGTGAGGAGCTGGTACTGGTGAGCAGTGTGAGGAACTGGCACTGGGGGCAGTGTGAGGAGCTGGTACTGGTGGGCAGTGTGAGGAGCTGGTACTGGTGAGCAGTGTGAGGAGATGGTACTGGTGAGCAGTGTGAAGAGATGGTACTGGTGAGCAGTGTGAAGAGATGGCACTGGTGGGCAGTGTGGGGAGCTGGCACTGGTGAGCAGTGTGAAGAGATGGCACTGGTGAGCAGTGTGAGGAGCTGGTACTGGTGAGCAGTGTGAAGAGCAGGCACTGGTGGGCAGTGTGAAGAGATGGCACTGGTGAGCAGTGTGAGGAGCTGGTACTGGTGGCAGTGTGAGGAGCCGGCACTGGGGGGGCAGTGTGAGGAGCTGGCACTGGGGGGGCAGTGTGAGGAGCTGGCACTGGGAGGCAGGGTGAGGAGCTGGCACTGGTGGGCAGTGTGAGGAGCTGGCACTGGTGGCAGTGTGAGGAGCTGGCACTGGTGAGCAGTGTGAAGAGCTGGCACTGGTGGGCAGTGTGAAGAGCTGGCACTGGTGGCAGTGTGAGGAGCTGGCACTGGTGGGCAGTGTTGGGAGCTGTAACTGGTGGGCAGTGTGAGGAGCATGTATTCGTGGGCAGTGTGAAAAGCTGGCACTGGTGGGCAGTGTGAGAAATTGGCACTGGTGGGCAGTGCAAGGAGCTGGCACTGGAGAGCAGCGTGACTAGCAGCACTAATACATTTACAATTGTATAACTTTAGTCCCTAGGTTTTTGTTAAAGATTCTTTTTTTTAAATCAAATCAAGCTTCAGATATAAGCATTTCAAGGATATACAAACAAAGCAGTTGCCAGACATGCCAAGCCTTATAGAACACAGTATACACATATATTATTATTGTAGGCAATGCCACCTGTAACCCACTGGAATACATCTCTAAGCCCTCCCGGGAAACCCATTCAGAACCCCTCGTGGGACGAGTCTCTAGGTTTTTAACCCAGTTCCTTTCACACTGAGGAGCAGATTTACAAAGAGTTCATGCAGCGCAGTTCAGCGCTGAAAGTAAAGTTGTTGCACTGCGTTGTGTGAACTAGAATGAGCAGAAGGAGTAGTTTCTTACCTGTAACTCCAGTTCTCTTGTAGGGGTATTTCCGTGATAGTCATAATCATGTGAATAGTCCCGCCCATGTACATGGACCCCGGAGAACTTCATCAGATATATCTATTCTCCTTCACAAAGCTCCTTTTTTTAATGACAGAGATGATAGAGATGAAAAGGAATGGATAGAGAAGCCCCCATAGGCGGCCATTATCTGTCTGCAAATGGATACTGTGCCTTTAAGAGTCTCCAGAGACCCCCGGTATCCCATGATGCACAGCTCTTTTTGAAGACATAAAGAAGCAGAGCATGCTGGGTCTTGGGGACATCTGTGTCTGCCACCAGGGAGGCGGGAGGGTTGCTTATGACTATCACGGAATTACCCCTACAAGAGAACTGGAGTTACAGGTAAGAAACTACTCCTTCTCTTGTAGGGGATTTCTGTGTATAGTCATAATCATGTGAAGCCCATCCAAAACAACTCCCCAGCAGTGGAAGAAACAGAGAACAGCAGCACTATTGTGCAAATAGATATTGAAGAGAAGCCTGCCCAACCAGAGCTTCTGCCCTAGCATCAGTGTCTAGGCAGTAATGCTTAGTAGATGTATGGGCTGACTTCCAAGTGGCATCCTTACAGACTTACAAAATAGGTATGTTACGAAGTAAAGTCGAAGTAGCTGCTTTACCCCTGGTAGAGTGAGCCCTAGGCTTACTAATCAAAGTCTTGTTGGCTTTCTGATAACACAGCTGATAGTACAGGAAACAAACCACCAAGAAATGGATTGATTGGAGGTAGCTAGACTAGCTCGGACCGAGCCATAGTTTACAAATAACTGGTCTGATCTACAGATATCCTTAGTCTTGTCCAAATAGAATTTCAAGACCCTCCTAACATCAAGGGAATGAAGTGATCTCTCAGCAGGAGAAGAGGGATTCTGAAAAAATGTAGGCAGTGTAATAGTTTGGTTCACATGAAACTCCGAAACAACTTTAGGGAGAAACTTAGGTTGTGTCTTCATAACAACCTTAGAGGAATGAAAGACTGTATAAGGCTCTGTACAACATAATGCCTGAAGTTCGCTAACCCTGCGTGCAGAAGTTATGGCCACAAGGAAAGCCGTCTTCCAAGACAGATGCTAAAGAGAAGCCTTATGAATGGGTTCAAACGGTTCCTTCATCAGTCGTGAAAGAACCACATTGAGCTCCCAGGGAGGCGAAGGACGCCTAATGGGATGAAAATCTTTCTTCAATCCTTCAAGAAAATCTCTGATGACTGGGATTTTAAAATAGGAAGTTTGTGAAGGACATTTCCTATAAGCAGTTAAAGCTGCCAGGTGAACTTTGATCGAATGAAACTGAAGGGCAGATTAAGCCAAATGCAGCAAGTATGGAAGGAGGACATCTTCCTACAGGTGGAAGGATCCACGTCGTTAAGGGCAAACCAGATGCAAAATCTCTTCCATTTATATGCATATGGCGTGCGTGTAGATGGTTGTTTGGCCTCCTTCAATATCTCCATACAGTCCAGAGGGAGATTCAAATGCCCATACTGTTCTAACTCAGGAGGGGCACCATGGGGGGCACCATCTGCCTGCCGAACTTCATCAGAAGGTTCGGCCTGCATGGAAATGTGGCAAGAGAGACCAGTGGAGTACATATGTTAACCACCACTGACGGGGCCAATCTGGAGCAATGAGGATCATCTTGGCCCGTGATTGTGAGAGTTTGATCAGTACTGTTGGGATCAGCGGAATTGGCAGAGAAGCGTAGAGAAAGCCGACTGACCAGTTGATCCATAGGGCATTCTCAAGAGTCCCTGGTTGGTAAAACCTGAAGGCGAAGTCACGGATTTTGCTGTTTTCTGCAGCAGCGAACAGATCGACTTCCGGAGTGCCCCATTTTTCGGAGAAGTTTCGCACCACTTTGTCGTTTAAGACCTATTTGTGATTTTCTTGAATGAGTCTGCGGAGCGCATCTGCCTGAGAATTCTGAACATATGGAAGGTGAGTTGCTGTGAAGGTCAGGTTCCTGGCTAACAGCCAGTTCTAGATGGCCTCGGCTTCCCGAGATAACACTCGAGATCTTGAGCCCCTTTGCTTGTTGAGGTTGAACATTGTTGTCATATTGTCCATCTGAACAAGCAGGGAACTGGTGTGAAACAACGGCTCGAAGGCTTTCAGCGCCAAATGGACTGCGTGAAGCTCCAGGAAGTTGATGTGGTACTTGGTCTCTTTTGGGGACCACGTGCCCTGTATCTGAAGGTGGTCAGAATGTGCAGCCCAGTCATGGAGAGAAGCATCTGTCACTATGGTTTGCGTTGGTATCTGGTTGTGGAAGGGAATCCCCCGGAGGAGATTGCGTGGAGAACACCTCCATCGGATGGACTGGAGCGCCTGCTGTGACAGCTGTATGCTGTCTTCCCAATCCCCAGTTTCTGGTCCCACTGATCCTCCAGACATTCTTGCAGGGGTTTCATATGGAGGCGTGCATTCGGAGTGAGGAAGATACAGAAGGCCATCGAGCCCAGGAGAGACGACACCTTCCTCACCGTTGGGGAGGGCATGGTCATGAGAGCTTCAACCTTCCGAAGGATCGATAAGCGTCTCTCCTTCGAAGGACACATGTTTGCTGTGCGTGTATCGATGGTGGCTCCAAGGTACTGTAGACACTGGACAGGAGTCGAGACAGACTTTGTGAGGTTGATGTGGAGGCCCAAACAAAGTAGGAGATTGGAAGTCAGTTTGAAATGCTGTTGCGCTTATTGAAACTTAGCTGCCTTGATCAACCAGTCATCCAGATACGGGTAGACGGACACCTTGTTCTTCCTTAGATATGCAGCCATACGGCCATGAATTTGGAAAATGTCCGATGAGCGGACTTCAGGCCGTAAGGAAGTTGATAATGGTTGTTGCCCACGTTGAAACACAGGAACTTGCGATGTGTCCTCACTATGGGCATGTGAAAATATGTGTCTTGCCGATCTTGAGCATATCCAATCTCCCTGATGAAGTTGAGGGTAGATTTGATGCAAGGACAACATCCAAAACTTTTCTCTGCAAACCGATTTGTTGGCCTGTCGCACATCGAGGATGGGTCTGAACTCATTCTTGGCTTACTTGCAGGCCAGAAAGAACCAAGAATACAGTCCTGTTCCTCTTTGTGCCCGAGTAACCGGTTCTATCGCCCTTTTTTGTAAGAGGGTGTTGGCCTCCTTCTACAACTCGCGGAGCATGTAACATGATCGAGTTGGATGAATCGACGGAGGAGAACTTGTAAAGCGCAGAGAGTATCCACTGCAAACAATATTCAGCACCCAATTGTCCTGAGTTATTTTCTGTCACTCTGCCAGATGGTTTGGAATACTTCCCCCGACCGGAGTGGATAACGGACGAGGGGGAAGAAACCCTTCAGGGCTTGGAATCAGCAGGAGCCTTGTTCCCTTGTCCAGACTGCTGGTTGGATCATCCTCGCTGTTGGCATTTCTGAAATGGATGAAAAGACCACTGAAACTGCTGCTGTTGGTTGGATTGACGGCCCTGAGACAGCTGAAACCTCTGAGAGGAATAACGCCGCTGGAAAGGGCGGAAGGTCTTTCGCTGTTCTTTAGGTTTTTCTAAACCTACGGCCTTCAAAGTCTCCATTTCAGTTTTCATGCGGGCCATCTCGTCGTCCGCATGGGAGCCAAAGAGAGACTTGCCAGAGAACGGGATATTGGAAATGCGTTGTTGTGCCTCAGGCTTCAGAGAAGTAAGACGTACCAAAGCATGTCGCCGTAGAGAAATTCCATTGCAATACCGTGGGCTGCCAGGAGCAACATATCAGCTGTGGTGCTGATGAATTTATTTGAGACCATCAGGCACTCATTCACTATCTCCTGAAAATCTTCCCTCTTGTCTCTGGGTAGGAGATCCACAAATTGTTGAAGGGACTCCCACTGGATGGATGGATGGATGTCGCCGCAGTGTTGCAAGCTTTTCTCCCCACCGAATCAAGCTTACGGCTCTCCTTATCCTGTGGCACCATGGAAGTTGGAGCCGTAGCATACCGTTTACGTGCCGCCACCACTATGACTGAGTCCGGGGTGGGGTCCAGTCTGAGGAAGGCAGGGTCCGACTCCTGTGGGTGATACTTCTTCTGTAACCTGGAAGGTGCAGATTTTATTGAAGATGGCATCATAAACAGCCCCTTAGCCGGTCCCTCCAAACCCAGCACTA
The DNA here is from genome assembly GCF_964263255.1 of Lissotriton vulgaris. Taxonomy (NCBI): domain Eukaryota; kingdom Metazoa; phylum Chordata; class Amphibia; order Caudata; family Salamandridae; genus Lissotriton; species Lissotriton vulgaris. The sequence goes on from NC_141687.1 coordinate 14,229,251, forward strand.
ACAGGAGCAATGGACGTGATGTTTGTCTCTGCTGTAGAGTTTCAAATATCACCGATGTTGACAGCACAGGAGTAGACAGGGGAATGTTCAGCATTGAAGGCCCTCTGACCAGAACTTCCTGGAAGGTGAAGATATCGTCAACAGGAGATACGCTCTCAGGGGGGAATCCGTTAGAGTAGGTGAGTACCTCCCCGTACTCAAAGGAAGATGTATCCCTGGTATGCCGGGATCAAGATCTCTCTATTATATCGATGAGTACGGGATTGTGTGGAAGACCAGTGGCATCTATGGGAACGATGTCTGGATCAAGACCATGTTCTTGGTCTTCGAGGTTCCACAGGACGTGTGGGCTGAGGAGCCACAGGCCCAGGCTGAGGCTGAGGAGGAGGTGGAGCTGGTGGTGGAGGAGTCGGAGGCAGAGGAAGAGGAGGAGGAAGAGTAGCCGGAGTTGGAGGAGGAGGAGGAGGAGGACTTAGCGTTGGCGGAGGTATCAATGGAAGGACCACCGGTTGCCGAGGAGCAGGAGGCATTGTAGATGGTACATAGGTATGCCACTACTCCGAACTTGGAGAAGAAACCAACATCCTCCACTTACAGGCTGGTCGCAAGGAAGGCGCCCTAGATTCAACATCAGACGTTCCCCTTGACGTCGATCCACTGCTCAATGGCGAGCGTTGACGTCGTCTGGAACGCGTACTCCCTGTAGACGATGATAGGCTCACAACGGAGCAAGGCCCAGAATGGGACCTTGAGGTTGAACGTCGGTATCGACCCCTTGACATCGACCTTCTCATCGTCTTCGATCCTCTCCTCGACCGTCTCGTAGACAACGATCTTCTCCTCGACGTCGATCTTCTCGTTGACGTCAATGGAGATCGGTGGCGACGCTTCCACAGCGACCGCCGTTGCTAGTGAGAGTCCGATAGACGACGATGATGCCTCACGAAGATCTTCGTTGAGTCGATGTCGAACAAGGGGAAACCCGCGATGGCAATCTCGTCGGAGACCGCGCCGTCCTTTTCCTCAACATTGATCTTCGACGTCGCTTCGACCCAGAGCCCTGGGTCGATGGAGAGCTTATCGTACGTCATACCTGCTCTCGACGACGTTGTCATCATCTTCGACGTCGATCAGGACCGGTGTCGTTTTTCTGCCGTTTTTCGACTGGTGAGCCCCCAGAGGTCAAAGCATGGGACTTGTTATAGAGGACTGTTGAAATCAATACAGGAAAATATGTACATTAAGTTGTAGTTTAATATCCAGCACAGCATTCACAGCTTCTCTGCTACAAGGTCGACATGCAACTGCAATTACTCTATCAACCACCTTCCAGAATACAGAATGTGATTGGAATGTAAACATGGTGTACAGGCAGGCATCTCAAGAACCTCATGATGTCATATAAGCAGATATAAATAAACATAAGAGAAACAAGATAAAGGATGTAACATATCCCCCTTTTCCATAAAACAAACATAAATATTCAAACGTAATCCCTAAACTTAGTTGGTCTACTTTTTACACGAATATTTTTCTTGATCCTTGAAGCTACCGTGTCATCAACATTCTGTCCTGAAACATCAGTATTGGATTTATATTTAGGACTAGAATCATAGACAAAATTATTACACTTGGCAATTCTCCTTACATTCCACAATTTTCCATCTTGAGTAATTACAGAATTACTAAACACGTTTTTGATTTGAATGGGTTTACCAAATTTACATGAACCTTTCGTCACCAGACCCGGCCTCATAATCCTCACCCAATCCCCCACAACAAAATTATGAGGTTTGACCTTCCATTTTTTATTGTACCAACCCATGGTCTTGTTTTGCTCCGCTTCAACTCTCCTAGCTGTATCATGTACGCATTCCTTAATGTCCAATTTATCTTTACATTTATTTTTAAACCACCATGGAAAGATTTTTGAAGCTGGATCTCTTCCCTTTAGTAATTTAAAAGGGCTAAGTTCTGTTGTTGAATGAGGTGTAATTCGATAAACCCACAATTTTTCTCTTAATTCATTCATCCAGTCTCCACTTGTTCTCACCACATCTGTCACATAAGACTTCAACACTCTATTAAATCGTTCCACCTGGCCATTTTCGTGTGGTTCATATAATGATGTGCACTCTTTAAGAAATTCTCCATTTCCATTGACTTCAATTGCACACCATTGTCTGTAACTAACGCAGAAGGACAACCTTCTCGAGCAAAAATCTCTTTAAAAAAAATGATCACTGCATTAGTGGTGGCATTAGGTACAAACTTTACTTCCGGCCATTTCGAGTGGAAATCAATCAACACTAATGCATACCGTGAATTCTCTGGTAAATTCTTAAATGGGCCCGAAAAATCAAAGGCTAATTTTTGCCACTGCATGTCTGGCCACTTGACTACTTTTAAAGGTGGAACGTTAGTTCTGAGCATCTTCTCACTTGACAAACATTCTGCAAATTCTCTTACTCCCCTATCAATGAATGCATCCATTCCTGGCCACCAAAAGAAACTCCTAATCAACCTCTTCACAGAAGATATACCAAGATGCGTCTTATGAGCTAACTTAAGAATGACATCTTGTTTACCTTGTGGTGGGACACACTTGCCTGACTTAAACAGAAAATCATTCTCCAAATCCAATTCATCTGCCACTCTTGCAAACGGTAAAAGCTCTTCTTTAATAAAAAAAAATTTAGGCCATAATTCCATCACATATTTTTTAATGGTACTCCACCTATCATCTACCCTTACACAACTGTCCCACTTCTCCTCTGTAATCTCTTGAAACTGATCCCCTATCACATCAGCTATTGTTACAATAAATTCTTCTTCCTTAATCACATCCACCCTGTTCTGTTCGCACGGCAAACAAGACAGAAAATCAGTGGTGACATTTCTTTTTCCCGGAACATACTCTGTATTAAAATTGTACTCCTGCAATCTTGATGACACCCTCGCAATTCTGGCTGTAGAATGCCAACCGCCTCCTGTAGACAATATATTAACTAGTGGTTTATGGTCTGTTCTCAGGATGAACCTATAACCCCACACATATGACCTAAAATGTTCCATTGCCCACACACACGCGAGTAACTCTCTCAATTGCTGCATATTTCCGCTCACTCTCATTCAGTGTGCGCGAAGCAAAAGCTACGTTCCACTCCTCTTCTCCTTCTCTTTGTGACAAGACTCCCCCTAACCCATACAAACGGGCATCCACCGTGATTATACACTCTTTCTTCATTCTAAAGGGTTTCAATGTGGGAGCATTAACTATATCCCTCTTTATACACTCAAAAGCTTTCTGTTGTTCATTTGACCATATATACTTCACATTTTGTCTTAATAAAGCTCGCAGTGGTTCCATTTTGGTCGCGAAACTTTCCACAAACTTACTGTAATATTCACACCTACCTGTAAACGATAATAATTGATCCTTGTTAACAGATGATGGTGCTCTGACTATAGCATCTACATTAGTTTTCTTCGGGACAATTCCATTTCCAGACAATGTATGTCCCAAATATTCAACTGTGCGTTTAAAACGTTTATATTTATGTGCCCTTAATGTAAGTCCATGACTCTCTAACCTTTTGCACAGGTCATTCAAATGACATACATGCTCAGTTTCATTCCTTGAAAAAATCAAAATATCGTCCTGAAAACATTTGACATATTCGTCCAAATCTCTAAATATCAGGAACATTACTCTTTGAAACACTGACGCAGCTGACTCCAGGCCAAAAGGCATCCTCGTATATTGGTATTGACCAAAAGGCGTGATAAACGCTGTGAGTTTCTTTGACTCCTCCTTAGGTTCGATTTGGTGGGATGCTGATCGTAAATCTAACGTTGAAAATATCTGTGCTCCCTCAAACATTGATACCACTTCATTAATGTTTGGCAATGGGTGACAATCTGTGACAATATTAGAGTTGAGAGCTCTCAGGTCCTCACATACTCTCAACTTTTGATCCGGCTTGCGGACCAAAACTTTGGGAGAAACCCACTCAGCTGATTCAATGGTTTCAATAATACCCTCATCTGATAATTCCTTTAACATATCCTTCAATTCTTGTCTCACACTTATAGGTACAACCCTTATTTTTTGTTTGACAGGCGTAACATTTTCCTTCAAAACAATTTAATGAGAGAAGTTCTTTAACTTTCCCAACCTGTCACAAAACACATTCTTGAAACTGTTTACCAAATTCCGCTCCTTATCATCACACCTAACATCGTTACCAACAGTGGCAATTCGATTATATAGTGCATCATCACATAAAGTAAGGGTTCTTTTGCTCTTGGATTCAATATAATTCCTAGCTTATATTGGTCACGCCACCCTACGACATTAACCCCTTTTCTTGCAATATACAATTTAATACTAGAACATCTATGCCTAAAGTGGATAGTTACTTCAAAATAACGCTCGAATTCAATCTGATTTCCTTCAAAACTTACAGCCATAATATCAGATGGTACTAGATTCTCTAAAAACAATTGTTTGTTCAACTTCTCTAGAAAATATTGCTGTGTGATGATTGTCCAAGGAGACCCTGAATCTACCATCAATATTATGTCAACTCCACAAATTTTATAATCACTATTGGGTGATTTCCTGATATGATCCGGAACTACATCAATAATGGAAACAACAAACCCCTACTCTACACTGTCTGCATCATGTACTGTATCAAGTATGGCTGCTTCGTTATTCGCAACACAAGACACTGCTCCTCTAGAAGGTGTGACATTACATCTAATGTCCCTACATACACTTGTAAAGTGTCCTACTCTACCACAGTTCCTACATTCTTTGTTAACTGCAGGACACCCCGGGAAAGACGCTAAATGAGGCCTATTACCACATCTAAAACAAACTGTCATGTTCCGTGATGCACCCTGCACATTTCTGTACGTATAAGTGTTCAACCCCACCTCTATAATTGTGTTGAAAATGTGTAGGCTGTTGATGTGTTTGGTTCTCATTTTTTTGTTTAACATAAAAAAATTCCTCTTCTGTCATTTTTTTATTGGCAATGTCCTTGACAACCTCCATCCATTTTTCCAACTGTTCTAATGCCTTTCCTTCTGAAATAGCTTCAGCTAAACTAGGATTTCCTAAAACCCATAGCCTTTCCTGTATATTTTTTTCTTGACATGTGGTTGGCATTCTACAGCCAGAATTGCGAGGTTGTCATCAAGATTGCAAGAGTACAATTTTAGTTCAGAGTATGTTCCGGGAAAAAAAAATGTCACCACTGATTTTCTGTCTCGTTTGCCGTGTGAACAGGACAAGGTGGATGTGATTAAGGAAGAAGAATTTATTGTAACAATAGCTGATGTGATAGGGAATCAGTTTCAAGAGATTACAGAGGAGAAGTGGGACAGTTGTGTAAGGGTAGATGAAAGGTGGAGTACCATTAAAAAATATGTGATGGAAGATGGCCTAAAAAAAATGTAATTAAAGAAGAGCTTTTACCATTTGCAAGAGTGGCAGATGAATTGGATTTGGAGAATGATTTTCTGTTTAAGTCAGGCAAGTGTGTCCCACCACAAGGTATACAAGATGTCAAGGACTTACCCTCTCCTTGACCAGAGGCTGAAGAAGCTTCCTTCTGTTTTCTCTACTGCGACACTTGGAGCCGAATCTTCTCCCTGTCAAGCAGGCTACGCCTGGAAAAGGAGTTACAAATAGAACAGGTGTCAGGCACATGAGACATAGGCAAACACAGAATACAGACTCTGTGAGCATCAGACTTGGCCTTTTTCTTACCTCAGTCAGGACAAATAGAGATGGTATTTTGACAAGAAACTGTAGAAAAATTTAGAAATTCTGCCAAAAAACTACAGCAGAAGGTAGATAAAGGCCAAAGACATCAAGTGAAACTGCAAAAACTCAAAAATATCACTAAGATTGAATGTAATACCAAATAAGTTAGAGCTCAATGCTCCAGGGTCCTGCTAGCAGGAGCCGGAAAAAAGAACTGAAAGTAACTGCCTCTTGCTGTGCATCATGGGATACCGGGGTCTCTGGAGACTCTTAAAGGCACAGATTCCATTTGCAGACAGATAATGGCAGCCTATGGGGGCTTCCCTATCCATTCCTTTTCTTTTTTTTTTGTTTAGAATTTTTTTATTGCACAGTGCAAATCACCATGTTAAAAAGACTTGCATTAACACCATACATTACATCTGTCCTGTTTCCTTATTTTCGCCCCTTGTCCACCCCCCCAACCCGATGCTAAGACCAGATCTAAATACAAGGTATATTTGGTATACACATAAAATTTCGGGTAAATATATAATCGGAAAGCAAAATATTAACAAGGTCATATAATAGATCAAAACTCACACAGCTTTTATATCCAAATATAATTCTAAACCTAAATGTTCTGTATTTGTAACCACTGTAATATAGGATCCCATATTGCCACCCACTTTCTGCGTTTACGGGCAAGAGGCACACACATGTATACCATCTGCTTCAGTGGAAGCACATCTCGGACATGTAGTTCCCTTCCCGGTCCACCATTTAGCAATTTTATTTGGCGTATAGTACAAATGTAAAAAAGTCTTAAAATATTGAGCCTGTTATTTGGTAGACATTAAACTAGATTGATTTAACGTAAAAGAATGGTTAACGGCTTCAGCTGGGACTCCAAGTTTAATCCGCCATGTACTCATATGGTTATCTAGATCATCTGGGAGACAGCAAATCAATTGTTCATTTATCGTCCCAATTTTGACATTCTTATTTTTAATAATGTTTTTCATTAACTGAACTGTTTGAAATCCTTTCCCTCCCCCTCCTTTCTTTGAAAGGTAAACGCGGATTTGCAGGTATTTAAAAAAATCGTATTGCTCATGATTATGTTCCATTTGTGTTTCCCCTAAAGATTTTATAGCTGATTTGAAAAAAAACCAGCCTAGTTGCGTTATCCCTTTGTGTATCCATTTCTTCATGCACAAATCGTTGAAGATCTCGGGGAGATTACTATTTTCATAAATTGGAGTGTAGTATGATAGTCATCCTAAACCGGCTAATTTCCGGATATAGTTCCACGCCTTGTAGATGCCTAATAGTGACTTGAATCTAACTTTTTTTAAAATAATTATCATAGATGTGGTGCCATAACACACCCCTCGATTCTTTACCTAAAATAAGCTCTTGTGGTAATGGAATCTCACCATCGTTGTTTGCATCCGTATCAAGTAAGGTAGTACAGTATTTTAATATGGCTGCCCAATAATATAATTTAAGATTAGGCAATGCCATTCAACCCCTATCCTTAGGTAAAGTAATTGCTCGGAATGCTGTTGGGGGTTTCTTACATCCCCATAGGAAGCTAGAGAACATGTGGTCTATATCTTTGAACAGCTGCGATGGAAATTCTAGACAGATTGATCTGAAAAAGTGTAGAAATCTAGGTAGATAGAGCATTTTAATCAGATTAGTCCTGCCCCATATTGAAAGATGTAGATTATTAAGACAAGTCATATATTATTTGGTATGCTGCATTAAGGGGACAATATTATCATTGACAAGATTCTCTATTTTGGCGGTTATTCTCACGCCAAGGTATATTGCTTTTTCCACCACCCGTGGATCTATCATCTCTGTCTTGCTATTGAGAATGATCTGCGTTGTATTTTGATTTAATTTATACCCTGAGATCTGGCCAAACATATCGGCTTCTTCTTCAATCAGACCAATTGCATTCGCTGGGTCACTGGTGACTAACGCAATATCATCAGCAAATGCTAGCGTTTTTGTAGCCTGATCTCTGATTCGGATCAGTTGAGTCTTTGGATTGTTTTCTAATCTTCGTATGTATATGTCAATATATATATCAAATAAAAGGGGCTTACATGGACAGCCCTGTCTTGTCCCTCTTTTAATTGCAAAAATGTCTGATATTAATCCATTCACCATAACAGCAGCTGAGGGATCCTGATATAGATTTTGAACTGCTCTAATAAATGGTGCCCCAATCCCTACTTTGGCCATTGCTGCCCAGAGATAGTTCCAGGAGACCCTATCAAAAGCCTTTTCGGCGTCTAACAATATAAGGGCCATAGGGTCTCCTGAAACCTCTGTCCAGTCAAATAATGCGATGACGCTCTGCATGTGATCAGTGGTGTCCCTTCCAGGTATAAACCTGTGCTGTCTAGTTGATACTATTTTGTCAATATCAGGGGCTAATTGCATAGGTAGTAGCTTAGAATATATTTTTGGATCACATGCTATTAAAGTTATCGGACGGTATAATCCCAGCACGGTAGGGCCCTTATGTTTTTTGAGAAACACTATAAATTTAGCCTTAGCCCATGATCTTGGTGATCGACCCCCTTGGAATAATGTATAAATAATGCGAGTAATATCTCTTTTACTTGGGCGGCGAATTTGATGTAGAATTCCGTTGGGATCCTGTCTAAACCTGCAGCTTTACCAGCTGCCAAGCTATTTAGTGCGAGAACAGTTTCTTCCCAGTTTGGGATAGCATCCATAAGATCTGCCATCACTCTCTAATCTAGCATAGGTATTTTGATTAATATACTCTTAAAGGCACAGATTCCACTTGCAGACCGATAATGGCCGCCCATGGGGGCTTCCCTATCCATTCCTTTTCATCTCTATCGTTTAAAAAAAGGAGCTTTGTGAAGGAGATTTTCTATGTGTAAACTAAGTAAATTGCTAAATTTAAAAAGTTAAACTGGCTATTTTTCTCACTTCAAGATGAAGTAATGGCCAGTGTAGCCTGGTTGGTTAGGCTGCATTATTGCCTTTTTATCTCTTAAGTACCAATACAGGCCTTCCTGAAGTAAGGCAGAAGATGTCACCTTAAGAAGACAGATCTAATGAAGTGCTACGGGGTCCACGCACATGGGCGGGACTATTTACATGATTATGACTATACACGGAAATCCAAGAGAACTGTACCTTATCTACTGAGAAGTGGTGCAGGCGCCTCCCTTGTCTGCTGCATTTTGTGCTGCCATGCACCTACACGGGCACCCTTGTGCCATAGTGCAAAGGTGTCTGCATTGTGTGAAGTATGGTTTTGTGCAGGAATGTCCCTTCCTGTAGAAAAACTACTGTTTAAGGCATTCCCAATTTGTATGTGTGTTGTACAATGCAGCCTACATGCACGGACACTTTTTTGATTTCTAAGCTCTAGAAAGTGTTTCATCTTTAGAAATTCATCTCTCTGGTTCCCTACATGGACTTTGTGTTGTTTTTATGTCATTTTAAAGATATAAATATTTCCTATTTCTATGAATTTTTTGTTGGATTTTTATTGTGTGCTGTGTTTGAGTATTCACTGAATTGGCATTTTTAAATGCTTTAAATACCCGTCTCCTAGTTAAGCCTGCCTCCTCACCGTCAAGCTACCCAGGTCTGAGCACGAGAATACTTTATTAAGAACTGCACTGAGCCTTAGGCTGCGCTAGTGGCCTGATTTCAAGTGGTAATTATATATTTACCACTACTAATACACCCCTTTCCACAGATACCCATTAGGGTTGTGTCTCCACACACTCTGAGGGAGGGGTGTGTCATGGATGCACTGTAGAGATGTGTCCCTACAGTCTAACAGAGGGTTGTGTCATGGGTTGGCCAAGGGAACATGGCAGAGTTGTGTCTCTGTACAGTGCATGGGTGTGTCAAGGATACACTGTAGGACTGTGTCCCTACAGTCTGAGGGAGTATTGTCTCTTGGATACGCTGTAGGGCTATATCCCTACAGTCTAAGGCAGGGTTGTGTCCACAAACAGTCTAAAGGAGGGTTGTGCCACTAATACAATGTAGTGATGTGTCTCTGCACACCTTATGGGGGTGCCATGGGTATGCTGTAGGGTTGTGCCTCTGTACAAACTATGGTTGTGCCATGGGTGTACTGCAGACCTGTGTCTCAACGTATGGGTGTACCATGAGTACGCAGTAGGGCTGTGTCTCCGTATGCCCTATGTGTGTGCCATGGGTACAATGTAGGGTTGTGTATCTGCACACCGTATGGGTGTACCATGGGTATGCTGTAGGGTTGTGTCTCTGTATACCCTATGTGTGTGCCATGGGTACAATGTAGGGTTGTGCACACCGTATGTTGGCGCCATGGGTATGCTGTAGGATTGTGCCTCTGTACACACTATGGTTGTGCCATAGGTATACTGCAGACCTGTGTCTCAGCGTATGGGTGTACCATGGGTACGCTGTAGGGTTGTGTCTCCGTATGCCCTCTGTGTGTCATAGGTACAATGTAGGGTTGTGTATCTGCACACCGTATGTTGGTGCCAGGGGTACGCTGTAGGGTTGTGCACACCGTATGTTGGTGCCATAGGTACAATGTAGGGTTGTGCACATCGTATGTTGGTGCCATGGGTATGCTGTAGGGTTGTGTCTCCGTATACCCTGTGTGTGTGCCACGGGTACAATGTAGGGTTGTGTATCTGCACACCGTATGTTGGTGCCAGGGGTACGCTGTTGGGTTGTGTCTCCGTACAGTCTACAGGAGGGGTGTATCATGAACCTGGTAAGACTGTCACTTGACTCTTAGTCAGACCACTGGGCTTACACAGGCTACGGACACAATCTGTGGACCCTCAACGAAAGGACTATGTTGAATAAAGACTATGATTTTTGGGGTCACTTCCTGTACCTGTGCAGCGTTCCTGTGCTTCGCTCTTCTAATCCCCTCTCTCCCCCCAGGCCACCCTCCCTGGAAGCTTCCTCGGGACCAGCGATGATGCTCCTGCTGGCTGTGCTGCTGTCTGCTGTCTGTGCCATCACTCATGGTGAGTCCTCGTGACACAAGGGCTCTCGGGCTCAAGAGAACAGTAACACAGAACTCCTTCCTCACAGACTGTGGTGTGTCCCACCCACAGGAGGGTGATAAAGCTGCAGCATGTGCCCAGCAGGTGGTAAAACAGGGGTGTGGAGGCATACATGTGAAACATGCCTGGCAGAGGTACAGACTGGCCAGAGCTCATGCCAGGTGGGTGTGATGCCCACCCCAGACTGGTCAGAGCTCATCCCAGGAGGGTGTGATGCCCACCCCAGACTGGTCAGAGCTCATGACAGGTGGGTGTGGTGCCCACACCAGAGAGGACGGAGCTCATGTCAGGTGAGTGTGGTGCACGTATCAGACACATCAGAGATCATCTCAAACAGGTGTGGTGAATAAAAAAAATTCCAGCTGATGCGTCAACAATTTTCAATTCTATTGAGGACACAGAGGCCAGGATTATGTTTCTATTTCTTTACTGAAGCAAAATACAGCTGCCAATAAACTTTAAACAGCATGACCCAGAAGGACTGCCCCTTACCTGTATTCACCAATCACAGTTCCCCATATGTTTATAAATGCCCTGAACATAAAAGTCTGTCCTCTTTCTTTGTGAACCATTAATCACAGTCCATAAACTTGAACCATCGAACCAGAACTTTGTTGATCCCCTCCATCGACCTGGACCATAACTCCAACGAAGATGACTCTCTCGACGAAACACGTCAGTGATTCCTCGAGACCCTTCAAGTCTTCTTGCTCTGATCCCCTGAAATGAAAACATATGTCGTAATATTCCAAAATCTGGACATACTTCAACAACATTGGGCGAGAAACCCATAAACAATTCTCTTAACATGTAATAATACAATATTTCAATCCTTTGTCAGAAAACATAACCAATCATCACATGTTTTACATGCCTATCTAGAGTGGGATAATCCTCACCTCCGTGTCCTTAACAGAATTGAACATTCTTGAAGTGTCAGCTAGAAATTATTTTAGAGTCAAAGTCAAAAAGCTTTATTTCGATAAAAGTGATTATCATAAAAGCAGCTCAGTGTATAAAAAGTTGCAGATAAGAACAACAGTAATAAATTTAAAAGATTTTGTATCTCTGTACAAAACATTTAGAAAAGACAATAGTTTCAATGAGAATGCTTGTACAATGTTGAACTAGCCAACTAATTGATTAAATTTTACAGATTAAGCAAGTATGGCAGTATTTTCAATTTAAGAAATTTTTCTAAAAAGAAGAATTAAACAGATTGTTTTAGCTTTTTGGCTCGGATAGCCCAAGCCCAAGATAGAAATTTGGCTAGGGCGCAAGCATAGGGTACGCTACTGTCCGAAATAAGTATCCTGATTGCCGCGTCATGACTCCTAGTCCCCAGCTGACGGCATAGGTTTTTGAGCCAGACCCTCCTTGGAGTAGCGTACTCGCCGCACACGAACATAAAATGTGCCAGTGTTTCCGGTTTAACAAGACATGCTGGGCATAGCTTGGACAGTGGAGAAGTGTGGCTCAATGGTTAGAGCGGCAGACCTTGATGCAGAACGCTGGCCAGGGACCAGGGTTCGATTCCCGCCTCGGCGGGATTGGGCTTAAATTCCTCTGACCGGATATTCTCGCCTCAGTGCCGAATCTAAGCATGGGCCCCACGCTGCAACTCTGGGCAATAGCTTGCTTAGTCTCCACAACGGCCCCCGATGCACAAGGGATGCCTGGTTTCACCATGGGATGCCCAGGAGTGGGCACCTCACAAGGAAAAGCCAGGAGGGGTTCCCTTGTGGTAGGAGTACAAGCGCCGGGATGCTTACGGGTTGCTGTTCGCGCTATACAAATACAACACATTTACATTTACATTTACACATTTCCATACAGGATTTCCATCTTTTGGTAAAAGTGTTAAGTGGTAGAGTTCCCATTCTGAATCTGAAATACAAGGCCCTATCAAAGGGTTTTCCAATTGCATCCAGATACAATTCCCGTCTAGGGCAGTCTTTAAACCTCAAAAAGTCCTCTGTGAGCCTGCCCAGGGAGGTACTAGAGTTTCTTTGTGAACAAATCCAGTCCCAATAGAGCTTTTTAAGTGTTTGCTTTGGGGGTGAAGTTCTATTCAGCCATGATTCAAGTTGTCCCAACTTAGTTAATAAGCTCTTCATGTCTTTTAGCCATTTGATTTTATGCCAGCTTGGCGATGACATGATTTCCTTAAGGCCTCTGGCATATCCGCTTAGTTCTTCTACCCGCCAGATGCGGGCCCATAGTAATAATGGGCGAAATTTTGCAATTTCGCCAATCTGGGTGCAGCCAAGGTCCATAAATAAAGGAAGTATCGGGGTGCCTTGTGGAAGGGACATTATTTCTCTGCAGAATTTGTTCTCGGATCTCTGCAGAGCATCAGTGGTCGAAGAGCCCCAAAGTTCGGCCCCGTAGAGGGCAGAGCTAACACCTTTAGCTGTGTAGATCTCAAGGACTGTGCCTATAGGCCTTGTTGTACTGGAACGTTGCTCTCTCAAAAGGGCACCTGTAATCCTTTTGTGGCTCAACAGCATTTTATCTAGGTGTGGCGTCCAGTCCATTTTGTCCGATAGGCGTATCCCAAGGTAATCGAAGACCTTTACCCTTTCCAGGAGCTCAGCATTTAGGGTGGAGGAACGCACATGTTGCTTCGGTGGATTGAGGACAAGGTACTTCGTTTTGTTTGTATTTATTACCAGACCTCGTTTGGTACAAAAGGATTGAAAGTTGTCCAAAAGTCTCTGGAGTCCCATTGGGGTTTTGGAGATTAAAAGCGTATCATCCGCGAAGAGGAGGGTCGGTATGCGTTCACCAGCCAGGGATGGCTCGTCAGATGGATGTTTGAGGAGATGCTCGACCACCCCATTGATGTAGAGAGAGAAAAGGGTGGGAGCCAGAACACATCCCTGGCGGACTCCTCTCTCGACCGGAATGCTGCCCGTTTTCTCCCCTCCATGGCCCCACCTGACTGGGGCAAAGCTGTCCTGGTGCAATCTGACTAATAGGGATAGTAAATAATGTGGCAGCCCCATGTCAGCAAGTACTTTCCATAATAAGTCCCTAGGTACAAGGTCAAAGGCAGTCTTTAAATCGATAAACGCGAGATAAAGACTGCCCTTGCCTATAACCACAACCTTCCAATATACCATCATGAGCCTGAATGCTTGCTCAATCGTTCCAGTGCCCACTCTGAAACCCGCCTGGAAGTCAGAAAGGATTTTGTTTTCTTCTACCCAGTTTAGAATTCTAACTAACAGGACTTTGCCGACAACTTTTTGGCTGGTGTCTAGCAAGCTGATCGGCCTGTAGTTAGATGGGTCATCCCTCGAACCTTTTTTGTGGATAGGGACCACCTCAGCCCCTTTCCACGATGAGGGAATAGGGGCACCTTTACAAATGGCAACAAGGAGGGAATGAATCAATTTACCCCATTTAGCACTGTCGGATTTTAGCAGGTCTCCGGGAATCCCATCAGGTCCGGCCGCTTTTTGTGGAATGATAGTGCTTATTGCGTTTTCCACTTCCTTTAGCGTAAAATCAAAGTCAATGGGGCAAAATGCATAATTTGTGGTAGGCGAAGATGTGGCAAGCCCTCCCTCGTCCAAAACATCATGGCAGGAATAGAGTTTGGAGAAGTGATCCACCCACGCCTTGCTTGGGATATTGCAGGTTAGCAGATCACTGTCTGGTCTATTGCGTGCCCTTATAGTGTCCCAAAACCATTTAGAATCTTTTTTCAGGCTGGCTTCTTTAAGGGTTGACCAGTATTCGTCTTCCCACTCCCTTTTGGCTAACCGCAAAACCCTTTTGTGTTCCCTCCTAGCTGTTTGTATTGATAGTTGGGACTTCCCTTTAACTGCCTCAATTAGACGTGTCTTGGCCTTCCTGCACGATGCAGAATACCAGTCATGTCTACCTTTGGGTTTGGTTAGAGGCATGGTTTTCCCTATAGTCCCTTTTACCCAAAAAAGGTCCCCTATAGTTTTTATCGCTACTTCATAGATAGGTGTTACCTTGTCTGCTGCCATAAGTAGGTCTATGGAGCTGATTTCATCTTGTGAGCCTTTAATCACCTCTTCAATAGTGGACAATTTATTAACATTACACAAGATTTTATTCCACTTAAGGCGTCTTCCACAATAGGAGACAGTAATCTCCTGTGGACAGTTCGGTGGTACTAACGGCGCTCCGGGGGACCAGGAATTCATTAGGGTTAGAGAAAGTGAATTATGGTCACTCTCTATGGTAGGGATAACAACCATATCGATGACCGAGCTCCAAAGCCCCCGGTCCAACAGAATATAGTCTATCCTTGTGGAGTGACCAACTCTGTTGAACGTTGGGGCACCCATCTGATCAGAAGGTGTGCGGCCATTAGCTGCTCTTAATCCAAACTCTAGAGTAAGTGCATTGAGCTGTATTGCACTACGAGTCCAGCGCTTAATGGGAGGAATAGAGAGCATGGGAATACCCCACCTACTGTCCTCTTCTCCTAGATCAGGTATTCCTTCTAGGGGGAGTGGCTCATATGTGCAGTTAAAATCTCCTGCTATTATGATGTGGTCAGGTTCTCTATGGTCCCCTAGTTGGGCCTCAAGCTCCGATACTGTTGGTGAGATACACCCATTTTTGGAGCCTCTAGCGTAGACATCGTAGAGATCTACAGGTAGTCCCCCACGTTGGCCCGATAGAGAGATACCAAGGATATCTGGGTTTCCTGTCTTCTTTATGGTTATCCGGCAGTTGAGCGAGATGCTTACCCAGATGATGAGCCCCCCTGATGGCCGCCCCTTCCCTATCTTAGGTTTTACAGCTGGTGTAAAGAAGGTGACAAACCCAACACGATACAGTGGCTCAGTGCTCCAGGTCTCCTGGAATGCACAGATCTTGTGGGCGTCAATCAGGACGTTCCACTCCGGCAGGCCTAGTTTCCTAGAGATCCCCGCAAGGTTCCAGCTAAGAATTTTTATCTTGCCATGTATTGGATCACCGTCGGGGATGGTAGTAGTTTTGGGGTTAGATGGATCTACACTGTCCCTAGTTAATATGTGGGAAAGTGGTATAGCAGGTGCCACTGTTGGGGATTCGGGACAGATGGGGAGAGGGATGGTTAGGGGAACATCCTCCATATCATTATTAGTGATAGTAAAGTTTGGATCTGGAGCTTCCATGAGGTTGAGTCAGTCTACCTCATCTAGCACACAATATCTATTGGGGTGAGCGAACTGTGAGTACAAGGGGTCGAAAGGAGGGGGCAAGTTTTGCCATGGCTGTTGCCACTGATGGTTAGCGGGTTGCGGGGGCTGAAGGGGTTGCTGCCACTGCTGAGCAGGCTGATAGAGGGGTGGTGGGTGTTGGAAAGGTTGTTGCCACTGAAGACTAGTATGGTGTGGAAATAGAGATGAGAAATGTGATGGTTGCTGCCAGTGTTTGGTAGTATGTTGCGGGGGGTACACAGACCCTCGGTTATTTGGAAAAGTAGGCCGATGAGGATTTAGTCTTGGCGGCATGGGAAGAAAGTAAGACAAAGGGAGTGGATTAATTTGGGTAGCAGGTCCACTGTTGGGTGTATTGCATATGTAGCTGGCTGCCCCTATGTCCCTAAAGTTAACTGTAATTACATCCCCTGCTATTGTTTTCTTACTCCTGCCCACCCAGTCCCCTCTACGCACAGTAAGAATTTCACCACTCATATGGCTAGGTAAAGGTTTGTGTAACTGGAGCCACTGGGCACATGTATTTCTTAGCTCTACAAAGGTTTCTTTTACTCCCTCCTTCAGTGGTGGAACAGCTGTCAGCACAACCACGAAAGGAGAGACTTCCGGTGGCAGGCTGATTGACTTAAAACGTGCCTGTTTTGACTTAGAGCCTTCGGGCTTGTTTGTAGAGAGAGGAGCTGTTGGGTTGGTGGACTTTCCTTTAAGATCTTTTGCTTGTGAGATGGTAGTTTTATTTCCATCAGCAGATGGTTGCAAAGCCGGAGTAGGACCCACCGCCTTCGGGGTAGATAAGAGTGGGGGTTGAGCAGAGTTATTCCCTGTTTGGGACAGGTGTAGTGTGGGTGAGTCCTTAGTAGCTAATAGTATTTTGGCCTTGTTGGATGTGTCTTTAGGGAGCTTGGCGCAAGGTGAAGGCTTGGGAAGTGTTTCTTTAATCCCTTGAGACTGGGTAGACCCAGACCCATTCATCTTATTAGGCCATTTCGAGTTCATTAGCGACGTAAGTCTGTCAAGTTTGGAAATTAAGGGCTTAATTTGCGCTGCTATTGTGGCCTCAAGGTCCAATTTTAGATCTATTACCATATTTTCAACCCAGCAGGGTATGCCTGATGCCGAATGCGTGGTAGGCGATATCAGGTTATGGTTCCTGGCTTTAGCTTTGGGTTTTTCCTTAGTCTTAGTCTTGGGCGCAACCTTTGTAGGAATAGTAACCCTTCCCCCGGAGTCGATAGATACAGGAGCTGTTCCTTTATCAAGTTGCCCATCTAGACTCGGTTCTGTCTTGTCAGATGGCTGACAGGCTTCTAGATCTGGGGTAGCTTCAAGATCAACATGAGACGGATCGGAGTCAGATTGGGTGACTGACAAATCAACAGCGTTCGGTACTGTGAATGCACCAGCGGTGGTCAAGGGTAGGGGTAAGGAACAATTGTTCAAAGCTTGCTGGGAGGGCGAATTTGCGTTTGCAAGAGAGCCCAAGGACGAGCGCTTGGCGTTCATGAGATCCAAGGAAACTCTTTTTTCCAGCAATATAATACTTTTATCGATGGTTTCATTCACCCGTGAGATAAAAAGATCTATAGGTCCAGTCACTTGTGCTACGGCCATGGCTTTTTTAGTACAGCTTCTGGTTCTATTGCGCATAGTTGACATCTGTGGAGCTGGACCAGATGCAACAAAGTTGACCTCACAAGAACGGTAAGTGTTAAGACTGGGAGGCGGCCACTATGTATTTGAGGAAGAGATGGAAATCACAGTGCCGCCTACCTTGGGAATGGATTGAAGGCGAAGAAACAGGGGTTCAGGGCCTGGGCCGTCCTCTGCCGTCCTTGAACGGCCTTAAACGGCCCGCTCTTTGCCCGGTCTTCGCCCCGTGCTCCGACCCGCGCGCGTCCCGCGTCGCGGGTGAGTTTGTGTTGTTTTTATAGGGTGATTCTAGGGGCGTGGTCTCCGGGGGAAGAGGCGCCAGCAGCAAGGTGGATTCTGGGCCTCGCAGTCCCCCGCTAGGCTGTTCAAGGAGACGCCCTTTCCAAGCACTACTACCTGGGCGCGGTCGCGCTGGGAGCAGATGATCTACCCGCCGAATGCGGTAGCGCTCCCACCAGCCGACTCTGCCACAGGGAATGCGCTGCGAGCAACAGTTCAGGAGCTATTTCCAAGGTATTCGAAAATCCGGTTTCTGAGCGGCACCCACGCAGCGGGTGTCGCGAAAGGTGATATAGAGAGGCCAATTAGGTGGGCGTGGTCTCCGGGGGAAGAGGCGCCAGCAGCAAGGTGGATTCTGGGCCTCGCAGTCCCCCGCTAGGCTGTTCAAGGAGACGCCCTTTCCAAGCACTAATACCTGGGCGCGGTCGCGCTGGGAGCAGATGATCTACCCGCCGAATGCGGTAGCGCTCCCACCAGCCGACTCTGCCACAGGGAATGCGCTGCGAGCAACAGTTCAGGAGCTATTTCCAAGGTATTCGAAAATCCGGTTTGTGAGCGGCACCCGCGCAGCGGGTGTCGCGAAAGGTGATATAGAGAGGCCAATTAGGTGGGCGTGGTCTCCGGGGGAAGAGGCGCCAGCAGCAAGGTGGATTCTGGGCCTCGCAGTCCCCCGCTAGGCTGTTCAAGGAGATGCCCTTTCCAAGCACTACTACCTGGGCGCGGTCGCGCTGGGAGCAGATGATCTACCCGCCGAATGCGGTAGCGCTCCCACCAGCCGACTCTGCCACAGGGAATGCTATGCGAGCAACAGTTCAGGAGCTATTTCCAAGGTATTCGAAAATAAACATATATTCGCCTGGCGAATTCTTGCATCTCAGCAGTCTATATACCCAATATGTTATAAGTTTATATACGCAACGCTAGCTGCAAAATAGGGTGTCGCAGAATGGTGACGTTGTTTTTCTTACTTCGACCTCTATAGTCATTCGCCAGCAGAGAGATTGTATCGGCGTTCTTGATCAACATAGTTTATTTTATTCTATGTCAATTCACAGAGGCTTTGTATTATGCTAGTTTAAAGTTGTGAAATTACCTGAGATGCTACATCAACAATTGGTTTATGATTAAAACGGTGGCGAAAGGGTTTCTGCAATGAAATTAACAATTGTCCTGCTACATCATTTCTAAAGTCACGAGTACAATCCTTGTAACACTTCAAGCATTGAACAACATAACACATAACTTTCTGTGGTGTGGAAAGGCAGGATATGTCACACATCTGGAATTAGTCTTTGTTCTTTTTGAAATTGTAAGACCCCAGAAGGAGTAAATACTCTACCTGCCAAATCCAATGCTCGAACATCCAAGACTTGCCTACATGAGATTAGAAATATTAATAGAGTACGTTTTGGTGATAGTTGTTTGCTGGCCAGTTCCTAAGAAAACGAAGCACTACCCATCTGGATCAAGCCGACTCGTATCTCTTGTGGGTAGAGGGGGCCCAATACTGCTACATGAAAAACATTGCCTCCTGCAAAACTCCTGGCCCTTGCCAGCGTCTCCTAAAAGTCTCCATGTCATGAGGGATAATTAAACCTGAACTACCAGTGGATGAGTATGGCCCAACAGGTCCAGAGGTATCTCTTGGAACAAGAGCAGACGTACTGGGGGAGCACACGTCAAAGATAGCACCACTGGAAGCCATACCTGTGCTTTCCAACAAGGGGAAATCATTACTAATTCCGCACTCTGCCTTCCGACCTGAGCTAGCACTCTCTGGATCATGACTAACGGGGGAAAGTTATAATGCATGCCCATCGTCCAAGACTGCAGGAATGCGTTGGAGTTGAGCGCATGCGGATCCGGTCGCCAACTGTAAAACTGGGGAAGCTGAGTATTCATCCTGGACACAAAGAGATCTATTGTGCATGGACACCACTTCCTGTTCAATTGCTGGAACACTCTGGGGTGCAGCCTCCAATCGGTGGAATGCCGTAGGAATCTGGAGTTCCAGTCTGCCACCACATTGGAGCTGCCCAGAATATATCTGCTGTCACTGAAATGTGTTGTTGCAGGCAATAATGCCAGAAGTCCTTGGCTATTTCCACTAGAAGTCGAGACCTCGTGCCACCCAAACGAATGATGCATCTCACTGCTGAGTCATTTTTTTTCACACTCTGCGCCATAATGATGACGCCAACCAGGTAAATGATAACTCTCACCCCTCTTTCCCTCAGATACTGCACCACCGGTTTCAGGAGTTTGGTGAAACACCAAGGGACGGACGAATGGCATGGTGGAAAACTCGAACCATCGGAGTCCCCATTGGAATGTAGAAACCTCCGATGTGGAGGAAAAATCGGTACTTCCAAATAAGCATCCGTGGTTGCCTTGAATGAAACGGCTGCTTTAAAAAAAGTATTTTTCCCATTTGACAAACTTTATTGGTGGTTGGCAGTGATCCGTTCGACCTCCTCCCCCAGGGGTACAGAGGGGACCCCTTCTTTTATGCAAAAGTTGCCACTTACACTTGGGCGTCAGTAACTTATCAATGGTTTGTGACTGGCATTGCAGTTGCAAAGTATTGACTTAATGTGTGTGTGTGTGTGTGTGTGTCTGGGCGGCGTTTGCATGTGCATGTAGTATGTTGAGTGTGGATGCTGTGATGCCGTGAGAATGTGATGATGCCTGTAATGCTGGTGTCTGTGTGCTGGGTGAAGCCCACACTTACCTACAGTTGGAGGAGGATGGAACCCTAATAGGAACCATCAGACTGTGTCCGTAACCGAAGGGCCTGATATGAAATAACGAACTTACCTCCTCCCTGAATGGCTCCAGACTCTTGAGTGAACACACTCCTCTCCACTTCAATACAAACCCTTGAAACACACAGTACCAAGTGGTAATTTGGGATGCTCTAAACACTCCCCTTCCGTGTACTGACTCAGTATCCATTTTTAAACCAAATTATTGATTCAGAAAACTTTTCCAGATGTGGGTTTAGTACTTAAGAAAAAGGGTTTTTAACATTCACAAACTCTTTTACATACTGAATCGTAGAGTTTGCAAATGTGAAAACCCTCTATTCATCTTAGTTTAGTCACTTACTCGCTTATTATTTTACTCACTCTCCAAATGACTCTCTTACTTACTCTGACCTTCTCTTTTACACCCTCTTTGCTCTCTGCCCTTACTGTCTTACTCAATCTGACTCTATTATTCCCTTTTACTCTCTTCTACTCACTGTCCTACAACCTCTTTATTTACTTTTTTATTCTGTCGTTCACTCATTTAACACCAGACCAGGTGGTTCTCTCCAGTTGGTCAATGGCAACCATTAGAAATTTAAATTGTGAAATTCTTTTTGTAGATTCCAGGTAGACATGTTCTGTTGTCAGCACAGAGCTCAGGATACGGTGGTTGACAAGGAGATGCAGTATTTCTAGTGGAGGCGTGCCCCAGTCATTGTCTAGTCATTGTGCCCCAGTCATTGTCTAGTCATTGTGCCCCAGTCATTGTCTAGTCATTGTGCCCCAGTCATTGTCTAGTCATTGTGCCCCAGTCATTGTCTAGTCATTGTGCCCCAGTCATTGTCTAATCATTGTGCCCCAGTCATTGTCTAGTCATTGTGCCCCAGTCATTGTCTAGTCATTGTGCCCCAGTCTTTGTCTAGTCATTGTGCCCCAGTCATTGTCTAGTCATTGTGCCCCAGTCATTGTCTAGTCATTGTGCCCCAGTCTCTGTCTAGTCATTGTGCCAGTCTTTGTCTAGTCATTGTGCCCCAGTCATTGTCTAGTCATTATGCCCCAGTCATTGTCTAGTCATTGTGCCCCAGTCATTGTCTAGTCATTGTGCCCCAGTCATTGTCTAGTCATTGTGCCCCAGTCATTGTCTAGTCATTGTGCCCCAGTCTCTGTCTAGTCATTGTGCCACAGTCTTTGTCTAGTCATTGTGCCCCAGTCATTGTCTAATCATTGTGCCCCAGTCTTTGTCTAGTCATTGTGCCCCAGTCATTGTCTAGTCATTGTGCCCCAGTCTCTGTCTAGTCATTGTGCCCCAGTCTCTGTCTAGTCATTGTGCCCCAGTCATTGTCTAGTCATTGTGCCCCAGTCTCTGTCTATTCATTGTGCCCCAGTCTCTGTCTAGTCATTGTGCCCCAGTCATTGTCTAGTCATTGTGCCCCAGTCTTTGTCTAGTCATTGTGCCCCAGTCATTGTCTAGTCATTGTGCCCCAGTCATTGTCAAGTCATTGTGCCCCAGTCATTGTCTAGTCATTGTGCCCCAGTCTCTGTCTAGTCATTGTGCCACAGTCTTTGTCTAGTCATTGTGCCCCAGTCATTGTCTAGTCATTGTGCCCCAGTCTTTGTCTAGTCATTGTGCCCCAGTCATTGTCTAGTCATTGTGCCCCAGTCTTTGTCTAGTCATTGTGCCCCAGTCATTGTCTAGCCTTAAACTGTGACCTGATGAAACTGGTATGGTTTCGGCCACTTCCAAGTGGCCCTTCTTCAGGTAGATGACTTAATAACTATTTCTTGATGATCAGTTCATGGTGTGAAACCAAAGGGAGGGCAAACAGCTAGGTCTTGCCACTGCTAGCCACATAGAGCAGTCTACAACTTTTGCATGCAGACCGATTTCACATAGAATCATGGAGAATGAACAGTTTGAAATCCAGGTATACTTAGAATTAAGAAGAGGAGGCAGCAAGCAGCCCTCCCACAACACTGTGCTGGTGAGCCCCCTCCCATAATCAAGAAGTTCTCCTCCCAGGAGACATGCACTCAGATCTCTTGGTCCGCAACACATCCTGGGATTACCGGATCCCTAGGTGGAGGAAGTGGCCAGTTAGAGCCTCCTGCGGAGCTCTTGACTCTACGCCACGTTTATGTCCAAGAGAGGAGCTGTGATCTGGGCAGCACCTGTTTGGCGTTACCTTCATGTCTGATACATGATCTTTCTGTAACAGGCTGTCCAACCATCCTCTCCAAATCCCAGTGGGGTGGAAGGTCCCCTACCTGTCGCACTGCAATGAAAACACCTGTGTCGTACGTCATCATCCACCACACCGAGGGAAGCCCGTGCACCTCCCAGTCTGCCTGCGTCAGCCAGGCGAAGAGCATTCAGAACTACCACATGAACAGCAATGGCTGGTGTGACGTCGGATACAGGTGAGGGGGCAGCGGGGCATGGAGGAGTATAGGTCAGGTGTAGGCGACAGAACTCTGTGAGACACAGGCACATGCAAGGGGCAACATGAGGACAGAGGTGCAGGCAAGGGGTGATACCACCAGAGACAAGGGGAGCCCAAGAAGACACACGTACAAGGAAGGAGAGACATGGGGTGAAACCACCCGGGGCAAGGGGAGCCCAAGGAGACACACATACAAGGAAGAGAGCCATGGGTGATACCACCAGAGACAAGGGGTGCCTAAGGAGACACACATATAAGGAAGAGAACCATGGGGTGATACCACCAGAAGCAAGGGGAGCCCAAGGAAACACACGTACAAGGAAGAGATCCATGGGGTGAAACCACCCGGGGCAAGGGGAGCCCAAGGAGACACACATACAAGGAAGAGGACCATGGGTTGATACCACCAGAGGCAAGGGGTGCTTAAAGAGACACACATACAAGAGAACTATGGGGTGATACCACCAGAAGCAAGGGGAGCCTAAGGAGTCACACGTACAAGAGAACCATGGGTGATACCACCAGAGGAAAGGGGAGCCCAAGGAGACACACGTACAAGGAAGGAGAGCCATGGATGATACCACCAGAGGAAAGGGGTGCTTAAAGAGACACACATACAAGGAAGGAGAGACATGGGGTGAAACCACCAGAAGCACTGGGAGCCTAAGGAGTCACACGTACAAGAGAACCATGGGGTGATACCACCAGAGGCAAGGGGTGCTTAAAGAGACACACGTACAAGAGAACCATGGGGTGATACCACCAGAAGCAAGGGGTGCCTAAGGAGACACACGTACAAGGAAGGAGAGACATGGGGTGAAACCACCAGGAGCAAAGGGGTGTCTAAGGAGACCCACGTACAAGGAAGCAGAGACATGGGGTGATACCACCAGAGGCAAAGGGGTACCAAGGAGACCCACGTACAAGAGAACTATGGGGTGATACCACCAGAAGCAAGGGGAGCCCAAGGAAACACACGTACAAGGAAGAGAGCCATGGGTGATACCACCCGGGGCAAGGGGAGCCCAAGGAGACACACATACAAGGAAGAGGACCATGGGTTGATACCACCAGAGGCAAGGGGTGCCTAAGGAGACACACGTACAAGGAAGGAGAGACATGGGGTGAAACCACCAGGAGCAAAGGGGTGTCTAAGGAGACCCACGTACAAGGAAGCAGAGACATGGGGTGAAACCACCAGAGACAAGGGGTGCCTAGGGAGACACACGTACAAGGAAGGAGAGACATGGGGTGAAACCACCAGGAGCAAAGGGGTATCTAAGGAGACCCACGTACAAGGAAGCAGAGACATGGGGTGAAACCACCAGACACAAGGGGTGCCTAGGGAGACACACGTACAAGGAAGGAGAGACATGGGTGATACCACCAGAGACAAGGGGTGCCTAAGGAGACCCACATACAAGAGAACCATGGGGTAATACCACCAGAGGAAAGGGGTGCCACGTACAAGGAAGGAGAGACATGGGGTGATACCACCAGAGGCAAAGGGGTGCCTAAGGAGTCACACGTACAGGAGAACCATGGGTGATACCACCAGAGGAAAGGGGAGCCCAAGGAAACACACGTACAAGGAAGAGAGCCATGGGTGATACCACCCGGGGCAAGGGGAGCCCAAGGAGACACACATACAAGGAAGAGGACCATGGGTTGATACCACCAGAGGCAAGGGGTGCTTAAAGAGACACACATACAAGAAAGGAAAGACATGGGGTGAAACCACCAGAGACAAGAGGGTGTCTAAGGAGACACACATACAAGGATACATCAGTGATACGACCAGAGGCAAGGGGTGCCACGTACAAGGAAGGAGAGACATGGGGTGAGACCTCCAGAGGCAGAGGGGTGCCTAAGGAGTCACATGTACAAGTAGGAGAGCCATGGGGTGAAAGATCTATTGATGAGGAACCTGGGTGAGGAAAGAGTTCATGAGGGAAAGCACAGTATGGTGAGGACAAGAGCGGCCTTCAAGGATCAGGGGTTGGGGTGAGAGGGTCACAGGCACATTGTGAGGACAGTGCAGACTACGACCATCAAAGGATTCCCTGGCTCAGGTGGCTATGGTCCTGAGGATATAGACATTAAAGTTCCCCTTCTCTGCTTTGTTCGCAGCTTTCTGGTTGGTGAGGACGGCCGAGTGTATGAAGGGCGCGGCTGGACCACGGTTGGTGCGCACGCCCCGAACTACAATTCTAACTCCATTGGAATCAGTGTCATGGGCTCGTTCACAAGTAAGTTTCTTCCTTCATATGCACTGCCTGGAGGTGGGGAAGGATCAGGGTCTCTCTCTTTTCATGTGCACTGCCTGGAGGTTGGGAAGGATCAGGGTCTCTCTCTTCATGTGCACTGCCTGGAGGTTGGGAAGGATCAGGGTCTCTCTCTTCATGTGCAGTGCCTGGAGGCGGGAAGGATCAGGATCTCTCTCTCTTCATGTGCACTGCCTGGAGGCGGGAAGGATCAGGATCTCTCTCTCTTCATGTGCACTGCCTGGAGGCGGGAAGGATCAGGGTCTCCCTCTTCATGTGCACTGCCTGGAGGCGGGAAGGATCAGGATCTCTCTCTCTTCATGTGCACTGCCTGGAGGCGGGAAGGATCAGGGTCTCCCTCTTCATGTGCACTGCCTCGAGGCAGGAACAGATCAGGGTCTCTCTCTTCATGTGCACTGCCTGGAGGCGGGAAGGATCAGGGTCTCTCTCTTCATGTGCACTGCCTGGAGGTGGGGAAGGATGAGGGACTCTCTCTCTTCATGTGCACAGCCTGGAGGCGGGAAGGATCAGGGTCTCTCTCTTCATGTGCACTGCCTAGAGGCGGGATGGATCAGGGTCTCTCTCTTCATGTGCACTGCCTGGAGGTGGGGAAGGATCAGGGTCTCTCTCTCTTCATGTGCACTGCCTGGAGGCGGGAAGGATCAGGGTCTCTCTCTTCATGTGCACTGCCTGGAGGTTGGGAAGGATCAGGGTCTCTCTCTTCATGTGCACTGCCTGGAGGCGGGGGAGGATCAGGGCACTCTCTTCATGTGCACTGCCTGGAGGCGGGAAGGATCAGGGTCTCTCTCTCTTCATGTGCACTGCCTGGAGGTGGGGAAGGATCAGGGTCTCTCTCTCTTCATGTGCACTGCCTGGAGGCGGGAAGGATAAGGGTCTCTCTCTTCATGTGCACTGCCTGGAGGTGGAAAGGATCAGGGTCTCTCTCTCTTCATGTGCACAGCCTGGAGGCGGGAACAATGAGGGTCTCTCTCTTCATGTGAACTGCCTGCAGGCAGAGAAGGATCAGGATCTCTCTCTCTTCATGTGCACAGCCTGGAGGCGGTAAGGATCAGGATCTCTCTCTCTTCATGTGCACTGCCTGGAGGCGGGAACGGATCAGGGTCTCTCTCTTCATGTGCACTGCCTGGAGGCGGGAAGGATCAGGGTCTCTCTCTTCATGTGCACTGCCTGGAGGTGGGGAAGGATCAGGGTCTCTCTCTCTTCATGTGCACAGCCTGGAGGCGGTAAGGATCAGGGTCTCTCTCTCTTCATGTGCACTGCCTGGAGGCGGGAAGGATCAGGGTCTCTCTCTTCATGTGCACTGCCTATAGGCGGTAAGGATCAGGGTCTCTCTTTTCATGAGCACTGCCTGGAGGTAGGGAAGGATCAGGGTCTCTCTCTCTTCATGTGCACTGCCTGGAGGCGGGAAGGATCAGGGTCTCTCTCTTCATGTGCACTGCCTGGAGGTGGGGAAGGATGAGGGACTCTCTCTCTTCATGTGCACAGCCTGGAGGCGGGAAGGATCAGGGTCTCTCTCTTCATGTGCACTGCCTAGAGGCGGGATGGATCAGGGTCTCTCTCTTCATGTGCACTGCCTGGAGGTGGGGAAGGATCAGGGTCTCTCTCTCTTCATGTGCACTGCCTGGAGGCGGGAAGGATCAGGGTCTCTCTCTTCATGTGCACTGCCTGGAGGCGGGAAGGATCAGGGTCTCTCTCTTCATGTGCACTGCCTGGAGGCGGGGGAGGATCAGGGCACTCTCTTCATGTGCACTGCCTGGAGGCGGGAAGGATCAGGGTCTCTCTCTCTTCATGTGCACTGCCTGGAGGTGGGGAAGGATCAGGGTCTCTCTCTCTTCATGTGCACTGCCTGGAGGCGGGAAGGATAAGGGTCTCTCTCTTCATGTGCACTGCCTGGAGGTGGAAAGGATCAGGGTCTCTCTCTCTTCATGTGCACAGCCTGGAGGCGGGAACAATGAGGGTCTCTCTCTTCATGTGAACTGCCTGCAGGCAGAGAAGGATCAGGATCTCTCTCTCTTCATGTGCACAGCCTGGAGGCGGTAAGGATCAGGATCTCTCTCTCTTCATGTGCACTGCCTGGAGGCGGGAACGGATCAGGGTCTCTCTCTTCATGTGCACTGCCTGGAGGCGGGAAGGATCAGGGTCTCTCTCTTCATGTGCACTGCCTGGAGGTGGGGAAGGATCAGGGTCTCTCTCTCTTCATGTGCACAGCCTGGAGGCGGTAAGGATCAGGGTCTCTCTCTCTTCATGTGCACTGCCTGGAGGCGGGAAGGATCAGGGTCTCTCTCTTCATGTGCACTGCCTATAGGCGGTAAGGATCAGGGTCTCTCTTTTCATGAGCACTGCCTGGAGGTAGGGAAGGATCAGGGTCTCTCTCTTCATGTGCACTGCCTGGAGGCGGGAAGGATCAGGGTCTCTCTCTTCATGTGCACTGCCTGGAGCCCGGAAGGATCAGGGTCTCTCTCTTCATGTGCACTGCCTAGAGGCAGGAACGGATCAGGGTCTCTCTCTTCATGTGCACTGCCTGCAGGCGGAGAAGGATCAGGGTCTCTCTCTCTTCATGTGCACTGCCTGGAGGTGGGAAGGATCAGGGTCAATCTCTCTTCATGTGCACTGCCTGGAGGCGGGAAGGATGAGGGTCTCTCTCTCTTCATGTGCACTGCCTGGAGGCGGGGAAGGATCAGGGTCTCTCTCTCTTCATGTGCACTGCCTGGAGGTGGGAAGGATCAGGGTCTCTCTCTTCATGTGCACTGCCTAGAGGCAGGAACGGATCAGGGTCTCTCTCTTCATGTGCACTGCCTAGAGGCAGGAACGGATCAGGGTCTCTCTCTTCATGTGCACTGCCTGGAGGCGGGAAGGATCAGGGTCTCACTCTTCATGTGCACTGCCTGGAGGTGGGGGAGGATCTGGGCGCTCTCTTCATGTGCAGTGCCTGGAGGTGGGAAGGATCAGGGTCTCTCTCTACATGTGCACTGCCTAGAGGTGGGGAAGGATCAGGGTCTCTCTCTTCATGTGCACTGCCTAGAGCAGAAGTCTTCAAACTTTTTGATGCCGAGACCCCCTTGTAAAACCTTTTTAGGCGTAAGGACCCCCTTCGGACAAAAGATTCTAGAAACTGGTACTCCTCATCATAAACAACTATCGACAACCATAAATGCGCCTGTTAGACCTCATCACATCCATCCATCCATCATTCATCCACCCACACTTCCACACATCCATCATCCTTCATCCATCCACCCTTTCATCCTTCCATCCATACATCCATCCTTTACCTATCCACTAGTCCATCCATCCAACATTCTTCCACCCACCTTTTCACACATCCATCCATCATTCATCCATGCAACCTTTTATCCATCCACCCATACATCCATCCTTCATCCATCCACCCTTTCATCCTTCCATCCATACATCCATCCTTCATCCATCCTCCCTTTCATTATTCCATCCATATATCCATCCACCCATTCATCCATACATCCATCCTTCATCCACCCACCCTTTTATCCATCCATCCACCCACCCATCCATCATTCATCCCCCACCTTTTCACACATCCATCCATCCATCATTCATCCATGCAACCTTTTATCCATCCATACATCCATCATCCATCCACTCTTTCATCCTTCCATTCATACATCCATCCTTTACCTATCCACCCGTACATCCATCCACCCATCATTCTTCCACCCACCTTTTCACACATCCATCCATCATTCATCCATCCATGCAACCTTTTATCCATCCATCCATCCATATATCCATCCTTCATCCATCCACCCTTTCATCCATACATCCATCCTTCATCCACCCACCCTTTTATCCATCCATCCACCCATCCATCATTCATCCCCCACCTTTTCACACATCCATCCATGCAACCTTTTATCCATCCATACATCCTTCATCCATCCACCTTTTCATCCTTCCATCCATACATCCATCTTTTACCTATCCACCCGTCCATCCATCCACCCATCATTCTTCCGACCACCTTTTCACACATCCATCCATCCATCATTCATCCATGCAACCTTTTATCCATCCATACATCCATCATCCATCCACTCTTTCATCCTTCCATTCATACATCCATCCTTTACCTATCCACCCGTCCATCCATCCACCCATCATTCTTCCGCCCACCTTTTCACACATCCATCCATCATTCATCCATGCAAACTTTTATCCATCCATCCTTCCATACATCCATCCTTCATCCATCCTCCCTTTCATCCTTCCATCCATACATCCATCCTTCATCCATCCAACCTTTCATTAATCCATCCACCCTTTCATTATTCCATCCATATATCCATCCACGCTTTCATCTATACATCCATCCTTCATCCAGCCACCCTTTCATCCATCCATCCACCCACCCATCCATCATTCATCCCCCACCTTTTCACACATCCATCCATGCATCCATCATTCATCCATGCAACCTTTTATTATCCATACATCCATCCTTCATCCATCCATCCACACTTTCATCCTTCCATCCATCCTTCATCCATCCACCCTTACATCCATCCATTCACCCATCACTCATCCACCCACCTTTTCACAAATCCATCCATCATTCATCCATGCAACCTTTTATCCATCCATACATCCATCCCTCATCCATCTACCCTTTCATCCTTCCATCCACCCTTTCATCCATCCATCCTCCATCCACCCACCTTTTCACACATCCATCCACCCAGCTGCTCCGCCCACCCGCGCACTTGGCCTTAAATGGCGACCGTGCAGCGCAGGTGAGTGTGACCCACTTGTGGGACACCCCCGCGCCGCACGGCCACCAGCTGCTGCGTGTGTTCCCCTCTGCCTGCCTTCTGCCTCGCCGCCGGCCTCGCTGACGCCGTGGTCGCTCCCCTCTGGTTTCCCAGTTGTTTTGCCCTAAATTTGTGCTTGTCTGTTTCTGCCGTCTGCTCGCGTATTTTGCTGTTTTTCCTTGTTTTGCCCTAAATTTGTGCTTGTCTGTTTCTGCCGTCTGCTCGCGTATTTTGCTGTTTTTCCTTGTTTTGCCCGTAATTTGTGCTTGTCTGTTTCTGCCGTCTGCTCGCGTATTTTGCTGTTTTTCCTTGTTTTGCCCGTAATTTGTGCTTGTCTGTTTCTGCCGTCTGCTCGCGTATTTTGCTGTTTTTATTTGTTTTGCCCTAAATTTGTGCCTGTTAATTTCTTTGTATCCCCTGTGCCGTGTCCAGTTTCCTTCCTGATTGGCCGCCTACCTCGCCGCCCTCCGCTCTCGCTTCCCGCCACCGACATTGGCCCCGCCCCTTTTTCTCTTCTGTTCCCTCCCCGCTCCCGCCTCCCAGCTGCTCCGCCCACCCGCGCACTTCGCCTTAAATGGCGACCGTGCGGACGCGCAGCGGGCGCGCCGATTGTGCGCCGAAGGCGCGCCAAAGGTAAGCCCGTCTGCGCCCGTCCGCGACCGGATCGCGACCAGCGCCAGGACCCCTGGCCCACGAAGACCCCGACCGACCCGCCTGACGTACTCCGCCGCCACCCTCACCGCTCTCAACACCGGCCGACTCCCAGAATGCCATCAAGCCTCTCCACGACGTACCCACGGACCCTTCAGCTGCCACGCCTGCAAGTTCACCTGCATCCGGACCTGCCTCGCACCAGCACCCACCAAGCCGAACACCAGCAGTACCCACCTCAAGTGCATCCTGCTCAACACCCGCTCCATCCACAGACATGCCATCGAACTCTGGAACCTCCTCGACACCACAGCTCCAGACGTTGCCTTCCTCACGGAGACCTGGATGAACGCCTCTTCAGCTCCCGACATCGCCATCGCCATCCCAGAGGGCTACAAGATCGTCCGGAGGGACCGAAACGCCAACCAGATGGGAGGAGGCATCGCCATCATCCACAGGAGCACCATCCGTCTCACGACCAGCACCGACAACTCCCTGACCACCGCCGAACACCTGCATTTCCAGATCCACACCAACCCGAACACCACCCTCAGAGGCACCCTGATCTACCGACCCCCTGGACCACGCACACAATTCAGCGAGGACATCGCCGACTTCGTCAGCCCACATGCCCTCCCCTCCGCTGACTACATCCTCCTGGGAGACCTCAACTTCCATCTGGAGAACAACAACGACCGCAACACCAGCACCCTGCTCGACAACCTCGCCAATCTTGGACTCAAGCAGCTGGTGTCCACCCCCACCCACCTCGCCGGACACACACTCGACGCTGTCTTCTCATCCAGCAAGGACATCAACTTCAGCCACACCACAGAGCTTCAATGGACGGACCACAGCTGCGTCCACTTCACCTTCAAGAAAACAACGACCCACCACCACCAGCAACAGACCGCCCGCAGAAGCTGGAACAAGATCACAGCAGACCAGCTCGCCACCTCCCTGAGCCAGCACCCTCCTGCCAGCTCAGCGAACCCCAGCCAGGCCGCCGACAACCTCTCGAAGTGGATCAGCAACTGCGCGGACGAACTCGCCCCACTGAGGACCCCGCCCAGCAGACCCGGCAGCAAGAAAGCCCCATGGTTCACCGACGAACTCAAGAGCTCCAAGAAGAACTGCCGAGCCCTCGAGAAAGTCTGGAGAAGGGAACCGACACCGGACAACAGGACCTCCTTCAAACTTGCCACCCGGAAACACCACCAGCTGATCCGCGCCGCCAAGAAAACAGCATTCAAGGACCGGTTGGACAACAACGCACACAACTGCAAGGAACTCTTCAACATCGTCAAAGAGCTTTCCAACCCCAGCGCAGGAAACAACGACATCACCCCATCGCAAGACCTCTGCAACTCCCTGGCTTCATACTTCCACAACAAGATCGCGGACATACACAACAGCTTCAACAACCAACCAACGCACACCATGACCGAACAACCACCCCCCACCACCACCCTCCACGCCTGGACCCCGATCAGCACCGAAGACACCATCCGCACGATGAACTCCATCCACTCCGGATCACCGACCGACCCCTGCCCTCACCACGTCTTCAACAAAGCCGACGCTGTCATCGCACCCCACCTGCGAGACATCATCAACACATCCCTCGACACCACCATCTTCCCCGAGAGCTGGAAACACGCCGAACTCAGCGCCCTACTCAAGAAACCAACAGCAGACCCCACCGACCTCAGGAATTACCGCCCCAGCTCGCTCCTCCCGTTTCCAGCCAAAGTCATCGAGAAGACCGTCAACAAGCAGATGGCAGCTTTCCTCGAGACGAACGGATCCCTCGACCCCTCACAGTCCGGCTTCCGAGCCAACCACAGCACCGAGACCGCCCTCATCGCCGCCACCGACGACATCCGAGCCCTGATGGACAATGGAGAAACAGCGGCCCTCATCCTCCTAGACCTCTCCGCGGCATTCGACACGGTCTGCCACCGCACCCTAGCACGGCGCCTCAGCAACGTCGGAATCCAGGACAAGGCGCTGGAGTGGATCACCTCCTTCCTCGACGGGAGAACACAGAGAGTCCGCCTACCACCGTACAAGTCAGAGGCCACCGAAGTCATCTGCGGCGTCCCCCAAGGATCATCTCTGAGCCCCACCCTCTTCAACGTCTACATGAGCCCCCTCGCGGCCATCGTACGCAAACACAACCTCAGCATAATCTCCTACGCCGACGACACCCAGCTGATCCTCTCCCTGACCAACGACCCCGCCGCCGCCAGAGCCAACCTGCACGAAGGGATGAAAGAGGTAGCCGAGTGGATGACGACCAGCCGCCTGAAACTGAACTCGGACAAGACGGAGGTCCTCATCCTGGGCTCCTCTCCCTCCGCCTGGGACGACTCCTGGTGGCCTCCCGCCCTGGGCACCGCACCCAAACCGACAGACCATGCACGCAACCTGGGCTTCATCCTGGACTCCTCCCTCTCCATGACCAGGCAAGTCAACAACGTCTCCTCGGCATGCTTCAACATCCTACGCATGCTACGGAAGATCTTCTGGTGGATCCCCACCGAGACCAGGAAGACCGTCACCCAGGCCCTCGTCACCAGCCGACTGGACTACGGCAACGCCCTCTACGCCGGGACCACCGCCAAGCTCCAGAAGAGACTCCAGCGGATCCAGAACGCCTCAGCCAGACTCATCCTCGACATCCCACGAACCAGCCACATCTCCGGACATCTGCGAGACCTTCACTGGCTCCCCGTCAACAAAAGAATCACCTTCCGCCTCCTCACCCACGCACACAAAGCCCTACACGACCAAGGCCCGAGCTACCTCAACTGCCGAGTCAACTTCTACGCTCCCAAACGCCACCTCCGATCAGCCAACCACGCCCTCGCCGCCGTCCCCCGCATCCGAAGAGCGACTACAGGAGGAAGGTCCTTCTCCCACCTGGCCGCCAAGACCTGGAACTCCCTCCCGACCGACCTGCGCCTGACCCAAGACCACCTCTCCTTCAGGAAGAAGCTGAAGACCTGGCTGTTCGAGCAGTAGCGGCCCCCCCCCCCCCCAGCGCCTTGAGACCCCACGGGTATGTAGCGCGCTTTATAAGTGTCACTGATTGATTGATTGATTGATCCATCCACCCTTTCATCTTTACATCCATCCACTCATCATTCATCCACCCACCTTTTCACACATCCGTCCACCCTTTCATCCTTCCATCCGTCCATCCATACAGCCATCCACCCTTTCATCCATCCATCCATCCATCCATCCATACATCCTTCATCCGTCCACCCTTTCATCCATCTATCCACCCATCATTCATTCACCCACCTTGTCTGTGCCTCTCTCATGGGGGGTCAGTCTCTCTCTGCTTCGTCTTCCTCTCTCATGGGAGGCATCTCTGTGCCTCCCTGCTTTGGGGGGGGGGAGGTGAGGGGTAGGGGGGGGAGGGGGTGGCAGCCGGCTGTGAAAACATCTCACCATGAAGAACAGACTCTCAGCCCCATTTCTCCTGCACAGGCGCCAGGTATGAGTGCTCGTGGGACTTGAACCAATGATATGATTGTAATGTCCTTCTGCTGTCCTTCTGCTGTTTACTGTGTATTTGTAAAGCGCTCTGATACCTACGGGTTAAACTAGCGCTAAATAAACCCACAGCTAAGTCCATTGAACTCAAAGGGCTACAGCCTCCTCCCCCACCCCCCTCCCAGCTCCTGTATGTCAGCCTGGCTGAAACAGCTTGGACACACACAAAGGCACACCAGAGTACTATCACAGGTCTTTAAAAGACCTTTACTTGTTAACAAGGCTTTGATGTTTTTCACACCTCGGTGTGAATTAGGCGGCCTCCGCCTTGAGCACCCTCGATCAGCCCGACGCCAGGAACTGCACTCTGGCAGAATCTGCGACCCCCTTCCCAGGACTCCACGACCCCCCTGGGGGTCGCGCCCCACAGATTGAAGACCTCTGGCCTAGAGGCAGGGAAGGATCAGGGTCTCTCTCTTCATGTGAACTGCCTGGAGGCGGGGAAGGATCAGGGTCTCTCTCTACATGTGCACTGCCTGGAGGCAGGAAGGATCAGGGTCTCTCTCTTCATGTGCAGTGCCTGGAGGCAGGAAGGATCAGGGTCTCTCTCTTCGTGTGCACTGCCTGGAGGCGGAGAAGGATCAGGGTCTCTCTCTTCTTGTGAACCGCCTGGATGCGGGAAGGATCTGGTCTCTCTCTTCTTGTGCACTGCGTGAAGGCAGGGAGGAACGGGGTCTCTCTTTTCCTGTGCACTGCCTGGAGGTGGGAAGGATCAGGGTCTCTTCATGTGCACTGCCTGGAGGCAGGGAAGGATCAGGGTCTCTCTCTTCATGTGCACTGCCTGGAGGCAGGGAAGGATCAGGGTCTCTCTCTTCATGTGCACTGCCTGGAGGCAGGGAAGGATCAGGGTCTCTCTCTCTTCATGTGCACTGCCTGGAGGCGGGAAGGATCAGGGTCTCTCTCTTCATGTGCACTGAGTGAAGGAAGGGAAGGATCAGGGTCTCTCTCTTCATGTGCACCGTCTGGAGGTGGGGAAGGATCAGGGCGCTCTCTTCATGTGCAGTGCCGGGAGGCAGGAAGGATCAGGGCGCTCTCTTCATGTGCAGTGCCGAGAGGCAGGGAAGGATCAGAGTCTCGCTCTTCGTATGCACTGTCGGGAGGTGGGGAAGGATCAGGGTCTCTCTCTTCATGAGCACTGCCTGGAGGCGGAGAAGGATCAGGGTCTCTCTCTTTATGTGCCCCTCCTGGAGGCAAGAAGGATCAGGGTCTCTCTCTTCTTGTGCAGTGTCTGGAGGCGGGGAAGGATCAGGGTCTCTCTCTTCTTGTGCACTGTCGGGAGGTGGGAAGGATCAGTGTCTCTCTCTTCTTGTGCAGTGTCTGGAGGCGGGGAAGGATCAGGGTCTCTCTCTTTATGTGCCCCTCCTGGAGGCAAGAAGGATCAGGGTCTCTCTCTTCATGTGCAGTGTCTGGAGGCGGGGAAGGATCAGGGTCTCTCTCTTCTTGTGCACTGCTGGAGGCAGGGAAGGATCAGGGACTCTCTCTTCATATGCAGTGCCTGGAGGCAGGGAAGGATCAGGGTCTCTCTCTCTTCATGTGCACTGCCTGGAGGTGGGAAGGATCAGGGTCTCTCTTTTCCTGTGCATTGCCTGGAGGAGGGAATGATCAGGGTCTCTCTCTTCATGTG
Organism: Lissotriton vulgaris; assembly: GCF_964263255.1. Lineage (NCBI taxonomy): Eukaryota > Metazoa > Chordata > Amphibia > Caudata > Salamandridae > Lissotriton > Lissotriton vulgaris. Next base: position 14,265,316 of record NC_141687.1, read on the forward strand.
CACTGTTAGGAGGCGGGAAAGGATCAGGGTCTCTCTCTTCATGTGCAGTGTCGGGAGGCGGGAAGGATCAGGGTCTCTCTCTTCATGTGCAGTGTCGGGAGGCGGGAAGGATCAGGGTCTCTCTCTTCATGTGCAGTGTCGGGAGGCGGGAAGGATCAGGGTCTCTCTATTCATGTGCAGTGCCAGGAGGCAGGGAAGGATCAGGGTCTCTCTCTTCATGTACACTGTCTGGAGGCGGGGAAGGGTCAGGGACTCTCTCTTCATGTGCAGTGCCTGGAGGCTGGAAGGATCAGGGTCTCTCTCTTCATGTGCACTGCCAGGAGGCAGGGAAGGATCAGGGTCTCTCCATGTGCACTGCCTGGAGGTGGGGAAGGATCAGGGTCTCTCTCTTCATGTACACTGTCTGGAGGCGGGGAAGGGTCAGGGACTCTCTCTTCATGTGCAGTGCCTGGAGGCTGGAAGGATCAGGGTCTCTCTCTTCATGTGCAGTGCCTGGAGGGGGAGAAGGATCAGGGTCTCTCTCTTCATGAGCACTGCCTGGAGGCGAGAAGGATCAGGGTCTCTCTCTTCATGTGCACTGCCTGGAGCCCGGAAGGATCAGGGTCTCTCCCTTCATGTGCACTGCCTGGAGGCGGGAAGGATCAGGGTCTCTCTCTTCATGTGCACTGCCTGGAGCTGAGGAAGGATCAGGGTCTCTCTCTTCATGTGCACTGCCTGGAGCTGAGGAAGGATCAGGGTCTCTCTCTTTTCAAGTGCAGTGCCTGGAGGCGGGAAGGATCAGGATCTCTCTCTCTTCATGTGCACTGCCTGGAGGCGGAAAAGGATCAGGGTCTCTCTCTTCATGTGCACTGCCTGGAGGTGGGGAAGGATCAGGGTCTCTCTCTTCATGTGCACTGCCTGGAGGCAGGGAAGGATCAGGGTCTCTCTCTTCATGTGCACTGCATGGAGCCCGGAAGGATCAGGGTCTCTCCCTGCATGTGCACTGCCTGGAGGCGGAAAAGGATCAGGGTCTCTCTCTTCATGTGCACTGCCTGGAGGCAGGGAAGGATCAGGGTCTCTCTCTTCATGTGCACTGCATGGAGCCCGGAAGGATCAGGGTCTCTCTCTTCATGTGCACTGCCTGGAGGCGGGCAAGGATCAGTGTCTCTCTCTTTATGTGCACCGCCTGGAGGCAGGGAAGGATCAGGGTCTCTCTTGTCATGTGCAGTGCCTGGAGGCAGGGTAGGATCAGGGTCTCTCTTTTCATGTGCACTGCCTGGAGGCGGGGACGGATCAGGGCGCTCTCTTCATATGCACTTCCTGGAGGCGTAGAAGGATCAGGGTCTCTCTCTTCATGTGCAGTGCCGAGAGGCAGGGAAGGATCAGAGTCTCTCTCTTCATGTGCACTGCCTGGAGGCAGGAAGGATCAGGGTCTCTCTCTTCATGTGCAGTGCCTGGAGGGGGAGAAGGATCAGGGTCTCTCTCTTCATGAGCACTGCCTGGAGGCGAGAAGGATCAGGGTCTCTCTCTTCATGTGCACCTTCTGGAGGCGGGATGGATCAGGGTCTCTCTCTTCATGTGCAGTGCCTGGAGGCGGAGAAGGATCAGGGTCTCTCTCTTCATGAGTACTGCCTGGAGGCGAGAAGGATCAGGGTCTCTCTCTTCATGAGCACTGCGTGTAGGCAGGGAAGGATCAGGGTCTCTCTCTTCATGTGCAGTGCCTGGAGGCGGAGAAGGATCAGGGTCTCTCTCTTCATGAGCACTGCCTGGAGGCGAGAAGGATCAGGGTCTCTCTCTTCATGTGCACCTTCTGGAGGCGGGCAAGGATCAGTGTCTCTCTCTTCATGTGCACTTGCTGGAGGTGGGGAAGGTTCAGGGTCTCTCGCTTCATATGCACTGCTGGAGGCGGGGAAGGATCAGGGTCTCTCTCTTCATGTGCACTGCCTGGAGGCGGAAAAGGATCAGGGTCTCTCCCTGCATGTGCACTGCCTGGAGGTGGGGAAGGATCAGGGTCTCTCTCTTCATGTGCACTGCCTGGAGGCAGGGAAGGATCAGGGTCTCTCTCTTCATGTGCACTGCATGGAGCCCGGAAGGATCAGGGTCTCTCTCTTCATGTGCACTGCCTGGAGGTGGGGAAGGATCAGGGTCTCTCTCTTCATGTGCACTGCCTGGAGGCAGGGAAGGATCAGGGTCTCTCTCTTCATGTGCACTGCATGGAGCCCGGAAGGATCAGGGTCTCTCTCTTTATGTGCACCGCCTGGAGGCAGGGAAGGATCAGGGTCTCTCTTGTCATGTGCAGTGCCTGGAGGCAGGGTAGGATCAGGGTCTCTCTTTTCATGTGCACTGCCTGGAGGCGGGGACGGATCAGGGCGCTCTCTTCATATGCACTTCCTGGAGGCGTAGAAGGATCAGGGTCTCTCTCTTCATGTGCAGTGCCGAGAGGCAGGGAAGGATCAGAGTCTCTCTCTTCATGTGCACTGCCTGGAGGCAGGAAGGATCAGGGTCTCTCTCTTCATGTGCAGTGCCTGGAGGGGGAGAAGGATCAGGGTCTCTCTCTTCATGAGCACTGCCTGGAGGCGAGAAGGATCAGGGTCTCTCTCTTCATGTGCAGTGCCTGGAGGCGGGTGAGGATCAGGGTCTCTCTCTTCATGTGCACATTCTGGGGCCGGGATGGATCAGGGTCTCTCTCTTCATGTGCACTGCCTGGAGGCGGGGAAGGATCAGGGTCTCTCTCTTCATGTGCACTGCCTGGAGGCGGAGAAGGATCAGGGTCTCTCTCTTCATGAGTACTGCCTGGAGGCGAGAAGGATCAGGGTCTCTCTCTTCATGTGCACTGCGTGTAGGCAGGGAAGGATCAGGGTCTCTCTCTTCATGTGCAGTGCCTGGAGGCGGAGAAGGATCAGGGTCTCTCTCTTCATGAGCACTGCCTGGAGGCGAGAAGGATCAGGGTCTCTCTCTTCATGTGCACCTTCTGGAGGCGGGCAAGGATCAGTGTCTCTCTCTTCATGTGCACTTGCTGGAGGTGGGGAAGGTTCAGGGTCTCTCGCTTCATATGCACTGCTGGAGGCGGGGAAGGATCAGGGTCTCTCTCTTCATGTGCAGTGCCTGGAGGGGGAGAAGGATCAGGGTCTCTCTCTTCATGAGCACTGCCTGGAGGCGAGAAGGATCAGGGTCTCTCTCTCTTCATGTGCACCTTCTGGAGGCGGGAAGGATCAGGGTCTCTCTCTTCATGTGCAGTGCCTGGAGGCGGAGAAGGATCAGGGTCTCTCTCTTCATCAGCACTGCCTGGAGGCGAGAAGGATCAGTGTCTCTCTCTTCATGAGCACTGCCTGGAGGCAGGAAGGATCAGGGTCTCTCTCTTCATGTGCACCGCCTGGAGGCGGGAAGGATCCGGGTCTCTCTCTTCATGTGCAGTGCCTGGAGGCGGAGAAGGATCAGGGTCTCTCTCTTCATCAGCACTGCCTGGAGGCAGGAAGGATCAGGGTCTCTCTCTTCATGTGCACCGCCTGGAGGCGGGAAGGATCCGGGTCTCTCTCTTCTTGTGCACTGCGTGAAGGCAGGGAAGGAACAGGGTCTCTCTTTTCCTGTGCACTGCCTGGAGGTGGGAAGGATCAGGGTCTCTCTCTTCATGTACACTGCCTGGAGGCAGGAAGGATCAGGGTCTCTCTCTTCATGTGCACCGCCTGGAGGCGGGAAGGATCCGGGTCTCTCTCTTCTTGTGCACTGCGTGAAGGCAGGGAAGGAACAGGGTCTCTCTTTTCCTGTGCACTGCCTGGAGGTGGGAAGGATCAGGGTCTCTCTCTTCATGTGCACTGCCTGGAAGCAGGGAAGGATCAGGATCTGTCTCTTAATGTGCACTGCCTGGAGGCGGGGAAGGAACAGGATCTCTCTCTTCATGTGCAGTGTCTGGAGGCGAGAAGGATCAGGGTCTCTCTCTTCATGTGCACCGTCTGGAGGTGGGGAAGGATCAGGGCGCTCTCTTCATGTGTACTGCCTGGTGGCGGGAACGATGAGGGTCTCTCTCTTCATGTGAACTGTCTGGAGGCAGGGAAGGATCGGGGTCTCTCTCTCTCTTCTTGTGCACTGCCTGGAGGTGGGAAGGATCAGGGTCTCTCTCTTCGTGTGCACTGCCTGGAGGCGGGGAAGGATCAGGGTCTCTCTCTTCATGTGCACCGCCTGGAGGCGGGAAGGATCTGGGTCTCTCTCTTCTTGTGCACTGCGTGAAGGCCGGGAAGGAACAGGGTCTCTCTTTTCCTGTGCACTGCCTGGAGGTGGGAAGGATCAGGGTCTCTCTCTTCATGTGCACTGCCTGGAGGCAGGGAAGGATCAGAGTCTCTCTCTTCATGTGCAGTGTCTGGAGGCGAGAAGGATCAGGGTCTCTCTCTTCATGTGCACCGTCTGGAGGTGGGGAAGGATCAGGGCGCTCTCTTCATGTGCACTGCCTGGACGCGGGAAGGATCAGGGTCGCTCTCTTCATGTGCACTGCCTGGAGGCAGAGAATGATCAGGGTCTCTCTCTTCATGTGCAGTGTCTGGAGGCGGGGAAGGATCAGGGTCTCTCTCTTCATGTGCAGTGTCTGGAGGCGGGGAAGGATCAGGGTCTCTCTCTTCATGTGCAGTGTCTGGAGGCGGGGAAGGATCAGGGTCTCTCTCTTCATGTGCACTGCCTGGAGGCAGGGAAGGATCAGGGTCTCTCTCTCTTCATGTGCACTGCCTGGAGGTGGGAAGGATCAGGGACTCTCTCTTCATGTGCAGTGCCGGGAGGCGGGAAGGATCAGGGTCTCTCTCTTCATGTGCAGTGCCAGGAGGCAGGGAAGGATCAGGGTCTCTCCATGTGCACTGCCTGGAGGTGGGGAAGGATCAGGGGCTCTCTCTTCATGTGCACTGACAGGAGGCAGGGAAGGATCAGGGACTCTCTCTTCATATGCAGTGCCTGGAGGGGGAGAAGTATCAGGGTCTCTCTCTCTTCATGAGCACTGCCTGGAGGTGGAGAAGGATCAGGGCGCTCTCTTCATGTGCACTGCCTGGAGGCGGAAAAGGATCAGGGTCTCTCTCTTCATGTGCACTGCCTGGAGGCGGAAAAGGATCAGGGTCTCTCTCTTCATGTGCACTGCCTGGAGGCGGAGAAGGATAAGGGTCTCTCTCTTCATGTGCACTGCCTGGAGGCGGGCAAGGATCAGTGTCTCTCTCTTTATGTGCACCGCCTGGAGGCAGGGAAGGATCAGGGTCTCTCCTGTCATGTGCAGTGCCTGGAGGCGGGAAGGATCAGGGCGCTCTCTTCATATGCACTTCCTGGAGGCGGAGAAGGATCAGGGTCTCTCTCTTCATGAGCACTGCCTGGAGGCGAGAAGGATCAGGGTCTCTCTCTTCATGTGCACCTTCTGGAGGCGGGAAGGATCAGGGTCTCTCTCTTCATGTGCACTGCCTGGAGGCGGAAAAGGATCAGGGTCTCTCTCTTCATGTGCACTGCCTGGAGGCGGAGAAGGATCAGGGTCTCTCTCTTCATGTGCACTGCCTGGAGGCGGGCAAGGATCAGTGTCTCTCTCTTTATGTGCACCGCCTGGAGGCAGGGAAGGATCAGGGTCTCTCCTGTCATGTGCAGTGCCTGGAGGCGGGAAGGATCAGGGCGCTCTCTTCATATGCACTTCCTGGAGGCGGAGAAGGATCAGGGTCTCTCTCTTCATGAGCACTGCCTGGAGGCGAGAAGGATCAGGGTCTCTCTCTTCATGTGCACCTTCTGGAGGCGGGAAGGATCAGGGTCTCTCTCTTCATGTGCAGTGCCTGGAGGCGTAGAAGGATCAGGGTCTCTCTCTTCATGAGCACTGCCTGGAGGCGAGAAGGATCAGTGTCTCTCTCTTCATGTACACTGCATGGAGGCAGGAAGGATCAGGGTCTCTCTCTTCATGTGCAGTGCCTGGAGGCGGAGAAGGATCAGGGTCTCTCTCATCATGAGCACTGCCTGGAGCTGGGGAAGGATCAGGGTCTCTCTCTTCATGTGCCCCTCCTGGAGGTGGGAAGGATCAGGGTCTCTCTCTTCATGAGCAGTGCCTGGAGGTGGGGAAGGATCAGGGTCTCTCTCTTCATGTGCACTGCCTAGAGGCAGGAAGGATCAGGGTCTCTCTCTTCATGTGCAGTGTCTGGAGGTGGGGAAGGATCAGGGTCTCTCTCTTCATGTGCACTGCCTAGAGGCAGGAAGGATCAGTGTCTCTCTCTTCATGTACACTGCATGGAGGCAGGAAGGATCAGGGTCTCTCTCTTCATGTGCAGTGCCTGGAGGCGGAGAAGGATCAGGGTCTCTCTCTCCATGTGCACTGCATGGAGGCAGGAAGGATCAGGGTCTCTCTCTTCATGTGCAGTGCCTGGAGGCGGAGAAGGATCAGGGTCTCTCTCTCCATGTGCACTGCCTGGAGGTGGGGAAAGTTCACGGTCTCTCGCTTCATGTGCACTGCTGGAGGCGGGGAAGGATCAGGGTCTCTCTCTTCATGTGCAGTGCCTGGAGGCGGAGAAGGATCAGGGTCTCTCTCTTCATGTGCAGTGCCGAGAGGCAGGGAAGGACCAGAGTCTCTCTCTTCATGTGCACTGCCTGAAGGTGGGAAGGATCAGGGTCTCTCTCTTCATGTGCACTGCCTGGAGGCAGGAAGGGTCAGGGTCTCTCTGTTCATGTGCAGTGCCTGGAGGCGGAGAAGGATCAGGGTCTCTCTCTCTTCATGTGCACTACCTAGAGGCAGGGAAGGATCAGGGTCCCTCTCTTCATGTGCACTGCCTGGAGCCCGGAAGGATCAGGGTCTCTCTCTTCATGTGCACTTTCTGGATGCGGAAAAGGATCAGGGTCTCTCTCTTCATGTGCAGTGCCTGGAGGCGGGCAAGGATCAGTGTCTCTCTCTTTATGTGCAGTGCCTGGAGGCGGGAAGGATCAGGGTCTCTCTTTTCATGTGCAGTGCCTGGAGGCAGGGTAGGATCAGGGTCTCTCTTTTCATGTGCACTGCCTGGAGGCGGGGGAGGATCAGGGTGCTCTCTTCATATGCACTTCCTGGAGGCGGAGAAGGATCAGGGTCTCTCTCTTCATGTGCACTGCCGAGAGGCAGGGAAGGATCAGAGTCTCTCTCTTCATGTGCACTGCCTGGAGGCAGGTAGGATCGGGGTCTCTCTCTTCATGTGCAGTGCCTGGAGGCGGAGAAGGATCAGGGTCTCTCTCTTCATGAGCACTGCCTGGAGGCGAGAAGGATCAGGGTCTCTCTCTACATGTGCACTGCCTGGAGGCAGGAAGGATCAGGGTCTCTCTCTTCATGTGCACCGCCTGGAGGCGAGAAGGATCAGGGTCTCTCTCTTCATGAGCACTGCCTGGAGGCGAGAAGGATCAGGGTCTCTCTCTTCATGTGCACCTTCTGGGTGCGGGCAAGGATCAGTGTCTTTCTCTTCATGTGCACTGCCTGGAGGCGGGGAAGGATCAAGGTCTCTCTCTTCATGTGCAGTGCCTGAAGGCGGAGAAGGATCAGGGTCTCTCTCTTCATGTGCAGTGCTGAGAGGAAGGGAAGGATCAGATTCTCTCTCTTCATGTGCACTGCCTGGAGGTGGGGAAGGTTCAGGGTCTCTCTCTTTATGTGCACTGCCTGGAGGCAGGAAGGATCAGGGTCTCTCTCTTCATGTGCAGTGCCTGGAGGCGGAGAAGGATCAGGGTCTCTCTCTTCATGAGCACTGCCTGGAGGCGAGAAGGATCAGGGTCTCTCTTTTCATGTGCACTGCCTGGAGGCAGGAAGGATCAGGGTCTCTCTCTTCATGTGCACTGCCTGGAGCTGGGGAAGGATCAGGGTCTCTCTCTTCATGTGCCCCTCCTGGAGGTGGTAAGGATCAGGGACTCTCTCTTCATATGCACTTCCTGGAGGCAGAGAAGGATCAGGGTCTCTCTCTTCATGTGCAGTGCCAACAGGCGGGGAAGGATCAGGTGCTGTTAGACGGACCGGGAGGGTCGGCCGAGTATAAGGGGAGAGGTCTCCAGGGAGAGCCGTCTCCAGCGATCGTACAGACAAGTAACTTCCCCCCCACAGACGGACACCACACAAGGATAAGGTTAAACGATACTTTATCAGCAATTCTTCGAGTACGGTCAAATGATACAAGGAGGTCTGGACTCAGGGGTCCCCTCGGTACGGGTCTCTGGTTGGGAAAAGGGGTAGCGGGACAGTCTTGTTACCAATTGGGTGGATGGATAGCTCTCAATCCTCGAGCTCGGCGTTCTAGATGATCGGGCCGCGGCGGAGCCAGCAGGTCCCGAGGTGGTTGAAGGTAGCGACGGTCCGCGGCGGAGCCAGCAGGTCCCGATGAAGATGGTGGTACAAACGGTCCGCGGCCACGCCAGCAGGTCCCGACGACGATGAAGGTTTACGAAGGTTGCGGCAGCGCCAGCAGGCAGGACGATAGTTCACAAGGTAGGGCTACGGCAGCGCCAGTAGTCCGTCAAGGATGAGTTCTTCTCTGCGTCTCTCGACTCCAGGATACAACTGCCTTCCTGCTCTGGAGCTGCCTCAGTTATAGGGCTGGCGCCCTTTGATGTCCGGACCCTCGCACTTGGAGGTCGGGGAGTCCAGGATGAGGGAGTCCAGACACCCAGCAGGGGGGTGGAGCCAGCGCCCGGGGAGGCTGGGGGCGAGCGGTACCTGGCGGGGGAGAGCCATCGACACCTCTTTCTCCCATTGACCTGCCAAGTAGTCCGCTCACCTCCTGGGTGGATGGTGGTGCCGGGATGTCTGAGGCCTGGCCAGGCCCAGGGTTAGGGTCGATCGGAGGCCACGCGGCCTCGTGGTGCAGTGTCCAAGATGGCGCCCAGGTCGGGTGCGCGGGCCAGTAGGGGATCGGGCCCCAGAGGTCGAGATGTTCAGAGGCAGGGGTCCCGGAGGGGACGGAATACGTGGAGAGGTGGTGTGTAACACTGGAGGGACCGGGCTCGGGCCTGGTCGGGCAGAGGGGGAGCGGGCCCTTCATGTGGCCTGTCCAACATGCGTCCCCCCCAGCTGAAGGCGGGGAGAGTCACCCATCCTCTTGGGGACTCTCCTCGTCGAGGCGGAAAAAGCGTGACAGGCCATCCGCGTTGGCGTGGTCTTGTCCAGGTCGATGTTCCACAGTGAAGTCCATCCCCTGTAGGGAGATGGACCAACGTAGTAGTTTTGGGTTCTCCCCCCGCATCTGCATCAGCCACTGCAGGGGTCGATGATCGGTCTGTACCCGAAAGTGGGTGCCAAAGAGATAGGGCCTGTTAGACGGACCGGGAGGGTCGGCCGAGGATAAGGGGAGAGGTCTCCGGGGAGAGCCGTCTCCAGCGATCGTACAGACAAGTAACTTCCCCCCCACAGACGTACACCACACCAGGGTTAGGTTCAACGATACTTTATAAGCAATTCTTCAAGTACGGTAAAATGATACAAGGAGGTCTGGACTCAGGGGTCCCCTCGATTCTGGTCTCTGGATTGGGAAAAGGGTAGCGGGACAGTCTTGTTACCAATAGATGAAATAGCTCTCAATCCTCGAGCTTCGGCGTTCTAGATGGACGGGCCGCGGCGGAGCCAGCAGGTCCCGAGATGGATGAAGGAAGCGACGGTCCGCGGCGGAGCCAGCAGGTCCCGATGAAGATGGTAGTTACAAACGGTCCGCGGCCACGCCAGCAGGTCCCGACGACGATGAAGGTTACGAAGGTTGTGGCAGCGCCAGCAGGCAGGACGATAGTTCACAAGGCAGGGCTACGGCAGCGCCAGTAGTCCGTCAAGGATGAGTTCTTCTCTGCGTCTCTCGACTCCAGGATACAACTGCCTTCCTGCTCTGGAGCTGCCCCAGTTATAGGGCTGGTGCCCTTTGATGTCCGGACCCTCGCACTTGGAGGTCTGGAGGTCCGGGATGAGGGAGTCCAGACACCCAGCAGGGGGGTGGAGCCAGCGCCCGGGGAGGCTGGGGGCGAGCGGTACCTGGCGGGGGAGAGCCATCGACACCTCTTTCTCCCATTGACCTGCCAAGTAGTCCGCTCACCTCCTGGGTGGATGGTGGTGCCGGGATGTCTGAGGCCTGGCCAGGCCCAGGGTTAGGGTCGATCGGAGGCCACGCGGCCTCGTGGTGCAGTGTCCAAGATGGCGCCTGGGTCGGGCGCGCGGGCCGGTGGTGGATCGGGCCCAAGGGGTCGAGATGTTCAGAGGCAGGGGTCCCGGAGGGGACGGGAAACGTGAAGTGGTGGTGTGTGACACTTGAGGGACCGGGCTCGGGCCTGGTCGGGCAGAGGGGGAGCGGGCCCTTCATGTGGCCTGTCCAACAGGGCCGGAGCTTTTTGAGGGCCCATACCACGGCGAAGGCCTCCCTCTCGATGGTGCTCCAGCGTTGCTCTCGAGGCAGGAGTCGCCTGCTGATGAAGGCCACTGGTTGATCAAGGCCTTCGGGGTTCAATTGAGACAGGACCGCCCCAATGCCGTGGTCGGAGGCATCCGTCTGGACGACGAATTCCCGGCTGTAGTCGGGGGCCTGGAGCACAGGGGCGGAGCACATGGCGGCCTTTAGTTGTTCGAAGGCTGTTTGACAATCTGGGGTCCAGTTGACCTTCTTTGGTTGATTTTTGGATGTGAGTTCTGTGAGGGGCCCCACTATGCTACCATAGTCCTTCACGAACCGTCGGTAATAGCCCGTGAGTCCCAGAAAGGCGCGTACCTCGGTCTGGGTGATGGGGGGCTGCCAGGACTGGATGGCGGCGATCTTGACCTGCAGAGGGGCCTTTAGTTTGCGGCCGCTCTTCCCACTGGCTTGGCACGTGGGGCAAGATCGGCAATGCTGGAGTACATCATTCCTCATTTTAGGCCAGAAGAAGTGGGTCACTAGGCGGCTGTAAGTTTTATCCTGACCCAGGTGCCCAGCCAGGGGGACATCGTGGGCCAGATTTAGCAAGAAGTCTCTAAAACGGAGGGGCACCACTAGCACTCGACTGGCCCCCAACTCCGCGATCCTTTGTTCACTGTATAGCAGATCATTGTCCCAATAGACCCAATGTGTTCCGGAGGTATCCCCTGCGCTCTGGGGGAGGGCTTGTTGGCGGAGTCCCTCGAGGGAGGGACAGGTCTTCTGCTCTTGGCGAAACTGCTCCTGTGTGGGCCCCCCCTCTTGATGCCACTGGTCGAGGCCAGAGAGGTCCGGGGGTTGAGCTGGTTCTGGGGGGACGGCACGGTCGGCGTCTTCTACTGGAGCGACCGGGGGAGGAGGCGCCGGCCATTCAGGTTCCTCGGGTTGGGGATTGGCACGGGCGGCCATGGACCGGGTGGTGACGCACACCCAGTCCGGGATGCCTAACATCCCCAGGTGTTCTCTTCGTTCTACGGCTGCCCACGGAGAGCTTTCAAGGTCATTCCCCAGGAGGCAGTCTACGGGAGCATCATCTCGGACCGTCACCTTCAACATGCCGGAGACTCCTCCCCATTCGAAAGGGACGCAGGCCATCCGACACAGACTCTCCGAGTTATCGGCTGAACGGACAGGGCAGAGAATATTTGGTAGGAACTGTTCTGGGGTCACCAGGTGACAGCGGACGGCTGTTACACTGGCCCCGGTGTCACGGAGGGCTTCGGCCCGGCGTCCATTGATGCTCACCCATTGACTGTACTTCCGGGTGTTAGCGGGTAGGGGGACCCGCGGGACCATGTCTTTCCCCCCTAAGCAGGCTAGAGCCATGGCGGCTGGCTCCCATTCTTGATGTTCTTGCTCATATTCTTCTTGTTCCTCGGAGATCTGTTCTTCCCCCAGGGCAGCAGCAGCCACCTGGCGGGGTCTCGGGCTCTGGTTCTGTGGGCAATTTGGGTCGTTTGCGTAGTGGCCGACTCGCTGGCATCGGTGACACGTGACATTGGCCCTATATCCCGGTCGTGCCGGGGTGCTGCCCCGGTTGGCCGGGGGGGTGGTGCTGGCAGCGGGGGCGGCCGGAGCGCTGTCTCTTCCTCGTCCTTGGCCCCCTCCTCCTCCTCCTCGGGGACGGTGCTGACCGTGGTGGTTTCAGTTCTGTTCATAGGACCCATTTCGGCCCACTCTGGTGATTTCCCACCGGTCAGCTTCGGCTGCGAGCTGCCGTGGATCAGTCAATTTGCTGTCGAGGAGGTGCTGCCGGAGCTCGATGAAGCAATTGTTTGACAGATGCTCCCACACCATGAGGTTGAAGAGCTGTTCGTAAGTTGTGACATTGCTTCCTTTGATCCAACCCTCGAAGGCTCTGCTGAAATAGTTCACGTACTCCACCCAAGTTGTACCCGGGATGCGGGTGCAGTCTCTGAACCTCTGGCGGTACATCTCGGGTGTGAGCCCATAGCGGGTGAGGAGCGCCGCTTTCATGTGGTCATAGGAGGTCATCAGATGGTCCGGGAGCTGTAGCAGGGCATCGCGGCCCTCATTGAGGAATCTCCCCCATAGACCGGCTCCCCAGTCGCTTCGATCGATCCGGTGGGAGGTCATAGCTATTTCGTAGGCCTTGAACCATTGTTGGATGTCGTCCTCTCGGAAGTATTCTCGGACGACATCCTTGGGGATGTGTACTTTCTTATCTGTTGCTCCCGGGGTGCGGGGTTGCTCGGTCGCCCCTGATTCCTTGTTTTGCTTGCGTAAGTCTATCTCGGCTAATTTGCGCTCATGCTCATATGCCAGTCTTTTTTCCTCGAGCTCTCTTTGTCTCTGTTTTTCCTCTCTTTCTTCTCGGAGCCTCAGATGTTCTAAGTTCAGTTTCTGTTCGGCCAACTTGAGTTCACCATCCATTTTGAGCCGGGCCATTTCTAGTTCATGTAGCCTTGTTCTTTCTCGTTCCTGGATCTCGTCTTGCGAGAGGCCCGTTCTTCGCTCCTCGGGAGCCGCGGTGTCTTTTTCTACTGCTGCGATATTTTGGTCCGGGGGTCTGACGGCCCCGGTTTCTGCCCAGGACTCCAGGGCATGCTTGAAATCGTCTTTGGTACTTAGACCGGTGGTAGCGATACCTAGTTCGATGCAGAATTGTTTTAATTCACGATGGCTGTATTCTTCCAATTTCTCCATCTGAAATTTCTCGGTGGATCCGCTTTCTTTGGTTGTCATCGTGATTTTGTCGTGGGGTGAGCTACTCTCTGTACGATTATGCGGTGATTCGGATCGCGCCGCTGGCCACCAATGTTAGACGGACCGGGAGGGTCGGCCGAGTATAAGGGGAGAGGTCTCCAGGGAGAGCCGTCTCCAGCGATCGTACAGACAAGTAACTTCCCCCCCACAGACGGACACCACACAAGGATAAGGTTAAACAATACTTTATCAGCAATTCTTCGAGTACGGTCAAATGATACAAGGAGGTCTGGACTCAGGGGTCCCCTCGGTACGGGTCTCTGGTTGGGAAAAGGGGTAGCGGGACAGTCTTGTTACCAATTGGGTGGATGGATAGCTCTCAATCCTCGAGCTCGGCGTTCTAGATGATCGGGCCGCGGCGGAGCCAGCAGGTCCCGAGGTGGTTGAAGGTAGCGACGGTCCGCGGCGGAGACAGCGGGTCCCGATGAAGATGGTGGTACAAACGGTCCGCGGCCACGCCAGCAGGTCCCGACGACGATGAAGGTTTACGAAGGTTGCGGCAGCGCCAGCAGGCAGGACGATAGTTCACAAGGTAGGGCTACGGCAGCGCCAGTAGTCCGTCAAGGATGAGTTCTTCTCTGCGTCTCTCGACTCCAGGATACAACTGCCTTCCTGCTCTGGAGCTGCCTCAGTTATAGGGCTGGCGCCCTTTGATGTCCGGACCCTCGCACTTGGAGGTCGGGGGGTCCAGGATGAGGGAGTCCAGACACCCAGCAGGGGGGTGGAGCCAGCGCCCGGGGAGGCTGGGGGCGAGCGGTACCTGGCGGGGGAGAGCCATCGACACCTCTTTCTCCCATTGACCTGCCAAGTAGTCCGCTCACCTCCTGGGTGGATGGTGGTGCCGGGATGTCTGAGGCCTGGCCAGGCCCAGGGTTAGGGTTGATCGGAGGCCACGCGGCCTCGTGGTGCAGTGTCCAAGATGGCGCCCAGGTCGGGTGCGTGGGCCAGTAGGGGATCGGGCCCCAGAGGTCGAGATGTCCAGAGGCAGGGGTCCCGGAGGGGACGGAAAACGTGGAGAGGTGGTGTGTAACACTGGAGGGACCGTGCTCGGGCCTGGTCGGGCAGAGGGGGAGCGGGCCCTTCATGTGGCCTGTCCAACAGGTGCTCTCTCTTCATGTGCACTGCCTGGAGGCGGAGAAGGATCAGGGTCTCTCTCTTCATGTGCAGTGCCTGGAGGCGGGGAAGGATCAGGGTCTCTCTCTTCATGTGCACTGCCTGGAGGCAAGAAGAATCAGGGTCTCTCTCTTCATGTGCAGTGCCTGGAGGCGGAGAAGGATCAGGGTCTCTCTCTTCATGAGCACTGCCTGGAGGCGGAGAAGGATCAGGGTCTCTCTCTTCATGTGCACTGCCTGGAGGTGGGGAAGGATCATGGTCACTCTCTTCATGAGAACTGCCTGGAGGCAGGAAGGATCAGGGTCTCTCTCTTCATGTGCAGTGCCTGGAGGCGGAGAAGGATCAGTGTCTCTCTCTTCATGTGCACTGTCTGAGGCTTAGAAGGATCAGGGTCTCGCTCTTCATGAGCACTGCCTGGCGGCAGGAAGGATCAGGGTCTCTCTCTTCATGTGCACTGCCTGGAGGCGGAGAAGGATCAGGGTCTCTCTCTTCATGAGCACTGCCTGGAGGAAGAGAAGGATCAGGGTCTCTCTCTTCATGTGCACTGCCTGGAGGCAGGAAGGATCAGGGTCTCTCTCTTCATGTGCAGTGCCGAGAGGCAGGGAAGGATCAGAGTCTCTCTCTTCATGTGCACTGCCTGGAGGTGGGAAGGATCAGGGTCTCTCTCTTACATGTGCACTGCCTGGAGGCAGGAAGGATCAGGGTCTCTCTCTTCATGTGCAGTGCCTGGAGGCGGAGAAGGATCAGGGTCTCTCTCTTCATGAGCACTGCCTGGAGGCGGAGAAGGATCAGGGTCTCTCTCTTCATGAGCACTGCCTGGAGGCAGGAAGGATCAGGGTCTCTCTCTTCATGTGCACTACCTGGAGGCACGAAGGATCAGGGTCTCTCTCTTCATGTGCAGTGCCTGGAGGCGGAGAAGGATCAGGGTCTCTCTCTTCATGAGCACTGCCTGGAGGCAGGAAGGATCAGGGTCTCTCTCTTCATGAGCACTGCCTGGAGGCGGAGAAGGATCAGGGTCTCTCTCTTTATGTGCCCCTCCTGGAGGCAAGAAGGATCAGGGTCTCTCTCTTCATGAGCACTGCCTGGAGGCGAGAAGGATCAGGGTCTCTCTCTTCATGTGCACTGCCTGGAGGCGGGAAGGATCAGGGTCTCTCTCTTCATGAGCATTGCCTGGAGGCGGGAAGGATCAGGGTCTCGCTCTTCATGTGCCCCTCCTGGAGGTGGGAAGGATCAGGGTCTCTCTCTTCATATGCACTTCCTGGAGGCGGAGAAGGATCAGGGTCTCTCTCTTCATGTGCAGTGCCTCGAGGCGGGGAAGGATCAGGTTCTCTCTCTTCATGTGCACTGCCTGGAGGCGGAGAAGGATCAGGGTCTCTCTCTTCATGTGCAGTGCCTGGAGGCGGAGAAGGATCAGGGTCTCTCTCTTCATGTGCACTGCCTGGAGGCAGGAAGAATCAGGGTCTCTCTCTTCATGTGCAGTGCCTTGAGGCGGAGAAGGATCAGGGTCTCTCTCTTCATGAGCACTGCCTGGAGGCGGAGAAGGATCAGGGTCTCTCTCTTCATGTGCACTGCCTGGAGTTGGGGAAGGATCAGGGTCTCTCTCTTCATGAGAACTGCCTGGAGGCAGGAAGGATCAGGGTCTCTCTCTTCATGTGCAGTGTCTGGAGGCGGAGAAGGATCAGGGTCTCTCTCTTCATGTGCACTGCCTGGAGGCGGGGAAGGATCAGGGTCTCTCTCTTCATGTGCAGTGCCTGGAGGCTTAGAAGGATCAGGGTCTCTCTCTTCATGAGCACTGCCTGGCGGCAGGAAGGATCAGGGTCTCTGTCTTCATGTGCACTGCCTGGAAGCAGAGAAGGATCAGGGTCTCTCTCTTCATAAGCACTGCCTGGAGGCGGAGAAGGATCAGGGTCTCTCTCTTCATGTGCAGTGCCTGGAGGCTTAGAAGGATCAGGGTCTCTCTCTTCATGAGCACTGCCTGGCAGCAGGAAGGATCAGGGTCTCTGTCTTCATGTGCACTGCCTGGAAGCAGAGAAGGATCAGGGTCTCTCTCTTCATAAGCACTGCCTGGAGGCGGAGAAGGATCAGGGTCTCTCTCTTCATGTGCAGTGCCGAGAGGCAGGGAAGGATCAGAGTCTCTCTCTTCATGTGCACTGCCTGGAGGTGGGAAGGATCAGGGTCTCTCTCTTCATGTGCACTGCCTGGAGGCAGGAAGGATCAGGGTCTCTCTCTTCATGTGCAGTGCCTGGAGACGGAGAAGGATCAGGGTCTCTCTCTTTATGAGCACTGCCTGGAGGCGGAGAAGGATCAGGGTCTCTCTCTTCATGAGCACTGCCTGGAGGCGGAGAAGGATCAGGGTCTCTCTCTTCATGTGCACTGCCTGGAGGTGGGGAAGGTTCAGGGTCTCTCTCTTTATGTGCACTGCCTGGAGGCAGGAAGGATCAGGGTCTCTCTCTTCATGTGCAGTGCCTGGAGGCGGGGGAGGATCAGGGTCTCTCTCTTCATGAGCACTGCCTGGAGGCGGAGAAGGATCAGTGTCTTTCTCTTCATGAGCACTGCCTGGAGGCGGAGAAGGATCAGTGTCTTTCTCTTCATGAGCACTGCCTGGAGGCAGGAAAGGTTCAGGGTCTCTCTCTTCATGAGCACTGCCTGGAGGCGGAGAAGGATCAGTGTCTTTCTCTTCATGAGCACTGCCTGGAGGCGGAGAAGGATCAGGGTCTCTCTCTTCTTGTGCAGTGCCTGGAGGCAGAGAAGGATCAGGGTCTCTCTCTTCATAAGCACTGCCTGGAGGCGGAGAAGGATCAGGGTCTCTCTCTTCATGTGCACTGCCTGGAGGCAGGAAGGATCAGGGTCTCTCTCTTCATGTGCAGTGCCGAGAGGCAGGGAATGATCAGAGTCTCTCTCTTCATGTGCACTGCCTGGAGGTGGGAAGGATCAGGGTCTCTCTCTTCATGTGCACTGCCTGGAGGCAGGAAGGATCAGGGTCTCTCTCTTCATGTGCACCTCCTGGAGGTGGGAAGGATCAGGGTCTCTCTCTTTTCATGTGCACCTTCTGGAGGCGGGCAAGGATCAGGGTCTCTCTCTTCTTGTGCACTGCCTGGAGGCGGGGAAGGATCAGGGTCTCTCTCTTCATGTGCACTGGTGTTAACCCTCATGGTGGGATCTTGTTTCTTCGAGACCCCGGTGTTAATTAACCCCTTTAATGGGATCTTGTGTCTGTGAGGCCTCACTGCTCCCAGAAACAGCTCATGTTTGTCCAGTTTTAAGCGGCTGTGCCAGAGAGACGAGTTGATGATAGTAGGAGGGAGGTCATGGATTGTACCACATAAGGACAGCTAGCATCAGCAAAATCCCCAGTGCAGCCTCCAGAGTTCACTCACCAGTTCTCATTGTTTCATATTTTAGGCAAAAACCCCAACTCTGCTGCCCAGAACGCTGTGAAGAGCCTCATCAGCTGCGGGGTCTCCAAAGGGTACATCAAGTCCACCTACATCCTGAAGGGTCACCGCAATGTGACAGCAACAGATTGTCCCGGAAACACCTTCTACAACCTCATTAAGACCTGGTCAAAGTTTCAGGCGTGAGCAGTACCGCACCTAGTGCTGACACCCGCGTCCTGCACTCTGACCCTTGTGCTGACACCCGCTTCCTGCACTCTGATCCTAGTGATGGCACCCGCGTCCTAAACTCTGACCCTTGTGTTGACACCCGTGTCCGGCACTCTGACCCTTGTGCTGACACCCGCGTACTGAACTCTGACCCTTGTGCTGACACCTGCGTCCAACACTCTGACCCTTGTGCTGATACCCGCGTCCTGCACTCTGACCCTTGTGCTGACACCCGCGTCCTGCACTCTGACCTTAGTGCTGACACCCGCGTCCTGCACTCTGACCCTAGTGCTGATACCCCAAGAGCTGCACTCTGACCCTTGTGCTGACCACCGCGTCCTGCACCCTGACCCTGCACTCTGACCTTAGTGCTGACACCTGCGTCTTTCACTCTGACCTTAGTGCTGACACCTGCGTCCTGCACTCTGACCTTAGTGCTGACACCCTCGTCCTGCACTCTGATCCTAGTGCTGACACCCCACGAGCTGCACTCTGACCCTTGTGCTGACCCCCGCGTCCTGCACCCTGACCCTGCACTCTGACCTTAGTGCTGACACCCGCGTCTTTCACTCTGACCTTAGTGCTGACACCCTCGTCCTGCACTCTGATCCTAGTGCTGACACCCCACGAGCTGCACTCTGACCCTTGTGCTGACCCCCGCGTCCTGCACCCTGACCCTGCACTCTGACCTTAGTGCTGACACCCGCGTCTTTCACTCTGACCTTAGTGCTGACACCCGCGTCCTGCACTCTGACCCTTGTGCTGACACCCCTCGAGCTGCACTCTGACCCTTGTGCTGACACCCGCTTTCTGCACTCTGACCTTAGTGCTGACACCCGCTTCCTGCACTCCGACCTTAGTGCTGACACCCGCGTCGTGCACTCTGACCTTAGTGCTGACACCCCACGAGCTACACTCGGACCCTTGTGCTGACACCCGCATCCTGCAGTCTGACCCTTGGGCTGACACCCACGACCTGCACTCTGACCTTTGTGCTGACACCCACGTCCTGCACTCTGACCTTAGTGCTGACACCCGCGTCCTGCACTCTGACCCTAGTGCTGACACCCGCGTTCTGCACTCTGACCCTAGTGCTGACTCCCCACGAGCTGCACTCTTACCCTTGTCTTGACACCCGCTTTCTGCACTCTGACCTTAGTGCTGACACCTGCTTCCTGCACTCCGACCTTATTGCTGACACCCACGTCCTGCACTCTGACCTTAGTGCTGACACCCGCGTCCTGCACTCTGACCCTAGTGCTGACACCCCACGAGCTGCCTTATAAACTTATTGCAAACCCCACACATGCTGCACCATGACCCTGCAGCTGACACCCCCAAGTGCTGCACTCTGACCCTAGTGCTGACATCTCACACACTGCACTCTGAGCATACATCAGCAATGTCACATGCCCCAGACCGCTGCAGAAAACACACGTGCTGCACCTTCACAGTAATGTGTACAGCACATACACTGCACCTTGCACGTGCACACTGTAAGTGTTCTGTATGTACCTAACGCTCCCACTCTCACCGCACTGCAAAGAACTCCTGTACTGACCACACCGCAGGGACCCAGGACTCTGCACTTATGGGAGTAAAGCTGAGATCCTGGGGGCCCCCTGTACTGCACCGTGGGTGCCCCGTCCTGAAGGTCCAGCAGACACCCACGTACCACACTCTGCCTGTACCCCAGACATTCCATGTGCTGCACCCTCGCTGCACTGGCAGCACCCCAAGTACAGCAGCAGGTACCCTCATTCCATCATTCAGCCATGCATGCACCCCCTGCATTGCCTGTTCCCAGACCCTTGCTTTCATATCAAGTGTCAGCCAATAAAAGCTCAGAACCTGCTCTTGTTGCCTTGTTTCTTACTGTGACAATACCTGTGAAGCATTTCTTCTCTCTGGAGGTGCAAGGCCTGGAGGAATGTAAAGATTCCCTTACTGGGAGCGTGGGCCAAACTTTAGGTCACTGGGATCTCTGAGGGGAAAAAGAGGGACTTTCTGAAGTCACTGAACAGCTCTGGTGCCGGGGCCAAGCACAAGGCTTCGCATGAGACTGGCGCAGTGTGAGACTGGTGCAGTGTGAGGCTGGTACAGTGTAACACTGGTGCAGTGTGAGGCTGTGCAGTGTGAGACTGGTGCAGTGTGAGGCAGGTGCAGTGTGAGGCTGGTGCAGTGTGAGGCTGGTGCAGTGTGAGGCTGGTGCAGTGTGAGGCTGGTGCAGTGTGAGTCTGGTGCAGTGTAAGGCTGGTAGAGTGTGAGGCTGGTGCAGTGTGAGACTGGTGCAGTGTGAGACTGGTGCAGTGCGAGGCTGGTGCAGTGTGAGGCTGGCACAGTGTGAGGCTGGTGCAGTGTGAGACTGGTGCAGTGTGAGATTGGTGCAGTGTAAGGCTGGTAGAGTGTGAGGCTGGTGCAGTGTGAGACTGGTGCAGTGTGATGCTTGTGCAGTGTGAGATTGGTGCAGTGTAAGGCTGGTGCAGTGTGAGACTGGTGCGGTACAAGGCTGGTGCAGTGTGAGGCTGGTGCAGTGTGAGGCTGGTGCGGTGTGAGGCTGGTGCAGTGTGAGACTGGTGCAGTGTGAGACAGGTGCAGTGTAAGGCTGGTGCAGTGTGAGGCTGGTGCAGTGTGAGGCTGGTGCAGTGTGAGGCTGGTGCGGTGTGAGACTGGTGCAATGCGAGATTGGTGCAGTGTGAGGCTGGAGCATGTGAGATTGGTGCAGTGTCAGACTGGTGTAGTGTGATGCTGGTGCAGTGTTGGACTGGTGCAATGTGAGACTGGTGCAGTGTGAGACTGGTGCAGTGTGAGGCTGGTGCGGTGTGAGGCTGGTGCAGTGTGAGACTGGTGCAGTGTGAGACTGGTGCAGTGTGAGGCTGGTGCGGTGTGAGACTGGTGCAATGCGAGATTGGTGCAGTGTGAGGCTGGAGCATGTGAGATTGGTGCAGTGTCAGACTGGTGTAGTGTGATGCTGGTGCAGTGTTGGACTGGTGCAATGTGAGACTGGTGCAGTGTCAGGCTGGTGCAGTGTGAGACTGGTGCGGTGCGAGGCTGGTGCAGTGTGAGGCTGGTGTGGTGTGAGGCTGGAGCATATGAGGTTGGTGCAGTGTCAGACTGGTGTAGTGTGATGTTGGTGCGGTGTTAGACTGGTGCAATGTGAGACTGGTTCAGTGTAGGGCTGGTGCAGTATGAGACTGGGGCGTTGTGAGGCTAGTGCAGTTTCAGGCTGGTGCAGTGTGAGACTGGTGTGGTGCGAGGCTGGTGCAGTGTGAGGCTGGTGCAGTGTGAGGATGGTGCGGTGTGAGGCTGGAGCAGTCTGAGACTGGTGCAATGCGAGACTGGTGCAGTGTGAGGCTGGAGCATGTGAGGTTGGTGCAGTGTCAGACTGGTGCACTGTGATGTTGGTGCAGTTGTAGACTGGTGCAATGTGAGACTGGTTCAGTGTAGGGCTGGTGCAGTATGAGACTGGTGCGGTGCGAGGCTGGTGCAGTGTGAGACTGGTGCAATGCGAGACTGGTGCAGTGTGAGGCTGGAGCATATGAGGTTGGTGTAGTGTCAGACTGGTGTAGTGAAATGCTGTTGCAGTGTAAGACCCCCTGCATTGCCTGTTCCCAGACCCTTGCTTTCATATCAAGTGTCAGCCAATAAAAGCTCAGAACCTGCTCTTGTTGCCTTGTTTCTTTCTGTGACAATACCTGTGAAGCATTTCTTCTCTCTGGAGGTGCAAGGCCTGGAGGAATGTAAGGATTCCCTTACTGGGAGCGTGGGCCAAACTTTAGGTCACTGGGATCTCTGAGGGGAAAAAGAGGGACTTTCTGAAGTCACTGAACAGCTCTGGTGCCGGGGCCAAGCACAAGGCTTCGCATGAGACTGGCGCAGTGTGAGACTGGTGCAGTGTGAGGCTGGTACAGTGTAACACTGGTGCAGTGTGAGGCTGTGCAGTGTGAGACTGGTGCAGTGTGAGGCAGGTGCAGTGTGAGGCTGGTGCAGTGTGAGGCTGGTGCAGTGTGAGGCTTGTGCAGTGTGAGACTGGTGCAGTGTGAGACTGGTGCAGTGCGAGGCTGGTGCAGTGTGAGGCTGGCACAGTGTGAGGCTGGTGCAGTGTGAGACTGGTGCAGTGTGAGATTGGTGCAGTGTAAGGCTGGTAGAGTGTGAGGCTGGTGCAGTGTGAGACTGGTGCAGTGTGATGCTTGTGCAGTGTGAGATTGGTGCAGTGTAAGGCTGGTGCAGTGTGAGACTGGTGCGGTACAAGGCTGGTGCAGTGTGAGGCTGGTGCAGTGTGAGGCTGGTGCGGTGTGAGGCTGGTGCAGTGTGAGACTGGTGCAGTGTGAGACAGGTGCAGTGTGAGGCTGGTGCAGTGTGAGGCTGGTGCAGTGTGAGGCTGGTGCAGTGTGAGGCTGGTGCAGTGTGAGACTGGTGCAGTGTGAGATTGGTGCAGTGTAAGGCTGGTAGAGTGTGAGGCTGGTGCAGTGTGAGACTGGTGCAGTGTGAGGCTGGTGCAGTGTGAGATTGGTGCAGTGTAAGGCTGGTGCAGTGTGAGACTGGTGCGGTACAAGGCTGGTGCAGTGTGAGGCTGGTGCAGTGTGAGGCTGGTGCGGTGTGAGGCTGGTGCAGTGTGAGACTGGTGCAGTGTGAGACTGGTGCAGTGTGAGGCTGGTGCGGTGTGAGGCTGGTGCAGTGTGAGACTGGTGCAGTGTGAGACTGGTGCAGTGTGAGGCTGGTGCGGTGTGAGACTGGTGCAATGCGAGATTGGTGCAGTGTGAGGCTGGAGCATGTGAGATTGGTGCAGTGTCAGACTGGTGTAGTGTGATGCTGGTGCAGTGTTGGACTGGTGCAATGTGAGACTGGTGCAGTGTGAGACTGGTGCAGTGTGAGGCTGGTGCGGTGTGAGGCTGGTGCAGTGTGAGACTGGTGCAGTGTGAGACTGGTGCAGTGTGAGGCTGGTGCGGTGTGAGACTGGTGCAATGCGAGATTGGTGCAGTGTGAGGCTGGAGCATGTGAGATTGGTGCAGTGTCAGACTGGTGTAGTGTGATGCTGGTGCAGTGTTGGACTGGTGCAATGTGAGACTGGTGCAGTGTCAGGCTGGTGCAGTGTGAGACTGGTGCGGTGCGAGGCTGGTGCAGTGTGAGGCTGGTGTGGTGTGAGGCTGGAGCATATGAGGTTGGTGCAGTGTCAGACTGGTGTAGTGTGATGTTGGTGCGGTGTTAGACTGGTGCAATGTGAGACTGGTTCAGTGTAGGGCTGGTGCAGTATGAGACTGGGGCGTTGTGAGGCTAGTGCAGTTTCAGGCTGGTGCAGTGTGAGACTGGTGTGGTGCGAGGCTGGTGCAGTGTGAGGCTGGTGCAGTGTGAGGATGGTGCGGTGTGAGGCTGGAGCAGTCTGAGACTGGTGCAATGCGAGACTGGTGCAGTGTGAGGCTGGAGCATGTGAGGTTGGTGCAGTGTCAGACTGGTGCACTGTGATGTTGGTGCAGTTGTAGACTGGTGCAATGTGAGACTGGTTCAGTGTAGGGCTGGTGCAGTATGAGACTGGTGCGGTGCGAGGCTGGTGCAGTGTGAGACTGGTGCAATGCGAGACTGGTGCAGTGTGAGGCTGGAGCATATGAGGTTGGTGTAGTGTCAGACTGGTGTAGTGAAATGCTGTTGCAGTGTAAGACTGGTGCAATGTGAGACTGGTTCAGTGTAGGGCTGGTGCAGTATGAGACTGGAGCGTTGTGAGGCTAGTGCAGTTTCAGGCTGGTGCAGTGTGAGACTGGTGCGGTGCGAGGCTGGTGCAGTGTGAGGCTGGTGCAGTGTGAGGCTCGTGCGGTGTGAGGCTGGAACAGTCTGAGACTGGTGCAATGCGAGACTGGTGCAGTGTGAGGCTGGAGCATGTGAGGTTGGTGCAGTGTCAGACTGGTGCACTGTGATGTTGGTGCAGTGTTAGACTGGTGCAATGTGAGACTGATTCAGTTTAGGGCTGGTGCAGTATGAGACTGGTGCGGTGCAAGGCTAGTGCAGTTTGAGGCTGGTGCAGTGTGCAACTAGTGCAGTGTGAGGCTGGTGCAGTTATGTTATGTTATGTTATGTTATGTTATGGAGCTTTTATATAGCGTGCAGCTACTCACAGGGAGTGTCCCGACGCTTTCCACCCTCAACTCATAATGAAATAACACAACACAGCTAAAAACAAGCAACAAAAACGGAACAGAAACGACAATGAGCAGTAAAAACACACTAAGAGTTAAAAAGCCAGGTCTTCAGGCCCCTCCTGAACTGGAGTAAATTAACAGTGCTCCGCAGAGAGAATGGAAGCTGATTCCAAAGCTGGGGGGCTCTGCAGCCAAAAGACCGCCCTCCCGCACGAGCCTTCCTCACCCGTGGAACCACTGCTCTGCAAAGAGCTTCCGAGCGGAGGGAACGAGCCGGACGATAAAAAGTCAGTCTCCTCTGCAGGTATCCCGCTCCTGAACCATGCAGAGCCTTGTGCATCAGGGTCAGGGATTTGAACTGGATCCTCTTCCTGATGGGGAGCCAATGGAGCGACTGGAGCAACCCAGACGCTCGAGCTCGTCTCCCTAGACCAAAAATCGCCCGGGCAGCAGAGTTCTGCACCACCTGCAGGCGCTGGACCAGATAATCGGGAAGGCCAAGAAAAAGAGCATTGGCATAATCTAGCCTCGAACCGACTAGAGCCTGCACTGTAATCCTCCTGTGCTCCTCAGATAACAAAGGCAGAAATTTGCGGAGCATTTTCAATAGTCCGTAGCAGGTGCCGGCCAGGCCAAGGATGTGAGTACGGAGCAACAGCTGATTGTCGAGCTTGACGCCCAGGTTTTTGGCCACCACTGAGGACTGTACAGGAGGACTCATGTCGGACGGCCACCAAAGCTGCCACTCCGGATCGGCGACGCAACCAAAAAAAAGAATCTCAGACTTTCCCGAGTTGGCCCTCAGACCGTTCCGCTGGAACCAGTCGAAGACCAGCGCAAGGCAGTCCCGGATTCTCTCTCCCACAAACTCATGGTCTTTCCCGCATGTGAAGAGGAGTTGCGTGTCATCGGCATAGGAGACGATCTGGGCCCCATACGCCTCCACCAAGGCCGCCAGAGGGGACATAAAGATGTTAAACAATGTGGGGCTCAACACAGAACCCTGTGGAACCCCAACTCCCAATGGCGGCATCTCGGCGGAGCTCTGGGAGACCCAGACCGTCTGGCGGCGGCCTTCCAGGAAAGAAGTAAACCACCTCAGCACCGTCCCCCTCAGGCCGATGTCATAGAGCCTGGTTAGAAGCGTCTTGTGGGGGACGGTGTCGAAAGCCGCCGAGAGATCTAACATGACCAGCATGGCCCTGCCGCCGGCATCGAGGGTCTCCCTGATGATCTCGGTCACCTCAATCAGAGCAGTTTCCGTACTAAAATTAGGTCGGAAGCCCGATTGAGATGGATGGAGCAGATTATTGGCTTCCAAAAAACTAGAGAGAGCGCCGTGAGCATGTTTTTCCGTAAGCTTCGCTAGTGCAGGTAACAACGAGATAGGCCTGTAGTTTGCTAGGACTTCGGTGTCAAGGCCCGTTTTTTTTAGGAGGGGGATCACCATCGCTCTTTTCCAAGAGCTAGGGACCCGCCCCTCCCTCAGGGAGGCATTGAGGATAGGGTTGACTAAGGGGTTCACCACTGCCGCCATCCCGGCCAAAAATTTGGCGGGGCAGGGATCAAGTGGTGAGCCAGATTTGAGGTTGGCCAACAACATAAGAGAGGCCTCGCTGGAAACAGTGGGGAAGTCGGACAGCACTGCCACCGAAGTATGCGGCAGTCCAGAGGCCAGCTTCACACCACTCCCTCCATCCGGTTCCTCCACGAAGGTGGCCTGAATGGCCTTGATCTTATTTGTGAAGAAACCAGCGAGTGCGGTATAAGACTGGTGCGGTGCGAGGCTGGTGCAGTGTGAGACTGGTGCAATGCGAGACTGGTGCAGTGTGAGGCTGGAGCATATGAGGTTGGTGCAGTGTCAGACTGGTGTAGTGTGATGTTGGTGCAGTGTTAGACAGGTGCAATGAGAGCCTGGTTCAGTGTAGGGCTGGTGCAGTGTGAGACTGGTGCAGTGTAAGACTGGTGCAGTTTCAGGCTGGTGCAGTGTGAGACTGGTGCGGTGCGAGGCTGGTGCAGTGTGAGGCTGGAGCAGTCTGAGACTGGTGCAATGCGAGACTGGTGCAGTGTGAGGCTGGAGCATGTGAGGTTGGTGCAGTGTCAGACTGGTGCACTGTGATGTTGGTGCAGTGTAGGGATGGTGCAGTATGAGACTGGTGCGGTGCAAGGCTAGTTCAGTTTGAGGCTGGTGCAGTGTGCAACTGGTGCAGTGTGAGACTGGTTCAGTGTAGGGCTGGTGCAGTATGAGACTGGTGCGGTGCGAGGCTAGTGCAGTTTGAGGCTGGTGCAGTGTGCAACTGGTGCAGTGTGAGGCTGGTGCAGTGTGAGGCTGGAGCAGTCTGAGAGTAATGAAATGCAAGACTGGTGCATTGCGAGAATAGTGCAGTGTGAGGCTGATGCATGTGAGGCTGGTGTAGTGTGAGGCTGGTGCAGTGCCAGACTGGTGCAGTGTGAGGCAGGTGCGGTGCGAGGCAGGTGCATGTGAGGCTGGTGCAGTGTCAGACTGGTGCAGTGTGAGGCTGGTGCAGTGTGAGGCTGGTGCAGTGTGAGGCTGGTGCAGTGTGAGGCAGGTGCAGTGCGAGGCTGGTGTAGTGTGAGGCTGGTGCAGTGCCAGACTGGTGCAGTGTGAGGCAGGTGCGGTGCGAGGCAGGTGCATGTGAGGCTGGTGCAGTGTCAGACTGGTGCAGTGTGAGGCTGGTGCAGTGCGAGGCTGGTGCATGTGAGGCTGTTGCAGTATGAGGCTGGTGAAGTGAGAGGCTGGTCCGCTCTGAGACTGCTGCAGTGTGAGGCGGGTGTAATGCGACACTGGTGCATGTGAGGCTGGTGCATGTGAGGCTGGTGCATGTTAGGTTGCTGCATGTGAGGCTGGTGCAGTGTGAGACTGGTGCAGTGTGAGGCTGGTGCAGTGTGAGGCTGGTGCTGTGTGAGGCTGGTGCATGTGGGGCTGGTGCAGTGTGGGGCTGGTGCAGTGTGAGACTGGTGCAGTGTGAGACTGGTGCTGTGTGAGGCTGGTGCTGTGTGAGGCTGGTGCATTTGAGGCTGGTGCAGTGACAGACTGGTACATGAGAGGCTGGTGCAGTTTTCAGACTGGAGCAGTGTGAGGCTGGTGCATGTGAGATTGGTGCAGTGTCAGACTGGTGCAGTGTGAGGCTGGTGCAGTTTCAGACTGGTGCAGTGTGAGCTGCTGCATGTGAGGTTGGTGCAGTGTTAGACTGGTGCAGTGTTAGATTGGTGCAATGTGAGGCTGGTGCAATCTGAAGCTGGTGCATGTGAGACTGGTAAAGTGTGAGACGGGGATGGTGTGAGGATGGAGCAGTGTGAGGCTGGTGTGCTGTAAGACTGCTGCAGTGTGAGGCTGGTGCAGTGACAGACTGGTGTAGTGCGAGACTGATGCATGTGCAGCTGGTGCATGTGAGGATGATACAGTGTGAGGATGGTGTGGTGTGAGACTGGTGCTGTGTGAGGCTGGTGCTGTGTGAGGCTGGTGCAGTGTGAGGATGGTGTGGTGTGAGACTGGTGCTGTGTGAGGCTGGTGCAGTGTGAGGCTGGTGCAGTGTGAGGCTGGTGCGGTGTGAGATTTGTGCAGTGTGAGACTGGTGCAGTGTGAGACTGGTGCAGTGTGAGGCTGGTGCAATGTGAGGCTGTTGCAGTGTGAGGCTGGTGCAGTGTGAGGCTGGAGCAGTGTGAGGCTGACACAGTGTGAGACTGGTGCATGCGAGGCTGGTGCATGTGAGGCTGGTGCATGTGAGGCTGGTGCATATGAGGCTGGTGCATGTGAGGCTGCTGCAATGTCACACTGGTGCAGTGTGAGGCTGGTGCAGTGTGTAGCTGGTGCGGTGTTAG
Source organism: Lissotriton vulgaris (assembly GCF_964263255.1). Lineage (NCBI taxonomy): Eukaryota > Metazoa > Chordata > Amphibia > Caudata > Salamandridae > Lissotriton > Lissotriton vulgaris. Next base: position 14,293,078 of record NC_141687.1, read on the forward strand.
ACGGGTGCAATGTGAGGCTGGGGCAGTGTCAGACTGGTGCATGTGTGAGGTTGGTGCAGTGTCAGACTCGTGCAGTGTGAGGCTGGCACAGTGTGAGACTGGTGCAATGTCAGAGTGGTGCAGTGTGAGGCTGGTGCAGTGTGAGGCTGGTGCGGTGTGAGGCTGGCACAGTGTGAGACTGGTGCAGTGTGAGGGTGGGGCAGTGTGAGGCTGGGGCAGTGTGAGGCTGGTGCGGTGTGAGACTGGTGCGTGCGAGGCTGGTGCGGTGAGAGGCTTGTGCAGTGTGAGGCTGGTGCATGTGAGGTTGGTGCAGTGTCAGACTGGTGCAGTGTGAGGCTGGTGCAGTGTCAGACTGGTGCAGTGTGAGGCTGGTGCGGTGTTAGACGGGTGCATTGTGAGGCTGGGCCAGTATCAGACTGGTGCATGTGTTTGGTTGTTGCAGTGTCAGACTCGTGCAGTGTGAGGCTGGCGCAGTGTGAGGCTGGTGCAGTGGGAAGCTGGTGCAGTGTGAGACTGGTGCAGTGTGAGACTGGTGCAGTGTGAGGCTGGCGAGGTGTGAGGCTGGTGAGGTGCGAGGCTGGTGCAGTGTGAGGCTGGTGCAGTGTGAGACTGGAGCATTGGCCCCTGGAGCATTGGACCCTGGAGCATTGGCCCCTGGAGCATTGGACCCTGGAGCATTGGCCCCTGGAGCATTGGCCCCTGGAGCATTAGCCCCTGGAGCACTGGCCCCTAGAGCATTGGCCCCTGGAACATTGGATCCTGGAGCATTGGCCGCTGGAGCATTGGCCGCTGGAGCATTGGCCCTGGAGCACTGGCCCCTGGAGCATTGGCCCCTGGAGCATTGGCCCCTGGAGCATTGGACCCTGGAGCATTGACCCCGGAGCACTGGCCCCAGACTGCTGCGGCCCTGGACGAGGGGCCCCAGACTGCTGTGGCCATGGACGAGTGGCTCCAGACTGCTGTGGCCCTGGATGAGTGGCCCCAGACTACTGTGGCCTTGGATAAGGGGCCCGGACTGCTGCGGCCCTGGATGAGCGGCTCTAGACTTATGTGGCCCTGGACAAGTGGCTCCAGACTGCTGTGGCCCTGGACCAGTGGCCCAAGACTGCTGTGGCCCAGGACGAGGGACCCCAGACTGCTGTAGCCCTGGAAGAGTGGCTCCAGACTGATGTGGCCCTGGACAAGGGGCCCCAGACTGATGTGGCCCTGGACGAGTGGTCCCTGACTCCTGTGGCCCTGGACGAGGGGCCCCGGACTGCTGTGGCCCAGGACGAGGGGCCCCAGACTGCTGTGGCCCTGGAGGAGTGGCTCCAGACTGCTGGGGCCCTGGACAAGGGGCTCCGGACTGCTGTGGCCCTGGACGAGTGGCTCCAGACTGCTGGGGCCCTGGACAAGGGGCTCTGGACTGCTGTGGCCCTGGACGAGTGGCTCCAGACTGCTGGGGCCCTGGACAAGGGGTTCCGGACTGCTGTGGCCCTGGACGAGGGGCCCCAGACTGCTGTGGCCCTGGACGAGGGGCTCCGGACTGCTGTGGCCCTGGATGAGAGGCTCCAGACAGCTGTGGCCCTAGACGAGGGGCCCGGACTGCTGTGGCCATGGATGAGTGGCTCCAGACTGCTATGGCCCTGGACGAGTCGCTCCAGACTGCTGTAGCCCTGGACGAGTGACCCCAGACTCCTGTGGCCCTGGACGAGGAGCCCCGGACTGCTGTGGCCCTGGATGAGTGGCTCCAGACTGCTGTGGCCCTGGATTAGTGGCTCCAGACTGCTGTGGCCCTGGATTAGTGGCTCCGGACTGCTGTGGCTCTGGACGAGTGGCCCCTAGACTGCTGTGGCCCTGGATGAGTGGCTCCAGACTGCTGTGGCCCTGGATGAGTGGCTCCAGACTGCAGTGTCAGACTCGTGCAGTGTGAGGCTGGCGCAGTGTGAGGCTGGTGCAGTGGGAAGCTGGTGCAGTGTGAGACTGGTGCAGTGTGAGACTGGTGCAGTGTGAGGCTGGCGAGGTGTGAGGCTGGTGAGGTGCGAGGCTGGTGCAGTGTGAGGCTGGTGCAGTGTGAGACTGGAGCATTGGCCCCTGGAGCATTGGACCCTGGAGCATTGGCCCCTGGAGCATTGGACCCTGGAGCATTGGCCCCTGGAGCATTGGCCCCTGGAGCATTAGCCCCTGGAGCACTGGCCCCTAGAGCATTGGCCCCTGGAACATTGGATCCTGGAGCATTGGCCGCTGGAGCATTGGCCGCTGGAGCATTGGCCCTGGAGCACTGGCCCCTGGAGCATTGGCCCCTGGAGCATTGGACCCTGGAGCATTGGACCCTGGAGCATTGACCCCGGAGCACTGGCCCCAGACTGCTGCGGCCCTGGACGAGGGGCCCCAGACTGCTGTGGCCATGGACGAGTGGCTCCAGACTGCTGTGGCCCTGGATGAGTGGCCCCAGACTACTGTGGCCTTGGATAAGGGGCCCGGACTGCTGCGGCCCTGGATGAGCGGCTCTAGACTTATGTGGCCCTGGACAAGTGGCTCCAGACTGCTGTGGCCCTGGACCAGTGGCCCAAGACTGCTGTGGCCCAGGACGAGGGACCCCAGACTGCTGTAGCCCTGGAAGAGTGGCTCCAGACTGATGTGGCCCTGGACAAGGGGCCCCAGACTGATGTGGCCCTGGACGAGTGGTCCCTGACTCCTGTGGCCCTGGACGAGGGGCCCCGGACTGCTGTGGCCCAGGACGAGGGGCCCCAGACTGCTGTGGCCCTGGAGGAGTGGCTCCAGACTGCTGGGGCCCTGGACAAGGGGCTCCGGACTGCTGTGGCCCTGGACGAGTGGCTCCAGACTGCTGGGGCCCTGGACAAGGGGCTCTGGACTGCTGTGGCCCTGGACGAGTGGCTCCAGACTGCTGGGGCCCTGGACAAGGGGTTCCGGACTGCTGTGGCCCTGGACGAGGGGCCCCAGACTGCTGTGGCCCTGGACGAGGGGCTCCGGACTGCTGTGGCCCTGGATGAGAGGCTCCAGACAGCTGTGGCCCTAGACGAGGGGCCCGGACTGCTGTGGCCATGGATGAGTGGCTCCAGACTGCTATGGCCCTGGACGAGTCGCTCCAGACTGCTGTAGCCCTGGACGAGTGACCCCAGACTCCTGTGGCCCTGGACGAGGAGCCCCGGACTGCTGTGGCCCTGGATGAGTGGCTCCAGACTGCTGTGGCCCTGGATTAGTGGCTCCAGACTGCTGTGGCCCTGGATTAGTGGCTCCGGACTGCTGTGGCTCTGGACGAGTGGCCCCTAGACTGCTGTGGCCCTGGATGAGTGGCTCCAGACTGCTGTGGCCCTGGATGAGTGGCTCCAGACTGCTGTGGCCGTGGACGAGGGGCCCTAGACTGCTGTGGCCCTGGACGAGGGGCCCCAGACTGCTGTGGCCCTGGAAGAGGGGCTCCGGACTGCTGTGGCCTTGGATGAGTGGCTCCAGACTGCTGTGGCCCTGGATGAGTGGCTCCAGACTGCTGTGGCCCTGGACGAGGGGCCCTAGACTGGCACGGTATTGAACCCCCCCAGGCACGGTACTGACCCCAAGGCATGGTACTGACCCCCCAGGCACGGTACTGACCCCCAGGCATGGTACTGAACCCCCAGGCACGGTACTGACCCCGCAGGCACGGTACTGACCCCCCAGGCATGGTACTGACCCCCCAGGCACGGTACTGACCCCCCAGGCACGGTACTGACCCCCAGGCACAGTACTGACCCCCCCAAGCATGGTACTGACCCCCCCAGGCACTGTACTGACCCCCCAGGCAATGTACTGACCCCCAGGCACGGTACTGCCCCCCCCCCCAGGCATGGTACTGACCCCGCAGGCATGGTATTGACCCTCCAGGCACGGTATTGAACCCCCCAGGCACGGTACTGACCCCAAGGCATGGTACTGACCCCCCAGGCACGGTACTGACCCCCAGGCACGGTACTCACCCCCCAGGCACAGCGAGGAGAGCAGCGCCAGCTGCCCTCTCCCACCCTGGCCATCTCGGCCTCTTGGTGTCTCATGTAGTGACCCAAAGTCAGAGTCTGCAGTCTAGCTGTTTAGTATGCCCTACACTAAACACCCACCCACCACTGATGTCACTGGTCAGGTGACACAGCTTAAATAAAAGTGGCGGAGCGCACGTGCTCTGGGCCAGTTGAACCCAGTAGTTGACTGTGTCTGTGTCAGTCCTTTGCAGCATGAGGGCCCAGGGCCCCAACACAACATTGGCGATGAGGCGGGCGGACGGGTGAGGTAACTCAGCAACGGCGGTGTTCCTACACTGGTACACACCTCTAGTGTCTGTGTCTGAAGTTTCACTCCTCTAGGTCACTCGGAAGGTTCCTAAAACACTAACTTTGTAACTTTTACGCACCATAGACAATGCATTGGTGAATGCGTGCACTTTAAACACTGCACCCGAGTCCCGCGGGCCTTTCCCGACTTAGTCACTGCTAGTCCCGATCAGCTCCAGCGATTCCCAAGGCCCTAGGCCTGTTTCCTTTTCGATTGGTATATGGTTTAGGAGGCCCCTAGGGCTCATCCATATTGTGCAACTTTTGTGTACTTTAACTGTGTTTTGTTTTAACGCTTGTGCTTCTGTGCTCATAAAGAGTATAGGGGATATATCTGTGTGGTGTCCTTTCATTTGGTATTCAAGGGGTTGTATATGGTAAAACAGCTTGCTTCACATGCCTTTCAGAGTTTAGCCTAAGACTGCTTTGTCCACGCTACCACTAGGATAGCTGGTCTATAAGGTTGACTTACAACCAATCATCATAAGGGTTGCTTGGCATGGTACAAGGTGATCACTAGAATTAGTGAGCATCACATACCAGGCCAACTTCTCACAGGCGATTTTTGTTTTTTTGTCCCTCCAGATGAATTGTTCAGTGCTTGGTCTATTTTTTTATGGAAGTCGTCGGTTAGAGCTAGGCGGAGCATACTGACTAGGTAGTTAACTATAGGTGTGGCCATCATTTTGACTGTTTCTATTCATCCCCACCAGGTGATGAATTTGGGTGACCATTTTCCAGCAAGTCTCTTATCTTTGTCAGTGTTCTCTTTTCGTTTTGGTCTAGGGTCGTTTTTAAGTCCTTGCCAAAGTTTATCCCTAAGTATTTGATCGATTTTGTTTGCCACACCAGCCCAGAGTCCCCTATTACTTCTTTGGTCGTGTGTACATTCATGTGCATACACTCTGACTTGTCTCTGTTTAGTTTGTAGTAGAGAGAAAGGGATCCCTTGGTGAATCTAATTGGCACAACCCGATAGTATGTGGTTGTCTGTGTTCTAGCCCATATATTAGAACTGAATGTCACAAACAAATCAGTAGATTCTAAAATTCTTCTTTTATTTTTAGTTATAGAAAAATATGTTTTTTTTAGAAAAATTAGATTGAACAGGTTTTTCTCAGATAAAAAATACCAGCCTGCGCCAAGTACGACAGGCTTTAAGCCCAAATCTACTTTTACCCCCAACCTAAGTCAGGTAGAAAAAAATGTCGAGTTGTTTGAGAGAATTGTAGGAATTGAAATCAAAGCAAGCCTTGGTTCACATCAAGGACAAACAAACAATCTCCCTAAGAACCATAGAACAGCTTTGAAAGATTTACGAGAGTGTGATCAAATAATAATAAAACCCGCTGACAAGGGGGGAGGAGTAGTAGTTTTGAATAGTAACGATTATGACAACAGAATGAGAACCTTGTTAAATGTAACGGAACATTATATTCCGGTTCCATTTAATTCTATTGAGAAATTAAAAAGAGAAGTGGCTCAACTTTTAAATTATGGTAGAGAGAATGACATGATCAGTCATGATGAGTATAGGTTTTTATTTAATACTAACCCAATAATTCCGGCAATTTGTGGATTGCCAAAAATTCATAAAAATGAAACAAACCCCCCCATGCGACCAATCGTCAGCAGTTTGGGGTCGCTGTTAGAGCCCTTGAGTAAATATGCTGATTTCTTTCTAAGGCCCATCGTACAGAAACAAAAGTCATACTTAAAAGATACGGCCCACACCATTTCAATAATTGAGGGACAGAGCTTCGACAAGGTAACCCAGACATGGGTCACCTTGGATATCGAAGCACTTTACACGAATATCCCCCAGGATGATACAATTAATGTCATGTCCCTGATTCTGGATGAAGAAGTTCTGAAAGGTGGGTATAAAGACTTCATCCTTGGATGTATAGAGCTAGTATTAAAAAATAACCTTTTTTTGTATAAGGAAGAGCTCTTCAAACAGGTGAAGGGCACCAGCATGGGGGCCACTGGTGCCCCCAGTCTGGCATGCCTTTACGTAGGGCAATTTGAGCAAAGGCACATTTACAATGAGATGGCACCATATTTTGAGAATGTGTCCCGATGGCACCGCTTCATTGATGATGTTATTTTCATCTGGAGCGGTGCCACCGAAGAACTTCAATTGTTCTTAGAATGGCTAAACATGGGTGACAGAAATTTAAAGTTTACAGCGCACTACAGTGACACCAGCGTGGATTTTTTGGATATAAAAATTAAAGATACGGAAGGTATTTTGGGAGTTGAGTCTTTTTTCTAAGCCAACGGACAAAAATACTTTACTACAGTATAATAGCAATCATCCACGTTCCCAAAAGGATAATATTCCCTTTGTGGAATTTTTAAGATTGCGTAGAAACTGCAGCAATCTCAATGACTTTTACCACCATGCTGAAGGCATGGACAAAAAATTAAGAGAGAGGGGATACCCAAAAAACTCATCAAACAATCAATGAAACGTGCCAGGTTCTATGTCAGGGACCATCTGTTAGATATGAATAAAAAGAAAACCAACAAGGCCCAAGACAGAATAGTGTTTGTTAGTCAGTATTCAGGAGTGAGCAATAAAATAAAAAACATTGTGAATCGCAATTGGAACATTTTAAACAATGACCTTACTTAACCCATACCAAAACCCCTGTTTTTGTTCAGGTGAAACAAAACAATTAAAAATGCCCTAGTACAAACGTACAAAAATCCTAAGAGTAGTATGCAGAGCACTCTTGATAATACCAAAGCTGTAGGGAACTACAAATGCGGTTCCTGTTCTATTTGCCCCAATTGTATAGAAACAAAAACTATGAGGTTCAATGGTAAACTCTTATCCCCTCAAACACTCAACAACTGCAGAGGCAAGAGTGTCATCTACCTAATCATCTGCCCTTGCGGCTGTGAATATGTTGGGGAGACGGGTAGAGAACTCCGGATAAGACTTTCTGACCATAGGTCTTCCATAAAAAATAAAAAATAAAACGCACCTTTAACTGACCATTTCCTCAAAAACAACCATGGACATGATGACTTCACTTGGTATATTTTAGAAAAGGTTAGCATTAGTCGAAGAGGTGGCAATCTAGAGGCAATAAGAAAGACACGCGAACAGTGGTACATGTGTTACCTGAATACGATCGAGAAGGGTTTAAACACCAGAGAGGAATGGATGAACCTAATAGTAAACCAGTGATAATAATAAGGGAATTCCAGCTTAAGTTACACCCAACAGAAAAAAACATGAAAGGTGAAGAGACTTATGAGAATTTAGAACATTCCGTACGCTGTAACCCAACTAATCTGTTAAATGGTGAGAGTAAATAAATAACTGCCCCCAAGGATTATCATGTAGTCAAAAGAGCTAGTAATAATAATAAAATAAATGAATATATGCATGGAAAACACGTAAGATGTTAACATTTGGGGACAAGCAGTAAAAACTAAAAATAGAACTTAGAATATTTTGCATATTGTTTTTCAATCCATCCGATACTTATAAGTAATTCCCTTAGAGGTTTCTACTTAGTTAAACGAGCTGGTAACAAAATGAATCATCATTTTGAGGGAACCCCGGAACATGCCAAAATTTGCGGATATACGGCTAAAACCCTAAGCGCAAATACCACGCATTATGCGTACAAATAAGGGGGGCTTTTAACATATATAATACAATCAACACGGACAACGTAATGCTTGGAGGCAGGATTAGAGATATGATAACCAGGCCCTTAGGAATACGATTCACTAGCAGTTTTGTATATTCGACCAATCAACATCTAACAGGATTGACATAGAGGCTTGGAAGGTATCACAATAGCCGTGTTTAAAAAGAGAATGGAAAGAGAGGCTTGGTTTTTTCAACCAATACGAATGGGGCATTAATTTGAACTTCCGGGTAAAGTCGGTTGTACTTCCAGGTAACACAAGGAAGAGCGGGAACTCTCAATAGACACACCTGGACCCAATGTGAATACACCAATAAAAAGAGGCCCTTTCTCACTATAAATACCCAAACAAACACAGCGTTAATAGAAAGCTGTTTTTTACGTGACGACTGAGGCGAGTACGAAAGATCAGACCTGGATGTTGCTGTGGTAAGGTAAGGAGAATAATGAGGGGTACGCCTAGGATAGTCTAACTGAGAAGTAGGAACGCGGTTTAATATGTAAAAATCCTAATAGGAGAAACGGTGTTTGTCTTATCATCCGCCATTTAGAGTTAATCTCGCTGTCTTTGCCCATACCTGTATTCTGCTACCCAGAGCTGCATCGCGCCGATAGGGGAAGGCTCCCCTCAACAAATACATCTTCAGGCTGTTGAGACCCCCCACCGTCTCCCTCCCGCTGTCCTGCTGTTTCTCAACACCTACAGCGGGGCCGCCGAGTGGAGAAAGGCGAGGGGCTGCCTAAAACTCCCGGCAGCCCTCGAGGTCTCCAGCCACACCCCCAGCACGCCGCGCCAGGAGGCGCATAAAGGGCGTCACTGCTACATGGAGCAGTGACACGCTGTCTTTGCCCATACCTGTATTCTGCTACCCAGAGCTGCATCGCGCCGATAGGGGAAGGCTCCCCTCAACAAATACCTCTTCAGGCTGTTGAGACCCCCCACCGTCTCCCTCCCGCCGTCCTGCTGTTTCTCAACACCTACAGCGGGGCCGCCGAGTGGAGCGAGGCGAAGGGCTGCCTACAACTCCCGGCAGCCCTCGAGGTCTCCAGCCACACCCCCAGCACGCCGCGCCAGGAGGCGCATAAAGGGCGTCACTGTTCCCTCTCGCGGGACGCTGGGCGAAGCCTGGGCCAAGGGTGGGCCCGTCCTAGCCCGTCACAGACCGGAGGAGACTGGGCTGGGCCCACTCCCCTAACATCTGCCACCAGTTAATACTAATATACAATCCATACGCGCTTTTTGGGGAGGAACTGCCTAGTACTTACTTCTCTCTTCTAAGAATAATCCACCTTCAACAACTTATCTGGTCCAATCAAATATAATGTCTACAAGAGGCTCCAGGAGTAAAACACTGAAAAATATGACGACTTCTACAGGTCCCATAGATCAATTCATCACCAAGGTGAACCAAACAATAGATCAAACTGTCATGCTGATAGACAGACGTGTTTCATATGAACTTGAGCAAGCAAGACGCTCATCAATGGGCCTGCTTGCACAAGCACGAACACCCAGTGTGCAATCTCATAACAATATCACTACATTGGATTCACAAGCTGAAGTTCAAGTAATTCCAAACACTGTTGATCTGTCAGTATCCCTACAATTGTCTGACTCACAACTGTCGCAGGGACTTGAACAAACCCCTGACATCTTTGCAAGTCCTCAGCCACCTCAAATCGATCCTATACAGAGTAAAACCAGAGGGATAAGGGAAGGAGCAATCTCAAAACACCCAACGTGCAATGAAACTCTGCCAGGAAATCACGCAAAAACAGACGTTGTGATCTCAGAATCCTACTTACCATCAGATTTCTGTGATACAAATAAATCTCAGAGTTCAAACAATATCAACACCACAGCAGTTATAGTACATAACAGTAACATTAATACAGACGTACTTACAATAGAAGACCACAATAATAAAATTAAATCTAACCAAACTCATCATAAAAAATCAGCACCAATGCAAGTCAGAAATTCCATTAATGATAAGACTCTAGCCACTCTGACAAAAGAAATAGCGGAAATAGTCAAGTATCAGCTACAACCCATTCAAAAAAGCTTAGAACTGTTAGAAAAACAAGTAGCGATATTAATCGCCCTCTCAAAAAAGCCCACAAATCCAAGACTTTTAGCTCCATCAACATTGGCAGGGCCCAAAGTCCCACTGGAAATGCTAGTTCCACAAACAACTCAAAGCAACTTGCCAATAACCCAATTGCAGCAAACATCCCAAACACAAAAACAGGTCAACCAGAGAAAAATTCACAAAATTCCACCTCATCAACCAAAACTAAGCCTCGTCAAGAACCTCCTAAAACACCATTAGACAGTCAAAACCAACCATCAGCAAGTGCTCCCACAGCTAAAGCCCCCCCAGTAATCGCGTCTCCTAGACTACCAGCTGCTTCAGCCCCCCATCCCGATCGTACGCAAAGGCAATTTAATAAACCAGAACGACCAAAAAAGAGATGGACCAAGCCAGTAAACCTCCCCCCGGAGGCCGCCCCCTTTGTAGTCATTCTAACAGGGGTACCAGAATTAAACAATGACACAGACGAACCAACCTAGTCTCTGTTAAACAAAACCCGGTATTGGCTGAACATCAACAGACCTAATCATCCCAGTAATATTACCAGAATTACCACGGTTAGAAGGGTCCCATGGATAGGTCATCAACCAAAAACGTTCCCAGGTGATTGCATTATAGTCAACCTAGAAAATCCCCGTGCTGTGGACTATATATGCTCCTGGGACTAACTGGAAGGCAGTGGCGGAATTAACACCAAACGCTTATCTTTCTTTTACCCTCGACAAGGTCATCACGCAGAGGACTTAAACTGGCCATCAAATTGGTCCTGGAATCAGTACGAGCAAAATAGCAGGAACCAGGGCGAATGGGGCCTTGGAAACAATCAAAGCAGTAGATTCCAAGGAGAATGGGGGTATGACCAAAAAGATCGTGATGAATGGAACACCTACGGCAGGAGGGCTCACCATTTACCACAGGGGGAACCATGGGCCGGTATTCCAACTTTCAACACCTACAGTTGCCTAGAGATGGTCGACTGACCATCACCACAGTCTAATGATAGGACTTTCATTTCGGAAAACAGTCCTCCACCATACAACGCAGTAAGTCCTCCCTCAAGCAATCCACGCAATAAGGAATACCTTATGCTAAAAACTAGGTCAAATGAACAAACAGGGAGGCAAAAGCCCCAAATCAAGGCAAATATGACACATGAATTAAAATGTCCATTCAAGGTTCATACGAGTCCAACATCAACAATACAAGCATCACAAAAGTTGCAGGCACCTGTATTAAACACGACATCTGATCTGCAATCCATCCAATACGAAGAAATTACCGCTGAAAATTTGACATCCACCGCAGCCCCGGAGAAGACGGACAAGAGGGTGCTCTTCTGGAACGTTGCAGGACTAGCGACCAAATGTGCAGAAAAAAGCTTCCTTGACCTGATTAACTCGAACGATGTAATCTGTCTCCAGGAGACATGGCTTAACAACCCAATTCACTTACTGGGGTATAAAACATTCTTCTCTCAAGCAATAAGATCAAACTCGGGGAGAAGCAAAGGAGGTTTAACAGTCTACGTTTCCAACCTCTGGCCTTGTCTTGAAACAACTTTTACAGTAACTCATCAGAATTTTCAAATTATCAACCTTCAAGGAAATAACCGTGAGGTTTACACCATCATAAACTTTTATAACAATATGAATTCGATGGAGCTGTCTAATGCCCTAAACAAAATTCTGAACCAGACCAACGATCTCATAATAAAGCACGCCAAGGTATCTCACACAATAATCTGGGGAGGAGATTTCAACCTTCACATATGCAATGAAATTAACACCTTCATCTGCGGGACCCCAGACGAACAAGGACACTGCCTTACCCACTTTTCCCATACTACTGAAGGCAACAACATGCAGGCAATTATGGCCGAACTAGATATTGGGTTCGCAAACCTGCTAATAACCCCTACAATTCAATTTACTCCCACCTTTCATGGAAGAGGTCTTGAAACTTTAATTGACTATATTCTAATATCTACCAACAAAGCCTCATGCATCAAAACCTTTGAGGTGCTTAACAATGCACTTAGTGACCATTTTCCAATAAGATTGACCAATCAAGAACTGATCCACCGAACGGAAAAAGACAAGGTCAACTTTGGTTTGCTTAGTCAGGATGTTCTAACACTGGATAGATTAAACGGATATACGCTCAAATAGAGCAAAATAGACCAGCAAGTTGTCAACACACGAATAATTAACACGTGTAAAAATCAAATAGACAAGTGCCTAGATCCCTCGACATCTTCACCAGAAATCATGGCTAACTACGAAGAGATCGTATTGAATATAAGGAACGAACTAATTAAACCTTATAAACCTAATAAAGCAACAAGAACGGGATGGTTCGACACAGAATGTACCAAAGCCTACTCGGAACTAAAGAGGGCACTAACAAAAAAAGACAGAAACAGACAAGAGGTAATAAATCTACGAAAAATTTATAAGCTAGCAATCAGGAAAAGAAAAAAGGATCTTAAAACAAATCTCTGGATAAAACTACTGAAAAGTAGCTCCCTAAAAGACAGCTCAGCCTTCTGGGAGATAGTAAAAAAAACCCTTCCTAAGAGACAACAATCATGATCCGTCCCTGGATGTAGCAATAAACGCACAGGACTGGGTACAACATTTTTTGAGAGTATTTGGTGAGGATACATCTGTAGATCTCACCGCCCAGAACTCTCTTCCCCCCGTGAATTACCCAGTCAGTCAGTCAAATTAACTTTATTCGATTTGATAAAATCATACAAAGTACATAAAAACAGTATTATTTACAGTTAAAAAAGAATTAAACAATTTCATTTGTCAGCAAGTTAATTTGATTAAATAAATGCATTTAAAATATTTAAAAAACCAGTTATGTACATACATTTTCCAAATTCATGCTCCTTCTAGCTCTGGTTGCTGCCACCAGGAAATTGGCCATGGCAAAAGTAATACAAATGTTGCCCAATGATTGTAAATATAGCATTGCTGGTCTCACCTGGGAGAAGCCAGCTTCTCTTAGGACTGGTAGCAGGTATTTTTTTCTTTGGGCGGAGAAGAAGTCACAAAACATAACAAAATGTAGACTGTCTTGAACAGAAAAATTGTCACAGGTGCAAGGTGGTGCTAACTCAGGTTTCGTCCATTTGTTAAAATTGCCCAAATAAAAATGAATGATGTTGAATCTGAATCTTGTTAACAAAAATCTGTGGAAGGGGTTTGTGACAAAACATAAATAAGGCTCAATTGCAAGTGACTGGAGTGTTAAGTAGTGTGTTCGGACGGAGGGTTTAGATAATTCGACTTCTTCTCGCAACATGTATGCCCTAGACATAAACTGTTTTTTTATGAAACACACATCCTGCTTTGTGATACACGAGGGAGAGGTGAATAAATCTGGGCGTCCTAGTTCATTAAAATATTTGTGCAAATACGCCAGCCATGGTATCGTGTGGCTGTATTCCAAACTCATCACATCCCTCATGATCATGTGGTTTAACGATAGTTCAGGGTTTAGCCAGGTCTTAAGCCAGTATGTTAGTGGAGCCAGTCTCAGTTTGTCCTGGATATAATCCATACCAAGTTCTGAATGAATGGAAAAAACCGGGGAGGATTGGGGGAGGGACAGGACTGAACGTAGAAAACTATTCTCAGCTACCTGGATTTTGTCTAGGCGTACGTAGCCCCATAATGATAATGGATAATGGCCTTCATAGGTCTATGGCCCAGCCTTTTAGCGAAGCTTAAGATGGCCATGGATGTTCTAGTGACCGCTAGGCTTTTTGCCCATATCTGTGGGCCCCAGGTACCCCTGCTGTCAAAAAGGACTCCCAGATAGGGAAACACGGGGACTCCTGAGACTATCTCCCCTTTACAAAAAAAGGTTTTTATTCCTCTCTTGGCCCTTTTCCCTTGTCTACCTACGACCATAGTGTGCGATTTGGAGGCATTAACCCTCAGGTCCAACCGGTCCATAAAGGACCCAAATGCATCTAGCAGTTTTTGAAGGCATACCCCTGTGCGTGCTATTAGTACAGCGTCGTCCGCGTATAGGAGAGCAGGGATCTTAACTTCTCCTACACGCGGAACGTCGCTTGCTGCCCCAATTAAGTGTTTGCCTAGGTCATTTATATAGATGGTGAACAACAGGGGGGCCAGTATGCATCCTTGCCTAACGCCACGTAGAGATCTAAAACGTGACGTGCATCTTCCCTCCTTGGTTACTCTTACAGCAGCAAATAAGTCCTGATGCATAGATGCTATAAACGCCACCAGGTCTGCATCAATTCCCATGTTAATTAGAATTTCCCATAGCTTAGACCTGTTGACCAAGTCGAAGGCCGAGGAGAGGTCCATAAATGCTAGATACAAGGACCCCTCCTTGGCCACCGTGTACTTGGCAATCAAGAGGTGGAGATTTGAGCACTGTTCTATCGTGCCCCTTTTTTCCCTGAAGCCATACTGTATATCAGCCAGGCCCCCACAGTCCTCCAGGCTATCTCTTAGTCTGACTAAAAGGACTCTGCCCAGGATCTTGATAGCAGAGTCCAGCAGGGAGATAGGTCGGTAGCACCCTGGATCGTCCCTTTTTAAATATAGGCACTATGGTGGAAGTAGCCCACGTGTTTGGGGGGGGCGAGGTATTTGCGGCTGTGAACACGTTGGCCAGGATGCCAGCCCAGAGTTTCGGGGAATGTAAATAAAAGTCAGCTGGCACCCCATCTGGGCCAGGGGCTTTATTCCTAGTTGTGGCGCAGATTGCTTTTTCCACTTCCCCGCTGTTAAACTGTAGAGGTGTGGCCACCAAACTTGCACAGTTTTGTGAATGCGGCCGGTCCCCCAACTCACCATAAACAGAACTGAAATGGGCTAGCCACTTCTCATCTGGTATTACGCAGTCGGTGTCTGCATTGGGAGAGTCTGAGAAATAAGGGTGATTTACTACAGCCCAGAATTGCCTGCTGTCCCGCAAGATGTTAATGTCGGTTAATTGTTCCCAAGCCTCCTGCTTGATGCTATCCCTTCTAGATTTAGTGGCAATCCTGTACACTTTTCTCGACATTGAGACCAGAGCCCTGTCCCTAGGTTGAGCTTTAAGGGCAGCTTTTAGCGCTCTAAGGGCCTTGCTGCATGCAGAGTCAAACCATTTGTGTGGCTTTGGTTCTCCCCTACCCCTTGGCGCCGTAAGGTTCTCAGCCACGGTGTGGCATATTGATTGAAATGCGGCCATGGTATCATTGCCTGGGACGGTCGGATCTTGGCAGATTTTAATCTGCTCTTCAATCTCTTGACCGATGTTTCGATAAAAATCGTCTGCCACCACATTCCCCCACTTCAAACGCCTGCCTTGATCTGTTGGGCGGAGAATATATCCCTGTTTAGACTGCCCTGGCGTGGGTCCCAAAGCTCCCCCCCATCGGATCGACAGAAAAACAGGGTTATGGTCGCTAAAAGGGGAGAACACAGTGCAATAGGAAATGATGGAATCAAGAATGGCAGGGGTCACAAAAATAGCCATTCACTTCACACTGAATGAAACAACAAAAGCAATAAAGATGGCTAAAACAGGAAAATCTCCAGGACCCGACTCGGTCCCAATGGACTTCTATAAACTTCTACCTGACCTCTGGTCCCCCCTCTTAACCAAAGTATTGAACGCGGCAAAAAATACTAATCTTCCCGACTCCTGGTCCACTTCAATACTCGTCCCTATTTTCAAGAAGGGTAACAGGGATAGTCCTTCATGTTATCGCCCAATTTCCCTCCTGGATTCTATAGGAAAGATGGCGGGGCGTATACTTCTCGACCGTCTCCAGGAGTGGTCGAAAGAACACGGCGTGCTCTCAGATCTGCAATACGGATTTAGGGCAGGACTGAGCACAGTGGACCAAGTGCTAAATTTAACGTTATTGGTGGGAAAGTACGTAAACACAAAAAGATCATCCTTACACATGGTTTACGTCGACCTAACTGCAGCATTCGACTGTGTGCAACATTCTAAACTATGGACTATAATGCTGCAAATGGGGATCGAACCATCAATAGTCGACTTCCTCCGCGAACTATACACAGGAGCCACAGGAAAGGTCAGATTTGGGACTGGCGGACAATTGACAGACAGCTTTCCTATACAGAAGGGGGTCAGACAAGGGTGCGTACTGGTCCCCTTCTTATTTACGCTCTACACTAATGGCCTCGAGAAAGCGATGCTAAAGGATGTAAAAGATCTCCCTGAAGCCGGTCGTCGCCAGATTCCTGCGTTGTTATACGCCGACGACGCGGTAATCCTTGCTCAAACTCCTGTCCAACTTCAACGGGCTCTAAACAATTATTGCTCCTTCATGACCAGCTTAAACCTGAAAATTAACATAAAAAAAACGTATGTGATGCATGTGGGCACAAAGGGGAAAAAAGTAAAAACTATCTACGTAGACAATCTACCCCTCGAAAGAACAAACACCTATCCCTATCTAGGCATCACTATGGACGAGGCTTTTAACTGGAAAGAAGCAGTCAACTCCCGAAAACTGTCCCTTATAAGAACAGTCGGTGCACTAAAAGCCTTCTCCCTACGTCTCGGAAAAAGACCTCCGACTGAAATGATTAAAATCTACAACGCTAAATGCGTAAGCACTGCAACTTTCGGAGCAGGGCTTTGGGGAATGACAAATGTCGAACAAATCCAAAAAGTGGAAAATTCTTTTCTTAGATTTTTACTGGCCTTCCGAGAAGTACAACCACATACGGTTGTCATCTCGAACTTGGGGTCGATTTTATCTCCGATATCATTAAAATTCAACCCATCATATTATGGCGTAGAATATGGGCTACGGACGAGTGCCAGCTTACAAGAACAATAATTCAGGACTGTCTGAAACTAGACAATAAGAGAAAGATAAAATGGTTGGCCTATGTGGAATCCTTTTTTACAGACATTGGTTTTCCTGGGTTTTTTGACGACCCACCGTCAGTAACAGATATATCAAAAAAAGATTTCAAAACACTTTGCATGTCACACTTATCTCAACTTCGGTTGTTGACTGAAATAAGGAACCCATCAGTCCAGCACTGCTTACTAATTCAGCTGGTTCCTACCATCCAACCTTATTTGCAGTATGAGTTAACACAATTCGAAAAATTTCTTCTCACCCGTTTTAGGTTTAATTTATATCATTACTTGGTTCTGTTTCCCAAACAAAATGTCTGGACACATAACACCTCAGTATGCCCCTGTGATTCAATGTCATCACAGTCCACTATTCACGTTTTATTTTTCTGTAAATTTTATACCCCTTTACGCAGACGATGGATACTACCAGTATTAAAAGTTCTAAAAATTCGTAGATGCCGCCCAGCCTATCTGGCACTACAATTTTTAGAAAACAACCTGATGACCAAATCGGTTGCCCAGTATCTCAAACTTTGTAATAGGCACCGACTGAATTTAAGATTTCTGATGAAGAAGCCTGTTTTAATATTTGTTACAAGACGGAAATCTAAAATAAGTTCCTATGTACAGCCTGAGATAAATTGAATGTAATTTTTTAATTATTTATTGTGTTTTTATGTACTTTTATGGTCTTCAAAAAAATACGGAAACCGAATAAAGATGTTTTGAATTTGAATTTGAGTTAATCTCCAGCGGGACCGAAAGGCAAAAGGATCTACTGCATCGGGATCTAGAAAGAAGAGGGAAGATGTTGACTACTCTCTGAGATAGTATGTGGTATGAGACTATAGCGATACAAGTAGGGCAATAGGCCCGAATTAAATAGCCTACGCCCAAACACTTAAAATAATAAAACAAAAAATCTTTCTCCCCTGTGTTGTTTAAATTACAGCGAGCAAACAAAGGTACACGCGGTTTAAATTGCAGATCAGCAGGAAAATAAAACTACCACAGGAGAGGATATGAGAACCATGTAAAAGCGAGAAGGTACGATAATATTGGCTTCTTGGTAGTGCTAGCTTCAAATAAGATAACAATTATAATGGAGGCTTGCTTATCATCACTTTGTCTTCTAACACAGAGTCATAAAAGATTGAAGAACCAGATCCTCTTGGGTGCTGGTCCCTGTAACCTGATATAACAGGAGGCGCTCCCCATATATATATTACAGAACAACAGAGGTATGCAATAACGAGTATGATTTTCTTTAAAGGGAATAAAACTCCAAAAATAGGGAGCTACAACTTTATATACCTGTTTTCCATAGATACAAGTTACAGAAACTCTACAGAAAGTTTCCTGATGAATTGCAAAATAAAAACTGGTAGTTGGACGAATACTGAGGCGAACATGATATAAGGTAAAAGACATGGATCCAGTAAAAGCCCGCCCCAGCCTTAAGGCCCAGCTCGCTTCCCGGGGTAGTGGGAAACTCGGTTGTTATAATTATTTAATATATATAATCCCCCCCGCCTATCTCCTAGGGGACAGTAAACCTTTTCCAAAAAGCCCATATACGAGAAATGATACAAAGGGTACTTTAAAACAAGAGATAGGATCTGAGACGAGATCAATGTAAAAAAATGCATGTAATTAAGAAACAATAGCTTATGAACTAGAAAGTATATGTATACATAAATTTGAAATTGTGACAAATTAAGTACTATGAATTGTTGTACAGGTTGTGCAAAACCAGATTTGAAATGTCTTAATACCAGTTGTATTTACAAGAATATGATCAGATTATAGAGGTGAAATTACTGGTGTACATAATACTTACACAAGTATGTTTATCTGCAGGATTCCTTTGAATTTGGCAACCAACCAGTGCCATTGCCATAGGAGAGACATATCCACTTTTGTCTTGAAAAAGATGGTCAAAATTTAAAACTAACCATCGAAACGCGTTGACGTCTGGAATTACATAATCAAGGGATAGAGCCATTTCCATAGACATCATAAGTAGAACGTGTCCTGGATCAGTCTCTTACATTTGAGTTCCCTGATATGTATTAATATGACAAATAGGATTGTCTGCTATTTGTTCTCTCCTTTGTCTTTCACTCCTTTATGAACAGAAGTGGTGTAGCAACCCCTTCTTTTTAACATCATTTTGTTTTAATGTCAAAAACTTTTTTAATCATGAGGTGCATTTTTTTGTATATTTGAATGTAATGATTATGTATTGTTTTTAGAAATTTCTTTACAAAATATATAAAAATCTTTTTCTATAACTATAAATAAAAGAAGAATTTTAGAATCTACTGATTTGTTTTTGACATTCACTTCTAATATATGGGCTAGAACACAGACAACCACATACTATCGGGTTGTGCTAATTAGATTCACCAAGGGATCACTTTCTCTCTACTACTTACTAGTACCCTAATCCCCTGGCCGCTACGGGGTCTCTCTCATTTGATTACTCATCTATTTAGTTTGTGCCCTGAATGGGAAGCGTAGGTGTCGATGGTGCACATGAGTGCGGGTATGGACACTGTTGGGTCTTCTGTAACTATCAATAGGTCGTCTGCGTATGCCGCCAGTTTGGCCGTAGATTTGTTGATTTTTGATGGAGATGCCTAGTATGTTCTCGTTTGTGAGAAGGTCTTTGATCAGGGGTTCTAGTACTAGTAAGAATAGTAGTGGGGATAGCAGACATCCCGGTCTAGTTCCTCCTTGGAGGTCGAATGGGGGTGAGGTTGTGCCGTTAAATGTCGATCTGAGCTTTAGGGTTTTTTGTACATGGCCATGACTCTTCTGGCATACGTATCTCCCAGGTTGTATGCTTGCAGGCACTCTTTTAGGAAGTGCCAAGACACTCTGTCAAAGGCCTTTTCTGCATCAAGTGCAATTGTTACTGCTGGTTTTTGTGCGTGTGAGCAGTGTTCTATGACTCGGCACAGGAGTCTGGTGTTGTCGCTAGACATTCTGCCTTTCATGTATCCTACTTGTGTGTTGTTTATCAGCTGTGGGAGCACGCTGCACAGCCTAGTAGCTAATATTTTGGCGTATAGTTTGCAGTCAAGGTTAATGAGTGATATAGGTCAGTAGTTCTTTGGCCATTGTGGGTCTTTACCTTCCTTTCGGAATAACTATAATGTTGGCTTGTGCCATTGTTGTGGTCACTTCACCAGCCATACCGCAGTAGTTAAAGGCATTCGTTAGAGTAGGAACTAGTTGCTCTTGGAATTATTTGTAGAAAGGTGCTGTGTAGCCATCTGGGCCTGGGGCCTTGTTATCTTTTAGCGCTTTGATGGCTGTCCTAACCTCTATTGGCTTGATGTCTTGACCTAAGGCTCTTGCTTCGTCATCTGTGATTTTTGGCAACTTCAGGCTCTTCAGGTAAGCCTCTGTTCGCTTTGCTTCGAGTCCCTCATCTTTTTTGTACAGCTCCATATAGAATTCCCTGAAGGTGCTAACAATGTCTTAGTGTCTGGTGTGTGATTTGCCTGCTGTGTCTCTGTCTGATGTGATGTTGTGTTGTCTCTGCTGCGCTTGAGGTATGCTGCCAGTGATTTACCTGCTCTATTTACTTCACACAGATTAATCTCTTTGTACTTTTTTTTATCCAGAGGCCTGCGCATTCGCTGAGTACTCTATTGAATTCATATTTCTTTTTTGTGAGTTCTGTTAGTGCGTTTTAGTTGCCGATATCGCTTATGTGCCTGGTCTCTAGCCTTTTGATGTCTTTTTCTAACTGTGCTAGCTGTGCTCTTGTCTCTTCTCCCTTTTATTTCCATTAGTACTCCTCTTATGGTTGCTTTTAGTGCTTCCCACAACGTGCCTGGGTCTGTATCTGGTGTGTTATTCACTGCAATGTATTCTGTGATGGCTGTTTGAATCTTGGCTCTGTCTTCTTGCTTAGCAAGGGTTCTGGGGTTAAGTCGCCATCTGCGTGTTAGATGCTCATTGTGTCTACCTGCTAGGTGTAGGCTGATGCAAGCGTGGTCTGATATTGTTCTACCTGCGATGTCTGTGTGTTCGGTTAGGTGGGTGTGGGTTGAGGTATTCTGCTGTAAGAGTTGTGTGGGTGGGAGTAGAAGGTGTAATTTCTTGTGTTGGGGTGTTGTAGGCGCCATGGGTCTGCTAGGTCAAGTTTGTTGCACATGTTCTTTAGTGCTTTGTGCGATGTCGGCGTTCATGTCTTGTTTTTGGCCTGTCTGTCTAGCGTTTGGTCTAATGTCATGTTGAAATCCCCTGCCACTACCATCATACTGTGTGAGGCGCTACTCTCAAGGTCCTTGGTTACCTTCTCCCAGAAAGGGGAGTCGTCTGTGTTGGGTGCATAGATGTTTGCCACTAGGATCGTCTCCTCTCCTCTTTTTATCTGCGTGATTAGTAATCTGCCTTCTTCGTCTTGCTGTACCTTCTCTATGGTTATGTTGGATTTGCTACTGACTAGTGTGAGGACTCCTCTTTTTTTCCCCCTACTGCTGGTGAGCAGGCGACTTGGCCTATCCTTCTGGCTCTGAGTTTGTCTGCTTCCTCTGTGGATAGTTTTGTCCCTTGCAATAGTGTTATGTCTCCTTTCGTCTTGGCAAGGTAGTCTAGTGTTTTTTTTCTTTTCACTGGATGGTTAAGTGAGATGACCCTTAGGTCTGTCTGCAGCGACTTGCTATTCAACGGTGTCATCCTTGGGATTGCATTTGGTTAGGTGTGGTTTGGCGCTGGATGTGTGGCTATATGGTGCTGTCTGTTACCACTGTTGTTAAAGGTTAGTTGTGCTGATGCTGCCGGCGATCTATTTGCGTTGTTGGATACTCTACTGACAAAGACATGACTAACAAGACGAACAAGACTTACAAGACTAACCAAACGAACTATTCTACTTCCTGCTCCCCTCCCTTTTCCCTCCCTCCTTCCCTTTGTCCATTGTTCCTTCGTGCTGTGGGCGTGCGACAGCAAGATCCTCCTGCTTCCGCCCCCTCCCCGGAAATCGAACCCTCTTTCCTTAGCCCACATACAAAAGAATGATGCACTACTTTCTGAAAGGATATCTGGTTGTTCCAGGTGCTTTTACTCCCAACAGTCTTTCTTTAGGTTGGCTTCCTTTTTCATTACTTAGGCGTGTGAGTCACTGAGGTAGAGTTGTTGCTGTGAGGTTCCTGTTTTGCTTCCAACAGTCTTTGAGTCTGCTTCTTTCCTAGTGAGGTAGCGTCGTTGTGCTGAAAGTAGTCTCTGAGGTAGGATAGCATTCTTCACGTGTGATTAGTTTCCATTGTGCAGACCATGCGATTGATAGTAGGGCCCTTGAGGTTAGCTGCGCTTTACCCACTATCGGTTGCATTGCTGGGTGAGGCGCTTCTTTTTCCCGTCGGTGTCAAGTGTTCCATTTCTTGGGTTGGTGGTCCTTGTAGATAGCGTGAGAGTTCGGCTGGGTCTTCTAATGTCATGGCGATGCCTTTGTTGTATATCCAGAACCTTGCGGGGCCGGTGAATGAGAAGGTAATGTTCTCTTTCCTTAGTCTGTCTCTGAGGGCTAGGAATCTCTTTCTCATGTCGACCGTCGGCTTAGAGTTATCCTGCGTGAGTACAACTTCCTGACCATCAAAACAGCGATCACAAAAGCGAACCTAAGCAGCCTCACCCCATCTATCTTCCAACTCATCGAAAACCTAAACAAAACAGGGCACCACATATCACACCTATATAAACTTCTCGGCCAAAGACCTCAAAACTCAATTATAAAAATAAACACTACTGGGAAAACCAGATAGGCCGTACTCTCACAGAGAAAGAACAGTCGACCATGTGGGCCTCCCCCACGCAAAACATAGTCTCGCCAGTACTAGCGCAAACCAAATTTTGGTTAATACACCAAGCACACTGGACCCCAGCAAAGCTAGCGAAATTGAGCCTAAAAGAGAATAGCCAGTGCTGGAACTGCAACAAAGCAACAGGGGACTTAGCCCACCTAATCTTTCACTGCTGCAAGGTCAGAAAATTCTGGGACAAAGTGTTTGACTTCACCAACCAGACACTAGGCTGCACCCTCAAGCGGGAGTTCTGCACCCTAACAACAGCACACATCAACACCGACATCAAAACACAACAAGACAGAAACCTTCTAGATTTCCTCATAACTAGTGCCACAAAGATCATACTAGCCAAATGGAAAAACACCTCCAAGGCAACCTTTAAAGGATGGATAAATTGGGTTATATTCCTAAGAGGCGCCGACAAAACAGCGCTAAGATACACACCCTGGAAGAAACCCAATAGACAGATGTGGTCATCGCTAGACCCATTCAAACCACCGTAGCCAAATACACCATGAGATAGAAATAAGAGGCTGTACGCCGATCTTTAACCACCTGCCAACAACTATATGTTGCATGTTATATGCTCACGAAAAAGCTAAGAGCCAACGAAAGAAGTCCACCGGTATATGGAATACGAACTACTAGCCCAATGGGACGGAGAATTAACTGCCCAACAGAGTAAAACAACGCATAGATTACCCAGTTGTCGATGTATAGTGTACGGGCGCAGTGATCTATGCACCAGAAAGAACATAGGTACCCGTGTATGTTTATGTGTACCCTGTCTATGTAAGAGAAAAACAATAAAAATATGTTTAATAAAAAAAAAAAAAAGAAAGACTGCAGTAGAAGCCTGTGGGAGACAACTCTGTTATAGCGCTACACGGCATGTGTGAGAATTGACCACGCGATCAAGGAGCAGTACGTTGTTGGACTCTGAGATGTGAAATAAATACCTTAATGGGACGTTCTAATAAAAATATATCTACAATTGACAGTGGTGAATAGCTGTTTTCTCTCTGCGCCTTACAATTGTGTGGAGAACCGGTTGACGTACAATTTTTGCCCTGATGAAGCTTTTGTAAGGCGAAACGTGTTGGTTGCATGTTTACAATATGGTTGAAGAAATTTGAATAAGGAAGAATAATCTACCACATTGACGAGGACCTAGGAGTTTTGAGTCATGCTAAATGCTTTTCAATACTGAACTGTTTGTTGCCTTTCCTTTTTGCATAATTAGTTAAATGTATGGTCAAAAAGCAGCTGGCCATTAGAGGTTGGCAACCTAGTAGCTTTGATTAAGTGACTACTCCAGGTGGTGCAGCTTTTTGAGTCCCTAGCTGCTTTTGTTTGTTAAGTGATTCCTAAACCTTCATCACTCTCCAGAACTGTCTTTCCTTTCTTCCAGGCATCCTTCGAAAGGAGGATCTTTGCAATTCAGTACACTTTAGTCCAGAGGTTACAGACAGCACTCGTCACCATGGCGGCCCCGTACCTCAGAGTATCGGAGGATCTAAAGAAATGGCCTGACACATGCTTACACTGAAATGTACAGATAAAGGGAAAAAGCATACAGGAACACAAGACGCACGAAGTATACTCAATGTGTACACACACACACTACTGGCGGTTAGCTTTAGAGGGCAGAATCTGTGGTACTAACCGATTAACACGCCAAATGATTTAGGTACATTTTCAGTCTGAGATTACTCCTATGTTCAGGATTAATACAGGCATAAATTCTGGCTCCTGAACGTATATATGTGCCTGGTATTCTATAGCATGAACCTAGTAAAAGGAAGTAGAGGGTCAATGAACAATCTTGGTCACACCAGCAGACATGTTTGAGCTGGCAGTTCCTAAAGGAAGAGAAGCGTCTATCTCTTTTTTTTGTTGCAAAGTATAATTATTCACATAAAATAACTTATTAGCACCCCTTGCAGAATGGCGGGTGCTGACCAGCTAATTCAGGATGCTGCCTTCACTGGCTATATTTAAAGTTACAGACCCGCAAGAGGAGACTTCTGCAACTGGCAGCTTCCAACCTCCTTTCTGTGGAGGGGCATCTGCAGGTGCAGCCTCTCTCCTGGAGAGGGTCTTCGCTCCGCCTCTTCTTAAGCACCTCTGCTTCACAGACCGCTCTCTGGGCTCCTCTCCTTGCACCAGCTTAAAAGAAGCCCAATCAGCCTAAGAAATTACAGAACCGGAAATAAGCTATTTTTACTTTTCTTTGTGGCGGATTGGTGATTAGGAGCTTGAATAGCTGTCTGTGAACTGGAGATAACTAGGAAACGGCAGAGGGAGAGCTGTGGGGGTAGGACACTAGGGCTTTTAGCTCAAGAATTCATGTAAGAGGTTGTTCCTACTCCAGCAACCCTTCCTATTTAGTGTGGGAGAGCCAATAGGCACATTACCTTTACCTGTAGGGGAATAACAGCTGTTCATTTACTATCCTTGCTAAGCGTCCTCAACTGGGTCTCAGGCCCATTCGTACGGGGAGGGTAACTAATTATAATTCAAAAACATTAGTTAGCATAAAGACAAAAGGAACAGGGTGTGTGAATTAGCAGAGTTTAATAGGGGAAAAACACAGAGTATCTATTACCTCAAGGTTTTCACACACGTAAGTTTATGTTGCAATCACATCACTAACCAACATTTTGAACTTACACAATTTATGAATAAGGCATACATTTACCAATAGAAATGTATCACTATAAATAACATTAAATGACTGGCACACAACAATACAAGTAGTGGTCTTGTTGACTTTGTTGTGAAGATGGAGGCAGGGTGATGGGCAGCAATGAGACAACTTCATGGAAAGTAAGTCCACTAAACAATGATTCACGCTAGCATGCAATAAAAACAATTAGTACATAAGAAGGTTCATCTTAGAGCTTAATTCATAACTGCAAGGCAGTGAGAACTGGGTGATAACACAACCAAGAAATGAAACAGTTTAATATTTAACGACAACGTGAATAAAAAACTACTCCATTCAGAGGATTAAATCTTTGAAACAAGAACCTTTGGCGCCATCCTGAGCTTCCGAGCCAGAAGGAGAATGAAGTGGTTTTAAGTTGGTTCACGGCCTGCTGACCCAGAGCGGTCTCAAGAAAAGCCTTCTGAATTCTGAGTGTGTAATCCAGGGTGTGATACTTGGACCCGCTGGTGGGTCCTTACAACTGGTAATAAAGAGTTGAATGACAAAAGCAATAAACAGATTAAGAAGGCCATTTAGGGATTGTCAGAGCAGGGGTCCCGCTGTATATGTCAATGTCATGTCAATGTCAGAAGTTCTTATATAGCGCAGCTTGTCACCGTGAGGTCTCAAGGTGCTTGGAGGGTGTCATGTGTCCATATGTCGCAGTGTAGCTCCTGGCCCTTTCACCTCTGACCTGTCAGTCAGGCCTGCACAGTATGTACCTGCTGGCCATGAAATAAAATGGCTACCATTTGTTGTTTAATTATCTACTTTTTGTTTTACATGTTATAATGTATGCATTGTTTCCCCAGGAATACCTTGTCAAAATCACTTTCTTCTTCTGTACTTTTGGAATGTACTGTATAGTGGGCCTGCATTATCTCTTGTACTGTGGCCTGTATTGCCTCTTGCACCATTGGCCTGCATTTACTCTTGCACCATGGGCCTGTATTCACTCTTGCACCGTGGGCCTGTATTCCCTCTTGCACCGTGGGCCTGTATTCCCTCTTGCACCGTGGGCCTGTATTCCCTCTTGCACTGTGGGCCTGTATTCACTCTTGCACTGTGGGCCTGTATTCACTCTTGCACCGTGGGCCTGTATTCACTCTTGCACCGTGGGCCTGTATTCACTCTTGCACCGTGGGCCTGTATTCACTCTTGCACCGTGGGCCTGTATTCACTCTTGCACCGCGGGCCTGTATTCACTCTTGCACTGTGGGCCTGTATTCACTCTTGCACTGTGGGCCTGTATTCACTCTTGCACCGTGGGCCTGTATTCACTCTTGCACCGCGGGCCTGTATTCACTCTTGCACCGCGGGCCTGTATTCACTCTTGCACCGTGGGCCTGCATTGCCTCTTGCACCGCGGGCCTGTATTCACTCTTGCACCGCGGGACTGTATTCACTCCTGCACCGTGGGCCTGTATTGCCTCTTGCACCGCGGGCCTGTATTCACACTTGCACCGTGGGCCTGTATTCACTCTTGCACCGTGGGCCTGTATTCACTCTTGCACTGTATGCCTTTACTTCTAGTACTCATAAGTCTGCTGGGTGCTGTATGAATAAGTAATTCTTATGTGTGTGCTTCCATGACATCTGGTTATGGAGGCACCGCACTAAGCAATGAGTGCTTCATCTGTCTCACGTCTTTCCTGGGGCAATCACAGTGCCGGCTCCTCCACTAAAGCGGAGGAGCGTCTCCCCGCTGCTCGCTGAGCAGTGGAAAATAAAAATAAAATAATAACAACAAGAAGTTATTATCATTTTATATTTCTTTCCGACTTCAGCCAGATCGGGCGGCGGGGCTGGCTCGCCGCAGACGGAGCAGGAGCGGTTTGGAGTGCATGACACTTTTGACAGGTCCTCTAGGGCCGGCCAAACCGTCATGCGCACTTCACATGTTCTCCACTGGGCTGTGTTGCACAGCCCCGTGGAGAACATGCCCAGCATCCACAGGCACTGCCTGAGCAGGAAAACAGGCCTCTCAGACCAATCACGATGCTGCTCCTGCAGCGTTGTGATTGGCCATCAGAGTCCGGAAGCCAGGGCTCTTCCAGTGCTTCTTCTAGCAAGGAAGACGGTCTCGAGAGAGAGGTGTGCGGCGGAGGCAAAGAAGGTAAGTTATTTTTTATATTTCTGTCCTCCCTCCCCCGCCTTACCACCCCCGTTCACAGGCAGCCGCCACTGGACAATCACAAGCTGCAGAGACCCCGTTCCACCATTTAAGATGATAAGCAAACGGCTCCTGAACTTTTGCAGGACGCAGACTGGAGTGGATTTAATCAACATGTACAGAATAATTCTACATTTCTCCCGACAGATAATCAGACATTTTATTCATTAAGGTTGTGTACACACAATTGTACAATACTTTAAAATGATTTACTTTTAGCATTCGTCTGTGGAAATGCCCTAATAATTCTAATAATAGTGTTAATTCCTATTTTTTCCAACTAGAATACGATATGTTTTTGGCGTGTGTACCAAAACACGGGGGACAACCTGGAAGGGGAAAGGTCTGTAGCAAGTAACCTACAGTGTCTCTGGCAGGCTTTGTTGTGTCTCTATGCAATCCTATCCTTCGACCATAGTCCAGATGTTTTCCCATCTCCAAAGGTTCACCCGCTCCACCCATAATTCCAGAGGCCTATGGGAATTCTATTGGGGTCCCCCCACCCTATAAGTACTTGGGAAGTCAACAAGCGGGACCACCTTATCCATTCCCATGTCCTTACCTCACTCATAGGTGAGAGATCCTCTGACTGTGCAACGCTGAAGCCTTCATCGAAGCACAACCATTGATGGTGGCCCAGGGAAGATTTCCATTTCCCAGGTCCACCATGCTAGGCAAAGCAGACCCAGACATGGAAGATCAATATTGGACCCCATGCACAGAGAAAACTCTGCTTCTCAGATTTACTTCCGCGAATCAAAAAATAAAAAAAGAGTGGGAACATTTTGGGAAAATGATCTCAGCTGACATGGCTGAGATCCATAAGTATGGTAGGTGGCCCTTTGTTAGGGGACAGACGCGAAACCAGCTAATATTTCTGCCCTCACTGTGTAATTTTGGGGAAAAAATGAAGTTGTTGATTAGAAGATCAACAAAAGATGATTGAAAATAAAAATGCAGTGATTTTGAAGATGTTCCAAAGACCGAAAAATTCAACATAGGTCACGTGTGCGCTGAAATGGTTTATACAATCTGCTCTGTAACAACAAAATTAACATAGGCCGGGCTAAGGGCATTATTTAGGGTTTCATGGATGGGAACACAGCGGACATGCTGTACACCTCATTACAAAGTGCACTATAGCCTGTGGCATCTGAAATAAAAGAGGAGATGATGAAATGGGGCTTGGCTGAACCAGAGAAGAGGTATATATGGCCAGGAGCTGGATGAAGACTAATGTTGGACTATAATAGAGAAGGGAATACTGAATGACGGGCATAGAGCGCCAGATGCTGCATGAGGAAGTGAGGCTGGGCTATAATGTGAACAGGGTATATAGGTGATGATGAAGATGAGCCGAGCTGTTACAAAGAATAGCTAGGTGCTGGATGGTGAGGAAGGGCTGGGTTAGAACAGAGAAGGGTGACGTCAACTATCGGGTCCTGGATGAGGAAGTGAGGCTGAGTTATAATAAGAACGGGGTATATAGGTGATGATGAACAGGAGCTTAGCTGTTGCAGAGTATGGTCAGTTGCTGGAGTAGGGCTGGGTATGGTAAATAAGGGTATAGAGTATCAGGTGCTGGATGAAGATGAAGCAGGGCTGCGTTATAATAGAGAATGGCACGGAGTATCAAGTGCAGATAATGATGAAGTAAGGCTGGGCTATAATGTAGGCTCCTGTTTTTCAGATTTGTACAGATAATTACAGGCAGAAAACAACGATGGTAAAGAAGGGCAGAGTCATAACAGAGAAGGGTACATGGTATCAGGTGCTGGAAGATAAAGAGCTGGTTAATAATAGAGAGGGTGTAGAGTATCAATTGCTGAAAGATGAAGAAGGGCTGGTTAATAGTAGATATGGGTATAGAGTGTCAGGTGCTGGATGATGATGAAGGGTTGGATTATAATAGAGATGGGTAAAGATTATCACGATGATGATGGAGTGGGGATGGGTTATACTAGAGAAGGGTACAGAGTATCAGGTGCTGGATGATGATGGAGTGGGGATGGGTTATAATAGAGGAGGGTACAGAGTATCAGGTGCTGGATGATGATGGAGTGGGGATGGGTTATAATAGAGAAGGGTACAGAGTATCAGGTGCTGGATGATGATGGAGTGGGGATGGGTTATACTAGAGAAGGCTACAGAGTATCAGGTGCTGGATGATGATGAAGTAGGGCTGGGTTATACTAGAGAAGGGTACAGAGTAGCAGGTGCTGGATGATGATGGAGTGGGGATGGGTTATAATAGAGAAGGGTACAGAGTATCAGGTGCTGGATGATGATGGAGTGGGGATGGGTTATAATAGAGAAGGGTACAGAGTATCAGGTGCTGGATGATGATGGAGTGGGGATGGGTTATAATAGAGAAGGGTACAGAGTAGCAGGTGCTGGATGATGATGAAGTAGGGATGGGTTATAATAGAGAAGGGTACAGAGTATCAGGTGCTGGATGATGATGGAGTGGGGATGGATTATAATAGAGAAGGGTACAGAGTATCAGGTGCTGGATGATGATGGAGTGGGGATGGGTTATACTAGAGAAGGGTACAGAGTATCAGGTGCTGGATGATGATGGAGTGGGGATGGGTTATAATAGAGGAGGGTACAGAGTATCAGGTGCTGGATGATGATGGAGTGGGGATGGGTTATACTAGAGAAGGGTACAGAGTAGCAGGTGCTGGATGATGATGAAGTAGGGCTGGGTTATACTAGAGAAGGGTACAGAGTATCAGGTGCTGGATGATGATGGAGTGGGGATGGGTTATAATAGAGAAGGGTACAGAGTATCAGGTGCTGGATGATGATGGAGTGGGGATGGGTTATACTAGAGAAGGCTACAGAGTATCAGGTGCTGGATGATGATAAAGTAGGGCTGGGTTATACTAGAGAAGGGTACAGAGTAGCAGGTGCTGGATGATGATGGAGTGGGGATGGGTTATAATAGAGAAGGGTACAGAGTATCAGGTGCTGGATGATGATGGAGTGGGGATGGGTTATAATAGAGAAGGGTACAGAGTATCAGGTGCTGGATGATGATGGAGTGGGGATGGGTTATACTAGAGAAGGGTACAGAGTATCAGGTGCTGGATGATGATGGAGTGGGGATGGGTTATAATAGAGAAGGGTACAGAGTATCAGGTGCTGGATGATGATGGAGTGGGGATGGTTTATACTAGAGAAGGGTACAGAGTATCAGGTGCTGGATGATGATGAAGTAGGGCTGGGTTATACTAGAGAAGGGTACAGAGTAGCAGGTGCTGGATGATGATGAAGTAGGGCTGGGTTATACTAGAGAAGGGTACAGAGTATCAGGTGCTGGATGATGATGGAGTGGGGATGGTTTATACTAGAGAAGGGTACAGAGTATCAGGTGCTGGATGATGATGGAGTGGGGATGGGTTATACTAGAGAAGGGTACAGAGTATCAGGTGCTGGATGATGATGGAGTGGGGATGGTTTATAATAGAGGAGGGTACAGAGTATCAGGTGCTGGATGATGATGGAGTGGGGATGGGTTATAATAGAGAAGGGTACAGAGTATCAGGTGCTGGATGATGATGGAGTGGGGATGGGTTATAATAGAGAAGGGTACAGAGTATCAGGTGCTGGATGATGATGGAGTGGGGATGGGTTATAATAGAGAAGGGTACAGAGTATCAGGTGCTGGATGATGATGGAGTGGGGATGGGTTATAATAGAGAAGGGTACAGAGTAGCAGGTGCTGGATGATGATGAAGTAGGGATGGGTTATAATAGAGAAGGGTACAGAGTATCAGGTGCTGGATGATGATGGAGTGGGGATGGGTTATAATAGAGAAGGGTACAGAGTATCAGGTGCTGGATGATGATGGAGTGGGGATGGGTTATACTAGAGAAGGGTACAGAGTAGCAGGTGCTGGATGATGATGAAGTAGGGCTGGGTTATACTAGAGAAGGGTACAGAGTATTAGGTGCTGGATGATGATGAAGTAGGGCTGGGTTATACTAGAGAAGGGTACAGAGTAGCAGGTGCTGGATGATGATGAAGTAGGGCTGGGTTATACTAGAGAAGGGTACAGAGTATCAGGTGCTGGATGATGATGGAGTGGGGATGGTTTATACTAGAGAAGGGTACAGAGTATCAGGTGCTGGATGATGATGGAGTGGGGATGGGTTATACTAGAGAAGGGTACAGAGTATCAGGTGCTGGATGATGATGGAGTGGGGATGGGTTATAATAGAGGAGGGTACAGAGTATCAGGTGCTGGATGATGATGGAGTGGGGATGGGTTATAATAGAGAAGGGTACAGAGTATCAGGTGCTGGATGATGATGGAGTGGGGATGGGTTATAATAGAGAAGGGTACAGAGTATCAGGTGCTGGATGATGATGGAGTGGGGATGGGTTATAATAGAGAAGGGTACAGAGTATCAGGTGCTGGATGATGATGGAGTGGGGATGGGTTATAATAGAGAAGGGTACAGAGAATCAGGTGCTGGATGATGATGGAGTAGGGATGGGTTATAATAGAGAAGGGTACAGAGTATCAGGTGCTGGATGATGATGGAGTGGGGATGGGTTATAATAGAGAAGGGTACAGAGTATCAGGTGATGGATGATGATGGAGTGGGGATGGGTTATAATAGAGAAGGGTACAGAGTATCAGGTGCTGGATGATGATGGAGTGGGGATGGGTTATAAAAGAGAAGGGTATAGAGTATCAGGTGCTGGATGATGATGAGGTAGGGCTGGGTTATACTAGAGTAGGGTACAGAGTATCAGGTGCTGGATGATGATGGAGTGGGGATGGGTTATACTAGAGAAGGGTACAGAGTATCAGGTGCTGGATGATGATGGAGTGGGGATGGGTTATACTAGAGAAGGGTACAGAGTATCAGGTGCTGGATGATGATGGAGTGGGGATGGGTTATAATAGAGAAGGGTACAGAGTATCAGGTGCTGGATGATGATGGAGTGGGGATGGTTTATACTAGAGAAGGGTACAGAGTATCAGGTGCTGGATGATGATGGAGTGGGGATGGTTTATACTAGAGAAGGGTACAGAGTATCAGGTGCTGGATGATGATGGAGTGGGGATGGGTTATACTAGAGAAGGGTACAGAGTATCAGGTGCTGGATGATGATGGAGTGGGGATGGATTATACTAGAGAAGGGTACAGAGTATCAGGTGCTGGACGATGATGGAGTGGGGATGGGTTATAATAGAGAAGGGTACAGAGTATCAGGTGCTGGATGATGATGGAGTGGGGATGGTTTATACTAGAGTAGGGTACAGAGTATCAGGTGCTGGATGATGATGGAGTGGGGATGGGTTATAATAGAGAAGGGTACAGAGTATCAGGTGCTGGATGATGATGGAGTGGGGATGGTTTATACTAGAGAAGGGTACAGAGTATCAGGTGCTGGATGATGATGAAGTGGGGATGGTTTATACTAGAGAAGGGTACAGAGTATCAGGTGCTGGATGATGATGGAGTGGGGATGGTTTATACTAGAGAAGGGTACAGAGTATTAGGTGCTGGATAATGATGGAGTGGGGATGGGTTATACTAGAGAAGGGTACAGAGTATCAGGTGCTGGATGATGATGGAGTGGGGATGGGTTATACTAGAGAAGGGTACAGAGTATCAGGTGCCTGATGATGATGGAGTGGGGATGGGTTATAATAGAGAAGGGTACAGAGTATCAGGTGCTGGATGATGATGGAGTGGGGATGGGTTATACTAGAGAAGGGTACAGAGTATCAGGTGCCTGATGATGATGGAGTGGGGATGGGTTATAATAGAGAAGGGTACAGAGTATCAGGTGCTGGATGATGATGGAGTGGGGATGGGTTATAATAGAGAAGGGTACAGAGTATCAGGTGCTGGATGATGATGGAGTGGGGATGGGTTATAATAGAGAAGGGTACAGAGTATCAGGTGCTGGATGATGATGGAGTGGGGATGGGTTATAATAGAGAAGGGTACAGAGTATCAGGTGCTGGATGATGATGGAGTGGGGATGGGTTATAAAAGAGAAGGGTATAGAGTATCAGGTGCTGGATGATGATGAGGTAGGGCTGGGTTATACTAGAGTAGGGTACAGAGTATCAGGTGCTGGATGATGATGGAGTGGGGATGGGTTATACTAGAGAAGGGTACAGAGTATCAGGTGCTGGATGATGATGGAGTGGGGATGGGTTATACTAGAGAAGGGTACAGAGTATCAGGTGCTGGATGATGATGGAGTGGGGATGAGTTATACTAGAGAAGGGTACAGAGTATCAGGTGCTGGATGATGATGGAGTGGGGATGGGTTATAATAGAGAAGGGTACAGAGTATCAGGTGCTGGATGATGATGGAGTGGGGATGGTTTATACTAGAGAAGGGTACAGAGTATCAGGTGCTGGATGATGATGGAGTGGGGATGGTTTATACTAGAGAAGGGTACAGAGTATCAGGTGCTGGATGATGATGGAGTGGGGATGGGTTATACTAGAGAAGGGTACAGAGTATCAGGTGCTGGATGATGATGGAGTGGGGATGGGTTATACTAGAGTAGGGTACAGAGTATCAGGTGCTGGATGATGATGGAGTGGTGATGGGTTATAATAGAGGAGGGTACAGAGTATCAGGTGCTGGATGATGATGGAGTGGGGATGGGTTATAATAGAGGAGGGTACAGAGTATCAGGTGCTGGATGATGATGGAGTGGGGATGGGTTATAATAGAGAAGGGTACAGAGTATCAGGTGCTGGATGATGATGGAGTGGGGATGGGTTATACTAGAGAAGGGTACAGAGTATCAGGTGCTGGATGATGATGGAGTGGGGATGGGTTATACTAGAGAAGGGTACAGAGTATCAGGTGCTGGATGATGATGGAGTGGGGATGGGTTATAATAGAGAAGGGTACAGAGTATCAGGTGCTGGATGATGATGGAGTGGGGATGGCTTATACTAGAGAAGGGTACAGAGTATCAGGTGCTGGATGATGATGGAGTGGGGATGGTTTATACTAGAGAAGGGTACAGAGTATCAGGTGCTGGATGATGATGGAGTGGGGATGGGTTATACTAGAGAAGGGTACAGAGTATCAGGTGCTGGATGATGATGGAGTGGGGATGGGGTATAATAGAGAAGGGTACAGAGTATCAGGTGCTGGATGATGATGGAGTGGGGATGGGTTATACTAGAGAAGGGTACAGAGTATCAGGTGCTGGATGATGATGGAGTGGGGATGGGTTATACTAGAGAAGGGTACAGAGTATCAGGTGCTGGATGATGATGGAGTGGGGATGGGTTATAATAGAGAAGGGTACAGAGTATCAGGTGCTGGATGATGATGGAGTGGGGATGGGTTATACTAGAGAAGGGTACAGAGTATCAGGTGCTGGATGATGATGGAGTGGGGATGGGTTATACTAGAGAAGGGTACAGAGTATCAGGTGCTGGATGATGTAGGAGTGGGTATGGGTTATAATAGAGAAGGGTACAGAGTATCAGGTGCTGGATGATGATGGAGCGGGTATGGGTTATAATAGAGAAGGGTACAGAGTATCAGGTGCTGGATGATGATGGAGTGGGGATGGGTTATACTAGAGAAGGGTACAGAGTATCAGGTGCTGGATGATGATGAGGTAGGGCTGGGTTATACTAGAGAAGGGTACAGAGTATCAGGTGCTGGATAATGATGAGGTAGGGCTGGGTTATAATAGAGAAGGGTACAGAGTATCAGGTGCTGGATGATGATGGAGTGGGGATGGGTTATACTAGAGAAGGGTACAGAGTATCAGGTGCTGGATGATGATGAGGTAGGGCTGGGTTACACTAGAGAAGGGTACAGAGTATCAGGTGCTGGATGATGATGGAGTGGGGATGGGTTATAATAGAGAAGGGTACAGAGTATCAGGTGCTGGATGATGGAGTGGGGATGGGTTATAATAGAGAAGGGTACAGAGTATCAGATGCTGGATGATGGTGGAGTGGGGATGGGTTATAATAGAGAAGGGTACAGAGTATCAGGTGATGGATGATGATGGAGTGGGGATGGGTTATAATAGAGAAGGGTACAGAGTATCAGGTGCTGGATGATGATGAGGTAGGGCTGGGTTATACTAGAGTAGGGTACAGAGTATCAGGTGCTGGATGATGATGGAGTGGGGATGGGTTATAATAGAGAAGGGTACAGAGTATCAGATGCTAGATGATGATGGAGTGGGGATGGGTTATACTAGAGAAGGGTACAGAGTATCAGGTGCTGGATGATGATGGAGTGGGGATGGGTTATAATAGAGAAGGGTATAGAGTATCAGGTGCTGGATGATGATGGACTGGGGATGGGTTATACTAGAGAAGGGTACAGAGTATCAGGTGCTGGATGATGATGGAGTGGGGATGGGTTATAATAGAGGAGGGTACAGAGTATCAGGTGCTGGATGATGATGGAGTGGGGATGGGTTATAATAGAGAAGGGTATAGAGTATCAGGTGCTGGATGATGATGGAGTGGGGATGGGTTATACTAGAGAAGGGTACAGAGTATCAGGTGCTGGATGATGATGGAGTAGGAATGGGTTATACTAGAGAAGGGTACAGAGTATCAGGTGCTGGATGATGATGGAGTGGGGATGGGTTATAATAGAGAAGGGTACAGAGTATCAGGTGCTGGATGATGATGAGGTAGGGCTGGGTTATACTAGAGAAGGGTACAGAGTATCAGGTGCTGGATGATGATGGAGTGGGGATGGGTTATAATAGAGAAGGGTACAGAGTATCAGGTGCTGGATGATGATGGCGTGGGGATGGGTTATACTAGAGAAGGGTACAGAGTATCAGGTGCTGGATGATGATGGAGTGGGGATGGGTTATACTAGAGAAGGGTACAGAGTATCAGGTGCTGGATGATGATGAGGTAGGGCTGGGTTACACTAGAGAAGGGTACAGAGTATCAGGTGCTGGATGATGATGGAGTGGGGATGGGTTATAATAGAGAAGGGTACACAGTATCAGGTGCTGGATGATGATGGAGTGGGGATGGTTTATACTAGAGAAGGGTACAGAGTATCAGGTGCTGGATGATGATGGAGTGGGGATGGGTTATACTAGAGAAGGGTACAGAGTATAAGGTGCTGGATGATGATGGAGTGGGGATGGGTTATACTAGAGAAGGGTACAGAGTATCAGGTGCTGGATGATGATGGAGTGGGGATGGGTTATAATAGAGAAGGGTACAGAGTATCAGGTGCTGGATGATGATGGAGTGGGGATGGGTTATACTAGAGAAGGGTACAGAGTATCAGGTGCTGGATGATGATGGAGTGGGGATGGGTTATAATAGAGAAGGGTACAGAGTATCAGGTGCTGGATGATGATGGAGTGGGAATGGGTTATAATAGAGAAGGGTACAGAGTATCAGGTGCTGGATGATGATGGAGTGGGGATGGGTTATAATAGAGAAGGGTACAGAGTATCAGGTGCTGGATGATGATGTAGTGGGGATTGTTTATACTAGAGAAGGGTACATAGTATCAGGTGCTGGATGATGATGGAGTGGGGCTGGGTTATAATAGAGAAGGGTACAGAGTATCTGGTGCTGGATGATGATGGAGTGGGGATGGGTTATACTAGAGAAGGGTACAGAGTATCAGGTGCTGGATGATGATGGAGTGGGGATGGGTTATAATAGAGAAGGGTACAGAGTATCAGGTGCTGGATGATGATGGAGTGGGGATGGGTTATACTAGAGAAGGGTACAGAGTATCAGGTGCTGGATGATGATGGAGTGGGGATGGGTTATAATAGAGAAGGGTACAGAGCATCAGGTGCTGGGTGATGATGGAGTGGGGATGGGTTATACTAGAGAAGGGTACAGAGTATCAGGTGCTGGATGATGTAGGAGTGGGTATGGGTTATAATAGAGAAGGGTACAGAGTATCAGGTGCTGGATGATGATGGAGTGGGTATGGGTTATAATAGAGAAGGGTACAGAGTATCAGGTGCTGGATGATGATGGAGTGGGT
Organism: Lissotriton vulgaris; assembly: GCF_964263255.1. Classification (NCBI taxonomy): domain Eukaryota; kingdom Metazoa; phylum Chordata; class Amphibia; order Caudata; family Salamandridae; genus Lissotriton; species Lissotriton vulgaris. The sequence goes on from NC_141687.1 coordinate 14,330,745, forward strand.
ATGGGTTATAATAGAGAAGGGTACAGAGTATCAGGTGCTGGATGATGATGGAGTGGGGATGGGTTATACTAGAGAAGGGTACAGAGTATCAGGTGCTGGATGATGATGGAGTGGGGATGGATTATACTAGAGAAGGGTACAGAGTATCAGGTGCTGGATGATGATGGAGTGGGGATGGGTTATAATAGAGAAGGGTACAGAGTATCAGGTGCTGGGTGATGATGAGGTAGGGCTGGGTTATAATAGAGAAGTGTACAGAGTATCAGGTGCCTGATGATGATGGAGTGGGGATGGGTTATACTAGAGAAGGGTACAGAGTATCAGGTGCTGGATGATGATGGAGTGGGGATGGGTTATAATAGAGAAGGGTACATAATAGTATCAGGTGCTGGATGATGATGGAGTGGGGCTGGGTTATAATAGAGAAGGGTACAGAGTATCTGGTGCTGGATGATGATGGAGTGGGGATGGGTTATAATAGAGAAGGGTACAGAGTATCAGGTGCTGGATGATGATGGAGTGGGGATGGGTTATAATAGAGAAGGGTACAGAGTATCAGGTGCTGGATGATGATGGAGTGGGGATGGGTTATACTAGAGAAGGGTACAGAGTATCAGGTGCTGGATGATGATGGAGTGGGGATGGGTTATACTAGAGAAGGGTACAGAGTATCAGGTGCTGGATGATGATGGAGTGGGGATGGGTTATACTAGAGAAGGGTACAGAGTATCAGGTGCTGGATGATGATGGAGTGGGGATGGGTTATAATAGAGAAGGGTACAGAGTATCAGGTGCTGGATGATGATGGAGTGGGGATGGGTTATACTAGAGAAGGGTACAGAGTATCAGGTGCTGGATGATGATGGAGTGGGGATGGGTTATAATAGAGAAGGGTACAGAGTATCAGGTGCTGGATGATGATGGAGTGGGGATGGGTTATTCTAGAGAAGGGTACAGAGTATCAGGTGCTGGATGATGATGGAGTGGGGATGGGTTATACTAGAGAAGGGTACAGAGTATCAGGTGCTGGATGATGATGGAGTGGGGATGGGTTATACTAGAGAAGGGTACAGAGTATCAGGTGCTGGATGATGATGGAGTGGGGATGGGTTATAATAGAGAAGGGTACAGAGTATCAGGTGCTGGATGATGATGGAGTGGGGATGGGTTATTCTAGAGAAGGGTACAGAGTATCAGGTGCTGGATGATGATGGAGTGGGGATGGGTTATACTAGAGAAGGGTACAGAGTATCAGGTGCTGGATGATGATGGAGTGGGGATGGGTTATACTAGAGAAGGGTACAGAGTATCAGGTGCTGGATGATGATGGAGTGGGGATGGGTTATAATAGAGAAGGGTACAGAGTATCAGGTGCTGGATGATGATGGAGTGGGGATGGGTTATACTAGAGAAGGGTACAGAGTATCAGGTGCTGGATGATGATGGAGTGGGGATGGGTTATACTAGAGAAGGGTACAGAGTATCAGGTGCTGGATGATGATGGAGTGGGGATGGGTTATACTAGAGAAGGGTACAGAGTATCAGGTGCTGGATGATGATGGAGTGGGGATGGGTTATAATAGAGAAGGGTACAGAGTATCAGGTGCTGGATGATGATGGAGTGGGGATGGGTTATACTAGAGAAGGGTACAGAGTATCAGGTGCTGGATGATGATGGAGTGGGGATGGGTTATAATAGAGAAGGGTACAGAGTATCAGGTGCTGGATGATGATGGAGTGGGGATGGGTTATTCTAGAGAAGGGTACAGAGTATCAGGTGCTGGATGATGATGGAGTGGGGATGGGTTATACTAGAGAAGGGTACAGAGTATCAGGTGCTGGATGATGATGGAGTGGGGATGGGTTATACTAGAGAAGGGTACAGAGTATCAGGTGCTGGATGATGATGGAGTGGGGATGGGTTATAATAGAGAAGGGTACAGAGTATCAGGTGCTGGATGATGATGGAGTGGGGATGGGTTATTCTAGAGAAGGGTACAGAGTATCAGGTGCTGGATGATGATGGAGTGGGGATGGGTTATACTAGAGAAGGGTACAGAGTATCAGGTGCTGGATGATGATGGAGTGGGGATGGGTTATACTAAAGAAGGGTACAGAGTATCAGGTGCTGGATGATGATGAAGTAGTGCTGGTTATAATAGAGAAGGGCATAGATTGCCAGATGCTGGTCGATGATGAAGGGCTGGGTTGTAACAGAGAAGGCTACAGAGTATCAGGAGTTGGATGATGATGATGATGGGATGGGTAATACTAGAAAATTATATAGAGGCTCAATCAGCACAGCAAAGGCCTTGTATGGTGCGGAGGTATGGGGTTTCAGGGACTGCAAGCAACTGCAACAACAGGAAGATAAATTTTTCCGCAGAATCCTGAAAATCCCACATACCACCTCTTCCGAAATTGCCCATGCCGAACTGGGGATGCCATACATTTCAGACTATGTTAAGCTGAGGCCAATCATAGCATGGATTAGAATCTGGACCAACCCGGAGGCATCCTTGAGCAGGGAAATTGTGTTAGACTGCTTGCAAAGGGATAAGGGGCTACAATTTCCTAAAATATGTGAAAGATTGTTTAGTGAATATAGACCAGTGCCAACTTTTTAATGACCCATCTTCAATTTCAAACAGTTGTAAACTAAGGGTGAAAAAACTGCTCCTAGAAAAATTTGAATCTGTCAGAAGTGGTCTTGGCCCTGTAAAGAAATCAATAGCAGCTCATGGCCTTGTAAGAAATGGGGCGGGAATGGAACCCTATCTGTTTCTGATGTACAGCCAAAATGACCGATTTTTAATGTGCCGTTTTAGGCTCAATTTGTTACCCAACATCTTAGCTTATCCTGCTGGTTTTACTGTAACAATTGAGCAGAAGGGTGCCTGCGGCTGCGACAATAGGTCTCCGCAGGACACCCTTCATTTTGTACTTTTATGTTCATTTTATAGAAATCCTAGGCGTCTGTTCTTGGTTGACATTCTAAGGAAACAGAAATTTCGCCACGCAATAGCTGCACTGTTTTTCCTACAGAAAGCTAGTGATACCCATACTTTATGTGCCATTTTAAGCTTTTTAAAAGTAGCTGTAAGATTGAGGAATACAAGAAATTCATTTTTGTAAATAATCAGACTCTCTTTATGAATTGTACCCTCTCTTTTCTACAGTTTTAATTTACTAAAAGTTCAGAAATGATATATAATGACATTTTATTATGTAATGTGTTTTTATGAGGAATTTTATTCTTCGAAATAAAGATTTACTGAACTGATATAGAGGTTCAGGTGCTGTATAATGAATTAGGCCTGTCTAATACCAGATATTGGTATCAGGTGCTTGATAATGATGCAGTAGGACCGGTTAATAATAGAGGGCACAAGGTATCAAGTATGGATGATGATGAAGGGCTGGGTTATAACAGAGAAGGGTATAGTCGAGTATCAGGTGTTGGATGATGATGATGAAAGGCTGAATAATACCAGAGAATGGTACATGGTATCAGGTGCTGTATGAAGGGATTATGAAGAAGGGCTGGGTTAAAACAGAAACGGGCATAGAGGGTCTGCGGCTGGATGAGGATGAGGATGAACGGCAAGGCTGTATGGCGGACGCTTTCATGGTGAACTCCTGGATGATCCAGTGGTGGTGGGATATAATGTTAAAAGCTATATAGGTCCATGTTCAGGTATCTCTAGCGCCACAGGAAACCGAATATTACAGAAATGTAATGTATCAAAGCATTTGTGGGAAGGACGTCGGGACACTAGTCAACTGATCATATGGCGGCAGAGGCTTGTTGGAATTTTCTACACTTGCCAACTGGTCTGTACGAGTATGAAGTACGTTTTAAACATATGATTTAATCTTACAACTCTTCAACAGAAATTCAGAGAACAGAATCAAGGCAAGTTTTTAATGATAGCCTTCTCTATAAACTTATTTTTATCGAATTGTTTCAAACCTGAAATCCTGTTTTTAAATTTATACTGTGAGGCAGAAGGCTGTCTTTCATTCTCAGTAATATTTAACGTTTGTTATAAGTGTCCCACGGCCATTTTGGGAAATCATCCTATTACATGACATTTCTTTTTTAATTTAATTTAGACATTACACGAGTGAACAGATTGGAACTTTGGGTAACTGAATGTTGCATAACCTTCAGGAATGAGGTAAGCCTGTGCGCCTTAACATATTCTTAAATTTCTCGTGGGTTCTCAAACCTCATTATGTGTTTGCATGATTAAATTCTATGTCAGGACCCGGAGGCAAGGATTAGGCTTTATTTCTCTTCACTTTATTACCAATAAAACACTCCAGCAGCCATTTCAGAAAACCATAGAGTCCATAAAAAAACTACATTTCCTATGAATACTAGGGAACACAACAATAACAGAGTTCATACAATCATGTCCCAGTCTTGTGTACAATGTTCCACACAACCCTTCTAGCTCCCTCTTTCTCCGCTGCTCCAGCAGCAAAGCAGATAAGTGTTTTCTTGACTCCATTATTGTAATTATATTTGTGACAGGAGCTTTCCGCTCCTCCGCGGTAGCCCTTGGTTACTGAATTGTGTGTAATTATCGCTACGGGAGACCTCGCTCCTACGCGGTTGAGTGAATTGAAGCTCGCTGGACGCGTGGCGTCTTCCGACCGGCAGAGGGCCCACATACACTTGATTACAAGCGCTGCACGTCACCGACCCCCGGCAACTGGAACACGTCAGTTTCTCTCACTGACATTGACGTAGTGTTCCGGCTGCGGCTGTACAAGGGGGAAGGTATTTATTACCGCTCGAGCGAGAGAGTTTGTTTGGCTTTGTTTGCACGCGAGCTGGTAGAATTCTGTAAGTAGTTTCTCCACTCGTATTTTGACAGTTTCAAAGCGAGCTAGTGCCTGAAGGAAAAACACCCAATGGGGTGAGGAAAATCTATTCAGGGGCACCCCAGGCACTTATCCACAGATGTCCAGGGGGCAGTCCCACAGGTTATGGTGGGAAGTCTGTTCCCTCATCTAGATGGACACCCATGGAATATGAGGAAACTGGGGATTATATGGAGGAGGAGGAAGTTACCTACCTCCCCATAGATGATCAATTTTGTGAGGTGATGGACGCATCCATCCTCAGGGCTGTGACGCAGGTGGTAGTCCCCCTGGAGAAGATGTTGGCGGCACTCCAGGCGCAGTGCCAGCATCCCATCAAAGCAAGGGAAGATTCCAATGGGCCCCTGGCCCCCCTACCTACTGGGCAGGAGGCTAATACACCTAGTGTCCGAACTTAGAGGGTGGAGAAGCGCAAGCGCAGAAACGACCCAGGGGTTGCTTTAGACGCTTTTGCGCGCCTTAAGAAGGCCTTTCTAAATGCCCAACTGATCTTAGATGCCCAGACTCCAGGTCCCTCGGGGGTAGTCCCGCTCTCACTGCCACAAACAGACCTAGGGGAAGGAGAGAACTCTCCCAACACTTCGGATGGGGATGGTTCTAAACCATGGCGCCCAATGGCCTGCTCCCTGGCAGGGTCAGACCTCCCGCAAGACACCGGTCTCCATTCCCACAGGGATTTTTTGAACCCAGATGATCTCCTACACCCTATATCCGCAGAATGGTGTGGAATGGTAAGGTGGCGGCCTACATGGCCAGTCGGCATAGGAAGCCCCTAGATATGGAGGTGAGAGGTTGTCTTAAGGCAGAGTATCCTCGACCCGCCTTGGCGGGGAAAGTGGCTACCACACCGGAGATAGACCCCAAAATGGCCATTTCTCACCAAGTTTGTCCGCGACCCCAAAAAAGGCATTGACCGTTCCTGGCGTTCATGCCAGGATAAACTCCTGGATTGTCGCCGCCCCCTGGTAAAGATCATGGATATAGCGGAGGACGCCAAGCACTCCTGCTTCCTCATAGCCCCAGACATACTTTCCAACTGGGCTCAACGAGCCATCATATTTCTAGGGAACACAAACTGCGCGATTTCTACAGAGAGGCGTAGATCACTCCTCATTAAAATTGATACCAAATTGCGAGAGCTCTATACATCAGAGGCAGGGACAATAGCACAAGGGAATTTCTTCGGAGACCCATTTATAAAAACATTGGGTAAATTTGTGAACACGTTCAATTCTTTGGATAAAATGCAAATCTCAATCAAATAATTTTTACCCCTGTGTTTTTGCCGCAGCCAGTCGAGGTAGTGGGTGCTCGTCTGGCCGTCCGTTCCAAGCAGCCTCTAAGGGTGGCAACTCCAGACACAGCCAATGCCAGGACCCTGGCAAGTTTGGCAATTTCTACAAGAGCAAGTCCTACACCGTCGTTGTGGAGGCAGGGGCGGCCATAGAGGCAACTTCAACAATAATCAAAGTGAGAGTACAAAACTCAGTGGGTATTTCCATTGGGGGGACGGTTGGACCTTTTTCAATCAAATTGGGGAAAGCTGTCCTCAGATGCATGGGTACTGCAGACAGTGGGGGCATACCACATGTAGTTTTATAGAACCCAGCCCACTCCTTTGACCCTTACACCAAAGCAGAGAGCACAGGTGAGCCAGGAAAGAGACATCCTGTTGCAGAAAGAGGCAATAGTTTGGTCATAGATTCACCCCGTGGCTTCATCAGCATTATCTTCCGAGTGGAAAAGAGGGATGGCGGACAGCGAATGGTCATCAGCCTTAAAGAATTTAACTCTTGGCTACTCCATTGTCATTTCAAGATGGAGGGTACTCACCTCCTGCGAGACCTACAACTGATATCCAATTGGATGGTCCGTCTAGACCTGAAGGACGCCTATCTGGCAGTACCTATTTTCCTCCCACACAGACGCTTCCTACAGTTCTGCTGGGATGCAATTCATCCATTTCCTTGACACCTTGATGCATCTAGAAACTTGACATAATGATGAAATAGCATAATTAAGCCTCTAACTAAGTACCAGGAGAGAGCTGTGCACCTGTGTCCCAGCCTAATTGAGATTTGAAACTTCACATGTCTGCATGCTTAGGAGTTGGGGGCAAGACTTTACCTGCTTTCATTTCTTCAACCCCTTCTGATATGCCAGAGAGTTTTAAGCTGTTATGTTAATGCGGTTTTCCAGATTTTTATAAGTTGCACTCCAAAGTAGTGCTTCATTTCCCATTTACCCCTATAGTTGGGTTACATGTTAAATGTCACTGATTGCTTGCTCGACCTTGCGCTTTCAGTTTCGTTCCAATTCATTTATAATTTGTTAACTAACTAGCATTATTTTTACATAAATGACTGAAAGGATGTAATAATTTCAATATTAGCATATAACATTGTGACAGGCGGAGGAAACGCTTTGTACATTGAGTGCAATGTCAACAGCTGCAGTGACGTATTTTTCGTTGATTTCATTATGAAATAAAAAAAATATTTTTACTAGGTTGAACTGCCGGATGGTACAGAAAAGTTACTTAGGAGCAGATCTAAAATTTGGCGACTACATCGCAAGTGAAATATCTCATCATTCTTATTTCAAGTGCATGATATCCTGATTCACTTGCAATAAAGTGAACGGGATACTTGTACCGTTTGTGACGGAGTGCCGATCCTCCAAACACTAAATCAGGGCATGAATTCTTAAATATCACTCTTGTAATGCTGCAAACGTATGACCTGGAAGCAATATGACCTATTATGAGCCTAACACATTAGGCACAATATTTGGAAATCAGTACGGTTTATAAAAACAGAAGTAACAGGGAATGAACCCTTTACTCAGACCCTCCAGGATTTCGTGGTTTTTCGCGGTTTACCGCGAAATCGACACTTTTGTAAAATTGCCGCGATTTTTACAAAAGTGCTTGCGAAATCATCATTTTTTTTACAAAAGTGCCCCCGAAATTGAAGGAGTGCAGGGGAAAGGTTGTAACACCCCTTTAGTACTGGACAGTGTCACGTTCCCTGTTTGCATCCTTTGCGTGTTTTCTGGAATGGGCACTGAGGCAGAGCAATCCCAGAGGTGCTTTCATGTCCTGAGGAAGAGCAAAGTAACACTAGCTGCCATTCAGAGCTTGCTAGACAGACTGAATTTTGCAGCAAGGATTATACCAGCTTGAAGGATGTTCCTAGGGCGAATAAAGAGGTAGCAAAGGCTCAGTAACTGGCGGATTTACAAACGTGGCGGTCCTTTCTGCAGGTTTTCAATGGCACATTGATGTGGTGTACTCCATGGTGCAACGGTCAGCAGATTCAGCTCTTTAATGATGTATCAGGGAGAGGTTTTGGTGCCATCTTGAACAGAGGTGGTGAGCATCAAAATGACTTAGAGCATGGATTTGCCAAAAAGATTACTGTTCTGTAACTGTTTCCTATTGTCTTGTTGCTCCAACTGTGGCCCCAGGCATTAGCTAACAGAACAGTAAACTTTCTGGTCAGACAACATGTCTGTTGTGCAAGCTATTCATTTTCAGTCTGGGGACTGTCTGGTTCGTGTGGGCTGTGGAGGGAGTTGATGAAGGTTTGCCTGTTTATAAATGTTGAATTTTGAGCACGCCATGTTCAGGGGGTGAAGAAAAAGTGGCAGCTGAAACTATCGTTTTTAGTGGGGGAAATTCCATATGCTTTACCCTTGGGCGAAGAAGGAGATGACACCCTTGAGGGCAGAATGGTGGCACATGGTGGAGTGGGGCAAATGGTAGGAGAATTATCGCTGACCCCTGGGGTCAGAGCCAGATACCGGGCATGCTATAAGTTTAACTCGGTGATGCAGTCCCAGGGGTAGGAAGAGGGCCATTCAACGGTTAGAAGAGAGCAGGAGTTTGTGCTTTGAGATGAAAACAAAGAAGAATAACACACATTGGTGTAAGAATTTAAAAGTGGAATGCAAGTTCCCAATACGTGCGGCCCTGGTAAGAAAGGCTAGGAAGGAGGTTAAGTTGCCAGACCAGAGGTATTATAAGTTCACATTGGTTCTCGAGCCACTGAGAGCTAGGGAAAGCAATGCTATGTAGTTGGCCATGTCGCCTACATGGCTTCTCAGAACCTACACTAAAGCAAATGGAGGGTTGCCTTTCCTAGGGATAACAGCCTTCACCTGTGGGCTGCTTCCTCTGTTCCATATTCCAGGCTGCCTATTTGAAAGCGGAATACTCTGCTAAAACAGTTTCCATTGATTTAAGGCTTTAAATGAATGATTATGAGTAAAATAAAGTGCCGCAAAATTTTCATATTTGTACCGCTAAATTTGCTAATCCATGCCGCTAAATCCTGGGGGGTCTGCAGACAGGAAAGCTTATTTGTGCAATTTCTGAATTAGGCAGTTGATGGGTTCAGTCTGGCAGCGTTAGCAGATGACGTACAACACATGTGACCTGATTTACAGTACGTTGTCAGGATACTCTGTCACATAAAATGAGGAGAGGCCAGAAGGTTGTTTTACCTTTACAAGTATGGGTAAAAATACTTTTACCAATGAAACTAGCATTGGTGGACACAATCTGCCAGTAACCTTTAGCCTAGTATAATGGGGTGAAAGTAAACGACCAGGGGCACAGTACATTTTGTGCGGAGTCCTTTGGTATAACACAGAAAAGCATCTGTGTCTTAGAAAATAAATACTATCCAGATACCTCACAGACTGTTGAGTCCACTGAGGACAACAGAAGGAAGGGTAGAAAGAAGAGATATAGTGCCACAGCTTCCCAGGCCATGCAAGGACTTTGGGGCAGATGTGGGAAGGGTTTAAGCAAATCAGAGGGTTTGCGAATGCTAAACCCATTTTTCTATGTTCTAGGCAATTCGTAAAAGTGTTTCTGAATCACTAAATGTCTTTAGAAATGGATACTTATTTGTTATTTGAAAGGGGCTTGTAGGGGGACACCTACTCACTCATTTCTGAAGCGGAAGTTCCAGGCATCACTCACGCTGTAGCCTATCAGCCCAGCAGCGCACCGGCCTCCCAGCCCACCTCTCGCCGCACCCGCTCCGCGGGTGCCGCTTCGCTGGTGGGCGCTGGTAGAGGCAGCATCTTCAAGGACCAACGTAGGACACAGGCGGCAAGGCGGTAAGGGGCGCCAGGAACCAGCGGGGCTGCGAGCGTGCGGGGACTTCATTTCCCAGAAGTCCCTGCAAGACCAAGGAAGAGCTTCCGGTCCGCTCTCCCTGCTGGCCCGCCCCCCGCCCATCAAAGCCAGTTAAAAGTGCTCCTCCTCCTCTATCCTGTGGGACACCTACTCACTCATTTCTGAAGCGGAAGTTCCAGGCATCACTCACGCTGTAGCCTATCAGCCCAGCAGCGCACCGGCCTCCCAGCCCACCTCTCGCCGCACCCGCTCCGCGGGTGCCGCTTCGCTGGTGGGCGCTGGTAGAGGCAGCATCGTCAAGGACCAACGTAGGACACAGGCGGCAAGGCGGTAAGGGGCGCGAGGAACCAGCGGGGCTGCGAGCGTGCGGGGACTTCATTTCCCAGAAGTCCCTGCAAGACCAAGGAAGAGCTTCCGGTCCGCTCTCCCTGCTGGCCCGCCCCCCGCCCTTTACGCCCCCTACTTAATAACATCTTACTCCCGCAGCGCGGGACGCAGCTAGGGCGAAGACTGGGCAAAGACAGGGCCGTTTGAGGCCGTTCGAGGACGGCAGAGGACGGCCCCGGCCCTGTCACCCTGTATTTTACTTCGTTCCCGCAGGCCTCCACGATTTCTGACGTACATCACTGACGATCACGATGCGTCCCAAAACCAGAAGCACGTCAAAGAAAGCTACACTGGTGACACAAGTGACCGGTCCTATAGACCTTTTCATATCCAGGGTAAACGACACCATTGATAAGAGTATCATCCTACTGGAGAAAAGAGTCTCCCTGGACCTCATGCAGGCCAAACGATCCTCGCTCGGTTCACTTGCCACCGCAAATTCCCCTGCTCACCATGTTGCTAATAACTGCTCTTTACCATTGCCACTAACTACCGTTCCTACGATGACTGTTCCAAATTCTGTAGATCTATCCGTAACCCAAACAGACTCTGATCAATCATACGTCGACCTTGAAGCAACCCCAGACTTAGAAGTCTGCCAATCACCAACTGAAAAATTAGACCAGAGTGTCATTAGTAATTCCTTACTACCTGATCCAGTAACGACCTTAGAACCAACAAAAACAAGGAAAAACACCTCCTTCCTCCTTAAGGCTATGCCAATTATCAAGGAAAAATCTAAAACAAAAACAAAGAATCACAATCTGATCACGCCCACCCCAAACTCCTCGGCAGGTATCCCCTGTTGGGTGGAAAACATGGTTATGGACCTTAAATCAGACCTTGAAGCCAAAATTACAGCACAGATCAAACCCCTAATATCAAAGTTGGACAGACTCACGTCACTAATCAATACGAAATGCAGTTGTAAGACAAGCGGTAACGGTCCCGCTCCAACGCACGGGGCAAAGGAAACACTCCCAAAAAAACCATCTAGTATCAAACAAATAACAGGTACAACAAACAAGCCTAATACTTTACCAACCAGAAAGGCGGCAGCAACACAACCCCTAGCCAAAAAAGGGAGTAATCTAGATGCCCCCCCAGACACCCCGGTCGCGGTAGATCTCCCCCCCGCTACACAAATAGATCCAGCAGGTCAAACTAAAACAAACAACCGACAAGTAAAAGGCAATAATGGAAACACCACCATTCCAGCAGAGACCCTCTCCCCAGAAAAACCACTAGAACTGAAGATCAAGCAGTCTCGGCCCAAAATAATCAATTTACCCCCGGAAGCTTCTCCCTTCGTGGTGGTGTTAACAGCTGTTCCCCCACTGAAGGAGGGTGTAAGAGAAACTTTCGCAGAGCTGAGGAATAAATGTGCCCAGTGGCTCCAACTCCATAAACCCTTACCCGCTCACATCAGGGGTGATATCTTCTCCGCACGCAGAGGAGATTGGGTTGGCAGAAGCACGAAGGCAATAGCGGGGGACGTCATCAGCATCAAATTTAGGGAGATAGGGGCATCAAATTATATCTGCAACTCACCCAATAGAGGACCCGCCACCCAAATAAATCCCCTTCCCTTGTCCTATTTCCTACCCCCATCCTCAAGGCAAAATTTCCCCTGTCCCGCATTCCCATTAAACACTGGGCCCATAAATTCCTCTGAATACAATATGTATCAATATCAGCAGCCTCCACACATGCCACGATTCCCACAAGTTCCACAACAATCAGTTTTCCAGTGGCAACCACCCTCCCAATTTCCTCAACCTCTACACCTTGTTACCCAACCACCTGTTCATCCTCCTCAATACCCACATCATACCACCCAACAGTGGTGGCAACCTCAGCAATCCACGCAACACAACACTCACCAATGGCAGCAGCCGCGGCAAGGACGGTTTCCCCCATTCAACCCACTAGGCCTTAATCATCAAGGCAGAGATAGGGATGAATGGAGTGGACAGGATCACTGGAGAAAGTACAGTGATCCCACACGTTGGGATAGCTGGAATGGCCTTCATTTAGCAAACAGGTATAGCGCCTTAGAGTGCGTTGACTGACTACCACAGCCACAAGAACACTCCCAAATTCACACAGACCTATCGGAACCCACGGTCTCCCCATTAGTCCCCCTAGACCCAGAGACCCCTCCAGCCCCAGAGACCCTTAACGAACCAAAAAGAGTAAAAAGCTCAAGGGATAGTCCAACAATCCTGAGCCTGATCTCGTGGAACATCGCTGGACTAAGGACAAAAATAGAGGATGGGACAATTATGCACCACACGCATAATCATCAAATAATATGCATACAGGAGACATGGTCATTACAAGAACATCACCTGCAGGGGTACAAAACGTACTCCTCTCTCGTGCAGCCGGGACACATAGGTAGACCAAAGGGAGGTCTGTGCATCTATGTAGCCAACACTATCCAAAACGCTAAAATAAAGGTTATAGAACTGGCCTCTAATTTGCAGATCCTTGGTCTTTTCCTCCAGAAAAAAGAGTCAATGGTTATCATTAATTTTTATAACAACCTGGACGAACTGGACTTTGAGGGAGTCCTGGCCCACCTCCACGAAAAATTAACTACTCTCAGAATGAAACAAGGAGAAAGAGGCCCGGCTGCAATAATATGGGCAGGCGATTTCAACCTTCACGCCTGTACCCAACCAAAAAGAAAATGTCCTGGCATGGTGACAGATGACGGCCTCTCACTCACCCATTTCTCGCATAACAAAATGGGCAGACAAATGAATGATCTCCTATCCGACCTGGATCTCCAGATAGTAAACACTTTGGACCATGGGGATAATTCACTTGCACCTACTTATATAGGAAGAGGCTATAAAACCACGGTAGACTTCATAATAATATCAACATCCTTACAACTAAGAATAAAAAACTTTGAAGTCAAACCGAATCCTCAAAGTGACCATGCAATATTAACCTTGGAAGTCTTACTAAACTACCAACAATGTTCTCCAGTAACAATAGCCAATGCATTGACCCAGGAAAATATCAATATGGATAAAGTAAACGGGTACTCAATAAAATGGGGAAGGATAAACCCGGAGGAACTCACCAAAGAGCTAATAAAATCAGTCTATTCCCAAATCAAAACTTGTTTGGACATAGCAACTAAGGACGTGGAGCTTCTAAATAACTTTGCCCAAATTATGGACAAACTAAAAGTTTTACTCACAGCAAAACAAAAATCCGGCCCATCCCAGCCCAAAGGCTGGTTCAACCAAGAGTGTACCAAGGCTCATACAAAATTGAAGCTAGCCTTAAACAAAAATGAAAGGGACCCCCGCACAATAGCCACCCTCAGAAGTGAATATCACAAAACAAGGAAAAAGAGGAAAGAGGAACTCAAGCAAGCGCTGTGGCATGAACTCCACACCAGTGCCCAAGAAAAAAACCCTCAAGCCTTCTGGAGAATTATAAGAACTCCTTTCTTGGCAGACGACACGTGCCCAAAAATCGAAGCTGCAATAGACGCTGCAACTTGGGTATCACACTTCACCAGCATCTTCCAAAAACCAACCTCTGATCAAGAGACGGAAGAGGAGGAAAAAACATTCCTACCATACCCTATAGACATAAATTTCGAAATCTCTGAGATTCTTGTGGCATTGAACTCGACCAAAAAGGGAAAAGCTCCAGGGCCGGACGGAGTCCCGGCAGACTTTTTTAAACACCAAACAGAACTTTGGGCACCGATTTTAACAAGGGTCTGCACTGCAACGGCAAAAATAGGAATTCTGGAGTCATGGACAAGGTCCATCATGGTGCCGATATTTAAAAAAGGTAACCGCATGGACCCTGCCTGCTATCGCCCAATTTCTTTGCTGGACTCACTGGGGAAAATAGCAGGGAGAGTGATCCTAGAAAGACTTCAGGACTGGGCGGAAGAGAGAGGCATCCTATCCGACCTTCAATTCGGATTTAGAAAAGGACTAGGTACTGTGGAACAAGCCCTAAATCTATCGGTAATCCTTGGAAAATATGTGCATGCAAAGAAAGCAAAACTTTACATGACCTACGTAGACTTGTCCGCGGCTTTCGACTGCGTCTCCCATACAAAATTGTGGTCCCTTTTAGCACAGATGGGGGTAGATCCATCACTCCTGAACTTTTTAAGGGAACTCTATTCCAACCCATCCGCAAGAGTCCGCTACGGCACAAAGGGGGAACTGACGGCGTCCTTTAGAGTAGAGCGTGGGGTCAGACAAGGATGTGTCCTGGCACCCTTCCTTTTCTCCCTCTACACCAACAACTTGGAGGTTGAGCTCCTGAAGGGTGCCCGCGATCTTCCACTGGCCAAACATCGCCCGATCCCCGCTCTGCTCTACGCGGACGACGCCGTCCTCCTTGCACAAACCCCCCGTGAACTCCAAAGGTCCCTTAATAGATATTCGCAGTTCATGAGAACCCTTGACCTTCATATAAACGTAAAAAAGACTTTCGTAATGAAGGCTGGGGTTGGGAGGAAACAGCAAAATTCTATCTACCTTGACAGCCAAAAAATAGATTCTACAAATGAATACTGCTATCTGGGAGTCATGATAGATAATAAACTCTCCTGGAAACCAGCAGTAGAAGCCAGAAAACATTGTTTTAAAAGAGCATTAGCCGCATTGGTGTCGTTTACACAAAAATTAGGAAAACGTCCGCCCAGGGAATTGATGACCATATACAAAGCCAAATGTCAATCTACAGCTTTATATGGAGCAGGACTATGGGGCCACACAGATGTTACCTCTCTGCAAATTGCAGAAAACAAGTTTTTCAGATTCCTCTTATCTGCCCCCAAAAGTTCTTCGACTTACGCCTGCCACTTAGAATTGGGGGTGCCATATATAGAAGATCTTGCGAAAATTCAACCACTCCTCCTTTGGCGACGTATCTGGGCTTCAGATAAAAACGACATCACAAAATCAATACTGGCAGATGCAATGTCTCTGGACTACGCTTTAAAAATTAAATGGCTGGCCTATATCCGGACCTTCCTCTCTGACCTTGGAATAGAAAAATATTATTCAAACCCCGAAAAAATTGGAGAACTCTCAAAAAATAATTTAAAAACACGAGCTTTGGACCACCTGGGTAATCTGAGACTACAAATAGAAGCTGGGAAACAGTCGGTGCAGCACGCAATAATGGTCCAATCTACTCTTTTAATGCAGCCCTATTTAAACCTCGACATTGGCACCTTCGACCGATTTCTCCTGATAAGATTCAGACTGAACATATTTCACAAACTGGTAGCTTTTCCAACGCCAAACGTTTGGGACCCAAATCCACTTCCATGTCCATGCGATGGGAAGTCAACACAAACCACCCTTCATACTGTTCTGTTCTGCAAATTTTATCAGGAACACCGCAAACTTTGGTTACTAACTCTTTTAAAATCTTGGGGTCTCAGACAATGCCGAGTAGCCATGTTGAGCTTGCAGCTTTTGGATACTGAAGCCACATGTTACCATGTTCTTAACTTTCTGAAATGTATACACGGACACAGGAAAAACCTTTAAATATAACAGTACTGTATAAATCACCGATACTCCTCTTTGCTGTTTTTAAGTAATCTGTAATCATATCGTACCGCAGATTTATTTTTATCTGTACTGCTTTTATGGATCTTTAAAAAATCCGAATAAAGTTTATTATTATTATTGTAGTGGGCCTCCCTTCTAAATACCGAATCTGTGTCTACGTACCAATGTTTTGCAAGTGAAATCCGGTCGCAAAACTGATATTTCATCAACAACTCAAAGGAGGTGGCAAACCATTCGCGATTTTGAAAATATAAAAAAAACATTTTAAAAAGTGTGTGAATGTAAAAAAAGCACTTGCTTAAGGGGAGTCAAATATTCTATGGGACCACTGCTTCCTCTTACACAAATAAAACAAATAAACAAACAAAAAATAGAAACCTTCCTTTTTAATGCAGTCCTGTACCCTTAACCACATCGCTGCTGTGGTTATTTTTCCCCTGTGCTGGAAATCGGAATTCTCATGTATTCATGACGAGCTCAGCTCGTCATCAGCACAGCTCAACTGTGCCTCATGACGAGCTGAGCTCGTCATGAGCATGGAAGGGGTTAAGCCACTTTTAAAAAAATGATTGTTTTATTTAAAAGCAATCCCAGACATGGTGGTCTGCTGGACCCCAGAAGGGCCACCATATCTGTGAAGGTAGCAAATCGCAGTGGGTCAGTTTATTATTCATGAGGTAGGTCCAAATGCGACCCCCTACAATTAGGTATTTCACTAAACAGCCTATTTTTACGTAGGTCAGTTTACAAAATACCACACTTATAGCAAAAACATGGGCCGCAAATTGTGATCAGTGTTTAGTACAACTAGACTTTTGTCCAGTAAGAGGTCTTAGCATCAAGCAGCTATCTTCTTCGGCCTCGGCTGAATCCCACTCAAGACTATGATTAATTCAGTTTGAGCAAACCACACTAGCTAACATCAGACGATTGAATTGTAAGTGGTGGAATGTACGTACATCCATGGAATATGCCAAGTCTAGGGACAATGCTTAGTCTAGATTACCGTGTCTCAGATGGATTACACTGTTTAATGTGTGTTTTACATCTTCTTCGTCTAGTTTTTGGTGTTTCAGATGGGTCACGCTGTTTGACGTATATGTTTCAGTTCTTCAGCCATAAGCACCTCTTTCTGAAGACATCTCATACAATCAGCATTGACCCTTGCATCATTCTCCCTCTGCAAACAGTGAATTATGTCGATCATCTCAATAATTCAATGTCCTATGCCTGTTCTGTACATATCAATTCTACTATTCCCTAATAACTCACTGGACGATTCTGGTCATCAAAATGGGATTGTTGCAATATTTCTTTTTTGATTACTATTGTTTTTGGTCTGATCAGGTCAGTTTTTGTTCAAACCTATGTTCATTGAGGGGTTTACTTCCTATTTGGTTTTTTTGATGTTTGAGTATGTCTTTTTCGATGTTGGTTTAGGTCACGTCTCCGGACAAAGCTTTCCTCACATTCAGTACATGTATAAGGTCTAGCCCCTGTGTGTATTTTTATATGAGAGTCTAGATCAGCTTTCTGGTTGAATCTTTTGTGGCAGAAAATGCACCCATGAGCTTTTTCACCATACTGTCTTCTTCGGTGAGTGACAAGATGGCTCTTCTTAAAGAATCGTTTCCCACAGTCGGCACAAGCAAATGGCCTCTCTCTTGCCATTACTTTCATATTAGTGGTAATCTTTGCTTTCAGGCTGTGACTTTTATCACTTTCAGTACATGTGTATGTTCTTTGACTGCTATGCACGTTTGGAGGCTCTTTTGGAATGTGTGAATTTCTGAGTATATTTTCAATTTCATTATACTCATATGATCTTCCTACGACCACGCCTTCCTGAGCACAACTGAAAGGCACAGGATTGCCAAACTCACTGTCACGCTGAGTAGTTTGTTCTCTTCCGAGCTCACGAGAACATTCAGACCACATCAGTCTTTGAGAGTTTGCTTTCTTTTTGCTGGTTGGGAGTGGCTTCATCGCTGTTATTGTGCTGAGATCCATTGTAAATTCTTTGCATGGGATGGTTCTTCCAGAACCTCTCAAGGAATCTCTGCCGTTCCTTCTTCTGTTCAGGTCTGCATCGCCTGCTGGATTGGAAGAAGAGTCGGTCATTGAATTCAGCCCAGGGGTCAACAGAGAAAATACTTTCTTCATGTGGGCAAGTTACTTTATTACTTGCAATCCTAGCTCTACATCATGAGTCCCTCTTTTCATACACTATACGAGAGGTCCATGGACACAATTTAATCAATACATTCATTATTATTAAAACATAGGGTTCTCCAATTCCATCTGTTACGTGTAATTAAAACTAAGTAGAATTAATGTTTCAGATTTAAGGCTGGAAAAATCCAATATTAAACCCCCCTTTTAAAATAAACAAAGCTATGCACTAGTATTTTGAAGCTACCTCATGGCACCATTGTCCCAGAAAGGAGCACAATGTCAGCCGAGGTAGTCCATTTTGACAGTAAAATAACTTAAAGATTATAAAATAGTAATTGCCACCTTGACTCCTAGTCGAACAAATAAGATTACGAGCTGTATATGAACGTACAAATATGTCCCATGAGTGAGAAGTTCAGTTACAAGAAACTACTTTTCCTTGTCTGTTCTTTGTCTCTCATGGGATTTTATTCCACCTTCAGCTACATAAAAACAGACTATCAAGGTTATCCATGCCACTGACAAGGGAAACTAATACCACAGAGATAAGAGAGTCAAGAGAGGCTTCAGAACAGTAACTAGGTTACATGAAGAGGATGGTCTTGCAGGTTGCTGGGAGTCAGAACTCATGTTAGGGTTTAGGGAGTAATGCAGTCAACGGGGCAGTTGGATGACAAAAACACACTCTTCACAGTTGGAACTCCCTACAATAGGAACCTGAATTTTACAGAGGTAGCCAGAGCACAAAGAGCTCACGAGGACATATCGAAGAAGCTTGTCCTGAAAGATAATAGGGCTGATGCCCTGAAAGGCTCTATGAACAAAGGACCGGTCCCTGAGCTGGATTTATCGGGTCACTGGAAGCCAGTGCAGCTCCGGTTGAGCTTCAGAGACCAGGCCACAGAAACAGAAGTGGCATACGGAAAGCCATATTCTGGACTCCTTCTAGCTTTAAAAAGGAACATGCTAGTGGGTATTAACAACAAACACTGGCACAATCCAGTCTGGACACAATTCCAACATTTACCACTAGAGTCCTCATGTGAGGAGGAAGAAACGGCAACAGATAGTCTTACAAAACAGATCAGTTCAATAGTGTTTAAGGTCTTTATCCAGCCGAAAGCCCAGACTCTGGGATAAGGCTATCTCCCAAGTTCCTCGGCCAGACGAATGAGGTAAAGGATTGCATTGCCCCAATAAAATGGCTTCTGTCTTAGAGACATTGAGCCTGATGAAGCTTCTATTCAACCAACAGTGGATATGGGAGAGGGAGGCATGCAGGGAGTCCTGGACATGTGATACAGCATTGCACAGGCACAAACAATCTTGGCAAGTGGTAGATGCAAATTTTAAAGAGTACGGGGGACAGGAAGAAGCCTTGGGAACTCTGCAAGTGACAGCATGAGGTGTGAATTGAGAAGAGAGTAAGGCTAGTCACTGGCTTCACCATCCTTTGAACAACAACTCTGTAGAAGAGCAGGGTCTGCTTCCTATGGTCACTGTTAGAACTGGCTATTTCTGGTAGGCTAAGGCTGACGCCATAGCCAGGCAGAAACCACCATTCTAGTCAGGGCAAGGAAGTCACACGCCAAGATAACCTCTGCTCACCCCCTTGGTAGCTTGGCTCAAGCAGTAAGGCTAAACTCGGAGGCAATGTGTAAAGCATTTGCGCCAGCGCACAACAGCAACAACATATTAGGCACACCACAGAAGAGACTCCACACAAGGTTATTATAAAAATAACTTTTGTATTGTAAAAACACATCAGATAAAATCACGCATATACATGGTGCCAACTGGCACGGGCAATATTCACAGGGATTATGTACACAAGACAGGGCCACAAGGGCCACTGTCATAGTCAGATATAGCACTTCTAGAATAAGAAATAATAAAACATAAAATGGTAATCACAAAGATAACAACCAGTAACCACTGGTAACAGGAACCAGGACCTTACTAGGACCACCTGTACTAAGAAAGAAGAACCACCTAAGTATCACACAGCATTAGGGGTCTAAGAAAGAATACATTACTCATGATGCAATAAACCTACATTCAGAGGAGTAGAAAAGACAACCACCTAAGTATTACTGAGCATTTAGGGGTCTAGGAAAAGGACACATTACCCATGATGCAATAACCTACATTCAGAGGAGTAAGAATAGAGCACATGATGCAATAAACTACATTCAGGGGTGCAGCGCAAGAAGACACATGATGACTAAACATTCAGAGGTGCAGCGCATGGAAAGGAAGACACATAATGCATAAACATTCAGAGGTGTTAAGAATAGGGCACATGATGCAATAAAATACATTCAGGGGTGCAGCGCAAGAAGACACATGATGACTAAACATTCAGAGGTGCAGCGCATGGAAAGGAAGACACATAATGCATAAACATTCAGAGGTGCCTAATAAATCAATAGCGCAAAAACACACAGTAGGCAATTACTATTTAAAAGCATAGAAATCACATTGCGCCTACACTACATAAGCCACTACCTGTGGCAGTCCCTAGGCCAACTGGCCTTGATGGGGCAAAGATGCCCTGAGTCCAATGTCAGGGCACGCTGCCATGCAGCGCCAGTCCAAAGTACAACAAAGCCTAAACGTGGCAGCTGCCCACAAAGTGCTGGACAGCTGGGATCAAAAAGTTGTGGCAGGGCTCTCAGTAGCCCCCAGAACAAATCTGCGCCACCTGAGCCACACAGGCTCTAAAAACCATGATGCCCCCACGTTGCAGCCTCTCAGGCTCTTAGAAAACAATTGCCCCTGGGGAGCCTTGTGGGCTCTAGCCAATGTTGGGGCGACCCACTGCCATCCGGGGCCGCCCTAAATGCGCCATAGTTCAATATGCCCCTACGAGCCTCAGGGCTCAAAGAAAGACTGCCCCTGTCGTTGGAGTCTTCCCGGGGGACTCGGTATCAAGGGAGGCCCTCCCCGGCCTCCCAACACCCAGGCACCGGTGCTGGAGGAGAGGGGCGGGCACCGGCAATATGCCCCGATGCCCCCTCTCCCTCAAGTCACTCACCGGCTGTCGGCGGCTGCTGCGGGGGCGGGGAAGCACTCACTGCCGGTCTCTGCTTTGCCCTTCACCCGGTCCCCCATCTCGGGACCGGGACTCTACGTGGAGCCTTCGTGGCTCCAAGGCATTCCGTCTCCTCTCTCGCCAGCAGCGGGGGCCGCCTCGGGTCCTTCACTGCTGCGGTGCTTCACCCGGGCCCCCTCCTGGGACCCGGGGCTCCTCCATACACCACGGGATCCGGCAGCCAATCGGTGCGCGGCGGCGGGCGGGACTTCCTCCGAAAACCGGAAGTCCCGCCCCGTGTCAGGCAGAACGATGCCTGGCCTCCTGATGGCGGCGCGAAGGGGCCGCGGCGGTGATTAACAAGGGCAAACCGAGGGGTGGACACCCTCGAGACTAGAATAAAATAGATAGGCGAGGTAGGCACTCGCAAAGGGCGCCATAGTCGGGGTGGCACCCGCAAATCCGATAAGAGTGCACACGAAGCACTCGGGCAGTCACAGGGCAGGAGCGCTTTCCCCCACGGGATAACCACAGCGCTCTGCCAGCAATCAGGTTAAGAAAGCGCCCACGAGGCGCTGGGGAGCCCAGAAAGCACCAAAACTCCCCAGAAAGAACCCCCACAGCAAGGAGGGTCCCAGCAGCTGCAGGGCATTACAGGTTAAGGCTTCCAGGGCAAAAACAAAGTCCAGCAAAAAGTCCTCAAAGGTGCAGCCAGGCAGGGGGACAGCCAGGAAGAGTCCCCCAGCAGTCCATCAGAAGTCCAGGAGCTGGGCAGGGCCCAGGGATCCCCCTGAGCCCCAGCAGCAGCATGCCCCTGGCAGATTCGAGTTAGAAAACAAGAACAATTTGGAAGGGGATACAACCCCTTTTTATACAGTGCAAAACCTTTGAAGTTCTTTGAAGTCCTTTGAAGCAGGCAGTGTGAGAACCAGCTGGACTGGTTTAGAGGGAAGTCCCCTTCAGTATCAGGGACAGAGGTGTCAGTCGCCCAGCGGGAGGTGGAGCCAGCTTTGTAGTTACACAGGAACAGCCCTTCACTATCAGGTGCCATCTCCTCCCACTTCCCTGGCAGCAGATGCTGCCTTTCATCCATGGGCTGACTTCAGACAACCTCCTGGGCTCTCCAGCCCCTGTCATCCTCAAACCAGACAGTCAATCCACAAGCAGGCCCATGCACTCTGGGCCAGGCTCACCAGCCAATCACACGCTAGCACCAACTTGCACAAATATGCCAACTTCCAAAAGTAGGACTTCTAGACTAGACACAGCCATGCTGCATACATCATTTTGCAGCATTCATTCTCACGAGTTCTCTCATACCAAACTCGCCCCTGCACTCCCCACGCATCAGGAACTACCATGGGCATACAGATTCCCCATTCATTCCTATGGGAGGGCAGGTCACTCACCATTCATCCACAGAGAGCTCAAGCACTTTACACTGTACCACAGTGAAAAAGTGCGCAGAGGCCTAAAATCACCAATACCAGGTTCCATAAATAGGCTAGGAAAACGCAAAAAGTCTAGGGGTGAACCTGCCTAATGGGCCGGGTCCAACACAACCCCCTTCCAGCCAAAACGCAGGGTAGACCAATCACACCACTGATGGGCTTCACTGCTTTGGGCGACAAAACCACGGACACGGCCTCGCACAGCAGGGACACCGTCCAGTTTTGCGCCACTCTGAACCTACATGGTTTCCTCCAAATAATAACTCTCTGACTCAACTAGGGTACCCCACTGGTACACACTAGTCATCCACAGCCAAGACCAGGCCATAGGCCATCCAAATCACAGGTCCTAACTAATCCACAGAGTGGGGGGTAGTAACCCCTGGCATACAATAGCCATTCTCCACTCTCTCTCTCTCAGTGTAGCTACAACCACCACTGATCCAACAACCTAGGGACCATACCCTCAGGCTGACCAGAGGTCACGGGCAAGAATGCCCCACCCTACCTCTACTTCTGGGTTTCCGCACCCTCACAGAAAAGCACTTCACCAGAACACAATTCTCCTACCAGATCAGGACCTCACTCCATCACTGGTCTACCACCTGGAAACTATTCTACTTCTGAGGTACAAAGCACACAGCACAGTCCCTCTTCAAGCAGGTGGGGAGACACAGCACACAGCAAAGCCCCCTTTCCTCTACCTTAGTGAAAACAACAAACTGCAGGTGAGCCCCAGAACACACAGCAAGGGCAGCCCCCTCAGTCTCTTCAGCTGATCCACTTTGGTAGAGATTCCTCTTGACCTAGAAGTTTCCTAATCTCCCAACCTAAGATCTAAACCCTCAGGTTACACCGGGGTCAGAAGTAAGGACACCGTCCCTCTGCACCCAGTTCCAGTATGTCTCAGGCTAGACAGAGCACACGCCAGCGGCGTATCAGCGACACACTCTCCTCCAGTACTCCCTATCAGGTCAGGCCACACCCCAACCCGGCTTTCCCCCCTCCTCGGGGAA
This sequence comes from Lissotriton vulgaris, assembly GCF_964263255.1. Taxonomy (NCBI): domain Eukaryota; kingdom Metazoa; phylum Chordata; class Amphibia; order Caudata; family Salamandridae; genus Lissotriton; species Lissotriton vulgaris. The sequence continues at coordinate 14,354,426 of NC_141687.1, forward strand.
CGACCTCCAGAGGCGCCACAAATGGTCAAGCACTCTAGACGGTCAAATGCTCAGCGAGCCAGGACTTCTGCACCCTCCACTTAGGAGCGGTACTGCCCAACACTAGGACCGCCGGAGTTCTGGTTACAGACACTCCCCGTCCTCTAGACACAGGAAGATCCTCCTCAAATGACCTATGTACAGCTTAGGCCCCTGACCTGGCGCTCCCTTAAGGAACCCTCCAGGCCCTGAGATAGGGTTTCAGGCCAACGTGGGACACACCGTCCCACACTCACTCCGCCTCCACTGAGACAGGGCGTGAGCCCCTACACCCCTACCATACTACTGGGACCAAGCTGGGTTAAACATGAACCTCTTCCCCTTTACAGGATCATCAGATACACAAGCCACTCCTTTTGGAACCACTCCCTAATGCCTCTGCAAGACATCTAGCACACCGCCAGACATCCACCTTCTTATCCAGTGCCTCTGCAGGACCTCCTGCACACCACCAGAGGTACACCTCTCATGCAAGCTTTTTAACAAAAAGAAAACTCACACCAACTCCTCCAGTTAAGCACATCATTCATTCGCACACTCCCCCCCCTCGGACTGGTAAGGCAGTTTCCACCACCCCTGATCACTCAACCTGACCACATGTGACACAGGTACCAAACTCTGGGAGCGGGGAATGGGAATTAATACACTGGACACATTTAAGCTGCCACCACTGGATCCTACCACACTGGGGAATCCAGACACACACACTACACTCAGGGAACAACCACCCTCCTGAGCTAGTCATTTCTCCTCACACTCCCTCTCTTCCATCTACCCACACAGGGACAGGATTTGGGATTGGACACGGGACCCAGCAAGGGATTCCTAATCTATGGGAACCTCCCCCCTCTAATGGCGTCCCGCCCTGTCGATTTCTCTCATCTGCCACTAAACATAAAGTGCAGAAACACATTTGAAAATGACACTCTTGAGGAAAAAAAATCAAAAACAATAATCCCAAACATGTGACTATCTGAAAAAAACAATTGTAGAGTTTTGTAATGTAGCCAGTTGTCGCTATGGCACTGCGCAAACACATGTCCAAAATCCGCACCGCTGACCCACCAATGTTAGAACTGGCTATTTCTGGTAGGCTAAGGCTGACGCCATAGCCAGGCAGAAACCACCATTCTAGTCAGGGCAAGGAAGTCACACGCCAAGATAACCTCTGCTCACCCCCTTGGTAGCTTGGCTCAAGCAGTAAGGCTAAACTCGGAGGCAATGTGTAAAGCATTTGCGCCAGCGCACAACAGCAACAACATATTAGGCACACCACAGAAGAGACTCCACACAAGGTTATTATAAAAATAACTTTTGTATTGTAAAAACACATCAGATAAAATCACGCATATACATGGTGCCAACTGGCACGGGCAATATTCACAGGGATTATGTACACAAGACAGGGCCACAAGGGCCACTGTCATAGTCAGATATAGCACTTCTAGAATAAGAAATAATAAAACATAAAATGGTAATCACAAAGATAACAACCAGTAACCACTGGTAACAGGAACCAGGACCTTACTAGGACCACCTGTACTAAGAAAGAAGAACCACCTAAGTATCACACAGCATTAGGGGTCTAAGAAAGAATACATTACTCATGATGCAATAAACCTACATTCAGAGGAGTAGAAAAGACAACCACCTAAGTATCACTCAGCATTTAGGGGTCTAGGAAAAGGACACATTACCCATGATGCAATAACCTACATTCAGAGGAGTAAGAATAGAGCACATGATGCAATAAACTACATTCAGGGGTGCAGCGCAAGAAGACACATGATGACTAAACATTCAGAGGTGCAGCGCATGGAAAGGAAGACACATAATGCATAAACATTCAGAGGTGTTAAGAATAGTGCACATGATGCAATAAAATACATTCAGGGGTGCAGCGCAAGAAGACACATGATGACTAAACATTCAGAGGTGCAGCGCATGGAAAGGAAGACACATAATGCATAAACATTCAGAGGTGCCTAATAAATCAATAGCGCAAAAACACACAGTAGGCAATTACTATTTAAAAGCATAGAAATCACATTGCGCCTACACTACATAAGCCACTACCTGTGGCAGTCCCTAGGCCAACTGGCCTTGATGGGGCAAAGATGCCCTGAGTCCAATGTCAGGGCACGCTGCCATGCAGCGCCAGTCCAAAGTACAACAAAGCCTAAACGTGGCAGCTGCCCACAAAGTGCTGGACAGCTGGGATCAAAAAGTTGTGGCAGGGCTCTCAGTAGCCCCCAGAACAAATCTGCGCCACCTGAGCCACACAGGCTCTAAAAACCATGATGCCCCCACGTTGCAGCCTCTCAGGCTCTTAGAAAACAATTGCCCCTGGGGAGCCTTGTGGGCTCTAGCCAATGTTGGGGCGACCCACTGCCATCCGGGGCCGCCCTAAATGCGCCATAGTTCAATATGCCCCTACGAGCCTCAGGGCTCAAAGAAAGACTGCCCCTGTCGTTGGAGTCTTCCCGGGGGACTCGGTATCAAGGGAGGCCCTCCCCGGCCTCCCAACACCCAGGCACCGGTGCTGGAGGAGAGGGGCGGGCACCGGCAATATGCCCCGATGCCCCCTCTCCCTCAAGTCACTCACCGGCTGTCGGCGGCTGCTGCGGGGGCGGGGAAGCACTCACTGCCGGTCTCTGCTTTGCCCTTCACCCGGTCCCCCATCTCGGGACCGGGACTCTACGTGGAGCCTTCGTGGCTCCAAGGCATTCCGTCTCCTCTCTCGCCAGCAGCGGGGGCCGCCTCGGGTCCTTCACTGCTGCGGTGCTTCACCCGGGCCCCCTCCTGGGACCCGGGGCTCCTCCATACACCACGGGATCCGGCAGCCAATCGGTGCGCGGGACTTCCTCCGAAAACCGGAAGTCCCGCCCCGTGTCAGGCAGAACGATGCCTGGCCTCCTGATGGCGGCGCGAAGGGGCCGCGGCGGTGATTACCAAGGGCAAACCGAGGGGTGGACACCCTCGAGACTAGAATAAAATAGATAGGCGAGGTAGGCACTCGCAAAGGGCGCCATAGTCGGGGTGGCACCCGCAAATCCGATAAGAGTGCACACGAAGCACTCGGGCAGTCACAGGGCAGGAGCGCTTTCCCCCACGGGATAACCACAGCGCTCTGCCAGCAATCAGGTTAAGAAAGCGCCCACGAGGCGCTGGGGAGCCCAGAAAGCACCAAAACGCCCCAGAAAGAACCCCCACAGCAAGGAGGGTCCCAGCAGCTGCAGGGCATTACAGGTTAAGGCTTCCAGGGCCAAAACAAAGTCCAGCAAAAAGTCCTCAAAGGTGCAGCCAGGCAGGGGGACAGCCAGGAAGAGTCCCCCAGCAGTCCATCAGAAGTCCAGGAGCTGGGCAGGGCCCAGGGATCCCCCTGAGCCCCAGCAGCAGCATGCCCCTGGCAGATTCGAGTTAGAAAACAAGAACAATTTGGAAGGGGATACAACCCCTTTTTATACAGTGCAAAACCTTTGAAGTTCTTTGAAGTCCTTTGAAGCAGGCAGTGTGAGAACCAGCTGGACTGGTTTAGAGGGAAGTCCCCTTCAGTATCAGGGACAGAGGTGTCAGTCGCCCAGCGGGAGGTGGAGCCAGCTTTGTAGTTACACAGGAACAGCCCTTCACTATCAGGTGCCATCTCCTCCCACTTCCCTGGCAGCAGATGCTGCCTTTCATCCATGGGCTGACTTCAGACAACCTCCTGGGCTCTCCAGCCCCTGTCATCCTCAAACCAGACAGTCAATCCACAAGCAGGCCCATGCACTCTGGGCCAGGCTCACCAGCCAATCACACGCTAGCACCAACTTGCACAAATATGCCAACTTCCAAAAGTAGGACTTCTAGACTAGACACAGCCATGCTGCATACATCATTTTGCAGCATTCATTCTCACGAGTTCTCTCATACCAAACTCGCCCTTGCACTCCCCACGCATCAGGAACTACCATGGGCATACAGATTCCCCATTCATTCCTATGGGAGGGCAGGTCACTCACCATTCATCCACAGAGAGCTCAAGCACTTTACACTGTACCACAGTGAAAAAGTGCGCAGAGGCCTAAAATCACCAATACCAGGTTCCATAAATAGGCTAGGAAAACGCAAAAAGTCTAGGGGTGAACCTGCCTAATGGGCCGGGTCCAACAGTCACCCCCACTTTTTGCTGTGATTTTCTGGTTTTTTGACTTTGGGGTGGCTGTGGGCCTGCTAATCAGACCCGCAGTCCAGCTGTTCTCTCTCTAAATTGATACCATGTACTTTAGGTACATACCAGATTGGTTACTGGGTCACTCTTGCGAGCCCCTGTATAGTGTACCATAGGTACCCAAGGCATAGGTGTACCTTAGGCCTACCAGGGGCTGCAGCATGTACTGTGCCACCTCTGGTTTGCCTTGCAAACGGACACCATAGGTCAGTTCACACAGCCTGGGTAAGGTGGTGTAATCACCCCTTACTTAGATATAGTATACCTATATCTACCTTATATATAGACACATATGCACCTATAAGTCACTCCTATGGTAGGCCTCGACAATCCTGGAGGCAGAGTGCTTGGTTTTATGTGGGAGGCTGCCCTAGCATGAGCTGAGCCCCACTGCTCTGCAGCTTTCGGAACCGTCTCCTTATAGCTGTTCTATGATATAGCCATACCATATACTCTTAAGTGCATTATAATCCTCGCGGTTAATGCTAACTTTGGTTTGGCTTTATCAAAACATGTGGTGTAAGGTGTCAAACACTTTGGAATACTAACCCCCCAGCAATTCTGGTGGCGGGGGTAGCATTCCACCCTTCTAGAGGGAAAAGACATGTATGTTACTGCTTTACCCGGTTAAAGTTAAACAGAGCCCTGAGAAGTGCGGCGGAAATCGACGGAGACTGATGACGTCCCGCCATTTAGGCTGTTGCGGTCTGGGCACGGTAAATCAGCAACGCCGCGACCCCACAGAACGTAGCTGCCGCACCACACGCTATCCTACAGCGGAGGATCATTCATTGTCCTCAACATCGCAGTGAAACGGGAGTTAACCCCCAATCGGCCAGACCCGCCTGACCTCAAAATGGCACCCAACACTGAACGCGACCACCGGAGCAGTCTCTGAACACCTGGGCGCATCAAGAAGAGTAAGGTGAGCGGACTGCACATAACCAGGGGCATATCCAGAGAGACTTTCTCATCCTGCTACAAAGGCATGCAGACTCTGCGAAGGTTACTGCCTGACCCTAAAATGGCGGTCCGGTAACCCAGAATCTCACATTGGGGTACCAGAGGAACAGGCAAACCAGTTCTGGATCACGTGGGGTCTCCCCAAAGTCTGCACGGCCTGCAAACTGTGCCACAGCACCCGCCTCCCCCGCGACGACAAATTGGCAAGAGCAACACTGAGGTGACCAGAGCGAAGGCCCCCGGCACTCCCAGACTGCTGCGCGCTCCCTCTTCCCACGGGAGGATGCCACTCCTTCGCTAGGACGCCGCAACCCGGCATACAGGCGGTGGGCACCACACCACAGGCGGCAGAGCTCCCGACGCCTACTCTGGCCCCGCTACGACATCGAGGGCCAGAGATACATCGATTTGGAATCGCGGCCTGGAGGACGGCCGAGACCGGGGGATCACCCGGGACTGGTGACCGCGCTGCAGTGGAACAACAGCGGGGCCGGAAACCAGAAGTTGCCGGCCCGCTGGACACGAACAGAGGTGCCGGAGTCTAACTTCGGGGGCGAGAAGGCGCAAAGGACCTGCGGGGGTGCCTGCTAGGTGGCCCCCGCCCTCTCTTGTGAAGTCCCCAGGCCTACACTGAGTATACTGTGCTGTGGAGCCCCGAGCTTTGGCGGTGAGGTGGCGGATTGGTAGGGTAGGGTGTTGGGGGGAGTGGATAGTTATTTGCTTTCCCCCCACTCACGGGCCCTGGATTTGGCACTTAGTGGGGCCACAGCAGATTGCCTGATGAGTGGACTCCGTGTGGGGCTGAGACTTACCCCAGGAAGTGTGAAGGTGTGGGCGATCCTGCCCGTGTTGGAATCCTGCTTCTGGACTGCAGTGGACACATTGGCTCCTCTGTAGAATGGGGGCTCCATGAGGTTCCGCCTGCTGAGTGACAGTGTATGGGGGCCTTTCACCTGGACTACATAGCCATCTGACACACTCCATATGGAACAGGGTCCAAGGATACCTTGGACCCTGAAGTATACCTGACCCCATCATGGCTGAAAATGATGACTCCACCCCCATGCTGAACTTTGACTTACTCTTCCCGTCCAGGACTGCACCTACCCTTATGCGAACATCTGCAATTCTTTCTTTCCTCCCCGCTCTACTCCTCTCCACTTACCTGCTACTGACCTCTGCCCTCACCTTGTCCTGGCCCTAGTCCCCACCCTGTTTACCCGTGAATTTTCCCTTGGCATGTGAGATCTAGCTATTTTGTCTGATGCCCGATGGAGCTACCTGGTTTAGCTATAAGGGAAGAAAGGTCGGGGATTCCATCCTTGGACGTCACCTACCCAGTCGGTCTTCAGCCAGACTTCCTTTCGTCTCTCCTGTCGTCTCTTCCCGCATCCTCCCTCTATGTCTCTCCTTCTCTCCTCTCTCAATATTTTGAGACTGAACTATTTTGTCTGATGCCCGATGGAGCTACCTGGTTTAGCTATAGGGGAGTAGGGCCGTGGACTCCCTCCTTGGTCGTCACCTACCCAGTCGGGCTTTAGACTGACTTCTTTTCGTCTCTCCATGTTGTATATCCCCTTTCCTCCCATTTCTCCCCTCCCCTCTACGCTCCATTATTTTGCCCTCCATGCTCGTTTTATGTTTCCCTTGAGACCTAGCTATTTGGCCAAAGCCCAGTGGAGCTACCTGATAGCTATAGAGGAGATGGGTTTTGGGACTCCCCCTCGACCTTCACCTACCCAGCCGGACTTTGGGCAGACCTTCCTCCGTCTTTCTGCTGTATCTCCCCTTTACCCTTACCCCCTTCCCCTCTATACTCCACTTATCTCGTTCTCTATGCTCTAGTAATTGTTTTTCTAGCAACTGTTGTATATTGAAACTGATGTAAAGCGCTCTGATACCTCCGGGTCTAGCCAGCGCTATATAACACTCTTTAAATAAATAAAATAAATAAATAAATAAATAAATAAATAAGATGCTGCTGCCACAGACACAAGTCTGGCCTCCTGCTGCTGGACGAAACTCCGGCAGGGGAGGCCTGGACAATAGGTTTCCTGTCCAGAGAGGTGCCAACACCTCCCCAGACAGGCAGATGTGTATTGGGACAGGGGGGGGCTGCATCAGCAGATGCTTTTTGAGACATTGCCTGGGGCACACAAGGTGCTCCATGCATATCCCGGTTCAAACCAGTTGCTGGGGCACTCCAGCCCCAGCTCTGGCGCAAAACTGGACAAAGGGAAAGGGGTGTAACCTCCCCCTTTCCTGGTCCCACCCTTAGGAGGGACCTAGGCAGGTAATCCAGCCCCTTAGCTTAGTATAAGTGAAATGAAATGAAATGAAAAGTGGACTTATATAGCGTGATTGCTGCCCTGGGGCGTCCAAGCGCTAAGTATAGGAGCTGTGTCCCCAGGACTTCAGATTATCCTGGAAAGAAACTTTGATACAGAACTCTTGGACCTTCGACATTCTATTCTGACTGTGCAAACAGGCACCACCAGTAACTTGCAGGTCTGCTTTGTCGACGCTCCAGCTGGAACCTGAAGTCTCAGCGACAAAGGAACTGGACTCTCAGACTTCTCTAACTTCGACCCACATCCACAGCAAAGCTGAGATCCGTGGCGGACACGAGAGACCGGACACCATGGACATCCTGCATTTTGCTAACTGCATCGACTCCTGAGGTAACTCGCAGTTGTGCATAGGGGTATGAGAAGCGCCAGAGCTCAGCACCATTTGCACCGAAGCTCAGCACTCCACACTCCACGAGTGCCGCGTGGGGCCCGCTCTTGCATTTCAGCTCGACGCGTCTTCCTGGTTCCTTGCCTGTTGGCTAGTGAGCCCCCTGAAGACTTTTCTTTTGAACTAAACTGCTTTCCTGGTTGCTCCAGGCTTGCTTCAGCTTCCCTTCAAAGGAGAAGCGCCACAGACCTTGCTGGTCTGCAACAGAGCCAATCTCGACATCCTGCGTGGGTTGCATTTTCCAAGGCTTGTTGGGTCCAATCCGGATACCGACACCGCAGTCAACTAGATCCTTCGTGGGACAGCTCGAATCCAGCGCCTGGTCATCGTTGATGCCTCCTGGACCTCGTGGCTGAAGAGACAAACTCACCTTCTTCACCTTCAAGCACGCAGCATTGCCTGGTTCCTGCCTGGTCACTGGCTAGTGACCCAGACTCTGTCCCCTCTGCTTTCAGGTTCTTCACATCACCGATCCACCCTTGGATCCACCCGACACTCTTCCACTGGCCCCCTGCAGCACTTCTTTGCAGATCTCCATAGAAAACGATGACGAAACCAGACACGAAAAGACACCTATGCACCCGGCTTCCCTGGGTGAGGTAACATGAGTACTCTGCTGCTCCCATGGGTCTTGACTCTCGAAGTGTCCTAGTTTAAAAGGGTTGCATCTTAGTCCATCCGGAAGTGTCCTTAAACAGTAACTTTGTAACTTCTTCGTTTCCCATTATAAGTCAATAGTAACTCGCGACTGTGTTTAGACACGGCACGCGTCTCCCGTGGGCCTCCTACTTCCTAAGCTTTGGTTATTTAGTGTAGCCCCAGCGATTCCCCAGGCCCTAGGCCTGCTTTCTACCTCTCCCATGGTACTTATACCACTTTCTTAGTATATGGTCCGTGAAGACCCTAGGGCATAACTGTATTTGTGCAACTTATCGTATTCTAATTGAGTAACTTGTGATGTATATTGATCTCTGACCTCATTAAGAGTGCAGAGGGGTTGTGTTAGAAATAAATACATATATATTTGATATATACCTTGTGTGGTGTCCTTTCATTTGGTACTCAAGGGATTATAATTGGTAAAACAGCTGCCTGAAGTTTGCTGTTCTAAATCTAGAGCCCATTTCTGGGCCTCAGTTATGTCACTTAAATAGTTCCCAGACAGACCGAATATTGAATAAGCACTCCACCAACGAGGCATAGCAACCTGAGTATCTGCTTACTCGACCATGCAGAAAGCACTGACGCTTTGTTGAGAGGTAGAAATGCTACAATACATGGGAGCAGTAAGCTTAGAAGAAAATCTAACAGCTAATACAGCAATGATCGTCTTAGCCTGTAGAAGTCCACCGCTATATCTTCGCACTGGCAACGTACGAGGTGCTGGCCAGCATGTTTGGGTCACCATAATTACCATTCATCGAAGGTCTGCCACCCTTTGCACTGCGGTCTCCATGTTCTTAGCTACAGCCAGAACGGTGGCGGATCAGCCACCCTAGATCAGACGGCTAATCCACCACCATCAGGCTTAGCTCTTCATCTTAGCAGAGCTCGAGCCGTCTGCCATCCTTCATACGGTAATCTCCATGTTCTTATCTACACCCAGAATGGTGACGCACCAGCCACCCTAGTTCGAATGGCTAGCCTACCACAACTCGCTCATAATCTTAGTAGAGCTGGAGCAGTTGGCCGGGAAGGGCATTTAAAATAGGCCCAGATGGAATATCCTTGCTGTCCTCCTACAAACCAGGCTATGATCTCTCAGACTGAAGCCTTCTTGTCTTCCCATCTGGAGGGGTCCTGGCTTGCCAGTAAGGGTTGGTTTGTTCCTACTGGAGCAGGAGTTAGACTGAATTGCATATGGCAGGTCTCTGTATAGATTGACGCAGTGGGTGAAAAACAATAGAATGGAATGCGGGCCAAGCTATCATCTATGACTGAGATTAATTCAAACATCCGTTCAATCACTCTGTTATTTGTTGCTCGAGTATTCGGAGTTGGACCTTTTAGGCACAAATCTCTTTTTCAATTGTACAGAAAAGGGGAGAGAACTGGTTGATGTCAATCTACTCCAAGCCATATGAAGCTTTGCCCTCAAATGTTTTTTACCGCAAATGTTCTGCGGACTCTGATTGGAAAGTTGCTTCAATGCTTAATGCTTCTTCAACAGTACACATGCTATTGATGACAAACATGATACCCCAGTGCTTGTTTTTAACCTCATGGATCGCCACATCCAACGGGAACATCACTGCTTTCCATGGCTGTTTCTAATTTGACCTAAGGGAATGTCTGAGGACAACACAGCTCCCTGAAACAGATTCATAGCACCAGCACAGATACTTAGGCGTGCGAGGTTGAATCCTCTGCCCTGTATTATGAATATGGCACACTTTCCCTGTGCAGCAGTGCGGGCAGCAGCAGTGTGCCCTACTACAAAGAATGTGCTGCCCCCAGGACAGCCACAGTGGGGGCACTCACTAAAGTGCTTCAAAGCTGCTCCACGTTTCACAGCGCAGGCAGCATGCCATCTGCACTTTGAAGCTGCTGCCTTCAAGGGGGTGTTAGGGGAGTCCAGAACCCCCTTTCTTCCCCTCCATTGTGGTGTCTTTAAGAAGGGCAATCCAAATTGTGCGCCTCCTAAGAACATGTTTGGCTCCGCGCCTGCGTCTATAACAGAGTGAGGAATCAGAGGCAAAGTGGACCCATGTAAATGAGGAAACCCCTCTCAAGATAGCGCTGGTGCTATATGTGCGCCAGCACGGTCAGTTTTACAGAAGGTGCCGTATAAGCGTCTGCAGCACATTCTGTAATACCACTGTGCCCCGGGGGCACACCCAGCAGGTGCCCCGAGGGTACAATGTATAATACGGTCCCTGGTGTGTTTTCAAAGGAGCGAGTAGTTGCAAGTTCCACAAAACTGACTTATGTGATTTGGGCTGCTGACCCTGGCAGCGCTCTGTAGCCCAGTGCTCTAGTCACTGTACCTGTGAACCCGGGCTGCTCTCCACTAGGATAGTAGCAATACGATACTGCTGCATTCCAAGGTTTGACTAGTGATGCATGAGGCACTAGTAGGACTGGACGCCGGTGAACGGTATCCTCCACTGCTTTTAGAGAGAGTACTCCGTACCCTTTACTCCAGGTAAAAGGAGACAGAGAGGTAACCATGTATCACAGCACTGAAGGTTCTTGTGTTTAGAAATACCGTAAACTTGAATCCTGGCCTCTGGACCTTTCCAAACAGCCTTCCCATAGGTAGTATCCCCTTATTTGTGAGTGAAGCCCAGTGGCTATGTTTGAATCTTATCTGAGAAGTGGCAGAAAACTTCACACCTTTAAACCTTCTATCTCCTAATGAACTGCAAATGTGCAGCTTTCCTTTGTGCTTTGAAGCTGGGTAAGGACCACCAGCGGAAAGCAAACAAGCACTAACAGCTAACTTTTTACAACAAAAAAATACACTCGACACATCTCGTTTATGCTCAAGTCAAGTCAAGTCAAGTCAAAGATTTATATAGCGCGCTACATACCAGGAGGGTCTCAAGGCGCTTGAAGAAGGGTGGGGAATTACTTGTCGAATATCCAAGTTTTAAGTTGCTTTCTGAATGCTAGGTGGTTCTGAGTGAGACGAAGGTGAGTGGGGAGTGAGTTCCAGGTTTTAGCTGCGAGGTAGGAGAAGGATCTACCTCCCATGGTGGTTTTGTTGATTCGAGGTACAGTGGCAAGGGCTTGGTTGGAGGATCGTAGTTGGCGGGAGGGGGTGTAGAAGGAAAGTCGTGTGTTGAGGCATTCGGGTCCAAGTTCGTAAAGTGCTTTGTGTGCGTGGGTTAGGAGGCGGAAAGTAATCCTCTTATTGACGGGGAGCCAGTGGAGGTTTTTCAGGTGATTAGAGATGTGGTCTTTACGTGGGATGTCTAGTATGAGTCTGGCTGATGCGTTCTGGATGCGTTGGAGTTTTTTCTGGAGTTTTGCTGTGATACCTGCGTATAGGGTGTTTCCGTAGTCCAGGCGGCTGGTGACCAGTGCATGGGTGACCGTTTTTCTGGTTTCGGTGGGGATCCAGCGAAATGTTTTTTTGAGCATGCGAAGAATGTTGAAGCAAGATGATGAAACGGCGTTGACTTGTCTGTTCATAGAGAGTGAGGAGTCCAGGATGACGCCCAGGTTCCGTGCGTGGTCCGTCGGGATGGGTGCTTTTCCAAGGGCTTCTGGTCACCAAGAGTCATCCCAGGCGGAGGGGGAGGCACCTAAGATAAGGACTTCTGTTTTGTCTGAGTTAAGTTTCAGACGGCTGTGCTTCATCCACTCGGCTACATCTTTCATTCCTTCATGTAGGTTGGTTTTGGCGGTGTTAGGGTCTTTGGTGAGTGATAGGATCAGTTGAGTGTCATCAGCGTAGGAGATGATGTTGAGGTTGTGTTGGCGTGCGATGGCCGCGAGGGGGCTCATGTATACGTTGAAGAGGGTGGGACTGAGTGAGGACCCTTGTGGTACGCCGCAGATGACTTCAGTGGCCTCTGAGTGGAATGGTGGGAGGCGGACTCTCTGGGTTCTTCCGGTGAGGAACGAGGTGATCCATTCCAGTGCTATTCCTTGGATTCCAATGTTTCTGAGGCGCTGTAGATGGGTGCTATGGCAGACTGTGTCGAAGGCTGCGGAGAGGTCGAGGAGGATGAGGGCGACTGTGTCTCCATTGTCCAGTAGAGTTCGAATGTCGTCTGTTGCTGCGATGAGTGCGGTCTCAGTGCTGTGTTTGGCTCGGAAGCCGGACTGTGAGGAGTCGAGGGATTTGTTGGTTTCGAGGAAGGCGGCGAGCTGGTTGTTGACAGCTTTCTCGATGACTTTGGCCGGGAATGGGAGGAGCGAGATGGGGCGGTAGTTTTTGAGTTCGGTGGGGTCAGCCGTGGGTTTTTTCAGAAGGGCGCTGAGTTCGGCGTGTTTCCAGCTTTCTGGGAAAGTGCCGGATTTGAGGGAGCAGTTGATGACGTCTCGGAGGTGTGGTGCTATGATGGAGTCTGCTTTGTTGAAGATGTGGTGAGGGCAAGGGTCTGAGGGGGATCCTGAATGGATGGAGTTCATCAGGTGAATGGTGTCCTCAGTGGAGATTGGGTTCCAGTCATGAAGGGGGGTGAAGGACCTGCAGAAGGTTGGGTGGGTTGGTCTCCAGGTCGGTTGTCGAAGCTGTTGTGGATGTCTGCGATTTTGTTGTGGAAGAAGGAAGCTTGTGGGCGTTGTTGTCTAGTCGGTCTTTGAATGCGGCTTTCTTGGCAGATCGTATAAGTTGGTGGTGTATGCGGGTGGCGTTTTTGAAGGCGTCCCTGGTGCTGGTGTTTGGGTCTTTTTTCCAGGCCTTCTCGAGGGAGCGACAGAGTTTCTTTGATTTCTTAAGATCATCGTTGCACCAGGAGGCGCTTTTGCTGCCTAGTTTGGTTTGACGATTTTTCAGCGGTGCTAGGATGTCGGCGCTGTTGGATAGCCATTGGGTGAGGTTAATTGCTGCTTGGTCGGGGTTTGAGGAGTGGGCAGGGGGGTTTTGAAGAAGCGATGAGGAGATCTGGTCGATGGTGATTTTGTTCCAGTTTCTTCGCAGAGTAGGTTGAGGATGGTTGTGAGTTGTGGTCTTATTGTAGGTAAAGTGTACGCAGCTGTGGTCCGTCCAATGGAGAATAGTGGTGTGGCTGAAGGAGACATGTTTGCTGGAGGTGAAGATAGGGTCGAGTGTGTGACCTGCGATGTGGGTGGGCGTAGTGACAAGTTGTTTGAGTCCGAGGTTGGCGAGATTGTCCAGAAGGGAGGTGGCGTTGGTGTCATTGCTCTTTTCCAGGTGAAAGTTGAGGTCTCCCAGTAGAATGTATTCCTCGGAGGGGAGGGCGTGTGGGGTGATAAAGTCAGTGATAACGTCGATGAATTGTGAGCGGGGTCCTGGAGGTCGGTAGAGGAGTGTGCCTCTGAGTGTGGTCTTGGGGTCGATGTGGATCTGGAAGTGAAGGTGTTCGGCGCTGGCAAGGTTGACGTCTGAGCTGGTTGAGATGCGGATGGAGTTCTTATGGACGATAGCGATGCCTCCTCCTGTTTGGTCGGTGCGGTCCTTACGGATGATCTTGTAGCCTTCCGGGATGGCAATGGTGATGTCTGGGGCTCATGAGGCGTTCATCCATGTTTCTGTTAGGAAGGCGACGTCGGGGGAAATGGTGTCTAGTAGGTTCCAGAGGTCGATGGCGTGTCTGTGGACTGAGCGGGTGTTGAGCAGGATGCATTTTAGGTGGTTGGAGTCAGATATCTGTTGTGCGTTCGTGGATGAGGAGTTTATATTGGTGCCGTCGAACTTGCAGGAGTAGCATGTGAAGGGTCTATGGGTGTGTCCAGGAGCGGCTTGGGCGCAGTTGGGGAGTCGGCCGGGGTTAAGGGTTAGGAGGGTGGAAGCGTCGTATGTAATGCGGGAGGGCAGGGCATTGCATGGACCAGGGGGTCTGGCGCTGGGCGCGGCCTTGGCGCGGACGGGCGTAGACGGGCTTACCTTTGGCGCACCTTCGGCGTGGACGCTGCACGGTGGGTCATCAGCCTTAAGTGGAGAGTGGAGGGGGCGGAGCGTGGGCGGGGCAGCTGGGAGGCGGGAGCTGGGAGGAGACACGGGCTCATACAAGGTAAACAAACACTCCACCAAATGGCAGCCCGGTACCAGAAACGAAACTGGGGCACAGCCGGAGTGCGAGATAAGGTACACCAATTATTAAAATAATTCAAACACAGTGCAGGCGCTTTTTACCTTCCCCGCAATGCAGGCCAATGACCATTAATTATGTAGGCACTAAAATGATGTTAGGCGCGATACAAACGCTGTAATAGGGCAAGCAGGCAGCAGGCATAAAATTAATAGTAACGATACCAAGAGCTGCGTGCACTTCGAGGCGAGTTTTCACACTTTCAAAACAAAAGTAGAAGTGTCAGTGAATGAGTCCCACAGGACATGTGTTTGGCTTATTACTTTACGGAACTTAGGCAGCATTCACCAGCTTGTTTGTCTTAGTTTCAAAAGTAGATGTGCTTGCTCAGTTCGAGGAGGCATTCTCGGACACCCCCAACTTGCATCCACAAACTGGAAGGAGTTGGATTTACCACAGTGAGTGAGCTAATGACGCAAGAAAGACATGTCTTCCTGAGCCTCATGTGGCTGTCATGGGAGCCATTAGTAAAGGTTCAGTAGGCATGCGTTCGGTAATGTTTAGAAGGGAGTCAGTTACTTGACAGTGGTAAAATTGTAGACAAACTGTTTAATCACTTATGAAGGTTGTGGATACACCAACTGTCAACCTGTCTGGACATACGTGTTTTTAGAGCTTTGTTTGTGGTGTGTTTGTATGTAATTTGGTTGATGAGTGGCCAAGAGGTTGTTTTGAATGGGGATTCCGTCTTGTGGCGTATGAATGTCATGGGCCCTCGCATGCTAGCAGTATATTGTGTGAGTACACTGATCCGTTGGGTTGGGCCCATGGTTGGCGGTATGAAAGTCTTCTGTGTGGCGTGTGAATGAACCATAACGTGGTTGACGCCTTGACGTGGCTTTATGGCTCACCTTTAGTAGTCTTGGTTTCAATATTCAACTAGTTTGATAAGTATTTGTGCTTTGAAGCTAGCATTTATGGAGGTGCTAAAACCATCTAGTGTAAGTGGTGGATTAACTTAAAAAGATTTGTACCAGATTTATATCTGTTAGAAAAAATACCCTATGCACACACATTCGAAAGTACAAGCAATTGTGATTTCATATGGGTAGTGATGTTTCTGTAAGAGTTTTTTCTGTTATTCCCAGCCCTGAAGATTCGCGTGAGCGATGAAACACGTGTCGGCTGGCTGCTGTTTTTATGTCAAGAAAATAAAGAACTGAGGATTACAGTCTACACAAGACTCCTTCATCACTTTGCTACCTTACCCTTTGGATTTATGTTCTTATCCAATGATATCACAATTGCTTGTACTTTCAAATGTGTGTGCATAGGGTATTTTTTCGAATTGTTTAGGTCTAGCCGGCCTTCTGGTTAGACTATTGAGTGGTTTTAGAGGTTTTCCATTCACCCAGTTGCACCACCAACCTATGATTGTTTTTCGACTTACTTATGCGCGTTTGATTTCTGGCAGTGCACCCATCTTTCACTGACACTCAAACCTTTTGTTCTGTCAGATTTATATCTGTGGTTAAAGATACTCCATCGCAATGGTGACAGAGCACCCTTACTGTGGTTAGGCCGCCGGATATATATGCGGACGGACCATTGGTGTAATCGTGGGGAGGACTACTCTGTCACTAGCTCCTCCCAAGTCCCGACTGAGAAAGGGCAATCTGTGGCTGTGGCAATCTGTAGCTGTGATGCCCATCCAATTAATTTATTTAGATGTTCAGACATACAGGTCAGTTTTCACTGCCCTCCACCACCTGGAAAACCATTGTGGTAAAGGGCAGTGAAAACTGTTTACTGCCCCCTTGCCATGGGAGATAACTTACATGGTGAGAGGGGCACGTTTCTTTTTTTCCAAAAAGAAAATTTGGCTTCAGGATTTTGTTATTGAAAATAAAAAAAAATTATGTATGGTTCTATGGTTCTATGGGAGACACGCAAGTCACCCCTGCATGGATTCCCCCAGGTGTCTAGTTTTCAAATATCTGCAAGTTTGCTAGGTTTCCCTAGGTGCCGGCTGAGCTACGGCCAAAAATCCACTGCTACCCACTTTGCAAAAAAAAAAACAAAAGGTCAGTTTAGAGTGGAAAAATGTGATGTCTCCATGTGGAGTTTTGGGCCATTTACTGTTGCGGGTAATAGGCCTACCCACACAAGTGAGGTACCATTTTTATTGAGAGACTTGGGTGAATGCTGAGTGGAAGGACGTTTGTGGCTTGCCGCAGATTCTAAAACTTTCCATCACAGAAATGTGAGGAAAATGTGGTGTCTAGTTTTCAAAAATATGCATGTTTGCTAGGTTTTCCTAGGTGCGGGCGAAGCAAGGTCCCAAAATCCACGGCTATCCACTTTGCAAAAAAAAAGAAACAGTTTTGAGTGGAAAAATGTGATGCATTCATGCGCGTTTTAGACTGTTTCCTATTTCAGGCGGTAGGCTACAGATTTCCAAACTGTGTGGCGCGACACATTACTGTGTCGCGCCCCAACCGTAGGTGTGTCGCGTGATGAGATGGCTTCTGCCGGGAATCGGCAGAGTCGAGCTGCAGGGGCTCTTAGAAGGGAGGAAACAACAACAAAGCCCTATTATAGGGCTTTGTTGTTGTTTCACCCCTTCTAAGAGCCCCTGCAGCTCGACTCTGTCGAGCATTTCACAGCTCTTTGAAGACCTTGTGCATGTTAATAGGGCCTATTAACATGCACAAGGTCTTTAAAGACCTGTGAAGTGCTCGGGTGCGACTGTGAGCGGTCCAGGGCTGCCAAACACGACGGGGGAAGGGGAATGAGTGGGGGCTGAAGCCATCTAATGCCAATGGGGGTGGGGGCTGAAACCCTTTGATGACTACATCAACCTCTTCTCAGTGAGTCCCCTAAATTAAGCGGGTCTGGAGTTCCTGATTTCGCCCCTTCCCATGGGCTTTGTCAGCAGTTTGTCCACATGAACCCGGGCCCAGTGCTGGGCGCGGCACATACTTTCTCCGATATTAAATCTGTGGTGGGAGGCTCGCCAGGGGGGGGGGTTTGCAAGAGCAGGAAATGACATGCAGTTTTAATTTCTGCAAGCATTGCGGAGCCGAACACGAAAACAACCCCCCAGACTGCATCTGCAAGGCAGGCCGCACCCCAAGGCGAGCAGCTGTCCCTGGGGGCTGAAAGGCTTGGACTTCCGGTAAAATGCGGCGCTTTCATGGACCTGAGCCAGTTTTAAAATTTTAGTGTGAACTTGTCGCTGTTGCTAAAGAAAGTCGGTGATTAAAGCGCATCTTTGCCTCCAGTCTCAGGTTCTCTGACGTTCATTTAGTTCAGTCTCCGGTTCTGTGATTGGTCAGTTCTGGAGTCCCCCACGGATCCTGTGTCTGTGTTTTGAATACATTATGTGTCACTTTTAGCTTCCTTGCGGTGTGACAGTCCTCTCCCAGGCCCTTCCAATGCTTGTTTGTCAAGAGTTGAAGTGCCTCACAGCTGGGGGGGGGGGGATGGGGGGGGAGGGTGCCTGTGGGTGTGTGTGTTATTGTGTGGGGGGGGGGTGGGTGGGGTGTGGGGGGGGTGTAGGGGTGTGTGTGAGGTGTGTGTGGGGGTGTGGGTTGTGTGGGGTGTGTGTGTGTGTGGGGTGGTGTGACTGTGGGGTGGTATTTGTGGGGTTGTGTGGGG
The DNA here is from genome assembly GCF_964263255.1 of Lissotriton vulgaris. Classification (NCBI taxonomy): domain Eukaryota; kingdom Metazoa; phylum Chordata; class Amphibia; order Caudata; family Salamandridae; genus Lissotriton; species Lissotriton vulgaris. The sequence goes on from NC_141687.1 coordinate 14,372,702, forward strand.
GGGCTGTGTGTGGGGGGGGTTATGTGGGGTGTGTGTGGAGGGGCTGTGTGTGTGTGGGGGGTTGTGTGGGGTGTGTGGGGGGGGTTGTGTGGGGTGTGTGTGTGGGGGGGGGGTGGGGGTGAGGGTGTGTGTGTGGGGGGGTTGTGTGTGTGGGGGGTGTTGTGTGGGGTGTGTGGGGTGGGGTGGTGTGTGTGGGGTTGTGTGTGGGGTGTGTATGGGGTTGTATGTGGGGTGTGTGTGGGGTGGGGTATGTGTGTGTGGGGTGTGGGGCCTGAACCCACCATAGGTGGTTCGGGCTCGCTCGCTGCGCTTCCTCGCGTTACCGTGTCCCTGAAATTTTTTTCACAAAAAGGTGTGTCACGAACATGAAAAGTTTGGAAAGCTGTGCAGTATGCCATCACACACAAGTGAGGGACCATTTTTATAGGCATACATGTGGGAGTATAGAAAAGTAGAACAATTGTAATTACCAATTGGTTTTTGTGCATTTGTGCTTCCCAAATGTAAGCTAGTGTGTGAGATAGAAGACATTTTGAAAAATACACTCGGAATCATATGCTAGTATGGGCATCCACAAATTCCGAAATGTACAAATATCCACTGCTCCTAAACTCCACACCTTGTCCCCATTTAAAAAATGCATAGGTTGTTGTAGAGAAGGCATCGGAGACTCCACAATCATAATGTTATGTTATGTTATCCGGATTTATTACGCGCGCAGCTGCCCCAGCAAAGGGGCGTCCTGGCGCGAGATAAATAAACAATATCTTCAATAAAGTACAGCCTGCCAGAGTGTGATTCACTCGTGCGGGACAGAAAGCAACTGCCAAGCCTGGAAACCTGCTCAGGACAAACATCAACACATGGAATGCACAACACACAAGGTTCCCATTAAGGCTATGTGCCATGTCTTAAAGAACCAACAAGACAAACCTTTACAACACATCACCTCCCTTTCTACACAAAACCAAACAAAGAACTAAAAAGATAAAAACACAAAAACAAATCATAACATAAACACCTCTTAAGAGTGGCAATAGTGGAAACTGAGCAAGAACAAAATATTCACCATCCCTGTATGTATTCCTCCAAATAACGAGGCGGTTTGCAACATCTGTGAGCCGGCGCCTCACGATCTCCAAATTGAAACAGATACGTTCTGCATTCACTGTTCCTCACATACCCACGTCTATCTTCACCTCTCAATATACTTACATCTGAGGTTCCAATCCATTCTACATCATCCATCAACATGAAACTGCTAATACCTTCTGGGCTATGATGCTCCCCCTTGCTTCCAACACTCCCTTTCTGGTACAAAGCCACCTTGCGATGGATCCACTTGCCACTGTTCCGATTTCACATACCCTTCACACACCTTCTCCATTTTAAATCGACCCCAAAATCTGGACAGTCCCGCACACACCCTTCCATGCCTCACTTACACCTAATCTCCCACATCAATGACTCCTTTGGTCACAACACAATATTTTTTCCCTGCCATCACAATTCAAAAACCACGCTGGAGCGAATTTCGAACCTGGTTTCCTTCCTCTCATACTCTCAAACGGTGACACCTTAGACACTCCATTCTCTATGGTGCGATGAGCCCAGTCCATGTTATTCACCATTTCTACCACATTACATTCACCTAGTATCACCATCAAAATCTCACCCTGAACAAACTGTTCGCCCTCTTACTATACCATTGACACCGGGGGCTGCACTGTGCCGGGCAGTAATGTTGTATGCCACAGAGTTCCAAAAATGTTCTAATTTCTCGCGAGGTGAGTTGATTACCATTATCGAGAATAAGTAACTGTGAGAAACCCTCCTCCATACTCTCTCCAGGACCGATATGTGACACCTGCGGCACTTTGGTACACCTTAAAACAGGTGCGCTGTGCGCAAACAGGGAAAGTACGCCGTATTACATTGAATGCGCTGCCCGGAGTACAGCTGCGAATCCGCCCTGCCCTGGGGGCGGCTCATTCAAGTGAAAAACAGAGTGGCTTTGAAGCAGCCGCTCCGTGTTTCACTGTGTAGGTGGCAACCCACCTGCATTTTTAAGAGGGGAGAGAGATCCTTTTGCAGGCGGGTGCAGTGAGTGACTGTGTGGGAGGTCCATAGGACCCCCTTTTTCACCTCCAGAGGGCTGCGATCATGGGGCGCACTGCCAGTGCACCTTCTGGAATCTTCTTTGCCTCTGTACCCGTGCCTATAAAACGGTGCGGGATTCCCTCATCTCATGGCCCAAACACCAATGCAAATATGGGAACACCCTCTGGTGATAGAACCAGTGCTATCTGTATTATAAAAGGGGGCCGCACACGCATCTGTGGGCCCTTCTGTAATATCAAACTGCCCCTGGGTGCATGCAAAGCAAGCGCTAACGTCTGTTACACCCCAGGGCACTTAAACTTGAGCATCAACCATTTGGAGTGTACATCCACCAAGGCTAAAGCACTTTTGACTTCTCCCTTTACCCCAGGTAATGGCCCTATGAAATCCAAATACGCCGCACTCCATGGTTTACCCGGATGCTCTATATGATCCGGTTTGGTCTGCACACCAGTTTTAAACCTTTTTTCCCTTTCCTTACAATACCTACAGTTTTCTACCCATGATGGGGTTTGATTATCCATTCATGGGCACCAATGACTGTCCTTTACCATTCTCTTGGTTAGCGTTTGCCCATGATGTCCTGCATGTGCTATACCAATGATCTTCCCTTTTAAACAATAAAGTGGAACAAACATTTCACGTGATGACATCCTGGCCACACAAAGGAAATTTGTCAAGTACTTTAACACAGGACCTCACAGGAGGAGAAATGGTGCTCTCCCTCTGCCACCGACCACAATCATCAGTTTAACAACTTTGAAACTTCCTCAGTCTCCATACTCGGAGCCCATCCTCTTGAAGTAAAGACTCCAGACCCACACTCCTATACATCCGACATCCATGCCACAGCTCCCTCGTGTTCTTTTACCAACACAGCCTCCTTGTCCACCTAAATCCAATACGACCACAAACGAGAAAGACTGTCTGCCTGGGAATTCCACCAACCTGGAATGTAATCAATCTTTTATCTATACTCTTGTAACCTAGACACAAGTCTTGCCAATCTTGCTGAACCTTTCCCATCCCCTCCTGGTGTTAGTAACTTGATTAAAGATTCACAGAAACCCAAACCCCACAAAAATGTTCTGAAGTACTCAACACTCCATGCTGCAGCTAATGCCACAAGCTCTACGACCGAGTATTTGTGCATCAGTCAAACAGCGTGATGCAAATGCCGGTTTTGGCCACTCCTCTGCAGTTGGAACAAAACGCACCCAGAGCACAAGCACTCACATCAACAGTTAAGACAGATTTCAAATGTGTTTCAAACGGCACCAAAATCCCTACCTAAAAAACGTCTTTCCTCACCTTGTCAAATGATTCTTGTTGGCCTTTACCGCGCACAAATGCACATTCCTTTCTCAACAGATGCCTTAAACTCTCCGTCTTCTCAGTGAACTTTCACACAAATTGTGAGTAGTATGCGATGAGACCCAAGAAACATCGTAACTGGTCTTTATCTTGAGGTATGGAAGCCGATCTGATAGCCTTAAGTAAATCCACCTTGGGTTTGACTCCCTAGCCTGAATTTGTGTGACTCAAGTACTCCATCTCCTCAACCAGGACTTTGCATTTGTCCATCAGCAGGGAGAGCCCAGCCTCCCGCAACCTGTTCAAAATAGATTTCAAAGCACAACTATGTTCTAGCATGGTCTCACCAAACACTAGCATGTCGTCTTGGAAATAGATTACATTTTTGAGCCCTTTAAATACCTCAGCCATAATGTGTTGAAAGACACTTGCGGCTGACGATAAACCAAAAGTCATTCTGGGTAAACTGAAAAGAGCCCTCCATCGTAACAAAAGCTGTCAAACTCTTTGATTCCTCATGCAAGCGAATCTGGTGTGATGCACTCCAGAGATCCAGTTCAGAAAAACCTTTCCCCTTTAAGTAATAAGATTAAGTTGTTAATGTTGGGTAAATGAAAGGTGTTGTAAGGCTAATGTTGCTTACCCAGTAAGCATCTGTTTTTGGCATGTAGAGCTGTAGATTCACATGCTTTGCATACTCCTGCCATCCAGTGTTGGGTCCGGATGTTTGCAAGTTGTTTTTGTCTTCGAAGAAGTCTTTCCAGTCACGAGGTAAAGTGACTCCTCCTTTTGGTGATAGTGCGCATGGGCATCGGCTAGGGTGAGAATGGAGTACGTAAGTGTAGAATAGAGATGCCACGTGTGTGTATGTAAGTAGGAAGAACTGCAACAACTATAGGTGTCTGGGGAGGCAGGTTGGCCATGTAAATCTACAGCTCTACATGCCAAGAACAGATGCTTACTGGGTTAGCAACATTATCCGTTCGAGGCATGTGCGCTGTAGATCCACATTCTTTGCATAGACTATAAAGCAGTATGCTCCCCAAGCGGTGGCTAATATGTAGTTATTGCAGTTGTTTAAAATAGTGTTGTAAGCACAGCCTGGCCTATATAGGCCTGTAGTCTGGCTAACACATCTACACACTAGTGTTTAGTAAATGTGTTTGGTGTAGACCATGTAGCTGCTTTACATAAGTCAGCTAGAGGAATGTTGCCTAAAAAGGCCATAGTAGCCCCTTTCTTGTGTGTAGAATTCACTCTAGTGGGTATGGATAAAGTTCTTTCGGCTTTAACATAACATATTTGAATGCATTTAACAATCCATCTTGAAATGCCTGATTTAGAGATGGGGTTGCCTTTGTAAGGCGGCGAAAAAGCAACAAATAGTTGTTTTGTTTTGCGTAAATCTTTGGTCCATTCCATGTAATTTAATAAAGCCGTTCTAACGTCTAGCGTGTGGAGAGCTCTTTATGCCAATGAATACGTTTGAGTAAAAAACACAGGTAACTCAACTGATTGGATAATATGAAAAGCAGAAACTAATTTGGGAAGGAATTTTTGATTGGTACGAAGAACAACTCTATCTTTATGGAGTTGAAAGAAAGGTTCTTCCAGGGTTAAAGCCTGTACCTCACCAACTCTCCTCAATGAAGTGATAACAATGAGCAAAGCTACTTTCCATGAGAGAATCTGTAGATGACATTTATGTAAGGGTTCAAAGGGTGGACCCATAAGTCTTGTAAGGACAATGTTAAGATTCCACACTGGTGCATGTGGAACTCTTGGTGGTATTTCTCCTTTCAAACCTTCCAAGAAAGCTTTGATTACTGGAATTTTGAAAAGAGATAAATGCTGTCTGTTTTGCAAATAGGCAGCCAGTGCTGCAAGGTGTAAACAAATAGATGTGTAAGCCAACCCTGCTTGCAGATAATATTTTGCATAGGAGCGTCTAGAGGATTGATCTTGACAATATTACAATAGATAACAAATCCTTTCCACTTTGCTGCATAGCAAGCTCTGGTATTAGGCTTTCTTACTTTCTTTAAAATAGTCATACATTGTGTTTGTAGATTTAAATATATCACACACCGTTAGGGAAGGGTCCTAGGGAATATTTAAAGACCTTGCATGGACACAGCCCCCAAATTCCAACTATACTACACAAAAGTGTCCACGGGTCTAGGGCAAAACAGCACATCTACCTCAAAGATACACTAATCAAAAACCTAAGAGATTCTCTGCATGTGTAAAAAAAAATCTCATCGGGAGTAAGGATACCCACCGAGTGGTGACTGATGGGTATCCTTACTCCAGAGGAGATTGTTTTCATACATGCACAGAATCTTTTAGGTTTTTAATTAGTGTATCTTTGAGGTAGATTTGTTGTTTTGCCCTAGACCCGTGGACACTTTAGTGTAGATTTAAATAACCTATTTCTATGACTTCAGGAGCCAAATCGCTACGTTGAGTTCCTTGGGATTTGGCTGTCTGATTTCTCCATGGCTCTGAGTGAGGAGACCGGAGGTGAGATGTAGTTTTTGATGTGGAACCACTGACAGTTCTAACAGGGTGGTGTACCAGGATGGACAAGCCCATGTGCGGCCTATTAGGATTAATGTAAGGGATGTTTGCCTGAGCTTCCGAACCAGCAATGGAAGTAGTAATAGAGGTGGAAAAAAAAGTGTAGGCAAATATCCCTGACCAATTCCTCCATAGGGCATTGCTTTGGATAGAGGGTGTGGGAACTAGGATGCGAAGTTTGAGCATTTTGCGTTGTCTACTGTGGCGAACAGATCTATTTGTGGAAATCCCCAGTGTTGGAAGTAGGGAAGAAGAACTTGGGGATGAAGTTCCCACTCGTGAACTTGCTGCCTGTGTCTGCTGAGGAGGTCGGCAATCTGATTGTTTACTCTTGGTGGGTAGATGTTGTGATGAATTACCTAGTTCCAAATGTTTTGTGAGAGGCGTGACAGTTGGAGAGAGTGTCCCCCTCCTTGTTTTTGTACATAGATCATTGCTGTCATGTTGTCTGAGCAGACGAGGGCAGCTTTGCTTATAATGTGAGTCTGAAAAACTTTGAATGCTAGGAAAACCGCCAGAAGCTCTATGTAGTTGATGTGGAAATGTTTGTGATTGTCGCTCCACAGACCCTGGATTGTGTAATGTTGGAGATGGGCACACCAAACGGTGAGAGAAGAGTCCACCCTTTTGATAAGTTTTGTGGGTTCCACCACTGCAGAGAGTGATGGGTGCAGCTGTCTAACAACACAAGATCAGTTAATTGTCCTTGTGATTGATGCAACTGACTTGCTAGAGATTCCTGTAGGGGACACATGTGAAGCCTGGTATGAGGCACTATTGGGATGCAAGATGCCATCATTCCCAGCAGTTGCATGAAAAGTCTGGCTGGTCATTTTTGATTTGGTTGAAACTGTAGTACCAAATACTGAATCTTGTGAATTCTGGCTGCACTGGAAGAGGCTAAAGCTTTGAGAGTGTTGAGAGTAGCCCCTAAATAAGACTGCATCTGTGCAGGACACATTTGAGACTTTTGTGCATTGATGGTGAAACCCAATTGATGAAGTAATTGTATTGTTATCGGAGTGTGTTGCAGACAGCTTTGGTAAGTGCTGGCTTTAATGTCCAGGCAGGGGCGAATACATTGTCTTCTTTGATGAGTGACTACTACTGCCAGACATTTGATAAATACTCTGGGAGCAGTTGTGACTCCAAACGTAAGTACTTTGAACTTGTAATGAGTGCCTGCTATCACAAATCTGAGGTATTTGCGATGAGCTGGATGAAATGGAATGTGTCTAGAATAAACATAAAATAGTCTTGCTGTAAAAGAGGAAGGACGTGTTGAAAGGTCACCATGTGAAAGTGCTCTGACAGTATGTATCGGTTCAACTCTCCGAGATCTACAATAGGTCTAATGAGCCGTCTTTGTGGGGATCAGAAAGTATAGAGAATAGACCCCTGACCCTTGGTACTGAAGTGGAACTGGTTCTATGGCTTCTTTCAGTAAGAGAGATTGCATCTCTTGTTCGAGCAATAGCAGGTGCTCTGGGGACTATTTGTGAAAACGAGGTGGAATATTTGGAGGATTGGTTGTAAGCTCCAAGCAATACCCATGGTGGATAATTCCAAGCACCTATTTGTTGCTTGGTATAGATTCCCAAATGGTAAGAAAGTGTTGTAGTCTTCCTCCGACAGGTGTGGAATACTCTGAGGGAATTGTGGGGAAGTCACTGCTTATTAGGGGAAGGGGAGTTACGGGGTGTGGAGTTTTTACCCCTACCATTGAAACTGTTTCCCCTATAATCTCCTCTGAAAAATCCTCTTGGAAAAGAAGATTGGTTGCTACCCTTGTAGGAGGAAGTGTTTTGATCTACGGCTGTTGACATGAACTCTCCCCGGTAAAACGAGCACTTGAAGGAGATTGAAGTGCTCCCATTGATTGGCAACTTCAGTGTCTTTCTTCATTTATTCGAGCACTAAATCAACTTTGGGCCGAAAAGATGTTGTTTATCAAAAGGTATATTTAAAATGAATTGTTGGACTTCAGGTTTAAACCCGGAAATCCGTAACCAGGCATGCCGTCTGAGTAAGATGCTAGTATTTACCTCTCTAGCTGCGTTGTTTAGCTGCGTTGTCAGAAGCATCTAGAGCACACCTTGGGGAAGAGTTAGAAATTAATTTCCCTTCCTGGACCAAGTCTTGAGCTTTGATTTATGCTCATTTGGGAGATTTTGTAGTAATTACTCCATTTCGTCCCAGTGTGCCCTATTGTACCTGGCTAGAAGCCCCTACGTGTTAGCATTGAGCCAGTGATTGGCCGCTTGTGCAGCCATACATTTGCCAGAAGCATCATTGAGTATTGATTCTTTATCTGGGGGAGGAGCATCCCCCAAAGTTTGAGAATTAGCTCTCTTGCGATCATTAGATACTACCAAAGTGGTATCTGGCCTTTAATAAATACTGGATCTGTTGGGGAAGATTTATATTTTTTGTCGACTCTAGGAGTGAAGATTTGTGCATGTACAGGGTCTTTAAAAATGTGTCTGCGTGCCTCATCATGCCTGTGAGTATAGGGAGTGTCTGACTCGACCTGTGTGTGGATCCAAAAGTCTCAAATAGAAAGTCCTCCTCTAAGGATTCTTTGTGGAGCTCTACCCCATGGTATTGTGCAGCCCTGGAAATCAGTTTCTTGATAAGAAAAATTGTCACCAGGTGGAAATGGCTTTGCAGGGTAAAGGTCAGGATCATTATCAATCAATCAATCAATGGACATTTATTCAGCACACAGCTTCCACCAACGGAAGTGTCCTGGTGCTAATTATCCATTGGAGGGTCAATGGTATAATCTGTTCATGGATCCACTGGTAAATGTGTGTCTCCCTCATCAGTATCGTATCCGCCATGGTGAGATAATAGAGAGTGATGAGGTGTAATATGTAAAGGATGTAAAGTTGGGGAGGAGGAGGGAGGAGGAGGAGATGATGGTAGTGGTAGATGGAAAGGACTAGGATTTCCTGCTGTCACGCCGACCTACTTACGAGGACCCTGTTTACTGGCGCAAGGGAGCCAGTTGCTGCCGTACTCGTCGCAGCCCACGCCTCGCCGGACCCGCTTCGCGGGTCCCGCAGCGCGGCTCCGAGTAATTCCTGTGACTTTGTGAAAGGGGCACATCCCAGACCGGCAGGGCTGCGAGCATTCGCGGGGACTCCGAGGACCAGGAATCCCTGCGCGCCCTAGGACCAGCTGGGCTGCTCTCCCTGCCGGCCCCGCCCACCCGCTCTCAGCTGAAAAGCCTGCCGCACAGGCTACTTTGTGGATTTCCTGCTGTCACGCCGACCTACTTACGAGGACCCTGTTTACTGGCGCAAGGGAGCCAGTTGCTGCCGTACTCGTCGCAGCCCACGCCTCGCCGGACCCGCTTCGCGGGTCCCGCAGCACGGCTCCGAGTAATTCCTGTGACTTTGTGAAAGGGGCACATCCCAGACCGGCAGGGCTGCGAGCATTCTCGGGGACTCCGAGGACCAGGAGTCCCTGCGCGCCCTAGGACCAGCTGGGCTGCTCTCCCTGCCGGCCCCGCCCACCCGCTCTCAGCTGAAAAGCCTGCCGCACAGGCTACTTTGTGGATTTCCTGCTGTCACGCCGACCTACTTGCGAGGACCCTGTTTACTGGCGCAAGGGAGCCAGTTGCTGCCGTACTCGTCGCAGCCCACGCCTCGCCGGACCCGCTTCGCGGGTCCCGCAGCGCGGCTCCGAGAAATTCCTGTGACTTTGTGAAAGGGGCACATCCCAGACCGGCAGGGCTGCGAGCATTCGCGGGGACTCCGAGGACCAGGAGTCCCTGCGCGCCCTAGGACCAGCTGGGCTGCTCTCCCTGCCGGCCCCGCCCACCCGCTCTCAGCTGAAAAGCCTGCCGCACAGGCTACTTTGTGGATTTCCTGCTGTCACGCCGACCTACTTACGAGGACCCTGTTTACTGGCGCAAGGGAGCCAGTTGCTGCCGTACTCGTCGCAGCCCACGCCTCGCCGGACCCGCTTCGCGGGTCCCGCAGCGCGGCTCCGAGTAATTCCTGTGACTTTGTGAAAGGGGCACATCCCAGACCGGCAGGGCTGCGAGCATTCTCGGGGACTCCGAGGACCAGGAGTCCCTGCGCGCCCTAGGACCAGCTGGGCTGCTCTCCCTGCCGGCCCCGCCCACCCGCTCTCAGCTGAAAAGCCTGCCGCACAGGCTACTTTGTGGATTTCCTGCTGTCACGCCAACCTACTTGCGAGGACCCTGTTTACTGGCGCAAGGGAGCCAGTTGCTGCCGTACTCGTCGCAGCCCACGCCTCGCCGGACCCGCTTCGCGGGTCCCGCAGCGCGGCTCCGAGTAATTCCTGTGACTTTGTGAAAGGGGCACATCCCAGACCGGCAGGGCTGCGAGCATTCGCGGGGACTCCGAGGACCAGGAGTCCCTGCGCGCCCTAGGACCAGCTGGGCTGCTCTCCCTGCCGGCCCCGCCCACCCGCTCTCAGCTGAAAAGCCTGCCGCACAGGCTACTTTGTGGATTTCCTGCTGTCACGCCGACCTACTTACGAGGACCCTGTTTACTGGCGCAAGGGAGCCAGTTGCTGCCGTACTCGTCGCAGCCCACCCCTCGCCGGACCCGCTTCGCGGGTCCCGCAGCGCGGCTCCGAGTAATTCCTGTGACTTTGTGAAAGGGGCACATCCCAGACCGGCAGGGCTGCGAGCATTCGCGGGGACTCCGAGGACCAGGAGTCCCTGCGCGCCCTAGGACCAGCTGGGCTGCTCTCCCTGCCGGCCCCGCCCACACGCTAGCCCTTTGGATAGCCTTATTAAGAAGGTTCATCTCCAGCTGCGCGGGAGGGCGCCGGGAGAAGTCCGGGACAAGGGCGGAACCGTCTGTGGCCGTCCGGGGCCGCAGGAGGCCGGGCTGGGCCAGGTCTTTTTCATCCTGCTTTTGCATGCTGTGTCTTTGCACCTTCTCACTGTGTACAGCCAGTAGTGTTTTAAGTTTGTTTCATCTAGTTTTGATAGCTTATCCTATCCTCCCTTGATATGAGTCACTCTGCCCCCCCCCCCCCGGTGTGAGTGTCTCTGTTCTTGGCCCTTTAGATACATTTTTTAAGAAATCTACCAAGGAGGTAGATATGGACTTACTCCTTGCAGAGAGAAGAGCAGAGGGTCGATGCTCAATTGAGCAGTTAAAGAAAAATCCACTGCCAGCACTGTCAGTTTCAAACAATACCCATGAAATAGCCGTCCAAGGTTTGAGCTCTATTGAGGTCGATGCTACTGATCTACACGCCGCGGCCCTCCAGAGACTCTATAGCGCAACAGGGAATAGACATTTCTCCTCTTTGATTACACGCCGCGGCCCTCCAGAGACTCTATAGCGCAACAGGGAATAGACATTTCTCCTCTTTGATAAACATCTATAGAGTAAAAATACCTCCTGTACTTTCTTACGCGACGGAGTACATTCCCATAAAACAATGGGTTTTCATGGATCGCAAAGAGGGAAAGATCTTAAGAAAAATTCTGAAATTGTCAGATGCAGTACCTGTTCAAGCACTGAGATTGGAACTATTAGTCACAAATTCTTATGCTGTAGCAATTGCAAATGTAATAAGGTGGGCCTACAATTTATTGCATGCAAAAGAAAACACATTAAGGTCACTGCTGAAAAAAGAAACCTTTGGGCCTGACGCTAAAAAGCAAGTATTCAGAGAGAACATGACTGAAGCATTTCGCGTAGCAAATATTAACATTGAAATGTTGCTAAATTGGTCACCAGCACAACTAAAACTGTTTTTAAAATGCTTCACCCCAAAATTAAGCTACGAAGTGGACTCTCGACATTGCACTAAATTACCTACCTATAAACCCTTTGTTGATTCATTAGAATTCAAACAAAGCCGGTCTTATATCGGGCTAACCTTGACACATGGCGCAAGGAGAACAATTGCTATGCTTCGATTGGGCATCCTTCCCGCACTCTCATTTACCTCAAGATGGTCCCCGGGAGGATCTCCTTTATGTACATTGTGTGCAGGGGGCGATCAGACTCTGGAGCATGTGTTATTTGTATGTCCGAACCAGATCGTAATTTCAGCCCGCACTAGATTCCTAGAACCAATATATCGCTTATGTAGAATCACGACGGTGAGAGAACTTATAGCTCTTTGCAAACAACCTCCGAACGAATTAGTTTGTTTTCATTTGTATAAATTTCTGAAATCGTTTTTATCCCTGTATTGATAAAATTGAACCTCTTTTATATATGTAATTTGTATAATATATTTTGTGGTCCTCTGTTGAGTACCAGTACAAATAAAACTTTTTGACTGACTTTGACTTTTGACTGATCTTAACCAAACCCCTAGTATATTTAGGTTCCCTGTTATCTCCCCGCCCTGTGCCAGTGCCACCAGTGGAGGTCACCTAGTTTGTCCCCCTATTGATCACTCAAGCTTTGTCGAAACAAACATCCCCGATACCCAAATTAGGAACCGGAACCATGTCCCATATTGCCCAACCTGTCACTGGTTTGTATCGACCCAGGCCAGAGTATTCCTGAAATGAGTATATGTAAAACTAGAATCACGCCTGAAAAGGCCAAGAGGGTAGTACATTCTCCACCGAGGAAAAAAAGGAGAAAGGGCGGGGTAAAAAGGAAAGGACGAAGCTGCCAGACACCACCACCTTCCTTACCCAAATCAAATATTAAGTTAGGGATCCCACCTATTGTAGAGCCATTACAACCAGATATACATGATTTGGTAACCCCTGAGTTAGCTACCGTAGGGCTAAATGAGGTGTCCTATGGTATTATAGAGAAGCTCATCAAATCATATATGCTACCCTTGCTGGAGCGAGTTAGGACAATGGGTGAAAAATTGGATCGCCTATTGGCGACCATTGAGCCTATACATTCCTCTAGCCTGGATAAGAATAAGGGCCCATCCAACAAACCTCCTGGATCATCCCTTGTTGCTGGCAATATAACTAGTACCACCAGTCAACAAACTAATAATGCTACCAAAGCAGTCACTACCTCAAATAAAGTTCTGACTGTGGCTGCTAAACCTCCTAGAACAACCACTACTGCCAAAGCAAACCCTAGTGTGGTAGTCAATAAACCACTTGCTAAGGGAGTAGCGCCACAGTCAAAGAAAGGGATGGGTAAACCTGCTGTTTCCATTGGTAAAACCAATAAACCCCTACCACTGAAGAAAAATGTAGACCTGCCCCCTGACTCCCTGAATTATGTTATTGTTATGACAGGTGTGCCACCAGTTGCGGAAGGGGATAGGGAAAACAACGAAAGCCTAAAAAACAAAGTCAACTTTTGGCTGAAAACAAATAGACCCCTTCCTCCTAATCTTAATGGGGATATTGTTACGGTCAGAAGATGTCAGTGGGTTGGGGTTTGCCCTAAGGATATAGAGGGGGATATAGTGATCATTAACTTTAGGGACCATAGAGTAGTATCCCATCTCACAGATTGGTATGTGGGAAATAATGAGGGAGGGATCTCCACAAGGAACCTAAGTTATTTCTATCCTGAGACCCTGATCAATCCAACAGATCAACCTCCTGCTAGAAATTATAAAAACTCCAAAAGCCTCCTTAAATGGTCCCATTTTTTCATGGACCCCAGTTTAACCCAGAGGCGCAGTATCGCTCCTACATCCAATCTAGTTACAACTGCCCTGTACAAACGCCGGGCTGGGCTAAGTTTTATACCCAGCCCATAGGTCCCCCAGCCTTATTGGATCTGCCATTCTCGAACAAGCCCCCGTATCCTATGGTTCCTACAACACCCGCCTTCATACAGTTACAACAGCCCCCAAGCTTCTACCCAGCAAATCCCTATCCCAATAGGCTTACCCATCCCAAAGAGCTTTGGAACATACCACTGAGAAACCTATACGACCCATTATCAGGGTTGTCGACTAATGATTGACCAGCACTTGAGAAAAGGGTTGACGACCCTAACACTCCGAGTGTGGGAGATGACCTGAGTATCCTTCTAAGTAATGTTGAAAGTCCTAAAGACCGACTCCAGCGTTGTGAGGAGGGATGTATAGTTTATTCAGGAGAGCCTGATACACCAGCTCTGCTATCCACCTCACTGCACCCCACGGATGTTTCTAGCGTGGGCGTACACCCTGAGTCAACTACACAGGCTGGGTCAATATGCTTCCCAATGGAAGGGTTGATTACAGATGCACCTTTGCCTGTAGAATCCTCTTTCCAGCCCAGCGAACCCCTCCCAATAGACACAATAGAACTGTGTGACCAAGCTTGTGAAAAGGGTACCACTATGGGATGTTGGAATGTGGCTGGAATTGAATCCTGTATATGCACTCCTGATTGGGCTGATTTCATCCGACAAGGTGATGTTTGGTCTTTTCAGGAGACTTGGGCAACCCTTCCAGTGTATTTTCCAGGCTTCTTGAGCTTTAACAAACTTGCAGTTAGAGGCCAAAGAGGCAGGGCCATGGGGGGCCTCACTACTTGGGTTCGTCAAGTTGCAGATGTGTCTGTAAAGGAAATCCATATTGATTGACCTGATATATTGATAATCAGCATGAAAACAAATAGTGGGCTGGACATACTGCTGTTCAATGTATATGCTAGAGGAATCCCGGGTGGTCGAGTTTCAACCACCCTAACATGTTTGGATGATTTCCTAGGCTCTACTCATATAACAGGTCATGTGGTTGTAATGGGTGATCTCAATACTTGTTTTGAACCTCTAAGCAGGGAGGATGGGTTATTAACTGAGGCAGAGGACATGATGTGGGGGATTCCACAACTTGAGTTACCCCCGATCACCAAGTGGTCTCAAGCCGCTACATTCATCAAAGGTCTCTGCCTGAACTGGGGGCTGCGTGCCCTAAACGGACGCGTAAGCTCGGATAGGATGGGCAACCCTACATTTTTCAATGGCAGACATAGCAGTCGCATTGATTACATCCTAGTTGACATCAATCTGTGGCCCATAGTATTGGACATGATAGTTAAGCCACGACCAGAAAGTGACCACGAACCACTCATAGCGGAATTGAAGGACTTTAGTTTTGCAGGGCCGATTGTGCGACAGCCCAACCCCGTACAGGAGGCCATGGTACTAACTAATGATATGAGGCGGGTTCGATGGCCAAAGGTATCTGTTGATGTGAATGCACGCACAAAGATCAGAACTCTGGTTTCAAATTCTTTAAGGGAAATTGAAAAGTGTGATAACCCGGAACTGACAATCCCAAAAATTTCTGACATTCATGCCAGCCTGTTTCTGTCCCTAAAATCATTGTTTGTTAAATTTGTAGCTAACAAGGGTATAGGGAAAGCGAGGAAACCTGCTAATTGGTATAACGAAGCCTGCCGAGAGTCCCATTCGCGTTTATTTAAGGCATTAAAATCAAAGAACCCAGCCCTAATTAAAACCAGTAGGAAGGCATATAATGAAGTTAAACGGCGGGCTAAAGCCGCATGCGATGATGAGCGCTGGACTCTATTAGCTGAGGCCTGTGGCTCCAGGAAGCTTCAGCAGTTCTGGCATCTCCTCAGTTGGGGTCAGTCACAGGACGATCGCCCAAGCCCTGCATCTGTTGATCAACAGAAATGGGTGTCCCATTTTGAGGAACAGTTTAGATGTCATAGTGCCAGGCAAGATCCTATTAATTGGCCATTAACTTTTGACACTCTTGTGTTTTCGGCCAAAGAAGTTGAAACAGTCCTGAATGCCATCCCTAGGGGTAAAGCACCTGGTCCGGATTGCATCCCAGCAGACATTTTCCAGCAGGATCAAGATCTATGGGTACCGTATCTATTGCATATGGTAAATGCGCTGGCCAGGGGTGCCAGGGTACCTGATTCTTGGGCTGGTGCTGAGATCTTGCCCATCTTTAAGAAGGGTGACCGGTCGGTTCCATCGAACTACCGGCCGATCAGTCTTATTGACGCGGTCCAGAAGATCATAACCCGTCTTGTTCTGTCAAGGGTTCAGGCCTGGATAGAGGAACACAACATTCTTACTCCCCTTCAAGCTGGGTTTAGACCTAATGTGAGCACCCTGGACCAGGCATTTCGCTTCATGCTACTGCACTGGAAGACGGTCACCTTGGGTAAAGGAAACGTATTTGCGGCCTTCGTAGATCTTAAGTCTGCGTTTGACCTTGTCCCGAGGGCCGGGCTTTGGAACTGCCTATTAGATATGGGCATGCCTCCCATATTGGTCCGCCTTATAGTGAACCTCCATGCACAGACATACGCATTTGTAAGATGGGGCAAACCTGGTGAGGTGACAGAGAACTTTCCAGTGGCTAAAGGTGTCAGACAAGGTTGTGTTTTGGCACCTACCTTGTTTTCTCTATATATCAATAGAGTTACCAAGTACTATGACAACTTTTCCACGGATGCTCCAAGTTTGGCTGGCATGAAAATCCCCCTGCTCATGTTCGCTGACGATACTCTCTTGATTTCACGAACCAGACAGGGCTTGCAGAATGCACTGTCAAGGTTCGAGAGTTTCTGCAGCGAACATGAGTTGGAGGTGAACGTGTCCAAAACCAAATTTATGGTCTTAAGGGGGCACAAACAAATTAAGGCCAGGGTTTCCATGGGGGATTCCCCCCTGGAGCAGACAAAGTACTTCACTTATCTGGGAGTTACCTTTAGTGACACCTTGAGTTGGACCCATCAGATCGAGCTTATGACCATGAAACACCAACAGTTGGGCGGGGCTCTAATCAAGGAACATAAAGGGTCATTCACGAGGCCTATGTCGCCGCTCATTAAGATCTATGGAGGAAAGGTTTTATCATCAGTCCTATATGGTGCGGAACTCTGGGGTGGAAGTAATTTGGATTCGCTAAAACATGCCCAAAATAAATTTTTAGGAATGGCTACAAGTCTGCCTCAGTCGACACCATTAATCCCCCTTCTCTACGACCTGGGGTGCCACACGGTGGAGGATCAAGCAAGACTTCGCCCACTAACATTCTGGCGCCGCCTGTGGACGACGCCATAACTCCATCATTATGCAGAAGCCTGCATGGAGGTAAAAAATAGCTCTGGCGCCACTAAAATTGGATGGTTTAGAAACCTTAAGTCCACCTTATTTACTTTGGGTTTTGGCGATCTGTGGTCCTCGCCTGAGTCAGCCAATTTCCCCTCTAAAAAGGAACTTAAAAAATGTTATTGGGAATGGGTGACTCACAACATGTACTCAAAAATGAGCTCGAGCAGTCTCACTGGACTGTTTATTGTACATAAGGACACTCCCAAGTTAGAAGGGTACTGGGACACTATTACAAAACCCTTGGACCGCAAACTATATTTTCAATTTAGATGCGGTTCACTTCCCATAGGGGACTTCACTCAAAAATGGGGAACAGATAGATCGGGGTTCTGTCCTAAGTGTCATGGTACTGGGGAAAGCCTGAATCACTTTTTGTATGTGTGCCCACTTTACTCTGCCCCCAGAGCCAAATGGCTAAGGCCGGTATGTAGACACCTAGGTACCAGATCGGCTGTGGAAGCAATGAGATTGTTAAAAACTAACCTGGATCCGCTTATTGTTGTGGGGGTTGCTAAGTTCCTCGGGTGGGCCTGGGTGCTTAGAAGCAGGCTTATTAAAAATAACCAAATGGTGATTGCCTAAATACCGTGTATTCTATGGATGTATGGTCGTACTCGAGCCTCTTTTAAACTTTTGTATAGTTCCACAAGAAGCTGATTAGATGTCAATGATTTAATACTTGTTTTAAATGTTTTATGTGTTTATACTGTATTTTATGTCTTTTATGATGAACTAATCGAATAAAGACTTCTTGAACTGACTAGTACCATCATTTTTCTTTTTCAATGGGATTTTATAATGACTATTGTCATCAGGAAGCTTGTGCTTGGATGGCGTCTTGGCGTGAATATGTCCTGTGTCAGGATTAATATAGAGTTTCTTTTGCTTTGGATCCGGTTTGGTCGGTACAATGTCTATTTTCGGATCCGAAGGTGCGGAAAGGACTTTTTTAGTTTTCGGCACTGAAGTTTTTAGAGCCGAGATGGACTGACCTTTCGACACAGAAGCTTTCAGCTCCGAAGGTTATTTGCTGCTTTTTGGTGTTGAAGGTTTCGGCTCCAAAGTGGATTTGGGCCGACTTGGTCCCTAGCAGGAAGGCTTAACAGTAAGTTACGGTGCCGAGCCAGGAGGCGGAGCGTCAGAAACCTCGTCTCTGTGCCGATATTGGTCAGAAGGCAGAGGATGTGCCGAAGCCTTAGATTTGTTAGGGATGGGTGGACGGGGCAAGGGGTCTTCTGTAATTCGTCATCCTGTCCCTGAAGTAAATCGTCAACATCGAGGTCTATCTCCAACTCTGAATTGGAGTCCGACACAGCAAAGGCCTGTTCTTCCTCGGCCTATGTGGGTTCGGGGGTCCTCTTGATCGGAGTCTTCAACAAGGATATCCAGTGCGTCGTTGATATGCTGGCGCTGCATCTCCCGGTGTCGAGATTGATGAGAACAGTGAGTTTTCTTGGGTCGAAAACAATTGTACGCGTCACAGTTTTGTTGTCTGTGCTCTGGATACAAGCACATGTTACACACCTGGTGTAGGTCGGAACGTGGGTACTAGGCGCGGCACAGAGGGCAGAATTTAAATGGAGTCGGATCCATCAACGAACACCCGGACCGACGTGGTGAGGCCCAAAGGCCGCCCACTAAACTTTCCGTAAGGAAAAGGAGATTTAGCTGACCAAATCGAAACGTGGAGAGGTTATGTTATGTTATGTTAAAAGGATGTTTACCGCGCACGGTCACCAGTCGGTTTCATGGCGCTCGTAGTCAAAGCAGGGAGAGAAGGCAGTGAGGTTTATTCATAGGCTAGCTGGAAGAGATGGGTTTTGAGAAGTTTGCGAAAGCAGGTGTAGTCGGGACAGAGTCGTATAGTAGAGGGCAGGGAGTTCCAGGTTGAGGGGGCAAGAAAGGAAAAACAGGAGCCACCATGTTTTTTCCGTTTGAACCTGGGGACGATTAGGAGGTTGTGAGCAGAAGACCGAAGATTCCTCAGGGGAATGTGATGCTTGAGGCTGAGGGAGGTGAAGGCTGGGGCAAAGGCAAGGAGTGACTTGAAAACAGTACAGCCCAGTTTGAAAATGCATCGAGAGGTACCCGGGAGCCAGTGCAGTCTCCTCAGCAAGGGCGAGACATGTTGGTGCTTAGGCTGTTGAAAGACCAGTCTGGCCGCCTGATTTTGCACCTGCTGAAGCCGATGAAGATGGTAGGCAGGGATCCCCACATACAAAGAGTTGGCGTAGTCAATACGGGAGGTGACAAGGGCCATGATGACAAGTGTGAGAGCCTCTGTAGTGAGGAACCTTCGGATTTTAAAGATTCTGCGCAGATGGTAGACGCAAGCAGAAGTGACGGCGTTAATTTGAGGTCTCATGGATCAGTCACTAGAGATGATAACGCCAAGGCTCCTCACAGTATTGACGGGACAGGGTGGGGAGCCAAGAGATTGAGGCCAAAAACAGGAGCTCCAGGGGTTGGAGGACCCTCCTGTCAGTACCAACTCCGTCTTGCTGGGATTGAGCTTCAGCTGGCTAAAGTGCATCCACTCAGAGATGGCAAGCAGAGTGGATTGGAAGTTGGTACAGGAAGAGGGAGAGGAGTCGATGGGGAAAATTAACAGGTGGGGAATGTGTTTGAAAAAATATTGTTGGGGATAGAGTGGATCGCGCACGAGGGGAACCCGAGAAATGATTACGAACCGGAGAGCAGCATTACACATCCGATCCAGATGGCAGGAAAAAACAATCTGACGATGGAGTTGATGACCATGCGCTTGATCACTGAAAGGAGGAGTCACCGTAACTCGTGACTGGAAAGACTTACTTGAAAACAACTTGCAAACATATGGACCCGACACTAGATGGAAGGAGTATGCAAAGCATGTTTATCTATAGCACACATGCCTCAAACACTATATTCTGGTTCAGACACCTCATGTCCACACAAAATCTCAGCTGTCCAGCAGCTTTTCTAGTAATGACTACCGGTGAGATCCAACTGGAGGCTTCCACAGGCTCAATATTACCCTGCCTCATTATATCTTCTAACAAACAAGTTACTTACCTTTGGTAACGCATTATCTGGTAGAGACAGGATCTAGCCACAGATTCCTTATTTTAGAATACTCTCCTGGGCGCAATACTTTTTTCCACAGCACGTTCGTGCTTAGGAAGAGGGGGGCCGCATGACTCCGTATCGACGCCATCATGCAATGTGACCTAGACAGAGTCTATATAACCCTCTCGTCAACGAAACGACGTCAGTTTCTTCTGTGGCTATTTTCCAGAATCAAAACGTGGAGCCACATATAGAAACTGCCTATTGAAACAGTGTGCTACAAAGAAAGACACCTTTGTATAAAAAATTCAATATGAAGGTTTTCTAACAAACACATTGAGAAGAAAAAGGACAAAGTCTCAATAAACACTGAGCTCTGAGGTCAGTATGTGAAGTCTCATAACTAAATTATAGAGACTAAAGAGCGCTCAGTTCGGAGAGTGGGGAGGAATCTAGAGGCCTAAGGAACCTGCTGCTAGATCCTGTCTCTACCAGATAATGCATTATCGAAGGTAAGTAACTTGCTCATCTGATAGAGATATCTAGCCACAGATTCCTTACTTTAGAATCAACTACCAAAGCATACCACCTTCGAGGAGGGTCTGTAAACTGAGAATATATATAAATCGTCTAACTAGAACAAAACCGGTCTAGAACCATAGAAAAAGACTGGATCTTCATAATAAAGTAGGCGAGCAATAACATGCTTTACAATTTTAAAAATCTATGGAAGAACCACAGATAAGTAAAGTCACAAGACCTTAAAAAGCATGGGAATAAAAGTATCCATGTTAGCCTGACATCTGTGGTAGAAGCCAACCAACAAGATAATAGAAAACTAATCATACCCTAAAAGGGATCCGTACCCATGCATGCTCACCGCATGAGCACGCAAAAGGATCGCAGTAAGAAAGGTCATAAAGACATAGAAGGCATGGGATGGATGCTACCCACGATTGTAGGACAATTTGCCAAATAACTTTATAATATATGCTACTGCTGCACAAATCCAGACTCCGAGTGTTGGATACTTGTGAGACACGGAACAGCAGGTGATGCCATGGAGGAAAACCTCTGTGACACATATAGTTCTACCTGGGCTAGACCCCCAACGTAACAGCGAAAGAGGTCCATCAATTGTGGGAAAGAATTACGAAAACTATATAAGAAGGAGTGAAAGATAACATTAACAAAATGTGTTTTTGAAATGCGCAAGTTTACCACAAGGATATTGTGCTGGGAATAGAAGATGTTAAATGTTACCTAACTAAATGGTACTCATGTATCGACCTCAGAATGAAGAAAGGCAGAATCGCCGAGATATGAACCTACGACCAAAAAGTTAAACATAGGCCCCTACAGTGGACGCATAGTGGAGTCACCAGACCCGACAATAGCAATTAGTGGCACAGAAGCAGTAATATTCTTAGAGAGATAATACAAAGATCGGTAGGATCTCCCAGAAATACAATGACATAGGAGTAAAATAGATAATCACCTATGTATAGATAAAAGAACAATATTACAGGTAGAAATAAAGTAAAGCCAAAAAAATAGTCAGAAAATGCTGACAATAGCATGGAAACCATAGTGGCTATGATACCAAGCAGGACAGCAACAGCCATTCAAAAAGTATCAAAATGCAAATTCCACCAGCTAGCAATAAAGTATAAGGTTGAATAAAATATTCAGTATGAAGAAGAAACCCTGAAGCTTAGCCAAACCTAAGGATAGTATGTGAACCTTCATATGAAAGAAAGACCCATCTACAGATGATCTAGATAAAGTTCCAATATTGGAATAGGAACATTTAAAGGATTCCATAATAAAAGAATCTGACCGATCTAGAAGATAACCATTAATATGTATATGTCATCTAGGGACCACACTTCAGAAAGTGTGAACCTAACGGCAACTAGAGTTAGGTAAATTGAAGAAAAGAGTTGCCCCCCTAAAAGAGCAACGATCCAGTAAGAAAAGAATAAAAGCCCTTAACAAAAAATAGAAGCTATGAGGCAAAAAATGTAAATGTAAATTGATACTTGTATAGCGCACTACTCACCCGCAAGGGTCTCAAGGCGCTTGTCCGAATACCGCTGTGGAACCCATCCTGGCTTTCCCTGTGAGGTGTCCACTCCTGGGCACCCCCAAGGTGGAGGCCAGGCATCCTTAGCGTTGTGGGGGCCGTTGTGGAGATTAAGCGAGCTATTGCCCAGAGTTGCAGAGTGGGACTCCATGATTGGAATAGGCACCGAGGCGAGAATTATGAGGTCCGTGGAATTTTTGAGCTCAAGACCCGCCGAGGCAGGGAATTGAACCCTGGTCCCGGGCTAGACCTCTGCATCAGGGTCTGCCGCTCTAACCATTGAGCCACACTTCTCCACACGCAACCACTACGCACTACCCAAATGCGTAGTCCTGTCATGGCCAAGTGTATGAATACCTTCAGAGAGAATAAAAGGTACATCAGTAGAGGGGAATGAATGTCCAGTAATAATGCAAGCCCAAAGGAGTCAGGAATAGGAAGTAACCACTATAATAAAAGGAAAAGAATCGACGGAGAGACAACATCTCCCTAGAGACCAATATTAGCATGGCACAATCCCAAGAAAAGAAGCAAGCATGTCCAAGGAACATGTACAGACCAACCATACCCACAGGAAAGGGTGGAATGGCCAATCAAAGAGCATTGTCTATAAGACAGATGTGAAGAGCAGACAGCAAGTGTTGTAGAGTTTACAAGAAGATAATTCTGTGGCCAACAAAGATGATATGCACTGAGACTACCATGAAAAGTATCTAAGAAGCGATACAAACTGCACAAAGGTATGACATCGTATGTCAGAGAATAACCCGACAGAGTGCGGACCTCTGCACCCCAAAGAAAGGTGCAAAAATGCACAAGCTGAGAATCCCAATCCAGCATATATATATATAGAAATGATCACATAGCATACAAAAGATACTTCACATAGAGTACGGAACGTACCATGAAGGTATCAATTCTTGAGCTCTTCTACAGAGTAAAGCAAAATGCCAGAGCTGTATATCAGTTATCAATGAAAACCCAAATATAAATAAACAGTAAAAATCTGTCATTGACATAGATGAAGGAGAAAGTCACGACTTCTGTGGCAAGCAGTAAATATTAATCCAGAAAAGTGACATATCGTGAAATATACCATAAAGAAAGAATGAATGAAATGAAAGAAAGGATGTTTGTAAAGCGCGTGGCTACCCGGGAGCGTCCCAGCGCTAAGAACCGACACAGGAGAGGCAGAAAAGCTAAGGAAACAGAAATGTTTTCAGTTGTTTACGGAAGGCTGGATGATTGGGAAAAATGCGAAAGTGTAGTGGCAGGGAGTTCCAGAGTTTATCGGCATTATAGGAGAAGAGCTGTCTGCTGCTTCTGGACTTCTTGATCCTGGGAACCCTAGCCAGCCGCAGTTCGTCTGACCGAAGTTTACTATTTGCTTTGTAAGGACGCATTATGGCTGAATTGATGGGCGGCCCGATCCCTTGCATAGATTTCTGTGCTATGCATAAGATCTTAAATCTGATGCGCTCCTGCACTGGGAGCCAGTGAAGGGAGCGGATTGCTGGTTTTGCTGATTGTCTGTTGGCAGCTCCCGTCAGAAGTCTGGCGGCACTGTTTTGAACAGACTGTAGTTTGGAGACTACTGAAGTGGGGGCATCCAGGTATAGTGCGTTCCCGTAGTCCAGCCTAGAGAGTATAAGGGATTGGACCAGTACCTTTTTTGCTTGGGGGGAAGAAGGGGGAGGACTTTGCGGGCCATTCTGAGCAGGCCATAGGAGATAGCTGCTGTCTTACTGGCCTGTATCTTGAAGTTCAAGTCTTGGTCCAGCCAGATGCCCAGGCTCTTGATCTCCGTTTTAGGAACTGAGGGCGGACCCATGCCAGCTAGCCACATGGAACTGGACTTAAAACTGAGGGGGTTGCCCAATATCATGATCTCAGTTTTTCCGCCATTGAGCTTGAGCTGAGACGCGTCCATCCATTTCGAGATGTCCTCTAAACAAGTGTAGAGGCCATTAGTAATATGGTCTGCTTGGTTAAGCGCTACCACCAATTAGGTCACCATGCGGATTCCAGAGGGGGCTACGATGGCTGCCAGAGGAGCCATATATACATTAAAAAGGGCTTGGCTAAGCGACGAGCCCTGGGGGACTCGGCACATCAGCGGGTGGGTTCGGATGCGATGTTCTCCTCAAATACCTGGAAGGTTCTGCCCTCTAAAAATCAGCGCAGCCATTGGAGTACTGTGCCTGTTACGCCTATATTCCTGAGACGGTGAGTCAGGATCTTATGGTTCACTGTGTCAAAAGCTGCGCTTAGGTCAAAGAGTATGATGGCTGTTGAACCTCCTGAGTCTAACATTTTCGTGCTTTCCTCCACCACTGCTAACAGGGTCGTTTTGGTACTCTGACGTGGTCGAAACCCTGTTTAAGAGGAGTGAAGAAGGTTGTGGGTTTCGAGGAATCCAGAGAGGGTTTGATTAACGTATTTCTCTGCTACTTTACCTATTCCGGTAAGGAGAGAGATAGGGCGGTAATTGCTCAAAGCTGCCGGGTCCAAGTTAGGTTTTTAAGTAGTGGTTTAACCATGGCCCTTTTACAGTTGGTAGGAACAATTCCTGTGGACAGTGATGCGTTGATCAGATTAGTCAAGTTAGTGGCTATTGTCGTTGCTACCTGTTTTAGGATGTTAAGCGGTGCGGGATCCCTAGGTGATCCGCTCTTTACCGAGGACAGCAGGGTAAGAAGAGTTACCTGGAGCAGTGGAGGGAAGATCTCTAGTGTGTGTTCAGAGGGGCGAGGGTCGGGGTCCGTCTGCTTGAACGTGGTGTCGGCCTCGTCATCCCTCTGCGGTAGGGATTCCAGTATTTGTTGAACCTTACTGGTGAAGAAGTCTGCCAGTTTGTTGCATTGTAGCCTGGAGGTGCCTGGTGCTATTCGTGGGGCGGGGGCTTTAAGTGGTTTTTTAATAATAATAAACGTTTCTCTTGGTGAGTTGGCGGCTGATAAAATCTTGCCCTCCTAATATGAAGCCTGGGCTTTTTTAGTTTCTGCTTTATAGACACGCATAGCTGCCCTGTTTTCCAGCTTTTTTATAGTTTGGAAGTCTTTCCTCCACTGTCTTTCCTTGACCTTACCGCGCTGTTTTAAGGTGCGCAGTTCAACGGAGAACCAGGGAGAGTTATGAGACCCGCCTGTTTTTTTTTTTATCCTGGTCTTTGGCAGGACCGAGTTAAGAGACTCCTCTATCCAGTTAGGAAGCCGTCATTGGCTTTGACTGGGCATGGTGTCTGTCTGGGTTTAGTTCTTTCCAGTTCCTGGGTCCACTTCTCCAAGGGGAGCTTGGACCAGGAGCGGCATTGGGTCCATATTGACTGAGCAGTGGGTTTAGTGATCTGTGGGGACCAGGAGAGGGCGACCAGGAGATGGTCTGACCAAAGGAGAGGGGTAAGATCTGTCCCTTTAAGGTCCTATAGACTTGAGAACACCGGGTCAAGGAGGTGTCTTTTAACATGAGTAGCATGTAATATTTTTTGGGACAGTTGGAGTGGTGTGACGTCTCTGGCAAGCTCGACTGCATTATTATCTTGAGTTTCGTCAAAATGGAGATTAACCCCCTGGCTGCGGCGGTAATTCCGCCGGAGCGATAGGGGGGAGGGGGGGGGGGGGCGCGCGGCACCGGCATGCTCGTGACGGAACTACTACGTCACGAGCCTCGGGCGCGCTGTGCTTGTGATGGAGTGGTTCCGCCACGGCCCCGCCCGCTCAATAGAATGCGTTGCGCAGGCGCGAAATCCCTGCAGCGCAGGCGCGGCGGCCGGGCCGTGACGGAACCTCTCCGTCACCAGCACAGCGCATCAGAGGCTGGTGACGGAGTGGTTCCGTCACCAGCACGCAAGGTGTTAAAATCTCCCAGGAGAGAGAAATTAGCAGCCGAGCTTGCCATGCTAACAGCTGCCTCCAGCAATGATTTGTTAAAAGATCCTATCGCTCCAGGGGGGCGATAGGTGCGGATGC
The DNA here is from genome assembly GCF_964263255.1 of Lissotriton vulgaris. Taxonomy (NCBI): domain Eukaryota; kingdom Metazoa; phylum Chordata; class Amphibia; order Caudata; family Salamandridae; genus Lissotriton; species Lissotriton vulgaris. Next base: position 14,398,849 of record NC_141687.1, read on the forward strand.
CTGTGAATGATAGGAGTGGCGAGAGTTCTATGATGAAATGGGCGTTCTCACAGTCTGCAACGGGGTTCCCAAGCAGGCAGCAGGTGAATTATTCCTTATGGATAATAGCAATCCCACCCTCTCTGCCTGTTGTACGATCTACCCTCTGCATCACGAAGCCATGAGGAAGTGCTTGCACAATGTCTGGTTCAAAACTGGCGTTAAGCAGGTTTTCGGAGAAACAGCACATCTGGGTCAGAGTCTTTAAGGAGCTTCCAGATTTCAGCAGTGTGTTTAGGGAGGGATCTGCAGTTTAGTAGAAGGATTCTAAACTGGCCCTTGGATGTGGTGGGCCCTAGGTTATTTGAAGAGAAGTTAGAGGAAATGCAGGGGTTCTGGACCCTGGGCCCGGTCGGGCTCAGACGGGCTTGCCTTGGGTGTGCCCGCTGCGCGCTTGCGCTGCGTGGTCGCGTCACCACACGCCTTTATACCAGTAAAAGCTGCGCCGGGACCAGCAACTAGACTGCTGACCTGGAGCTCGAAAATGTGGAAGCGTGAGCGCCCATTGACCCCCAGAGTATTAAACACAGATCTGCCCCCACGCAATGCAATAAATGATTTTAAAACGAAGAGCAGTTAAAATAACAGTAAAAGAGCTTTTTTTTTTTTTTTTTTTAAAACAGACCTGCAGATTCACTGTGTGCGTGAGTGATCTGCCTCCGACCCGTGTCAGCCCAAGATTGGTCGCGTCATCACGCGCCTTTATACCAGTAAAAGCTGCGTCTGGCACCAGCAACTAGACTGCTGACCCTCGAAAATGCAGAAGTGCGAGTGCCTCTTGACCCCTAGAGCATTAAACACAGCTCTGTCCCCCACACAATGCGATAAAATATTTTAAAAAGAAGAACACAGCTAAAATAGCAATAAAAGAGCTTTTTTTTAAAAAAAGAACCACTGACCTGCAGATTCACCCTGTGTGCGTGAGTGATCTGCCTCCAGCCTGTGAAAAACAATGTTACTGAAAAGAATTCTACAGAATAAATGCACTACTGTAATGTACTGACCAAAAGTAAGGGTCAGGTAAACACATGTAAAGAACCACAAGGTTGGCTATACAACCTAAACTCCTGCAGTAAGCAGACCCATAAGACTGATTGCAACTAGAAGAATACACATTGCAATTGAACCGTTTATAAACACATCTGTACACACAAGTCTGAAAGAAAGATCCAACCAGACCCTGCAAAAAAAATGTCTAGGTGTTGTTATCACACAGTTCAGCTCTAAATCGCCATAACGCTGAATGAGCATGTACATCAAATAAATGTACACCATTAAATGGCATATCATTCAAGGTATTCTGTACATGCTCTGAAAATCTAGACTGAGGCAGCCAAGCATGTCTGCAGAGAGCAATTGTCTGAGCCATATCTCTACCCACAGAATCAGTGGTGTCCATATCACATTTTATGGTGAATTTCTCCACTTCTTGGCCATCCTGCACCACCTGAAACAGACCACTTTTGGCTTCCTCTGGAAGAAAAGGCAGCAAACTCCACACTGAGTCCCATCCTGACCGCGCCAGGATACTCTTGAGTAATAGAGCGCGTAACAAAAGGCTTTATAACATAACATAACATAAAGCATGGGAAAACCTGCTGAGAACACATGCAGTGTTCAAAGACCTTAATGCTGCCTGACGGGAAAAAAAATATCCTTCTACAATTTTCCAGCCATATAGACTCAGCGCTTGGTGGGACCGGAGGGAGGACATTTGTATCCGCAGAGGCTGTAGCTACTTGCAAAACCAGACCATTTGTGGAGGGATGTTTGAAGAGACAATCGGGATCCCCAGAGGTGGGCTGATACCTATCAGATATAGTTTGGTCTACAGGCAAGCCTGTTACCAGCTTTGCCCAAGCCCCTAACAATATGTTGTGGATAGACTTATTACAACGAAGTAAGGGTTCCACTCCCGTCTTACCCTGGTGAAGAAAATCCACCAAAGGGTCTGTGGATAATTCCACTGAGGGAAGCTGACACTAAGAGAACAGCAGCATAAGAGGAGCTCACCTATGTGGCCATACCAGGCGGAGAAAGATAATCTGAACCTTGGGAGGACTCAAGTCCACTAGCCTCACCCAGTTCAGTGAGCCAATTTTCCTTCAAGAGAGGCTGACAGTATTGCCAAACTGTGCATTCCCATAGGAAGAACAGAAACAGACTGTACAGTTACAGAAAGAAAGTTCCTTAGAGCGGATGGCTCCATTGGTGCCGCATCCGACGCAGTGATGTGCTGATGTTGGTAAGAGTAATTTTGGGACATCGATGGGTGCCACCGACGTCATTGACTGACCCTACGCCATAGGTGAAGACACCAAAGAGCTGTTCATTAGTGCCGTCTTAACAGAGGGCCCGACTGGCGCTGAGGGTGAGCCTGCTGGGGAGGAACCAGTCAGGGCATATCTCCCCTCCTTGGAGCTATAAAGCACGCCAGAGGGAATTGAGGCCTGAAGAATTTATGCAGGAAAGTGTAGTATTCCTGCCTTTGACCTAGAGTTGCCCTGGCTCCAGGATATCTCGGGAGGCACGAGGTGGACTCCGGAGAATGCTCGGCAATCGAATGTTAGGAAATGTCATCGGGAACGAACTCACGTTTTGACCGTTGGTGCTTCGGAGACTCCCTCAACGTTGACAGAGACACCCCTCACCCGAACAGCTCCTCGACCGATCCCTGGACTTCGACAAAGACTTACGACGCTGTGGTGCCTCAATTAGTCGCGCAGCCAGATGTTCTATTCAACATTCTTTCAACACCTTCGGCCGATGATGCTGACAGGAATCACACTCCTACGAGTCATGGTGGGCTCCTAGGCACCACAAACAGATGATATGAGGATCTGTGATTGACATCTGTCTGCCACGAGATCCACAGGGTTTAAACCCTGAAGGCATTGTCAAAAAAGCACACTGTTTCTCAAACAAAGTGGACCCATGAGTCTTGTAAGAGCGATGTTGAGATTCCACACTGGGGCAGGTGGAAGTCTTGGGGGAATAACTCTTTTGAGTCCTTCCATAAAGGCTTTAATAACAGGCACGCTGAAAAGAGACAGATGTTGTCTATTCTGAAGGTATGCGGCTATTGCAGCGAGATGTAAGCATATAGATGTGTACGCTAAATGTTACCATTGAAATGCAGTAAATAACAAATCATATTTTGAACTGAAGCATCAAGCGGGTTGATATTTGTTGTTATTACAATAAATAACAAACCACTTCCATTTTGCTGCATTGCATGTCCTTGAAGTAGGACGTCAAGCCTCTTTGAAAATGTTCATGCAGTCTGGTGGAAGATTGAGATAGCCAAACTCTGAGACTTCAGGTGCCAGATAGCTAGGTTGAGATGTCTGGGACCTGGGTGTCTTATCTCTTCACAGCTCTGTATGAGGAGATTGGATGTAAGATGTCGTTTTTGATGAGGAACTACTGAGAGCTCCAACAGGGTGGTGAACCAAGGTTGACGGGCCTATGTGGGAGCTACTTGGATTAGTGTGAGGTACATTTGCCTGAGCCTCTGAACCACTAGTGGAATGATTGGGAGAGGCGGAAAAGCGTAAGCAAATATCCTTGACCAGTTCATCCATAGTGCATTGCCTTTGGACAATGGATGTGGACATTTTTCATTTTAGTGTGTGGCGAACAGATCTATGCCTGTGAAGCCCCACATCTGAAAGAACGGGAGGAGAACTTGAAGGTGGAGTTCCCACTCGCGAATCTGTTGGCTCTGTCTGCTGAGCAGATCTGCGATCTGATTGTCTACTCCTGGAAGGTGCTCTGCTAGGACATACATTTTTTGATGTGTGGCCCACTTCCAAAAGGCCTGTGCAAGGTGTGACAGTTGGAGAGAGTGTGTCCCTCCCTGTTTCTGTATATAATACATGGCTGTCATGTTGTCTGTCCGTATCAGGACAGTTTTGCCTATGAGGTGAATTTGAAAGGCTTTGAGTGCTAGAAATATTTCTAGGAGCTCTCGATGATTTATGTGAAGTTTGAGTTTGAGTTTTAAATTATTTATAAAGCGCACGTACACCTGACGGTTCCATGGCGCTACAGTATGCTGAGTCCTCGAGCAGCGAGAATCACGGGGGGGAGGGGGGGAGGGGACTGGTGAAAAATGATAAGGGGAAAGCTTTTGAGAATAGAAAGGTTTTTAAAGCCTTTCTGAAGAGCGAGTATTGGGTAGAGCATCTGAGTTGGATAGGAAGGGAGTTCCAAAAAGTGGGGGCAAGGGTAGAGAATTTAGAGCCTCCCCATTCAGCAGATGTTGAGAAGAGGAGCAAAGTTCCCTGGAGGGGGCGTAGGGTTTGATCTGCGAAGAGATAAAAGCAGGAGATGAGCCTAGTTGGGCCTGGAAGGTGAGGCAGCCCACCTTGAATTGGGAGCGTTCGCGGATGGGGAGCCAGTGCAAGGATTTTAAGGAGGGGAGTGACGTGATGAGATTCCGTAAGGTTGTGAACCAAACGAGCCGCTTGGTTCTGAACCAGCTGAAGTCGTCGTACGTTGTAAGCCGGCATGCCGTGGTAAAGGGCATTGGCATAGTCCAAGCGGGACAGGACCATGGCAAGTACGATAAGTTTCAGGGACGTGAAGGAGAAGAAGCGGGAAACCTTGCGGATAGTGCGGAGGGATAGAAAAGAGGAGGAAACCACCAAACTCACCTGGGAGTGCAAAGTGAGTTGGTCATTAATTTTGATGCCGAGGGTTTTAACAGAAGAAGAAGGGGGTGGGGGAGGTCCAAGGGAAGAAGGACAGAAAAGGGGGGACCAGGGACTGGAGCAACCTGTCAAAACCAGCTCTGTTTTATCTGGGTTTAGTTTCAGGTGGTTGTGATTCATCCAGTCCCGGATGAAGAGCATTGTAGATTGGAAATTAGATTTAGAGTCAGGGGAGTGAGAGAGAGAAAAAATGAGCTGGAGGTCATCCGCATAGTTATATACGGAGACCTCCATTTGTTGAAGAGCAAAGATGAGGGGGCTATGTATAGGTTGAATAGTAAGGGGGAAAGAGAGGAGCCCTGGAGGACCCCACATACCACCTTCCAAGGTTCAGCCAAGAAGTCGCCCAGGCGGACCGCTTGGGTGCGATCGCTTAGAAAGGAGGACAGCCAGACCAAGGCAGTGCTGCCGATCCCTGCCGCCCGACACGGGAGAGTAAGATGGAATGGTCCACCGTGTCAAAGGCGGCGGAGAGATCGAGTAGCACCAGGGCCAGGGCCTGGGGGATGTTAGTGTCCATTCCCTCTCTAAGGTTGTTGAGTACTGAAAGCACAACCGACTCGGTGGAGTAAGCCGGGCGAAAACCGGCTTGGCGGGGAGCCAGGACTCGGTTTGCTTCCACGTAGGTGGTGAGTACTTTGGTGACATGTCCCTCCAGGACTTTCCCTAGGAAAGGGAGCAAAGAGATGGGGCGGTAGTTGGCGGGGACAGAGAGGTCAGCACCAGGTTTTTTTAGGATGGGGAGGATTATAGCGGATTTGAGAGCAGGGGTAACCACACCCTGGGACAGGGAGCAGTTGAGAAAGGTGAGCGGGGTGGCGGACAGTTCGTGAAAATGTGACGGAGAATATGGGCAGGGCATGGGTCAAGTGGGGACCCAGATTTAACTATAGGAGAAGGGAGAGAAAGGATTCTTCTGTTAGAAGAGGGAATGAGTCGAGCCGAGCCTCTATAGGGGGGCAGGGAGGGTTGAGGAAGGAGGAAGAGGGGGGGAGGATGTTGGCTCTGATTGTTGCAATTTTATCTAGAAAATAAGAGTTCAGGGAGTCACAAAGAGGTTGAGAGGGGGAGGGCTTGAGAGTGGTTCTGTCAGAGTAAGCAAGGTTGTTAATAATAAAGAAAATTTCTCTGGGTTTATTCTCCGCAACTAGAATTTTGGAGGAAAAGTAGTCCTTTTTGGTGGACAGAATAGATTTTTTGTATTGCTGCAAGAGGGAGGTGTACTGTGCTTTGCGGATGGGGCAGTACTGTCGTCTCCAAGTTCGTTCTGCATGGCGGACTGAGAGTTTAAGTGCCTTTAGTTCGCCATTGAACCAGTGGTTTGCGTCGTTCGTCCGTCTAGAGGAGACCCGCCTAAGAGGGGCGATGGAATCGCAGGCTGAGAGTAGCAAGAGTTGATGGACTTGGCTTGTTCTTAAGAGGGCAGACCGGAAAGGTCAGGGCTGGAGGATGAGAGGGAGGAGGCTAGAGCGGCCACATCTACCCGACCCCAAGAGCGGACCCAGATGTTTTTGGGGTGCAAGGGCTTGGTGGGTGGTCCGAGTCGAGAGAAATAGGAGATCAATGAGTGATCAGACCAGGGACAAGGGGAGATGGACAAGGACGCAATGGGGCAATTCAGAGACCAGATCTGGTCAAGGGTATGGCCTTGAGTGTGAGTAGAGGAGTGGACATGCGAGGTGAAATTGAGGGAACGTAAAGTTTCAGAAAATTCTTTGGAAGTGGAACATTCAGCTGGGTCGGAGGGCCAGAAGTTGAAGTTGCCTAGCACCAAGACGGATGAGTTGTTGACTGCTAGGGTGGCCACAAGTTCTTGAAAGCCATCAAGGTTTGGGAGGGTTGGGGGGGACGGTACATAAGTAGGCAAGTGAGAGGTACATTATAGAATAGTGAACGAACGACTAAGAAGTCGGAAGTGCCTATCGGGGGAAAGCTCAGAGGTTGAAATCGAAGATCCTTTTGGGCAATCAGGGCGACACCCCCGCCGGATTTGCCGGTTGGCCGGTCAGCTCGGAGAGCGTAGTAGGTAGCGGGGAGTGAAGCTAAGAGAATGGGGAGGGAACTGTCACAGAACCAGGTCTCCGTAAGGAATAAGAGGTCTGGTTTATGGAGATCGAGTAAGACAGAAAGTTTGTGGCAGTGTTTGACTGCGGAGCGTGGGTTAAGGTAGTAGATGGAAAGGGGGGCCTGTCTAGGCCCGGCAGGAGGATCGGGTCTGGGGAAGGGGGAAAGATGAGGCGGGAGGATCGGGGCGTGAGGAACGGGGGGGGGGGCGGCAGCAGCTGTGAGTCCCAGGTTGCTAATGTGGGTGGCCAGAGAGGCTTCGATGGGCCAAGGGCCATGAAAGGAAAGTAGTTGCGCCGAAGAATATTGTAGTGGGCCGGAATAGTTGGGTGGCCTAGGCCCTTGGTCGCAGACGGGCTTGCCTTAGGCTCGCCTTCGTCGCGCAATCGTCGCGCTCGTCCGCTGCGCGTTCGATGGTGGCACATGATTTATAGGGGGCGGGAGGGAGGAAGGGGGCGTGGCCTCGACGCTCGCCAAAGTGGCGTGAGGGGGTCCAAGTGATCAGGTAACCTACCGCCGCAGCGTTAAGTCGGCTGCGCGGAAGTCAGATGGTAAATCAAGGTATTTTTAAAAGCATAGAACAACAGTTTTAGCAAGCAGTTGCTGTCACAAATATTAAAATAACACGAGGTCCGCTCCCGGCTTCCGCATCAGGAGGACTCGCTGTAAGTGGGCAGACGCTAGTAGTCAGCGTCTTTAAATGCGCGCTGGAAGGGGGCGTGGCCTCGGTGAGGGGGCATGGCCTCGGCGCTCGCCAAAGTGGCGTGAGGGGGTCCAAGTGATCAGGTAACCTCCCGCCGCAGCGTTAAGTCGGCTGCGCGGAAGTCAGATGGTAAATCAAGTTTGCTTTTGCTGCTGACTCCACATACCCTGAATTGTGTTTGGAGAAGAGCTCCCCAACCAGTGAGCGATGCGTCTGCTGTTAGCACTGTCTGTGCAACTGGGTCGGTGAAGGGATGCCCTTTGGAAAGGTTTTGTAGATTCCTCCACTGCAGAGAATGAGTGCGGCCGTCCACCAACACTAGATCTGATAATTGACCCTGAGACTGATTCCACTGACGTGCTAAGCATTTCTGAACGGGACGCATTTGAAGTCTTGCATAGGGAACTATTAAGATGCAAAACATCATCATTTGTAGTAACTGCATAAATACCCAAGCTGGCAATGGTGGGGGTGGAACTGGGAAATTAGAGCCTGATTGTTGCCGATTCTGACTGATTGGGACAGGCTAAAGCTTTTTGTGTATCGAGAGTGGCTCCCAAGTACGTTTGCGTGTTGGAGGGTTAGAGATGGGACTTGGACAGATTTACTGTGAATCCGAGATCGTGGAGCAGTTGTACTGTTTTGTGAGTGTGTTGCTTGTGAACTGGCTTTGATGAGCCAGTCGTCTAAGTATGGGAAGACGTGAATATGTTGTATTCGCAAATGAGCAGCGACTACTGCCAGACATTTGGTGAATACTCTGAGAGCAGTGGTGACTCCGAATGGAAGCACTTTGAACTGATAATGTTGTTCCACTACCACAAACCTGAGATATTTGCGATGAGCAGAATGTATTGGAATATGGAAGTACGCATCTTTTAAGTCTAAAGTAGACAGAAAGTCGCCTTGCTAAAGGAGTGGGAGAGCTTGTTGGAGTGTTACCATGTGAAAATGATCAGATTGTATATACAGATTTAGGCCTCTGAGGTCTAGTAAATGCATGAGAGAGCCATCTTTTTTGGGTATGAGAAAGTATAGGGAGTATACGCCAGGCCCTTGATACTATAATGGAACTGTCTCTATAGCTCCTTTCTGCAATAGAGAGTAAATTTCTTGTTTGAGAAGGTTAAAATGCACTTGTGACACTTTGAGTGACCTTTGGCAATGTTTGGGGGATTGTCGGTAAGCTGCAGGCTAAAACCAGATTGGATAATTTGTAGAACCCATTTGTCGGCAGTTATTGTATTCCAGATGGGTAATGTTGGGCTTGGCTCTTTTTGCAGGGTCATCCCTCAACTTTTTGCCTTCCTCATGTATTTTGTCTGACTTGTTTTTGTTGGTTTTATGACTCTGCGCACTTTCCCACTGTTGATCAGTGCTAAAGTGCATATGCTCTCTCGATTGTAAATTGATGTATGAAGTAGTGATTCCATGATTGGTTGGTTTGGTTTACTTGTCAGACCCTAGTACAGTGCACTGAGTGTGCCCAGGGCTTGTAAACCAAATGCTGCTGGAGGCCTTGCAGCACTAGTTGTGCCACCCACAGAAACAGCCTGTAAAAGCGTGTCTTAGGTCTGCCATTGCAGAGCCTATGTGCAGTCTGGTACTGCCATGTTGACTGGGCAAGTGCACCCACTTACCAGTCCCTAAACCTTCCCTTCTCTGCATATTAGTCACCACTATGGTAGGCCCATGGGCAGGGTGCATTGTAGGTAAAAGGTAGGACAAGCCCTGATGTGTGTGGCATGTCCTAAAAGTGAATTACAGCCATTTTCATTTTTCACTATTGAAAGGCTCTCTGTTCCCTATAGGCCAGAATGGGCAGTTTGATTATTACATCTTATAATCCTAACTGACTCAGGGAACTAGGTAGAAATTCGAGTTTAGTATGCCTGAACTCGGAATGATAAAATGCATATTTTAGTGAAGTTGGTTTTAACATTCTGTGTTTGAAAATACCACTTTTAGAAAGTAGGTATTTTCTTGTCTAACCATCCAAGCCTGCCTCTGCTAGGTTGTGTATTCCTTGCCTGGAGTTTGAGTGACAGGGGCTGGGGGATTCCAGGAGACAGGGTGAGTCAGCACTGGGCTGAATAGAGAGATCTGCATGCAGATGGGAGGGGACATGAATAGGGTTGTGCCTTCCCTCCACAATGCTGGCTCCACCTACTTTGGTGCGTCTGATGTCCCTGCACTGTGAAAGGAAAGAAGGAGTCATGTAAACAGAGTGCTCCAGGACTGACCAGAACTGGTTTGGACTAGGCAAAGGCCTCTCTGCTTTCAGAGAACAAAGATAAACTGTGTAGAAAAGAGGGGACCCAGAATCCAGAACTTTAAACCACTTTTGGGAAACAAGAAGAAGCCTTTGCTGAGGAAAGGAACCAGAGAGACTGAGGAGGGACTATCCCTAAGCTGAAGTGCAGCCTGGGGGATTGGCCTGCAGAGTTTGCCTGACTGCCAAAGAGAGAGAGAGGAACTTTGTGTGTACTTTCATCAACTTGTGAAGGATCTCCGAAGGCTTGAGAAAGAGCGTACCTCCTGCTGAAGTCTCAGGGACAACAGGCTTCACCCACTAGCTTCCCAAGATTTCTTTGGAATTGCCTGCGGGTGTGATGGGCTTTCTGAGGGACTGCGTGTCGTAAGGAGCTGGGAGCGCGACTCATGAAGGAGAAGCATGTCGCTGACCTGCTGCAGTTGCTTCACAACGCAAAAGCGCCTCACATCGCCAGAGAAGAGGATCTACCCGGCACCAGACACCGCTGCATCATCGGAAAAGCGTGTCGCAGCCAAAGCCGCGGTCATCGCATCGCTGGGAAAGCGTGTCGCCGCTGCAAGCTGTTGCATCGTTGCTGAAGCACCTCGCATCGCGGGAGAAGAGAATCGACGTCGCATCAGATGCCGCCGCATCACCGGGATGTGTGCCACAGGGCCTGTCGCGGCTCAGATGAATCGTTGAGTCGCCGCACGGCCATCGGGCGTGCACACATCGTGTCGCATCCAAGAGAAGACGCCATATTTGTTTAATTGCACCAGATCTTCATTGCATCACAGCGTTGCGGGATGCATCGCCACAGAAGCGCAGTAAGAAACCGACGCATCAACTCCCCGCTCAGAGAAGAACCAAAGCATCCCCTACGCATCAGTAGGGATCCGATGCATCACTGTTCTTGCGTGTAAGGAACCGACGCGTCACCTTCCCTGCAACATTTCCGTTGTACATTGACTCAATGTGTCGCAATTACCATCTAAAGAGAACTAAGTTAATTCTACCATTTTAAGTACAGTATTGTGGATTTTTGTCGTTTGTGGTCTTGTGGTAAGTCTATATAAAAATACTTATTTTTATACTATAACTTGTGTGGTGTCCATCTGTAGTGTTGTCACTGAGTTACTGTATGTGTTCACAAATGCTTTACACACTGCCTCGGAGATAAGCCTGTCTGCTTGTGCCAAGCTACCAAGGGGGTGAGCAGTGGTTATTTTAGGAGTGTACCCCCTTGCTCTGACTAGACGCAAGGGTCCCTATTTGGTCACAGGTACCTACCTCTGCCAACTAAAGACCCTAAAAACTCACAGGTAGAAATTGAGAAAGGCGACCCGACAGGTGTGGTATGATCGGGGATGGAGGATGTTAGACCTGTCAGCCCTAGGATGGTCTTTCCCTGTTTTTTCGCCCTTGCCTCATTTTTTCCACCCTCTTTTTCGTTGGCGTCTCCGAGCGCCTTCCCATTGCTAATCAATGCTAAGGTGCAGGTGCTCTCTTCTTCCAACATGGCTGCCACAGGCCCCTGCTACTGCAGAGTGGTCTTTTTAGTAGCACCCTCGTTGCTAGGAGCTTGCTGGGACCCTTAAACATTGTTGCAACACCAGCCCACCTTTTTCTCCCATAGCTAGAGTAGGGAAGCTCCTGGAACCTTTCAGGAATAGGGGAGGGGTCTGCTTTTGCCGCCTTAGAGTGTGGTCACCTGACCTGGGTATATATAAGCAAAGGAGGGAAACTTTTTAGACAGTTGGGGCAACACTGACCTGGGGAAACCTACGCACAAGACTTAGGCGGTAGGGCCTAGATGGGGACTTATGCCACTGGGGTGACAGGGTTTAGACGCTGCCCACCAAGCTGAGTGACGGACCCTGATCTAGCCCACTGATCTGGCCCGGCGGAAGGGGAGCCCAGGGACCACCTGCAGTGACATACAAGGACCCACCTGCCTTCAGCCACCAACTCAACCCACCCCCCCCCCCCCTTCAAGAATCTACTCAAAAAGGGTGCAGGAACCATTTAGCGCTGAGAAGACCACTCATCTGTGCCCCCAAGGACTACTGGGGATCAACCAGGTACTGGGCTGTGCCATCTCTGCCCCCTTGGTCTTAACCTGGGCCCCTGCGCTGTCCTGCCTCATCTCCACTGCTCTACTGCCTGGATTGCCTGATAAGCGCTCTCCCTTCTTGGCGCTAGAACACTGACCTGCCTGATTGCTGGGATTGCTACATTGCCTGCATTACCTACCCAGCGCTCTTCTACTGTGCCTTGAGCAGCGCTGTTCCAACTTGTGACCCGGCGCCGAGGCCCCTGAGCACTGTGTCCCCCGAGGCGCCGCAATCGCCAGCCTGCTGGGAAGCGCGCTGTGCCCAAAAGCGCCGCCCGACTTACCGCTATAGCGCGGGAGCCCTCTACGCCTGCCTGCCCCCGCCGTGGCTCCGCGCTCTTAGCAGAGCCGACATTGCTATCATCTGCCCTGCGGCGGCCCCCAGTGTCAGGAGAGGGCCACCACCGTGTTGCTGTGGTCAGCGCCCGGCCTGATTGTGCGGAGTCCCTGCGGCGGCCCCCGGAGCCTTTGGGAGGCCGCCGCGAACTACAACTAGGCCGCTGGGCCTGAAGCCACTGCACTCCCCTCACGTGACGGGGCGCCCGGCCGTGTCACTGCCATTGGTCCTCGCGGCCGCGCCCCTAGCCGGCCGGGCTGTGGTTGGCGGCCGGCTCCACACCCACCAGGGGCCGTGACCGGATTGGTCCCGGGCCCGTGAGGGGGCCGGGAGAAGCTCCGGAACTACCCATGGGCCTGAGGGAGGCCCGAGAAGAGCGCCGGAGCCGCGTGGGCCTCCCCTGCCCGGCTCATCACGTCCTAAGAGCCCCCCACAAACCGGAACAAGCCCGGAGGGGCGGCAAACTACCGCAAGGGGCCCGAGGAGGCCCAAAGAGAAAGGTAACCCTTAGGGGAGGAGGGCGGACAGCTGCAGTGAACGCGGGGCCTCCAGGAGCCGGAAGGAGGCCCCGAATTCACCCCTCCCCTGGGGGAGACTGCTGTTGGGCCCCGTTGGCCCCCGTGGTGCCCACAAGGCTTTCTGAACTGGAGAATAGCCCTATTGCTGACTGTGGTTGGGCCTGGGCTAAGCAGATAGTAGGGATCTGCCAGACTGGGTGATTTGATCCTGCTGTTTCCATTGCCAGTGCTGGGCCTTCCATGAAATGGTCCTTCCTATCTGATGAAATGGTTATTGTTGTTTAAAGAAATGTTCATTCCTGGTTGACGAAATGTCGCCTACTCCCTACAAAATGATATTGCAGAGGCCATTGTGGTAAATGCTGATTAAGTCCTCATGCACCAGAGTTACTTCCGCCTAATGACCTGTTTAATCCTACCTAATGAAATGTTGAGAAATTTCTAAAAGAGTGGTGTTGCAGGTGGTTATTGCAAGGAATGTTTTTTTTTACCAATGCTTTTGTAATGAAATGCCAGTTGAGTTCTGAAGGCGCTAATTAATTACCTATGCTTATGAGGGGATGTTCTGCCTACAATGAAATACTTTATGGGGCCAATGCTGAATTGAGTTACTGATTACCATGAATGATTACCCTCCTGAACCTTGATCTAGATAAAATGTATTGAGTTTAATCAACCTCACTGGTGTGGTGTCAGTTATTGCGTGCGTTTACTGGCTCAGTGGATATGTGTGCCGTATGGTCACTTTACACCTAAGCTTTCGGGTGCCTACCTGCTCGCGCCAAGCTACCCCCTGTGGGATTGGAGACCCCGGTTCCTACAGAGGAGTCAAGTCACTGTTTGTTGGCTGCGGGGGAAGTATGTGTTGAGTTACCTTTACCTCTTCCCTTGCCGTTATTGCCCCAAAATCCTCTTCTAAAGTAGCCTTGAGAAGAGGGTGACGGATTGTTACCCCTGTAGGATGTAGAGGTATTGTCCGAGGATATGTTTTTTGAGCCCCCTGTAAAAGGAGCGGCGAAAGGAGCCCCGATTGGAAGTGAACTGCAGAGCCCCCATGAATTTTGCAACCTCTGTATCCTTCTTCATTTTTTCTAAAGAAGTACCTGCTTCAGGTCGGAATAGGTGTTCCTTATAGAAGGGTAGATTTAAAATGGAAGCTTGGACTTCGGGTTTAAAACCTGAAATTCTGAGCCAGGCATGCCATCTTAAAAGAACGCTAGAGGTAACTCTGCGATCTGCAGTATAATCTGCATCTAAAGAACATCTAATGGGTGTATAAGAAATGAGCTTTCCTTCCTAAATTAAATAATTTGCTTTATTTTTATGTTCGTCTGGCGAAAATTGGAGCAATTTTTCAAGCTCGTCGCAATGAGCCCTGTCATAACGTGCTAAAAGAGCCTGGGTGTTGGCAATACACCAGTGATTGGCTGCCTGTGCAGCTACTATCTTGCTAGAGGCATCTATAAGTTTAGATTCTTTATCAGGGGGAGGTTCATCTCCTATGGTTTGAGAATTTACTCTTTTGCAAGTGCTAGAGAGTCTAAGGGAACTTGACCCTTGATGTAGATTGGGTCTGTAGGTACCGGCTTATATTTCTTGTCTACTCTGGTTGTGGCAGTCTTCGCACGCACAGGGTCCTTAAAGATTTTGTCTGCATGTTTGATCATACCCTTGAGCATGGGCATTGTGTCAGGTGCTCTTTGAGAAGAACTTATCGTCTCAAAGAGAAAATCCTCTTCTAGGACCTCTTTGTGAAGTTGGACCCCATGGTATTTGGCAGTCTTCTTTCATGTCGGAGTCTGCTTTGGACATGGAAATGGGTTCCTCCTCTTCCTCGCTCCTTGTGCGTTGAAGACTTCATGGTCAGAATCTTCTCCGAAGATATCCAGTGCGGAGCCGCTCCTTTGGTGCATTTTGTGATGTGGAGCCCGACGGTCACGGAGCGTCTTCTTGGATCTAAAAGATTGCCATGCATCGCAGTTCTGCTCGTTGTGTTCCGGGGCTAGACACAAGTTGCACACTTCGTGCAAGTCGGTGTGCAGATACTTAGCGCGACACCCCGGACAGAATTTGAATGGAGTCCGTTCCATCTACTGCGAGCTGGCACGATGCCTTTAGGCCCAACGGCCCTCCTTGAATTTTCCGATCGTAGACTTTGAACCAATATGATATGCAGAGAACAGGAAACGCGATCGAGAAACAATACCGTAGAGAGTAGTGGGTTGCGCACCGAGGGGAACCTGAGAAGCTGTGTCGAACCAGAGCACAGCAACTCACATCCGCACCTGGTGGCGGAAAAAAACAATCTAACTATGGAGTTGATGTCCACGCGCACTATCACCGAAAGGAGGAGTCACCTATCTCGAAACTGGAAAAGACTTCTTCAAAGAAAAACAAAGTGCAAACATCCGGACCCAACACTAAATGGCAGGCTTATGCAAAGCATGTGATCTACCGCTCACATGCCTCGAACGCATGCTTTTGGTCTGACTTTTCTCCCTTCATTATCTCCTTCCTGATACAAGATTAATACTGAATATGCTACTTACCAGTATGCATCTGTTCTTGGCATGTAGGGCTGCTGACATTCATATCTTGTGCATAGATCGCCGCCTAGTGTTGGGTCCGGATGATTGCACATTGTTGTCCTGGAAGAGTCTTCGAAGTCTCACGAGATAGGTGGCTCCTCCCCTGGACTACAGTGCGCATGGGCATCGACTCCATCCCCAGATTGTTTTTAGCCATTGTGGCAAAGATGGAGTGTAACACTGTGAGTGATGACCATGCTAAGAGTAATTGTAAGTGTTGCAGCTGCTACAGGCGCCGGGGAGGAGGGCGGGCGATATGAATGTCAGCAGCCCTACATGCCAAGAACAGATGCATACTGGTAAGTAGCATATTCGGTTCGAGGCATGTGGGCTGCTGAATTCATATCTTGTGCATAGAATACATAGCAGTCCCTCCATTAGCGGCGGCCGCCTGTGCCAGCTGCAGCAGTTTGAAAAAGTGGTTTTAGAACAGCCTGCCCTACAGCTGCCTGCTGTTTGGAGTGCACATCTACACAATAGTGTTTTGTAAATGTGTGTGTAGTAGACCATGTGGCTGCTCTACAAATGTCCTCTAAAGGAATATTTCCAAGGAAAGCCATGGAGGCCCCCAAATTGCGTGTGGAGTGGGCCCGTGGTGGGATTGTTAAAGTGTGTTTTGCTTTCTGATAGCAAATTTGAATAAACTTAACAATCCACCTGGCTATACCTGCTTTGGAAATGGGGTTGCCTTTGTGTTGTGCTGAAAAGGCGACAAAGAGTTGTTTAGTCTTCCTAAAATCTTTGGTTCTATCAATGTAATACAGTAAGGCTCTTTTGACGTCAAGAGTGTGGAGCATTCTCTCCGCCACTGACTCTGGATTTTGGAAGAACACAGGCAGTTCAATAGTCTGATTGATATGGAACTGCGAAACCACCTTTGGAAGAAATTTAGGGTTAGTGCGCATGAATGTAAAGGCTCAAAAGGTGGACCCATGAGCCGTGTGAGGACCACATTAAGGTTCCATTCAGGAGCCGGTGGGGTCCGGGGAGGAATGACTCGTTTGAGCCCCTCTAGATAGGCTTTAATGGCAGGTACTCTGAAAAGTGAGAGTTGCTGCCTGTTTTGGAGATAAGCCGCTATGGCGGATAAATGAATCCGAATGGAAGCATAGGCCAGATTGCATTTGTAAAGATGTAACAGATAACAAATGAGGTTTTGCGTAGATGCGTCTAGCGGGTTGATGTTGTGGTCTGCACAATAGATGACAAACCGCTTCCACTTAGCTGCATAGCATGCTCTGGTGGTGGGCTTTCTTGCCTCACGTACGATATCCATGCAGGCGGGAGGCAAGTCGAGGTAGCCAAATTCTAAGACCTCAGGAGCCAGATCGCCAGGTTGAGCTGTTGCGGATCCGGGTGCTGAATGTCGCCATGGCTCTGCGTCAAAAGCCTGGGCGTGAGGCGTAGCCTTTGATGCGGTACCACGGAAAGTTCTAGAAACGTGGTGTACCATGGTTGGCGTGCCCACGTTGGAGCAACCAGGATGAGCGTCATCGAGTGTTGCTTCAGTTTGCGTGCCACCAGCGGTATTAGAGGTGCTGGGGGAAAAGCGTACGCAAATTTGCCTGACCAGTTAATCCATATCGCATTGCCCTGCGACTGTGGATGCGGGAACCTCGCGGCAAAGCTTTGGCATTTGGCGTTTTCCCTTGTGGCAAACAGGTCTATCTCTGGATGACCCCACTGCTGAAAGTACGTGTGGAGTACGGATGGATGTAGCTCCCACTCGTGCATTTGGTGGCTGTACCTGCTGAGCAGGTCCGCCATCTGATTGTCCTTTCCCGGGAGGTGTTCCGCCATGAGGAAGATGTTCCTTTGAATGGCCCACTTCCACATGCTATGAGCCAGCTGAGACAACTGTGGAGAGTGAGTACCCCCCTACGGAGCCTTCGACAGCCGGTTTTGAGGCGAAGGCCTTCGGCGCCACCTTCGGTGGCAACGTAAACTGGATGGGCATCGCCGTCTTTTGAGGCTTGGTGGTAGGCTTCGGCGTCGAAGTGTCCTTCGGACATTTCGCGGAAGCCCTCTCCTGAATACGCTTCAAGGATTCCGACACCTTCTTCGAGAAGGAGGCCGACGGCTACGCCGACTCGACGGGTTCCTTCGATCCCCCAGCAAGCGCGGAGTCGAAGGATGCAGTGGCTTTGGCGTTGTCCTGTCGACGTACAGGATCGACGTCCTTTGGAGTTCTGAGGCCCTTCTCGGTATCGACGGGCTTTGGCGTCGATTTCTTCGGGTCGACGACCTTGACCAGAGGTTTCGGCGTCCCAGTCTTCGGCTCGACACCCTTTACTTTCTTCACCGGCTCGACCACCGGTGGAAGCGTCGTTGACGTCGATAGGTCCGAGGACTTCGAGCCGACCAAAGCAACCCGCACTTTCGGTTTCGATTGTGCCTCGAGTGCTTTAGGTTGCGTAGTCACCGATGGTTTCACTTTCGGTTTCGATTTCATGACTTGCGGCTCTTCTGCAATGTCCGAAGCCTGGCCCGTAGGTGAGGTTGTGGAACCCAGTTTAAGATCTTGGGAAAGGCCATGTGGCGATCCCTCGACCTGAGCCTCATGAATCTGTTCGACCGATTGGCTTAGCTCATCGCCTGAGCTATCCTCCATGGCCCCGTAGGCCGCATCGTCGTCTCCTACCTCGCCAACGATTTCTTCTGTATCGAGCATCTCAACATCAGCGTCATAGCTGGAGTCGATCTCCGCCGCTGGATGGGACATCGGCTCTTGAATATCCTGCTCGTCGACCTCTTCTTCCTCGGTATTGAAGATGCTGACCGGGTCTGGTGCCGACTGCTGGGCCTTCTGGCGCGCCGCGCACCGAAGTCGAATCGTTTTCTTGGAGCGAAAACGAGCACAAGCCATACAGCTGGCTTCATCGTGATCCAGCGACAGACACTTGTTGCACACCGGATGGACGTCGATGTGCGGATACTTGGAGTTGCACACGGGGCACCTCTTGAACGGGCTCCGGTCCATGATGGGTCGTCGAAGTAGGTCTCTGGCGTCGACTGGGCCTACAGTGCCGAAGAGCCATGCGACTCCTCTGGAAATCCGACTCGGGAACTGAGCCGGAACAGAACTGGGCACCGATCGAGACAATACCGACGATATACTAAAGGCCTTATGGCCAAAAAGAAAGTTTTTATTGATTCCGAACTGGAGTGATCAAATATGCATCCGAACCCAATGGCGGAAAAAAACAATCTGGGGATGGAGTCGATGCCCATGCGCACTGTAGTCCTGGGGAGGAGCCACCTATCTCGTGATACTTCGAAGACTCTTCCAGGATAACAATGTGCAATCATCCGGACCCAACACTAGGCGGCGATCTATGCACAAGATATGAATTTAGCAGCCCACATGCCTCGAACACAATCTTCCTGACTGTCATTGTAGTGTAGTTCCTATTTTCCCAATAGGCCCTGCGCATTGGAATAACATAAACAGTAATATTGACGTAGAAGTGCGGATCTTCCAGGTCTCTACTGACTATGCTAAACTTAATTGGGTTTGTTACCAACTAGCTCAGAGGTCACTGGAAACTTTCTTGACTGAATAGGAAGTGATCAGCTTCCCTGGTACAGACAAGAAGGGATTCAGTTTTCCAACAACCGCATAAACATGATAACTTTGCTCCTTAGAATAAGAGTCAATCTCTAGAGTCGTGTTAAACAATAGACAGTTATTTTACTCAGTCAGTTTTGTGCAGATTACTTTCACCAATATGCAGAGAATAGAGAGACGGGCGTTTTCAATAAAAGGTATTATTTATTGAACAGTCTTTCTTCTCATACAAGAGAAATGAATTGCCACAATTGCAAGATTAGTTATAATAAAAAGTGCGTACAGTAAAATGAGGATTGCGAAATAATACTGTAAAAGCATTGATATGGTTTCTTAGCCATACAATGGTTTAAAATGAATAAAACATATATACATTCATATATACATTAGGCTAACGTACTCCACTGGTGCTTCTAACTACGCCTACCCCAGTGTACCTGACCTAAGCCTAATACTTGGAAGGGAGTAAGTAGCAGTTTAAGTTAAGTTGGTTTTGCTAAGGTTTGCTTCAAGAATTCTCTCTAAGGGTTTAGTCAACACCATACCTCTGGAATAGAATGTTGGAGGTCTTGTATCTCCTTCCAGGACTCGATATCCCAGTCACTCGCAAGAGTAGGCTGGAAACGCCAGAGCTGGATTTTCTCGGCAGGAGAAAAGACAGCGTCTCTCTCAGCGCGTCGAGGAGGAGGAGGGGCAGCATCTGTGGGCAGCTTGCGTTTGCTGGGCTTTGCAAGGGACAGCTGTTCAGCTCCTGTGTTCACCACACCATCGCTCGCTCGTTAGCAGCGGTAGCATCGGCATCAGCGAGGTAGCAGCAGCAGTGTTTGCTTAAGGCAACGTTGGTAATATTTATACCTGAAAGGTGCCTTGTTTGACGTAAGTTTTTGGACATAAGACGTCAATAAAGATGTCACTAGGAAGTGATCGTCTCTCAGTGCTCATTAGAGTTCTATTACTAATCAAAACATAGCAAGCGGGGCTTTCCCAGGTTGCTGAGTTTTATCTTGTTGAAGAACTCGGAGTGTAATCTAGGAATCTTAGATAGTGGCTTCTGCTGTGTCATTTGCACTAATGAGCTGCAGAGGAAGCTGCAGAGGAAGAGATTCTGAAATGTGGCTCTGATCGTGTGAGGCCAGAGACGAGTTTCTGTATATTGCATTTGATCGGTTATGCCAATATAGGGGTACAAGTGGATTATAGCCGTATAGGGGCATAAGGTCACAGTATCGATCAGGGTCCTAGATTAGAACGCGACACCCACTCCACAAATTTATGTCCATCAAATTACTAACAACTATAGCAATAAGATGCATGTGTAACATTACCCACCCTAAAATACATATTCGCATTTGAAATGGCGTATTTGAAATACATGAAAATATAGGTACTGTACGTCTTTAAGCATAGAAATCATTCAAAAATCATAGTATATGTAATCAGTGAACGATTTTGCGAAAAAATTACACATGAAATATCTCTTAATACAGAAAAGAAGGGCGAGATAATTTCATCACATATAAATGCATTGCTGTAAAATGTGCTAGAGGTTGATGTAAAGTTATTATGTCTCTAGATTTACCTAAAAAATAGAAGCTTCTGTTCTTTATGAATAGGTCTACTTTAAGCAAAGAATTTCGTGCCAGAAAAAAGTAAATATTTTCAAAAAGTGTTCAATTAAAATAATATGGCTGAGATACCCGCCACCCCCTCTCGACACAATCCCCAAGGATGGGAAACCGGAAACAGTTCTGAAGTCTTTGGAAGACGGGAGGGAGTAACCCCCCCGGCCGTATTTATTAAAATATGAAACAAAATTAAAACATTAAATAAACAGTTTCATATTATGTACAATTTCATTACCACATTGCGATGTTTGGCTAACCTTAACAGAGTCTCTAATACAAAGGTTCTCCTAGCCGAACTAACATCCTGCAAAACATTTACTTGAAATTTTGAAATTGTACATCCTAACGTTTAAGGGCCAACGGCAAGGTCGTAACCGGTGTCAAGATCCCTAACCCAGAAATATCGCCCTCACTTGTGAGGGGCGGCCCAGAGGCGTACCTCAAGTGCAATTACCAATTTCCCTTGACTTGACGGGGGCCCCAATAAAATTTGTCGCCACTTAGAGGTCGTACGAGGACTCGTGTGAGGTATCTAGAAGGTAGCGTAGACCTCCCCCCAAACCCCACACAACTTACCATATCTGCCGTCGCAGACGTCCTGGCCCCGGGAAATTCCCCAGGAGGGGGCTGTAACCCCTCCTACCCAGGAAGGGGCCTTGACCGCCTTTCCTCTTCTTTCGGCGACCCATCCTTAGAAGGGACCGCCTCCCCGTTGAGGGGCCAATGGCCACCTCCCCCGAGCGCTCCCATCCGTGCTGGGTGACGCCCACTCATAGGGATCTTCCAATTAGTGCTCACCGATCATGACCTTACCGCCCGCCCAAAAATAAATACGACAATGCTAACTAAATGATTAAACTAAAATACAGTAGCAACTATACTTTTATTAAAAAGCATGCTTACCAATGAACACTAAAGCAGAATTTCTTTTATTTGCAAAACATAAATCGACATTCTTTATTACATACTCAAAATCATCATGATAATACCACGACCTGTAAACGACAATCAGAATTGTCCATCAACTTTAATCAAAACCACTTGCTGTCATCAGGGGCTGGTGGGTGGGTCAAAATTGGCTCTTCGTTCCGTCTCGAGCTCACGTGCAGCGAGGAGGTGCAGCTTCAGAGCACAGGAACAAGAGGATGCCTTCGGATCTTGCTTCTCCTTTTATCCGTCTTCAGGGCGGGCGTAAACCCGCCCCTGCCTGCCCCTAGGGCGTGGCCAGCTGCGTCAGTGTCTAGGCCAACCCACTCTAGGGCGGGAAAAGGCGCGCCCCGGCTATGCCGCTTCGGGCATACCAGCCGAGACTCGCCTCCCGCCCAAGATGGCTTCCCGGGAGGATCGTGGTACTCTGCCATACGTTCGGGGGGACCGAGTGGTCGCCCCTTTCCATATGGCTGAGATACCCGCCACCCCCTCTCGACACAATCCCCAAGGATGGGAAACCGGAAACAGTTCTGAAGTCTTTGGAAGACGGGAGGGAGTAACCCCCCCGGCCGTATTTATTAAAATATGAAACAAAATTAAAACATTAAATAAACAGTTTCATATTATGTACAATTTCATTACCACATTGCGATGTTTGGCTAACCTTAACAGAGTCTCTAATACAAAGGTTCTCCTAGCCGAACTAACATCCTGCAAAACATTTACTTGAAATTTTGAAATTGTACATCCTAACGTTTAAGGGAAAACGGCAAGGTCGTAACCGGTGTCAAGATCCCTAACCCAGAAATATCGCCCTCACTTGTGAGGGGCGGCCCAGAGGCGTACCTCAAGTGCAATTACCAATTTCCCTTGACTTGACGGGGGCCCCAATAAAACTCGTCGCCACTTAGAGGTCGTACGAGGACTCGTGTGAGGTATCTAGAAGGTAGCGTAGACCTCCCCCCAAGCCCCACACAACTTACCATATCTGCCGTCGCAGACGTCCTGGCCCCGGGAAATTCCCCAGGAGGGGGCTGTAACCCCTCCTACCCAGGAAGGGGCCTTGACCGCCTTTCCTCTTCTTTCGGCGACCCATCCTTAGAAGGGACCGCCTCCCCGTTGAGGGGCCAATGGCCACCTCCCCCGAGCGCTCCCATCCGTGCTGGGTGACGCCCACTCATAGGGATCTTCCAATTAGTGCTCACCGATCATGACCTTACCGCCACAGGCCGGATAGTTGACCGGCTATCCGGACCCCCCACAACACTCCTACCTAAAGGTCATGGTGTAACGTTTTTAGCCATGCTAAGAAGTCTCCTATGAGTAACTCATTCCCCACCCGAGACAAATGCACTCCATCCCCCAAATACATACTGTCATCATTAATACACCCATGGGAAATAGCATGCAGTGTCTTGGAACGGAACAACCTACTCACTTTGTTATTAAGCTTCCTCACAGAATGATTTAGAGCAGAAACCGAAATAGCCCCCCGCCACACTTTTCGTGGGATCATATGGGACCATGCAATTGTGCACCCTGGAACTCTCCTCGCTAACCAACTTACAGTGGAAAGCATCGCCTCAAGAAGAAGTCGTCTACCAGTGGTGACCAAATCATTACCCCCAAGATGTACTATCACTACAGACGGCGGTGACCTCGTCCGCCCTAGCAAACCCTCAAAAAATGATTGAAACTGGTCAATACAGAGCCCGCCTCTTCCGTAGAAGGACACACTGTACCCGTATTCCCCAGCTACGTGAATCATATCACCTGCCTTGAATACGTCTGCGGCACGCCTCACGTATGAGTGGCCCACAACCCACACCTCCTTTCTCACAGCCGGTGATGTCTGACCGCTGGCCCGGTGTAGGGTCGACTGCAAAGTCCGCCCCGCCTCGTAGGCTTGCGCAACTGAAAACCAGACAAAAACAAGAAGCGTGAGTACATTGCTACAGCTTCACAACATGTGCAACCGCACATACCTCTTATAACAATTGGAGGACCAACGCCCCACCCGTTTAACTTGTTCAACATCCAGACCCCTGGCTGTTGCTTCTGTAGCAGCCCCTATCCGAAAGGAATGGGTCCCAAACTCGCCCGGGTTCAAGCACGCAGCGGCAATCGACATCGCAAGCACCCGCTGACACTGAAACTTTGTCAGTGGGGTGGCGTCAGCGTGTCTCAACAAGGTCCCCCCCCATGATGCCACCCTTCGTGCTAAATAATCTACTAGACACCTTACCGGGCACATGGAGGACCCGGGAATCCTGCGTATGATTACGCAGTCACCCATCCCACTTTGATCGGTCTTAGACCTGACAAACGAGACCGTCATCGTCTCCCCTCTGATCTGGACGTGCTCCTGGCACAATCCTCCTGTCACATCCTGCTTGTTCCTCACCACTAGTTCGCTTACCCGCATAGCCCCATGGAATGCCAGCGTAAAAGCGGCTCGGAATAACACCGTCTCAAACTGAGACGAACACGTAGCAGGGAGACTGGATAATAACTGGGCCAGCCTATCCAAACCTATCGGGCGCCTCTCATCTACTCTGCGACCCTCAAGGCGTTGCCACCCCCGTAGCGCTTTCTGTACAACGAAAGACGCTGTCGGATCCTGGATCCCGTGAGCCCTGGCAACAAAGGAAATGGCAGCCCGATGTCTCTGAGCCGTGGCCACCGATTTCCCGACCCGATGTAAGGACATCAGAAAATCCACCACCCACTCTTCCTGGCCCCAAAGCTCCTCCCTATCAGTACCCAAAAAGGCCAAATAGGACCGGAACGCCCCTTCATATGCCTTCCTTGTCCTGGGAGCTAAACTCTCTCCCACGAGGTTACGAAGTTCGGGGCACCGAGAGACCAAAGAGCTTCGGGAAAGGGTGCCGGCTCCGGGTCCGCTGTGGGAAGGAAACCCCAGAAAGCCTGTATACGAAAACGAGACAGTGCATCAGCCGCCTGGTTCATTACCCCTGGGACATGTCTTGCTCTGAATAACACATTCAATTGCATACAAAGTAAAACAATTTCTTTGAGCAGTCTCAAAATCCACTTGCATCGTGCTGCCTGACTATTGATACACTCGACCACGGTCATATTGTCAGACCAAAATACCACCGAGTGATCTCTGAACCCTTCGGGCGAAGTTCTCAGGGCCACTAAAATGGGGAAAAGTTCCAGGAAAGCAATGTTACTTGTCAGTCCACTGTCATGCCACCATGTCGGCCACTTTTGTGCAGACCATCTCGTGCCGAATATGGCACCGAAACCTATGCTCCCCGCTGAATCTGTCCACAACCCCAGCTCCTCAGTGGACACGGCTGGTTTGTTCCAGACGACTCGACCATTGAAATCCGCCAGAAATGCCAACCAAATGCGCATGTCCTGGCGGACCTCTGCCGAGAGTCTTGTGCGATGATGGCCCTCCTTCAGGCCGACCATGGCTTGAGCGATCGAACGGGAAAAGGGGCGGGCCATTGGTATAACCCTCAGGGCAAAATTCAACTGGCCAACTAACTGCTGTAATTGATGCAGCCTAACCTTAGGTCCCCTTATACACATCTGCAGGGATGTCCTGAACTTTGACACTTTGTCAGCTGGTAAACGAAAACAACCTTCTGCGGAGTCCAACTCGATCCCCAGAAACTCGAGGCACGTGGAAGGCCCCACAGTCTTACCTGGTGCCAATGGCACGCCAAACTGATTCATCAAGTCACAAAACTGTGCTAAAGCCTGCCCACATTCCGGGTCCCCGGCTGCCCCCAGGAACAAAAAATCATCCAGGTAATGCATCACATTTCGGAAACCTGTCTTCCTTGTGAAGACCCATTGTAAAAAGCTACTGAATTTTTCGAAATAGGCACAAGATATGGAGCACCCCATCGGCATACACCTATCCATGTAATAATGACCCTGAAACATGAAACCTAAGAGACGCTGATCGTCTGGATGTACCGGGAGCAACCGGAACGCTGACTCGATATCAGATTTAGCCATCAGCGCCCCGGGCCCCAGGCGATTCAAAATGGCTACGGCCTCATCGAATGATGCGTACCGCACCGAACACACTTCCGGGTCTATCGCTTCATTGACGGAGAGACCACGTGGGGCTGACAAATTATGTATCAGCCGAAACTCACCCGGGTCCTTCTTTGGGACCACACCTAACGGGGAACAAACAAAATTAGGAACCGGTGGTACACTAAACGGACCGGCGACTCGACCTCGAGCCACCTCCTTCCTGATCTTATTCTGTACCACAGTCGTATGCTGAAAGACCGATAGCTGATTTTTACATTTCGATGCACCCTGAAAGTCCCCCACTGGGATGCGGAAACCATAAGAAAACCCGTTCCGCAACACCCCAGCAGAAGCTCGATCCGGGTATTCACTGAGCCAAGGAATCATTGCCAAGGTATCAATCGGGGTAGGTAAAGGCGCCCCTCGGACTATGTTAGACCTGTTTGGCGCCTCCTCTACCCCCGTTATCACCCGTTTTGGCTCTGCACGTGGACTCAGGATGGGATGATTGCCCACACCCACTACATTCATGTCTAAATTTGCATGATCTCTGGGGCCTAGTACATTTACCCCTGTTGAAGTTCCAACAAACCCCCCTTTTTCCTGTGTTACCGGCAGGCTTCGAGTAATTGTCTGTACCCGCACCTGACCGAAAGGGCGTCCCCGCATACTGGCGGGAAGACTCGCCGACGACACTCCCCACTAATGGCAATTTTAACATACCAGTCTCCTTCATTTTGGACCATGACACAGAATCATAACAATCCCATGTTACGTTTTTATCGTGCTCTTTAGCTTTTCTAAACAGGTTATCATAGCAGAACCAATGATTACCCTCGTGTGATACCGAGTACCCCATGATTCGTGATTGATAAATCGGCAATTCGGGTAACAGATCGGGCCTTCGCTCCCCCAAGATCGATGTAAAAACCCCCCACGCTTGGCCCAATTGCCAATGTTTTCATTTACCTTAAAGGCGGCCATTTTTGCGCGCCAAACACTCGGATGCATGAGCTCCTTCTGGCCCTTGACATGCTCCATCTCATAGTGATCAGTAAGCAACGAGAATATGTTTACATACTCCCCTGCCCATATCTTTTCCTTAATAGCCAAAGGAACATGCTGACCCAATTTTTCCCTACGAGAGGGTGCCGACTCATCCCTCGCAATCGGCAATGGCCGCTTACCTGCACCGGACGTTGTCTCTGCTACTGAACCCGTCCCCTGCGGCTTCTCTACTGCTGCAGCCGGCGTGGACACCTTCGCTGCTTCCCGTGACTCACGCAGTTGCTTCATTAGCTCCTGTGCGTCGACAGCCGTGGCGCCCTCTTTACCTTTCCCCAACCACGCTGCCAATTGTGCCGCCAGCTCGGGCGGCATATCTTCGTCGGACACGGGGGTGACCACAACGGGAATCGGATTCCCTTCCTTCGGCACGGGAGTTGGTGCCTCGAGCGGGGCACTGGGACCCGGGATGTCTTCTCCCGCTGCTCCCCTCCTGGGCCTCTTGTTTTTCCCTCCCGGGGCTGCTCCCGCCAAAGGGCGTTTTGGTCCCCCTTCCTCGTTCTTATCCACTCGCCTCTTTAGTTCGGTCATCTCCTTCATGAGAACACGCAGCATCTGTTCGGTAGTCATGCGCTTTCCCGCCTTCTTCGGCATTCTCCAACAGAGTATCTGTAAAACAAAAAAGAACGATTACAACGCTCAAAATTGGCTCTTCGTTCCGTCTCGAGCTCACGTGCAGCGAGGAGGTGCAGCTTCAGAGCACAGGAACAAGAGGATGCCTTCGGATCTTGCTTCTCCTTTTATCTGTCTTCAGGGCGGGCGTAAACCCGCCCCTGCCTGCCCCTAGGGCGTGGCCAGCTGCGTCAGTGTCTAGGCCAACCCACTCTAGGGCGGGAAAAGGCGCGCCCCGGCTACGCCGCTTCGGGCATACCAGCCGAGACTCGCCTCCCGCCCAAGATGGCTTCCCGGGGGGATCGTGGTACTCTGCCATACGTTCGGGGGGACCGAGTGGTCGCCCCTTTCCATTCTTGTTGAACTGGGGAATAGAGTTCCAACGCTTTTCAGCAGTTTTTGTTGATCAAAACTGAAGGCCGAATTCAGAGTTCATGGGAACGCTGTGTGTCGGAATGCTTTTCAAAAGTTATTGTTTCTGTTCAGGGGAGAACATCATATCAGACAGGCTCTCAAAAAATTGGTCTACAAAATCAGGTGACAGTTCGACCAAATTCGATAGTGCTGTAACTTGGCAGGTGTGAGAATGATTGCTGTCATCAAAGTCTGGATCAGCAATGCTCACAGAAGGTCGTACCTGGGTGATGTTGCTTTTATTTCTCGCTCCACTGTCACCCCCTAGTCGTAGCACAGGAGTCTCAACGAATGCCGTCATCAGGATTGGTAGCCGCTGGGGACAACACAATGCGTGGGCCGTTACAGGACTCAGCAAAGTATTGATATCCATTGGTACTGCTGATGGAAGTGCAAGACAGGTGTCTAACACGCATTCTTCTCCTCATAGCATACATCGAAGCACAGGTAAGATGCAGGTCTGCCATATAGGTCTGAATGAAAGAAACCAGGTCATGTTTAGATCTCTCAGCCTGGCCAATCCAAGGACTCTAGTTATTCTGTCCCGGTAGCGAATTGCTAGGATTGTTTCTTCTATTCCTGCCGGAGTCATGTCTGTCTTAGCTTGCCATATCGGAGCAGGAGGGTCAAAAATAAAATGCCTGCTACAAGTCCCAAAAGTAGGGGTTTGCCGCCAAAGACCGAATGGACAAAATTGAAAATGATGCCCAGAATTGCTTTGAATGGTGTTAATAGACCCGAAAAAATGGTCTTAAATACGCCTGGGATGCCAATGGCACTAGACATGTTAAGAATTTGGCTAAGCATTTCTGTGAAATGCACGGGGCAATTTGTTGATAAAACGTCATGTATCTCCGTAGCCGTCCTTGCAACTAGGAGATCATACGTCTCTTTTGATGACGTGATGGGCACTGTTGTCTGCAAAAGCACAGACTTCATTCTGCTTAAAGTATCAATTCGTATAGAAGAGAAATTCAAACAAGGCCTAATGGGAGTCTCTATGTCTCCAGTGCCGTTTGGAAACAATGCTTGCATACAGCATTTGACCATGGAAGTTACGCTTACGAGATAGGCTTTCCCTGGCAAAAGGCCACAACAGCTGTGATCCATTATTAGAGTGTAACTCCCATTTGCGAGTTGTTTAAAGAAAGGCTCTATCTGTGTTGCAGGTGTGACATGTTGGTGGCATGAAAGGTTGTTAGAATTTCCTTCACAGGCTCCGTGTAAATTAATACCCTGGCACAAAAGTATTCCGCTTAGTGAATGTTTGCAGTTTTCACCACTAAGAAATAAATGTTTGTTGCTGTCACTATAGCATGTGTGTGTGTATGGTAATTTCCATGCTGACTTAATGTATCCTTTACCCAATCGTTCATACTGGCCAGTAGGTATGTATTCAAGGCAATTTTTAAATCGGAAAGTTGATAATCCCGTGTATTATCCATTCAATGACAGGACTTTCTGACATTGTCAATGGTAATCTCTCAAGTTTTTCGATGCTCAGGATTGTATAGTCTGCTCCTTTCTGTGCCAAGCAGATTTGTTTATCAGTAAGGTTAAAGATGGAAAACAATGACGTTGTGCTGATTAAACGCCAAGTCACATAGCCTGAACGAAGATTTTGCATCGTCCAGCCTAACTGTACAATAGAACACAATTGCGACTGGCCATGCTGTAACATTAGCAAGTCTTTGTCTATTATATCTATGGCAGATGATACAATATTGTCCAGCGAATATATTCTGGAGGACAGAGTCATTAACCCATTGTCCACTACAGAAAGTGATTTTTCCAAATTAATACGATCAATTTCTCGTATTTTTTTAGCTGTTTCAATTTGTGTGACTTTCCAAGCCTCGCTGTATGCAGCATATATAGTGGTCGCTATGAAACGCTTTTGACGCTGTTTGCGAGGTCCCAGAATGAAATCGCGCAAATCAGCACCATCTTTAAGTAAAGATAAGTGTTTCTTAATTTCAGCCAGTGTGGATGTTTCTAGCCATTCAAGGCACAGCTTCCCTACACTGTATGTTGTTACTATCCCTGGATGTTGTCTCTGGGAGTATCTAGGTTCTTGTCTGGTCATTGTTAACCCCTGTGTTTTATTCAGGAATCTATCTTGACAGTTGTTTGTGTCAGCAGGCCAGATTAACCACTTTTTCCAATCAGGATGTGTTCTGTTTAGATGTAAAATTTTAGATACGTCTATTTCAATATCTGTTGTTGCATTATCAGGTATTGGCTTTGGAATAGACGGTTTGTTAAGGTTTTTAATCTTAGCTAGGCCAAGACAGGTTGTTTGTTGAATTGTTTCATTTAAGAACATTATTTGCTCTGGGATCACGCAGGCTCGAAATAATGCTTCTAGGCCTTGTACCTGCCAATCTTTTGTACCCCAGATTGTTTTTGTTTCAATGTTATTTTTCCAAAAATCAAAACCAAATGTCATCATTTTTTCATAAAATGCTTCTGAATATATCAATTTAGTATTTGTCAGCATAGTTTTCAATCCTGTTTTATCTAACAGTTTATAATAAAACGTTTCTGCATCACTGGTGTTAAACCCTGAGAAGTATTTGAATTTCTCATAGAATGTTTTAGAACTGCTTTTCGGTGGAGTAGCACAATGTTCCCATTGGTTATACTTAAAAACATTTCTAGGTTGTGCAGATTTATGCAAGTAATGATCACCACAATGTGTGTAGCAGAACATCTGTTCATAATTAGATGAACCTTGTAAATAATCATGATCTGTAAATCTTGCGGACAACACTAAATCAGAAATCATATTATTAATACTTTCAAAATCCCAATCATCAGAGAATGTACTTGGTTTTACAAAGTCACTTAATGAAACCTTGAATTGATGAGGATACTTCAGGATCTCGACCGGACCATATACTTCATAGTCAGTTTTGTCCCATACTATCCCGCCGGGTATTGGAATGGCTGTGACATTTACTGTTGACAGTTCTCTTTTCTTCACGTGGGATGATCTGTGTGGTTTGAGGACTAAGTTGATGTTCTGACTTGCTGTGTCCATTGAACTGTAATAAACCTTCGTAAAATTAAAACTAAAATTAGGCATAGTAGGAGTATGAATACCCCTGAAATTATCCAATGCTCAATCAATGGTGCATCCAGATATACTTCTTTGATTTGATGAAAGAGTTCTGTTGCTTTTTCTTTTAAAGTCTTTGTTTCTGGCATCACTTCGGGGTCGTTTTGATCTTCAGAAAAGTTATCGAAATTGATGAAGTAGCCAGAGGCAGTTCTGTCAATTGTTGGAATTGTTTTCTCAATTTGTCTTTCGGTGGCACGTTCTGATGCCACATCATCGTAGACTGGTGTTTCATGACGAACTGTTTCAATCTGTGTTTCAAGAGGCACGAGTTCCATGGCATTATTGCATAGTCCTTCTCTGTGCACTGCAGGCTTATCGAATGTGATTAGTCTTTCAGTTTGAACTTCTTGGATTGTTGCAAATTTGGGTATTCTGTTGTTTCTCGGGAGTCCACTGGGCCTACTGTTTATTATAGGCCACATGCTTGTGGTTTTACCAGGTCGATTGATACAACTCTGTTCTCCTTTTTACCAGCAAGGGGCGGTAGTACTACTGATCTTGTTCCGTTGATTGCTAAGACAGGTACTGCTTTTCTGTAAGAAGGCCCAAATTCCTTCTTCACCGCTATTTTTTCTCTGACTAGATCCCCAATCTTTGGAATCCAGACAGGCCTTGCTGGGGCTGGTGGTGCCTCGTCAGTGGTAGCTAGCTATTGCTTTAACTTTATGTTGCTTAAGGATTTTCTTGTTTCATTCAATTCCTGTAAAACAGCCAAACGATCTTTGATGTCAAAGTCTGTTTTCTTATCTTCTACCACTGATACCTGACTATCTAAGTCCTGAATTCGCATTCTAGTTCCGAACAATAGTTCGTATGGACTGAAACCTTTTAGAGAATTTCTTGGCAAGTTGTTTAGACTAAGCTGGACACTTATTAAATGTTTGACCCACCCAGCACCCGAACCTAATACCTTCGCTGTTATAGATTTCTTTATGTCCCGGTTTTTTCTTTCTACCACACTGTTCCCTTCGGGGTGTGACGGACAAGAATACCGCAACCCAACTCCCATGCTGGCCATGGCCTCCTTATAAGCTCGAGAGCTAAAAGCAGGACCCTGGTCAGAATGGAACGTGGCAATTGCGTATGTGCCGATAAAGACTCGCAGATCTTTTATAACCGTTCTGGCGTCAGCCGAGCGCTGGGGCCACATCCATATGAATCTCGTACAGGAGTCCACTGCGACCATGATATATTTATAGTTGCCGTCCCTTTGTAGGGGACCACAGTGGTCCAGGTAAACACATGCAAATGGTTTATCTGAGATGAGAAGGGGGTGTCTGCGCTGGTCGTTTTACTGTTGATACTTTCATTCTTTGGCATATTTCGCATTCTAATACATACTTCTTAGTTTGTATTCTCATGCGAGGCCACCAATATCTCTGTTTTAATAGTGATATTGTTGCGGAAAGGCCAGCGTGTGCAGAAGCAAGCCCTTCGTGTGCCGCTTTGATTAGTCCTAACCTGTGTTCCATGTTTGGAATTACTCTATCCCCCACTCCAGGGATTAAAGCAAAAGGAACATTATTCGTATCTGTTAAATATAAGTACTTTTCTGGAAAGCCTTTTGGGAGTGTTTTCTTATCATCTTTTACTGACGCACTGACAGCTTGTAGAATGTTGCTGTCTATTTTTGTTTGTGACCGAGTAATTGCAGCTACGGAAGCCGTTTGCACAGCTGCCTTCGCGGCTTCATCAGCCAATGAATTCCCTGCAACGTGAACGCCATCACGTTGATGACTCAGAGTGTGTATCACGTGAGTCTTTTGTAGTTCCTTCTGTAAAAGAACTACTTGTTCCCAAAGCATTTTATGCTTAATTGTGCCACCTTTTGCATCTTTGAAACCATTTTCCACCCAATTCTGCAAGTATTCATTATAAGATTGTACGCAATAATATGAATCGCACACTATAAGTTTGGGGAATTCGCAATCTGTATTTTCTAGCGCCATCTTGAATGCTACCAATTCAGCTCGTTGAGCCGAGCAATCTCCTAGAGATTGTGTTTTAGTGACCATTGGTCTAAATTTTCCTTTGTGCCAACGACCTTTAACAAGCGCGCACGCAGCACTGTAAGCTTGTTGGCCCCCAACTGCGGGTTGTGCTGATCCGTCAGTATATATAATACTTCCGTACTCTTCTAGAGGCAGTATTTCAATTGGCAGAGGACATTCATATTCATATTGTAAAAATTCCTGTGTCTTAGTTAGGATCAAATTTGTAAACTACGTCTGTTGCAGCAAGAGAATTAACCCACTGGATCCATCTCGGATGCAAAGCTTTAGCATTAGGAATGCTTGCTTTAGTTACCGCTTCTAAAGCTGGTATAGGTGTAACGATTATTATTCGTTTATATTGTGCTAGGGCTCTTTCTTTTGCTACAGCCGTCTGAACCGCAGTTAGAATTTTCTCAGTTGAACTGAATTTTATTTCAGCCTTTGTGTACAAATGTGATTTGTAAGCTATTGGTACCTTTTCTCCTTCATTAGAGGTCAGGTATGTGAATCCGCATCTTCCTGGGATGACTCGGATTACAAGATTGCGTGTGTTGTCACGTGTATCTAATTTTGTTTTTGCTAACATGTCTGTTTGCAGTGATCTCAAAATTTCTGTGTGTTTTTGAGTCCAGTTGATTTGTTTAAAATCAGGTTTAATTAGTTCGTAGAGAGATTTAACCCTCTCTGCGTAATTTAGAATGTAAGTTCTACCGAACTTCAGGAAGCCTAGAATCGATTGTAAGTTCTTCAGCGTTTTTGGAGCTTGGAGTACAGCGCACTTCTCTAAGAAGTTGTCCGCTAGGCTTTTTCCTTCACTTGATAATTCGTATCCTAAAAATAATACTGTCAGATGGGCAATTCGAGACTTTTTAAAGTTGAATTTGTAACCCTCTGCTGCGACCCCAAGTATTATGGTGTTCACTCTTTTCAAGTGAGTATCCAAGTGGTCGACATAAGATAATGCCTCATCATCATATATTTGTAGTAACTCTGTTACTCTAGCTGAGAATAGTCCTGGGCTGTTCTTGAATCCCTGTGGGAGCCTACAGAAACTTTTCTGAGACCCCATTACTGAGAAAGCGGTCAAATATCTGCTTTCTGGTGCAATATTTTGACAAAAGAAACCATTAGATATGTCTAATGTCGTTTTATATTTTTTCCTAACTATGTTATTCATTAGTGCAGCACTATGCAAATTTTGTACTGCAAATGTTTTGCAACATGCATTGAGGTGTCTGTAGTCCAAAACTAGACAATATGAATTGTCTGGTTTGAAGACAGGAAACAAAGGATTGTTCATTTGAGAGGTGCATGTTTCAATCACCCCCTGGTATTCAAGTTGATCTAAAATCTCCCTGACTTGTTTTTTAGCTTCTTGCTTAATGGGATACTGCCTTTGTGCAGTCGGTTGATTTTTTAATTGGATTTTGTGAGGAGGAGAGTCCTTATCCCATCCTACATGATTTTTATATAATGCAGGTGCCTGGGCCACTGCCCATTTCCTTGCATAAGTATATTTCTTGTGAATCGGAATGTGATTCGAGAAGGCAGGCATAATCATTTCTTCGCCACGAGGGCACTCCCTGACAAACTTTGGTGGCCAATCTTTTTCAGCTAACAGGATATCATAGCCTTTTGAGAGTTTATCCCAAAATAGACCCCTTATTTTCCTAGTCTTATCTCCCTCTATATGCAGTGTTATTTCGTATATCTTATGAGGTTCGCTAACTCTGGTGTCAGCAGTTTCGACTTGAATGTATTCTTTCGTGTCCACTGTCTCCAGATGACTCATCAGGATCTTGCGAGCTAAACTGATTTCTGCTGCACTGTCTAGCATTGTCTGAGCCCACTCCCCGTTTTTCAACTGTGTCCTCAGTATTCTCGGCATGTTCGACTACTCTAATACTGGCTACCTTCTTTTTCGGAAATTGAGATTTTTTACTTTGAGCAGGTTCCTTGTCTTTGGACTTGGTGTGCTCTCCTGGGTCTGACCGTCCTCTTCTTTCCGATATCTGCGAAAAAGATCGAGAGGGACGTGTATCAATACTTTGATATCTATCAGGCTTCTTTAAATTATCCCTATTTCTAAAGTTGTATCTTTTCTCAGAGGGCTCCCTCTGGGGAGACTGGTGTTCTCGAGTCGGAGTTATTTCCCTCCGTCGAGGAGACCTTCCTCTGGACTGGAAAACGTTTTCCTTGGGAGTGGATTGTTTATTTCCATCCCAGCTCTTTTTAGGAATGTTTGAATTATTTTTAATAAATAATTTTTCAGGATTTTCGAGCAGTTGGGGCTTTACTGGTTTTCCACCCAAGCTGTCTCTACCTAGTTCTTCATAGCATTTTTCTATGATTCTGTCAAGCTCAATTGGTTGATCTGTTATATCTGTTTCCTTCAACTTCTGGCGGATCGCCACAGATGCTGCTTCTCCTTTTATATTGGCTAGTAATATAGCCGAGACCTGTT
The DNA here is from genome assembly GCF_964263255.1 of Lissotriton vulgaris. Classification (NCBI taxonomy): domain Eukaryota; kingdom Metazoa; phylum Chordata; class Amphibia; order Caudata; family Salamandridae; genus Lissotriton; species Lissotriton vulgaris. The sequence goes on from NC_141687.1 coordinate 14,433,999, forward strand.
TGAAGTCTTTCAGTAATTTCATACCAGGAGTTAAAGCAGGTTCTGGACCGTATTCATTCTGAATCTGTTATAGCACATCTGGTATTACCGCCATAGGCGGAACACCATGTGTTTTCGTGTAAATGGAAGCAAAGACTGTACCCCAAGTGTCACAGTCCTCCACGTGTGGTGCGACCCCCATTGGAAGGCAGATGGTCAGAATTCTGTGTTTCTCAATAGGGGTAGTATTCGGAAATACTGCCTCTATTTGAGTAATTTTCTGCGCTAACCAGAAAGGAATTTGTCCCTGTTTTATGGGTGTTTTACCAAGACATGATTGTATGTTCTGTGGTGTAATTTTATTTGTGTTCCCCTGATGAGGGGTCAGCTGTGGAACATTAACAGCTGTTTGGACTGTTGCAGTCCGCATTACATATTGGACTAATTGTCTATGTATTTTAATTAATGTTTTTAGCTGTGCTAACAGCTCTTCTCTAGACATTTTTTCAATGTCCGGATGTGGTGTGTAGCTGGCTAGAACCGGCCACGTTGCTCCTGGTCTACCTAGTGGACCGAGCCTGGTAATATGATCATTGTGTTTTAGGGCGCCTTTAAACCTGAGCAAATGCTCTTGGTATTTTAATGGGATTTCAATCTCCTCGAAAGGAGTGTATTCATCCGGTGGATCCCCTACTATATAGTAGTGGAACTCGTGTGTTGCAGCGTTTGCCGCTGGAAATTTTATCCATGAATAGAATACCTCTGTCTGCCGATATTCGTGTGCCTCTATCACGAAGACGACTGTGCCACCCTGTGTGGTCAGTCCATTTTCCATAGGTTTTGACATTATAGATTTTCTTAAATGTGCCGGGGTGATTATTCACCCGGTTCAGTAGTATTATCAGGACCCTGCTGAGTCGCATTTACTGTGGGTGCAGCGGTTCCGTTCTCTAAATCTGACATTTTATAAATGCAGGTTTCGCAGAGCAGGTCTCCAAGGAGACAAAGATTAGGTGCACAATATTTTGGAACACTGTATCCTTCAACGTTGAATAAACCAGAGCTTTACATAGGAATCTCTTCCTACTAAGGTCGGGCGGATTTTAACCTTTCACCCACTCCAGACGTCTATTGGAGTATTTACGGGAGAAAGGGGTCTGTGTGAAAAATGCACGACTGAGTTACTCTAACGTCTTGCGTTAGTTTATCGCCTTACCAAACGTTGGGCGCCATGTAGTGTAGTTCCTATTTTCCCAATAGGCCCTGCGCATTGGAATAAAATAAACAGTAGTATCGACGTAGAAGTGCGGATCTTCCAGGTCTCTACTGACTATGCTAAACTTAATTGGGTTTGTTACCAACTAGCTCAGAGGTCACTGGAAACTTTCTTGACTGAATAGGAAGTGATCAGCTTCCCTGGTACAGACAAGAAGGGATTCAGTTTTCCAACAACCGCATAAACATGACAACTTTGCTCCTTAGAATAAGAGTCAATCTCTAGTGTCGTGTGAAACAATAGACAGTTATTTTACTCAGTCAGTTTTGTGCAGATTACTTTCACCAATATGCAGAGAATAGAGAGACGGGCGTTTTCAATAAAAGGTATTATTTTTTGAACAGTCTTTCTTCTCATACAAGAGAAATGAATTGCCACAATTGCAAGATTAGTTATAATAAAAAGTGCGTACAGTAAAATGAGGATTGCGAAATAATACTGTAAAAGCATTGATATGGTTTCTTAGACATACAATGGTTTAAAATGAATAAAACATATATACATTCATATATACATTAGGCTAACGTACTCAACTGGTGCTTCTAACTACGCCTACCCCAGTGTACCTTACCTAAGCCTAATACTTGGAAGGGAGTAAGTAGCAGTTTAAGTTAAGTTGGTTTTGCCAAGGTTTGCTTCAAGAATTCTCTCTAAGGGTTTAGTCAACACCATACCTCTGGAATAGAATGTTGGAGGTCTTGTATCTCCTTCCAGGACTCGATATCCCAGTCACTCGCAAGAGTAGGCTGGAAACGCCAGAGCTGGATTTTCTCGGCAGGAGAAAAGACAGCGTCTCTCTCAGCGCGTCGAGGAGGAGGAGGGGCAGCGTCCGTGGGCAGCTTGCGTGTGCTGGGCTTTGCAAGGGACAGCTGTTCAGCTCCTGTGTTCACCACACCATCGCTCGCTCGTTAGCAGCGGTAGCATCGGCATCAGCGAGGTAGCAGCAGCAGTGTTTGCTTAAGGCAACGTTGGCAATATTTATACCTAAAAGGTGCCTTGTTTGACGTACGTTTTTGGACATAAGATATCAATAAATATCAATAATCAGAGACGCGTTTCTGAATATTGCATTTGATCGGTTATGCCAATATAGGGGTACAAGTGGATTATAGCCGTATAGGGGCATAAGGTCACAGTATCGATCAGGGTCCTAGATTAGAACGCGACATCATCTCTTTGTTTCTCTGTGACTGCTAGAAGTGACTTGTTGGTTTCTTTACACATGCGGGCTAAGTGGCCCTTGCGACCACATTTCCTGCACTCCCTATTGACAGCATAACAAGACTTTGAGGCTCCATAATGGAAAGTACTCCCACCCCTATATGAAACTGTGGTAATTAAGTAGCCACTCCCCCCTTTCAGAAACTTGTTACATATTTTGTTGTTTTAATTGATGACACCAGTGGTCTCATGGAGATCTTTTTTGTCCACCACAGATACCTCATCTCCACCCCTCGCCATATCTTTCTTAAACATTCCCCTCATACACGATTAGGATTCTTCTTCTTTGCTATGCTGAGTGCATCCTTCAGAGAAGGATTCTTTACCGCCTATAATCGCTCTTGTGTCTTTTTGCTACAACATTGAACAATCAACGGGTCCCAAATGAGTTCTTCTGTCATTTGGGCAAAAGGACACTTGAGAGAAAGTTCACGGAAACTTGACACAAAATCATCCATTGACTCTCCTGACTTTGGTAGGCGAGTATAAAATTTGTATCTTGACAAGACAATATTCTCCTCTTCGGCAAATCTGTGTTCCAAATGCAATTTTGCTTCTTTATATACATTACGGATAGGTTGGTCACTAAAATCAAGCGCTTCAGGAAGGAACAAAAAAAAATTCCAAAGTACTCAACAATAAGGCTTTATTTAGATCTGATCTAAAGTCTTTCCCATCCAATGTAATCAATAATAGTTTTCGAATTTATATATCCAGTTAGATGATGTGCTATGATGAGGAAAACATGAAGGAGGAAGAACAATTACTTAGGATTCCACCTGGGGTTTGTAATTCAAGAGTTTTTGTGTGAGCTTATTTTTTTCAGCGGTATCGCGAGCATTGTGTGAATGGTGGTAATAATAACGGGATGTTTAAGACATCTATAGTACTTCACAAGGTACCCTAAGCTTATACCCACGACACAGTAATTGAACTCGGGAGTTCATGTACTTTGATATTCAAATCGGACACTACTGAATGGAAAGATAACAAATATGTGTGGACTCAAACCTAGGTGAGCTCGTTTGTAAAAAAAATTCATTTATACTAATGCATTGTTAATGTTTAGTATAACGAGTTGTTGTTCTGATGAACCTTTAAACGCAAATCCGCTCGAGAACCTCCTTGGATTCATACATTTGATCAAGCTCCCCGCTTTGAAAAATGCTATCCCGTTTCAGATTGTGCCGCTCTGGGTATCTGGGATAAACACAAAAATATGTAATGGGAAATATTGATAGATCTTAATTTCTATCTGAAATTCTGGCCAAGTGTCATAACGTCTTATCTAACAATGATGCCGTACAGGGCTCTTGAAATTCAGCTATTAGCCATGAAGCAAATCATTTAAACTTTTTACTGCAACAAATATTACTAATGTTGAATAATTTCATTAATTGTTCAATGTTAATAACAATGGGGCCGATTCACAGAACTAATCTAAGACAAAATCCGAAATGTACTACTTTTGGTATTCACAGAAGGCACTTACGATTTTTGGTATTCACAGAAGCACTTACAACTCCTTACTTTACGTCCGCACTTGGGCCGGAATTTCCGCACCCGGACCGTACTCTCTGCAGCCGGACCGTACTCTCCGCACCCGGATCGTACTCTCCGGCTCGAGCCTTAATCTCCGGCTGGGGCAGGATAAAGTGTAATCAATGGGCCGGATAGCAATTTTTACAAAAAGGAACATTAGGAATGTGTGACAAATGGTAGAGAAGGTCATGAAAAACAGTTTGGGCAGGGAAAGGGTACAGGCAGACACTACATCATAACCCAGAAAAGTTTTCTCCTTCACATCATGGTACATGCAGTGCACAATTTGCGCTCCCCTCAGTGTTGACTGACTGGCTGCTCACTTACCTGGGATTCTAAATTCGGGTTCTGGCTCCTCTTTAATACGTATTCCTACTTCACTGTCGCAACCCAATGAATACACACCAGTGACAACTGGATCTGAAGGGATCAGAAGAGACCATGAAAGTAAATGAACAATTGAGAGCATGACTCTCCTTTTATTGGAATACAACTTTAGAGTATAAAAGTACAGCGTAGTAAATAATAAGAGAGGGCTGGAAGATGATAAAAAGTGTTTATAAAGTAAAAATTGTTAGAAGCTAGAATGTTTTTTTTAAAGAGGGTTTCTCTCTAAGAGAGCAGACCCATTTGTGCTGGGGTAACTCAAGGCGCGGCAGACTTCTGGTTGTGCAATGTTCAGTGTTCGGTGAGTAGGGGGAGAAGGTAGTTGTGTGTTGCATCAAACATACTAATATCCACCCAGGTCCTGTTCAGTGATACTCACACGTGTTACTTGCATCAGACCGCTGCTCCTCCTGGAAATGAGCCTCTTCCTCATGTATGTTCATTTGTGGCGGTGTGGGGGCGACAACGGTTTCAACTGCAAATACAGAGAACACACCTGAAGTGAGCCTTTGATATAAAGACACAGCATCTTCTGGTAACATTTCAGATAATAGTTACTCCAATATAGTCTGTCAACAAAGAGAGATTACAATATTCCATCAAACTCTTCTTATTGTCCGTCGCTAGTTTCTAATACAGACAGAGACATAACAAGTGGTTTGGCACACACGCCTGCACTGAAGGGAACTACAGCCATCATTCAAATTCTTGTGACTACGGTGTTCGAATGTGTAGAACCAAAGCGAGTGGCGCGTGTGGCAGTCTCCTAAGTCAAAGTGCCCCCTAAATGAGGGGATCAATACCTTCCTGAGGCAGCCCCTGAGGGTGGACATGTTACATCTTCTCTTTTAACTAAATTCACTCCATCAAATCAAGTCAGGTTGACTCAGCTCAACAGATGACATTTACCCCCAATTGCCATTGGAAGTTTTTAAATATAATGAGTTAATATGTGGAGTAGCATGATGTTATTTATGTATGTATTTACGTATGAATGTATGCCTGAATGTATGTGGTGCCTGAACGTATGTGGTGTTTGCATTGCGTGATTCCAGGCAAAAGGCAGCACTGTCCAGAGTCACAGACGAGCATCAATTCAACAAGTGATGAGAGAGGGATCGGATTTGTGAATTGTTAGTGCGCTGTGATGGAGTGTTCTTTAAGGAGGTGCATCTCCAAACATTCCCTTGAGACAGTGATGGGTGGTGATCTTTGAAGTTAGTGGGGTGTGATACCCTTGCTGAACTTTGGGAAGATAAGTAAACGAGGAGGTTGTCTTACCTCTCAGAAAACATTTATAAAGTGTGGTTGAATAGCACATTTTATAGCGTCATTTTAAGATACATTTGCTAAAAAGCCATAGGGTCAAAAAGGGCACTCAGGAAATATCCATCTACTTTCACAGTACCCCAAAAGTGTCTGGCCTTCCGCTGGAGTGTTGTAAGTTTGCCCACTCTAAGAGGTTTTGAGGAAACCAGCGGCAAAAGTCTGCGTTTGTCAACCCAGTTTCCCTTGAAATGATTAAAAAGCCAAATGTGACATGACCGTGTTTTTGCACTAAAATACCATTTCGCCTAGAGTATCCTCCAAACGGTGGAAGGCACCCTCTGGCATTCCAGATCACATTAGCTTCACCAGGGCTCTAACTTCTGAGATCCTGAACTGGGCTTCATTGCACAGACTGCCACTTTCACATCAAACCTATGCCTGGGATAGCAACGAGACTGCAGCCTGTTCCTTCACAGCTTCCCAACTGCCAAGCCAGGTCTTCCCTGAACCGGAAGCAAGCATCCTTGGACCAGTTTTTGGGCATCACCCCATATCAGCTAAGCTAGCTTGAACCCAGTTTGGGCTGGACTGTTTCCATGACGCACAGGGTCAAGACTGATTTGCATATGGCTGGGTCCAAACTAGGGTGGCGTGGTGAGCAAAAGAATGATTGATTAACCCAGTGCTCTTGACTGAGGGAGAATGTTTGATTCATTGAGCATTCCGTTCATCATTTTTTGGTGCAGCACTTTTTGCCCTAAGTGGGATGGCTATGCCTGAATGTGGGCCTCCTGCTCGATGTGCCACTGGATTCAAGCTAGCCTGACTGATGAGGGGCGATGCCCCGAAACAAGTCCAAGGATGCTTGTTTAAGGTCCATGAAGGACCTGGTTTGCCAGCTTTGGCTGGACAGTTCCCATGAAGAACAGGATCAAGACAGATTTGTATATGGCATGGTCCAAACTGGAGTGGAGTAGTGAGCAAAAGATTTAAGCTAGATCTGTTGGCTGGGGTGAATGTTTGATTAATTCTGAATTTCGCCCATCATTTGTTGCTGCAGCACTAAAAATATGACATGGCACGCTCCCGTATGCCGTGCCAAAGACACGGCATGGGCTAAATATAAGTCACCCCTACAGAAGGCCTCGGAGCTCAACAGTGGGTGCATTACAGCACATGTGAGGACATATCTACATGAACAAATATGTCAATGTAATTTCTAGTTCCATTGCTGGATATTACAAGTGAGCGATGAAGCCATCTAAAGGTATATACCGGGGAGTGGTCAAAATGAGTTTCCCAGCTTCATAATGGCATTTGGTATCAATTACTTCGTATTAATAAACCCACAATGATTCCAGTGAGGGATATATTAATGCATGCACCCAGAGGGTGCCTTAGAGGTACCCCTGAACCCCACTAGTCCTCTAGTGTGCTGGCTGACTGGTACTGTCCAGCCTGCCACCACAGACAAGTTTGTGGTCTGCACCGCTCTCAGCGGTCAGAACCAATGCGTGCTCTGGCAGGAGGTGCTTTCACCTCGTCCATCAGAATGACTAGTAAATTTGCATGTCAAGGCAGGGAGCTCCAAAGAGCACACCACCTTTTATATGCAAGTGTGGCTTCCCCCAGACCTGGGGAATGCCACCCCCTGCCCTGAGACCCATTTGGCACCAAGACAGGAGGGAAATTAGCTATGCAAGGAGGTGTGTTGAACCTCCAGGCTAGTCACACGCCTAGAGTGGGCTACCTGAGTCGAACTAGACAATTAGGACACAGATAGACAATGCGGCATTTGGATCCCGATGGGGAACACAGCAGATCAGAAAAGAAGGCATTTATCCTTTTAGTATGTGAAAACAAGGACGCCATGTGGATTTTTAGCACATAATAACATTGGAGTAGAGGAAGAACATGCCCGTTCCTTTGAAGAATTGACCCAACCCTGAGGAAGTTCTGTTGGATGAAACGCGTTGGCTAAGGTGATGTACGCATGTCATTTCAACCTACAGATAAAGTGAAATTGGAAACAGATACATCAAGACTCCCTGTTCAATATTTTTGTATCTCATGGACTTGTGATACTATTTGTATTTTACAATTTGATTTAATATAATGATATGCTTCTTTTCATCTTGTGTTTTTTTACAATTGTACTAGTGCTGTGACTTCTAAGCAGTGGGGTCAAGAAAGGTTTGAGCATAACAGATCAAGGCATTACTTGAGAATTACTGTACCGGTGCAGCCACTTATGGTCTAAGCTGATGATACTATAACTTTATCCCTAAAATGAGTATTTAGGTGACCCACTTTGACCAGGAAATCACACTCGACTACTGGGAACCAAGGAAGAAAGAAGAAGGGCCGAAGGGAGCGAGAACAGACACCTGCACCAAAGATTGGTGCAAAACCCTGCCAAGCTGCTTGCACTTCGGCTTCATGGGGACCGACTTCGCAAAGAGCTGGAAATCCACCCCAAGCCCTTGGGGGACTGCCAAGGACCTGAAGAACCGGGAACGATCTCCCTTGGAGTAGAGGAGCTGCCCCCCTGTATCTTTGCCACTGGATTCAAGCAGGCCCGGCTGAAGACGGCTGGAATGCCAGAAACCGGTCCTCGGAAGCTTGTTTCCGGTCCAGGGAAGACATGGCTTGGCAGTTAGGGCTGGACTGTTCCAATGAGGCACAGGGTGAGTCTGATTTCCACATGGCCATGTCTGAACTGGGGTGGCAGAGTGGGTTAAAGAACAGTGATGGATTAAACCCAGATCTTTTGACTGGGTGTGAGTGTTTGATTGGTTCAGATGCTCCGTCCATCACCACCCCCTTTTGTACTGCTTTTGTCCGCCATAAGTGTGGCAGGGTATGCTCAGACGTGAGTCCCTTGCTCACTTTGCCACTGGATTGAAGCAAGCCGGGCTGAAGACGGCTGGAATGCCAGAAACTGGTCCTCGGAAGCTTGGTTCCGGTCCAGGAAAGACATGGCTTGGCAGTTCGGGCTGGACTGTTCCCATGAGGCACAGGGTCAGACTGATTTGCATATAGCCATGTCTGAACTGGGGTGGCAGAGTGGGCTAAAGAACGGTGATGGATTAAACCCAGATCTTTTGAATGGGTGTGAGTGTTTGATTGATACAGATGCTCCGTCCATCACCACCCCCTTTTGTACCGCCCCTGTATCTTGGGGCACCGCAAAGCATCTGCAGGTCCACTATGTTGCTAGCCATTAGCTCACAGAAGGAGCGGCGCAACAGGAGAAAGGTCTTCATGCTTCAGGAAGTCAGATCCATCTCCTTCCCAAGTTTAGAAATGGCAGGAGCCACCCAGCACCAGTACCCTGGAAACCGGAGAAGTTGCAGCCACCAAGTCTTGTTAGTGATCCAGGCTGGACTCCAACAGCACAAAGCTAAACCATCCATCGAGGAACGTCAGGGATCCACCAGGCCAGTACCGAGTCGCCCTGCAGCCCTGTTTCCCCTCTTCACCAGGTCACCAAGACCCAGAGTGAGCCTTTGACAGAAGCGACCCGACGCCTCTTAGCACCTGCGCTCCACAGCCCGAGGGAGTCGGGCTGTACATTGCTAAAATGCTATACATTTCGAAAAAGTAGACAGCATTCTGAATTCAGCAATGGGTCATTTGTGTAGATCCTTCAAGGTTTTCCTATAGAAACTAACAGTTGAAAATAGGAACATTTTTAAATGAGTTGAAAAAACAGCCATTTGTGCCAATGTTTTCACCTGTAACTTCTTCTGAGTATGACAGATCTTGTTAAACAATATACTGTTACATCTGCTGGACCTTTCTGGTTGTGGGGATATATAGGACTTGCAGGTTCGCCAAGAACCCGAGGAACCCAGAGCCAATAACTGAGCCGTGTCTTGCAATGTTTTTTATTGTGTACCGGGTATACAGCAATTCATTTGGGAAAATATAAATAGTGAAAATTCGGTATGAAAGACAACTATGTATTTCTGAAATGGGAACAAAAAATAGAGTTTAGAAACAGTAGCTATTTGCACATCTCCGACATTGTGAGTACCCATACTAGCATGCGAATTAAAGGACATTTTAAAAAGGGACTTCTTTTTTACACATTGTCTTACATTTGGAAGGCAGAAATGAATCGAAAGTCAATAGGTAATTACAGTTGCTCAACAAGTCTGTGTTCCCCTATGTCTCCCGATAAAAATGGTACCTCAATTGTGTGGGTAGGCCTCTGACCCACGACAGGAAACGGCCCAAAACGCAACTTGGACACACCACATTTTTACAGCGAAAACTGACCCTTTTTTTTGCAAAGTGCCTAGCTGTAGATTTTGAACCCATACTCTGCCGGTAGCTAGGGAAACCTAGCAAATCTATATGTTTTTAAAAACTAGACACCCAGTTGAATCCAGAATGGGGTGACTAGTCCGGCTCTCACCAGGTTCTGTTACCCAGAATCCCTTGCAAACCTCAAACTTTGTAAAAGTTTGAGTCACATTTCGGTGATGTAAAGTTCTGGAATCAGTGTGGATTCACCAAATTCCACCCACCCAGCTTTTTCTAAAGTCTCCAGATAAAAATGGTACCTCACTCTTGTCGGGGAGCCAAGATCCCGCGACAGGCTGCGCCCAAAATGTATTGAGGAAACATCAAAATTGCCTGTCACAAAAAGACCTAGTTTTGCAAGGGGGGTCACCTGGGTCTTTGGCCCGGGCTCGGCGGCCATCTAGGGAAGCCTACCAAACCCACACATTTCTGAATACTAAACACCCGGGGGAGTCCATGGAGGTATGACTTGCATGGACCCCCCAACGTTTTCCTACCCAGAGTCCCCTGCAAACCTCAATTTTAGATGAAAAAAGTACTTTTTTCTCAAATTTCTGTGTGGGAAAGTTGTGGGATCACTGATCTGAAATACATTTCCTACCACCCGGTGTTGCCCCAAGTCTCACGATAGAAATGATACCTCACTCATGTGGGTAGCCCAAGTACCTGTGACAGGCAAGGGCCCAAAACGTATTAAGGAGACTTCAAAATGACCTATCACAAAACAACCTGGTTTTGCAAGGGGGGCACCTGGGTTGGCTCGGCGGCCTTCTAGGGAAACCTACCAAACCTACACATTTCTGAAAACTAGACACCCGGGGGAGTCCAGCAAGGTATGGCTTGCGTGGATCCCCCAACATTTCCCTACCCAGAATCCCCCGCAAACCTCAAATTTAACTGAAATAAATAAAATCTTCCTCACTTTTCTGTGTGGGAAAGTTGTGGGATCATTGGGCTGACAAAAATGTCCTACCACCTAGCTTTCCCCCAGGTCTCCCGATAAAAACAGTACCTCACTTGTGCTCATGACGGAACCTTTCAGTCAATGAGCATGGAAGGGGTTAAGTGCAAGCTTAAAAACTGACACTTTCAATAAATACATCTCAAATCTGATATACAAAGGTGAATTGCTTCTGGGTGTTACAGAAATACACTTTTTTTGAGTTTTAAAGACACCTTATCATATTCTAATATGATGTCTAACTTGACCTGTCGGCATAAGCATAAAAAATTTAAACAGACAAACTTAACATCTGTCAGATCATTGGTTAGCAAGCTTGAAGATGACATGGGAAAGTATGAAACCTAGGGGAGTCTGCAGGTGATGAGATCTTCGGGGACAACGAGACACTCATGTGAACGAACCCTAATTGGTTGGAATGGTAGAAGGAGAACCAGTGAAGGACATTGCCTGTGAATCCCGCTTGAGATTCTCAGCTGTGAAGGAGGGTAGGATGGTTGACTGTGTCAAAAGAAGTTAAAAGGTCCAGCAAGGGGACGTGGCCAAGATGGCGACCTAGGTGGTGGCAACTCCTCGAGGCTCCCCGCTCTGTGCTCCCTACTCCGGCCCCGGTAGCGCTCCTACAAACCGAACCGGGGGGCTGCGCAATCCCAGGGGGCGACTGCTGGTGGTGATTTTGGAGCTCAGGGGTCGTTTGAGCGGCGGAATCGGCTGGTTGCGGACGGTGGTTGTAAAATGGCGGTGGCCTGAGCAGAGGATCTGTGAAGGAGTGCCTGGTCCTCGGAGGGGGTCCGAACGTAAAGAATTCAGCAAGCCCGATCGCTGGTAGTCGGGCGACAGCGGGAGCCAGCAGCGGTGGTCGCGGTGAAGAAGGGACGTGACCCGGGAACACGACTGGCGGCGGGGAAGGGACCCACCGCCGGGGTCGTGAAAATCGAGACCCCGGATCTGGGCCTGCGGACCCGGGCCTGATCGGCAGTCCGGACGTGCCCCCTGGAGGCGATCGGGCGCTGGGCCCTGCGCTCCGTGCAAGAGGTGGGGAGAGCCTGGGGCGAAGAGTGGCGGCCCCTGCGGCAGGACGAGCAGCTCCGTGATCGGGAGCATGGCAGTTGGAGGGCCCCGACGGAAGGAGGTGCGGGTGACAACACCGGGGCGCCTGGGCCTGCCTGTCTGTCCAGCGCCTGAAAAGGTGAGGAGAGATCTGCGGGAGCTGCCAAGTATTTGGGCCCGACCCCTAGCGGCACTAGTGGGGATGTGAGTGCCGTAAGACTGGAGGCCCGACACAGCACCGGAACAGCCGACTAGGACGGCGCAGGGGACTCCGGGGGGCCCGATCTTCATCTTCAGCTACATATGGGCCCCCCTATGGACTGGTCTATTGTAGGTCTTGCTTCCCTGTGAGGTCGGTCCTCCCGCGCCTGGGTCTCGTGGGGCTCCCCGGGTTCAGCCCATGCCCTCCTGGAAGGCAGCAGAGGGGACCTGGAGTGGTGGAGTCAGTGTCCTTGCCACAGTGAAGTGGGTGAGCCAGGGGTCGGCAGCCCGGTGGTGGGGAGTGACGGAGGGCCTGTCTGCCTCTGATGTAACGCCTCCGCTTGAGGCCTTGCATTTGTGAAGGGGCATCTCTGTTGCGCCATTTCGGCGCCGCAGCGGACATTCACCAGCGAGGCCCTAGAACTACCCAGAGGCCCACGCTCCCCTGCAATAGGGTGCCCGTCACCCTCAAGAAGATATCTGGCCAGGAGGCCCATGTGCTTGTTTCCTCCCCGGAGAACGGGCGACGCGTGGCTGCCACCAGGAGAAAAGGGGAGCGTTCCCTCAAAGACATGTTCACCAAATCGCCCACCACAGGTGAAGAGGGGGGAGCGTCTGCGACGACGGCGCGTCCACCGACAACCCTGGCGCGTGGGGAAACAGGTACCTTGACCCACTAGCTTTGGGAGTGTAGAGAGGTGCAGGGGTTTTGGGAAGAAGTTCTCACAGATGCAAATGCCTCCTTTGACACAGAGATTCCTTGCTTCCCGGCTTACACTCTCCTTGGCTTACCTAATGCACTCACCTGCCCACTTCTACGGGGGAAACAAATTGGGATTGCCCTGGGTGTAGCAGTATACCATATCCTATCTCTTTGGGGCTCCAAGACTCGGCCCTCCTATACGGGGTGGTTATACAAATTATGGTATGTTATCAGCATGGAGCGTATGCAGGCTACTCTCACAGCCTCCTTTCAGGAAATGTGGCGCCTGATCATCTCACTTCTGGCGAAAGAATTTAATGAAGTGACCTGTCCTAAGTACCTGCGTCTGCTCAGGCTCACAGAGGCACAGACTCCTGCAGATGGGCCCTCAGAGGGGTAATTCATGGTACTCCCATGGCACAAGGCACACCGGTTCCGGGGGGGGGGAGTTGGGCTTGGGTTAGGGAGGCTGGGCTGGGTGGAGAGGTGGGGTGGGTATGGTCCGGGGGTAGATAGGCAGTTTTGTTGTTGGCTACAGCACCACTGAGACTAATCGACCGAGGGCAGGTACTTCGCTTTTGTCCTGGACAACTGCTGGTGGGACATCGATCACGCATGTTGTGGCTGTACGCTTGCATCCTTGAATATGCCTGCTAGACTGTTAGGGGCAGTCGGTGTTCCTTTTCTATTCTGAAGCAATGTACTGTTGCCTGCTTGTCTATATAAAATCAATAAATAAAGTTATATAAAAAAAGGTCCAGCAATATCAGAAAGCAGAGGTCATCTTCACATGTAGTCAAGAGGATGTGGTCTACTACATGTAAGGTAGCGACATTCGTGCTCCAGCATGTTCAGAAGTGCAAATGCTACTTACCAGTATGCATCTGTTCTTGGCATGTAGGGCTGCTGACATTCATATCTGTGCATAGATCGCCACCTAGTGTTGGGTCCGGATGATTGCACATTGTTGTCCTGGAAGAGTCTTCGAAGTATCACGAGATAGGTGGCTCCTCCCCTGGACTACAGTGCGCATGGGCATCGCCTCCATCCCCAGATTGTTTTTAGCCATTGGCAGAGATGGAGTGAAGAATGTGAGTGATGACCATGCTATGAGCATATGTATGTATATGAATGAATTCTGCAGCTGCTACAGGCGCCGGGGAGGAGGGTGGGCGATATGAATGTCAGCAGCCCTACATGCCAAGAAGAGATGCATACTGGTAAGTAGCATTTGCAGTTCGAGGCATGTGGGCTGCTGAATTCATATCTGTGCATAGAATACATAGCAGTCCCTCCATTAACGGCGGCCGCCCGTGCCAGCTGCAGCAGTCTGAAAAGCGTTTTTAGAACAGCCTGACCAACAGCTGCCTGCTGTTTGGAATGCACGTCTACACAGTAGTGTTTAGTGAAAGTATGTGTGGTAGACCATGTGGCTGCTCTACAGATATCTTCTAAGGGAGTGTTACCTAGGAAAGCCATTGAGGCCCCCAACTTCCTGGTGGAGTGGGCCCTCGGTGGGATAGTGAGAGTGCGCTTAGCTTTAGCGTAACAGATCTGAATGCACTTTACTATCCACCTAGCAATCCCTGCTTTAGAGATAGCGTTTCCCTTGTGGTGAGTGGCAAAAGCAACAAAAAGCTGCTTGGTTTTGCGAAAATCTTTTGTCCTGTCTACATAATACATCAAGGCCCTCTTAACATCAAGGGTGTGGAGCATGCGCTCCGCCAGCGTCTCTGGGTTTTGGAAAAACACCGGCAATTCAATTGTCTGGTTTAAGTGGAATTGGGATACCACTTTGGGTAGGAATTTAGGGTTAGTGCGGAGCACCACCCTGTTAGTATGTACCTGGAAGAAAGGTTCTTGGATGGTGAGCGCCTGCAGCTCGCTAACCCTCCGTAGCGATGTAATTGCTACTAAGAACGCAACCTTCCAAGTCAGAAACTGAAGCTCACAAGAGTGCAGTGGCTCAAAGGGAGGACCCATCAGCCTCGTAAGAACCACATTGAGGTTCCATTCTGGAGCTGGTGGGGTCCTTGGTGGAATGACCCTTTTGAGTCCTTCCAGAAAGGCCTTGATAGCAGGGACCTTGAAGAGTGACAGGTGTTGCCTATTCTGGAGGTATGCTGCCATAGCAGACAGGTGAATGCGGATGGAAGAGTATGCCAGATTGCATTGATACAGGTGGAAAAGATAGCAAATGATGTTTTGAATGGAAGCATCTAGAGGGTCAATATTGTGGTTAGCACAGTAGATGACAAACCTCTTCCATTTAGCCGCATAACAAGCTCTGGTAGTGGGCTTCCTTGCCTCCCGAATGATGTTCATGCAATCGGGAGGAAGATTGAGGTAGCCAAACTCTAGGACTTCAGGAGCCAGATCGCCAGGTTGAGCTGTTGCGGATCTGGGTGCTGAATGTCGCCATGGCTCTGCGTCAGAAGGCTGGGAGTGAGATGAAGCCTTTGATGCGGCACCACGGACAGTTCTAGAAACGTGGTGTACCATAGTTGGCGAGCCCACGTTGGAGCAACCAGGATGAGAGTCATCGAGTGCTGCCTGAGCTTGCGTGCCACCAGCGGTATCAGAGGTGCTGGGGGAAAAGCGTACGCAAATCTGCCTGACCAGTTCATCCACATCGCATTGCCCTGTGATTGGGGGTGTGGGAATCTGGCGGCGAAGCTTTGGCATTTTGCGTTCTCCTTTGTGGCAAACAGGTCTATCTCTGGATGACCCCACCTTTGGAAGTACGGTTGGAGTACTGATGGATGTATCTCCCACTCGTGCATCTGATGGCTGTGCCTGCTGAGCAGATCCGCCATTTGATTGTCCTTGCCCGGGAGATGCTCTGCCATGAGGAAGATGTTCCTCTGAATGGCCCACTTCCACATGCTCTGAGCCAGATGAGACAGCTGTGGAGAGTGTGTGCCTCCCTGCTTCTGAATGTAGTACATGGCCGTCATGTTGTCCGTCCGGATCAACACGACTTTGTTGCACAGATGTACTTTGAACGCCTTCAAGGCCATGAAGATTGCCATCAGTTCCAACACATTGATGTGCATCTTCCTTTGCTGTAGTGTCCATAGTCCCTGCACAGTGTAATGGAGTACATGCGCTCCCCATCCCTGGAGAGAGGCGTCCGTCGTCAGGATAATCTGTGGGACAGGCTCTTGGAATGGTCGGCCCTTGCAAAGGTTGTGTGGATTCCACCAATGCAGAGAGTTGTATGCCCGACCGCTCACCAACACTAGGTCTGTCAGTTGCCCATGAGCCTGAGTCCACTGAC
Source organism: Lissotriton vulgaris (assembly GCF_964263255.1). NCBI lineage: Eukaryota > Metazoa > Chordata > Amphibia > Caudata > Salamandridae > Lissotriton > Lissotriton vulgaris. The sequence continues at coordinate 14,450,179 of NC_141687.1, forward strand.
GTGCAAGGCAGTCCTGAAGCGGACGCATATGTAGTCTCGCGTGCGGGACAATGGAGATGCAGGAGGCCATCATGCCTATCAACTGCATGAACACCTTCGCTGAAAGCGGGTGTTGGGGTCTGAATCGTTGGATCAGCGCCTGGATACTGGCGAGTCTCACTGAATTCGGCTGCGCAGTGGCTGCCAGAGTGTCTATTGTCGCGCCCAGATACTGTCGCACGTGGGCGGGCTGGAGATGGGACTTTGGGTAGTTCAGAGAGAATCCCAGATCGTGCAGGAGATGAATGGTGCGTGACACGTGGTCGACGCACTGCTGTTCTGTCCTTGCTTGAATGAGCCAGTCGTCCAGGTAGGGAAAGACGTGGACGTGTTGGCGACGGAGATGCGCTGCCACAGTCGCTAGGCACTTGGTAAACACTCTCGGTGCCGTGGTGACCCCGAACGGCAGAACCCTGAACTGGTAATGCTGGTCTAAGATCGTGAATCTGAGATACTTCCTGTGGGAAGGATGCAGGGGGATGTGAAAATAGGCATCTTTCAGATCCAGCGTAGCCAGGAAGTCCCCCTGTTGAAGCAGGGGAAGCACCTGCTGCAACGTGAGCATATGGAAGTGCTCCGAGAGGATGTACCAGTTCAGGGGCCTGAGGTCCAGGATCGGCCTGAGGGATCCGTCCTTCTTGGGAATCAAAAAATACAGGGAGTAAACCCCTGTTCCCCGCTCTTGTAATGGAACGAGCTCTATCGCCCCTTTTTGCAGCATGACTAGAACTTCTTGCTGCAACAAGGTCAAGTGCTCGCCTGACATAGGACGGCTCCTTGGGGGTATGTCCGGTGGAATGGACGTAAGCTCTAGACAGTACCCGTACTGGATAATAGACCTCACCCACCTGTCCGTGGTGATGGACTTCCACGCCGGCAGGAACTGCTGGAGTCTCCCCCCGACCGGTGTTGTATGGTCGGGGGGCAGTGACAAGACGTCACTGTTTGTTGGTGGCGGTGGACCTAGAGCTATTGTTTCCACGTCCCCTGCCCTTGACATTATTGCCTCTGTAACCACCTCTACCCTTGTTGTTATACGAGGCTTGGGTGTTACTCTTGTAATATTGTGTGGACTGGGATGCCTGTCCCCTTGAGGTGCCTCTGGAGTTTGAGCGGCGAAAGGAACCACTCCGAAACTGCTGACTTTGTAAAGCCCCCATTGACTTGGCAGTTTCCGTATCTTTTTTCATTTTTTCCAGTGTGGCATCCACCTCAGGGCCAAACAGGTGGTCAGGATTCACTGTTTGATTCAGTATCGTAGTTTGGATGTCGGGTTTGAACCCCGAAATTCTAAGCCAGGCATGGCGTCTAAGCAGCACACTGGTATTGATAGCCCTGGAGGCTGTGTCTGCCACATCCAGTGCACATTTGATGGATGCATTCGTAATGAGTTTACCCTCCTGAATCAGCATCTCTCCTGCCTCCTTGTATTGGTCAGGCAAGTGTTGCAGTATGGCCTCTAATGTGTCATAATGGGCCCTATCATAACGTGCAAGTAAGGCTTGGGTGTTAGATATTCTCCAGATATTAGCTGCCTGTGCAGCAATCCGTTTGCCTGAGGCCTCAAAGATCTTGGACTCTTTGTCTGGGGGAGGAGCGTCACCAGTAGTTTGAGAGTTCGCCCTCTTCCGAGCGTTGGAAACAACCAAGGAGTCCAATGGCAAGTGTCCCTTGATAAATGTAGGATCCGTGGGCGCTGCCTTATATTTCCTGTCGATGCGAGGGTTGACCACACGCGCTCGGGTGGGCTCCTTGAAAACCTCCGTTGCATGTTTAAGCACCCCCTTAAGCATCGGTAGCGTTTTGACTGACTTTTCGGCTACCGAGAAGGTGTCGAATAAGAAGTCCACATCCACGGGGTCAGAGTGCAGCTCGACGTCGTGGTTAGCAGCAGCTCTCTCTATCAGAGCATTGAAGGCCGCCGAGTCCTCAGTCGGGGACGTCTTGGCCGCAAAAAGTTGAGTGTCCTGACCCGACTGCGGGTCCTCCGTGTCGCCTCCGGCGGACCACGGAACGTGCTCCTCCTCCGGATCCGAGTACGCCGGATAGTCGTACTCGGCATCTTCCTCGTCCGCATCGGCTGCGGCGGAATGCGTCGGCGAGTGTCCTAGGGTTTGTGGGGACACATGTTCCACCAAAGCCGAAGAGTCCTCGGAATCCCTTTTGTTTTTGAGAGGGATCTTAAAAGGTTCCAACGCCGGCTCCGTCGTGATCTTCCGTTTGAGGAGCGACAGTTTCCCGGTGTTGGCGTCGATGATTACCTCACGACGTTCCTCTTCCGCAAGCGGCTGGAGACGAAGCTTCGACACCGCCAAGGCAGCCTTCGGCGTTAGTGCCTCCTTCGAGGGTCCGGCTTGTTTCGGCGCGAAGGCCTTCGGCGCCGACTTGGGCGGTAGAGTGAAACGGATAGGCGTTTGCTCTCTCGCAGGCGTAGGCGTGAGCTTAGGCGTACTGGCGTCCTGAGCGGGAACAACACTGGCCTTTCGAATCCGCTGCAAGGATTCCGCTACCTTCTTCGTCCAGGCTGGAGAGGGCTGGACCGGCTCGAACGACCCCACATCGTCGAGAGCCTGATCGCCGGCAGGCACCTTCTTCGGGGCCGGCGCCCCATGCCTATGCGCGTCGTCGCCCTGACGCTTCTTCGAAGCCGTCTTCGGGTCCGCGACCCCTTTCGGCGCCGACGCAGCCGCGTCGGAGGACTTCGCCATCGGCGCCGACCCCGAGGGTTTCGGGTCAGCCATTTTGGCGTGGCTCTTCAAGTCGGCCATTTTGGTTTTCTTGGAAGTTGACGCCTCCAGAACCTTCTTCACCTGCGCAACTTTCACTTTCGGTTTCGCATCCGAGGATGCGTGACCAGTTGGCTTCACTTTCGTTTTCTTCGACGTAAGTGATGGTTCATAAATGTCCGTGACCGGGCCCGGAGGCGGGGACGTAGGACTCATAGTTAGATCTTGGGTAAGGCCCGAAGGCGATCCCTCGACCTGGGTCATATGAAGGGGAATAACCCCTGAGTCAGGTTGGGGATGCTCCTCCTCCGAGCTATCACCCATCGTGGCAAAAGCCTGATCGTCGTCCCCTACCTCGTCGGTGACTTCGTCAAAGTTCTCCGCACCGGCGTCGTAGGTCTCCCCCTCGGATGCGGGATTAGAGTCCGAACCTTGCACGTCGTCTTCTCCCTCGACAGATTCTTGGAAAATGTCATCTGGTGGGGGCGCCGTAGCCGATAACTTAGCCTGGAGCCTATTGGCGCGACGAATCTTTAAAGTCTTCTTGCTCCGGAATTTCGAACACGCCATGCAGGTGTCTTCGCGGTGATCCGGTGACAAGCAGGTATTGCACACAGGGTGCACGTCGAGGTGTGAATATTTAGAGTTACACACCGGGCACTTCTTAAACGGAGTTCGCTCCATAGCAAGAGTGTAGTGTAGGCCCGTCCGCGCCGAAAGCACGTGGAAGGGCAGCAAGAGATCGGAGCTGAGAGTCAGAAAGAAACCCGTACGCAACTATACCGACGCCCAGCCTAAAGACCTTTTGGTCTCGAGTTGAAGTTGAACAACTATCGGTTCCGACAGAGGGAACCGAAACACATCCGAACCCAATGGCGGAAAAAACACAATCTGGGGATGGAGGCGATGCCCATGCGCACTGTAGTCCAGGGGAGGAGCCACCTATCTCGTGATACTTCGAAGACTCTTCCAGGCCAACAATGTGCAATCATCCGGACCCAACACTAGGTGGCGATCTATGCACAGATATGAATTCAGCAGCCCACATGCCTCGAACCTACAATGATAGTCGTGCTGGAGATGGTTGGCCTTAATGTGATCTTGGATTTGAGTGTAGACTTCTTGTTCCATGATCTTGTAGATGACGAGAAGGTAAGTGATGCGCCATTACTTGGTGAGTCTAATGCTGGTTTCTTTAGGAGTGGGAGGACCTGGCCTGGTTGAGAGCTGCTGGGAAGATGATTTTTGTGCTGGTGGCATTGACAGTGGGGAGTAGGGGTGAGAGAGGTACACTACAGAGAGCTTTGAGGAAGGATGAGGGTATTGGGTCTAAGCGACCAGAGTTTGTCAGCAAGGTCTGAGAGAGATAGGGTTTCGAAAGAAGACTACTATAGGATTGAACGAGAACGGGTGGGGGTAAGTAGAGAAGCAGACTTGGTGTTATTGATATGCTGTTGGATCGTCTGTATTTTTCCACTGAAGAAGAGGTTGATAGCACTGCACTTGCCTCTGAAGAGTTGGCTAAGTGGGTCAGACAGGAGTTGATGCAGCGCTTGTCTACCTTGAAAAGCACTGGGTTTCTTTTGGTGGCTTATTGGATGGAGTTACAACAGCACTTTGCTATGGAAGATGTAATGAGCCGTCTGCATGTAGGGCGGAGGGACTTCAGGATCATGGGGTCATCAGGAGGTCTGGTTTTTTTGTTGTCTGTGGATGGAGTGTTTATTAACAGCTAGGTCTTTCAGTGGACCAGGATGCTGAAAGCTCTGCCTTGTACATGTGTGTTTTCTTTAGAGCATGGACATGAATAGTGTTCAAAAGAATCGTTCAAGTCGTAAAGAAGGGTATTGGGGTCGTACGTAGTCAACGGAGCCAAAAAGGGATTGAAGCATTGGGCGAAGGAGTCTCTGAGTATATGAAGGTTGGGTCTTCTCTTTTGGGTTGACCTCGGTTTGTTGGCAGGACACCGAGGAGGGAGATGGGGATGGTGAGGTGGTTGGTCCGGTCGAGGATCATAGGTTTGCGTTGGATTGATGGTAATGTTGAGAAGAATAGGGCAAGGATATTGTAAGGGAATGCCTCTTTTTGCACGATCACCCCTACGTTTTGGACTGATGCTGCTGGTTTGTCGCCTCTGAGAGCACACTGAAGCCTGCTAACAAGACCTCAGTGCCAGGGCTCTGATCCTTAAAATATATGCGGATTGGATGATACCCAATTGGTATAACTTTACTTACTTTTAAGTCCCTAGTATATGGTACCAGGTGTACCCAGGGCCAGTAAGTTTAAGTGTCCCAACAGGGCTGCAGCACTTAATGAGCCACCCTGGGTGTGACAACGTCAAAAACACATCTCGCACCCTGCCACAGCAGACTGGCAGAGCCGTTTTAAACAAACTCGACTTTGCCTTTTAAACTAATGGCAAAGCCCAAACCTCCCTCAAGATTTGTAAGCGCACTACTTACCCAATGATGTACTACTCATAATCAGAAGGGGGCATTGACTCCACCCACATGCTGGGAGGCAGGAGTACAGAACTTAATGTAGCAGGCGCAGTGGGCTTTCTCAGATAGAGCATGCTTAGCACAGAACAACTCCTTCATACAGTTTGCAGTCGCAGTGGAGGGTTCAGACTCTTGTTTCAGTCCCAGGCCAGGGAGTAAGCAGACTACAATTGCCCTGATGCTCCTACATACCAATGTCTTGTTAGAAGTGGCTCAGTGTGTGTACAGGGCAGGACAGGACATAGACGTTTAAAGGGTCAGAGCATGTATGCTTCTCGTGAACCAGTCGGCAGACTTTGGAACACACCCTTCTATTATCGCCCACACCTGATCTTACAAACAGCAGGTTATAACAATCCACCCTCTTCCTTGCATTAAAAATATAAAGCCATCTATTGCAAAACGTATCTTTCCCCCTTCCCCCACACAATAGCCCTCCCACACTCTTGGCAGAGACATCTACTTTGTCAACCTCATACACTTTCCATTTCCAGGACTGATTAGTTTTCACTTTTTCGTGATGATTTTTTGATCAGATAATAGTGTTTTTTTCTAACTGCCCCCCCCCCCCCCGCCTCCTCCCCCTTCACCTTTTGCGGCTTCACAGCACCACCTTCAGCCCTATATAATTCTGTAATAAAAGCTGAATCTGATGGTTAGGCTCAGTGCATTCGAACAGGGACTACCTAACACAAAAATCTAGCTCCTCGAGGTTGTCAAAGCACTTATTTCAAAGATGTTTCTTAATTCTCTTTTTAGATTGTTGGCTGAGCTTAAACCTACAAGAAGTAATGGGGCATCCAGCGAAACACGAAAGCCCATGCAAACATGCTGGGAACAGTTCACAAAATGAAAAATATAAATATAGTAAAAGGAAAATGTACTTACCCAGTAAGCATCTGTTCTTGGCATGTAGAGCTGTAGATTCACATGCTGTGCATAGATCACCATTGGATGTTTGCACTTTGTTTTTCTTCAAAGGAGTCTTTCCAGTCAGTCACGAGGTAGGTGACGACTGCATCCAGACATGTATTTCCAAGATACCACCAAAAGGCTGAGAGTGAAAATTACAATGCCACACAAAATGTGATGAGAACTAGGGGTGTCCAAATTGTGAGTTTCACAAGGTTCAGAGCTTGTGAAGTTTAAAAACACAAAGGGTGCACGAGCAACAGCAATAACCCTACGTGGCAGCAGGAAAAGTTCCTGTTACCTTAAGGGACTCTTGAAGTGCAATAGGGTAGGGATCTGGAGTTATTGGCCCCCACTTCCAATCTCCTTTTCTGAGCACCTCCAAAAAAGGAAAGTGCTGATGCCATCTTTATCCGCACCCCACAATTTCTTGCTGCTTAAAACATCAGCCCACTTCAGGACCTGCCCCCACAAAGCATGGTATGGCTTCCTTGCCCCTGCCATCCCAAAAGTAAGGCCCTGCTGCAGTAATCTCTCCACAAGTTAAGGAGTCCTGGAGCAACCATTGTATCCAGAAGTCGCCATTTTAACCACCTTCAGGCCACATATTCCTACTGCTGCCATCCTCCGGCCGCTGCCCCACCCTGCCTCTTGTTGCTCCCACTATCTTGCCTTTCAACCCTAGGCGAGTGACAGCCAAGAAGCAGTCTTAAGGATTTTGAAGAGTTTCCAGAGGCTCACCGGGCCTGGTGAGTAAAATATTTTCTTAAAGTGCTGGTGCTCAAAAGGGCAGTGACACCCGATTTGTCACCGATGTCTGGTGAAGAGAGCACAGTCACTGGAGCCTAAGTCCAGGGGCACTAACTAGCACACCAGTTAATCTTAGGTGTCCCTCAGGTGGGCAGGGGGTAAAGGTATGGTCTTTCGAAATCCACAGATGGCAGTAGTGGTTTTTCAATGGGGGGGCACAGTGGCCACCCTCTGTCCCGTGGCTAGTGGACTACGACCCTACAAAAGGGATTGTGACTGGAGATTGAAACCACAGTATTGCTCCATAATTGGTTGGGATGGAACACTGGAAAAGCAAGGGTGTGATGGGTCCTAATGCAGACACGATAATGGATCCACCTACCACACAGTCTGGTACTAAAAACACCTATACTAAGGGGGGGTAAACATATGAGAACGGGACATCTGCTGTTCTACTGCCAGCTACCCCCTGGACTGTAGAAAGATTCAAATGGTTCTGGTATCACAGAGACTTACTAAAGCAGAAGGCATGGCATCCCCCAGGCAACGGTCCAGATTCGTTGAGGCTTTCTGGAACTGCTGGATAGGTCGGAGAAGGCACCGCACGGGAATGGAGAGTGTTGGAGGTGGATCAGGCACCCTGCTCTCAATGACTACAATGACTGAAGTGGACTGAGCCCCTCCCTTGACCCCAAAGCCATTCTTTCTCCATGGTTCCTGCGTCACTGGCTGGGGGCGCAGGGAGAGGGGGCCTCTGTTCATCGAGGCTCTTCCACACAGGGGCTTCCTAGAAGCTGGCCTTTGACTGTCATCTGTGGGGCAGGTCCCTTGGGTCATGCAAGGGCACGCTCCCTTCATGCAGGCAGGTACATTGTTACCCTCTCGTCACAGATTCACAACTGGTTTTCCCAGACTTGTTCTCCGTAAGGAGAGGCCGATGATGCAACAGGAGCCCACTTCTGATTCTTTCTTCCTGCACAGGTGTAAATGAGGTCTTTGGTGTTGAGTCTATCTGCTCAGTGATGCCCTGTCCGGGGTGCCAGGACTAATCTTCACTTTACGGGCAGGCCAGTCATATGGTCTTCACCTTTTGAATTTCACAGAGACACTCACACGCCACCTATACATTGGAGAAGTCTGACTATGGCTCTGCTGCACTGTATTAAAGCCAGCAATGTCAATCCCAATAGGCTTGGATTGTAACAACATTACGAGCCGGGCCTATCAGCATTGGCAATGCTTGATCATAAAATGCAAGCTCAGTCTCTCAAATTACCATTCTCATACGCTAAACCTGCCAAAGAAACAGTTTGAAAACAGAAAAAACACCCAAAAACCTTACACAATTGTGGTGTTTCCATCCCATTGGAGTTTTTAAAAGTTGCCATCCTCACTTTCTTACCTGCGCTGCAGTACCAAGGGATGTTACTTTACTTCGCTCAAAGCACACAAAAGACTATGCACCCATCATTGGACCCTTATACTGAGCATACCAGTCAAGTTATGAACAGACAAGATGCCCTTGTTTACTTATGCTCTTGCTTACAGTGCAGCTGTTGCCACACAATTATGTGAGAATCACCATGAGTTAGGCTTTGGCTCGGCCCAAATGTTGGGAGCCAGGAGCACCGGTTTTCATTGAGCAGACACTGTGGCTTCCACAAAAGAAGTGCTTTCCCTCCACATAGCTGTGCTTATTATTATATTCTGTTTGCTTCACCAGCAGTAAGTTTCCCTAGAGAAGGTTGACTGACATGCATACAATGGAATATGCTACTTACCAGTATGCATCTATTCTTGGCATAGAGGGCTGCAGAGTGGTACATTTATGAATAGATCGCCATCTGGTGTTGGGCTCGGATGATTGCACTGGTTTTTCTCTTGGAGAAGTCTTTTGTCGTCACAAGACTGGTGACTCCTCCTTTGGGTGCTAGTGCACATGGGCATCGGCTCCATCCTTAGATTGTTTTGCCACAGTAGGGTTAGATGGAGTAGTATGATAGAATACAGATAGAAATGCCCATGTAAGTGTATCTAAATAAGACAGTGTTGGAACAGACACAGGTTTCCGGGGAGGCTGGGAGGGCATGTACCACTCTGCAGCCCTCTATGCCAAGAACAGATGCATACTGGTAAGTAGCATATTCCGTTCGAGGCATATGGGCTGCAGATGGTACATTATGAATAGACTATACAGAGGCTATCTCCCTAGCGGTGGCCACCAGTGTCTGTTGCAACAGTCTGAAATAAAGTCTTTAATACAGCTTGTCCCACTCTAGCTTGTTGTGTTGCCTGCACATCTACACAGTAGTGTTTTGGGAAGGTATGCGGTGTAACCCAGGTAGCTGCTTTGCATATGTCATCTAGGGGAATGTTTCCTAAGAATGCCATAGATGCTCCTAGTTTACGTGTAGAGTGAGCTCTAGGAGGAACAGTTAATGTCCTCTTTGCTTTTAAGTAGCATATTTGTATACATTTTACAATCCACCTGGCAATGCCTGCTTTAGAGATGGGATTGCCCTTATGTGTAGGAGAAAACGCTACAAATAGTTGTTTTGTCTTTCTGAAAGTTTGTGTTCTTTTATGTAGTACAATATCGCCCTTCTGACATCTAATGTATGTAGGGCCCTTTCTGCTACCGTCTGCGGTTTTGGAAAGAAGACTGGTAGTTCCACTGACTGATTGATGTGGAATGCTGAAATTACTTTAGGCAAGAATTTTGGGCTTGTTCTAAGAACCACCTTATTTTGGTGTAACTGTAGGAATGGTTCTTGTATTGTGAATGCTTGCAATTCACTTACTCTTCTGAGTGAAGTAATAGCTATAAGAAAAGCCACCTTCCATGTGAGGAATTGTATCTCACACCTTTGCATAGGTTCGAAAGGTGGTCCCATTAATCTGGTAAGTACTATGTTGAGATTCCAGACTGGGGAAGGCGGTAGTCTTGGTGGAATGACTCTTTTGAGGCCTTCCATGAAAGCTTTTATTGCTGGCACTTTAAACAGGGAAAGATGTTGCCTGTTTTGCAGGTACGCTGCTATAGCTGCAAGATGTACTCTAATAGATGTGTAAGCAAGGTTACATTGCTGCAAGTGTAGTAAATAGCAAATAATCTCTTTAGTGGATGCATCCAGAGGGTTGATGTTGTTACTGTTACAGTATACATCAAACCTTTTCCACTTTGCTGCATAGCATGCTCTGGTGGTAGGAAGTCTTGCTTGCTTAATGATATCCATACAGTTTGAAGGTAAATCTAAGTATCCAAATTCTATGACCTCAGGAGCCAGATCGCTAGGTTCAATTGTTTGGGATCTGGGTGCATTATTTCTCTATGGTTCTGTGTAAGGTGCATGGGTAATATTCTTAACTTTTGATGTGGCACCTGTGAGAGTTGCAGTAGCGTGGTGAACCACGGCTGCCGTGCCCACGTGGGTGCTACTAGTATCATTGTCATTGAATGTTGTTGCAGTTTTCGAACCACTAATGGAATTAGCGGGAGAAGGGGAAAAGCGTAAGCAAATTTGTTGGACCAATTTATCCATAACGCATTGCCTTGGGACAGGTGGTGTGGGTACCTGGATGCGAAGGTTTGGCATTTTGCGTTTTGATGAGTGGCAAAGAGATCTATCTCTGGTTGTCCCCATCTTTGAAAGAATGGCTGCAGTATTTGGTTGTGCAGTTCCCATTCATGTATTTGTTCTGACTCTCTGCTTAAGATGTCTGCTATCTGATTTTGAACTCCTGGTAGGTGTTCGGCTAACAGATAGTTCTTTTGAGGAATGGCCCATCTCCAAATGTCCTGCGCTAGTCTGGATAGTTGGAGAGAGTGTGTCCCCCCTGTTTTTGAATATAATACATTGCAGTCATGTTGTCTGTTCTGATCAGGACTGCTTTGTTGAGGATCTGCTTTTCAAAAGCTTTTAATGCTAGAAACACTGCTAGTAGTTCTAGATAATTGATGTGCAGTCTTTTTTGCTGTACACTCCATTTTCCCTGCACTGTATATTTCTCCATATGCGCTCCTTATCCGGTGAGCGATGCATCCGCTGATAGTATCACTTGTGGAATCGTTTCTAGGAACGACCGCCCCTTGGAAATGTTTGCTGTGTTCCACCACTTCAGAGAGCGATGTGTGCGGCCGTCTACCAACACCAGATCTGTAATCTGACCTTGAGCCTGATTCCACTGTGTTGCTAGACATTCTTGCAGTGGACGCATTTGTAATCTGGCATATGGTATTAGCAGTAGGCAGAAGGACATCATCCCTAACAGCTGCACGAACACTCGAGCTGTTAGTGAGTGTTGTGGTTGAAATCTTTGGATCAACGTGATCATTGTTTGGATCCTGATTGTATTGGGGTATACTTTGGCTTTTTCAATGTCTATAGTAGCCCCTAGATATTGTTGAGCTTTGTTTGGTTGTAGGTGGGATTTTGTGTAGTTCACCGTAAACCGTAGCTGGTGCAGCAATTGAATGGTCTTTTGTGTGTTTTGAAGACATTCTTCTTGTGACTTGGCTTTTATTAGCCAATCGTCCAAGTAAGGGAAGATATGTATTTGTTGTCTTCTTAGGTGTGCTGCAACTACTGCTAGGCATTTTGTGAACACCCTTGGTGCTGTTGTGACCCCAAACGGAAGGACTTTGAACTGATAATGTTGTCCTTCTACTACAAACCTGAGGTATTTTCTGTGGGCCTTGTGCATTGGGATGTGAAAGTAAGCGTCTTTTAGATCCAGTGTAGAAAGAAAGTCCCCTTTCTCCAGTAAAGGAAGAACTTATTGGAGCGTGACCATGTGGAAATGTTCCGAATTTATGTATGCATTGAGAGGTCTAAGGTCTAAAATTGGCCTTAGAGGCCCGGCTTTTTTGGGTATTAGGAAGTATAGAGAGTATACTCCTGTCCCTTGCTGATGTTTTGGAACCTTCTCTATGGCATGCTTTTGTAGCAGTGATAGTACTTCCTGTTTTAACAATGTTAGATGATCTTGACTCATTGGACGCTGTCTGGGAGGGATGTTTGGTGGGGTAGCTGTGAGTTCTAGGCAATAACCATGTTGGATAATTTGTCTCACCCACTTGTCTGATGTGTTGTTTTCCCAGACAGGGAGGAACTGTGATAGACGTCCCTCGACTGGTGTTATATGGTCTGGGGGGAGCTGTATGAAGTCACTGTTTTGGGGTTGGGGAGTTGCGGTTGTTGTTATTTCCGCGACCTCTACCCTTGTTGTTGTTACCTCTGTAACTGCCTCTTGAATTACCTCTGGGTGATGTTGGTGTAAAAGAGGTAGATTGCTGGCTTGTGCCTGTATTCTTTGACCCTCCTCTATAGGTGGACCTACGAAAGGAACCCCTTTGAGTTGGCTGTTGTAATGCTCCCATTGATTTAGCCGTTTCTGTGTCTTTTTTCATCTTTTCTAAAGTCTCATCTGTACCTGAGCCGAAAAGTGTCTTTTGATCAAAAGGTTGGTTCAATAAGGATGTTTGCACTTCTTGTTTGAACCATGAGACTCTGAGCAATGCATGTCTTCTTAACATGATACTGGTGTTGATGGATCTTGCTGCAGTGTCTGCCGCGTATAAGGCGCACTTAATGTAAGTGTTGGTTATTATCTTCCCTTCTTGTATGAGCTGGTCTGCCCTCTTTTGATGTTCCTTAGGGAGATGTGTAATGAGTTTTTCTAACTCGTCATAATGAGCTCTATCATAGCGTGCAAGTAGCGCTTGTGTATTAGCTATGCGCCAGCTGTTTGCTGCTTGGGATGCTACTCTTTTGCCCGAAGCATCTATAAACTTGGACTCCTTATCAGGAGGAGGAGCTTCTCCTGTAGATAATGAGTTTGCTCTTTTACGAGCGTTTGTGACTACAAGCGAGTCCAGAGGTACTTGACCCTTGATAAATATTGGGTCCTTTGGGGCTGCCTTATATTTTTTATTAATTCTTGGGTTTAATACTCTAGCCCTCACAGGGTCTTTGAATATGTCTGCTGTGTGATTGAGAAGACCCTTCAGCATAGGTAGTGTTCCTGATGTTCTTTGTGCAGCAGGTAGCGTTTCTAAAAGGAAATCCTCTATTTGAGGTTCTGCGTGTAATTTTACCTTATGGTATTTTGCTGCCCTATTAATCAGCTGTGCAAAACCTGTATTATCATCAGGTGGTGAAGGTTTTGAGGGGTATAATTCTGGGTCGTTATCATCATCTGACCCTGCATTATAATTCTCCCATGGGTCTGCTTCATCTGGGACAGTGTTGTCATCCCCATGAAGTTCTCCCTCCCCTGTATCACTGTCTACATCTGTTTGGGGTGTAGATGGTCTTGGTGTAGAAGGTGGAGGAATAGCTGGCATAGTGTGAGGAAGAGGAGAAGAGGGTGTGTCTCTAGGTCGAGGAGAAAGGAGAGGAGTTGTATTTGTCCCCATTGTTCTCTTTTAGGAGGAAGAGCTTTGTCATCTAGCTGTTCATTCTTCCTCTTTTTAGGTAATTCTGTCACCACTTTGCCAGTTTGCAGATCGATAAACAAAGTCTTTTGTTTTGGATCTGTCTGATGCTCCTGTGTCGGTACCAAAGTTTTTGGTTCCGAAAGGTGCCTTTGCTTCTGACCGTCAATGTTCTGTGTTTTCGGCACCGAGAATTTGCTCGATTCCGATTTTTTCGGTGTCGAGTAAGTCTTCGACGTCGAAGCATGTTTCGGTTTCGACATGGAATGTTTCGACTGCGAGCTTTCCTTTGTATGGATTGTGTACATGCAACAATGGTCCCATGCATACAAGAAATATGAAAGGAATGAATATAGACAGAGTCAATCTATATTACGAGGGACATGTCCAGCCGGACAGTGGTCTTCAATGAAAATATGCATACGGTATGCGTTGTAGGTAACCGATGGGCGAGATTGCACCTACAACGCATACCGTATGCATATTTTATCTGGCGGTTCTAGAAACTCTGCAATTCACATTAGCATGCCTGCTCGAGCCAACTCGCTTATGTACTAGTTATATATCCACCCGACCGGGATTTTAGCGCCTCGAGTCACAACTCTTACCGACTGTGCATGTAATCTGGCGGTTCTATAAACTGGGCATTAGACACTAGCATGCTCGTTCGCGCCACACCGTCACTGCACTTGTTTTGAATTCCACCCGCCCTTGAGTCGAGTGCCTCACTTGTCACTACAAGTCACCTGCTTTGGAAAACTTTTGTAGTCTGTGTATCTAAATGTGTATATTTTCTTCTTTTCCCTTTCTAGGCAATTAGAGGCTAATTATTGTTAAGGCTTTCATTGAAATGTCCTGATGATGGTCCCCGTGATTTACTAGGGGGTCTGAAACGCCGTCGACCTATTTAGCACCTAATACTAAACGTGATTACTATGTGATGTAATGGTGCTTTGTTTTAAAAATTCTGTACAACTGTATTAATGACAGAAAACGTGCTTTGCTTAAAAAGCCCTTCTTCGCTCTCTATATTCACCTTCTGTACCCGTTCTGTTAGTGCTGGGCACAGGCTTGTGTTCCACACTGGTTGAATTGTGGAAGGTACTCCTTGTGTTATAACGAAGTGTATATTGAGTAAACTTTGAAAACCACTGTCCGGCTGGACATGTCACTCGTAATATAGATTGACTCTGTCTATATTCATTCCTTTCATATTTCTTATATGCATGGGACCATTGTTGCATGTACAAAGTATGTTCCCCGAGGTCCCTGCTGACTAATTTGGGGCCCCTTGTTGTTGTTAACTTTCCTTTGTATGGAGCTTCGGTGTCGATGTCGACCGTTTCTCGGATCCGACATGGTGGGAGGCCGAGTGTTTCGGTTTCGTTGCCGGGCCCGAAGGCGGGGCGTCGGAAACTTTCTTCGGTAGTCTGACCGGGCTCGAAGGCGGGGTCGGGACCACACGGGGTCGGTTTTTCGGTAAGGGGACGTCGTCACTCACGGTTTGTTGAGCGTCGATTTCTTCGACATCAGACTCGTCCACTTCCGACCCCGACTCGTCCTCATCTTCCTCTTCTTCTTCGGGGTGCTGGGCCTCGAACAGCTCTGGGATTGCCTCCGACTGCATTCTCGATACATCGTGTCTTCGGGCTCGACGGTTTCTAATCATCGACTTGGAGGAGAATGCTGCGCAGGCTTCACAGTCCCTGGATTCGTGTTCAGGTGATAGGCAAAGATTGCACACCTCGTGTAGGTCCTTGTGTGGGAACTTAGCACCACACGTTGGACATCTCTTAAATGGAGTCCTTTCCATGGACTCTGGGCTGGACTACATCGAGAAAGGCCTCCCGGTCTCGTCGACGTAGAAGAAAATGCTTATTGTTGGAGTCGAAACGCGTCGGAATGGAAATGAAATCGCGTTCGATAACAATACAGTCGAATTGGAAAGGGAATACGCGCCGAGATATCACTTTTTCTCGAAGTCGATCCGGAGCGCTTTGATCCTCATCCGAACGCGATGGCGGAAAAAAACAATCTAAGGATGGAGCCGATGCCCATGCGCACTAGCACCCAAAGGAGGAGTCACCAGTCTCGTGACGACAAAAGACTTCTCCAAGAGAAAAACAAGTGCAATCATCCGAGCCCAACACCAGATGGCGATCTTTTCATAAATGTACCATCTGCAGCCCATATGCCTCGAACATCTGGTTTACAATGGGCTGGAGCTTGAACTTTCAGCGGCACACACATCACTGTAATGCTGTTAAAGAGTCCCAGACAAGCACAAAATCCATGTGTGTGCTATTCGTTGAAAGCAGCAAAGATACTCTTACCACTTGATAAGAGGAGACAAAGAGTTGCTGTTAAATATGCCAGTTTGTTTGATGTTCCTTTCAGACTGCAGCAGATAAGGGGACATGAACTGTCATTACCAAACAAGCAACACAAGCCAGTACCAGGTCTTTCAATCACTTTCAAACAAAACCTTAGATTAGTCCGCAAATAGAATTCAACCTACATTGCTTTAAAGCCAGACCTATTGCATTGCTGCTTGTTAAAACATATATATATCAGTTATCCCTACAACAGGGCTATCGAGTCCTAAGGCAGGATGCTGTATATTACAAAGTAGGAGATGTATTGCTATATGTCACAGTAAAAAAAAAAAAAAATCTTTGTTTTTACTGTGGAGAAGATAGTAGCCCAATTAACGAGTGTAGGGTTACACGCTGACAACTCAGCTGTGCTAACTTCTGAATGGTAATACTACGTTGATACTTCACGGTATGAAAATAATCATTACACTAAACCTGACTTGATGCCCAAGTCAAATTTAATGTCTATAAAGAAATGCAACTTTTAGAAAGATAGCGCTCTGCTGCCCAAGTTTTCTAGTGGCCATTTGCAGATGGAGAAGTGTGAACGACTACCAGGTGTCACCTCACCCTCGCAATAAGTCACACAGAGTGTGAGCCCAAAAGGCGAGCTTCAAAGTGGAAGCAGCCTTGAAGGGAAAAGGGTGGACATACATGAGAGAGACTGCTCTTCTGTTCAGGTAGACAGGTTGGCGTTAGGGGCAGAGGGGAGACCGGTTACCACACAGTGGGTGTCCCTCCGATGGAGGGGTTCCGCCATCTTGGGAGTTGGCG
Source organism: Lissotriton vulgaris (assembly GCF_964263255.1). Classification (NCBI taxonomy): domain Eukaryota; kingdom Metazoa; phylum Chordata; class Amphibia; order Caudata; family Salamandridae; genus Lissotriton; species Lissotriton vulgaris. The sequence continues at coordinate 14,466,695 of NC_141687.1, forward strand.
GAATAGTGCACTCTGGGATAGCAAAATACCACACACTTCAGGAAGTCTTCATCAGGCGGAAAAGGCCCTAGTAGCCCATTAGCAAGGAAACACTGCACGCCAACCCAGAGGGCAATGCATAAATATGGCAAACTGACATCATATCAAATTTGGACTAGAGAGAGGACCAAAGAACTGCCCTGCTGTTCCCTAGAACTGTCAGGAAAGGATAAACCGACTGCTGGGTTGCACTTGCTGATCCTTGGGCTAGCAAAGAGAGGACTGTGCCGGTGCTGCCTGGCGCACGGAAAAGTAGCTGCTGAGCCCCTGACAGAAGAGGTGAACTCCAAGAGTCATTTAGCTGACTTCACGTGACAGCACCAGGACCACATGGGCTGAAAAAGCCTGTTCTGGCTAATCAGTAGCCTAAATTACTTGACCACCACTCACAGCCGGCATGTAGCCGGGAAGACCTAGTCCTGACGCTTAAAAGTTGCACCTGAGTCTGCTGGACCTGGAAGAGTGCAGTTTGGCTGCCCAAGATGGACACTAGCCTTCACCACACGGAGCCACTGGTTTTGGTTAGACTGGAGGCCAGTACTCCAGTATGAATGAATGAATGAATATTTTTATTGTTGGTTACGAAAAACCATTACATAAAACCAGCGATACAAAAGTCATCACGTTACAAAAAAAAAATTTTTTTAAATCAAGGACATTTCGAAAGTCAGGTTGTATAGTTAATCCAAAAAATGCAAAGAAGCCGGAAAAGAAGAAAGGTTCATGGGCCGGCTGAGGGCTCTGTGGTCTGACCAGTGGCAGTCATCAGCATTGCCCGTGCTTTAAAGATAAACTTCCCAGAGGCGGCCATGTGCATTACTCTGGACAGGGTGTAGAGATGAAAAATCCCATCCTTAGCAGAGCTTGACCCAGAATGTCTGAGTAATGGCCTAAGATAAAGACTGCGGGGCAACCGCAAGGCGGGGCAACAGAAAAGAAGATGTGCCAATGACTCCCGTTTATAGCTGCAGAGCCTGCATACCTGTGCATCTGGGCTCGCCTTGCCACATGGATAAAGTTCTTTTAGGGGCAATGGGTGTAGTCTGTAGGCCAGGATCTTGTGAAGGGCTGCACTTCCCACTGCCTGCGCGAGATGCTGTTTGGGGGAGTTCAGGATGTGCGGGGGGGGAGTTCAGGATGTGCGGGAAACACAGGGTCTCATGCAGGTCTTTTCTTCGCCACAGGGACTCCAGATCCAGTTCCCGTGACCGCGCGCGCACTTGTTTTTTAATCGCGTTTTTGATTGTGGAGTATGTAACATATTCAGGATTCCAGGAGTCCATGGCAAGGTTAAGATGGGCCTTAGCCACTTCAAGGGAGGCCGACCAAGGGTTCCCTGGCTCCCTGAAAATACATTTCAGGACTGCCTTCAGAGTGTTCTCTTGTGCCGCCGTCGTTAAAAAGTAGTATTTACTTAAGGCGACCAGCTCTTCCAGATTTTGCTGGTTGAGGGAAAACTCCAAGCGAACAAGGGTATTTCTGGTGCATCTTGGGAGGTGGAAAAGTTTCTTGTATGCCCTGCAGTTAATTTTTTCCAGTTCGTGACTCAGTTTACCCGGGAATGCCTGAAGGGCGTAGTTGAGTGCCGGCATGAGCTTGGCTTTAAGCACTCTGTTAATGGCCGTAGTAGACGGGCTGTAAAGGGAGGCTTGCAGCTTACAGATGGCGTAGGTGATGGATTTGCCTTTGGTCTTGATAGACTTGAGATGGGCACTTGGGAGCCCCGACTCCTGAAAACAAATGCCCAGGTAAATGTAGCGCTGTGTGCTTTCCAGCAAAAGATCCCCTAGCCTCCATTTCAAAGATTTTTTCTTTGAGTAATGCCCAAATATGATTACCTTCGATTTAGATCAATTAGCTACAAGTCTATTTTTGTCGTTGTATGCGGCCAGTGCTGTTAACGCCTTCTGCAGCCCCATTCTCGTATGATCCAAAAGGACCAGGTCATCAGCATATTGCATGAAGTATATTTTGTGTCTGCCGATCTTTGGAGTGGCCAGGGCTGCACCAGTCAAGGCCCTCTCCATGTCCGCCGTGTATAAGTTGAATAGTAATGGGGCTAGCACACACCCTTGCTTTAGGCCTCTGTCTGTGTAGATCTTAGCAGAAGCATGGTCCCTTGAGAGTTTGATGCGCACCCAAGTTTTTTGATACAGGGACTGTGTCGCTCTCAGCAGCCCCAGATTGATGTTCCATTGGACCAGCTTATGCCACAGGATTGCGCGTTCGACCCCATCAAATGCCGCCGAGTAGTCGATAAAGCAGGCGAAGAGTGGAAGGCTTTTGCCTGTCCGTGCGCGATGCGCCAGATAGGAGAGAGCGATGATGTTATCTACTGTGGATGACCCAGGTCTAAATCCGGTTTGGCAGAATGGAAGGATGCCAGATGCACTTGACCAGTCTGCGAGGTCCCTCAAGATGGCACTAGCGTAAGCTTTACCCTCAATATCCAACAAGGCAATCATGCGGTAATTAGCAGGGTCCGATTTTGGGCCTTTTTTGTGGATAGGCTGTAAAAGCGAGCCTCTCCATGAATCTGGAACTTCCCCCCGGAGCCAACATTCGCAGTACAGATGGGTCAGGTTTTTGGTCCAAAAGTCGATATTTGCCTTGAATAAATGCCCAGGAAGCCCATTGGGGCCTGGAGCGGCATTTTGTCTAATATTTTTTAAGTACTCCAGTAGCAAATAGACTTTTGCTGGATCCAAAAGGACTTCGAGAGACACCGCCACTGTGGCCAAAATGACCCCACCTGGACCATGGACCGTGGAGTGGTTCCAGGAAACTCCCTGTCAACTGCAGAGCATCTTGTATCAGGACCACTCTGGTGAAGTCCATGGTGGTTCGCCCACAGAGTCTGGAAATTGACTTGAGACTGCTTCGATGACAATGTAACTGTCCTACAACCCCTAAAGGGCCGCCTTGGTCTCCTCCCTGCCGGAGTTGGTCATTCAAGGCTGGCCAAAATAGCCAAATACTGATTTATTAAAGTTTAACACTTCCAAACCTTTCGATTACCAATGCTTGTCGTAATTTTGTGTACAAAGCAGTGACTTACAATTTACTTTAAAATCTATAACTCCAGAACCCTCCAGCCGATTTTGTTTGTTTGTTTGTTTGGGGTTTAAAAATGTATAAAAATAAGATCTATTTTTATGAATTGGTGTTGGATCTCTTTTGTGTGACTATTTCGGTGTTTTGGTGCTTCTGAATGTTTTACACCTTTTCAAAGCCACGGCTACCCTTGGATAACAAGCAAGCCTGACTGGACTCCAGTCCATATTATGAGCGCATCACACAGTGATATCGCACAACCACACCATATAATACACCCCTTTTCTCACAGATATGATCTCTGGAGTGTGTTGGTTGGGTGCTGATGTGATACCACGCTGAGAATATCCATGTTACCTGGGAGGCTGAGTTCACCCAGAAGGATGGTGTGAGTGAGTCAGCTGGATGACTTGGCAAGGACATCTGAGATTTGGACGGCAACTGTCTGAATTGCAGGGATTGGGAAGGGGCATGTCAGGAGCTCCACGGAATTGAGTGTCACTTGCTTGTTTAGAGGGTGAAACCAGGAGGACGTATGGATGACAGCAAGCCCTCCTCCCTTGTTTTGTGCACCTTCCACATGATGGATGCTGTGGCTTGTGGGAAGAAGGACATCTAGCTTATGCGATAATGTCATGAAGAGAACGACAAACTTGTGACAGATGATGAGACCTCTGATGTCTGGTGTATGGAGCCCTGCAGATGGAGAGTTAATGTGCATTGAGCTGGATTGTGTGTCCTGTGGTTTCTGGGTGTATGGTAGTTAGTAGGATGTGTATGAGGTAACATTTATGTGTTGTAAAGATGCTCTGTGACAGTTTTGCGCTATCTAGGTGTGGCAGTATAAGAAACATGATGACACAGTACCTTTTTTCTTTCAGTGTTTTATGAGTTGTGGCACAAGGGCCTTCAGTCCCTAATAGCTTCAAACAGGCAATAGCCTAGTGCATGGGTACTGGTAAACCGGTCTTCGGGGGCCAGTGAGGTCTGTGGCATGCACAAGGGCTGCACTGTTGCCAGCAGGGTGTGGGTCTAGGAGCTGTAACCTGTACGTGGGGTGAAGCAAAGCATACTCATAATGTGGACAACCAACTGAGCTTTCCTGTGGCTTTTGTCTGCCACCCATGCTCTAACCTCACGTGCCAAGAATTAAAGACAAATTATTAACTTTCGATGTAAAACATAAAAAGGAACGAGATTCTCATCTCGTGGATGAACTGCACAATGTGAAACCAGAAATTCTGGGATAAATTCTGGCTTACCGCCTTTACAAAATTGTGTGATCATATGCAATTATTTTATTTCACTTTGCCCCCTTTTTTTTCATTACCACATGACAGAGCACTTTGAATACATGAGTTCTGGATGTGTGCTTTTCTTGAGTTTCATTTAATAAATTCTATTGTTTCTCCAATTATAAAGGAACCTCGACCACACAAAAGGTGCACCGGACAAATGAAGCCTCTTACTGAGATTCTGAGTTCATCCAACATTCATTCTCATATGTATGTGGACGACACACAATTGTACCTAAAAGTCTCCTCACCTGATGACATCAGATATCCTAACTCAACTCTACAAAAAATTCAGCCCTGGCTTGCAGAAAACCACCTCAAACTAAACACCATCAAGACTGAATTCCTCCTAATCGCTCCTCCCAACGAGTCACCCATTATTGAGGAATGGCTGTAACAGTTAACAGCTCTTAACTGCCAGCCCCAAGTTATCGACTCAGCGAGATCTCTGGGAAGAACACTCAACGGGAACATTAACATGCAGAAGCGTATCAGTGCCGCAACCAAAGGGGCACACCTACAAATGAGCACCCTGAAAAAATTAAAACCCTTCCTCCCCCGAGCGACTTTAAACTGGTAGTACAAGCCCTAGTAATCCCTAGGCTAGATTAGGGTTGAGCAACGCTTTGTGGCCTCCCAGGTCTACAGCGGCTCGACTAGGAGCCTCCCACAATTAGGCTCGTCACAGGATCTAAAAGAAACTGCCACAAGCCCCTGACCGTAAAATTCTCAATTGGCTCCACCAATGAGGCACAAATTCAATTAAAAATAGCGTGGATGACTCACAAAGCCCTTCACTGCAAGACCCTGAGATGTCTGGCTTAGAGGTTGGTGCTCTCTGGTGGTGACAAATCCTCCAAGACCTCCAGCACGATACCGCTTCAACCACCGAGCGTTCTCTGGACTTGCATCGAGGATCTGGAACTC